>NC_092719.1:127552303-128752303 GCF_047496885.1 Scyliorhinus torazame | reverse complement strand
CTTTCCATTCCCTGACCCGGTGAGCACTTCTTTCATGGCCTCTACACTGACCATAACTATGCAAAAAATTTTTAACTGACAATTCTAAGGGGCGATATGTCAAACAGGGATATGCATTACAAAACAATAAAAATGGGAACCTCTAACTATTCTTAATACACTACACTCACTTAAACATTTCATTATTCTACCTTCCTCAACCATACAAACAAAATCATAGCAGTTTATACACATTTTTCCTGACTTGGCAGTCAAGCTCAGGATCGTACAAATTGCTCATGAACAGTTCTTTACATTTCTTTATTTACAATAAAACCACAAATAAATGCTCTTTATTATAGATCGCGGGGGTCGGGGGTCCGGTCGTATCCGAAAATAGGGGATCTGATCCTATATACCGGGGTTCGAGCGCGGTAGGCTCTCCTTCTCCATTTCCTTAGACGCATAGTCTGCACGATGCAGCAGAGTATCGCCAATACCAGTAAGGTTTCTATTACATATGACAGAGAGTACCAGGTTATAAACCTGGCACACCAAGATGGTGTGGTGTCGCTGGTGACTGGGCTCTGGGTACTGTGGGGAAGTGAAACATTAACGGCTGGGGGGGCTTGAAGTCATGGGTTCGCATTCACTCGCAACCAAATGTCCATTATTATGAAGATGACCCATGTGAAGGAAGTCTTCATGGCTTCTTCTCTTTTCTTTTCTTCTCTTCTCCGGTCCTGGAGCTTCTGGAGTTCTGTAGACACAAGCATAGTGTCTGTAACTATCTTGGTTTAACATCTCGTATGATAGTATGTCTGTCCTTTAGTGCCAATTACTCCCTTTATAATTGGTCACTATGTGTGACTCCCTTATTTTTTTTCCCAAAAACTGAATTTTAGGACAAGACACGCTTCCAACTAATGAACCAGTGCGAGCCGTCTCGCAGACTGTGCAATTTACCATCCAAATGTTTCAGGACATAGATAGCATGTGGTTGGCAACCTAAGGGTTACCTGAAACAAAACAAAACTTTTTGAACTAAAATTTCCAAAATGAGGTGCGTATGGGCCGCGACGGGTAAGAGTTGGATGGAGTCCCCGGGTAGGATGGCTACCAATGCCGTGTCTCTCCTACCCGAGCGTAGTTGACCAGAGGGGGGGTTCCCAGGCAGGGCGGGTCCCAAGCCGTTTCTCCACTGCCTGAGCAACCGACAAGAACGGGCAAGAAATGTAGTCATCGTGGGGGGCTGCCGTAGTGGTTCCTTCCTTGAACCAGAAGAGCAGTTATGGACGGGGGTCTGGGTTTCCGTTGACAGATGAGTTAACTGGCGCCTGGGACCTTAACAAGTCTCTGCAGACAAGCTAGGTCCTCTGAACTAGTGTCTGGCCAATAGTAATTCTCTGTGGGCAAGTCCTCAGAGGTTTCTGCTGAAAAGGCGTGGGGCCGCTAAAAAAATTTTTCCGGTCTGACAAACAACATTTAACAAACTTACAAACAACATAAAACATGCGGCAGGTTCCATCAGAAAGGACACCACTTCTCCCAAGCGGTTCCTTTTAAAACATCATCTGGACACCTCAGTTATCGGTTGCGAACAGGGTCGCAAAGGGGTTCTCGGTTTGGGAGTCAGACTCAAGGTCGTCTTCGCCTCCCGGGTGCCAAACTCTTGAGTGTATCAGGGCTGAAAGGGCTGCATGGTTTGAGGTGGGGTCGCTCTCGTCGTTGCGGACGAGTCGGAATGAGTTAACTTGGTGCCAATAGTTGGTGTCTAGCTGTGTGGGGACAGAATCGGGGTCGTCATGGTAGTTCGGTGGTCGGTGGTTGGGTTTGTTTAGGAAAGTGATCATGAAGGGATCACTCGGATCGTAGTCGGAATCGCTGGGTGTGGGTCCTGTTGCATGGGGATAGTAGGGAGGCGTGCTGTGGCTATCGTCCGAATCACAGTCGCTGTCTCTACTACTGCAGTCTGTGGCCGTTCCGGGGTGGAGTGTATATTTCAGGGGTGGAGTCGAGGTCGAGTCCGTGGCTGGGCTGGACGTGTTGGGGGATGGTAGGGTTACGTTGGCTGTGGGCGGGGTGTGGTGTGCTGCGTCGAGCATGACGTAGTGTGAGTGGTTAGACTGTGTTCCGTATGCCTTCAGCTGGTTGATATGGAACCATGCAGTCTTACCGTTGGGATACTTTATTTTATATACGGAAGGGCTTCCTTTGTCCACAATGGAGTACGGACCCGAGTATTTTGGTGACAGGAATGTGCTGGGGTTATATACGGAGAGCATGACTTGCTGTCCTATACTGTACTCAGTCGCATGCACTGTCTTGTCGAAACAAGCCTTGCTCTGTTTCTTCCTTGTGCCCAATTTTACTGCGGCTGCTAGCTGAGCCGTTTTAACATTTTCCACTAATTGCTGTACTGCTTTCTCGTGTGTGAAGGCCGTCACTTCGGGGCTGGTCAAGTCTAAACCTAATAAATATTCTGTGCCTTTCATGGGGCGTCCGGTCATGAGGGTGTGTGGGGTGTAACCTGTGGAAGTAGAAATTGTGTTACGCAAAAACATCAGCGCAAAAGGGAGGACTGAGTCCCAAGTGGTGTTGTTTTGCTGGACCATTTTTCTGCGGGTGGATTTTAGGGTCCGATTCATGCGCTCCATGATACCACTCGACTGTGGGTGGTATGCTATGTGGAATTTTTGGGTGATGCCAAATATCGTGAGGACGTTCTGCATGACACGTCCCGTAAAATGGGAACCTTGGTCTGATTCAATGCTGCGGGGGAGTCCCCATCTTGTAAAGATGTGGTGGGTCAAAATCTTGGCTGTGGGTTTTGCAGTGTTTGTGCGGGCGGGTAATGCTTCCACCCATTTCGTAAATGTGTCAATCACCACGAGTACATATTTATAGCCATTCCTGCAAGGGGGCAATGGTCCTATAAAATTGATCTGGAGGTTAGTTCAGGGGCCATTAACGGGTCGGGTGTGCCTGAGTTGAGCCTTTTTGGCATATCTGTCCGGATTATTCTGGGCACAGATAAGACAATTCTCGGACTTCTGGTTGCGGCGATGCGCAGCTAAGCCGCACATTTCGGCAGCTCCTGCTAGAACGGAGTTTTGGGCTCTCCGGAGGAGCCCCAACGGAACATTTTTGATCAAATCCCGTGTGGGAAGGTGAAGTAAGGTCCCCCTTCCATCGTGTATGGAGGGGACTAGAAGTGGAGCGACGGAAAAAGAGGCTTTGGAGCAGCGGCAGAAACAAGGGGGAAAAACAAGATGGCGGAGTGCGGAGATCGAGCAGCATGGGGGCCGGACCAGCAGGAGTTTCTCAGGCGCTGCGTGGAGGAGCTTAAAAAGGAGGTGCTGGCGCCGATGCTGTTGGTGATCGAGGAGCTGAAGGCGACCCAGAATGCCCAGGCGGTAGAGCTCCGAGAGGTGAAGGGAAAAAACTAACGAGAACGAGGACGAGATCTTAGGCCTGGCGGTGAAGATGGAGGAGCACGAGGCACTGCACAAGCGGGCCGAGAGATTCGAGGTCCTGGAGAACAGGTCGCGGAGGAAGAATCTCCGGATTCTGGGTCTCCCCGAAGGAGTGGAGGGGGCTGATGCTGGGGCGTATGTGAGCACGATGCTCCATTCACTGATGGGTGCGGAGGCCTCTCCGAGCCCCCTGGAGCTAGAAGGGGCTCACCGGGTCCTGGCGAGGAGACCCAAGGCTGGCGAGCCGCCAAGGGCGATAGTGGCGAGGTTCCATCGTTTCGCGGACAGAGAGAGTATCCTGAGATGGGCCAAGAAGGAGCGGAGCAGTAGATGGGAGAATGCGGTGATCCGAGTCTACCAGGACTGGAGCGCGGAGGTGGCAAAGAGGAGAGCTGGCTTCAACCGGGCCAAGGCGGTGCTGCATTAAAAAAAGGGTGAGATTCGGAATGCTGCAGCCAGCGCGACTGTGGGTCACGTATCAGGACTGACACCACTATTTCGAAACGCCAGAAGAGGCTTGGACCTTTATCCAAACGGAAATATTGGACTCGAACTGAGGGACTGTGGTTGTGGGGGAGATGTTGACTGTATACAGGGTTGTAAATATGGGTAAAGAATGCTTCACCGGTGGGACGATGGATGGGGATGGGGGAAGAGTTTTTGAAAGGGGGACAGTGGGGAATGTGGGCGTCGGTGTGGTGGGAGGTGAGACTCGGGGATGGGGGAATTGGGATAAGGCCGCAACAGGAGCTGCGCCACAGGGGGCGGGGCTGGCTCAGGAAAGCACGGGCTTTTTCCCACGTTAGGGAGGGGGGGGGGATGGAGGAGTGCCAGGAGGAGGGATTTCCACACGGGGGGGTCAACGGGAAGGCGGGGGAAGCCGGGGTCAGCAGGAGTCAGCTGACTTACGGAAGTATTATGGGGGGAGCACAAGAGCTAGATTTGGATCTAGCGGGGAGGGGGGGGAGGGGAGGGGGGGAGAGGGGGGGGACAATAGGGTTGCTGCTGCATTGACCGAGGGGGAACTGAAAATGGAAGAGGTGGTCGGGGCGGAGGTTCCCAGTCTGGGGGACTGGAGGGTGCGGGAGACGCGGGCACGGGACTGGCCTAAAATAGGAGATGGCTAGTCGGCAGAGGGGTGGGGTGGTAGCCCCCCAATCCGGCTGATCACGTGGAATGTGAGAGGCCTAAATGGGCCGGTTAAGAGGGCCCGAGTGTTCGCGCACTTAAGGGGACTGAAGGCAGACGTGGTCATGCTTCAGGAGACACATCTGAAGGTGGCAAATCAGGTCAGGTTAAGGAAGGGGTGGATAGAACAGGTGTTCCATTCGGGGCTGGATGCGAAGAATAGAGGGGTGGCAATATTGGTGGGGAAGCGGGTGTCGTTTGAGGCCAAGAACATAGTAGCGGACAATGGAGGCCGATACGTGATGGTGAGCGGTAGGTTGCAGGGGATGGGGGTGGTATTGGTAAATGTATACGCCCCGAATTGAGACAATGCTGGATTCATGAAACGGATGTTGGGGCGTATTCCGGACTTGGAGGTAGGAAGCTTGATAATGGGTGGGGATTTTAACACGGTGTTGGACCCAGCACTGGATCGCTCCAGGTCTAGGACCGGAAAGAGGCCGGCTACGGCCAAGGTGCTCAGGGGGTTTATGGACCAGATGGGGGGAGTAGATCCGTGGAGATTTGCCAGGCCTTTGGCCAGAGAATTTTATTTTTTCTCCCATGTACACAAGGCCTACTCCCGGATAGACTTTTTTGTTCTGGGCAGGGCATTGATCCCGAAAGTGGAGGGAACGGAGTATTCGGCCATAGCCATTTCGGACCACGCCCCACACTGGGTGGAACTAGAGCTGGGAGAGGAGAGGGACCAACGCCCGCTGTGGCAGTTGGATGTGGGACTGCTGGCAGACGAGGAAGTGTGCGGGAGGGTGCGGGGGTGTATCGAAAGGTATCTGGAGGCCAACGACAACAGGGAGGAGCAGGTGGGAGTAGTATGGGAGGCACTGAAGGCGGTGGTCAGGGGAGAGTTAATCTCCATCAGGGCTCATAGGGAGAAGAGAGAGGGCAGGGAAAGGGAGAGGTTAGTGGGGGAGATTTTAAGAGTAGACAGGAGATATGCAGAATCCCCTGATGAGGGACTACTCAGGGAGAGACGAAGTCTCCAGACGGAGTTCGACCTGTTGACCACAGGGAAGGCAGACGCACAGTGGAGGAAGGCACAGGGGGCGATGTATGAGTATGGGGAGAAGGCAAGCCGGATGCTGGCACATCAGCTTCGTAAGAGGATGGCAGCGAGGGAAATAGGTGGAGTCAAGGATGGAAGGGGAACTACGGTGCGGAGTGCGGTGAAAGTGAATGAGGCATTCAAGGCCTTCTACGAGGAGCTGTATAGGTCCCAGCCCCCAGGGGGAAAAGAGGGGGTGCAATGATTCTTGGACCAACTGAGGTTCCCGAGGGTGGAGGAGCAAGAGGTGGCTGGTTTGGGGGCGCCAATTGGGGTGGAGGAGCTGGTTAAATGACTGGGGAGCATGCAGGCAGGGAAGGCCCCGGGACCGGATGGGTTCCCGGTGGGGTTCTATAGGAAGTATGTAGACCTGTTAGCCCCGTTGCTGGTAAGGACTTTTAATGAGGCAAGGGAGGGGGGGGACCCTGCCCCCGACAATGTCGGAGGCGACGATCTCTTTGATCCTGAAGCGGGATAAGGACCCACTGCAATGCGGGTCGTATAGGCCGATCTCGCTCCTCAACGTAGATGCTAAGTTGCTGGCAAAAGTGTTGGCTATGAGGATTGAGGACTGTGTCCCGGGGGTGATTCACGAGGACCAGAATTACGGGATGTAAAGGGCAGGCAGCTAAATACCAATGTGTGGAGGCTCCTAAATGTGATTATGATGCCATCGGTGGAGGGAGAGGCGGAGATAGTGGCAGCTATGGACGCGGAGAAGGCCTTTGACCGAGTAGAGGGGAGTATCTCTGGGAAGTGTTGCGGAGGTTTGGGTTCGGGGGAGGGTTTATTAGCTGGGTCAAGCTCCTATATAGAGCCCCGGTGGCGAGTGTGGTTACGAATCGGCGGAGGTCGGAGTACTTCCGGCTGTATCGAGGGACGAGGCAGGGGTGCCCCCTGTCCCCCCCTGTTGTTTGCATTAGCAATTGAACCTTTGGCTATGGCACTAAGGGAGTCCAGGAAATGGAGGGGGTGGTCCGAGGGAGAGAGAAGCATCGGGTGTCGCTGAACGCAGACGACCTGTTGCTGTATGTGGCGGACCCGGTGGAGGGGATGGTGGAGGTCATGCAGATCCTAAGGGAGTTTGGGGACTTCTTGGGCTACAAGCTCAATGTAGGGAAGAGTGAGCTCTTTGTGGTGCATCCGGGGGATCAGGGACGAGGGATAGACGACCTACCGTTGAGGAGGGCGGAAAGGAGCTTTTGATACTTGGGGATCCAGGTAGCTAGGAGCTGGGGGGCCCTGCACAAACTTAATTTGACGCGGCTGGTGGAGCAGATGGAGGAGGACTTTAAATGGTGGGACATGTTGCCACTCTCGCTAGCGGGCAGGGTACAGTCGATTAAAATGGTGGTCCTCCCGAGGTTTCTTTTTGTATTTCAGTGCCTTCCAATTGTGATCACCAAGACCTTTTTTAAGAGGGTAGGCAGGAGCATTCTGGGTTTTGTATGGGCGAGTAAGACCCCGAGGGTAAGGAGGGGGTTCCTAGAACGTAGTAGAGATATCGGCGTAGTGCCGAATCTGGGTGGCTACTACTGGGCAGCCAATGTGTGTGATGATTCGTAAGTGGGTGATGGAGGGAGAGGGGGCGGCCTGGAAGAGGTTGGAGATGGCGTCCTGCAAAGGAACGAGCCTGGGGGCGCTGGTAATGGCACCGCTGCCGCTCTCACTGACAAGGTGCACCACGAGTCCGGTGGTGGCGGCAACGTTAAAGATCTGGGGGCAGTGGAGACGGCACAGGGGTGCGACGGGAGCCTCGGTGTGGTCCCCGATCAGGGATAACCATCGCTTTGTCCCAGGAAGGATGGACGGGGGGTTTCAGAGCTGGCATCGGGCAGGGATTAGAAGAATGGCGGACCTGTTCATTGATGGGACGATTGTGAGCCTAGGGGCGCTGGAGGATAAGTTTGGACTACCCCCGGGAAACACCTTCAGGTACATGCAAGTGAGGGCGTTTGTGAGGCGGCAGGTGAGGGAATTCCCGCTGCTCCCGGCACAGGGAATTCAGGGTGATTTCGGGCATATGGGTCGGGGAGGGCAAGGTGTCGGCGATATACCAGGAGATGAAAGAAGAGGGGAGGCTTTGGTAGAGGAGCTGAAGGGTAAATGGGAAGAGGAGCTGGGGGAGGAGATTGAGGAGGGTCTGTGGGCTGATGCCCTAAGTAGGGTAAATTCCTCTTCCTCGTGTGCCAGGCTTAGCCTGATACAATTTAATGTTGTTCACAGAGCGCATGTGATGGGGGCGAGGCTGAGTAGGTTCTTTGGGGTGGAGGACAGATGCGGGAGGTGCTCAGGAAGCCCGGCGAACCATGTCCATTTGTTTTGGTCTTTTTCTGGGGGGGGGGGGGAGGAAGAGGGAGGGACGGGGAAGGGGAGTTTATCGCGGGGGCAGCTGAGCAAGAAAATACATAAATGATCCGGAAAACTGATATGTACGGGAGGAATCCAATGTACAAGGTTCTGTATCATATTGATTTGCCATGTTTATGTCTTGCTATGCGAGTTTTCTTTTCTTTTTGTTGGGGGGGGGTTGTTTAAATGGTTGAAAATTTTGTTAAAAAATTCTTAATAAACATATTTTTAAAAAAAATAATTTACATCATCCTTTAAATTCGGCCACCAACAAAGCTGCTTGAAATGGGCTGTAGTGGGATCGATTCCCTGATATCCATGACCGTCATGGAACAAACAAATCAGTTGATTCCTGTCCTGTTCGGGAACCACATAAAGGGTGTCTTTTAACACCACACCGTCATGTGTGGTCAGTGCATTTTTGAACGTCTCATAGGGTGCTGGATATTTTTCTTTTACAATCTCCCTGAGATTGCTGTCCTGCTTCTGGGCCTCCACTAGATCCTTGATCTTTGTCTGTGAGACCTGAACTGCACTCACTGGTGCGCTTTCGGGGGGTGTCCAAAAATATCCGTGCCTGGAACCTGCTTTAGCCAGTGCGTCGGCTTTCACATTTCCAGGGGGGGAGGAACGATGGTGACTACGAACCTTGACTATCCCAAAAGTCCTGTTCTGGGCTCTCTCTAAAATGTGACGGAGCAATGGGGCTGAGGGGAGGGGTTTCCCGTCTGCGGAAAGAAATCCTCTCGCTTTCCACAGGGGCAGGAATTCCGTGAGGCTGTTGCAGACATAGAGGCTGTCCGAGTATATGTCTGCTGGGCTGGGGAAGGAATCTGGGTGTTCCACTATATATGCGATGGCCGCGAGCTCTGCTGCCTGCGCGACTAAGTGGCCTGGAAGTTTTAACGATATTACCTCAAGGGCGCGTCCCTGCGCGTCCTCAACATATATACCGCACAACCTGTTATGCGCTTCCCATTCAAGACTGTGGAAGATCCATCCACATAAATCTTTATGGGCTCACACGTGTCTCTGTGCTGGGGGCTCTGGGTTGAACTACCTATCTTTCTGGGGGGTGTCTTAGCAATAATGGGGCCTGTGTCGTGGTGTGGAGAGATAATTTCGCATTCATGGGGGGTTCCGGGGTACTGTAAGTTGTCAGCTAAAAAGGTGTGCATCTTTGTCCTTTTAACAGTGATGTCCTGTCCCTGCAAGAGAAGGGTCCATCTAGCTGCTCTAATCTGGCTGACTGTACCGTCCTTGAGTCGTCCGTCCAGTAAAAGTTGGGTGGGGGTGTGTTCGGTGAGAATTATGATGGGGTTCAGTCCGGTAATATATGAAAAATACTGTACTGCCCAAAATACTGCGAGCAGGTGCCTCTCACAGGCTGAAAATCCCTGCTCCACAGCATCTAAAATTCTGGAGGCGTAAGCTCCGGGCCTTAACTGGTCGTGCCGTTCCTGGAGGAGCACGGCCGAAAGGGTGCGGTCTGTGGTCGCTACCTCTATGGTGTAAGGGGAAAGCGGGTCTGGAACTTGTAGTGCGGGGGCTGCTATGAGTGCCTGTTTTAGAGAGTCCACAGCATCCGTATGCTGTGGAAGCCATTCCCAGGGGGCTCCTTTCTTTAGGCTGCCTTGCTGGCAAAACCGTTAATGTGGTTTCGGCAGTAGCCAACCAGTCCAAAAAACGACCGGAGGGCAGAAACTTTCTGGGAAGGGGCAATTTAGCAATCGACTTAATCCTTTTATGCTCGATCTCGCATTTACCATGTGTGATAATTGTTCCCAAATATATCACCTTATCTTCCAAAATCTGGGCTTTTTGGGGTTGACTTTACAACCAATTGAGTGTAAGAGTTCCAGGAGTTCGGACAGAAGCTCAATGTGCTCTTCCTTGGTGTCTGTCTGCAGTAGTACGTCATCTACGTACTGAACCAGACATTCGGGGCGAGAGAATTTGGCTAAACCATTTGCCAGCTGTCGGTGGAAAATGGAGGGGGAGTTGTGGAATCCTTGTGGAAGGCATGTCCATGTGCACTGCTGTGCTTTAAAGGTGAAGGCAAATTTGTACTGGCACGCCTTTGCCAATGGAATGGACCAGAATCCATTACTGACGTCCAAAACCGTAAAGAATCGTGAATTGAGTCCCTGCTTGAGCATGGTCTCGGGACTTGTTGCTACTGTGGGGGCTGCTGCGGGGGTGATTTTGTTGAGTTCCCGGTAATCGATGGTCAGTCGCCATGATCCATCGGGCTTTCTCACTGGCCAAATCGGGGCATTATTAGTGGAGGCTACTGATCTAACTACTCCCTGCTCTAATAAGCTTTCTATTACCTTGGAGATTTCTCCCTCTGCCTCTTGGGGAAATCCATACTGTTTTTGGGGTCTAGGGTCAGGTCCTATTATTTGTATGGAGCCAGTCATCCATCCACAGTCGTGCTTGTGGGTCGCGAATACTGCCCTGTTCTTTTGCAGAACTGCCCTAACCTGCTTGTCCGTACTAAGCGGGGTCGGGTTGAATCAAAATTCGCCTACTGCGCTAATTTTGTTCGCGTACTCTCCTATGTTGAGCATTGCGGGGGCTCTTGCGGATTTTGCCATCTTCCAGACACACTGGTTGACTGGATCAAATGAAAGATTATGGGAATTCATGAAATCGATTCCCAGAATGTGTTCTGCTGTGTGGGGCTGGTCAACTAAAACTACGGGGTGCTTGGTGGTGATGGTACCGATTTGAATGGGTACAGGGGCTGTGATGTGTCCCTGCTGTGAGTGGCCTGTAAAGCCGCTGAGGGTGATGGTGGCTGTAGTGGGCCACGTGTCTTTTTGAAACATGGTGGAGGAATTTATTGTGGTGCGGGACCCTCCTGTGTCCCAGAGAAATTCGATGGGCTGTCCCCGAATTTTCGCTGCAACTACAGGTCGTCCAGACCCATCCCAAAGGGTGTCACAGACCCAACTGGGGGAGCCCGTACACCGTCAGTCCATTCCAGTCAAGTCCGTCTGATCTGAACGGGCACTAACACTATGAATGGGCTCTGTCTTCTTCTTGCTCAGAGTGCCCGTCTGCTGGGCTCTCTGTGGCTTTCTAGGGGCATTGCACTCTCTTGCGAAGTGTCCCAACTGTCCGCAGTTGTAACAATCCTGTGACTTGGGTGGGGGGCTGTTCTTGCCTTCATTTACCCATGCGGGGTTCTGGTGTGTTTTTACTGCCTGCATATATGCTTCGGCCTGCTTTTCCTCGGGATTCTTGACTGTGGGTTTGCTTTGTATAGATTGCTCCCAAGCACGGGACAATCTTTTCACTACCCACTTCTCGTTATGGGCCTCCTCTGAGGGATCATAACTCGTGCAAGCTTTCTGTCCTGTTTCTGTGGCATGGGAGATAAGGGTGCGGGTCCATTTGGCCATGTTGTCTGGGGACAAATGGGCACGGTCTAAGTCTCCAAAGACTGCTGCAAAGTGGATACACAGGCGTCCAGCAAACGCTGTGGGGTGCTCGGCTTTCTTTTGCCTACATTTGTTGAGGCCATCTACGGGGTCATCCTGGTTATACCCGATTGCATCCAGGATCGCGGTATGCATTTCTGCAAGGGTGCCTCCTCTTACATTCTGTGGGTCGGGAAGGGCTGCTGCTACTGAAGGGTCTGAACTTAAAACTGTGAGCTTGACATGCTCTCGCTCATCCAGGCTGTACATGGTCGCCTGATGCTTTACTGTGGCAAAGAAACGGTGGGGGTCTGAGGTGGGAGGAACGGTGTGATCTTATCGCACGCATCCCGTAATTGGGTCACTGTTAAGGGGGTGGAGTATAGAAATTCCGCATCGTCCGATGTGGCTGTGCGGTGGGTGGTGACTGTGTTCATTGGAGCTTGAACTATCTGCTCTGTGGGGAGTTGGGGCGCTTTTCTCTTCTGTGGCTTTCCCTTCGCACAGGTTCCCTGAACATATCTCTGCGCTGTTTCATTCAATTCTTCCCAATCAGGGCCGTCTTCCTGATCTAATTTTGCTCCAAAGGTTTCCTGGAAGCCTTTCTGAACTGACAGCAGCGATTGCAGCTCTGCAATCTGCTTCCGGCACTTTGCGTGATCTAGCGTGCTTTGTCTTTGTTCTGTGGTGGCACCATGGAGTGCTCTTAATGCTGCCTTTAGATCGCTGCATTGTCTCTGCAACGCTTCTACCTGCTTTTCTGTTTCTTCACGTACCAGGACTGCACGTTGCGTGTCCTGATAGGCCTTTTCATATTTAGACTGGAAGCTGCTTAAGTGCACCAGACAAGACTGGTGAGCCCTTCTCGCGTCATCCACCTCTCCATCTTTTGCTGCCATCTTCCTTCTCAATTCCAAATTCTCCTTTTCTACCTCGCTTACATCGACCTTACTCATTTGATGTATGCCCTCAACTTCTTTCCGGAGCGTCCTAACGACCTCCTCTGTGCCTCGCAATTGTGCCAAGCAGGACACGATTGCCATCAGTTGGCGAGCTTTCCCTAAGCTCTTTTTGTGATCTCGCTCAGGTTCTCCCACCAAGTATGTCCTATACTCCCGGGGCCTGATTCCTCGTTGCCGCAGAATTCATTCCAAAGGGGCCATCCTTTCCCTTTGAGATATTTCCTGATCTCTTCCTCCCAAATGGGACATTGTCCCACTCTACTGCTGCTGGTCGCTGCGACCGCAAATTCCTCTGCGTTCATTAGGCGCTGCATTGCCTGCATTGCCATCCTTCCTATCCGAATGCTGCTCTTCAAATTTGGGACAGGGGTATTAATCCAAATTCTGCTCTTCAAATTTGGGACAGTGGTATTAAGGCGGAGCTGTAAATACGGGTACAGCTTTCGCTACTTTCCGATATACAAACTTCCGACAGTTTTGTTGCAACAAAAAATCTATCAGTTTTACCTTATAGCCCTGTTAGTTACGCATGCATATACACACTTCCGAATTTATGAGTATTTATCAGAACTGCTTGAACACTTGTGGTTTTCTGTTTCCAATTGGATCTCTAATTCAAATTTTGTGTTCTCCCGGAGTGGTTTTCGACTTCTAGATCGGGTCCCGGCGGAGTCACCAAATAATGTTGCTGATTTTCTCCTTGGTTCAATTGCTCTGTTTTATTACCTTTACTCTCGAGTCGCCAGGTATCTTTATGATACCACCATGAGGTTCAAGTCCGAGTAATGATCAATAACCCAATACACCGATTAGTAAGATTTAAATCAAAGCACATTTATTTATTTTTTAAAAATATATTTTATTCAAGATTTTTTGGCCAAACATAACAGTACGTAGTGTTTCTTTTAAACAACAATAAAGCAATATAAATAACAGTGGCCAGTTTTAAACAAATAAATAAATAATATATGAACAGAAACAAAAACAAAACTAAATGGCAACTGCCTTGTCAAAAATAGACACTCTCCAAAGATACAATCCAACAGTCCAATATACATTACCGAAAACAAATGCCTATACATATACAATAACACCCCTGAGAGTCCGTCTGATTCCTCCCCCCCCCCTCCCCCCTGGGTTGCTGCTGTTGTCTTCTTCTTTTCCATTCCCTCTATCTTTCTGTGAGGTAGTCGACGAACGGTTGCCACCTCCTGGTGAACCCTTGAGCCGAACCCCTTAGTACGAACTTAATCCGTTCTAACTTTATAAACCCTGCCATGTCGTTTATCCAGGTCTCCACACACGGGGGTTTGGCTTCCTTCCACATTAACAATATCCTGCGCCGGGCTACTAGGGACGCAAAGGCCAAAACATCAGCCTCTCTCGCTTCCTGCACTCCCGGCTCCTCTGCAACCCCAAATATAGCCAACCCCCAGCTTGGTTCGACCTGGACCCCCACCACCTTCGAAAGCATCTTTGCCACCCCCACCCAAAACCCCTGTAGTGCCGGGCATGACCAGAACATGTGGGTGTGATTCGCTGGGCTTCTCGAGCATCTCGCACACCTATCCTCTACCCCAAAAAATTTACTGAGCCGTGCTCGTCATATGCGCCCTGTGTAACACCTTAAATTGTACCAGGCTTAGCCTGGCACATGAGGACGATGAGTTTACCCTACGTAGGGCATCAGCCCACAGCCACTCCTCAATCTCCTCCCCCAGCTCTTCTTCCCATTTCCCTTTCAGCTCATCTACCATGATCTCCCCCTCGTCCCTCATTTCCCTATATATGTCCGACACCTTACCATCCCCCACCCATGTCTCTGAGATCACTCTATCCTGCACCTCCTGCGTCGGGAGCTGCGGGAATTCCCTCACCTGTTGCCTCGCAAAAGCCCTCAGTTGCATATACCGAAATGCATTCCCTTGGGGCAACCCATATATTTCCGTCAGCGCTCCCAGACTCGCAAACGTCCCATCTACGAACAGATCTCTCAATTGTGCTACCCCTGCTCTTTGCCATGCTCCAAATCCCCCATCCATTTTCCCCGGAACAAACCTATGGTTATTTCTTATCGGGGACCGCACCGAGGCTCCCGTCTTTCCCCTATGCCGTCTCCACTGCCCCCAAATTTTCAATGTAGCCACCACCACCGGGCTTGTGGTGTATTTCTTCGGTGAGAACGGCAACGGTGCCGTCACCATAGCTTGTAGGCTAGTCCCCCTGCAGGACGCCCTCTCCAATCTCATCCACGCCGCTCCCTCCCCTTCTCCCATCCACTTACACACCATTGAAATATTGGCGGCCCAGTAGTACTCACTTAGGCTCAGTAGTGCCAGCACCCCCCTGTCCCTACTACGCTGCAAAAATCCCCTCCTCACTCTCGGGGTCTTCCCGGCCCACACAAAACTCATAATACTCTTCTCGATTCTTTTGAAAAAAGCCTTCGTGCCCACCACCGGGAGGCACTGAAACACAAAAAGGAATCTCGGGAGGACCACCATTTTAACCGCCTGCACCCTACCTGCCAGTGACAGGGACACCATGTCCCATCTCTTAAAGTCCTCCTCCATCTGTTCCACCAACCGCGTTAAATTAAGCCTATGTAATGTACCCCAATTCTTGGCTATCTGGATCCCCAAGTACCGGAAGTCCCTTGTTACCTTCCTCAACGGTAAATCCTCTATTTCTCTGCTCTGCTCCCCTGGATGCACCACAAACAACTCACTTTTCCCCATGTTCAATTTATACCCTGAAAAATCCCCAAACTCCCCAAGTATCCACATTATCTCTGGCATCCCCTCCGCCGGGTCCGCCACATATAGCAACAAATCATCTGCATACAGAGATACCCGGTGTTCTTCTCCTCCGCTGAGTACTCCCCTCCACTTCCTGGAACCTCTCAGTGCTATGGCCAGGGGCTCAATCGCCAGTGCAAACAATAACGGGGACAGAGGACATCCCTGCTGTGGTGTTGGGTTCTCTGGTGCACAGATGAGCCAACACAGTTGTATGTGGTACAACTCTATTTTATTTTAACTCTTATCTACAGTTCGTTCTGGATACTCTGCACGTGCTGTCTCCCTGAGTGTGTCGTGTAGCAGGTCTGTCCTGGTCCTCCTCTCCAGCTAATACTGACCACCAGGTGTCGTGTTTGTGCTTTTATATCTTTCTGTGATTGGTTGTGGTGTTGTGTGTTCTGATTTGTCTGTTGGTGTGTCTATCATGATGTGTGTGTTTGAATATCATGACACCTGCCTCGTCCCTCTATGGAGCCGAAAATAATCAGACCCCCGTCCATTCGTGACCACGCTCGTCAGCGGGGCCCTATACAGCAACTGTACCCATCTGATATACCCATCTCCAAAGCCAAATCTCCTCAGCACCTCCCACAAATAATCCCACTCCACTCTATCAAATGCTTTCTCGGCATCCATCGCCACCACGATCTCCGCTTCCCCCTCTGGTGGGGGCATCATCATTACCCCTAGCAGCCTCCGTATATTTGTATTCAGCTGTCTCCCCTTCACAAACCCAGTTTGGTCCTCATGAACCACCCCCGGGACACAATCCTCTATCCTCGTTGCCATTACCTTGGCCAGAATCTTAGCGTCCACATTCAGGAGGGAAATGGGCCTATAGGACCCGCATTGCAGCGGGTCTTTTTCCTTCTTTAGAAGGATCGACATCGTTGCCTCTGACATAGTCGGGGGCAGCTGCCCCCTTTCCCTCGCCTCATTAAAGGTTCTCATCAGTAGCGGGGCCAGCAAGTCCATATATTTCCGATAGAATTCAACTGGGAATCCGTCTGGTCCCGGGGCCTTCCCCGCCTGCATGCTCCCAATCCCTTTCACTGCTTCCTCCATCTCAATCTGTGCTCCCAGTCCCGCCCTCTCCTGCTCCTCCACCTTAGGAAATTCCAGCTGATCCAGAAAGCACATCATACTCTCCTTCCCATCCGGGGGCTGAGCTTCATATAATCTTTCATAAAATGCCTTGAACACTCCATTCACTCTCTCCGCTCCCCGCTCCACCTCTCCCTCCTCATCTCTCACCCCCCCATCACCCTCGCTGCTCCCCTTTTCCTCAGTTGGTGGGCCAGCAACCTGCTCGCCTTCTCCCCATATTCGTACTGTACACCCTGTGCCTTCCTCCATTGTGCCTCTGCATTACCCATAGTCAACAAGTCAAATTCGACATGTAGCCTTTGCCTTTCCCTGTACAGTCCCTCCTCCGGTGCCTCCGCATATTGTCTGTCCACCCTCAGAAGTTCTTTCAACTGCTCCCTTTCCCTACCCTCCTGCTTTCCTTTATGTGCCCTAATAGATATCAGCTCCCCTCTAACCACTGCCTTCAGCGCCTCCCAGACCACTCCCACCTGAACCTCCCCATTATCATTGAGTTCCAAGTACCTTTCAATACACCCCCTCACCCTTAAACACCCCCCCTCATCTGCCAATAATCCCATGTCCATTCTCCAGGGTGGGTGCTGTTCTTTTTCTTCTCCTATCTCCAGGTCCACCCAATGTGGAGCGTGGTCCGAGATAGCTATGGCCGTGTACTCCGTCCCTGTCACCTTCGGGATCAATGCCCTTCCCAAAACAAAAAAGTCTATCCGTGAATAAACTTTGTGGACATAGGAGAAAAACGAAAACTCCTTACTCCTAGGTCTACTAAATCTCCAGGGGTCTACTCCTCCCATCTGCTCCATAAAGTCCTTAAGCACCCTAGCTGCAGCCGGCCTCCTTCCAGTCCTGGACCTCGATCTGTCCAGCCCTGGGTCCAGCACCGTATTAAAATCTCCACCCATTACCAACTTCCCCACCTCTAGGTCCGGGATACGTCCTAACATACGCCTCATAAAGTTGGCATCATCCCAGTTCGGGGCATATACATTCAATAAGACCACCGCCTCCCCTTGCAATTTGCCACTCACCATCACGTATCTGCCCCCACTATCCGCCACTATGGTCTTTGCCTCAAACATTACCCGCTTCCCCACTAGTATAGCCACCCCCCCTGTTTTTTGTGTCTAGCCCCGAATGAAACACCTGCCCCACCCATCCTTTGCGTAGTCTGACCTGGTCTATCAGTTTCAGATGCGTCTCCTGCAGCATAACCACATCTGCCTTAAGTTTCTTTAGGTGTGCGAGTACCCGTGCCCTCTTTATCGGCCCGTTCAGCCCTCTCACATTCCACGTGATCAGCCGGGTTGGGGGGCTCTTTACCCCCCCCCACCCCTTGTCAACTAGCCATCTCCTTTTTCAATCCAGCTCCTCACCCGGTTCCCACGTAGCCGTATCTCCCCCCAACGGCGCCCTTCCGCCCCGACCACCCCACCCCATACCAGCTCCCCCTTCTCCCCAGCAGCAGCAACCCAGTTAACCCCCCCCCCCCCCGCTAGATCCCTCACTAGCGTAATTGCACCCCCCATGTTGCTCCCAGAAGTCAGCAAACTCTGGCCGACCTCGGCTTCCCCCTGTGAACTCGGCTCCCACTGTGCGAGGCCCCCTCCTTCCTGCTTCCCTGTTCCCGCCATGATTACCATAGCGCGGGAACAAAGCCCGCGCTTCCCATTTGGCCCCGCCCCAATGGCCGGCGCCCCCAGCTCCTCATCCTCCCTCCCCCCTCCCCCACGACATGGGGAAGAGAGAAAAGTTACAGGGTCGCAGGATTACCAACTTGGGAAATCATCTCTTCCCCCTTTTCCCCCTCTTCACCCCACATATTCACCCCACCACTTTGTCCCAAACGTTCTTTTTCTAGCCCGCTTATTCCAGTTTCTCCTCGATAATAAATGTCCACGCCTCTTCTGCCGTTTCAAAGTAGTGGTGTTTCCCTTGATGTGTGACCCACAGTCATGCCGGCTGCAGCATTCCAAATTTAACCTTCCTTTTGTGCAGCACCGCCTTGGCCCGATTAAATCTTGCCCTCCTTCTCGCCACCTCCGCACTCCAATCTTGATATACGCGGATCACCGCGTTAACCCACCTACTGCTCCGAGTTTTCTTTGCCCATCTGAGGACCATCTCTCTGTCCTTATATCGGAGAAATCTCACCACTATGGCTCGAGGAATTTCTCCAGCCCTCGGTCTTCGCGCCATAAATCAATAGGCTCCCTCCACTTCCAGCGGGCCCGTCGGGGCCTCCGATCCCATTAATGAGTGCAGCATCGTGCTTACATATGCCCCGACGTCTGCCCCTTCTGCACCTTAGGGAAGACCAAGAATCCTTAAATTCTTCCTCCTCGCATTGTTCTCCAGCACCTCCAGCCTTTCCACACACCTTTTGTGTTGTGCCTCGTGCATCTCCGTCTTCACCACCAGGCCCTGTATGTCGTCCTCATTCTCAGCAGCCTTTGCCTTCACGACCCGAAGCTCCTGCTCCTGGGTCTTTTGCTCCTCCTTTAGTCCTTCAATCGCCTGTAATATCGGGGCCAACTCCTTTTTAAGTTCTTCCACGCAACGCTGCAGGAACTCTTGTTGGTCAGGGCCCTATATTAAACTGCCTCCTTCCGACGCCATCTTGCTTTGTGCCTGCCTTCCTGGCCGCTGCTCTAAACGATCCACCGCAATCCGGCCACTTTCCTCTCCTTTTTCCATCCGTGTCCAGGGGGGATTCCCTTCTGGTTTACCGCAGTGTTTTTAGCCGTTAAAATTGCCGTTGGGGCTCCTATCAAGAGCCAAAAGTCCTTTCCACCGGGAGCTGCCGAAACGTGCAACTTAGCTGGTCATCGCCGCACCCGGAAGTCCCAAAGCACATTTATTATACACAGTAATCGCTACTCATGCACAAATTCTACGTCTAAGCTACTTCTACAACTAACAGGCCTATACTTAACTTCGGACTGGTCCACGCAGAGGTGAAGAGAGCTGCTGAAGAGAGTGATTTGAACTTGGGGCTCAACTCTTATAGTCCCCAGGGGCTTCCCGCCTTTCAGGGCGGACCCTGTACCTGGTCCCAAGTGATTGGACTTTGTCCCAATCGCTTGGTTCGATTTTCTCCAATACTGGAGCGGTTCCCTGATCGATGGGCGGTCTTGAGGTGCTCGTTCACCTCCTTTGTGTAGGCTCCTGCTGGCGCCGAGGAGTCTGGCTTTGCTTTGTGTGTCCAAAATGTTACTTATTGTTCCCGGGGATTGCTCATCAGTATGCAGATGGCTGCTACTTTGTTATGCTAATGGCCGCTGGTATCGATGTTGTCTGGCTTTTGCAGAGGTAAATACACAGCCAACCTGCAGCCGCTGGTTTCTGTCTTGTTGGCTGACTTTCCCATCAGCCTTTGCCGTTCGCCATTTTAAATCGGGAGTTGGCCAATTTAGGTGGCTGCACTTCCAACCGCTTCCATCAGGCAGGAGATACAAAAGCTTGAGAACAGGCACCAATAGATTCAAAGACAGCTTCTTCCCCGTTGTTACCAGACTCCTCAATGGCCCTCTTATGAAGTAAACTGATCTTTGGTCAGAACTGATCTTTCTACGCATTTTCTCTACAGTTGTTGCACTATATACCGTATACTTTGCCTGCTCTCTATGTTTATGTATTTTCATTATGTATCCTCATGTATTTACCGTTTGTTCTATGTTTTCATGTATGGAGCGATCTGCCTGGACTGTACGCAGAACAATACTTTTCACTGTACCTCGCTACACGTGACAATAAATCTAAATCTAAATTTCTGGGCTATCTATGCTCCAGTAAATCTGGCCTCTTGTGCTTCTCCAGTGGCTCCTGATTGTTGGCCTGCCTTAAGATTGCCTAGACCCTCAAGCTCTGGAATTCCCTTCCTACACCTCTCTGCTTCACTACCTCATTTTTCTCCTTTAAGACACTCATTAAAACCTACCTTTTTGATCCAAGCTTTTGGCCACCTGATCTAACATCTCTTTATGTCTCTTTCTAATGTTCTTGTGAAGCAACTTGGGATGCATCATTGTGTTAAATTTTAATCCTCTTCCCGCACCTAGTGATGCACTAAGACAGACTTTCATCTGTTTCCATAGCTAGTAATTCCAGAAGCAGGTCGCTAGTCTGTCACCAGGAGCATATAGCTTGAGGGGCCCCATTCCACATCAAGCATGGCTGACCAGGAGTCTTTCCCACTCTTACCACTAGTGTTTGGTGTGTTTGGAAGAACTTGCAGGTTGACACACTCAACCCACTTAATCATGTTACAAATGCACCTTCCTTGGCCATCAAGTCCAGGAGTGGGACTCAAACCCGGAGCTTCCAGCTCAGAGGCAGGGACGCCACCCACTATGCCAACAGACCTCTTTCATTATGTTAAACATGCCATATAAATAGAAGTTGTTGACTTCAGGTGACGGGATGTGCTGAGCGGACGCAGGAAGGGTGGCTCTCCCCCTGGAAGTCTGAATTTGGCACTTTTAGTCCAAAAATAAGCTACTAAGTTTGAGAAACCCCTCCCATCCTCCTTCAAGACCACCAGTTACCAAAAATTGCCCGCAAACGGTTCTAGGGGCAGGATCAGTAAGAGCCTGGAAAGGAAGGACAGGGCGACGCTGAGCACACGGAGTGGGACGGAGCTGGCTGTACCCAAACAGGCCTAGTTGCTGAAGCCCATGCTGGACGATCAGCAAGTGGGTGGACCTCCTAAGGCAGGAGCTCCTAAAGCACAGAGATGCCATCAAGCTAGAGGTGCTGGCAATGACAAAGGAGGCGGTCGCGACACCCTGGCCCCCTTCAAGGTGACACTGGAAAAGACAGAGCAATGATTGCAGGGGCAGGAGGCAACCATCTGGGCACTGGAGAAGGCAACAACCGAGCAGAGTGACCGGATTGCCTCATTGGAGAAGGTTGTTGTGACCCAGGGGATGCTGAAGGAGAACCGGTCGCGATGCCAGAATTTCTGCCGACTGGAGGCTACCCAGGCAGATGCCCCATGGTGTGCGTGGCCCAGATGCTGGGGAAACTGGTCGGTTGGGGGGGGGAACTTCCCCAAACCTCCAGAGGTAGACAGAACCAACAGGTCACTCCGGCTGATACCAAAACAGGGCAGTAGCCCCGGGTCATCATCGCAAAGCTATAAGATAGGGAGAAGATCCTGAATTGGGCAAGGCACACACAGTCCTGTAAGTGAGAGGGACACTCGATCTGTTCCAGGACTTTGGGGCAGATCTAGGCCAACCGACGGGCTGAATTCATCACAGCCCTTACAAGAGCAAGATGTGGCCAAGCTCTAGGTAGCCTTCCAGGGGAAGAAGCATTACTTCACCGCACCGGCAATTGCGGACGATTTCGTGCACAGGCACGGGCTGCGCAGGCAGCAGCAACAGCACCGAATATAAACTTGTTTTAAAAGACAATTGTATGGGATAGAACTGCCTTTCTTTTGATCTGGTTTGTGTTCCAGGAAGGATGAGTTGAAAGGGGTGAGCTGCAGAAACGGATGGGGAGAAGGAGTGTGGGCGTGGGGGGAACACAGCAGGTAGGGGAGGGTAAAGATTGGTCCAGTGGGGGTGGGGGTTGGGGGGGGGGGGACCACACTAGCGAGCAAGCTAGCGCAGGGAAGTATGGTAGAAGGGGAGACTGCGTCACAGCTCCCGACGGGGAGAGAGTGCCTGGCAGAAGGTGGGGAGAAAACTCTAGATGGGGGGAGGAAGGGGGGAAAGATAGGGGATAGGGGAGGCCCACAGGGGCTTGAGGAGGTGGGGGGGGGGGGGGGGGGGAGTCAAGGGGGGGGGGGGGTAGACAAGCCCAGAGGGGGGAACCTAAGAGGTGGGGGGGGTGGATGGGTAGAACACTGGTTACGACAGAGGGTACATGGCAACAACAGAACAATTACACCATGAATGGCCATCTTGGATGGCCTCAAACAAAGGGAGAGCCTGGAGTGGAGGGGGCCCTTCACCAGGCAAACATGACGACAATGGCCATCTTGGATGGCTCTTGGACAAAGAGAAGCCCTGGAGTGCAGAGGCCTATTCACATAGCGAATACGATGACAACGGCCATCTTGGATGGCCCCCCTGGACAAAGGGAAATCATAGAGTGCAGGTGTGCATCCAAAAGGTAAGTATAGTAGTTGACCCCACAGGAGGGGGGGGGGGGTGCGGGGTGGAACCAGAAAACCCCATTGGGATAGTCACCTGGAACAACAGGGGACTTAACGGCCAAGTGAAAAGTTCCAGAGTCTTTGCCCATCTGCAAAGTCTGAGGGTTGGTGTTGCCTTCCTCCAAGAGATGCACCTGAGGGAGACGGACCGACTTCAAGTAAGAGAGAGATGGGCGGGACAGACTTACCTATCGTGCTACAGGACAAGGGCTAGGGGGGTGGCCATACTGCTCACAGGACAGTATTTACAGCGATAAGACGGTTACAGAGCCTGGGGGATTGTTAGTGGAGTCCTGGGAAGGGCACCAGTGGTCCTCATAAATGTATACGCTCCCAGCTGGGACATTGCGGAATTCATGAAAAAAGTTCATGGCCAAAATCCCCGACATAGACTCACACCGACTCATTATGGGAGGGAGACTTTAACTGCGTACAGGGCCCACGGATGGACAGATCCAGCCCAACTCAGGGAAACTATCAAACACGGCAAGAAAGTTGAACAACTTCATGGAGAAGATGGGGATAGTGGACCCCTGGAGATTCATGCACCCAGGGGAGAAGGAGTTCTCCTTCTTCTCCCAGGTCCACGGGGTCTACTCTAGGATCGACCTCTTCGTTGTGGGAAAGTGGTGCTTCCAGGGATAGTAGAAACAAAGTATTCCACAATCGTGATCTCCGACCATGCGCCACATTACCGGGATGTAAGGTTAGAGTTGGACCAAGCGCAATGACTCCATGGAGGCTGTACATGGACCTCCTTGCGAACAAGACATCCTGTGAACACATATCACAAGCTATAGACGGGTACATTACCAACAACCAGAATGGAGAGGTCTCACCCATCACGTTCTGGGAGGCACTGAAGGCAGTGATAAGGGGGGGGGGGGAAATTGTTCCATACAAGGTGCGCAAAGATAGGAAGGAGAGGGCGGTTCAGAAGCAGCTGGTCGACTCCATACTGCAGGTGGATCATCGGTTCCCCTCGGCACCGATCATGGAACTACGATCGGAGAGGAAAAAGCTACAAATGGACTTTGACTTGGCCTTAACAGGGAAAGCAGTGTACCAGCTCCACCAGACACGGTGGACCTTTTGTGAGCATGGAGACAAAGCCAGGCACCTGCTGGCCCACCAGCTGAGAAAGCAGGCAGCCAAGAGGAAAATAGCCCAGGTAAAAGACAGGAACGGCAAGCTAGTCGCAACGCCAGAGCAGATCAATTAAGCCTTTGCAAACTTCTACCAGAAGCTGCACATCTCTGAGCCCCTGGATGGGGACACGAAGATGAAGCAGTTCCTCGATAAACTGAAAATTCCGGTCTTAGGGAAGATAGAGGACAAGGCTTGGAAGCACCGTTAGAACTGAGGGAAGTCATGGAGAGCATTAACTCGATACAGGTGGAGAAGGCGCTGGGGCTGGACGGATTCCTGGTGGACTTCTATAAAACATTTGTGGCCCCATACCTGGGGGAGATGTTCGCAGACTCACTAGCAAGGGCTACCTGCCGGCAACGTTTGCTCAGGCCTCAACATTATTGATCCTCAAAAAAGACTAAGACCAGGTGGAGTGCAGGTCCTACAGACCCATCTCACTCCTAAACACCAGCGCTAGGATCCTGGCGAAGTCCCTAGCAAGACAGCTGGAGAGCTGTGTGATTTGTTATGTTGTAGGTGTAACATAAGTGGCTTCCTTGTGGTGCACTTGATAAAGGAAGGTTCAGACGTGGAGATAACTTCAACACGCTTATAAAACTATTACACTTCTATTACTCGGGTTCGACACTACTGCTAATCCTACTATAGCTACCCAGACTGACTAACCAGTTGCTGCAATCCACGTGGTGGGTGTAATATTGAATCAACCCTGTGTCCGTACTCACTGACTGTCTCCACTGGAAAGAGGCAGATCATGTGTGTGGTGTCCTTTATTTATGGGTTGGTGTAATGCCCCCCTGTGGTCGTGTCACCTCCTTGTGTATCATGAATGTCCATTGGTCGAGTGTGTGTGTGTGATGTCACTGGTGCTCCCTCTAGTGTCTACCTCGCCTACATGCATTTACATTGATGCACATCACCACATCCCCCTTTTTTATCTGTTCATATTTTCTGTACACTTTATGAAAATTGAACAAAGAACAGGCAGATAAGGTATGGTATATACAAGTCATGGGAACAGTGATTAAACAATAAGTCCAAATCATTCGTGTGAGTCCAAAAACCACCCGCACGTCCCTGCGAGGCTGGTGGAATTGTTGGGAGTTGGCAGGTTGAGCTGCTCGACAGCAGGCAGCATAGTGGCCCATCCTGCCACAGCGGAGGCATTGTCGCGTTTTGGCCGGACATTGCCGCTTTAAGTGGGCGGAGCCACAGTTGCCGCACGTCGTGACGTCATGGCGTTCGTTGCGCCACTGCGCATGCGCGGTGCGGTCCTGCGAAGAGCGCGCCTGTGCATCACGTCCCTCTGCGTCAACATCCCCTCTTTTGGCGCGTACAGGCGCGGGAGGCCTCGGAAAGCGCGCGAAATGGCCACCCTTGTCCGAGCCGCGGGCCGGGAGGAACTCGATCAACTGGACCTGCTCCGCCTCGTAGAACCCGTGTCGTGCCGTTTCGGCCACCTGGATTTGGGAGTACCGGCTGGTCGCGTTCTCATGGAGGACGCAGGTCTTGATGGCAGTCGCTCGGGTGAGGCGCTTTATTTTAAGGAGCTGCTGGCGTAGAGTGTCCGAGATGACCACAAAAACTATCTGATCCTGTATCATGGAGTCGGAGGTGGCTTCATAGCCGCAGGACTGCGCGAGGATACGGAGATGTGTCAAGTAAGATTGGAAAGGCTCATCCTTACCCTGCAGGCGCTGCTGGAATAGGTATCTCTCGAAGCTCTCATTGACTTCCACGCTGAAGTGTTCCTCGAACTTCTGAAGCACCGTCTTATATTTTGTTTTGTCCTCGCCTTTCGCGAATGCCAGGGAGTTATAGATGTGGATGGCGTGTTGCCCCGCCGTGGATAGGAGGAGGGCGATCTTCCTGGTCTCCGATGCATTCTCCCTGTCTGTGGCTTCTAGGAAGAGCTGGAAGCGCTGTTTAAACAGCTTCCAGTTTGCTTCAAGATTACCAGCAATTCGGAGCGGCTGCGGCAGGCTGATGTTTTCCATGGAGCAGGATGGCGGATTTCTGAAAGGGTGCAGGTAGGTCTCACAGTCGCTGGTTAGCGTCCACTACTGGTATCATGTCGTGTTGGGTGTTCTGATGCACAAATGATCCAACACGGCTGTAGATGGTCCAACTCTGTTTTATTGTCTAAACAACGGTAACATCTAACTGCTGGCTTGGGTATGTGCTTCATCAGCTAACCTGTGGACCCAGCCCTATCACTATCTTAGTGAGGCACTCAGCACATGGTGTATGTCTGAGTGGCGCGCTGTGAGCTCTGTGCTCTGAGCTATATCCTGGTAGAATGAGCGGGAACTGTGGTGTTCCCTGTTTTATAGTGCGTGTGCTCTCACTGGTGATTGGCTGCGATGTTATGTGTGTGCTGGTTGGTCCAACTGCCTGTCCATCAGTGTGTGTGTGATTGCACCATGATATGCTGATGTGGATATCATGACAGAAAGCAGAAGAAGGCCTACTTTGATAAGACAGTACACCCGACAGAGCATACAGTCGGACAGCAAGTCATGATCTCCCTGTACAATCCTAGCTCATTCCTCTCCCCTAAATTTGCAGGACCCTACTCAATTTCCGACAAAGTAAGCCCCTCAGTTTACAAGATCACATATCCTAATGGAAAATCAGGATGGTTCCATATAAACCAGCTTAAGGTTTATGGAATGCAGTGCAGCCACTCACACCACCTCTTATTGGCAATGGCAGACAACGGAGACCCGCCCACTGACAACCCAATCTAGCCGTCCCCCAGCCAGGACAGCACGTCCACAGACACGACCTTGACTCCGCCCCTGTTTTGTTACCTGTCTGGTAGGTAACGTGCTACTCAAACCTTGGTTAGTGATGAGGTATTCTGAAACCCAATGAAGAAGATTCGAACTCTTCCAGTAGTAACAAAAGGTTTACAACAATATTTACATGAGTTCTCTACTTTAACGTTGATACTAATGATAATGTTAACAAGATCTACCTATGGTAACTATACGTAACTCCACTGGCCATCTAAACTAGTCTGCAGTTGCTATGATCACAGTGCACCCAAGAGAGAGAGAGAGAGAGAGCCAATGTGGCTGCGCTTTATACCCCTGTTGGTCCGGCCCTCTAGTGATCATGTGGTGCTACTGATGACACATTAACCCCTTGTGTACATGCACATAAAGAGATCACTAAATCCCCCTTTGTTTCGTGTTACATATTTTCTGTATGTTGTAAAGAAAATTGAACAAACATATTGGATGCAGTTTGCAAATGCATAACATAAAATCAAAGAGTTAGTCCATCAAATGTTAATACATTCAGTCTCTTAAGTTTTCTTTTGCTTGCATGAAATAGGTAGACAAATATCGTTATGTACAAGTTGTGCTGATCTTGACGATTATACAAAGTCAATTAATATTTATGAGACAAGTCTTAATTTAAAAAAAATATTTTTTTTGTGAGTCCATACTTTGAGTTTGTTCGGTTGAGTTGCTTTCTTTTTCTGTTTTTTGAAGTGGTGATGTTGTTATTTGTTTGTGAACGTCGTCAGTGTTCCAGCATTTAAGTAACCAAGAAGTAAGGTATTTGAATGGTCGAATCATTTTGTTGTCTGATTTATGCTTTTTTTTCTATGCTTGTGGTAGCGATTCTGTGTTACATCTTTGTTGTCTGATCTGGACTTTTTCTTGTGTTTGTGGTATTGATTCTGCATGTCATCTTTCTTGACAGCTGGTTTGCATGTTTGTTGTGGAGCAAATGTGAATTTGTGAGATTTGTTGCCATGCCATGGCATGTTTGTACTCTTGCCATTGTTTTGCAGTGTGCTGTGGCATTGTCCTTCATGTGGAGAGTTGTATCATGTTGGACAGGTCATTGTTTCATTATTGTCGTTTCTGTCTTGGTCATTTTCGTTGTTGTTCTTGTTGTTTTCGTCATGCTTGTTGTTTCTGTTTTTGTTGTTTTCGCTGTTGTTCTTGTTGTTTTTCTCGTCGTGCTCGTTGTTTCTGTTTTTGTTATGCTTCTTGTTGTGTTTGTTGTTGTTCTTGTAGTTTTTATTGTTGTGCTTGTAGTTTTTGATGTTGCTGTCGTTCTTGTTTCTGCAGCGTTTGGTGTTGTTGTTGCTCTTGTTGCGTTGCATGTTGTTTTTGTTGTTGCTGTTGCACTCAATGAGTGTTCCGTTTGGATGATGTGAGTCATTGTCACAGTTATTGGTGTCAGTGTCCTTTGTGGTATCTGTTTACATTGAGCGTTTCTTCTTGAGAATTGTGAGAATGATCTGATGTCGCATTGATGTTGGTGACATCAGTCATTTGTGGTGGATTTGATTCCTCTGCTTTGCTTCCTTGGTACTCCTCTTCTGGAGTCATTTCTGGTTCACTTGAATCACCTTTGGTTTCTTGGTGCTCCTCTTCTGGCGTCAAAATGTTCAAGATTTCTATTAACGTGGTCACTCTGGCCTCTTGGTGCTCCTCTTTTGGAGTCAAAATCTTCACGATCATCATCAGCAAAACAACAGAAGGAGTCGTCAACAGTGCTATCAAGCAGCACTTACTCAGCAATAACCTGCTCATGGACGCTCAGTTTGGGGTCCGCCAGGCTCACTCAGCTTCTGACTCATTACATTGGTTCAAACATGGACAAAAGAGCTGAATGCCAGAGGTGAGGTGAGAGTGACTGTCCTTGACATCACGGTAGCATTTGACAGAGTGTAGCATCAAGGTGCCCCAGCTAAACTGGAGTCAATGGGAATCAGGGGGAAAGTTCTCAATTTGTTGGAGACATACTTGGCTCAAAGTTGTGGTGGTTGGAGGTCAATCATCTCAGCTCCAGGACATCACTGCAGGGGTTCCTCAAGGTAGTATCCTCGGCCCAACCATCTTCATGTGCTTCATCAATGACGTCCCTTCCATCATAAGGTCAGAAGTGGGGATGTTTGTGGATGACTGCACGATGTCCAGCACCATTCGTGACTCATCAGATAATGAAGCAGTCCATGTCCAAATGCAGCAAGACCTGGACAATAGAAGGCCTGGGCTGACAAGTGGCAAGTTACTTTCGTGCCACACAAGTGTCTGGCAATGACCATCTCCTACAAGAGAGGTTCTAACCACTGCCCCTTGACATTCAATGGCATTGCCATCACTGAATCCCGCACAGTCAACATCCTGGAGGTTACCATTGATCAGAAACAGAACGGGGCTAGGAATCCTACGGCGAGTAACTCACCTCCTGAGCCCCCCAAGCCTGTCGTCCATCTATAAGGCACAATTTAGGAGTGCAATGGAATACTCTCCGCATGCCTGGATGAATGCAGCTCCAACAACACTCAAGAAGCTCAACACCATCCAGGACAAAGCAACCCGCTTAATTGCTCCCCCTTCCAGACACATTCAAACCGTCCACCACCGATGAACAGTGGCAGCCATGTGTACCATGTACAAGATGCACTGCGGTAACTCACCAAGATTCCTTGGACCGCACTTTGCAAACCACGACCACTACCATCTAGAAGAACAAAAGCAGCAGATACCCGAGAACCCCATCACCTGGAAGTTCCCGTCCATGTCACTCACCACCCTGACTTGGAAATATATTGCCGTTCCTTCACTGTCGCTGGGTCAAAATCGTGGCATTCCCTCCCTAACAGCACAGTGGGTGCACCTATACCTCAAGGACTGCAGCGGCTGAAGAAGGCAACTTACCACCGCCTTCTGGGATAGGCAACTAAGGATGGGCAATAAATGCTATCCTAACCAGCAACTCGCACATCCCGTAAAATGAATTTTAAAAAAAATAATCATTATGGAGCTACTACGTGGTCAGATGCTCATCTCAAGGTTAAATTTCACACCAAGGTTACAAATGGTCCAGTTCATCCTCGGATTGTTGCCAGGAAGCGGGATGGAGTATCTACCAATCAGAATTTGTGAAGGATGCCATAAAGAAAATGGCTTCAATCTTCCCAATATTTATTTGAGGAAATGTCTGCTTATCCAGTACTGGATGTTGGACAAGCAATGTGACAAATTGGTGACAGTGGATGGGGCTGAGAGAGATGGCGGTGAGATTGAGCTGGATGTCGTCAGCATACATGCGGAACGTAACATTGTGTTTTAGCATGATGTCACGGAGGGAGCAGTGCAAGATAAAAATATAGGGAGCTTTAAAAAATAGGGACACCGAAGGTAGTGGTTCACGAGCAGGATGAAAAGTTATTACAAATTATTCGCTGGTTACAACTGGGTAGATAAGAATGAAATCTGGTGAGAAAAGTCCCACAAAGCTGGACAAGAGTGGAGAAGCATTGGCGAGGACAATGTGGTTAACCATGTCAAAGGCTGAGATGGACGAGATGTGATCGTACGTCAACTACATTTCCCTCATCTACACACGTAGGGCACGATTCTCCCAAAAGAATACAAAGTCCCCTAGTGAACTTGTTTAGCCGCATGTTTCCTGGCGCTTGCAATGCCGGGAAACACATGATTCTTCAACGTGACTCGCGTTGAATAAGGGGCCTAAATGGGGAATGAGCGGCCCAGACCGCACATAGCCCTGTTCTGTACAGTGGGGAGCTCCGCCATTTAAAAATGGCATCCCAATCTCTCGCTATAATGGAGAGTTCCGGCTAGCGGAGCTCCCCATTGTAGCGAGAGATTGGGGCACCATTTTTAAATGGCATCACGATCTCTGAGGCCCCCAAAACAAACCCTGATCTCCCCCCAGCCCGAACACGCATTGGAGGGTCCCTGCCTCGCACCTGCCCAGCATTCACACCGGGCAACCCTGGCCCATTCAAGCGTACAAAATAATGCCAGTTTGGCATCTTGTTAGTGCCAATTTGGCACACTGGCAATGCCCATATCAGCTAGCAATGCCACCTTGGCAGTGCCAGGCTGGCACCCAGGTGGCACTGCCAGGGTGCCAGGCTGGCACTTCCAGGGTACCAGGCTGGTACCACCAGGGTACCCAGCTGACACCAGCAGTTCCAGGGCACCACCCTTCAACTGGGGCCTCCAATTCCCTGGGGGATACCCACGAGTGCTGTTCTGTCTGGTCCTTGTTTGTGGGCACCAGTGCTGAAGGGCGCTCGCCCGAGGTCTCTGAGGCGAAGGGGTTGATAGCATAAAATTGCGACTGTGATAAGCTTTATTTTTCTGATTTATGTTGACTTGTATGCTTCTAGATAAACAGAGGGCTCTAGATTTTGCAGTATCACCCATTTCCGTGTGGGGACATGTCTATACTGTGCCCGTAGAATCTTATTTTTGAATGCCTCACACTGATTTGTCACTGATCTTTCTTCTAGTAGTTGTATTCAGTCCACTTTCGCCAGATCATCACTCAACTTTGTAAAAGTTGTCTTCCCCATCTGTTCTATATTTGTCCTTTTCCACAGTAAATCTGACTGTATTATCGTCACTATCCCCAAAATAGTCCCCTACTGCTTCTTCATCCACTTGCCAGTTTAACTTCCTGAGACTAAATCTAGAACTTTGTCCCCTGTCGTTGGGCCTGTTACGTGCTGGCTAAATGAATCCTCTTGAATGCAATTCAAGAACTTTGTGCCCTCCGTTCTCTTCACACTGGTCATAACCTTTGCTCCTTCTGTCTTTCGGAGTCACTCGCTAATTTTCTGGCTCCCGGTCCCTGCTCTGAATTTGGCCTATCTGAATCTGCCCTCAGGTTCCCAACCCTTGCCAATTTAGTTTAAACCCTCCCCAACAACATTAGCAAATGATACTGCAAGGACATTTGTCCATGTCCTGTTCAGGTGTCTGACTTGTACTGTGTTACATACATAGAAAATAGAAGCAGAATGAGGTCATTTGGCCCTTCGAGTTTGCTCCGCCATTCACTATGATCATGGTTGATCACTAATTTCAATACACTTTTCTTGCCTTGTCCCATATCCCTTGATTCCTATAGCCCCTGGAGCCATATCTAATTCCTTCTCGACCTATTGGCCTACTGCCTTTAGTGTTGTCCTTCCTGGACCTTGCAACTGGATGGAGGATGTGTGTAATGTATATTTTTAATCCACCTTACTTCATTAGGTAATACTCAAACACCTGCCCCAGTATCTAGCTTTAATTGTATGGGGTAACCATTAACTTCTAATTTAATGCTCCAATAATTATTTTCTCTTTTGTTAACCTCTTCTGAGAAGGTTATTTATGTTTTCTGTGACTCTTCTGCTTCTTACATTTTACTTGGTTTCATTGTTATCTCTTTCTTCCTATGCGCTACAGGAATGTTGGATCAGCAGGTTATTTAAAAATGTCCTAACTTCCCATAGTTGTGATACTCAGATCTCCTTGCTGGACATTCTGCCCATTTGCAGGGTTTTTCTGCCACTCTGAAATCATCTTAAGATGGCGACTGGCACGCTTTTTCTTTTTTTTTCAAGCTTTTGCTTCACTGCGTTTTGTCTTTTTTGTCCAACATATTGAATGGCTTCACTCATTTTTTTCCAAGGGACATCACTTTTCCCACTAACAACTACTCTGTTTAGTATCCTAAGCTCGATCAGTCGTGAACAACGCCCAGTCCATCACACGAACCCACCTCCCATCCATTAACTCCATACTCTTCCCGCTGCCTGGGGAAAGCGGGCAGCATAATCAAAGACCCCTCCCACCCGGCTTATTCACTCTTCCAACTTCTTCCATCGGGCAGGAGAGACAAAAGTCTGAGAACACGCACGAATAGATCAAAAAAAGTTTCTTCCCCGCTGTTACCAGACTCCTAAACAACCCTCTTATGGACTGACTGATTAATACTACACTCCTGTATGCTTCACCCAATGGCTGTGTCTATGTATTTACACTGTGTACCTTGTGATGCCCTATTACGCTGTTTTTTTTCCCCATGTACTAAGTGATCTGTTTGAGCTGCACGCAGAAAAATACTCTTCACTGTACCTCGGAACACGTGGCAATAACCAAATCCAAATCCAAACTACTTGTACTGGCTTTTGAGAGAGATAAGACCACAACCACTAAACAATAGCATATTAATTAATCTCTGAAGATCTAATAGTTGCAATTCTCCACCATTCTGTATGGGTCATTAATAATGAGTCCATGGATTTATCCAGATTTTGCCTCCTCTTCTTAAACTTCGCTGGCTCATTGATCAATTTTTTTTCAAACACTGAAGTACAAATCAATGCCTCAGGGACTTCTTCATATGAGTTTGACACCCTGTCTTGCAAAAACATCACCTGTTGTGGCCTCTACTGCGTAGAATAACATCACCTGCTGTGGCCTCTACTGACCTGACCCGTCTGTCCTTCTTATGCAAACCTGAAGCTGCTTTGCATCTGGAGAATCTCATCCTCAATTGTTCCAATTGCGCCTGTTGTGAGCCTTCTGCGCTTCAGAGCATTTCTGGAAGCGGCAATGTAGACTCCATACTTACCATAAGTACGAAATCTGCTGATACTTCAGTACATTAACTTGTAGATCGTACTCACTGTTGTCTCGACTCCAGCTTTGTGTGCTGCTTGCACCTTTAGCACCCATGTTACTCTGTTCTCTGGTGAGTCTTTAATCTTTATTCTTCTTGTCCTTTTCCCAGAGATTTGTAGGTCTTTCAGGTCTGCAGTATTCATAGAATCATAGAATCCCCACACTATAGAAGGAGGCCATTCAGCCCTTCAACTCTGCACTGCCCCTCTGAAAGAGTACCCTACGTAGACCCAATCCCTTGCCCTACTTCATAGCCCCACCTAACCTTTGGATACTAAGGTGCAATTTCCCATGACCAATTTCGCCATACCTGTACATCTTTAGACTGTGGGAGGAAACCGGAGCTCCTGAAGGAAACCCATGCAGACACAGAAAGAATGTGCAAGCTCCACACAGTCACCCGAGGTTGGAATTGAACCTGGGTCCCAGGCGCTGTGAGACAGCAGTGTTAACCATTGGGCCACTGTGTCACGCCACTGTGTCACGCTTCTCTTGGAGTTTTCCTTGGTCTCTACACTCTATTCGCTGCCACCATGTTGGGCAGCTAGATGGGGTTTCTTTAGTGTTTGCCTGTTTCCCTAGGAATAGATTTAATAGATTTCATAGAATTTACAGTGCAGAAGGAGGCCATTCGGCCCATCGAGTCTGCACCGGCTCTTGGCAGGAGTACCCTATCTCCATAACCCAGCAACCCCACCCAACACTATGGGTAATTTTGGACACTAAGGGCAATTTAGCATGGCCAATCCACCTAACCTGCACATCTTTGGACTGTGGGAGGAAACCGGAGCACCCGGAGGAAACCCACGCACACACAGGGAGGATGTGCAGACTCCGCACAGACAGTGACCCAAGCCGGAATCGAACCTGGGACCCTGGAGCTGTGAAGCAATTGTGCTATCCACAATGCTACCATGCTGCCCTCCAATGGACTCTTAAAAAAACATACTTGTTTATTTACAGAGTTTCTCTACACGAGGTTGTGCTTCTGCTTCTCACCAGATCTCAGTTGCGTCATAGGCGCACCATTGGCTGTATCAGTGTCAGGTGCTCCTGATATTAACCCTTCATTCTACCATGGTAGGGGTAGAATACTGACTAGAGTGATTCAGCCGTTACTGGAAAGGCGGGCATGGATTTGGAAGGCAACAAAACCTTCAAGGGTAAAAGCAAATTACCGCGGATGCTGGAATCTGAAACAAAAACAGAAAATACTGGGCAATCTCAGCAGATCTGACAGTAACTGTGGAGAGATAAGGGAGCTAACGTTTTGAGTCTGGATGACTCTTTGTCTTGTTGCGAACAAGAGAGAACTGCTTTCAAACGCTCCCTCGGCACTCACTCCTGGTCAACACACAAGCATGGCAGCGTGCAGACCTGCCCCTCACTTTGGGGATGCCGACATGGCCAGGCTTCTCGACGCTGTTGATGCGAGACGGGGCACCTTGTTCCCCCGAGGGGTTTGGAGGGCGAGCTGCAGGGTCACCAATACCGCCTGTGAGGCAGGGGCAGTGGTTGTCAGTGCGGTCAGCATGACCAAGTGGATCACCGTACAATGTCGGATGAAGATTAACAACCTCCACCAAGCTGCAAGGGTAAGTTACAACCTCTCTCCTGACATCAGTTCTGCCTGCCGCCCCTCAAATTCCAATCCCACCAACGTCCCCTACAAATCAGTGACTGACACCTCGCACCCTCCCCACAGCCGATCTTCGTGCTTGCTCCTCAGAACCCAATGGCACCCACCAGCACAATCCCTTCATATCCAGGTGTGGTGCCCACACATGCCACCTTCTAGAGACCCCCCTGACCCAGCAAGCGGTGGCTCACAATGCCCTCTTTGTCCCCGCAGGAGAAGATAGCCCATAATAAGTGGGGAAGGGCCAAGATGGGGTGCGGAGTACCAGAGATTCGCGTCCTCCCTCCCTTTCAGGAACGGGCCGTGGGAAATGTGGGGTTGACCGAGGAGAGAGCAGTTGCCGACAGTGAGCGTGGCCTGCCGCAGACATGAGGATCCACTGCCCCTTCAGCCAAATGACCTGTCTCAAATGAGTTGTTCATGCTGAACTAAAATGATCCTTCCCTCTCGCTGACCACATCCATTGACTTGCAGGATCTCCATCTGATGGGGTCGGACCATCCAGGGCCATCCCCCTCCCTGCGACCCAAGAGATGATCTAAGAGAGTTCCGAGGAGACCACCATCGAGGCGTCACTGCTGTCACCCCCACCTTCCACCAACACAGGGGCGACATTAATGGACAAGCTTCTGGGGCACAATCTGTTGAGAACCACACAGTTGCTGGTGCACATCAGGTGGAAGTAAAAACATCTAATGGAGGCAGGAGTCGTAGGTCTGCTGGATCCCAGGACTCAGCTGGGATTCATTCAGATGGCAAGCCTCTGGACAAGGTTCTCCCAGAGCTGAAGCAGTTGATAGTACACAGCCATGACATTCAGAAGGGGATATCAGCAACATTAAAAGTCTAATGATGACCATGAAACCATTGTCAATTGCTGTAAAAACCCATCTAGTTCACTAATGTCCTTTAGTGGGCAGCACGGTAGCATAGTGGTTAGCATAATTGCTTCACAGCTCCAGGGTCCCAGGTTCGATTCCGGCTTGGGTCACTGTCTGTGCGGAGTCCGCACATCCTCCCCGTGTGTGCGTGGGTTTCCTCCTGGTGCTCCGGTTTCCTCCCACAGTCCAAAGATGTGCCGGTTAGGTGGATTGGCCATGATAAATTGCCCTTAGTGTCCAAAATTGCCCTTAGTGTTGGGTGGGGTTACTGGGTTATGGGGATAGGGTGGAGGTGTTGACCTTGGGTAGGGTGCTCTTTCCAAGAGCCGGTGCAGACTCGATGGGCCAAATGGCCTCCTTCTGCACTGTAAATTCTATGAAATGTCTATGAAATGTCTCTATTCCAATGAGTGCATAGCCAATTTGAGGAGTCCCAAAGGCTATGGGGATAGGAGATGATGCCGCCTATATGTGGCCAGCACTGCTCGGGTGCTGACCGCAGTGGAAAGCCTGGAGCAGAACATCTGCATCTTGAGTCGTGGTGCCCGAGGCATGGCTCAGTATGTAACAACCATGGCTGAGAACCTAGACATCATGTCCAATCGCTGAGGGACATGACCCAAATGCAGGTGGACATTGCTGAGGCACTGCAGAACATGGCCCAGTAACTGAGGACCCATCACTGAGGGCGTCGACACCATGGTGCAGACAATGGGGAGCTGCCAGGGTTGGCAGAGCTCACTCCAGCCGCCCCTACATCCCAGCGAGACCCCCAGGGCCCTACGAGTAGCGTCAGAGAGGAGGAAATACTGGAGGCCAACCCGAGGCCTGCCACCAAGGTTAGTAATAGCGTTTTGTGATGAATGGAAGATTTTAGGAATATTGGATTCAAAACCTTTGGCAATTTAAGGGTTAAGGGCCTGGGGTTATAGTGTATACTGCAGTGTAATTTTTTTTTAAGAGGAATCCTGTTTTGCAGAGCCTGAGAGATTTTAGGAGCCATAAGGTTAAATTGATCACATGGAATGTGTTTTTAGTCTGTGCTAATGCACTGTGGTTTGACTGGGGAAGTGATGCACTATCAATTACCACAAAGACAAGAGTAGTGGAATAATCGAGGCTTTATTGAACAAGATGTTGTGCCTCATGTACCTGGAACCAGAATGGCTGCAGCACAGGCGAGCACACACATTTATACGCCGCCTACTGGGCGGAGCCAGCAGGCAGGGATTTACCCATGTACCTCTAGTATATGTGTCTTACCGTAATATATATAATACTTCTAGTGGTGATTATCACGTTCACCCCCTGTTAAAAGAAGAGTCCGACGGGTGTGTTGTAAAAAGAATGGCACGTTCAGTCTGTCGGGGGCCTTGACCCTCTTCTGCGATTGCCTCAGTCCTGGTGGTGACGTGGGCACCGACTTGGTCACCTGCGACTCCGGGAGCGTGTTGTCCTCATCTTCGTCACCCCTGAGTGGAACCAGTGGGAGGACGGATCCTCCTGGGGCGGGGGCTGCGGTGAGGTTCGCTGGGGGGAGGGGGAGTGGCGCAGGGGTGAATGAGGCAACTGGGGGGGTGGGGGGGGCGGTGTCAGGTCAGGGGCCATGGGTGGGGATCCAGCGGGTGCCAGATCCCGGAGGGAGACTGTGTCCTGGCGCCCGTCGGGGTGCGCCACGTAGGCGTACTGCGGGTTTGCGTGTAGGAGGTGGACCCTTTTCACCAAAGGGTTCGACTTATGGGTCTGCACATGCTTGCAAAGGAGGACGGATCCAGGATTTAGGGCAGCACGGTAGCATTGTGGATAGCACAATTGCTTCACAGCTCCAGGGTCCCAGGTTTGATTCCGGCTTGGGTCACTGTCTGTGCGGAGTCTGCACATCCTCCCCGTGTGTGCGTGGGTTTCTCCGGGTGCTCCGGTTTCCTCCCACAGTCCAAAGATGTGCAGGTTAGGTGGATTGGCCATGAGAAATTGCCCTTAGTGTCCAAAATTGCCCTTAGTGTTGGGTGGGGTTACTGGGTTATGGGGATAGGGGGGAGGTGTTGCCCTTGGGTAGGGTGCTCTTTCCAAGAGCCGGTGCAGACTCGATGGGCCGAATGGCCTCCTTCTGCACTGTAAATTCTATGAAATTCTATGAAAACTGTCATCCATGTTGGGAGCGAGACCCCAGAGGTGGACCTCCTGGGGAAGGCAAGGGGATGTTCATGAGGGGTCTCATTCGTCACGGTGCAGAGGACCGCGTGCATCATGGCCTTGGCAATGTCTGCCTTGATGCGGTTGGAGGCCTGGCGGGCCTCAGCCGTCAGGGGAAAAACTGTGGACTGAATGAGTGGGCGGGCCTTGTCCGCATACGTAGGGACCCACTGGGCATAGTAGGAGAAAAGCCCTAGGCATCGTTCCAGGGCCTTTGGGCAGTGGGGGAGGGGGAGTTCCATGAGGGGGTGCATGCGGTCGGGGTCGGGCCCTAGAACTCCATTTTCCACGACATAGCCAAGGATGGCTAAGTGATTGGTGCGGAACACGCATTCCTCCTTATTGTACGTGAGGTTAAGGGGTTTGGTGGTCTGGAGGAATTTTTGGAGATTAGCGTTGTGGTCCTGCTGATCGTGGCCACAGATGGTGACGTTATCTAGGTACGGGAAGGTGGCGCGCAGTCCGTACCGGTCAACCATTCGGTCCATCTCACGTTGAAAGACCGAGACCCCATTAGTGACGCCGAAGGGAACCCTAAGGAAGTGATTGAGGCGGCCATCTGCTTCAAATGCAGTGTATTGGCGGTCCTCCGGTCGGATGGGGAGCTGGTGGTAGGCGGGCTTCAGGTCCACTGTGGAAAAGACACGATACTGCGCAATCGGATTGACCATGTCAGATATGCGTGGGAGGGGGTACACGTCGAGCTGCGTGTACTGATTGATGGTCTGACTGTAGTCAATGACCATCCTGTGCTTCTCCCCGGTCTTTACTACTACCAGTTGAGCTCTCCAGGACCTGTTGCTGGCCTCAATGACCTTTGCCCGCAGAAGCCGTTGGACCTCTGACCTGATGAAGGTCCTGTCCTGGGCACTGTACCGTCTGCTCCTGGTGGCAACGGGTTTGCAATCCGGGGTGAGGTTCGCAAACAAGGAAGGTGGATCTACCTTAAGGGTCGTGAGGCCGCATATGGTGAGGGGGGGTAGGGGTCGGCCAAATTTTAAGGTTAAGCTTTGGAGGTGGCACTGGAAGTCCAGGCCGAGTAACAGGCAGCACAGAGGTGGGGGAGGACGTAGAGCCGGAAGTTGCTAAACTCTACGCCCTGGACGGTGAGGGTCGCGATGCAGTACCCCCGGATTTCCGCGGAATGGGATCCGGAGGCCAGGGAGATTTTCTGGGTAACGGGGTGTACCGCGAGGGAGCAGCGCCTTACCGTCGTGGGGTGGATGAAGCTCTCTGTGCTCCCGGAGTCAAAAAGGCAGGTCGGCTTGTGCCCATCGATTTTCACCGTTGTCGTTGAGGTTGCAAGGTTGCAGGGCCGGGACTGAGCCAAGGTGATCGAGGCGAGCTGCGGCAGATGCTGGGAGGACCCGGGCAGGTCAGCGGTGGTGGAGGTAGTGGCAGGCGATGAACGGCCAGATGAGCAGGGGTCCTGAGGCGGTGTCCAAAATGGCGCTGAAGATGCGGCGCCCACGGGGCGCACATGGCGGGCGGCATCAAATATGGCAGCGCCCACAGTCCACACGTGGCCTGTGGAGAAGAAGATGGTGGCACCCATGGGCCGCACGTGGCTTGCGAGGAGGAGAATGGCGGCGCCCCTGGGTCGCAATTGGGAGGTGTAGGAACTCCAGGCCTGGAAACAGCAGCGACTGACGGGGCCTGGCAAACAGAAACAAAGTGTCCCTTATTTCCACATCTGTTGCAGGTTGCACTCCGCGCCAGGCAGCGCTGCCGGGAGTGTTTGTTCTGCCCGCAAAAATAGCACTTGGCCCCCCAAGGTTGGCTGGCTGCCGCGCGGCGCAGGCTTGCGGTGAGCTGGAGTCGGCAGCTGGTGGGGCCCATGATGCCCACGAGGGTGCCGCGCGGTCGGGGGCATACGACTGAACGGTACCGGAGGCCACTTCTGACGAGTTCGCGAGCTGCCCCGTTCCCGCACGATCAAGCGTACCCCCTTGCAGTAGGCGTTGGCAGACGTACGCAGACCTCATGCCTGTAACAAAGGCGTCTTGGATTTAAAGTTCTGTGTGCTGGACTGCCGAAACTGCCTGGCAGTCACAGTTCCTCCCCAGGATGTGCAAGTCACGCCAGAAATCGTCCAGGGACTCACCGGGGAGTTGCTGTCTCGTGGACAGGAGGTACCTGGCGTATAGTTGGTTGACTGGCCATACGTAATGTCCTTTCAGGAGCTCCATCGCTTCGGAGTAAGTGGGCGCATACCGGAGGAGAGGAAAAATGTCAGGGCTCACCCATGAATAAAGGACTTGGAGCTTCTGCGTGTCCGAGGGTTCCTCAGCGGATGTTCGGAGGTAGCTTTCGAAGCAGGCTAGCCAGTGGTCAAAAGCGGACGTAGCGTTGGCTGCTTGAGGGCTCAGCTGCAGGCGATCAGGCTTGATGCGAAGATCCATCGTTTTAAAAATCTTTGCTCAATAAATTAATGCACTATCAATTACCACAAAGACGAGAGTAGTGGAATAATCGAGGCTTTATTGAGCAAAGATGTTGTGCCTCCTGTAGCTGCCACCAGAATGGCTGCAGCACCGGCGAGCACACACATTTATACTCTGCCTACTGGGCGGAGCCAGCAGGCAGGGATTTACCCATGTACCTCTACTATACGTGTCTTACCATAATACATATAATACTGCTAGTGGTGATTACCACAGGAAGGTCCCTGTGGAGTTAATGTGCTTTCAGCCTGGAGAGTTCTTTTTTTTTCAGTTTGGGGAGATTATGTCCTTTCTGTGTGGAGCTAAAGGATTCAGAGAGATTTTGAAAATCTTTGGAGAGGAGTTAAAGTCTGATCTGGCTGACATTGATTCCATAATTCTCTCCCAGTAGGATAGTTGTAAAAAGAATAATAATGTTTAAAGTAGAGCAGTCTTGTCTGAGGACAATGAAGAAGCTGAAACACACCAGGTGAACCAGCTTTTTGAGGATATTCAGCCAGAGTCTGAAGGGGTTCTAACAGGGGCCAAATCCACTCTGTAAAGCAAGTATTACAATAATAATCTTTATTATTGTCACAAGTAGGCTTACATTAACACTGCAATAAAGTTACTGTGAAAAGCCCCTAGTCCCACAGTCCAGCACCTGTTCAGGTACACTGAGGGAGAATTCAGAAGGTCCAATTCACCTAACGTGCACATCTTTCGGGACTTGTGGGAGGAAACCGATGCACCCGGAGGAAACCCACACAGTCACAGGGAGAGCGTGCAGACTCCACACCAACAGTGACCCAAGCAGGGAATAGAACCTGGGACCATGGCTCTGTTAAGCAACAGTGTTAACCACTGTGCTACCATGTACTCTATGCCGTGGTAAGTTTAAGATGGATTGAGAGCTGTACGTTTATTTTATTGTTGTTTAATGGGGATTTGAGTAGAATTTTGTAAGGGGTAATTGTAAGCTATTCTTTTTGGGGGTGAAGTTAAAGAGTTTAATATTGGATTCATAATAGAGCTTTGTTTTAAAAATACCAAAGCCCTATTTCGTCATGCAATCACTGCTGGAGTGAATCATTCTTTCTGCACAGTCTTACAAAATAAACTAAAATATTGGGGTTTCGTCCAGTACCCTAGCCACTGTTGGGGTCTGGTCTGGATGGTAATAGTTTGCTTTAATATACCATATCCCTATTTGTGCGTGGAATCACTCCTGAAGTGGAGTTTCCTTTCCTCACAGTCTTACAAAGTAAATAAAATATTGTGGTTGATGCGACCATCAATTCACGCGAGACAGAGAGTTGAAGTGAACAGTGGCTTTAATCGACTAGAACAGTGTCTGCCTGCGACTGCTCTGCTAGTGAGGGCCGCCTACAGGGCAGCTGCTCTTTCTACCTCCCCTCAAGGGGGGCGGAGCCAGGGGCAGAGCCCACAAGGGCACCAACATGATACATTCTGTGTAATATCGTACAATGGTCCATAGGTGGCGCCCACATGGGCAACAGCATGATATAGTGTAATACAGTGGTGAATGGTTGGTACAATACGTTCACCACATTCACCCCGTTAAAAAAAATGAAGTCCGGCGGGGGTGAAAGGTTCACAGGTTCAGTCTGTCCGGTGCCCTGATGGTGCGCTGCGATCGCCGGAGCTCTGGTATCGCAGTGGGCCCGGGTGTCGAAGTCGTCGGTGCGGGCATGGGTGGTGAACTCGCCGGTGCGGGCACAGGCGTGGAGTCCGGGAGCGTGTCTTCTGGAGCTTCATTCCTGTGGATCGGTGAAAGGGGAAGGGAGTATAGGAGGGGGTGTGGAGGCCATGTAGGGGCAGGGGCGCTGGTCGGCGTAGGTTGGGGGGGGGGGGGGGTAGGTGGTGGTGGAACCTGCGGGTGCCAGGTCCCGGAGGGAGGCCGTATCCTTTAGGCCGTCGGGGTGTTCTACGTATGCGTACTGGGGGTTGGTGTGAAGGAGCTGGACCCTCTGAACCAGGGGGTCGGACTTATGGCTCCTTACGTGTTTGCGGAGTAGGACGGGCCCCGGTGTCTTCAGCCAGGATGGAAGCGAGACCCCGGAGGTGGATTTCCTGGGGAAAACAAACAGGCGGTCATGAGGGGTCTCGTTTGTGGCAGTGCAAAGGAGGGACCTAATGGAGTGGAGCGTGTCGGGGAGGACCTCCTGCCAGTGGGAAATGGGAGATTCCTAGACCGTAGGGCCAGGGGGACGGCCTTCCAGACCGCCCCGTTCGCCCTCTCCACATGTCTGTTTCACCGGGGGTTGTAACTGGTAGTCCTGCTCGAGGCGATGCCCTTACCGAGCAGGTACTGACGCAGTTCGTCGCTCATAAACGAGGACGTAAGTGGGGAAACCGAACAGGGTGAAGACACTATGTAGGGCCTTAATGACAGTGGCCGCGGTCGTCTCGGGGCAAGGGATGGCAAACGGGAAGTGGGAGAACTCGTCAACGACGTTTAGGAAATACATGCTGTGGTTGGTAGAGGGCAGGGGCCCTTTGAAGTCGATCCTGAGGCGTTTAAAGGGCGGGGATGCCTTCACCAGGTGGGCCTTATCCGGTCGATAGAAGTGCGGTTTACACTCCATGCAGATTTGGCAGTCCCTGGTCATGGCTCTGACCTCCTCGGTGGAGTAGGGCAGGTTGCGGGCCTTGATGTAGTGGAGAAGCCGGGTGACCCCCGGGTGGCAGAGGTCATCGTGGATAGCCCGGAGTCGGTCATCTTGCGCGCTGGCGCACGTGCCGCGGGACAGGGCATCTGGGGACTCGTTGAGCTTCCCAGGACGATACACGATACACTATATTGTAATTATAGGTGGAGAGATCGATCCTCCACCTCAAGATCTTATCGTTCTTGATCTTGCCCCGCTGTGTATTATCAAACATGAAGGCTACCGACCGTTGGTCAGTGACGAGGGTAAACCTCCTACCAGCAGGGTAGTGCCTCCAGTGCCGCACAGCTTCCACAATGGCTTGGGCTTCTTTTTCGACTGAGGAGTGCCGAATTTTGGAGGAGTTGAGGGTACGGGAAAAAAATGCTACTGGCCTGCCCGCCTGGTTAAGGGTGGGGGCGAGGGCGACCTCTGATGCGTCGCTCTCCACCAGGAAGGGGACGGACTCGTCCACCGCCAGTGGGAAGATGGTAGCTTTGATCAGTGGGTGGGCATTGTCTGCATAGTTGGGGACCCACTGGGCGTAATAGCAAAAGAATCCGAGGCACCTTTTCAGGGCCTTGGGGCAGTGGGGGAGGGGGAGTTGCAGGAGGGGGCGCATACGGTCAGGGTCGGGCCCTAGAACTCCTTTTTCCACGACGTAGCCGAGGCTGGCTAGTTGTTATAAGTGAGGTTGAGGGCTTGGGCAGTTTGGAGAAATTTCTGGAGGTTGACGTCGTGGTCCTGCTGGTCGTGGCTGCAGATAGTGACGTTATCCAAGTACGGAAATGTGGCCCGCAGCCTGTACTGGTCCACCATTCGGTCCATAGTTCTTTGGAAGACCGAGACCACATTTGTGATGCCGAAGGGAACCTGGAGGAAGTGGAAGAGGCGGCCGTCTGCCTCAAAGGCCGTGTAGTGGCGGTCCTCCGGACGGATTGGGAGCTGGTAGTATGCGGACTTCAGATCCACCGTGGAGAACACCTGGTAGTGTGCGATCCGATTGACCATGTCTGCTATCCGGGGAAGCGGATACGCATCGAGGTATGTGTACTGGTTTATGGTTTGGCTGTAGTCTACAACCATCTGGTTCTTTTCCCCGGTCCTGACGACCACCACCTGGGCTCTCCAGGGGCTATTGCTGGCCTCGATGATCCCTTCCCGCAAGACTCGCTGGACCTCGGACCTGATAAAAGTCCTGCTGTACCGCCTGCTTCTGGTGGCGGCTGGCTTACAGTCGGGGGTGAGATTTGCGAAGAGCGGGGAGGGTCGACCTTCAGGGTCGCGAGGTTACACACAGTGAGTGGGGGTAGGGGCCCGCTGAACTTCACCGTCAGGCTCCTGAGGGTGCACTGGAAATCCAGTCCCAACAGGAGGAGCGCAGAAATCGGGGAGTAGATATAGTTTAAAATTGGCGTACTCAGCGCCCCGTATCGTGAGGTTTGCGGCAGTGTACCCCGGGATCTGCACTGAGTACGATCCAGAAGCGAGGGAGATTGTTTGAAGTGCGGGGAAGATTTGGAGCGAGCAGCGCCTTACCGTGTCTGGGTGAATGAAGCTCTCCGTGCTCCCGGAGACAAACAGGCAAGGCGTTTCGTGTCCATTGACCCGGACGTTCATCATGGAGTTCCGGAGGCGTTTTGGTCGTGACTGGTCGAGGGTTACCGCGCCGACGTGTGGGTAGCCAGCGTGGTCGGAGGTGATGGGGTGGTCCCAAGATGGCTGTCCCCGTCAGTCACACGTGTCGAGCGGCGTTGCAGATTGAGGCCAAGATGGCGGCCCCCGTTGGTCGCATGTGTTGGGCGGCGAGGAAGATGCCGTCCAAGATGGCGGCCCCCATGAGTCGCACGTGGCGGGCCGCGTGGGAGACGGTGGCCAAGATGGCAGCTCCCGTGAGTCGAACATGGTGTGCGGGGTTGAAGATGGCTGCCCCCACGGACAACACGAGGCAGATGACGCACCTGGAGGGGGCGGAGCCGGCAGCCACGTAGCCACACTGCGGGGTCTGAGGGCCTGTGAGTCTGAGAGTCGGGCCTGCGACTTGGAGGATTTGGACCTGGCCAGGCAAACTTTGGCATAGTGTCCTTCCTTGCCGCAGTCGCTGCAGTTCGCGTTCCGAGCCGGGCAACGCTGCCTGGGGTGCTGGCCGCAGAAATAGCAGGGTAACCCCCCGGGTTGGGCGGGCAGCCGCGCGGCACAGGCCTGGGGTACTCTCTGGTCGGGAGTCCACGAGGGGGTCGCATGATCAGAAGGGAACGCGGTGAGGCTTTGAAACGCGACTTCTAGGGAGGTGGCTAGTTTTACTGTCTCTTCTAGGTCGAGGGCGCCCTTCTCGAGCAGGCGCTGTCGGACCAGACCCCAGCCACGGACGGTGAGTTCCATATGTTGAGAGGCTGTGACGGCCTGGTAGTCACGCGAGGACTTTGAGGTCGCGTAGTACTCCTCCAGCGATTCCCCGGGGCATTGGCGGCGAGTGGTGAGGAGATACCATGCGTACACCTCATTCACTGGCCTCAGGTATCGCCGCTTCAGCATCGCGAGGGCATCCGCGTATGTGGAGGCTTCCTCGAGTTGTACATAGAACATAGAACGATACAGCGCAGTACAGGCCCTTCGGCCCACGATGTTGCACCGAAACAAAAGCCATCTAACCTACACTTTGCCATTATCATCCAGATGCTTATCCAATAAACTTTTAAATGTACAGAGATTCGATGGCTCACCCGGGCGTGGAGGAGGCTCAGCTTCTGATCGTCGGTGACGGAAGGCGAGGAGGAGGCGGCGAGATAGACCTCGAAACATCGGAGCCAGTGTGAAAGAAATCCCTTTGACTTTAGCGGCCTGTGGGTCGAGTTCCTGTCAGTCAGGTTTGATGGCCGATTCCATTGGGGTGTTGTAGTCGATTAAATTGATGCGACCATCAATTCAAGCGAGACAGAGAGTTGAAGTGAACAGTGGCTTTAATCGACTAGAACAGTGTCTGCCTGCGACTGCTCTGCTAGTGAGGGCCGCCTAGAGGGCAGCTGCTCTTTATACCTCCCCTCAAGGGGGCGGAGCTAGGGGCGGAGCCCACAAGGGCACGAACATGATACATTCTGTGTAATATCGTACAATGGTCCATAGGTGGCACCCACATGGGCAACAGCATGATACAGTGTAATACAGTGGTGAATGGTTAGTACAATACGTTCACCACAGTGGTTACTGTCCGGTATCCTAGCAATTGTTGGGGTCTGGTCTGTGACCGTGATACATACCAGGGGAGTGACGAGGCTGAGAGAGGGTAATAGTTTTAATCAGGATGAGTCCAACATGTGGAAATGATGGTGTGATTCAGCAGAGTGCAAGTTGCAGAAAAGTTGTGGTGCGGTGAAAGGAGGCCAAAGGGTAGACATGGGAAAATGAAGGTACAGTTGTCAGTGACTTGTGGGACAGACGCAAGAAGAAGTGGAATTACGAGTGTACATGGGAGTGTGGGTGGAAAGTGATAAAAGTGATTAGAAATGGCCTTTTCTGTGATTGACTCATTGACGTAGAGAGCTCACTGAGATGACAAGTTTAGTGGCCAGAGAGGAGTCCAAAATGAGAGGAGTAAAGAAACTTATTTTATTACAAAGTAAACTATATATACAGTCACTCCTGGTCCCAGCCGGGATTACTCACGCTCAGCTCCCATCTGGGCCAGCTTTAAGACAGAGTCCATTGCTCGGCTGATGGGCCCCCGCCCCTCAGCGGGGAAGCTCGTATTCCAAGATGCTCAGGGGGAGGCTAACTGGTCCATCCCCATTGGTTTTGTGTGGGTTATAACATCCCTTCCCTCCAAAGTCCAAAGACCTGTCTGAGGAAGGTGGAGCAGGAGGGTGTCAGCTCTTTTTCATCTGTGGTTGCGCCTCTTGTCCCTGTGGGGCTAAATCAGGGGGTGTATATCTGGACCATGAATGCTGTTTCTTTGCTGGTTGCTGCAGGGGGAGCACCACTGATGGCTGCTCTCCAGTCTGCTCGGCATCAGAATCTTACAATGCCCAGGTCTCCAAATTGGAGGTAAAGGAGTTGCAGCCAATTGCGGCCGAACAGACTGGGGCCATGTCCTTTTACTACTATCAATAGCAGCCATACAGATTATTGCCTGTAGATCACCAGGATCATCGTGGTCCCAGCCATGGCAAGCTATACAAGTGGTTCCCCTGTGTAGGTTGCCAGTCTTGCCTCAATAACTCGTAAGCACAAACGTTGTACCGCTGTCTGAATTTTTTCAAACGTTTGTTTACCTATGATCGTGAATGTGGCTTCCAAGTCCAATTCCATGACAAGAGGGTGACCGTTTACCCGAATGGTGATCCGAATAGGGGCAACTTTGAGTGCTGCAATGCAGTTCAGCTGCATGCATTCGTCATTGGGCTGTTCCAGATGAAAAGTGTGGACACTGGGTTGATGCCTACCTCGAGTGGGGCGACGGGTTTATTGGCTACCTTGTGGCTTTTGCTCACTGAGGCCTTACTGACCTCATGCCCCACATCATCTGGGGTCAGCTACTATGGATTCAGGGAATGTATCTTGCCCAGCTAATTCAGTCTTAGGTCTATGGACAGAGCCTTGGCGGTGTTTGCCCCACAGCGATGGTCCGGGGTTTCCTATTTTGGGGGGGTGCCGAATGCTGGGAGGGGACATGTCCTACTCTGTCTACCTCCATCCCTTGGAGTTCCTGAACTCTCTTTTCTGCACTTTTAGGGAAAGATGAATTTCTATGGCCTTCTTAAGGTCTTACAATGGCTCGGCCTGTAACTTACGTTTGGGTTGCCATATTGTTCACGCCGCAAATCAACTGGACCCGCAGCATTTCGGGAAGGGGAGGGCTGCTAGAACAAAGTTCTGCTAGTTTCCTCAAACGTGTTAAGAACAGACTCCCCTAGGGTCTTCTCAGCCATGTAAACCGGTACCATTGCACGATGATCAACGGCTTGGGATCATAATGGTTTGCTACTAGTGCTACCAGCTCTTCAAAGGTCTTGAAGTCCGGGGCTGTGGGGTACGTGAGGCTTTTTATTACGCTGAAGTTGGGAGCTCTACAGGCAGTCAAGAGTTAAACTGACTGTTGCTCATCACCTCTCATAACATCAAAATTTCCAGCCTTTATGCAGAGCATTATCCGCCAGGGAAGAACAGGACGCTGTATTGGGGATCCTGGTATGGAGAGGTTTCCATGGAGCAGTGATGTGTAATAGGTTTTCAAGCAAATTTACAGACTCTCAGGCTGCCCCTAATCAGTGACCTTTAGATGTCCATGTTTCATCTTAATGTGGAGATGTGGAGTGTGAGATGTTGCCACTCTTCCTCCTCTACTTGAAGACCTTCTCTTCAATTGCTGGCTGCACTTCAGTCCCACATTTCTCGGCCACCTAAGTGCAGAGGTGGGTAAGTTGAAGCTCTCCCTTCTGAATCAGCTCTTGGGCCTGGCTTAAGAGTTTTGGGTAGACGTGGTTGAGAGGACCATTCTGTCCGAACCTCTGCCTCGTTTTTGCATCTACGTATGTGCCCAGGTGAACCTGAAAAAGGAACAGATGTAATTGCCCTTGACATCAAGGCAGCAGTATTTGGCAAAGCATGGCATCAAGGGGAAACCACTCAAGTGGCTGGAGTCATGCCCACCATAAAGGAAGAAGGCTGTGTTTGCTGGAGGCCAATCATCACAGTCCCAGGACATCGTCACACGGATTCCTGAGGCAATGGAACCTTAATTGAGGCCTTCCAATTTTTGGCCATAACTATATTCTATGCTGTTCATTCTACCAGACTTCAGGAAAGATATGAAAGCATTATAATGGATGCAAAAAAGGTTTATGAGAATGATTCCAGGGTCCTTCAGTGGACGGGTTGGAGAAGCTGGTGTTGTTCTCTTTAGATAAGACACGATTTGACAGAATTGTCCAAAGTCATGAGGGGTCTAGGCGGATGAGATAGTGTGTCAGAAGAATCAAGAACCTTAAGGTGAATGACAAAGAAAATAGTGGCAACATGATGAAAACCCTTTGTAAACTGTGAGGGTTAGGGTCTGGAATTTGCTGCCGCAGACTGTAATGATGGCAGATTCAAACACAGCGTACGAAAATAATTTGGATATTTATATGAAGAGGACCAAATATGCTGGTCCATGGAGAAAAGGCAAATAGGATTAAATAAATTGCTGTTCCAAAGAACTGGCACATACACGATGGGCCAAATGGTTTCCCTCGGTGTTGTATGCATTCCATGACTAGGTTTTCAAGGAACTAGAGTGTCCAGGCGTCATTGTAGCAATATTATTTATTTAATTTGATAATATATTTTTTATTTATAATTTTCATGTTATTCCTTGGGCCTCCACAATTAAATGGCATAGGAACAGGTCTGTTGCTGTTCCTTGCTCTGAACGCTAGAGTGTGCAGCAACCGCCACTCCCCCCGAGTTCTGTGACAATCGGGGTGGTTCATTCAGTATCCCAGAGTCCCCCATAGTCTATTCCTCCAATATCCCAGTACCCTCCACGGTTCGCTCCTTCATCACCCCAGTGAACATTCTCCCAGGACCCACCAGGGCTGGTTCCTTCTGCATCCCAAGATTCTCGATTCCCGCTCTTCCAGTATCCCAGGATCCTTCTGGTCCGCGACACTAGCATCCCAGTGTTTCGCTGCTCCAGTCAGCTGACGGGTTGCTGTTTCCGGTGCTGTGTGAGCAGCTGCCTGCAGCCCCCCCCCCCCCCCCCCCCCCGGTGTCCTGGCCCAGCGCGGCAGCGGCCCTTTCTCATCCGGCACCGAATCTCCGCCCAAACTCACTCAGGATGCTGGCGCTTTTCAACCGGCTGCTGGACTGGATCAAGTCGCTGTTCTGGAAGGAGGAGATGGAGCTGACACTGGTCGGGCTGCAATATTCGGGCAAGACCACCTTCGTCAACGTTATCGCGGTGAGTGAGCCTAAGGCCGACCCACATAATCCTCCTCCCCCACTTCTCAACCTGCTGCCGGTCACACCACGCCCAAACCCCACACGCCACAGCCCCCCACACTCCCCACCCGCCACAGCCCCCCACACTCCCCACCCGCCACAGCCCCCCCCACACTCCCCAGCCCCCCACACTCCCCACCCGCCACAGCCCCCCACACTCCCCGCCGGCCACAGCCCCCCACACTCCCCGCCGGCCACAGCCCCCCACACTCCCCACCCCCCACACTCCCCACCCGCCACAACACCCCCCCCCCACACTCGCCACCCGCCACAGCCCCCCACACTCGCCACCCGCCACAGCCCCCCACACTCGCCACCCGCCACAGCCCCCCACACTCGCCACCCGCCACAGCCCCCCACACTCGCCACCCGCCACAGCCCCCCACACTCGCCACCCGCCACAGCCCCCCACACTCGCCACCCGCCACAGCCCCCCACACTCGCCACCCGCCACAGCCCCCCACACTCGCCACCCGCCACAGCCCCCCACACTCGCCACCCGCCACAGCCCCCCACACTCGCCACCCGCCACAGCCCCCCACACTCGCCACCCGCCACAGCCCCCCACACTCGCCACCCGCCACAGCCCCCCACACTCGCCACCCGCCACAGCCCCCCACACTCGCCACCCGCCACAGCCCCCCACACTCGCCACCCGCCACAGCCCCCCACACTCGCCACCCGCCACAGCCCCCCACACTCGCCACCCGCCACAGCCCCCCACACTTGCCACCCGCCACAGCCCCCCACACTCGCCACCCGCCACAGCCCCCCACACCCGCCACAGCCCCCCACACTCGCCACCCGCCACAGCCCCCCCACACTCCCCACCCGCCACAGCCCCCCCCACACTCCCCACCCGCCACAGCCCCCCACACTCCCCACCCGCCACAGCCCCCCCACACTCCCCGCCCGCCACAGCCCCCCACACTCCCCGCCCGCCACAGCCCCCACACTCCCCGCCCGCCACAGCCCCCCACACTCCCCGCCCGCCACAGCCCCCCACACTCCCCGCCCGCCACAGCCCCCCACACTCCCCGCCCGCCACAGCCCCCCACACTCCCCGCCCGCCACAGCCCCCCACACTCCCCGCCCGCCACAGCCCCCCACACTCCCCGCCCGCCACAGCCCCCCACACTCCCCTCACGCCACAGCCCCCACACTCCCCGCCGGCCATAGCCCCCCACACTCCCCGCCGGCCACAGCTCCCCACCCGCCACAGCCCCCCACATTCCCCACCCGCCACAGCCCCCACCCGCCACAGCCCCCACCCGCCACAACAACCCCCCCACACCCCCCACCTGCCACAGCCCCCCACACTCGCCACCCGCCACAGCCCCCCACACTCGCCACCCGCCACAGCCCCCCACACTCCCCGCCCGCCACAGCCCCCCACACTCCCCGCCCGCCACAGCCCCCCACACTCCCCGCCCGCCACAGCCCCCCACACTCCCCGCCCGCCACAGCCCCCCACACTCCCCGCCCGCCACAGCCCCCCACAATCCCCGCCCGCCACAGCCCCCCACACTCCCCGCCCGCCACAGCCCCCCACACTCCCCGCCCGCCACAGCCCCCCACACTCCCCACCCGCCACAGCCCCCCACACTCCCCGCCCGCCACAGCCCCCCACACTCCCCGCCCGCCACAGCCCCCCACACTCCCCGCCCGCCACAGCCCCCCACACTCCCCGCCCGCCACAGCCCCCCACACTCCCCGCCCGCCACAGCCCCCCACACTCCCCGCCCGCCACAGCCCCCCACACTCCCCGCCCGCCACAGCCCCCCACACTCCCCGCCCGCCACAGCCCCCCACACTCCCCGCCCGCCACAGCCCCCCACACTCCCCGCCCGCCACAGCCCCCCACACTCCCCGCCCGCCACAGCCCCCCACACTCCCCGCCCGCCACAGCCCCCCACACTCCCCGCCCGCCACAGCCCCCCACACTCCCCGCCCGCCACAGCCCCCCACACTCCCCGCCCGCCACAGCCCCCCACACTCCCCGCCCGCCACAGCCCCCCACACTCCCCGCCCGCCACAGCCCCCCACACTCCCCGCCCGCCACAGCCCCCCACACTCCCCGCCCGCCACAGCCCCCCACACTCCCCGCCCGCCACAGCCCCCCACACTCCCCGCCCGCCACAGCCCCCCACACTCCCCGCCCGCCACGGCCCCCCACACTCCCCGCCCGCCACGGCCCCCCACACTCCCCGCCCGCCACGGCCCCCCACACTCCCCGCCCGCCACGGCCCCCCACACTCCCCGCCCGCCACGGCCCCCCACACTCCCCGCCCGCCACGGCCCCCCACACTCCCCGCCCGCCACGGCCCCCCACACTCCCCGCCCGCCACGGCCCCCACACTCCCCGCCCGCCACGGCCCCCCACACTCCCCGCCCGCCACGGCCCCCACACTCCCCGCCCGCCACGGCCCCCCAGCACTCCCCGCCCGCCACGGCCCCCCAGACTCCCCGCCCGCCACGGCCCCCCACACTCCCCGCCCGCCACGGCCCCCCAGACTCCCCGCCCGCCACGGCCCCCCAGACTCCCCGCCCGCCACGGCCCCCCAGACTCCCCGCCCGCCACGGCCCCCCAGACTCCCCGCCCGCCACGGCCCCCCAGACTCCCCGCCCGCCACGGCCCCCCAGACTCCCCGCCCGCCACGGCCCCCCAGACTCCCCGCCCGCCACGGCCCCCCAGACTCCCCGCCCGCCACGGCCCCCCAGACTCCCCGCCCGCCACGGCCCCCCAGACTCCCCGCCCGCCACGGCCCCCCAGACTCCCCGCCCGCCACGGCCCCCCAGACTCCCCGCCCGCCACGGCCCCCCAGACTCCCCGCCCGCCACGGCCCCCCAGACTCCCCGCCCGCCACGGCCCCCCAGACTCCCCGCCCGCCACGGCCCCCAGACTCCCCGCCCGCCACGGCCCCCCAGACTCCCCACCCGCCACGGCCCCCCAGACTCCCCGCCCGCCACGGCCCCCCAGACTCCCCACCCGCCACGGCCCCCCAGACTCCCCGCCCGCCACGGCCCCCCAGACTCCCCACCCGCCACGGCCCCCCAGACTCCCCACCCGCCACGGCCCCCCAGACTCCCCACCCGCCACGGCCCCCCAGACTCCCCACCCGCCACGGCCCCCCAGACTCCCCACCCGCCACGGCCCCCCAGACTCCCCACCCGCCACGGCCCCCCAGACTCCCCACCCGCCACGGCCCCCCAGACTCCCCACCCGCCACGGCCCCCCAGACTCCCCACCCGCCACGGCCCCCCAGACTCCCCACCCGCCACGGCCCCCCAGACTCCCCACCCGCCACGGCCCCCCAGACTCCCCACCCGCCACGGCCCCCCAGACTCCCCACCCGCCACGGCCCCCCAGACTCCCCACCCGCCACGGCCCCCCAGACTCCCCACCCGCCACGGCCCCCCAGACTCCCCACCCGCCACGGCCCCCCAGACTCCCCACCCGCCACGGCCCCCCAGACTCCCCACCCGCCACGGCCCCCCAGACTCCCCACCCGCCACGGCCCCCCAGACTCCCCACCCGCCACGGCCCCCCAGACTCCCCACCCGCCACGGCCCCCCAGACTCCCCACCCGCCACGGCCCCCCAGACTCCCCACCCGCCACGGCCCCCCAGACTCCCCACCCGCCACGGCCCCCCAGACTCCCCACCCGCCACGGCCCCCCAGACTCCCCACCCGCCACGGCCCCCCAGACTCCCCACCCGCCACGGCCCCCCAGACTCCCCACCCGCCACGGCCCCCCAGACTCCCCACCCGCCACGGCCCCCCAGACTCCCCACCCGCCACGGCCCCCCAGACTCCCCACCCGCCACGGCCCCCCAGACTCCCCACCCGCCACGGCCCCCCAGACTCCCCACCCGCCACGGCCCCCCAGACTCCCCACCCGCCACGGCCCCCCAGACTCCCCACCCGCCACGGCCCCCCAGACTCCCCACCCGCCACGGCCCCCCAGACTCCCCACCCGCCACGGCCCCCCAGACTCCCCACCCGCCACGGCCCCCCAGACTCCCCACCCGCCACGGCCCCCCAGACTCCCCACCCGCCACGGCCCCCCCAGACTCCCCACCCGCCACGGCCCCCCAGACTCCCCACCCGCCACGGCCCCCCAGACTCCCCACCCGCCACGGCCCCCCAGACTCCCCACCCGCCACGGCCCCCCAGACTCCCCACCCGCCACGGCCCCCCAGACTCCCCACCCGCCACGGCCCCCCAGACTCCCCACCCGCCACGGCCCCCAGACTCCCCACCCGCCACGGCCCCCCAGACTCCCCACCCGCCACGGCCCCCCAGACCCCGGCCCCACCCGCCACGGCCCCCCAGACTCCCCACCCGCCACGGCCCCCCAGACTCCCCACCCGCCACGGCCCCCCAGACTCCCCACCCGCCACGGCCCCCCAGACTCCCCACCCGCCACGGCCCCCCACACTCCCCACCCGCCACGGCCCCCCACACTCCCCACCCGCCACGGCCCCCACACTCCCCACCCGCCACGGCCCCCCACACTCCCCACCCGCCACGGCCCCCCACACTCCCCACCCGCCACGGCCCCCCACACTCCCCACCCGCCACGGCCCCCCACACTCCCCACCCGCCACGGCCCCCCACACTCCCCACCCGCCACGGCCCCCCACACTCCCCACCCGCCACGGCCCCCCACACTCCCCACCCGCCACGGCCCCCCACACTCCCCACCCGCCACGGCCCCCCACACTCCCCACCCGCCACGGCCCCCCACACTCCCCACCCGCCACGGCCCCCCACACTCCCCACCCGCCACGGCCCCCCACACTCCCCACCCGCCACGGCCCCCCACACTCCCCACCCGCCACGGCCCCCCACACTCCCCACCCGCCACGGCCCCCCACACTCCCCACCCGCCACGGCCCCCCACACTCCCCACCCGCCACGGCCCCCCACACTCCCCACCCGCCACGGCCCCCCACACTCCCCACCCGCCACGGCCCCCCACACTCCCCACCCGCCACGGCCCCCCACACTCCCCACCCGCCACGGCCCCCCACACTCCCCACCCGCCACGGCCCCCCACACTCCCCACCCGCCACGGCCCCCCACACTCCCCACCCGCCACGGCCCCCCACACTCCCCACCCGCCACGGCCCCCCACACTCCCCACCCGCCACGGCCCCCCACACTCCCCACCCGCCACGGCCCCCCACACTCCCCACCCGCCACGGCCCCCCACACTCCCCACCCGCCACGGCCCCCCACACTCCCCACCCGCCACGGCCCCCCACACTCCCCACCCGCCACGGCCCCCCACACTCCCCACCCGCCACGGCCCCCCACACTCCCCACCCGCCACGGCCCCCCACACTCCCCACCCGCCACGGCCCCCCACACTCCCCACCCGCCACGGCCCCCCACACTCCCCACCCGCCACGGCCCCCCACACTCCCCACCCGCCACGGCCCCCCACACTCCCCACCCGCCACGGCCCCCCACACTCCCCACCCGCCACGGCCCCCCACACTCCCCACCCGCCACGGCCCCCCACACTCCCCACCCGCCACGGCCCCCCACACTCCCCACCCGCCACGGCCCCCCACACTCCCCACCCGCCACGGCCCCCCACACTCCCCACCCGCCACGGCCCCCCACACTCCCCACCCGCCACGGCCCCCCACACTCCCCACCCGCCACGGCCCCCCACACTCCCCACCCGCCACGGCCCCCCACACTCCCCACCCGCCACGGCCCCCCACACTCCCCACCCGCCACGGCCCCCCACACTCCCCACCCGCCACGGCCCCCCACACTCCCCACCCGCCACGGCCCCCCACACTCCCCACCCGCCACGGCCCCCCACACTCCCCACCCGCCACGGCCCCCCACACTCCCCACCCGCCACGGCCCCCCACACTCCCCACCCGCCACGGCCCCCCACACTCCCCACCCGCCACGGCCCCCCACACTCCCCACCCGCCACGGCCCCCCACACTCCCCACCCGCCACGGCCCCCCACACTCCCCACCCGCCACGGCCCCCCACACTCCCCACCCGCCACGGCCCCCCACACTCCCCACCCGCCACGGCCCCCCACACTCCCCACCCGCCACGGCCCCCCACACTCCCCACCCGCCACGGCCCCCCACACTCCCCACCCGCCACGGCCCCCCACACTCCCCACCCGCCACGGCCCCCCACACTCCCCACCCGCCACGGCCCCCCACACTCCCCACCCGCCACGGCCCCCCACACTCCCCACCCGCCACGGCCCCCCACACTCCCCACCCGCCACGGCCCCCCACACTCCCCACCCGCCACGGCCCCCCACACTCCCCACCCGCCACGGCCCCCCACACTCCCCACCCGCCACGGCCCCCCACACTCCCCACCCGCCACGGCCCCCCACACTCCCCACCCGCCACGGCCCGCCCACACTCCCGACACGCCACAACCTCTCCACCCACCACAGCCCCCCCACACTCTCCACACGCCACAGCCCCCCCCGCACTCCCCACACGCCACAGCCCCCCCCACACTCCCCACACGCCACAGCCCCCCCACACTCCCCACATGCCACAGCCCCCCCACACTCCCCACATGCCACAGCCCCCCCACACTCCCCACATGCCACAGCCCCCCCACACTCTCCACATGCCACAGCCCCCCCCACACTCCCGACACGCCACAGCCTCCCCACACACCACAACCTCCCCACATGCCACAGCCCCCACACTCCCCGCACGCCGCAGCACGCCGCACAGCCGCAGCCCCCCTCCGCCTCCCCACAGCCCCCCTCCCTCCTCTCCCCCCTCCTCCACAGCCCCCTCCCTCCTGCCCCCCCCACAGCCCCCCTCCCTCCCCTCCCCCCCCCACAGCCCCCCTCCCCCCCTCCCCCCCCCCACCACCGCCCCCTCCCTCCTCTTCCCCCCCCCACAGCCCCCCTCCCTCCTCTTCCCCCCTCCCCTCCCCCCCCACAGCCCCCCTCCCTCCTCTTCCTCCCCACAGCCCACAGCCCCCCTCTTCTCCCCCCCCCCCCCCCCTGCAATTGTGGTACCGGCTGCTGTTATTCGCCTTGCACCTGAGGTGTGCTGATCCCCAGGTTAAATCCACACCAGTCAGCGCTCTCCCTCAAAACGGGCAGCCGCCTATGGTCATCTGGGGCTCTGGCGACTCTATATTACTCAATGACAAAATCTGGGGTAGAGAATTTCTACAATTCAAAACCTTCTGAAGAATTTTCTTCCCTATCTCCGTTCTAAAATGGCTCAACCCTGTGCTACAAATAATGACCCTGTTTGCAAACTGTTCAGCCAGGGGAAGAAGACTTGAAGATTCTACTTGTCGAGTCCTCTCAGAAATTGTTTCCAGTCAATGTTACTTGTGTATCTATTTTGTCAATTAAGCAGCATAAATTGAGTGAATTTACTTTTTGGAATGGCATACCTTTATGGACTAGAGGATTAAGGGTTCTAAATTCCTCCATGATATTTCAAAATATAGATTGAGCAGAATTAAATTTTTGTCTTGAGCTAAGCAGAGGTCCCCTCCCCCACCACCACCAAATTTAAAATGATATTGATCACCAGTTTTGACAGTTGAATTTTATCTTTGTTCTGCATCATCCTGCAGTAGTTTGGATGTCAGATTGCAGAAGAGGGCAAGTTATGAGATATATGATGTGATGGGGATTAGATTCAAGTTAATAGTACTGCAGATCTAGTGTATTTACAGCAGATGAATGCAGCTTTTCAATTGTGTAATAGGAGGGTATGGGAAGTGTACTGTTTACCTGGATGTTACTTTGTTTTAGCTTACCAAACTGTGTGCTAATAAACCTGCATTTCAGCTCAAGATTTTTTTCTGAAGATAACTGTTTTGATGAACATTATTGCTTTCAGTGGAACATCCAGCATTGTAGAGGTGGTCTGGAGGTTGTTGTTGGGTGTGGAAGTTGTTGTTGGGTGTGGTCTGCGACTTGGTCATGTAATTTCTACCTGTCTCTAATTTCCGCGGTGTAGATTGTGTGCAGAACTATTGCAGTGGTGGTAATTTTGCTCTGATTGCTTTACAGGTTAGAATTGTTATTTTTGGCATTTTTAGCCCAAATATATCGTAGCTTTGCCACGCGGGGGATTCTAGCACAGTTTAGCTGTTGCTTTCGTTAATGTGAGCAGTGTTTCAGAGATCCTAGTTTTCTCCCCGCAATGTTGTATCAGTTGGTATTGTGCAATAAACCTCTGTGCTAAAATGAGATTTTTTGACACCGCTGTCACAACTTAGATCGCTGCAAGTAAGACACCAGATTCAAAAGATGGGAGATGCTGCCATGTTTATTTGGATCCGTCTGCATTTTGGAGCAAGAGTCTAAATTTGCAGGCTACAGGCACTGACATCCAGTGGCACATAACCAGGCAACAATGTATCTGGGCAACATCCTGTTCACATTGTAGCTTGTTCCAGGAGTCATAATAGGCAGCTTGGGGTTTATCCACATAAAAAAACAGGTTATACATTGAGGTGCTGTGATGTATCATTGCGAAGCAGTAATTTACACACGGTGCTAAGATTTTTGTAATAGAAGCTAGAGCAATGTGAATGCCGCCGAACTACAAGATCAGTTACTGTAGTATTGAAACTGTGGAGCTGCAAAATTTGATGGCAAGATACTTAAGGAAATTTGCACGCTGCATTAATTGAATGGAATTTGTATTTTCTGAACTTGACCTGGCTGCCTGCTGTCGCAGTGAAGCAATTTTTACTTAACAGGACCTGGTGCAATATACCTTGCTGTCCGCATGACTTGTACAGCTAGACTCTGACCCCGCTGAGATGGATACTGTGCTTTTTATCTGATGCTGAATCCCTCATCCAGTCTAGTCTCAACGATTCCTGTGCTCTCCTGGCCTGTCCCAATTTACACTGCAGGAATTTGACCTCAATCATAAAATTTACAGTGCTGAAGGAGGCCGTTCGGCCCATCGAGTCTGCAACGGCCCTTGGAAAGAGCACCCTACCCAAGCCTATATCTCCACCCTATCCCCGTAACCCCACCTAACCTTTTTTGGGCACTAAGGGCAATTTAGCATGGCCAATCCACCTAACTTGCACATCTGGGAGGAAACCGGAGCGCCCAGACACGGGAAGAGTGCAGACTCCGCACAGACAGTGACCCAAGCTGGGAATCAAACCTGGGACCCTGGAGCTGTGAAGCACCTGTGCTTACCATGGACATAGTTCATGCAGAACTATTTGATTTATTTATTTACCAACTATCACAAAATTCCACTCACCCATCACTCCTGTGCTTACTGAATATGTTGGCGTGTGCTCCAGCAGCACCTCGATTTGAGAATTCTCATCCTCATTTTCAAATTCCTGCCCTCCCCCACCCCAAACCTCCAGTCATGGCTTCATCCTTCCCTATCTCATTACCCTTCAGATCAGTGTCTCTGCTACTGGCCTCTTGGGTGTCCCCATAGTTTTATCATTTTTACAGATAACGGAACTGTTACAGTACAGAACAAATATTTCCTCAAATGTAAGAACCGAGAAAGACACAAATTCAGAAAACAGTCTTGAAGAATTAGTGTCTCCAATATAGATCGGATCAATCAGAAAAGGGCAGGGGGAGGAGAAGAGAAAAGGAGATATAAGGACTTTTAAATAAACATAACAGGATAAGAATCAAGATGCACCCCTCTATCGAGATGGCAATTTGCAATATGGCTCATGGGAAGCATTCCAGGGCCAGGTCAGATAAGGTGGAGCCTAGAAATTTGAGATAGGAGTTGCACACTTTACAGAATGTATCAGACTTGCGTACATTAGACTATACATTCTAACCAATCCCCTAGCATAAGCCTTGCAAGTCTCCCACAAAATAGAGAGGATCACATCAGAAAGAGAATCAATTAGTTCAAAAATATGTAGCTAGTGACTATTGGTGTGCCTCAAGGATCTGTTCTGGGACCACAACTTTTCACCTAATACATAGAAGGAACTGAAGGCACTGTTGCTAAGTTTGCAGATGATAAAAAGATCTGTAGGGCCAGGTAGTATTAAGGAAGCAGGGGGTTGCAGAAGGAGTTGGACAGGCTAGGAGAGTGGGCAAAGAAGTGGCAGATGGGATACAATGTGGAAAAGTGTGAGGTACTTTGGAAGGAGGGAATGGAGGCATAGACTATTTTCTAAATGGTGAAATGCTTGGGAAATCAGAAGCACAGAGGGGCTTGGGAGTCCTTGTTCAAGATTCTCTTAAGGTTAATTTGCAGGTTCAGTCGGCAGTTAGGAAGGCAAATGTAATGTTAGCATTCATGTCGAATACAAGACCAGGGATGTGCTTCTGAGGCTATATACCGTATCTAAGGAAGGATGTGCTGGCCTTGGAAATGGTCCAGAGGAGGTTCACAAGAATGACTCTCTGGATTGAAGAGCTTGTCGTATGAGGAACATAGAATAGTACAGCAATGTACATGCCCTTCGCCCCACAATGTTGTGCCGACCATTTATCCTAATCTAAGATCAACCTAACCTACACTCTTTCAATTTACTGCTGTCCATGTGCCTTTCCAAGAGTCGCTTAATGTCCCTAATGACTCCGGCTCCACCACCTTCCTGTTGGCAGTGCATTCCACGCACCCACCTATGTAAAGAACCTACCTCTGATATCAGCCTCATCAGCTTGTACACCTCTATCACGTCACATCTCTTCATCATTTGCTCCAGTGAGAAAAGCCGTAGCTGCATCAACATTTCTTCATAAGACATGCTTTCAGTCTAGGCAGCGTCCTGGTAAATCTCCTCTGCATCCTCTCCAAAACATCCACATCCTCCTATAATGAGGGGACCAGAACTGGACACACTATTCCAAGTGTGGCGGTGAGGAATCTGTGTCTGTACTCTTTGGAGTTTAGAAGGATGAGGGGGGATCTTATTGAAACTTACAGGATACTGTGAGGCCTAGATAGAGTGGACGTAGAGAGTATGTTTCCACTCGTAGGAAAAATCTAGAACCCGAGGGCACAGCATCAACTGAAGGATGATCCTTTGAAACAGAGATGAGGAGGAATTTCTTCAGCCAGAGGGTGGTAAATCTGTGGAACTCTTTGCCACAGAAGGTTGTGGTGACCAAATCACTTGGTGTCTTTAAGGACAGAGATTGATAGGTTCTTGATTAATAAGGGGATCAGGGTTATGAGAGAAGGGCAGGAGAATGGGGATGCAAAAAGTATCAGCCACGAATAAATGGCAGAGCAAACTTGATGGGCCGAGTGACCTAATTCAGCTTCTTTGTCTCTGGTGTAAAGGATTTATCCCCAACTGGAGATGTATCGAAGCACCATTAGCTAGATCGGGGGGGGGGGGGGGGGAGGCAAACTCTCGAGTTTAAAAACTCAAGGAAGGTACGATGATAAGAGCTCACAATGTTACCCATAGAACACAACAAGGATATTGAATGGCAAGATTTCTCTAGGCATGAGGAAATAGTCAATTCTAGTATGACATTGATGAGGAGTGAGAAAAATGTAAAGTCTTTACATTTAGGATGTAAAGTCCTCCACATGTCTAGATATTCCACCTCCTCGCATAACTGACACCAATGCCCTTGCCGATAAAATCATAGAATTTACAGTGCCGGAGGAGGCCCTTTGGCCCATCGAGTCTGCACCAGCCCTTGGAAAGAGCACCCTATCCAAGCCCACACCTCCACCCTATCCCCTAACCACCTAACCTTTTTTTTTTTTTGTAGACTTAAGGGCAATTTAGCATGGCCAATCCACCTAACCTGCACATCTTTGGACTGTGGGAGGAAACCCGAGCACCTGGAGGAAATCCACGCAGACACGGGGAGAACGTGCATTCTCCGCGCACAGTGACCCAAGCCTGGTATCGAACCTAGGACCCTGGAGCTGTGAAGCAACAATGCTGACCACTGCTACCGTGTCTCTATAGGGTGAGAGATTACTGGTTATTGGGGCTTTTCCATCAAAGGATTCAAGTGAATTGGTTAAAGTCAGCTCTGAAAGTACATGAAGACTTAAATAAGTGATTTGGAGGGCTATACGCATTCATTATCGAGAATGATTCTCCATATATAAGCTCCTTAATCACATTTTTATTGACCAAAAGTGTTACTCCCCTGTTGGTTGAAAATGAGGCAACGACAACCTATCCCATTTCCACTTGAAAACATTAAAAAAAAAACCCTGTTCCAATTAAGGGCAATTTAGGGTGGCCAATCCACCTATCCTACACATCTTTGGGTCGTGGGAGTGAGTCCCATGCACACACGGGGAGGAATGTGCAAACTCCACGCGGACAGTGACCCGGGGCCAGGATCGAACCTGGGTTCTCAGCACCATGAGGCAGCTGTGCTAACCACCGCACACGCCGTGCTGCGCACCCCCCCCCCCCCCCCCCCCCCCCCCCCCCCCCCCAATGTAATTGCTCCTTGTCATCAAAATTGAGTCTCCTGTAACAGGGCTATGTTCACTTTCCTCCTCTAAATAAAAGACAATCTTTTTCCTTTTGATAAGATGGTGAATTTCCTGTACATTTCAGGTACATAGTTTAAAATTAGCTACCACCATTGCATCGACCACAAAGAAAAATAGGTTAGGATTTCCACACTTTCGGGCGTGCACCAAACCCCACCCTCGACATCGCAATTTACACCAGATGCACCATAACATCCATATAATGTTCTTTTCTCGGTGGCACAATGGTTAGCACTGTTGCTTCTGGGTGCTCCAGTTTTCTCCCAACAGTCCAAAGATTTCCAGGTTAGGTGGGGTCACGGGGATAGGGTGGGGTAGAGGTAGGGTGCCCTGCTGCCCCAAAGCACCAGAAATCTGCGTTCCAGTCTGGCCTTGGGTTATTGTGTGGAGTTTGCATGTTATCCCTGTGTGCGTAGGATGTCCTCTGGCTGCTCCAGTTTCCCTCCCACAGTCCAAAGATGTGCACGTTAGTTGGGGTTACAGGGATTGGGTGGGGGAGTGGGCTAGGTAGGATGCTCTTTCAGAGGGTCGGTGCAGACTCGATAGGTCAAATGGCTTCCTTCTGCATTTTCGGGATTCTATGAAGAGGTCTATCTGTACCATTGCAGGATTCAACACAAAAATACAAAAAAATCACGACCGCAATAGCTCTAAGGGGACGTTCCTCAACACAAGTTGAGGACCTGTAAGACTAACCCTACGGCCATACAATCATTGCTACCAGAAGACTACTTCACGACAGAGTAGGAGTAAAAAGTCGACGAGGGAGTGGGAGCCAAATGGTCCTCTTGTATTTTGGACCCACCCATGAAGACAAACCTTCCACCCACCTCTGGGCAATGATGCCACACAATTCTGTTATGATTAAAGAGAGCATGCTGTTCTGGGCCCAACGTATATCATGGAATTCACCTGACCCACAACTTCCAATAGATTGTGGTATGGGGAGCACACGGCCCACTCTACAGGTGTGGTACAGCAGAAATCAAAGTATTTTGTAAAGCAAAGCAATGTTTATTCTATGAACTCCCAGTTAACCTTGTTAAAACATACAGTAAACATCTTAGCAACCATTAATTCAAATGCAACCCCCAAAGAATACAACTTCTACGAAATCCTTAATAACTTCCCAAACAACATCCAGAAGTGTAAAGTAACACCTTTTAACAGAAGCACATGAGGGTTTACATTCACTACTGAAAACATTTATAATTCTGAATTCACCAAATGATCAAGTGATAGTCTTTTCATGGCAAAGGGATCAGCAGTACAGCTGTTTTGTCTGGCTTCAGCTCCAAACACTGAAAATGAAACTAAAACACACCCTGCAGCAAACAGCCTAAAACAAAAGTAAAAAGCTGACAGACAGCCAGCTCCCCCCACACTCTGACATCACTGATAAACACCATTTCTTAAAGGTACAACTCACATGTAAGGATGTGAAGAGAAAACAACGGATAATTAGCACTTGGCACAGCTACCCATTAATAATATAGTCCCTGAGGTTCTTGGGATAAGGCATTCAGTATAATGCTCAACTGTTGACATCTTCCAAATAACAGGACGTAAGACAATGCAAAACTCAGAAAAAAACACACAACATGGTGAAATCTGAATTTCAACAAGCTGAAGATTCAGTCCAAGTCGTAGCCTTCTATGGACTTTATGAAGTCCAAGGCCCTAGCTGGATTATTGAAAGACTTAACTGATTTGTTGAATATCACCCTCCGAGTCGCTGGATAAAGCAGGGCATAATTCACTCCAGATGGATTGAGCTGTTTTCTAACTTCATTGAAACTTCTATGCGTCACCTGTGTCCCTGCCGAGAAGTCCTGGAAATAAAAAAGATTATCGCTCCCTCATGGAGCTTTGCTGCTTCCAGAAGCTTCTGCTGATCTTTGAAGTTATGAAAGCGAATGATCATGGCACTGGAACATTGATCATCCCTTGGCCTCAGATAGGATGCGGTGCACCCTTTCCAACTTGAAATGCCCAGCCTTCCCATCCAGCTGAAGGGGATGTAGCCAGCTCTCTCAAAGCTTAAATGGAGCCTTGCTCTCCGCTCCTTTGGCCGGCAGACCTACTCCAAATCTGCCAGTATTTCTGACATTTCCGCTAAGGAAGCTACATTTTTAACATTCAGGATTCTCTCCTCTGTTTCATCGAGCCTTTTATTAGTATTCTGCAGCTCGGTCTCATGAGTACTTCGATTCTGTGCCAACAAGTTGAGTTTATCATCAAGTATTCTGATATTGTTGATTGCAGTCATTATTTGCAGTGCCTTAGAAAGTGCAAGGTCAAGATTCCGCTCGAGGATCAGTTCACCTCCATTGCATCCGATTGCTCCCTTTATTGTCAAATATCTTGGGATTCCTCGACATTTATTTTCCACCACTCATCCAAAAATCTTCTAGGGACATGCTACAGAGGGGCGGCACGGTAGCACAGTGGTTAGAACAGTTGCTTCACAGTTCGATTCCCGGCTTGAGTCACTGTCTGAACGGAGTCTGCACATTCTCCCCGTGTCAGCGTGCGTTTCCTCCAGGTGCTCCGGTTTTCTCCCACAGTCCAAAGATGTGCAGGTTAGGTGGATTGGACATGCTAATAAATTGTCCTTGGGTCAGGTGGGGTTACAGGGATAGGTTGGATGCGTGGGCTTAAGTAGGGTGTTCTTCCCAAGAGCTGGTGCAGACTGGAAGGGCCGAATAGCCTCCTTCTGCACTGTAGATTCTATGATTAGGCAAGCATGTGCCTCGCAAACCGGATACAAAAAGAGCACCAAAGCCTGCGGAAAAGCTGCTATTTTCGCACCTGCATCACATGGTTCCCCCAAGCCCCAAAATGTAATCACTCCATCATTGGTTGAATCCTTACTGTATGGTAAATATAACCAAACTACTCTGACAAATGTGTATTTTGGTTTTATTTCTTATCCGTAAACTTGACTTGTTTTCCAATGAACATTGACGATTGAGGGGTAATCCGATCTCAGGTTTTAAAAGAATTTAAAGGACAAAGAAACAATTTTCTCTGGTGGGCGGGGTGGTGATCATGAGCAAGTGGAGATGGTGTTAAAGATGCGGCCAGGCCATTTGGGAGTGCAGTTGGGAAGCACTTAAAGGGTAGTGGAAATCAGAACACATCTTCTGTCCCCTTAAAAGGCTGACGATGCAATCACAGTGGGTGTTTTCAAGATTTGAAGCAGTATATTTTTGAAGTTTATGCTAGAGATATGGAACCAAGGTCGTAAATAAAGTTGATGCCCAGGTCAACCAAGATCTAATTGAATGGTGGAGCAGGCTTAAACGGCCAAATGACCTACTCCCCTGGTTGATGGAGTGACATTGATTCGGACACAGTTTGTACTATAAAACATTTAGCCTTTTTGCTGTTGCTGTTGAAGTGTGTCAGAATATCTTTCTGATAGGTGCAGTGTGCTCTTTCTTTGCAGTCATTGGCGAAGCTTGGCCACTTTGATTGTAAACCAAAATTATTAGAAATAGAAAGACAAGTGAAGCTGCAGCTTGAGTGATGTATGAAGAAAGACATCATGTAGATATCTCCTTATGGTTCAGTTGTTAATGCGCAACAATGAGCCATAAAGATCCAATTTACTCTGCTCTCCGCTGATTTGGATAATCTTGGCCAAGGGGTTCGAAAATGCAGCCACGGTTCCTGTTGGTGATTGGTGTCTAGCTACTCTGGTTAAAAGGTGCTCAATTTTCAGTTTTCTAGGTTCACTCAAGAATCATCATTTCGATGTGGTGCTCAATTTTCAGTTTTCTAGGTTCACTCAAGAATCATCATTTCAATGAGGTATTTGAGACTTCTAATGTCTATGGAACTTAGCCCAGTGTGAGTTATCATTTTGGGAGCAGGTTGGGACGAAATATCCTTGAGATTTCTTTTTTGGTGTGTGTATGCTTATTTGCAAGTTGTGGTAGAAGTCGACTCCAGGAGGAGAGTAAGCTAATTTCTCGCCGAGCCTCTGCTTAATATGTAAAATGGTGGCCAGGATGCACATCATGGTAGACTCTTCCTTGAGACTGTGCTTTACTGCTCACACTATAGCCTGGCTAAAATCAGAATCAAGTGCTGACATTGCAGCTGGATGTGTACATCTACTGCCTGTGATATGCAACAAATTGCATTTATTTAGTGCTCTCGAGGTGCATGCTGTACAATAAGGCTTGTAATTCTGATTATCAATTTATAAAGAGTGCACGTTTTGTGGCAGTTGGGCTGCATGGGGGGCCATTGAAACTTGTCATGTCCTAGTGCTCACTTTTGAAGGATTTGGGTGAGTTGGGAGGTGCAGGTGAATATAGTTATTGTGCCCTTCCTGTTGGTGATTGGATGGTGACCTCGCGCAGTCTGTTTCCTTGGTAGCTGGCAGTTATAGGACATGTACACTTGCAGATTTACTGCTACTGTTAAATGCTGCATCTGGAACATGAGTTGAGAAATGGCTTGCCTAACACCACCAATATTATGAAATGTTACTTCAGCAATATTATTGTGGTGTGATTCAATACCAAGTGAGTTAAAGGATACAAGTTGTGTTTTTCAATTTTTTTCAGTATTTGGCACAGGCCAGGGCTGCGTTGCAATGATCACCATATTACATAGCAACCTTTTTACATGACTCATTGGTCTAGACACTGGTCATGTTCTGAGATATTGTCAGGGCAAATGGGAGTTTGGTGATTCATGTGCACATGCTTTAAATAAAGATGCAAGCGCTGCTTTTGTAGTTTTTGTTTTTGTTTTGCAGCATTGCTTTTTTATTCCCTTCATGGGTGGTTCATTGCAAATCTCCTGTAAGACTTGAAGGTACTGGATTTCTGTGGGATTTATATTTTAAAACTATTGCGTGGAATCAAACAGGTCAATGTTGGCAAACTAGCATCGTAATTCTGATCAGAATTTTGTTTTCTAAATTTAGAGTAACCAATTCATTTTTTCCAATAAAGGGCAATTTAGCGCGCCCAATCCACCTACCCTGCACATCTTTGGGTTGTGGGGGCTAAACCCACGCAAACATGGGGAGAATGTGCAAATTCCACATGGACAGTGACCCAGTGCCGGGATCAAACCTGGGACCCCAGTTTCGTGAGGCAGCGGTGCTAACCATTGTGCTGCCCCGTGAACAGTTGGTTCTGATGCTGTGCCTTGATTAAGGAGTGATATAATTTTAGTTGTCTTAAGAAAATTGAATGACACAATAGGAAACATCATAAATAAGTGCAGTATCTCATGAGGCTCTTTAAACCGACTGCCATTCAGCAAGGTCGAGGCTGATCTAAACCTTAACTTCATTTATCCTCGATATCCCTTGATTCCTTTCCTCCTCCTTCAGGTGCCATGGCCAAAGAGGCATTCAGATGTTGAATGAAGGTGTAATTTGCCTATTCGGGAAGTAGTATAAAATTCCATTTTGTTTGGCAGAGAAAAACGGTATCATTTCTTGGCTGACATTCCTGGCTTAACCAACACCATCTCTTGTAATATATGGACCACTTCAAACTGGCATTTCCAACTTGTCCAAAACACAGCTTCCCATTTCCCTGTATTGCCCTTACCTGCTCCTCAATCCAGCACATCAAATTTATCAATCCCATCTTCAAAGCTTTGCCTCAGAATAACACTGCATTCTCTCCTTCAGAGTTGATGGTTTCTGGGACTCCATTCCTAACTGCACTGGGTGTTCTTGCAACACCTGGACTGCAACGGTTCAAGATGGCAGCTCACCACCTCTCCGGTAATTGGGGAAATGCATTAAATGGTGGCCTAGCCAGTGATGTTCATATTCCATAAATTAATTTTTTTTTAATTCCTGCCACTCCCATGCCCCCTCCACTGTTTGTAAAGGTTTTAACTTCCTTTGTCCTGTTCCCTGCCTAAACTGCTCCACCATTCAACCTTAAGTTGAAGACCTTCTCAAAGCTCAACTTTTAGCTCAAGCTCTCAACCATCTGTTTGAAACTCTGCCCTGGTTCAGTTGAATGCCTTGTAATTTTGCTCTATAAGAACTAGGAGCAGGAGTAGGCCATCTGGCCCCTCAAGCCTGCACCGCCATTCAATGAGGTCATGGCTGATCTTTTGTGGACTCAGCTCCACTTTCCGGCCCGAACACCATAACCCTTAATCCCTTTATTCTTCAAAAAACTATCTATCATCTTAAAAACATTTAATGAAGGAGCCTCAACTGCTTCACTGGGCAAGGAATTCCATAGATTCACAACCCTTTGGGTGAAGAAGTTCCTCCTAAACTCAGTCCTAAATCTACTTCCCCTTATTTTGAGGCTATGCCCTCTAGTTCTGCTTTCGCCCGCCAGTGGAAACAACCTGCCCGCATCTATCCTATCTATTCCCTTCATAATTTTATATGTTTCTGTAAGATCCCCCCCTCATCATAAGAACATGGACCACTATGCAATAGTTTATTTCACCAGTAAGTATGCTTTATAATTGCTAGTTGTTTTCAAGTTGCTGGTCTTTCAATAAAGAGAGATGTGAAGAGGCTGATGGTGTCAGTGATCAGATCAAAATGTTTAACCACAAAAGGGCTGTTGCTGTTGGTAAAGCTTGGGACTGGGTTCTACAATTTTGCTGATGTGGCTTTCTCGATAAGTCGATATGATCAATTTTTACTTCTGTTATATACATTGAAGCTAGAGCTTTTAGCAACCTATCTACAAATGGCATGTAAGAGTAACGATAAAAGGAAGGAAAGCTATTGGCACAAAGCCTTTGAAGCAGTACTTGAAGAGTTCTTTATGCAAATGAGCTTGTGCAAAGTTAGATTATATGCAATGCTTTGAGGTTTAGGAGTTCGTCTAAGAGGTGAATAAGTGACTTGTTTTCATAGAATTGAAGAAACTTGTATTGAAGGAGGCTATTCAGTCTGTTATGGTTCTTGAGTGGTTAGCCCGATACCTCTGTTTTCTTCAGTACTCCAAATTCTTCATCGTCAAACATATGTCCAACTCCCTTTTGAGAAGTATAAATGAAAGCAGCTCCCCCCATCTTACCAAAATGTTCTAGATCCGGATAACAGTGTAAAGAAATTTTCATCTCTATCTAAGGTCTATTGTCAATGATTTTAAATCTATGACCACTGGTTGTTCACTCGCTTGTCGAGATGTCGTTTTTCTATCCATGCTTTAAAAACTTTTCGGCACCATGACAACCTCCAGGTGACCATTCAACGTTCCATGTTCCAAGGAGAATGCTCCTACTCTTTCCAGTCTCTTCCCATAACGGAAGCCCCTCATCCTGTTAAACCTCCTGCATCTTATCTGAGGCCTTTACATCTTCTTTCCTTTGTTTGCCGGATGTGTTGCTCGCTAGGCCAGCAATTATTCCCCATCCCTAACTGTTGGTGTTGGTGCGCCACCTTCCTGAACTACTGTAGTCCACGTGCTGTTGGGAAGGAAATTCCAGAATTTTGACCCAGGGACCGTGAAGGAATGGCAATTCTCGTGTGGCTTGGAGGGGAACTTGAAGGTAGTGGTCTCCCCATGCATCTGCTGCATTTGTCCTACTTGGTGACAGATGCTATTGGTCTGGAAGGTGCTGTTGAAGGAGCCTTGGCGAATTGCTATAGTGTAACTTGTGTACATTGATATCACTGTCATTGGTGGATGGAATTAATATTAAAGGTGGTGAATGGAATGTCAATCGAGCTTTGTCCTGGATGGTACCATGCTTCTGGAGTGTTGTTGGAGCTGTACTTATCCAGGCAATTGTATAAGTTCTGTCACACTCCTGACTTTTGCCTTGTGGGAGGCTTGTTGCACTCCACAGATTTCCCAGCTTTTGACCAGCTCTTGTAGCTGCAGTATTTATATAGCTGGAACTGCTGCAGTGATGTCCTGTGATGATTGACTTACAACCCCTATAACCATCTTCCTTTGTGCTAGGTATGGCTCCAACCAATAGGAGAGTTCCCCTTAATCCCATGCTGACTCCAGCTAGGGCTCATTGATGTGTTATGTGCCAGGGTTTAGAGAACCCCAAAGTGTATCATGGAGTTCACCTGACCCACAACTTTTAATAGATTGTGGTATGGGGAGGGAGCACATGGCCCATTCTACAGGTGTGGTACAGCAGAAATGGAAAAGTATTTTTAAAGCAAAACAATGTTTATTCTATGAAGTCAAGTTAATCTTTTTAAAACATACAGTGAACATCTTAGCAACCATTAATTCAAATACAACCCCCAAAGAATACAACACTAAATAATGCTTAATAACTTCCCAAACAACATCCCGAAGACAAAAGAAACACCTTTTAACAGAAGCACATTAGGTTCTCATTCACTACTGAGAACATTTATAATTCTGAATTCACCAAATGATCAAGAGATGGTCTTTTCATGGCAGGGAGATCAACAGTACACCTGCTTGGTCTGGTTTCAGCTCCAACGCTGAAAACAAAACACCCTGCAGCAAACAGCCTAAAGTGAAAGTAAAAAGCTGACAGACAGTCCAGCTCCACCCACTCTGACATCACTGCAATATCATAGATCATAGAATTTACAGTGCAGGAGGAGGCCATTCGGCCCACCGAATCTGCACTAGCTCTTGGACACCCAAGGCCAGACTCCCACCCTATCCCCATAACCCAGTGACCCCACCCAATACTAAGGGCAATTTTGGACACTGGGCAATTTAACGTGGCCAATCCACCTAACCTGCACATCTTTGGATGTAGTAAAGACCCATTTCTTAAAGGTACTCTCACTACAATTATTTATATGCACACCCATTTATAAACACCCGTTTCTTAAAGGTGCTCTCACATGACATACCACACTCCGTCAAATGCTATTTTGATGTCAAGGGCAGTTACTCTTATCTCATCTCTGAAGTTCAGCTCTTTTATTTGTGTTTGGACCAAGGCTATAATGAGGTCAGGAGCTGAGTGGCCCTGGTGGAACCCAATAGGCCAGGTTGGATTTCATAGAATCCCTACAGTGCAGAATTCTGCCCATCGAGTCTGCAACAACCCTCTAAAAGAGCACCCCACCCAGGCAAACTTCCACCTCACTATCCCCGTAGCCCCACCTAACCATTGAGCACTTAAGGGGCAATTTAGCATGGCCAATCCACCTAATCTGTACGTCTTTGGACAATGGGAGGAAACTGGAGCACCCGGAGGAAACCCACGTAGACTTGGGAAGAAAATGCACACTCCACACAGTCACCCAAGGCCAGTATTGAACCAGGGTCCCTAGCGCTCTGAGGCAGCAGTGCTAATCACTGCTGATTTCCCTTGCTGTTTATGGACAGGACATACCTGGGTGGTTTCCCACATTGCTGGATAAATGCCTGAGTTATAGCTTTACTGGAACAACTTTACTAAAATGAGTGCCCAGAATTTTCACAAAATTCCATTTGAGGCCCAACCAGTGATTTATAATGTTCCAGCAATAATCTCTGCTTTTAGGACAAAGAACAATGCAGCACAGGAGCAAGTCCTTTGGCCCTTCAAGCCTGTACCACCCTTGGATTCTGTTAAACGAAGTAGCCCAATGCTTTAATATTTACCTTTTCACCTTTCCCTGACACCTTTTAAGCTTTGACAAGACTCAAAATGTTATCTCCCTTCTCTCACCACAGATGCTGTCAGACCTGCTGAGATTGACCAGTATTTTGTTTTGTTTCCAATTATGACATCTGCAGTAATTTACTTTTATCACTTTTTAGGATTGCTGTATATGATTGCCAAGGTGTCTCTGCTCATCTACATTGCTCAATTATATTTATTTGTATGTTTTCAGTTACTATTCATAAAAGACACATTTTCCATTAGTCCTCCAAGTGCATTACTTTGAATTTTTCCACATTAAATTCCGTCTGCCTTGCCTCTGCCCATTTCACCATCCTCTCTGCCATTACTATAACTCCATCAATGTTGACTTTGCCACATGTTGTCATCTGCAAACTTGATAATGTTGCTTCTTACTCGGGTTTAGGCCATTAAAAAAAAAAAAAAATTAAAGGGTATACCCAAAACTGTAAACTGCAGTTTGGAGAAATTTACCTATGCGTCCTGTCACTGAGCCAGCTTCACACTAATACAGCTACTTTGCTTCATTCCATGAGTTTCCAGCCTTCTCACTTTCCATTTATGCAACCTTCGAACGACAACAATCAACATTCTGTTGCTGCATCAATTAATTCAATCTATTTAGTACGTTGGGATTTACTTTTAACAAATCCATACTAACACTTCATGTTAAAATTTTCGCTTGGAACAGCATGGTTAATTCTGTCCCCGATAATGGTTTCCAATAACTTGCAATAATTCAGCACTTCTAACTTGTGATCATCTGCCATATTCTTTACTGCTTCCACATAACCTCCTCTCCACTTTATCTGCCATTAGTTGTTACGATTTTGGCTTCCCCACCCACATTCTTGTCTATTGCATGGAGTTCGGCCATTTGCTTAGATGGAATAAAAATGGAATCAAACCAGCTTCGTGAAGAGTAAAATGTGGATTCCTAAAGCCTGCAATATGTAATCTCGTGAGGTCCTTGAACTGCAAGATTCACACTCTTTATTCGAAGACAGTGTGGTGACTCAATTTGATCAGTTATGGTTTGTGTCTCATCAATTCCAGAGATACCTATTAATGGGTCAAGTATATTAATATCCAGGGATATTATGGCTGCTTAATTTATTATCCAAAAAATTGGGACTATCAGTTTTTAAAAAAAGCATGCTTCTTGTCTCATTGGAGACGATTGGATGTTGCAATTAATTATAAATGTAAAAGATGAGAAAAAGTTGTACTTTTTTTTCTTTAAAACCACGCGAAAACAGGATGATAAGTGATCTAAAAAATATGAAACAATACAGTGAAGTTGATAAACTGTGGGCATACTGTTTCAATCACTGGACTTCAGAATGATGTCCGTAGATATGAAATTTAATGCAAGATTTAGGACAGCAGCTGAGGACTGCGCCTTCCACGTTATGAAGCTGTGGGATTCACTCCCAGGATTAGCGGTTAAAGGAGAAATTGCATGAACATTCAGCATTAGTTTTGACTTGTGGATCAAGAGATACAAGAATAGAATGGTGTGGTAGCATGGCCCCTTTAAGGGAGCAGGCTCCACAGACCATGTGACTGGTTTGGGGCCAATCACGCAGGAGCAAGCGTCCCCTGGCCAATGGGGCGTTTTCACGGGGCCCTTGCAGCAGGACCCCGGGCAGTGTGGACCAGGGAGCTGAACTGTATAGTGTTCTGTGCCTGTTATCTAACTGCCTTTGCTTTTCACTAATAAACCCCTTTGTTCTACTGTAAGCCTCCAGTATGTGTTTCGAGCTACCATAAATGGGAAGCATGCTGAGAGAGACTTGGTCATGTGCAGAGTAGATGCTGACACAGACTGATGGCACTTAATGGCCTGCTTATATGTTGTAACTTTAATGTAATTGAGTTTTGGAGGTCCATGATTTTCATGCTCCAGTTAACTTGCACTTCTAAACCTGTGAGCCCCCGCTGCTGTAAGAACGAGGATAACAAGCATATGGGTACACCACCTGCAGTTTCCCCTATAAATGTCACACCATCCTGACTTGGAAATATATTGCCATTGCTTCATACTCACTAGATCAAAATCCAGGACACCCTACCCAACGGCACTACTACTTCAAGAAGGTGGATCACCACCTTTTCAAGGGAAGTTGAGGATGGGGTAACATATGTGCACATATGAAAGAAGAAAAAATATATCTTCAGCCCTGGATTTAAAAATATTGGGCGCGATTCTCCACTCCCGCGCCGAAGTGCCCGCGCCGTCAAGGTTCACGACGGCGCGAAGCGGCCCCGATCCCGACCGATTCAGGGCCCGAAAATGGGCTAGGATCAGGGCCGTGAGACACTCCGGGGGGGGGGGGGGGGGGCGCGCGTGTCGCGAAAGCCGCGTTGTCACCGCGCAACGCCCGAATGACGCGGTACTGCGTCATAAATGGTGCGTTCCGCGCACAGAGGACCCGGAGGAGAAGAGAGGGGATGGCTGAGCCCTGAACAGCTGCACCGAGGTTCCGGGACACTGACCTGGACACCCTGGTGGATGAGGTCGAGCAGAGAAGGGACACCCTCTGCCCAAGATGTGGGCATCGCCAGCCATCCAGCGCTGTGATGCGTGGTTGGCGTGAGGTTGGCACCGCAGTTGGTGCTGTGGGGCAGACCCCCCGGACGGGGGAGCAGTGTCGCAAGAAGCTGCACGACCTCAACCGGGCTGCCAGGATAAGCGCCATGAGGCCCCCCCCCCCCCCCCCAACCAGGAGAGAGAGTGTGGCATCGGGGGCGGTGGTGGGGGGGCATCAGGGGCAGTGGTAGGGAGGGTCGGGGGCGGTGGTGGGGGGGCATCAGGGGCGGTGGTAGGGAGGGTCGGGGGGGTTTGGGAGTGTTGGGGGGGATTGTGGCATCAGGGGCGGTGGTGGGGGGTTACAGTGCCCGACTATCTACTCGACCCACATGAGCCCCTGGAGCGAAGCCATTTACGTGCTGTCTCCTGAACCAGCAACAAAGTAGTCTATATCTGCATGCCCTGATGATACCCGCCTAATAGTGATGCTTTATCCAACCCCCCCCCCCCCACCAGGATTATACAGTTCACAACCAGCATGAGAGCATGAGAACCGGAGGGGGTTCTCCTGTCCTGCACCCCCTAACCGTTCACGAGCAGAGGGCCCTGGACCTCGCTGGGGTTCCGCCACCCGCGAGGTTGTGCCATGCCCGGTCGGAGGCGCAGAAGCAAGTGAGAACCCTGCATGTCCTCCCCACCTGCAACCCGTCATCGCCCCCCTCACACTCTGGCCACTGCACCCCCAATCCCATCCCCCCCTCACACACTGGCCACTGCACCCCCTGATCCCATCCCCCCTCACACTCTGGCCACTGCACCCCTGATCCCCTCCCCCCTCACACTGTGCACCCACCGCCACCATACACCCGGGCCACCGTGTCTAACGAACCCCGAATCTTTATGTTCCCCAGGGCCACCCGCCGAACCTTCAGGGACGTCTCGCCCAGGAAACAGCGGAACATCCGCACCTGCACCCAGGGACGCACGCCAGAGGTTGGCAGTCGGTCGGACAGGAGGGCAGACCTCAGTCTGGGACGCAGGACCGGGACGCTCCGACCACCGAGACAGACATTAGTGAGGGGCACAGGGTGGACATTCATGTTGAAGCGCACATCGCGGCCACACACCCGCTGGATCCACCTGGAGGTCAAGACGACATGGCCCGCATGGAGCTTGCGCGACCATGACGGGGACCAGTACACACCAGACTCCCTGACGGATGATGACCTCGAGCTGGCAGCACTGCTGTCTCCCACACCATTCACCATAGAGACACTCACCTCGGTTGGGCATATAAGTGATGAGGCTCCCGGGTCACTGTCTGGTGCGCACCCCACAGCCGAGCACCGGTACAGCAGGTGGAGTTTGGAGCAGCCGAGGGGCTGGACGGTTGGAGAGCAGCCCAGGCCCAGCAACCAGCTGCCATCCAGACGGTTCCTGGGTTCCTGGATGTAATTGACCCACCCGGACAACCGATGCATGTGGACACCCAGGGACTGAATAACGGGATGAGGGCCATCTTCCAGGACCTGCACACACAGTTGGAGGAGTCTATCCGCGTCCAGGAGCAGGGAGTGGTGCCGCTCATCGCAGCCACCCAGGCCGACACCGCACGGGTGGCGTCCGCGGTGGAGGCAATGGGTGAAAGGGTTTCGGCCATGGGTCAGGTTCTGCAAGGCGTTGGGCTTAACGTGCACGCGTCATCCATGGCCCAGGAGAGGGCTGCCCTCTCACAGGCAGCCATCTCACAGAGCCAACAGGACATTGCCGCCGCTCTCGGGGCCCTGGCTGAGTCTCACCATGCCATGGCCCGGTCCCAGCAAGTGATGGCACAGTCCCAGCAGTCGGTCGCGGAGAGCATTGACCGCCTTGCACACGTGATGGATGGCGTCGCGCACTCACAGGTCGAGATCGCACAGTCCTTGGCAGGAATGTGGCACTCCCTGGGCTCCGTCTCGGCGAACATTCGGACCGTGGTCGATACCACTGCAGGCCTCCAGGACTGGCAGCGCCAGGTGTCGTTGGTGCGACGGGGCATGTCTCCGAGCGCATCTCCGTCCCTCTGAGGCCCGGGGGCCACCGGGCTCCCCGAGGGAGGAGGAGGTTCTGGGGCCCGTCCCGGTAGCTCCATCAAGGGACGTCCCGGTACACTCGGCCTCCCCCCGTTCCGTCCCTGGCACACCTGGTGGGGAGCGGGCAGGTAAGGGTGGCACCACGCCATCCAGCACGCCCGCCAAGCAGCCTAGCCCATCGAAACCGGGCCTCCCCAGGAAACGTGTGCCGACGGGGAGCCATGTCGAAGGGCGTGATTCTCAGCAGTCCGCCTCCACTCCTGCTGTACCATCTGGGAACAGACCTAGACGTAGTGGTAGGGCTCGTAAGGCAAAGACGTTAGGCACGCAAGAAGTTGGAACGGGTGCAGGGCACAGTCTAGTTGTAGTGGGTAGGGCACCTATGTTAACCACACGAATAAACTCACTGTTGAATTTGACTTGTAAGACTGTGTGCTATGTCCGGTGCCAGGGGGCTCGTGAGGGTGCCTGATTGGCGTAGTGGTATACGAGCCGTTCAAGGTCTGTTCCGGATGTGCTGACCCTTTCTCCCCTGCCTCCCATAATCGGACACCGTTGTCCTCGGTACACCGACGCCAGCCAACCCACGGGCATGTGGTGAAATATCCGTCACGAAGGCTGTGACCACCGGAGTGCATGGTTCAGCTATAGCCATGAGTCAAACCTCGGCTGGCGAATCTGAGCGCACAGCTCATCGCAGAGCGGGCTGTCATCATTCAACATGGCACTGTTCACATCCGCTTACCCAATCATCAATGTTGTGCAATCCCGTAGTGCCGCAGTGGTAAGGTGATGTGGATTTGGTGCCGTGAACGGGGGGCAGGGGGACTCCTCCACCAGGTCATCTCCCCTCTGCATGGCAATGTTGTGCAACGCACAGCAGACCACAACCATGCGACCGACCCTGTCGGGTTGGTACTGCAGGGCCCCTTCTGATCGGTCCAGGCATCTGAAGCGCATCTTCAGCCCGAAGCACTGCTCCACCACACCCCTGGTTGCTGCATGTGCCTCGTTGTATAGGCTCTCCGCGTTGCTGTGAGGCCTCCGTATTGGCGTCAGCAGCCATGACCTCAATGCCCTTGTCGCCCAGCAACCAGCCCCATAGCCGGGGGGGGGGGGGGGGGGCATCCATTGAACATTGCGGGGATGAACGACTGTGCTAGAATGTAGGCGTCATGCACACTGCCGGGGTACTTTGCGCACACGTGCATGATCTTCATGTGGGGGTCGCACACCACCTGAATGTTCATGGAGTATGCGCCCTTTCTGTTCATGAACACTTCCCTGTTGTCTGCAGGTGGGCACATGGGGACGTGCACACCATCGATGACACCCTGGACCATCGGTATCCCGGCCACCTTGGCGAATCCACGTGCCCGTGCTTCCTGCTGTGCTCGGTCCTCAGGGAATTGAATGTACCTGTCTGCGATGGCGCACAAGGCGTCGGTGACGACCCTGATGCACCTGTGGACCGATGCCAGTGATGTGCCGGATAGGTCCCCGCTCGGCGCCTGGAAGGAACCGGTCGCATAAAAGTTTAGGGCCACCGTCCCCTTGACGGAGACTGGTATCGCGTGTCCTCCTCCCATTCCACGTGGTGCGAGGTGTGACACGAGCTGGCATATATGTGCGACCATCTCCCTGCTGAACCGTAGTCGTCTCCTGCATGTGATGTCGGTTAGGGCCTCGAACGACATTCTGTCACGGTACACCCTTGGCCTTGCTGGATGCCTGTGGCACCCTGGCACCACCAACAGTGGATCCTCCTGCTGCTCTTCTCCCCCCTCTCTTTCCCCCCCCCCCCCCCCCCCCCCCCCCCCCAAGCACTTCCTCTGCATTCCTCGCCGTCTGGCGGTCAATGTTCCCCTCGGCATCCCCCTGTACATTCGGGTCCTGAGCGCTTGCGGCCTGCGTGTCGATGACGGGCCACTCCGCGGCCATCCCCTCTGCTGCACCGGCAACCGCTGCATCTGCAGCCACTGGGCCGTCTGACTCTACGCTGCCGGATGGCAAACTCCAGAGCTGCGGCTCCAACCACGGCAGTAAACATCACTGTCTGGTTGGCATACATGGTGACCTGCAGGAGGGTGGTGGGGGGCAGAGAAACGACATGTTACACCAAGGTTCTTCCACACGTCGCCAGCGGGTTGCATGGGATCCCTGTGTGTCCCGGTGGCCTGGTCGCGCTGCAGAGACGCAGCCAGCCTAACACCTGGTCATTGTCTGCGCCCAACGGTCAGTTCACACCGTACTGCTCACCAGTGTGCCACTCGCCTGTGCCCATCAGCCACACTCAACCGGCGGCCGTGTCCTCGTCACCGTCCTGCCATATCAGGGCGGCTGACATGTGGCATCCGTGGATGGACAATACCATCCACACTCTCCTCACCCACCTGCACGCCGCACCCTCATATCTCTTTCCCCCCCCCCAACCTGCACATTCTCCCTCATCCCCCCTCCCACCTGCACACCCTCCCTCATCAACCCCTCTCACCTGCACACCCTCCCTCATCCCCCCCCCCTCACCTGCACACTCTCCCTCACTCCCGTCTCCCACCTGCACACTCTCCCTCCCACCTGCACACACTCCCTCACCCCTCCCACCTGCACACTCTCCCTCACCCCCCCCCCCCCCCCACCTGCACACTCTTCCACCCCCCCCCCCCCCCCCCCCCACCTGCACACTCTTCCACCTCCGCCCCCCCCCCCCTTTGGCCGCAGCCTTCTCGGGTGAGCCGACCCGGTCTCCAGGAGCTGCGGAACAGTCCGCTCACCACCTCCCTGCTCAGCGTCAGCCAGCACGACTGGCTGACGACTTTAAAAAGCAGGTGTGAATGGCGACGGTGTGAACTGGGGTCACGCCGTCGGGACTTCGGCCCATCCGGCCCTGAGAATAGCAGGGGTGCCGGAGAATTGACATTTTGGGTGTCTTGGGCGATTCTCCGGCCTGCGCAGCGCGGAACTCGATGGGGCCGTTCTCGCCGCTTGGGAGAATCGCGGGAGGGTGTTGGACCGACGTTGCGGGAAAATTTGGCGGCCCAGGCGTTTCTCCCAACCGGCGCAGGAGTGGAGAATCGCGCCCATTGTGTTTGTAAATTATAAGTATGCCACATTCTGAAATTTGATCCTGGACTTGGTAGAATTGCATGTCAGGTTTGAGGTGTTGGCAGGCCACAGGAAATCACTTTTTCAGTCGGAATTTAAGAATTGGGCTCAGATAGAAACATTGCTGCATTCGTTAATCTACAGTCTTGTTCGGCAAAAGCTCAAAAACTAGGATAAAGGGTGGTTCACTTGTTCTAAGTGATTTATTGGGTATTTGTTCTGCATGTTTAAAAATTCCTCTGCACTTAAATGAAAATATCAAAATTCTTAAGTGTATTGAGGCTTTCAACAATTTTTCGAGGGGGGTTAAAGATACAGTTTTGTAATCTACTGTGCCTTGGACATTCTTAGCCAACCTAGTTGATGAAAGATTCTAACATCACTGATGCATTTTTATTATGGTGTTGACTGAGAAAAATGTTATTTCATCATGTGTTGAGTCCCAACGACTACCTACCCTTTTAGAACCATCTTTTTCATGTCACTGCGCATGTATCACACACTACCCAAGACTTGCATTTATATATTGTCTTACACAATGTAAGAATATTTCAAAGTGCTTTCTAGCCAATGAAATACTTTTGAAATATAGAGTATAACCATAGAATACCTACAGTGCCGAAAGAGGCAATTCGACCCATTGTGTGCCCTGCCCTATTCTCGTAACCCCACCTAACCGTTGGACACCAAGGGGCAATTTTGAATTGCCAATCCAGCTAACCTACACATCTTTAGACTGGGAGGAAATCCACGCAGATTCTGGGAGAATGTGCACACTCCTCCCACAGTCAGAATCCAACGTGGGTCCCTGATGCTCTGAGGCAGTGCTAAGCACTCTGCTGCCTCCATATGATGTAGGAAGCATGGCAGCCAATGCATGCATGGCAAGACCCCATAGCTATAAAATAACGACTGGATAGTGTTTTTTAATGTTGGTTGCAGGATAGATACTGACTGGGATACTGGGAGTAAAGTTCCCAACACTTCAAGGCCCTATGTTCGATTTCCGGATTGGATCACTCTCTGTGCCGGGTCTGCATGTTGTCCCTGTGTCTGAGTGGGTTTCCTCCGGGTGCTCCGGTTTCCTCCCACAAATTATCTAACAGCACGTCCGAAAGATGGAATGTGTGACAGGGCTTTTCACAATAACTTCATTGCAGTGTTAATGTAAGCTGACTTGTGACAATAAAGGTTGTTATTATTTATGTCCAGTTCAGAGAGCAAACAGGGCTTCCCTTTGCGTGGACCAGTTTAGCTCAGTGGGCCAGACAGCTGATTTGGCATGGAGAACAAGGCCAGCAGCGTGGGTTCAATTCCTGAGGTTATTCATGAAGGGCCCGCCTTCTCAACTGGGCCCCTTGCCTGGGGTGTGGTGATCCTCAGGTTAAACCACCACCAGTCAGCTGTCCCCCCTCAAAGGGGAAAGCAGCCTATGGTCATCTGGGAATGTGGTGACTTTACCTTACCTTTACTTCAGTAAAGTATTTGGTGTCTTTCTTCAGCTTAATTGATCTAGTATATGAAGAGCCTCGTAAATGCCAGTGGTGAGAATGGCCTTTTTCTATATTTCCTACTCTCACTCCTCCCCCACTGGGTGTCTTGTGTGTTTGTGGGTGATGAGTCACTTCTGTCCACTTAGTTTCTGGTGTCTGGTTACAGATGCTTAGTTGAAGGTTGTTTTTTGTATTGAAGGCATATATCCTGAGAGCCTTAATAAAATCACAAAGTAGTTAGAAGTAATAAGTAGTTAATTAAATATTTAGAAGGCAAAGGATTTTTTAATCCTAGGTTAGTTTGATTTACAGTCTCTAACTGGACAGTAGATTTACTCATGGAATGATGTGGCACAGGAGGCCATTTGACCCATTGTCTGTACTCTTTGGAAAAGCTATCCAATTAGTCTGTGACACCTCTGCTCTTTCTACAGTGTGGCAAATTTTGGCTTTTCAAGTATTTGTTGAATTCTACATCCACTCTTCCAGGCGTTGCAGACTATCGTGACTTGCTAATTTTTCCTTTGGTTCCTTTACAATTCTGTCCAGTGGAGTGTATCTTATTTACTGTATCAAAAGTGTTGGTGATTTTGAGCATGTCTTTCCTCGACCTCCCCGTAACTTTGTTCATTTTAACAGAAAACCCAGTTCCTTTAACCCCTCCTGTAACTAAAGTCTTTCATCCTTGGTATTATCCTGGTTACTCTCCTGTGACCTTTACCTTAATTTGTGTGCGTCCAGTGCTCAGAAATGGCCATACCACTCCAACTGGTGCCTCCCACTCCCCTGCTGCAACCGTTGGGAAGATTTATTTAACTTGGTTCTGATGACAGCTATGCCCAGAAAATTAACCTGTCCTTTCTTTCTCTGTGGGTATTGGCACACTTTGAGCATATTCCCTTGGATGCTCTTCTGTTATCAATGTTAAGTTATTGTGGAGTAGAAATTGTTTGATTTGTTGATTGAAGTGCTCCAGATTAATCTTTTACCAATGATACTATGTGTTCGCTGCTGCAAAGGCAAGGATGAAAGGTGTATTAATGATGCACCGATGCCTCCAGATTAGTCTGAGACGCCAGTATTCCAGTCACAAGATCCACTACTCACTTCCAGTTAAATCATCGTCAGCTGACGGTCTTGTGCTTGTTATGATTTATGCCATTCTACTGCTAACACTCTTCTGAAAATGATATACCTCTTAACTGTGCATGACTGATACACCATTTTAAAAGAATTGCATAGATTTTTTAAAAAAATCTCTTCAGATGTTTCAATATTCAGAATGTAATGTTAGATTATTCACTTACCAATGCAATGCTACCTTAGGGGTTTTCCATTTCACTAAAGCTGTTTGCACCATAATCTTCAGAGTGTAAATCTATTTTGGCTTGCCCTTTCCATTCTAATCTGAAAATTTTGCTCAATATGCGCAATACTGCTGTGCAAAATTGTTGCATAATAAGCAGAACTTGTTGCATTGTAACTTGCTGTGTGAACTGAACATTGTGCTTAACCATTTCCTTTAAAACAGCAGCGGCACTGTAGATAGAGCTTCATGCAATGCTTTGCAGCGGCGTTGCTATGGAGTCGGCTGAAGTTGTCCCGATAACCTCGAGTGGTAGAGGTAGGAGGCATAGTATTCCATAATGTTTAGTCTGAAGTCGTGACTGAAGACATCGATCATGCATCATGTGCACCCAAATCCACAACTGCCAGATTAAATGGTGTGGAGATGGGAACTGTTTGGTATTTTGAAGGAGTTAAATGGGTATGCTTTAGTCTGTCGTCAGAACTCATCATCACTTCCCACTAGCATGAGGAAGAGAAAGGCTGGTTACCAACTTGGATTAATTTTTTGCATCACCATTACAAACTACAATTGAAAAGATATGCAGATGTTTTTTAAAAAAGGGAAATTGACTACACATAATAGGTATATGCCCTATGTAGGAAACGTGATGTGGCCCACAACATAAACAAAACGGAACTTAGTATTCTAAAGATAAATATTTCACTGCCAAATCGAGATTTCATAAAGTAGCCTGTTCAACAACCAAATTTAATAAACATTTGAGCATGCAGTCTGCCCATGGGATTTGGAATTAAACAACTTTACACTATTCTATTTTATGAAAAGCCAAGTTCAAGTCTCTGACAATTTACAACCGAGATATATTGGGCCCTAACTCCGAAGGACTGCTTATGCAGTTGGATTGCCTCTCTGCTTGAAAGTTCTTATTTGGAACTCCAAGTGACCCTATCTCGGCTGACCTTCCAACTTAGGCCAGTAAGTTCTGGGAGCAAGTGCCCAAGTGTCGAGGGGTTGTAGAGCTAAAGATAAGTAGGCCATGTCTCCTGTTTTCACAGCGCTAGCTGTCATAAACTAGGTAAGTACAAAGGTCCAACCAGGTGCGTGTGCATATATGGCGGTGGGCAGAGCCCCTGGGTCCATACTAGGCTTTAATTCTTCTAACATTTTCTGGGTAGCTATTTTTGCAACACAGTTCGAGCCATCTGAAGTTTGCAATTTAAATTATATTATTGGATGGTTCCCAGTGCAGGGCAATTGCCTATCAGGAGTTTGCACTTCCTGGACAACTGCCGTGCAAACCTTACCTGGGAATTTCCCAGGGATTCCCCACTGCATCTGTGGGATGACATGCCCCCATCACCCTCAGTACACTGCTCTGGATCTCCGAAGCTACAGTCTTATATATTGGGAAAGGTTGAGCACATTGGCCCTATATTCACTGGAAATGGGAGGTGGTCCTGTTGAAAAGACTTAAGGGGGCTTAACAGGGTAGATGCCAGCGGCTAAATTACCTTGTGGGGAAATCTAGAACTAGGGGACACATTATCAAAATGTGTCTTCCATTAAACGCAGATTAGGAGAAATTTCTTATTGAAGATATTCAAGGCTGAGTTACACAGATTTTTGATTGACAAAGCAGTCAAAGGTTATGAGGAGTGGAGTCAAGGCTACATTTAGATCAGACGTCTTACTGAAGAGTGGAGCAGACTCGAGAGGCCGAATGGCCTACGCCCTGTTCCAATTTATGGTCTTGTGATCTAAATGTTAACCATGCCTGGACAGTTAAGTGTCTTGCACTATTTACACACGTTTTTGACTTGTACTTATTCCCAGTTTGTTGTACCAAGATGACCCAAATGTACCTTCCACACAACTACCAAACACCCAGCTCCAATACAGAAGGAAGTAGCAGTCGCAAGTCATTTACAAGCAATGGAATCTCCTTAAATATGCTGGATAGACTGTTCTGGAAAACCGTTACTTTTCAGTGCATGAATGAAATGCTAACTTGTTATCGAAAACAAAAACCTGACTGTTTAATGTAATATTTAGAAAACTACAAAGCAGCATTGTATCTAAACTACTTGTATGCATTTAATATTAAAGTCATTTGTGACTTCACTGGATATCAATTTGGTTCACGGGAAACATGCAGCACTATATTGGTACACAGTTGGGTGACATGCCATGACGTTATAACAACAATGTGGGAAACACCACTGTCCCACCAGTTTGCAACAGGCCCCAACTTGTGCAAATTGGCCCATCACGTATTGCAAAGTAGAGAACCCATCAGATAAACTGGCACTGGGAGTTTTCATGGAAGTCTGCACACTTTTGCAGCCATATTTCCCCTTCTCCCCCTCCCAAAAATGAAGTGAATCACCTGAAGTGCATGATTTTATGCCAAAGCAATAAACAAAAACTTTTTTATGTAACTCATCAATCAAAATGCCACTGCCTGAGCTGGATGCAATGAAACTCCTTTCTTGTTCCAAAGAGTTACACCTGAGAATGATCTAACAAGTTCAATTACCCAAGCATTGGATTTTGACCTTCGCTTGCTTCAGGGAGGCTCTCAACCCCTTGTTTCTTGTCTATGTCAGAGGTCCTGGAAGGCCTGTTCTGGTCACCTATCAACTCTGATGTCCAGTGTTTTTCATGACACTAGTGATTAATTGTAATTATTGCAAAAGCGGTTTTATCTAATGTTAGATTTACTGTTGACATTGATGCATGGTGTAATTTGCAGCAATAAAAATGACAACTTATGGTTATCATCTCCTAGAAAGAGTCAAATTATTTTGCCAGCTCTTCAAAACCAAGCAAATTGCTATTTAAAAAAAAATAAAATGCTCTACTCCGATTAACATTTTAAATAGGCCTGGATGGGGCTGGATTACTTTGAAAAAATATCCCCCCACTTGGTCATAGAATCAAAGAATTTACAGTGCAGAAGGAGGACATTTGGCCCATTGGGTCCACACTGGACCTTGGAAAGTAGGCTTACATTAACACTACAATGACGTTATTGTGAAAATCCCCAACTCACCACACTCTGGCGCCTGTTCCGGTACACTATGGGAGAATTCAGAATGTCCAATTCACCTAACAGCACGTCTCTTTCGGGACTTGTGGGAAGAAACCGGGGCACCCGGAGGAAACCCACACAGACACGGGAAGAACGTGCAGACTCCGGACACAGACAGTGACCCAAGCCAGGAATCGAACCCGGGACACTGACTCTGTGAAGCAACATGCTAACCACTGTGCTACCGTGCTGTGAATATTGAACTTGGGGCATAACATTTCTGGACTTTTTCCCCCCACAACTACTTGATTTCCTTTTTGTCAATTAGGTCATCTTCTAAAGGGATAGTGCTCTATAAAATCTATGGAAGTCTAAAGTCAGGAACTTCTCAACCTGGCTGCCTCTTTTTTTTAAAAATCGCAACCATCTCATAACCCAGCACTTTGATCAAGTTTTTTTTCTACATTTCTTGTGCATCTTAGTTATTTTTCCCCTGCCACACTAAAGGGTCTTGACATATTTGTACAATAAAGGCCCTATATAGATTCAGCCTGAGCTATTTCTCTTTGGTGATACTGAAAGTGTACTTTTGTTTTAGAGATTAGTGAGCACTAATGTTAGGGGGCAATGGGAGGGTGGCTTGGCCAGAGCTTAATGTGAGGTGGCCATGTCGCTGGTGAATGTATTTGTGACTGTTTGGTAATTCCTAATATATACATAGCTATAAAAGATTTGTTTACATTTGATTTGTGTTTGCACCTATTTTGTGCCAAAAATGGGTATCCACATTGAGAATGCTTGGGGTTCACTGCACTTGGGAAATCATTCTGGGTCCTGCAGCTATAAGTTTTGGGAAACCCTGTTATAATCAATTGCCTAGTCCTTCATTGCAATGCTATTAGTGTGAACTTGCTGTGTGCATATTGGCTGCTCCATTTAGAACATTCAGTATGATTCAAAGTACCTATTATTTTGGAAGACTTTGGAACATCCTGGGGATATGACAATTTCTAGTATTATTTAAGAGGTGAGAGGTACCAAAGTTTCATGAACTTTTATCAATATGGAATCAATTTTATTTTTTCCTTTAACTTCTAGTGTGGTCAGTTCAGCGAAGATATGATTCCAACTGTTGGCTTCAACATGAGAAAGGTCACTAAAGGCAATGTAACAATAAAGGTATGTAACGAAACTGCAATCATGTATAATCTATGCTGTTCTTTGATCTGATTTATCAACACTTTATACTTAGGACAGTCATTTGAGTGTTTAACACTGTTTGCCTATATGACTTACTAGTTCTAAAGGAATTCATTAGTCTGTGAGATATTGCAGCATACTCTCCTATTGAATGAGAATCAATTTTGTAAACCAGCCTTTGTGGTATTCTGTCAAGTTTTCTTCAATCTTATATAGACAACATCCATTCATCCACTCTCCATAGAAAGATTCAATTCGATTAATCAAAGATGTGTCTTTACAAATCCGTGCTGGCTTTACAAATCCATGCTGGCTCTCCCTAATTAACTCCAACCTCTGCCTGTTGATTCCACCCCCCCCCCCCGATTATTTTTGATGGCGCCCCTTGAATGTTGGAGCTCCACTCATCTAGGCAAGTGAGTATTCCATCACACTCCTGTGCATTGGTGGTGGAAACGCTTTGGAATTCAATCCCTGGGACTACTGTTACCTCTTCGACTAGATGTCTTTGACTACAATTCCCAGGATGATTCATCTGAGGTGGTGGTCTGCTCTCTTTTTATTTGTTCATGGAATGTGGGTTTTGCAGGCTATGCCACCATTATTTGCCCATCCCTAATTACCTTTGAGGGGACTGTGAAGAGTCAACTACATAGGCCAGACCAGGTAAGGCTGGTAGATTTCCTTCCCTCAAGGACATTAGTGAACCAGATGGGTTTTTACGACAATTGACACTGGTTTTGTGGTCATCATTAGACTTTTTATTCATGCTTCAGGCAGGATGTGTTTGCTTGCTAATAGAGTAGTTCAGAACTTAGTACGCTCTCTATTATCGAGATTGAACACTGCTATGATGGTGCATTAATTTAGTTGTGCACGGGAACTTTTAAGTATGTTATATATAATTGCCGTTTAATTTTTCTTAAAGATCTGGGACATTGGTGGACAGCCAAGGTTTCGAAGTATGTGGGAACGTTATTGTAGAGGAGTTAATGCTGTTGTGTAAGTATATCTTGCAGTTTATGCCTCATTCGTACTTCAAAGCACAGTTAAATAAATTTTGAGTTGTGATGGTGCATTCTTCCTATCAGGGAGCTGATCAGGTGCAAGGCATTGAGCATACTGACTTTTTAACTGGCGGTTGTTTCCTCAAATCCCGTACCTCTTCCTTCCCCACCTGAAGAAAACCGGTTCATTTGCACAATCTCGTGGGTACCCGTAAATTAATTTTTGATGTCCGTAGTTAAATATGACCTTGCTCACCAATTGATAATTTCAGAAGGAGCCCTGACTGACTAGACCCGAGCTTCTCTGTGCCACAGAGTGCTTGATATACCTACTGCACTCGAGCTAATTTCATCCCCATGAACAACAAATCAGTGACTTGAAACATTGAGTAGAATTCCCCCAAGACCAACCCGAGTAATTTAATGGTGGGCACGGTGGGACGAGATGGCAGGAGGGCCAGAAAATCAGTTGCACACCAATGTGAATTTACAGAAGGATCTTCCACTGGTGCCTGCCATGGTGAGTTGGAAAACCCGCCAGTGGCAGCGTGAACCCTATTTGCTTCCTGTCAATGGGTTGTAGATGAAGGCTAAACTCCACTCCAGGTTCTCCATGACGGGGTCAGGAAAGCATGCTGGGATCAAACACGTTCCGAACAACGTGGCAGGCAGATGTCGGGGACTCACCTGATCAGTGCCTGGGGCAACCTTTGGAGTTTGGGATGGAGGCATCCCACAACCCTGGTACACCACAGCAGTAGGTTGGGGGAGCGTCTGCAGGTGAACTTTCCAAATCAAGTGTCCTGAAGGGGTTCAACATCCAGCCACAATATTCCTGGAGGTCTAGCTTCGTTCTCCAGAGCTCCATTTTCGGATCTGAGTGCTCCCTGAGATCGATCTTCATTTTCACCAAGTCCACTTTCTTCTAATTCTGGAGTCAGAGCTGTTGGCACCTTTTCAAATGGCATCTGGACATTGAGGTGTGTTATGTGCCACTGAATATGGTGTGAAACATTGGGGTGCATCATTAATAAGGTTGGGGCAGAAGATTTGACATGTTTTCTTGCCGGCTGCTGTAGTGGGAAACACTCCCATGTTCCTGCACCGCCACAGCAGTTGGTCTTAATGGCAGAATTCCACCCATTACCTGTTTCTTACTCCATGGGTACTGTATGGCCAGTTGAATAGTTTCAGCATTTTCTATTTTTGTTTAACATGCAAGTCAAATTTATCATTATTGACAATATGTACACAGATGTTTCTACTATGATGCTCATGAGGGCGAAATTCATTCCATTCTGAATCGGAACAGAGTTAAACAGGGTAATCCTGTCTCCTGTACGCTTTATTACTATCGATACACTTTAGAGGAGAAAGGTGTAGGTGTTGGGCTAAAGGACATTACAACGTGGGTCACTGCCATTTGCTGATCACAAATTTTTAGTACATAATTCAAATGTGGGTATGGCAACAAATGTGAACAGTGCCAAGTAGGCCCGGCCAACCACACCCACATGTTCTGGGCAAGCCCCAGACTTGTCGGGTTCTGGACAGCCACCTTTGAAGCAATGTCCAAGGTTGTGGGGGTGAGGGTGGTGCCAAGCCCAAGTGGGCAGTCTTCAGGGTATCATGGGGAAGTGGACCGATGCCCTAGCCGTCACTTCCCTAATCGCATGCAGAAGAATCCTGCTCGACTGGCGATCAGCACCACCCAAAGCTGCAAATTGCTCGGCTGACCTGTCGGAATTTCTCCACTTGGAGAAAATCAAATTCACCATCTGGGGGTCGGAGGAGGGCTTCCACAAGACAGAAAGCCATTCACCAAATTGGCTTCACCAGGACCTGTTTGAAGCCAATAGAAATAGGGAGGGGGGGGGGGGGGGGGGGGGGGCGGAGGAGGGGGGGGGGGGGGGGGGGGAGAAGAGAGAAAAGAACACGACCACAATGACAGGGTCAAGGTCAAAATGGGGGCCAGCCAAGGCCGAACCGCCCAGTACGGAGAGACCCCCCCCCCCCCCCCCCCCCCCCCCCCCCCCCCCCCCCCCCCCATACTAATGGAACCAGACACAGGGACAGCCCTTCCTGGAGCCGGCACAAGACAACAGGTAAACCCCTACCAACATGGAAAATAGACCAAGGTGCCAAGGGAACACCTATCTGTTGATCCTCAAACATTTGCAAAAAAAACAGCCCTGAAATAAACATCACAAAAAACAGATTTCCAGAATGGGCAGAACCCAGAACAGAAGTTACCAATAATTTTATTAAGCTGGCAGAACCTTGTGTTGATGGATGAACTGATATTTTATAATTTAATTATTTCCTATGACTTGCATACAGCTTTACGGATTAATAATTGGTCCTGAATTTTTCAGTTGATAGAACTTTAAAAAAAAACAACAAAAAAAAACATTTTTTAAAAATTCATTCATGGGATGTTGGGACTGCTGGTTGGGACAGTGCGTGCTGCTGGTTGGGACAGTGCGTGCTGCTGGTTGGGACAGTGCGTGCTGCTGGTTGGGACAGCGCGTGCTGCTGGTTGGGACAGCGCGTGCTGCTGGTTGGGACAGCGCGTGCTGTTGGTTGGGACAGCGCGTGCTGCCCATCGATAATTGCTCTTCAGCTGAGTGGCTTTCCAGTCCATTTCAGAGGACATTTAACAGTTAACCACATGGCTGTGTCTGGAGTCACTTGTAGGCCTGACCAGGTAAGGATGGCAATTTTCCTTCATTGAAGGGCATATTTGACAATGGTTTCATGGTCATCATTAGACTTTTAATTCCAGATACTTCTACTGGATTCAAATCTTGCCATGGGATTCAAACCTGAGTCCACAGAACCCACTGCAATCCCACCGACAAATAGGTACTCCCAAAGTGCTGTTCGGGAAGGAGTTCCAGAAACTTGACCCAGCAACAGTGAAGAAACAGCAATATTATTTCCAATCAGGATGAGGTGTGACTTGGAGGGGGACGTCCAGGTGGTGGGGTTCCCGAGCACCCGCTACTTTAGATGGTAGCAGTCGTGGGTTTGGAAGGTGTTGCCTAAGGAGCCTTGGTGAGTTCTGCAGTGCATCTTGTAGATGGTGTACACTGCTGTTTCTGTTCGTTGGTGATGGAGGGATTGAATGGTTGTGGAATGGGTGCCAATCAAGCGGTCTGCATTGTCCTGGATAGTGTTTTAAACTTGCTGGAGCTGCACTCATCCAGGCATGTGGTGAGTATTCCGTCACACTCCTGACTTATGCCTTGTATATAATGGACAATTTTTGGGGAGTCGGGAGCAAATTGTTTGTCACCGGGTTCCTCGTCTCTGACCTCCTCTTGTATCCACAGGGGATTCAGCAATAATAATGCCATTGAATGATGGTTAGATCCTCTATTGGGCATGGCCTGGCACTTGTATGTCACAAATATTACTTGCCATTTTTCAGCTCCAGCCTGGATATTGTCCAGGTGATGGGCGTCATTCTCCGACCCCCCCGCCGGGTCGGAGAATCGCCGGGGGCTGGCGTGAATCCCGCCCCCGCCGGTTGCCGAAGTCTCTGGCACCGGATATTTGGCAGGGGCGGGAACGGGCTGCGCCGGTTGGCGGGCCCCCCCGCTGGATTCTCCGGGGTCCTGGGGGGGGGGGGCGCAGGGCGATCTGGCCCCGGGGGGTGCCCCCACGGTGGCCTGGCCCGCGATCGGGACCCACCGATCCGTGGGCGGGCCTATGCCGTGGGGACACTCTTTCCCTTCCGCCTCCGCCACGGTCTCCACCATGGCGGAGGCGGAAGAGACTCCCTCCACTGCGCATGCGTGGGAAACTGTCAGCGGCCGCTGACGCTCCCGCGCATGCGTCGCCCCGAGATGTCATTTCCGCGCCAGCTGGCGGGGCGGAAATTCCTCCGGCGTCGGCCTAGCCCCTCAATGTTGGGGCTCGGCCCCCAAAGATGCGGAGCATTCCGCACCTTTGGGGCGGCGTGATGCCCGTCTGATTGGCGCCGTTTTGGGCGCCAGTCGGCGGACATCGCGCCGTTTCCGGAGAATTTCGCCCCTTGTTGCATTTGGTCATGGACTGCTTCGGCATCTGAGGAGTCACGAATTGTGCTGAACATTGTGCAGTTATCAGTGACCAATTTCTGACCTTATGACGGAAGGAAGGTCATTGCTGCAATTGAAAATGGTTGGGCTGAGGACTCGCCTAATGACTTTTGTTGACACGTGACCTTAACATTCAAGCTACATCAGGACTTTATCTTGTCTTTAATTGAGGAAATGTATTGGAGAAATTTGCTTATCCAGCAAATGCCATTTATGAAGTTGCCATCTTGCATTTCAATGAATGCGTGTCCACAACAGTGGTAGAATGTCATTCTTGGAAAACCAATGTACAAACCTGCACAGTTACTTGAACCTACTCCTGCTCAACCCATACTTAACACCAAAGTTATTGAATATCATTTGGGAAATATCTTTACTGAAAATTCAGATTTTTTTACCAAGTCCATTGTCTTCATGGAGACATCAGGCACTGGACCTGGTAGAATTCTTCGAAATCAACATTAATCAACTTTAAATAGATAGGATAAATAAAGTACTTTGAGATGGTGATGGTTATTTTTTTCTCCACCAGTTTATTTCCTATTGTTTCTTTACTCTTAAGTAATGGCATGTTTATGGAATGAGCTGTTAAGTGTTAATGACTTACCATTATCTTGGCCAAATGATCGATCCAGATGAACAGTTAATGTGGTCCCACTGTTTAAGATGGGTTGTAGAGATACGCCAGGGAGCTACAGACCCGTGAGTCTCATCAGTGGTAGGGAAACTACTGGAGAAGATTCTGAAGGAGAGAATCTATCTCTACTTGGAGAGGCAAGGTTTGATCAGAGATAGTCAGCATGGCTTTGTCAAAGGGAGGCCTTGTGTAACAAATTTGATTGAAATTTTTGAGCATGTGACCAGGTGTGTAGATGAGGGTAGTGTAGTTGATGTAGATTACATGGATTTCAGCAAAGCCTTTGACAAGGTCCCACATTGGAGACTTGTAAAGAAGCCAAATGCACGTGGGATACACGTTAACTTGATAAGGTGGATTGAAAATTGGCTTAGCTGTAGGAGACAGAGGATAATGACAGACGGCTGCTTTAGTGACTGGAAGCCAGTGTCCAGTGGTGTACCACGGATCTGTGCTGGGTCCCCTGTTATGTCATTATACAACATAGATGACTGTGAGGGGTAGGATCCGTAAGTTTGTGGATGACACAAAAATTGGCCGAGTGGTTAACACTCAGGTTGAGTGTGTTGGGTTATTAGAGGATATAGACTGGATTGGCAGAAAAGTAGCGGATGGATTTCACCCTTTAGAGTGAGGTGATACACTTTGAAAGGAGTAATTTGACAAGCAAGTGTTCAGTGTATGGCCTGACACTGGGAACAATGGGGCCGTGGCGTGTTTGTCCATAGATCTCTGAAGGCAGAAGGGCAGGTTAATAGGGTGGTGAAAAAGGCATATGGGACACTTGCCTTTATCAGTCTTGGCATAGATTACAAAAGCAGAGAAGTCATGCAAGGGTTTTATAGAACTTCGGTGAGGCAACAGCTGGAGTACTACGCAATTCTGGTGGTCAAATTATACGAAGGAAGTGATTGCACTGGAGGCGATTCACCAGGATATTGCCCGGGATGGAATATTTAAGTTATGAAGATAGGTTGGATAGGCTTGGGTTGTTTTCGCTGGGGCTGAGAAGATTGAACGGCAACCTGGTCGAGTTGTACAAGATTGAGGGGTCAGCTACGAGGGGACACAAATTCAAGGCAAAGGGTTTAGGGAGGATTTGAGAAAAAGATTTTTTTACTCCGATTTGGTGACGGTCTAGAATGCACTACATGGGAGGGTGGTAGAGGTGGGTTGCCTCGCATCCTTTAAAAAGTATCTGGATGAGCACTTGGCACATCATAACATTTAAGGCTATGGGCCAAGCGCTGGCAAATGGGATTAGGTAGGCAGGTCAGGTGACTTACATGCATCGGTGTAGACCCGATGGACCAAAGGGCCTATTCAGCATTGTATTATACTGTGATTCAGTGGTGAACTTGGACAATGGCTCACTGCAAAGTTCTGGAATTGAACCAGAAGCCTTTCTGACATCAGTTTGTTGTCAACAATGCCACTGGTTTACTTTTAGCCATGGGTTCCATAACTTGTCAAACATTTATATTCCTTTTGAGTTATTTTTCTTCTAAGAACTTTCTTGCATTTATATACCGCTAACTTAACCAAATGTTCACGTGATGCCTCACAGGAGTCTTATCGAATGTGGAATGAAAGAACACATGCCAATTGTTCCTATTTTGTCCAGGCTTTGGGCATGTTGCTAACTTTTGCCGTAGTTTAATTGCTCTGTTTTATCACCTTTGTTCTTGAGTCGCCAGGTACCTTCATGATACCGCCACGTGGTTCAAGTCCGAGTAATGATCAATAATCCAATACACCGCTTAGTAAGATTTAAATCAAAGCACATTTATTATACACAGTAATCACTACTCATGCATAAATTCTACGTCTAAACTACTTCTACGACTAACAGGCCAATACTTAACTTGGAACTGCCCACCAGGTCAGGGAAACAAATGGCCTTTCGTTCGGGTTCTGAGCCTGCGGGATTCGAAGTTGGTATAGATTGGTAGCTAGGAGTGCCTATCTCGTAGCGAGCGTTGAAGTACGACTTACTGGATATCGGCGGCGGCTGAACCGGTCACTGTCAAGGGTTGGTTCGCTTTGCTGAGTGACCCGGTAAAGAAGAACGATTTGAACTTGGGCTTGATTCTTATAGTCCCCAGGGGCTTCCCGCCTTTCGGGGCGGACCCTGTACCTGGTTCCAAGTTATTGGACTTTGTCCCAATCACTTTGTTCGATTTTTTTCCAATGCTGGAGCGGTTCACTGATCGATGGGTGGTCCTGAGGTGGTCGTTCACCTCGCATTGTGTAGGCTTCTGCTGGCGCCAAAGAGTCTGGTTTTGCTTAATGAAATGAAAATCGCTTATTGTCACAAGTAGGCTTCAAATGACGTTACTGTGAAAAGTCCCTAGTCGCCACATTCCGGCGCCTGTTCGGGGAGGCTGTTACGGGAATCGAACCGTGCTGCTGGCCTGCCTTGGTCTGCTTTCAAAGCCAGCGATTGTCTAAATGTTGCTCATTGTTCCCGGGGATTGCTCATTAATATGCAGATGGCTGGTGTTTTGTTATGCTGATGGTTTCTGGTATCGATCTTGTCTGGCCTTTCCAGAGGTAAATACACACACAACCTGCAGCTGCTCGTTTGTGTCCTGTTGGCTGACTTTCCCATCAGCCTTTGCCGTTCGCCATTTTAAATTTGGAGTTAGCCAATTTAAATCGGGAGTTAGCCATTTTAACTGGCTACAGGCAAGAACCAAGAAGCTTTAAATGCTTCTCCAAGTTATAAAATGGGTTCTGCATTTATGTCCCAACAGTACTGCTGATGCAAAAATAGACTTCAATAGCAAATTTAAGTAATGTTACTAGTTCTAAACGGTCAGATATCCATTGGAGAAGTGGTTTTCAGTGGACGATTGCAAATATTCAGTTTACTTGAATAGTTCACCACATTCATATCGTGCAGCCAAAGTTGGCTTTCCCTTGTTGTCCTAAACCAGGGTTGGTTGTGGTAACACCATTTCAATCGCTTGTGCTAATATTAGTAGAAAACACTTGCACAGTGTGGATAAATTAACTTCATGTGTGTATATTTACATCATAAACATTTAGCACCATTTAGTAATCAAGGACCTGAAGCACTTGATCAGAAATCATTTGCACGTTACGTTTTGCTAACGAGCGTACATGCAGCAAGGGAAAAGTGCTAATGCTGCAAGTGTAAAGTGAAAACAGAAAATGCTGGTATTATTCAGCACCTCCGGCAATATCTGACGCAAGAGTTATTTTAAGTTGATGGCCTTCCATCAGAACTGGCAAAAGTTAAGAGGTGTACCAGGTTTTAAACAAGTGCAGAAGCAGGGTAGACCAAACAAAGGGAAGATGTGTGAATGGGTGGAAGATAGGAGAGAGTAGGTAATGCTGGAAGATGGCGGAAGACAAAAGATATTCTCTCCGGTCCAATCCAAGTATTGCCAATAAACCTTGCTGACAAGCCTGACATTCTTTGAACCATCCGCCATCTAGTAAAGGATAAATAGCACCTCCAATGTCCCCATGGATCATGATCCCACCAGTGGACAATATGAAATTGTTTTCAAGATTGTTACTTACCTCTTTTCCTAGTGATGTTTCCTCCAAGGCCTCAAAACCTCTTAAACCCCATCCCCATGCAGTCCTGTTTTACCACCTCCTTAAGATCTACAGATAGGACTTCTCTGGTCGAATTTTCAGCTTGTCTTGCTGCAGAACTGATTTCTTCCTACCTCTACCTTTTTTCCTCCCTTTGTCCAGTCTCTTCTGTGATTCTTAGCATCCATAGCCCCTTTAATATTTTCCAATTTCCTGCCCTACATCTCTATTTCACTCGCAACATGAGTTTGAGGTCTCTCGGCTTTTTACTTAACTGACGACCAAATTGTTTGCCATTCACCAACATCCTCCACATGGTTGAACTTTTTCTCATTGAGCAACTCCTTTGACTCCACTCACTTACTTCAAATTAAAGTCACTTACTTCAAATTAAAATAAGTTGCTGTGTGAAGCCATATGGGTCCTGGCTGTGTCTGCCTTCTCTTTGGGAAGGTAGCATATTTTTTGTTCAAGTCCTACTTAGTCATCTCCCACACTTAACAATATTCATTCCATTTCCTGCACTTCCTCACCCCCCACTCCCAAAAGAACCTCCGTAGATTCTGTTGTCCTCACAATCCACCCCATCCAAACACCACAGTGGGTCATCTGCCATCTCCAGTGGGACATTGCCACCAAATGTATTTCCTGCTTTTCAGCATTCTGCATCCCCCACCCTCCATCACCAAACACCTTGATCCACTCTTTGATCACCCCCAACACTCAATTGCATTCTTGTGCAACCATGCAATGCAATGCTTGTCCTTTTTATGTTTTTTCACAATCAGAGTCTAAAATATGTCTCACAGGCTAAAGAGCAATTTACCTGTACTACCAGTCTCGTATATTGTATTTGCTGCTCACGATGCCGTCTCCTCTACATTGGGAAGACCAAATACAGATTGAGTGACTGCTGAGTGTAGGACACCTCTATTGAGTCTGCAAGCCTGACTGAGCTTCCATCTGCCTGCCATTTTATTTCTCACTCCTACTGTTGCTCTGAAGCATCTGTCCTCCTGCAGTTTCCCTTTAGAGCTCCCTGTAAGCTCGGAACTCTTTAGAGTAGGTTACTTTATAGTCTTTTAGACTCCTCATTCTGTTCAGCAATTTTAGATTTTTCTCTGCCCCATTTTTTTCAAACAGCAGCTATTGATGATTCTGCTTTGATTTACAGCTCCCCTGGCCCCAATTCTTGTCACGTTGCTGTTTTCTTTTGCCTTGCACCATCATCCATTTTTCATTTCATTTCTTCCACCCGACTACAGACTTTCCCATTATTTGTTCCTTCCCCTTTCCCTGCTTCTGTCCTTGCTTAAAACTTGTTGCTCTAAACTTTTCCAATTCCAGTGAAAGATCATTGCACAAGTGCAAATGCTGCGCCAATGAGCATAGAGATCATATACACAATAACTATTATTCATTTTATATTCCTATTCAGAAATGCAGTTAGCCACATAATCAGAGTTTTACAGTATAGAAAGAGGCCCTTTGGCCCATTGTGTCTGGGCTGGCCATCAAGCACCTACCTATTCCTGTCCCATATTCCAGCACTTGGCCTGTAACCTTGTATGCAGTGACATTTAAGAAGCATTTAGATGAGCACTTAAAATGTTGTGTAGGTTCCTGTCTTTACCACCTTTTCAGGCAGAGAGTTCCAGATTTCCACCACCATAGTCCCAGATTACCATAGGCTACTTTGCCCGTTAAGGCAGAGAGCTGATTGGTGGTGATTTAATCCAAGGATCACCACACCTCAGGCGAGGGGCAAGTTTGAGAAGGCGGGTCCTTCATGAATAACCTCAGCCGGAAAGGAATTGGACCTTCGCTGCCTGCCTGGCTCTGCATCATGAACCTGCTGTCTAGCCAAATGAGCACTGGCCCCATGTGAGACGAGTGACTGATGCAGTACGCAAAAATGCACCCACTGAACCACAGGTTCAAAACCACATGTGGTTTGCAAACTGCCCTGGCACTTGAGGTGGTTTCCACAGCGATGCTTTTGTCTGCTTTGGTTGTGTCAACATCACAGACTAATATCGGTATTCTGCTATAATTTATGAATGTGGTTAACAATGCAATAATGACTAAATATCTGTTTTTTTGTGATCTTATTTGAGCAAGATATTAGAACTTTTCCCCAAAAAACTGTTTAATATGAATACAACAGCATTGTCATAGATCTCCTAGTGTCAGGTTGCAGAGTTACAGAAATGGAAAATGGTTTGTACCATTGAATCATACAGGACTTAAACCAAATTTGAGATCACTTTTGTGTCGCATTAATGCTGATATTACACTCTCTTCTTTTTAAAGATACATGGTGGATGCTGCAGACCGTGATAAAATAGAGGCTTCTAGAAACGAACTTCACAATCTGTTAGATAAACCACAGCTGCAAGGAATCCCTGTGAGTAATTGTAATGCTACATTAAAGTATAAATTGCAATCTGCTTGATTGCTGTATTTTGCACTTTTTAATCTTGAACTTTGATTACTAGATTTTAATTTAAATCTTAATCTACAGTCCAGGAAGAAAATGCATACTACATTTTAAAATCTGCTCAAGGAGTGAAGCATAATTTGACCAGTCAAAATTGTGCTTATAAGAAACTACATGAGATATTTAATCACCTTTGCTTTAATTTAAATGCACAATGAGATCCCTTTGAAGCTGTGGTCTGGAAAAATCAGATTTTTCAATTTAGTTGAGTATAGGCCAGAATTTCCACCTTTGGTTAGAAATTCTCATGGGGTCAACTCCTTAATCTCAGGTTGTTAAATCTCTCCTGTTCTATAAGATACATGCCTGCTATATGTCTCTTCAGATCTTGTACATAGTAGATTTGAAATTGCCATCTAATCCTATTGTATAGTCATTCTACCTTGTGTGTGATGTGGGGTGGTGGGGCAGTCACAGGTTCAGTATTGTATTGACGAGTGTTGGGTTGTTGGGAGTTGGTTGAGAGGGTTGAAACTCTGAAACCATGATTTATAAGCAAGATTGAGATCCTAGTACATGGAGCAAAGAACAAGGTGTATGTATTTCTATCCTCCTGAAAGTCATTCTAATTTTTGTGATGGTTTCAGAAGAAAATTGCTGGGCAATTTGATTTGGTGAATAACAACTTAGACTGAATGTGGGAATTCAGATATATATTGTGTTACATGTATCTGGTGTCGTAATGATTAAAAGCTTGGACTGGTGTGTGTATATGACTGCTGCAGTAATGTTTTTTAACAATCTTGGTTTAAAATACAGGCAGACACGGGCTACAAAAGGGGGAATTAAAACATTGTAAAAATGAGAAAATTCATTCCAAAACATTCCAGTGTTTACCTAATTATGACAAATGGAATTTTTTTTATAGAGTTAAGGTTCCCTGGGGTTTAGATAATTGAGGGGTTGTGGTTAGCCTTAGTAAGATGGTCATATCAAGTTGGTGGGATAGAGATGTAGTTAATGGGAGGAGCCAGGGGCTGAAGCAGTCAGGTATTGAGTTTCAGTTTACATCTTGCTGTGAACGGAACAGGGGCCTTTTGCCAAATGTTAGGAAGTTAAACAGTAATTTGACACAAGAATCTGCAAGCTGTTTCCTGATGCCTCTGCGTCTCTGCCCCTCTGCGTCTCTGCCATGTTTGTGTGTGGAGTCACTCCTGGAGCGAAGTATCCTTTCCTCAAATAAAATAAAATATTGGGGTTTCTGTCTGGTATCCTAGCAACTGTTGGGATCTGGTCTGGGATTGTAATAAGTGTCTTGCACAATGTCTGGACTTCGCAAAGTGTTTTACAACTTCTTGCAGTATAGTTACTCTTAGGCAGTCAATCGTGGCACCCAGTTGCTCACAAATAGGAATGAGAAGAATCGTCAGGTGCTGTGATTTTGTGTTAAGAGAACCATTGGCTACTCTAGGAGAACTCCCCATCTACTTGAATGCTGCCATAGGATCTTTTGTGTTCCTTTGAGATGGCAAACAGTTTAGTTTATTTTTTTCCTCTAAGGATGAGCCTCTGAATGTAGTATTGTACTGGAGTGTCAACTTCATTTACCTTCTCGCAACATTTAAACAAGGCCTTTTCAAAACGGGGTTAAACTTGTCTGGGGGGATCTTAGTTCAACATTTCATCTGAAAGACTGCACCTTTGACAACTGAGTGCTCCCTCAGTATTGCACTGAAGTACCAACCTGGATTTACATCAACCCAGAACTTTCTAACTCGATTAAGAATGTCTCCACTAAGCCATGCTTGTAGCAAGTGTGTTTTATTGTAATCCTTCTAAAGCTTGCAATTTGGGCTTGCTACTTGATAGCTGCCAGCATCTTCAGTGCCATAGCCTGAGACTTACCTTGATGAGGAGCAAATCTAAAACTAATTGAAGTGTTTAGGTTTGATTTTAAGCGCTGTGTGTCATGATATTCAAACATACATCATAACACAAAGATAATGATAGACAGACCAACGGACCAATTAGCACACATAACACGACAGCCAATCACAGACAAGAGCAGACACAGTATAAGACAAGAAACATGACACTTCCTGGGCAGTCCATCTGGAGACAGCACGGCCAGGACCTCTGAGCAAGACACTCACACCGTCACAACGTGCTGAGTACCAAGTCTGATGTATAAATAGTTAAATGGAATAAAACTGCGTTGTACCAATCGCAACCGTGTTGGTTCGTCTGTACCTCAGAGCACCCAACACTTCATGATACCAGGAGTGAATCGATACCTACCGGCAAATCTGCCGTCCTGAGCCATGGACACCCACAACAAACCGCAGCCGTTGCAAGTCACTGGGAACCTGGGCACAAATTGGAAGCTCTTCAAGCAGCGCTTCGAACTCTTCATGCAAGCCAATGAAAAACAGGGCGCCTCGGACGAAACAAAGATTGCCATGCTCCTCACTACCGCAGGTCAGTACGCCATCGATGTATACAACTCCTTGGTGTTCGCGGAAGGCGAGAACAAAGCTAAGTATGACACGGTCCTCCTCAAGCTCGACAAGCACTTCAATGTTGAGGTCAATGAAAGCTTTGAGAGGTATGTCTTTCAGCAGCGCCTGCAAGGTAAGGATGAGCTCTTTCAGTCCTTCCTGACGCACCTCCGCATACTCGCGCAGTCCTGCGGTTACGACACCACCTCAGAGTCCATGATCCGGGACCAGATCGTTTTTGGCATTGCCTCCAGTGGCCTACGCCAGCAGCTTCTAAAAAAAATTAAAGGCCTGACCCTAGCATCTGCAGTTGAAGCCTGTGTCCTGCATGAGAATGCGACCAGCCGCTATGCCCAATTTCAGGCGACCGAATCAGCACGGAAGGGGTCCCACGTGATCGAATCGGCAAGCCAGGCCAAACTCATCCAGGCAATCGAGTTTCTCCCGGCCCGGACGAGGGCGGCCGTTTCGCGCGCTTTTTGAGGCCTCCCGCATTTGTGCGCGCCAAAACCTACAGCACCACTGAGGGACGTGCTGCGCAGGCACAAGACCGAACTGCGCATGCGCAGTGGCGTAACGAACGTCATGACGTGCGGCAACTGTGGAGCTGCACATTTAAAAGGGCAATGTCCTACAAAAACCCGACAATGCCTACGCTGTGGCAAGATGGGCCACTACGCTACCTACTGTCGAGCGGCTCAACTTGTTGGTCTTCCACATCTCCCGACAACCTCGCAGGAACGTGCAGACCATTCAGCCTCCACATCACGACATCCAAACCGACGACACAGATGACCAAGACGCCTTCCGGGTTGCGGTCATTGATGGGAACCGGGTCAACACCATCAATCCGGGCGATGAATGGAGTGCCACCCAAACGTCAACCGATCGCTGATCACTTTCCGCCTGGACACTGGCACCTCCGCCAACCTCATAGCATGGTCAGCCATGAAGGTCAGACCACCAATCCAGCCATGCCGGTGCAAGATGGTCGACTACAACGGGAACGTTATCCTGGCCATGGGATCCTGCCAGCTCCAGGTGACACACAAAACACACACGGCCACACTCTCGTTCGAGATAGTTGGCTCATCGAAGGACTCCCTGCTGGGCGCATAGGCATGCAAGGCTCTCCACCTTGTGCAACAAATTCTCCCTCTCCAGACGACACGTCTGACTTCCCGGATGCAGAGTTCTACGCACAGCTCCAATCGCTCCTCGCCCACAACCAGGAGGCATTCAAAGGCATGGGAACACTGCCATACACCTACCGAATTCGCCTCAAACCGGACGCCATCCCGGTCGTTCATGGTTCCTGCGCCACGAAAGACTGCCTCAAGCAGTAGCTGCAGGATCTCCAGGACCAAGGGGTCCTATCCAGGGTCACTGAGCCCACGCCATGGGTCAGCTCCATGGTGTGTCAAGAAGCCTTCTGGCGAGCTCCGCATCTGTATTGACCCCAAAGTGCTCAATAATAATATAGTATTATCCCATACCCAAACGGGAGGAGATCCCCAGTGAAATGGCCCAGACAAAGATATTCACGAAACTGGATGCTTCTAAGGGGTTTTGGCAGATCCAACTGGACCTGTCCAGCCAAAAGCTATGCACCTTCAACACCCCTTTCGGCAGGTTCTGCTACAACCGGATGCCATTTGGCATCATCTCTGCATCCGAGGTCTTCCATAGAATCATGGAGCAGATGATGGAAGGCATCAAAGGGGTATATGTGGACGATGTCATCATCTGGTCCACCACCCCGCAGGAGCACATACATCGTCTCCAACGCGTTTTTGCCCGCAGACGGGAAAACGGCCTGCGCCTCAACTGAGCCAAGTGTTCCTTTGGCCAGACTGAGTTGAAGTTTCTGGGGGACCATATCTCCCGGTCAGGGGTCCGTCCGGGTGCAGACAAGGTGAGTGCCATCACAGCCATGCCGCGGCCGGCCGACAAGAAGGCTCACCTACGCTTCCTTGGCATGTTCAACTTCCTGGGGAAGTTCATTCCCAACCTTGCCTCCCACACGACAACTCTGCGCCACCTCGTCAGAAAATCCACTGAGTTCCAGTGGCAACACTCATACTAGCTGGAATGGGAGGAGCTCAAACGCAAACTCACTACGGCACCAGTGTTGGCGTTTTTTGACACGTCTCGTACCACCAAAATCTCAACTGATGCCAGCCAATCCGGCATTGGAGCAGTGCTCCTGCAGAGGGAATACACGGCATCATGGGCCCCAGTGGCCTATGCATCACGGGCCATGACCCCCACAGAGCAGCGCTATGCGCAAATCGAAAAAGAATGCATGGGCTTGCTAACCGGTTTAGACAAGTTCCACGATTACGTCTATGGTCTTTCACGGTTGAAACTGACCACCGCCCCCTGGTCAGCATAATAAACAAGGACCTGAACGAGATGACCCCTCGCCTCCAGCGCATCCTACTTGAACTCAGGAGGTACGACTTCCAACTGGTCTACACTCCAGGGAAGGACCTCATCGTGGCGGATGCCCTATCCAGAGCAGTGAGCACGCCGCCAGATGCGGAGGGGTTTGTATGTCAGGTCGAGGCACAGGTGGCTTTTACAGCGGCAAATCTGCCGGCTGACTACTCCAGTCTGGCCTGTATCCGCCGAGAGACAGCGGCCGACCACCTTCTGCAGCGAGTGATGCGCCACATGACGGGAGGATGGCTCAAAGGGCAGTGCCCGCAGTTCTACAATGTACGAGACGACCTAGCCATCATTGATGGTGTCCTTCTGAAGCTGGACCGGATTGTGATTCCGCACAGCATGCGCCTGCTGGATCTCGACCAACTACGCGAAGGCCACTTGGGGGTCGAGATGTGCACATGGAGGGCTCGAGGGGCGGTATATTGGCCGGGCATCAGTGACGATATTGCCAACATGGTGCTCAACTGTACAACCTACCAAAGGTTTCAGCTGGCGCAACCTCTTGACGCTTCTGCCCCATGAGCTGGTGACGTACCCCTGGGCGAAGGTGGGTGTCGACCTATTTCACGCGCTCGGCATGGACTATGTCATCATAGTTGACTACTTCTCAAACTACCCAGAAGTCATACGCCTGCACGATTTGACGTTGTCTGCTGTCATCAGGGCCTGCAAAGACACCTTTGCTCGCCACGGCATTCCGATGGCTGTCATGTCGGACAATGGGCCCTGCTTTGCCAGCCATGAATGGTCGTCCTTTGCTGCTTCGTATGGCTTTACACATGTGACGTCCAGCCCTCTGCATCCCCAGTCCAATGGAAAGGCGGAGAAGGGCGTTCACATTGCCAAGCGGCTCCTCTGCAAGGCTGCTGCTGCCGCCGGGTCGGACTTCTACCTCGCCCTGCTGGCCTATCGCTCGGCCCCACTAGCCACTGGTCTCTCACCAGCACAGCTGCTGATGGGTCGCGCCCTCAGAACCACTGTGCCTTCCATCCTGGCACCAACAATAGACCATGCTCCGGTACTGCATAGGATGCAACTGCAGCACGGTCGCCAGAAGAGGTCGTACGACATACAGGCAACTGATCTTCCCTCCCTGGCCCCTGGAGACAACGTCCACATCCACCTACCAGATGGTGGCTTGTCAGCACCTGCCGAAGTTCTCCGACGCGTGGCTCCCCGCTCGTTCCTGGTATGCATGCCGGATGGATCCGTGCGTAGGCGCAATCGCTGAGCCCTTCGCTTACTTTCACCCTCGCAGCGGGACCCTACACAGACGCCGTGTCCTCCACTGGTTCCTGATAGCGACTTCGTGGAGCTGCCATATACCATGCCCCTTCTGTCGCCGCCCGTGGCCAGGCTCGCACCTCAGCCGGTGGTTCTCGACCCACCCTTGAGGCGGTCAACCCAAATTCGTCGCCCACCTACTAGACTGGACTTATGAGACTGTTCACACGTCAAACTTTTGCAACCACTGTTTTATAACATGTCACTGTTTTATCGTTACAGGCCTCGTTTGATCGTTCCAAATTTCAACGTTGTTCTTCTTTTGTTATGGTACAACCTCGTTAGCATGTCACACCTGACATCGCCCCTTGTATATAGTTAAGCCCCATGTACATGATGTAAATATTACGCACACACACACACCTTTAGCTGCACTCAGGACACATTTATATTTATAACCACGTAGGCGCATAATCTTGTAAAAAAGGGGGGATGTCATGATATTCAAACATACATCATAACACATACATAATGATAGACACACCAACGGACCAATTAGCGCACACAACACAACAGACTAGAGCAGACACCATATAAGACAAGAAACACGACACTTCCTGGGCAGTCCATCTGGAGACAGCACAGGGCCAGGACCTCATAGCAAGACACAACGTGCTGAGTACCAAGTCTGATGTATAAATAGTTAAATGGAATAAAACTGCGTTGTACCAATCGCAACCGTGTTGGTTCGTCTGTACCTCAGAGCACCCAACACTTCACTGTGGTTCTTTTTAAACTGGTGTTAGTACACTGGTAATTCCTGTCGTGCTTTGCAAAACTGTCTGTGTGATAACTCGGGCCGTGGTTTGGTCAGATATGTGGAAGATGCTGGTATCTGAATGAACTGCTCAAGTGTTGCATTTGATTTTAAATGGTTGCAGTACACTATGGTACAGCAGAGGGTGCAGCATCTCAGGTTTTTAGTAAGAGTACAACAGTACTTGGTAGCTGATTGTGCTTTGGGCACTGCTGAGAGTCTTAATTTTACTGATTTCAGGGCTCCATGATCTGCTGTGAGAACAACTCTGTTGAACATCAGTGATCTGATCTGTGCCTGCAGTTATTTTAGTTCAAATCTACGTCAATTGTAGTCCCAATGCAGGCTCTAATGTTTCACGGTTAAATGTAAAACAGTGTGATCACCAGACTTCAGCTTCACAGCTGCCACTTAATGCTTTAGGTAGAGAATGTACAGCCTCCCAACAGTCTCAGTTTTGGGTTCCAGTAAGGTACAATTTTCATTTAAATGTGTTTTAACATTTTTAATGTCTCACATCAGAAATTGTCTCTGGAGAAAAATCCTACTCCGCCAAATGTAGTCTTTGGTACCTCCGATTCCTCAATATTTCACAAGCTTGAAATACCGAAAAAGACTGGAATTTCTCAGCAAGGGCTTAAAACTGGCAATCCTCCACGAACAGATACCCAAACCGCTCCAGACCTTCACCTCCCAAGATTTAAATGTCAAGTCCAAACCAGCAGATAGGAAAAGACTATTATTACAAATGGGGGGGCTAGCGAAGACCGGGAAAGGAGCTTGAAATGCTGCCTAACTGTTTGTAAATTCTAAGGGAGGAGACCACCATTTGATTTGAGGAAAGTCTAATGGGACAAAGGCAATGGTGCAGTAATTACTGCAAGAAGAGAAGATGCAGTGCTTCCAGATGTAGAAGTTGTCCCCAAATGGGCCCGGGATCGCTAAACCACAACTATAGTTTTTGAATATTGGCTTCCAAGTGATAAATCAATAAACTGGGAAGGGCCAAGCCCCCCCCCCCAATGTCTGTCCCTTTGGAGAAGGAACACCACGGATTCTAGGAAGAAAAATTGGGAGACTCAAAGTAATTAAAATCCTTGGGAGTATGGTCATTTTAATAGTTCGAACCCTACCTGCCAAGAATAAGGGAAAGTTGTTCCATCTACGCAAGCCTGCTTTGATATTAATCAGACTAGTGTGATTTAACTTTGTGAAGTGAGGCCCAGTTGTGGGCCACCCGGATCCCCAAATAGCGGAAGTGTGTCTCATCTAGGCAAAAAGGCAGCATCCCCAGTTGAGCTTGTCTCCCAGTGGGGCTAACGGAAGAAATATTCACTCTTGCCCAAGTTCAATTTGTACCCAGAGAAGGAGAGAAGGAGCCAAGATGCTAAGTAACTTCATTATGTTGCCTTTGGAGGGGGCTGAATCTGTAATATAAAGAAATAGGTTGTCTGCATGAAGGTACAAGCAATGCTCCATTCCTCTGTGACTCACTCCCTCCATTTGCCAGAGGACCTCAACACTATAGCGAGCGACTCTATTGCCAGAGTAAACAGGAGTGGGGACATTGGGCAGCCCTGCCTCGTGTCCCGTTTGTTCAAGGTATTCATACGAGCACTGGAAGTGGGGATCTTGTACAATAGACAAATCCAATAAACACATTTTGGGCTAAAACCAAACCTCGCCACAATCTTAAATATATACTCTCACTCCGTTCTATCAAATGCCTTTTCAGCGTGGAGATACTATCACCTCCGATACTATCACCTCCGGTTCGGGCTCTGAGAGGGAGAGGGAAAGCATTTTACAGGTGGTGTATATTGTCGGCCCTTCACAAAGCCCATTTGATCCTCCGAGATTATATTTGGGAGGCAAGGCTCCAACCGAAGCGGCAGCACTGATGCACGATCAATGACCACTAAAGCGAGGTTGTAGTCCAACTGAAGGCTTTAATAAGCTAGATGTTTCCCCCAGCAGCTCAGGTACAGAATGAGGGCAGCTGGGGTGGCATGGGTTCTTATACTCCGCCCATGAGGGCGGAGCTATTATACACTGTAGCCAAGAGCAAGCATACAGGTTCTACCAATGGTGCTTTAGCCCCTCAGGTACTGTAATACCTATAATACCACATTCACCCCCTGTTAAAAAAAGAGTCCGGCGGGGGTGGTGGCCAGAAGCTACAGAATATAACAACATGGTATAATTAGTTATGGAGGTACCGTAATACCTCCGTACAGTGTTTAGTAACTATTTAAGGTCTGGTAGCTATGTACATTTGGTGGTTTATATTTACAGATTACAGTTAAAATGAAGCAATCAATCGATCGGGGGCCCTGGTCGTCCTCTGTGATCGTCGCAGCCTCGGTGGTGACTCCGGTGGAGGCTCGGGCGCCTGTGACTCCGGGAGCGTGGCTTCGATCTCCATGGCAGCTTCGTCACCCCTAGACAGCGCTGGTGGAGAAAACGGCTGACCTGGGAAGGGAGCGCTTGCGGGGGGCGTCGGTGGGTGGGGGGGGGGGGGCCTAGACGGGGGCAGCGGAAGAACCAATCCTGCTGTATGGTGCTGCGGTGGAGGGGAGGGTGGGACTGGTGGCTGGGATGTGCGTGGAGTTCCGGCGGGCGCCAGGTCCCGTAGGGAGACCGTATCTTGTCGGCCGTCGGGGTATGCCACGTAGGCGTACTGGGGGTTAGCATGGAGCAGATGGACCCTCTCGACCAACGGGTCCGACTTGTGCGCCCGCACGTGTTTTCGGAGCAGGATGGGTCCGGGTGCTGCCAGCCAGGTCGGGAGCGAGGTCCCAGAGGAGGACTTCCAAGGGAAGACCAGGAGACGTTCGTGAGGTGTCTGATTGGTGGTTGTATGAAGTAGTGACCGGACGGAGTGGAGGGCATCCAGCAGGACTTATTGCCAGTGGGAGACTGGGAGGTTCCTGGACCGTAGGGCCTGTAGGTCGGTCTTCCTCCTGTTTCTGACTGTAAGGGACCTACATTTGTCTTCAATCTTTTTCTCTTCACGTGCCTGTACAAACTTTTACAGTCCGTATTTATGTACCCTGTGAGCTTACACTCGTACACTATTTCCCCTCAATCTGTCCATCTTGATGAAAAATTCTATCATATTATGGTCACTCATCCCCAAGGGGTCTCGCATTGTCTGCATAGATTGCCAATGATTCCATTCTCATTACACAGTACCCAGTCTTAGGATGTCCTGTTCTCTAGTTGGTTCCTTAACATATTTGTCCAGAAAACCATCCCATATACACACCAGGAATTCCTCTCTAGTACTGTGGCTAATTTGATTTGCCCAATCTATATGCAGATCAAAATCACCCATAATTACAGATGTTCCTTTATCGCATGCATCTCTAATTTCCTCTTAATGCCATTCAAAACTTCTTCATTGAAGTTTAGTGGTGCCTATACAATGCCCACTAATATTTTTTTACTCTTTGGTGTTTCCCAGCCCTACCCATAGAGATTCCACATTATCAGAGCTAATATCCTTCTTCACTATTGCATTAATTTCCCCTTTAACCAGCACTGCCACTCCACCGCCTTTTTCCTTTTGTTAGTCCTTCATAAATACTGAATACCCTTGGACATTCAATTCCGATTCCTAGTCACCCTGCAGCCATGTCTCCGTAATCCCGATTATATCATAGCCTATTTACATCTATTTGCTCGATAGTTCATCTGCTTACTGCAAATGCTCTGTGCGTTAAGGCACAAAGCCTTTCAGCTGATCTTTTTTACACTTCTCGCTCCCAAAATTTCCTATTCCCCTGAACCGTCAAATCCCCTGTAAATATTGCATTTGCACACTTTTTAATCCCCCACTCTGCAGCAGAACCAAGCGTGGTTCAGCGAGTTTGGCTGTTGCTGCTTTCCCCCGAGACGTCATTTCCCTCAACAGTATCCAAAACGGTATATCTGTTTTGCAGGGGAATGGCCGCAGGAGATTCCTGCACTGCCTGCCTAGATCTCTTGCTCTGTTTGGTGATCGTCCATGCAGAGTCTGAGCCTGCGGTGTGACCACCTCGCCACGTGCTATCCACGACACTCTCTGCCTCGTAGACTGCGATCCCCAGTCGCCGGTCTAGCGCCGAAAGCCAGGCTTCCAGGGGCTGTAGCTGGCGACACTTCCTGCAAACATGCTGGTCCTGGGCACTGGAAATGTTCCTGGCTTCCCAGATGGAACAAGAGGAGCAAACCAAGGCTTTGAGATCTCCTGCCATGACTTACCCCCTTTAAATTCATTTTTTGGACGATGCTTGATATTAGATTAAATCCAGTTCTCTATGACCCATTTTTCCTTGTCTTTGTTACTACCAATTATAGCCCTTCCAGTTTATAAACCACAAAACATATTTTCAACTACAAGTGATAAGTTGTAAAGACTTACCGACCCTGCCCACTACTTACCAATACTCTCCCTTAAAGCCTCAGCTGCAAAAGGACAAGATACTCTCTGAAGATTTGTTACAAAGCAAGTAGAAAAAGCAAAGAACACACCTTCAAGCTCCTACTCTGTTTCAAATTCCCAAGTGTAAAATTCACTCTGGATGTGGCCTCTACCCACTGTTTGCGCGCAAAGCTCAGTGCTTTGAAGCCCTTTTCTTAAATAGAGCAGAGTTAAGTAAACTATTTAAAAATAAATAAAAATAAAAAAAAATAATTAATTAATTAAAAAAAAAAAAAAAAAATTTAGAGTACCCAATTAACTTTTTCCAATTAAGGGGCAATTTAGCGTAGTCAATCCACCTACCCTGCACATCTTTGGGTTGTGGGGGCGAAACCCACACAAAGAGTTAAGCAAACTTGACATTAAATGATCAATCGAGGTCTCCTCCTCCTGCCCAACCCAAGTATTTTCCCACGGTCGTTTTCAAACTCTCCAGGTGTAATTATTTTAGATCGACCCTTTTGATCTTCCATGGGCTATTATGAAAATTGAATGTTTTATTCTTAAATGACATATAAAATCCAGTGGTATGTTAATTTTGAGACCGATCTTACTACTAAATTTTTCGAATCAGCAGGCTTCACACCATACTGGTATGTGAATCACTTATAGCCATATCATTGGTAAAAGTTAAAGCTGTAGGCAAAATATACACTGGTTTCTTCCAGCGAGTACAATAATGTATCCATAGCAATATTAAATGTATTGGGGATATGACGTCACCTTGTTGGACATCCTTTTTTTTATTGGAATCAAATTTGTTTTTCCTATGTTTCAATGTAAAATAATTCTAGTGAAGGCCTCATCAATCAACGTAATACATTTATCATTAATTCCCATTCACTGTTTATGGCCAATGTAATCAAATGCTTTAGCCAAATCTCTGAAGACCACTGCATGATCTATTTTGTCACTGTTGAAACTTTTTCGGAATGCAATGTTCTTATTGTATCCAGAAGAACAAATTCTAAGTTTCTGTTTAATTCCACGGCTTTGGCCAATCTATTTGCAATGATTTTCAGAGATAATCCAAGGATTATAGAGCCAATTGTTTTGGTTAGCAATTGTCAATGTTTGAGGGCCCATGGATCACCTGTTTTGGGTATTTCTTATAATCTTTATTAGTTTCACAAATAGGCTTACATTAACACTGCAATGAAGTTACTGTGAAAATCCCCTAGTTGCCACACTTTAGCACCTGTTTGGGGACACTTGAGGGAGAATTCAGAATGTTCAATTCACCGAACAAGCACATCTCTCTGGACTTGTGGGAGGAAACCGGAGCGCCTGGAGGAAACACATGGGGAGAATGTGCAGACGCCACATAGTCAGTGACCCAAGCCGGGAATCGAACCTGGGTCCCAGGCGCTGTGAAGCAACAGTGTTAACCACTGTGCTCCCGTGGTAGACCTACAGGTTTCAATTTTGGAATTATTCCTGTAGCCAAATAGTGAACATACTCTATACTATATTGGGACTTTAAACATTCGGGCATTTCATATCTTTAACTGTAATTTTGTCTGGCCCAGGAACCGTATCTTTGTTAAATTGATCAATAAAAGTCATAGTCTCCTTTCCCCCCCAATTGTATTAAATAATTCCAAATTATCAGCATCCCTCATACATGTACAAAGTTTTTATTTTTATTTTTTATAAATTTAGAGTACCCAATTAATTTTTTCCAATTAAGGGGCAATTTAGCATGGCCAATCCACCTAGCCTGCACATATAAGAACATAAGAACTTAAGAACTAGGAGCAGGAGTAGGCCATCTGGCCCCTCGAGCCTGCTCCATCATTCAATGAGATCATGGCTGATCTTTTGTGGACTCAGCTCCACTTTCCGGCCCGAACACCATAACCCTTAATCCCTTTATTCTTCAAAAAACTATCTATCTTTATCTTAAAAACATTTAATGAAGGAGCCTCTACTGCTTCACTGGGCAAGGAATTCCATAGATTCACAACCCTTTGGGTGAAGAAGTTTCTCCTAAACTCAGCCTAAATCTACTTCCCCTTATTTTGAGGCTATGCCCCCTAGTTCTGCTTTCACCCGCCAGTGGAAACAACCTGCCCGCATCTATCCTGTCTATTCCCTTCATAATCTTATATGTTTCTATAAGATCCCCCCCTCATCCTTCTAAATTCCAACGAGTACAGTCCCAGTCTACTCAACCTCTCCTCGTAATCCAACCCCTTCAGCTCTGGAATTAACCGAGTGAATCTCCTGCACACCCTCCAGTGCCAGTACGTCCTTTTTCAAGTAAGGAGACCAAAACTGAACACACTACGCCAGGTGTGGCCTCACTAACACCTTATACAATTGCAGCATAACCTCCCTAGTCTTAAACTCCATCCCTCTAGCAATGAAAGACAAAATTCCATTTGCCGCCTTAATCACCTGTCAACCAACTTTTTGTGACTTATGCACTAGCACACCCAGGTCTCTCTGCACAGCAGCATGTTTTAATATTTTATCATTTAAATAATAATCCCTTTTGCTGTTATTCCTACCAAAATGGATAACCTCACATTTGTCAACATTGTATTCCATCTGCCAGCCCCTAGCCCAATCACTTAGCCTATCCAAATCCCTCTGCAGACTTCTGCAGACTTCCAGTATCCACTGCTCTTTTTGCTTTATCACTTATCTTAGTGTCGTCTGCAAACTTGGACACATTGCCCTTGGTCCCGAACTCCAAATCATCTATATAAATATGGGGGAATTGGGTACTTTAACTTTTTTTTAAAAAGATGGGCGTAGTGTTAACTCTAGGCCACTTCTGGGCCTTAAAATTATTTCACATACGCTTCATTAAAAAGAAATGTAGCCCAAGTGTTTCCTCCTGTGAATAACCCACTCATTTTGCATAGTGATGTTCAATAGGGTGATACTCCCCACCCTTGCAGCTGACAATCTTACAGATTTTGTGTACACTTCTAAGATGCTTCCCAAAACTGGTTGCACAATTTAAAACGAGCTCTCATTAAACACTTAAATTGACTCCATGAATAGGTTAATTAATGCTATTGTTAAAATGTTCTTTTGATCCTGACTCTTCATACATATAGGTTAAATGGCTTCCTGATTAATGGTGGCATCACTGACTGTAAAATTTGATCAATTTAAATGCTTGTTATAAAATATTAATTTTATAAAATCATCAAGAAATTCTGTCCAATCTCAAAAGATATTCTCTGATGTAAAAAATTTATGTTGTCTCAGTTGACTGCAATGTACAGATCTACCATTGATTTCCCTTCCTGGAAGCCCCATTTATCATATTGGAATCTGTAAAGGATCTAATAGTCTCCCTGTGTGGCTTGTGTTGACCTGGCCTTGCCTAACATTGCAATGTTTATAGGTGTATCAGCAACACTTTGACATGTGTTAGTATTATATTTGCCTAGTTTGAAGCTACAGGAAGAAATACACAGTGATTCTCACAGAGCATTGTGGCAGGAACAAGCTTGAAAGAGCTGTACAAGGAAATTTAGAAGCCAAGACCAGGAAGTTGAAGTGTCCAGTGTTGAGATCTATAAAGAGAAATTGGAGAATTGCTTAACTGAGAGCTAATGAAATGATTCCCATGAAATTTGTACCTGCTGGAATACTAAGAGAATTACAGTAGCACAAATGGATAGCACTGTGGCTTCACACTGCCAGGGTCCCAGGTTCGATTCCCTGCTGGGTCACTGTCTGCGGAGTCTGCACGTTCTCCCTGTGTCTGCGTGGGTTTCCTCCGGGTGCTCCAGTTTCCTCCCACAGTCCAAAGATGTGCAGGTTAGGTGCATTGGCCATGATAAATTGCCCTTAGTGACCAAAAAGGTTAGGAGGGGATATTGGGTTATGGGGATAGGGTGGAAGTGAGGGCTTAAATGGGCGGTGCAGACTCGATGGGCCGAATGGCCTCCTCCTGCACTGTATGTTCTAATTAAAATAAATTCCGGAGGGTAGTGCATGCTTTTGGGTTGGTCCTAGGAAAAGTGAATGAACTTCCAATAATGTGAAGATAATGGAACTACAAAGTAGAACTAAGTTCAGAGTGTTCTGTAGTGTTAAGTTAATATTGTTACTTCATTGTAATCAAAAAATTAAAGTTTGTTTTTTATTTAAAAGCATGAAATCTTGTAGCATAATTTTATTAAATAATTCCTGGGTGTTCAGATTTCTCTTGTGGTTCCTAACCTGATTGTAGCAACTGTAAATTTGTCTACTGGATTCCAATCATTATTTTGCAACTTAAACTCTTGTATGCCTTCAATGTTTCAGAAAATCTGGATCCACAATATTCTGCACCATAATTAACCGATTTATTCAAATTCTCTCCAATCTTATGCAAGATTAATTTGAACCTAAGGCTTCTTGTGAGATTTGACATGCTTGATAAGTTAGCAAGGCCACATGTGAATGTTGTTTCCTTTTGATGGACATAAGAGGCGGTGGCGTAGTGGCATTGTTACTGGACTAGTAAGTCAGAAACCCAGGGTAACCTTTGGGGAGCTGGGTTTGAATCCTGCCACTGTAGATGGCGAAATTTGAATTCAATAAAAATCTGTAATTAAAAGTCTAATGATGGCCATGAAAGCATTGCCAATTGCTGTAAAAACCCATCACGTTCACTAATGTCCTTAGGGAAGGAAATCTGCCATCCTTACCCGGTCTGGCCTACATGTGACTCCAGGCCCGCAGCAATGTGGTTGACTCTTGACTGCCCCCTCAAGGACAATTAGGAATGGGCAACATGCTGGCACAGTCAGTGGCGCCCATGTCCCATCAATGAATAAAAAAAACACTTATGTTGCATATTCGTGGGCTAAGCAATTCCAACTTTTAACTCTGTTTTCAAGGTCAGGAAGGAAAGTGTTTTCTGGAATGCTAACTTTCAAATATCTTGTCTTGTGCATTTGGATGACGACGTCCAAGTGTACTTCAAATGCAGCTGGCTAGTGGCCTGTTCTTGCACCCCATTACTAGCTGCCAAAATGTTGCTGCCATTTAAGCATGCATAGGTTTGAGCATTTCCCTGGCAGTGTACTGTGGTTGTAGCTTTGTGCTGGTGCAAATGCTTTGTCTCAACGATATCCTTGGCAGGCCTCCTATCAGAAGTCCGATTGTGTTGTTGGCTGACTGGTAATGTTAATAATTGCTGTGGCCTGGAAGCTGGCTACAATAAGTTACTGTCTTGGTAAGTTACTGCCAGGAGGGGACATGAGAAGTCTTTGGCAGGTAGGATCAAGGATAACCCTAAAGCTTTCTATAGATATGTCAGGAATAAACGAATGACTAGGGTAAGAGTAGGGCCAGTCAAGGACCGTAGTGGGAAGTTGTGCTTGGAGTCCGAGGAGATAGGAGAGGTGCTAAATTTTTCGTCAGTATTCACACAGGAAAAACACAATGTTCTCGAGAATACTGAGATTCAGGCTACTAGACTAGAAGGGCTTGAGGTTCATAAGGAGGAGGTGTTAGCAATTCTGGAAAGTGTGAAAATAGATAAGTCCCCTGGGCCGGATGGGATTTACCCTAGGATTCTCTGGGAAGCTAGGGAGGAGATTGCTGAGCCTTTGGCTTTGATCTTTAAGTCATCTTTGTCTACAGGAATAGTGCCAGAAGACTGGAGGATAGCAAATGTTGTCCCTTTGTTCAAGAAGGGGAGTAGAGACAACCCAGGTAACTATAGACCAGTGAGCCTTACTTCTGTTCTGGGCAAAATCTTGGAAAGGTTTGTAAGAGATAGGATGTATAATCATCTGGAAAGGAATAATTTGATTAGAGATAGTCAACACGGTTTTGTGAAGGGCAGGTTGTGCCTCACAAACCTTATTGAGTTCTTTGAGAAGGTGACCAAACAGATGGATGAGGGTAAAGCAGTTGATGTGGTGTATATGGATTTCAGTAAAGCGTTTGATAAGGTTCCCCATGGTAGGCTACTGCAGTAAATACGGAGGCCATGGAATTCAGGGTGATTTAGTAGTTTGGATCAGAAATTGGCTAGCTGGAAGAAGACAAAGAGTGATGGTTGATGGGAACTGTTCAGACTGGAGTCCAGTTATTAGTGGTGTCCCACAAGGTTCTGTTTTGGGGCCACTGCTGTTTGTCATTTCATAAATGACCTGGAGGAGGGCGTAGAAGGATGGGTGAGTAAATTTGCAGATGACACTAAAGTCGGTGGAGTTGTGGACAATGCGGAAGGATGTTACAAGTTACAGAGGGACATAGATAAGCTGCAGCGCTGGGCTGAGGTGTGGCAAATGGAGTTTAGTGCAGAAAAGTGAGGTGATTCATTTTGGAAGGAATAACAGGAAGACAGAGTACTGGGCTAATGGTAAGGTTCTTGGCAGTGTGGATGAGCAGAGAGATCTCGGTGTCCATGTATATAGATCCCTGAAAGTTGCCACCCAGGTTGAGAGGGTTGTTAAGAAGGCGTACGGTGTGTTAGCTTTTATTAGTAGAGGGATTGAGTTTCGGAGCCATGAGGTCGTGTTGCAGCTGTACAAACTCTGCTGCGGCCGCATTTGGAGTATTGCGTGCAATTAAGGTTGCCGCATTATAGGAAGGATGTGGAAGCATTGGAAAGGGTGCAGAGGAGATTTACCAGAATGTTGCCTGGTATGGAGGGAAGACCTTATGAGGAAAGGCTGAGGGACTTGAGGCTGTTTTCGTTAGAGAGAAGAAGGTTAAGAGGTGACTTAATTGAGGCATACAAGATGATCAGAGGATTGGATAGGGTGGACAGCGAGAGCCTTTTTCCTCGGATGGTGATGTCTAGCACGAGGGGACACAGCTTTAAATTGAGGGGAGATAGATATAAGACAGATGTCAGAGGTAGGTTCTTTACTCAAGAGAGTAGTAAGGGTGTGGAATGCCCTGCCTGCAACAGTAGTGGACTCCCCAATACTAAGGGCATTCAAATGGTCATTGGATAGACATATGGACGATAAGGGAATAGTGCAGATGGACTTTAGAGTGGTTTCACAGGTCGGCGCAACATCGAGGGCCGAAGGGCCTGTACTGCGCTGCAATGTTCTATGGCATCAGTCCAGTTTCTAATGCATGTAATTCAATTATGCTTCACTGAAAAGTTGTATTAATTCAACACCTTCATCATAAATCAAATGGGTAAGTTGGCAGCAGAAATGCAAGTGTCACATGGGTATCTTGGGGATATTCAGAGGGTGATGGACAGTAGAGTTGGTGCACTAGGTAATTGGGCAGCCACTTTGGGACTGATTCCACACTTTTTATGAATCTGTTGTCCTCTGGATCAAGAGAGATCCTGTGAAATAGGTGACATGGTGCACAGGGTTAGCATTGCTGCCTCAACGACCGGGACCTGGGTTCGATTCTTGCCTTGGGGCAGGAGGTTTAAAGGATATGTTGGGAAAAACCTTTTTCACCCAGAGGGTGATTGGAATCTGGAACTGAAAGAGTGGGAGAGGTGGGAACCCTCCACTTTTAATAAGTGTTTAGATGAGCACTTGAAATGCCATTGCATGCAAGGCCATGGACCAAGTGCTGAAAAATGGGATTAGAATAGTTAGGTGCTTGATGGTCGGTGTGGACATGCTGTAACACTCTTATGACTCGGTCTGTGTGGAGTTTGCACCTTCTCCCCGTGTCTGCGTGGGCTTCCTCCAGGTGCTTCCGGTTCCTCCCACAGTCCAAAGTTGTACAGGTACGGTGGATTGGCCATGTTAAATTGCCCATGAGTCTCCAAACGTTTACGTGGGAATGGGGTGCGGGAATGGGCCTCGGTAGGGTGCTCTTTCAGAGGGTCAGTGAAGACTCGATGGGCTGAATAGGCTCCTTCTGCATTGTAGGGAATCTGATATTGATGAAATCCTGATGCAAGTATGCTGTCTAATGATGCTCAACAGGTGCAGCTGCTGTTAACTGGGGGAGAGCCCCGTGCTTACAGCTGCTCCTCACAAATGTAAACATGAATATTAACACTTTGTGGATTAATTCAAAGATCTTGTGCATCAATGTTTGAATTACGTCTTTAATATAAAAATAACATTTGTGCATATTTATAAAGTCAGCAGTCCTGTCCTTGCATGTGCATTTGAGATTTGCTGTTTTCTAAGAGGATGAAAGAAAGATAACTGGCCCACTGTCGCTCCAAGTAATGTGGCCTTGTGCAGGAAATTTAGAGGTAATTTTTCACTAGCATGTTCGAAAGACCTCACTTAACCATGAACAAATTGGTTTGCATAGGCTTGTGCTCCTTCACTGTAACCCTTTGAGGGATGAACATGTATTCTCTGTCAAAATATTAGCTGTGACAGTAGATTTTTATTATCTTTTCAGGTCCTAGTTCTTGGAAATAAGAGAGATCTTCCAAATGCCCTGGATGAAAAACAGCTCATTGAAAAAATGTAAGTAAGCCATTGTAGATAACTGCAGCATTCCTCCTTTAGGTCTTGCATACGTAGTAATATTAATGGTATTCAGAAATTAAAGCTGACAAATTTAACTTTATCACCATTTGCTTTGTTTGAATATACTTTTCCATTTCCTGTTTTTTTTTTTTTAAGTATATCTGATTAAAATGCTTCTAAGGCTATAGAAACTTGTGTCTCAACTTGAATTTTTATCCCATCTTAAAAAATGGGTTGGGCGGGAGTGTGTGAAGAAATGCTTCAAATGGGAGTTGTGAAATGTCCACATGCTACATTCTCATTCTTGTTCGAGTTCAAGGGTGGATTGTTTTAGTGCATGATCCCTTTCATGTTTTTGTGTGGTAGCTTGTATGTGGCCTGTGCTGGATCAGTTAGTTGGTCGTGCAGCTTAGAAGGAACACTGCTTCCAAATATTGTTTGCTTCTAAACTATAAATTTCAAAGATAACCTGTTTCGACTGTTTCAAACTCTCGAGGCCACGTCTAATGCATGATCCTGGGGGAAAAAAGGGCAGGATTTGAAAATCTAAGTGCAATCGCACTATTTGGTTCACATCACTAAGACACTTCTCTGTTCACGAAAAAGTACTGTAGTATGCTCATGACACCTAACCGTTGACCAATTGATCTACAACTAACTTTATAGAGACGCTCCTCTCTTGCAGGTCTGGGAATTCTGGGGTGATCCTGTGAATGTTATATTTAAGGATGCTAGTTAACACGTTCCCGGAGTTGTGACTGGTCTTGGTAGGTTACAACTTTTGACTGAAGTAAATGAACTCAAATCATCTTTAGGCAGCACGGTAGCATTGTGGTTAGCACAATTGCTTCACAGCTCCAGGATCCCAGGTTCGATTCCGGCTTGGGTCACTGTCTGTGCGGAGTCTGCACATCCTCCCCGTGTGTGCGTGGGTTTCCTCCGGGTGCTCCGGTTTCCTCCCACAGTCCAAAGATGTGCAGGTTAGGTGGATTGGCCATGATAAATTTCCCTTAGTGTTGGGTGGGGTTACTTGGTTATGGGGATAGGGTGGAGGTGTGGACCTTGGGTTGGGTGCTCTTTCCAAGAGCTGGTGCAGACTCGATGGGCCGAATGGCCTCCTTCTGCACTGTAAATTCTATCTTGCGCACTACATTTTGCTTTGGTTTTTGGGGCACTACGGTAAGTGCATTTCCTCTAAAATAGATCCTGTAAGATATCAGTTCACCAATAATAATGGGGCTCTTTTTCCCTAGATTGTGACATTGATTTTGTAGCCAACTGCAGGGAATTGGACCCAGCAGAAATAAGGCACAATCAGACTGGTCTTAATACTGCTTTTCTGGGAGTGGCACCATTGACCTTGGCCACTACAGTGCTATCGTCCCACATTTTTGCCCGGCTTTTCAATCAAAATATTCATATTGATAGCGTGACGTTAAATTCTCACTTGCTATCTTATTTTATTTTCCCTACTGAGCTGTCATAACTGCATTTAATCTTAAATGTATTACTCACTGTATACAATGTTAAATCAGCTTGATAAATGGTGAAGTAACTCATCTAATTTATATTTCTTAAATTGAGGAGATGGCCCCGCCTCGGGGCCGGGTGCCAGTGAGACCCCCGAGCAAGATGCCTCGGGGCCGGGTGTGAGCGTGACCCCCGAACAGGACGCCTCGGGCCGGTGTGAGTGGGCCCCCCCCCGGCAGGATGCTTCGGGGCCGGGTGGAAGACCCCCGGGCAGGACGCCTCTGGGCCGGGTGGGATGCCTCGGGGCCGGGTGGGAGCGAGACCACCGGGCAGGATGCCTCTGGGCCGGGTGGGAGACCCCCGGGCAGGACGCCTCTGGGCCGGATGGGAGCGAGACCCACCCCCGGGCAGGAAGCCTCGGGGCTGGGTGGGAGCGAGACCCCTGGGCAGGATGCCTCGGGGCTGGGTGGGAGCGAGACCCCCGGGCAGGACGCCTCGGGGCCAGGTGGGAGCGAGACCCCCCCCCCCCCCCCCCCCCCCCCCAGGCAGGACGCCCCAGGGCCGGGTGTGAGTGAGACGCCCGGGCAGGACGCCTCGAGGCCGGGTGGGAGCGAGACCCCTGGGCAGGATGCCTCGGGGCTGGGTGGGAGCGAGACCCCCGTGCAGGACGCCTCGGGGCCGGGTGGGAGCGAGACACCACCCCCCCCCCCCCACCCCCCAGGCAGGACGCCCCAGGGCCGGGTGTGAGTGAGACGCCCGGGCAGGACGCCTCGAGGCCGGGTGGGAGCGAGACCCCTGAGCAGGACGCCTCGGGGGCCGGGTGGGAGACCCCCGGGCAGGACACCTCGGGGCCGGGTGGGAGAGAGACCCTCCCGGCAGGACGCCTCGGGGCCGGGTGAGAGAGAGACCCCCGGGCAGGACGCCTCGGGGCCTGGTGGGAGCGAGACCACCGGGCAGGATGCCTCGGGGCCGGGTGGGAGAGCCCTGGGCAGGACACCTCGGGCCAGGTGTGAGTGGGACCCCCGGGCAGGACGCCTCGGGGCCGGGTGGGAGCAAGACACCCGGGCAGGATGCCTCTGGGCCGGGTGGGAGACCCCCGGGCAGGACACCTCGGGACCGGGTGGGAGTACCCCGGGCAGGATGCCTCGGGGCCGGGTGTGAGCAGGACCTCCGAACAGGACGCCTCGGGCCGGTGTGAGTGGGACCCCCGGGCAGGACGCCTCGGGGCTGGGTGTGAGTGAGACGCCCGGGCAGGACGCCTCGGGGCCGGATGGGAGCGAGACCCCCGAGCAGGACGCCTCGGGGGCCGGGTGGGAGATCGCCGGGCAGGACACCTCGGGGCCGGGTGGGAGCGAGAACCCCGGGCAGGACGCCTCAGGGCCGGACGGGAGCGAGACCCTCGAGCAGGACGCCTCTGGGCCGGGTGGGAGCGAGACCCCCTGAGCAGGACGCCTCGGGGCCGGCTGGGAGAGAGACCCCCGGGCAGGGCGCCTCGGGGCCGGGTGGGAGCAAGACCCCTGGGCAGGACGCCTTGGAGCCGGGTGGGAGCGAGACCACCGGGCAGGATGCCTCGGGGCCGGGTGGGAGACCCCCGGGCAGGACGCCTCTGGACCGGGTGGGAGCGAGACCACCGGGCAGGATGCCTCTGGGCCGGGTGGGAGCGAGACCACTGGGCAGAATGCCTCGGGGCTGGGTGGGAGACCCCCGGGCAGGACGCCTCGGGGCCGGGTGGGAGCGAGACCACCGGGCAGGATGCCTCGGGGCCGGGTGGGAGACCCCTGGGCAGGACGCCTCTGGGCCGGGTGGGAGCGAGACCACCGGGCAGGATGCCTCGGGGCCGGGTGGGAGAACCCTGGGCAGGACGCCCTGGGCCGGGCCGGAGCGAGACCCCCGGGCAGGACGCCTCTGGGCCGGGTGGGAGCGTGACCCACCCCCGGGCAGGACGCCTCGGGGCAGGGTGGGAGCGAGACCCCCGGGCAGGATGCCTCGGGGCAGGGTGGGAGCGAGACCCCCGGGCAGGACGCCTCAGGGCCGGGTGAGAGCGAGACACCCCCCCCCCCCCCCCCCAAGGCAGGACGCCTCAGGGCCGGGTGTGAGTGAGATGCCCGGGCAGGACGCCTCGAAGCCGGGCGGGAGCGAGACCCCCAAGCAGGACGCCTCTGGGGCCGGGTGGGAGACCCCCGGGCAGGACACCTCAGGGCCGGGTGGGAGAGAGACCCCCGGGCAGGACGTCTCGGGGCCGGGTGAGAGAGAGACCCCCGGGCAGGACGCCTCGGGGCCGGGTGGGAGTGAGACGACCGGGCAGGATGCCTCGGGGCCGGGTGGGAGAACCCTGGGCAGGCCGCCTCGGGCCGGGTGTGAGTGGGACCCCCGGGCAGGATGCATCGGGGCCGGGTGGGAGCGAGACCACCGTGCAGGACGCCTCGGGGCCGGGTGGGAGACCCCCGGGCAGGACGCCTCGGGGCCGGGTGGGAGACCCCCGGGCAGGACGCCTCGGGGCCGGGTGGGAGACCCCCAGGCAGGACGCCTCTGGGCCGGGTGTGAGCGGGACCCCCGAACAGGACGCCTCGGGCTGGTGTGAGTGAGACGCCCGGGCAGGACGCCTCGGGGCCGGATGGGAGCGAGACCCCCGAGCAGGACGCCTCGGGGGCTGGGTGGGAGACCCCCGGGCAGGACACCTTGGGGCCGGGTGGGAGCGAGAACCCCGGGCAGGACGCCTCAGGGCCGGACGGGAGCGAGACCCCCCCCGAGCAGGACGCCTCGGGGCTGGGTGGGAGCGAGACCCCCGAGCAGGACGCCTCGGGGCCGGGTGGGAGAGAGACCCCCGGGCAGGGCGCCTCGGGGCTGGGTGGGAGAGGGACCCCCGGGCAGGATGCCTCGGGGCCGGGTGGGAGAACCCTGGGCAGGACGCCTCGGGCCGGTTGTGAGTGGGACCCCTGGGCAGGACGCCTCGGGCCGGGTGTGAGTAGGACCCCCGGGCAGGACGCCTCGGGGACGGGTGGGAGCAAGATCCCTGGGCAGGACGCCTCGGGGCGGGTGCGAGACCCCCGGGCAGGATGCCTCGGGGACGGGTGGGAGCAAGACCCCCGAGCAGGACGCCTCGGGGGCTGGGTGGGAGACCCCCGGGCAGGACACCTCGGGGCCGGTTGGGAGCGAGAACCCTGGGCAGGACGCCTCGGGGCCGGGTGGGAGAGAGACCCCCGGGCAGGACGCCTCTGGGCCGGGTGGGAGAGGGACCCCCGGGCAGGACGCCTCGGGGCCAGGTGGGAGCGAGACCACCGGGCAGGATGCCTCGGGGCCGGGTGGGAGAACCCTGGGCAGGACGCCTCGGGGCCGGGTGGGAGAGAGACCCCCGGGCAGGACGCCTCTGGGCCGGGTGAGAGAGGGACCCCCGGGCAGGACGCCTTGGGGCCGGGTGGGAGCGAGACCCCCGGGCAGGAAGCCTAGGGGCCGGGCGGGAGCGAGACCCACCCCCAGGCAGGACGCCTCGGGGCCGGGTGGGAGCAAGACCCCCGGGCAGGACGCCTCGGGGCCGGGTGGGAGTGAGACCTCTGGGCCGGACGCCTCGGGGCCCGGTGGGAGTGAGACCCCCGGGCAGGACCCCCGGTGAGGCCGCATCTGGAGTATTGTGTTCAGTTTTGGTCTCCTTACCTGAGAAAGGACATATTGGCACTGGAGGGAGTGCAGAGGAGATTCACTAGTTTGATCCCGGAGTTGAGGGGATTAGATTATGACGAGAGGTTGAGTCGACTGGGACTGTACTCATTGGAGTTTTGAAGGATGCAGGGGGATCTTATTGAGACATATAAAATTATGAAGGGAATAGATAGGATAAATGCGGGCAGTTTGTTTCCACTGGTCGGGTAAAGCAGAACTAGGGGGCATAGCCTCAAAATAAGGGGAGGTAGATTTAGGACGGAGTGTAGGAGGAACTTCTTCACCCAAAGGGTTGTGAATCTCTGGATTTCCTTGCCCAGTGAAGCAGTTGAGGCTCCTTCTTTAAACGTTTTTAAGAAGAAGATAGATGCCTTTCTAAAGAATAAAGGGATTCGGGGATATGGTGTACGGGCCGGAGAGTGGAGCTGAGTCCACAAAGATCAGCCATGATCTCATTAAATGGCAGAGCAGGCTCGAGGGGCCAGATGGCCTACTCCTGTTCCTAGTTCTTATGTTCTTATGATCAACGCAAATAGGATTTACAATTGATTTATCTACTGGTTGATTGCTCCTTTTGACAAACACTTGTTCTCTTGTCATAATCTGTAGGCCAGTCTAGTACCATTGCTGGAAACACATTTCTGAGCACCCATGGGACCTAAATTGAGTTGATGGGCCTCTAATTCCCTTGAAGATTGGGCAGTTGATTGATTGTTATCACAGGATCAACAAAACTGATTCCTGAGATATGGAATGCTAATAAGCGGTCAAAGTACATTGGAATTGTTTATCTGGCTATTACCGTGCATAACAGCCAGACATTACTGACCATCTTAAAAAAAAAGTGTACAGAGTTAGCTGTTGGAAGATGACCATCTTCAAAGTGAATATGTAATCTTTCATAAACGTATTACTTTTCAATCTTCATGACATTACATTGCATCTTAGTTTGGTTATTTGGGAACAATGATTTTTTTTTTTTTTTTACAGTATGGAAGTAGCGGACTAAAATATTATGGTCACTGCTGGTCTTTCCCATCCTATGATATGTTATACATAATTCATACCAGCAGAATATTTGAAATTTTTTTGTAATGAATTTGGTTTTATATATTTCAATTGCTTTTCTCGTTTTAGGAATTTGGCTGCTATTCAGGATAGAGAAATCTGCTGCTATTCAATTTCGTGCAAAGAAAAGGATAACATAGGTAGGCAAATATTTTACAAATTTCCTTTATCCACCAAGTCTGACATTTTGGAAATGTCACTAATAAATTAAGAAAAGAAGGGGGAAGAAACAATGAAACGGCAAAGCTATCAGTTTCTGTTGTGGGCATTGTACTAGAATCTAATTGGTACAGGACAACTGACATTTGAATTAGTGCAGAGCTGAACAAAGTCAATATGGAAGAGTGAAGGGTTGGCCAGGTCTGACTAAAATTAACAGTGGCTTGGCTAGTACAGAACTTGAATATTGCTGAAAAGAGATTTTGCCGAAGCTGCTCATCTTGCACTCACCAGGGCAAATGCAAGAATGCCATATTTCAAACACTCCAATGTATACTGCAGGGCCGAGGACATGTTGACTCTGGCCAAGACATTTTTATGGAGATGGCAATGGGGAACAATAGGCTTCTCGAGTTCCTGGGAATTCAAAAAGGTTTGAACATATTCCTTTTATTTGCCAAGAATGCCTCCCTGCATATAAATGTATGTCACTTCTAGCGAGTGTAAATGGACCACATTAACGCTCAACAGATTTCTTAAATTGATTATTGCTGTAACTATTAGCGTACTCTTAATGATTAGCAAGTGCTGCCCAATCTCCGAATCAAATGTAACAGTGGGTGTTTTCAGCAGTATTCAAATTCTACCAAACAGCAAAATTATCTGACTTTAAACTTTTGTTGGGTTGTTCTGATGGTTCACCTCACTTCAGAAAATGGGAGTCTCCACCACCTTCCAGCTCAAATCTTTTCAACTTCTGACAAGTATCAGATTAACAAACATTGACACTGCTGTTGGATTGATGAGCTGTAACATTGTCAAGGATAGCTTGGTGCCATACCAGGTCAAATTGGTAGAAGACTATTACCAATGATTTAGGAAACCTGAGTTGGCTTGATTCAGTGAATAAAACCAGTGCTTCTATCAATGGTCCCTCTTCAAAAATGTGCCTGGGCCCAGATTTTTCAGTCAACAGTGAGTGAATGATGCATACCATTAATTGCACACTCCGACTTTGTGAACATACGGTATTTAATGTTGAGACAACTTGGAATACTTTACAGGGGACCTGAGTGAGCGAGGCAAACAATGTTGTCTCCTTAACCAATGTGATTGAAGAATCCTCTGTCTCTAAACCAGGATACGCAAACTAAAATATTCAGTCAATTCTAGATCACATACAGGAAGTGAAAGAGAGCGGGATGGTAAAATGGAATTATAGGTGACACTTTAATAATTCTAAAATTTCCAACAAAATGGGAAAGAATGAGACTCCACACTTCAAAGTTAATTTTCAGTGCTTAAGATTGTCTGGCAGTAATTATCACACCATTAAAAATTCACTTGAATGAACAAAACCCTAACACTTTTCTAGCATGGTTGTACAGAGGTGCTTCGGTACCTTGTCTGGAAGGTAAAGGGGAGGCCAAAGTCCTGTGTGCTTACTGTCACAGCTCCAGCGATACCTTGAAGATAATGGAATGACTCAATAGTATGGTGGAGAGGGAAAATAAATATCAAGGAGTTGTGTGGATATTTAACACTTGGGCAGGTTGGGGAGTTTTGTAAAATGTTCAAGGATTTGAGTGGACGGTTAGCTTCAGAGCACTTGTCAGAGTTGTGTAACATGTTCATTTGTTGAAAACTTTAGTGCTCATCTAAGTGGTCACTTGTTAAACAAATCATGCTGCATTGTAACAAATTCAGTTTATATCTGCTAAATTGTGGGATTAAATCTAGTTTGGTAAATTGAACAAATTATTCAACTGGATGGTCAACCTGATGTCTTTCCCTGCAGCAAAAAAATGATTAACTTGTATAGCTGAAAATGTTTTACTATTTCCCTAACACAGCCTTGAAAGGTAGAAATATGAAATACAAATGCAGGAAATATAAGATTAGGTTCTGAAGAAACAAGTTTGAGTTTTGAGAAGGAACTCTTAGCATATGAACATTACACAAAATGATCTTAAAAAGAAAGCGAATCGGTACATTTCCAGTATTTAAGTTTCACTAACAACGGAGACCTTGTTTTTTGTTTTGATTGTAGACTGTGGTAAGTTGTTGTCATGGTTGATAATTCTATTCATTGAGCTGAATTGGGCGACACGTGCTGAGTGCTTTGCATATTTCAACTAGGGAGAAAATACAGTTCACGGTTAAACTGTTTTAAGCAAATTTTGTTCTGTTGCAGATCTGGAAAATGCCTTATTTACAACTATGAATATCAAACGTGGGCCATTAACCGAATGCCGTGTTACAAACCTGACTAATCCAATCGGAACTTAGCCTGCAAAATCTTTGATATGAGCTTTAAGCTTAAATTTCAATTAAATGAATTGTGAAATTGTGCGCACGTGAGAATGTTTCAACAATATTATGGTCCTGTAATGAGTCATGTTTAACACAAATGACTGTCAGCACTGAATTTGGAACTAAAGATAATACTGAATCTGAAATAAAAACAAAATGCTAAAAATACTTATCAGGTCTCGGGGTTTTGAGTCCAGAATGAGGTTCTGAAGAAGTCATATTGGACTTGATGTTAATTCTGTTTTTCTCTCCAAGGATGCTGTCAAACCTGATTTTCTTCCTGGCATTTTCTATAGTTGTGCTAAATTTGGAGCCATTTAATATACTTTCTATTTGAAATCAAATAGACAAGATTTTTGCGCGTTCTCTTCCTGGTGGGCAGGTGAGATTAGTAGGTTGGAGTCTTGGTTCTCAAATTTAAATGTTAAACTTAAAAAAAATATTTGTGATATTGACTCCATCAAAATGCATCGGCAAAAGAAGCAGGACTTTTTACATATTATTAACTTGCATTTTTATTTTCTCTTTTTAGATATCACCCTGCAGTGGCTTATTCAGCACTCAAAATCCAGAAGAAGCTGAAATTTAATGGTGAAAGTCATGTGTGATTGGCCACAGTCCTTTCTCCACTCAGTTTACTTCATTCTTCATGGGATAACCTGCAGAAATACACTATTCTGAATATATTGAAATACTTTGAGTCCTCATGGCACATACCGCTGAAAAGTATGTTTTCATTGTGAGAGACTAACTTGCTTTACAAATGCCATTATATAAAAATCATGATTGAGACAAATGTTGAAGTCAGTGATAGAAAAGCACAAGGAAGAGCCAATGAAAATAATCATGCTTATTTCTTAGCCTCATGTGTTTGGAATCTGCAGTCTGCAGTATCAAGTAATGTTTTATAGCTTTTATCAATCTATCACCATTAATGTCCTTACAAATGGGGTTATGGAGCATGTTGCATTGCACCCCATATTTGTGTTGGTGCTGTAGATATTTCAATGTCACTAGAATTTTTTAATGTTCACTTGGTACAGTATTTAATTTAGTCATAAGCTTTTGCATACAAAAAGAATATTGTAGTCGGGGGACCATCACTGAAGTTTATTTAAAATGCTTTAACTGAAATTTATGCGTTGGATGTGCTGGTTGAATACACTGCTTCAACATTAGAGTCTTGACACTATTGGGCAACATGTGACCTTTCTGTAACCGTGCATGCAAAACTTCCAATTACAAGATTTGTAAATAATATATGTGGAATTGGTTTACTTTTTCTATTTAGTTGACCTGTGAATAATTCTGCTCTCACCCACTTCTGTTGAAATAAATGGATTAATGAGGGCATATCGTTGTCATGTTTGTCGTCATTCAGATTTCAGCTGATCAATTTTCTGTTCATGGGCAATCTTAACAGCAAGCAAATCTGATGTTTGAGAATGTGCCTGATATGTATTTTGACCTTATTTTGAGTCAGGCCCTCTAAATTGAGAATTTTGAAGATTACAACCAATGCATCCGCTATCTCTGCAACCACTTGTTAAGAACCATGCAGGAAGGGGCTTGTCAACCTTCGGTCCCATTTGTTTTCCTGCTACCAAATTGTTTTAAACCCTTCCCCTTTTGCCACTTGTTTTTTTGATTATTGTTAGGATTCACTGTGTAATTTGCTGTGAAGACCGATATTGCCCAGTCTTATCCTATAAGATACCAATCAGAATAGTAGTTAAATGGAGCAACAGTAGAATACTGCAGTACAGAGGGTCTGGGTGTTTTTTAAAACGTTACCCTGCAGATAATTACAAAGGCAAATAAAATGTTGGCCAAGGGGATGATTATGAATGTGGGAAGACTTGCGACAACTACAGGGTATTGTTGAGACTGCACCTAGAATATTGTGTACCGTTAAGGTCTCCTTGTTAAAGGAGGGAAATGCTTTCAAGGGAAGCAGTTAGGGAAGGTTTCCTAAGCCAATTCCTGCAATGAAGGTGTTTTGGGATAATGGTTGAGCAGAGTAGGTTTATAACTCATTGGAGTTTTGAACAATGAGACGCAATCTTATTGAAACATACAAGATACTGAGGGGGCTTGACAAGGTTCAGAACATGATTCCCCTCTTTGAGGAATCTAGAACGAGGGAGCACAATTTAAAAAATTGCAGATCCCTATTTAAGGAGGAATTTCTTCTGAGGTTTGTTAGTCTTTGGAATTTTCTTTCCCAGAGAGCAGTGGAGACTGGGTTATTGAATACATTCAATGTTGTAGGAACTTAACATGCTCATAACCAATTAATTGAAAATGGCCACAGGGGCTTTACTGAATTAAACTAATTTAAACTTGTTTAAATAATTTAGGTCAACCAGTGGTTTGGGTTGAATGCTGGTGACGGGCCTTGAATTCTGGAGCAATTGACTGAATTTGAACCCGCTTAACCTGAATTTTAAAATAATTGTTGCATCAGTATAAGAAATAGAATAGGCTTGAATTAACTAGGGACTGTAGGCGCAAGTCATGAACAATAGATTAACGTGACCACAGGTGCCTGCCTGTGTCTGAAATTGTGGGCACAATGTGATAAAAACATCAAAGTGAGGAAGGAAGTTGAGGTGGGGGGGGGAAACGCTTACTTTAAATTCAGGCAAATTCCATTGACGTGTGACATGTTAAATTATACAGTCATTTGCACGCTACTGTATTCTGCCTAGATTGCAGTGACATCTGGGTGGGAACTCCAGCTCACAGTTCCTGTTCCTGGGATGTTCTCTGAGATGAACATCCTCCCTGGCCCAACAGAGAAATTTATGGTGTGTCAAGGTGTGGGATCTTCCAAATTTGGGTTGTGTCTGGGGACAGCATTTGGAACTCGCTTAAAATGGTGACGTGATTAATATAAATAGTAATGGTGGAAAACCATTGATGTGCTGAAGTGAGAGCATTGCACATGATGAAGTGTACTGTTTTTCTATGTGTATAATATATATATATATCCCATGATCCTGGTCATAACATGGAAAATGATCTTTTAGCTGCCCCATAAACTAATAATATACATGATGGAATAGTAGATTTGTTGGTCATTAATTCCGTAACAAGGAATGGCTGATTTGGTTTCTTGCGTTGGTTGATGTTGATCAGTTCTGAGTAGTTTGAGGATGCTATATGTGTTATCCTCAACATATAGTGTGCAATATTTTATTCGAGCGGTGGGGGTGCGGAGCGAAGAAAAAGCAGATCTGTTCTTTTGTTGGTTAAATATGATCCGCAGCATAAAATTCAAAATGCTTTTTCTAAAATAAATTTAGAGTACCCAATGAATTTTTTCCAATTAAGGGGCAATTTAGCATGGCCATCCACCTACCCTGTACATTTTTGGGTTGTGGGAGCGAAACCCACGAGGAGAATGTGCAAGCTCTACACGGGAAGTGACCCAGAGCCGGGATCGAACCTGGGACCTTGGTGCCGTGCTAACCACTGTGCCACCGTGCTGCCCTAATTCAAAATGCTTTTAACTGTATCAAGGAGCCTTTCCATTGACTGCTTCATCACAAATCTTGCATGAAGAATCATTTTGGCCATGTCAACCATGACGAGGTATTTTGCCACCTTCAGAACAGTAAAATACTAGATAAACTGGTCTGTATTGAAAGGGTTAAATTCAAAACTAATCTGGTGAAACAATTCGGTGAGCAGTTAATCTGTGGAACTGGCTCACTAGGAGACTGTGGAAGCAGATGGTATTAATTTATTCAAAAAGAAATTAGATATTTTCCAGAAAATTACATTTGAGGGTATAGCCTGAGTAACCATTTCAAAAGCTCTGCCACTGATGTTTTCCCTTGTCATGCCTCACTGCGGTAGACTAATTGATGGAGTTTGATTGCCATGATGATATACAAACTTGCTAGATTTTGGTATTTTCTCACCTGGCAATGTCTATTTCACCTGGTTTAAAAATGAGGGCTAGTCTTCTGTCTACAAATTTGGATTGGATTGGATTTTGTTCTGTAATGAACGGTTACTGCCTTATCATCATGTAAGGTGATGTCCCCTTTAAGACTGGGCTCGGAACCCTGGGGACTCCGCCTCTGGCTCCGCCCATCTGGGAGTCATACATAAAGGGCTGCCTCATGGTCTGTGTAACAGTCAGCTCTCGTCTCTAGCTGTAGCATAGTTATTAGTCTAATAAAGCTTTCTTTACAGTTTAATCTCTAAGAGTCATTATTGAGGGTACCTCATGTTCATTGTCACGTGTACTGAGGTACAGTGAAAAGTATTTTTCTGTGAGCAGCTCAACAGATCATTAAGTACGTGAAAAGAAAACTAAATAAAAGAAAATACATAATAGGTACACAATGTAACTACATAACACTGGCATTGGGTGAAGCATACAAGGATGTAGTGTTAATAAGGTCAGTCCATCAGAGGGTTAGTCCGTAAAAGGGTCGTTTAGGAGTCTAGTAACAGCGGGGAAGAAGCTGTTTTTGAGTCTGTTCGTGTGTGTTCTCAGACTTTTGTGTCTCCTGCCTGATGGAAGAAGTTGGAAGAGTGAGTAAGTGAGGTGGGAGGGGTCTTTGATTATGCTGCCCGCTTTCCCCAGGCAGCAGGAGTGTAGATGGAGTCAATGGATGGGAGGCAGGTTTGTGTGATGGACTGGGCGGTGTTCACGACTCTCTGAAGTTTCTTGCGGTCTTGGGCCGCGTAGTTGCCATAACAGGCTGTGATGCAGCCAGATAGGATGCTTTCTGTGGTGCATCTGTAAAAGTTGGCAAGTTAATGCGGACATGCTGAATTTCCTTAGTTTCCTGAGGAAGTATAGGCACTGTTGTGCTTTATTGGTGGTAGCGCCGACGTGGGTGGACCAGGACAGATTTTTGGAGACGTGTCCTCTAGGAATTTGAAACTGCTAACCATCTCCACCTCAGCCTCGTTGATGCTGGCAGGGGTACTTTGCTTCCTGAAGTCAATGGCCAGCTCTTTAGTTTTGCTGGCATTGAGGGATAGATTGTTGTCGCTGCACCACTCCACTAGGTTCTCTATCTCCCTCCTGTATTCGGACTTGTCGTTATTTGAGATCCGGCCCACTATGGTTGTATCGTCAGCAAACTTGTAGATGGAGTTGGAACCAAATCTTGCCACTCAGTCGTGTTGTGTACAGGGAGTATAGTAGAGGGCTAAGTATGCAGCCTTGCGGGCCCCTGGTATTGAGGACTACTGTGGAGGAGGAAATTTTCTGGCAATCTTGCGAAAATGAAAATTGCTGGAAAAATGCTGCTGTCTAAATCGCTATAGAGACTGATAACTACTTTGGATTCCCAGTCAGTCACTTAAAGGAATCACAAGATTTCAAATTTTGAGACTTTTACTGTAACAAATTTAAAACCTCAACCAGACCTTACTTGTCAGCAACTTCTACACTCGAGTACTGAAACAATATCACTTATTTGTTCCGTAACCCCATACTGCATTTGTTACAGCACACTCCTCACAGAATTAGTCTTTAAAGACCCAGACCAAACTTACTCCATTTCCAATGGGCTTGCTTATAACCATTTTCCTGAGTTCTAACATCTAGTAACTGTTGAAAGTCCTTTCAGTCTTATGAGAAATCCAAAACTGACCTCCAACACTGCTTACTCCAATGACTCCTTCCACCAGCACAAATCTACCAGTTAAATTTACACCTCTTCTATCTCTTTGACCAGAGAACATCATCTCGCCTCCTAGCCAACCGTCAAAACAGCATTTTTCCATATGACAGCAGGAGCTGTTCTGTCTCACTCCCTGGGACTTTCCCTCCTTGTCTGATGCAGTGGCAGGAACATCCATCTCCCTGTTGTGTTTTCAGGTGTTAAACTTGGCACATGCATTTCAACTGAACTTTACCTGGGCTCCCAGTTCCCATGGTAATGAGGCCACACAGGCAGGTCAGTGAGCAGAACAGATAGCATATCACATTTCTCTCCATTACTCTTGTTTAAACAGAACCATTAAAAAAAAAAACACTTTTAATACTAGGTAAGAATATCTGTGGAGAGGATTTTTTTATTCGGCTTAAACATTTTGGAATGTAGTATTCAATGTTGTCTTTTCTCATCGTAACGTCAGTCCAATGCTAATTGCCAATCCGAGGAAGTTCAGGCCCATGATTTTGATTCTCTTCCTCAATGGACTTCATTTTGTGCCATACTGAAGTTGAAGGATTATCAACCTAAAACGTTAACCTGCTTTACTCTAAAGAATTCCTGTTTCGCCATTCTCTTGGGATTATTTCTCTTCCCGTGGTTCACACTCTGGAGGCAAGCAACCCAGGTAGGATGGTAATATCTCCAACCTGGCCAGATGTATAACTTGGCAAAGTGCGTGGAGGTGATATTTCTGTCTCCTGGGTGGTGGAAATAGTTGCTTTGAAATGCTGCCAAAGAAACCTGGACAACTTGCTGCTGTACATCACGCAGGTTGTACACCATGGTTGAACTGTCAGTCAAGTGGACAGCTTTGTTGCGGATGGTGCTGAGTTTCCTGAATATTGCAGCTGAACCTATTCCATACTCAACATTGAGTTCAACAGCTTTAGACTGTGACCTATCTCCACCCTCCTTTTATTGCACACATTTTTGTCTCTATGCAAACACCCTCCTTTTGTTCCCTCCGCTGCCCCTGGTCATCAGCTCTTTTTAGGATTGCTACAATTTCCAATTTTGTTGCAATCTCTTTCCAGCTGGTGTCTCATATTTTCCCTCAGTTCTGATCAAAAGCTAAATGTTCTCAAAACTTACTCTTTTCTCTCCCTACAGATTGTGCCAGACCTGCCTTTTTGTAGATGATGGAGGGGCTTGGGGAGTCAAGAGCAGAGCCACTTGCAAGAAACCCCCCTGACTTTGACTCCTGTGTAGCCATGGCAGTTGTGATTTGTCTTGCTGAGTTTCTGGTCAGTGCCTGGGTGGGCCTGGGTCTTGGTGATTACAATCTTGGTGATCGTAATGTTGGATGTGAATGTGAGTTTGTTAGGCCCTTCATCGTCTACAAGAGTTCCTCCCTTCCTAAATTTGACTTTAACAGCTTAACCATGTTATGTTACAGTCGCCTTGGTCCCCGGTTCCCCTCCCACAACTCCTTTACTGATACATTGATGACTCTTTTGGTGCCACTTCATGCTCTCGTCTGGACCTGGAAAAATTCATCAACTTCGCTTCCAGTTTCTACCCCTCCATCACTTTCACCTGGTCCATCTGACGCTTCCCTTCCTCGATCTTTCTGTCTCCATCTCTGGCAATAGACTACTAATATCCACTGCAAGCCCACTGACTCCCACAGCTATCTGTACTACAACTCTTCGCACCCTACACCCTGTAAGGATTCCATCCCTTTCTCTCCACTCCTTCGCCTCTGTCACATTTGTTCCAATGATGCCACTTTCCAAAATGGTGCTTTGAAAATGTGTTCCTCCTTCCTCAACCATGATTCCCCACCTACAGTTGACAGGGCCTGCAACAATGTGCGGTCCATCTCCCGCGCCACTACCCTCCCTCCCAGAACAAGGATAGAGTCCCCCTCGTTCTCACAATTTCATCCCACCAGCCTCTGTATGCAAAGCATAATCCTCCGCCATTTTTGCCAACTCCAGCGTGATGCCACCACCAAACACATCTTCCCTTCACTCCCTCTGTCAGCATTCCGCAGAGACCGTTCCCTCCAAGATAACCTAGTCGTCTACTCCACCATACCCAGTACCTCCCATCACCCATGGCACCTTCCCATGCAATCGCCAAAGGTGTTAACACCTGCCCCTTTACCTCTCCCATACTTAACAGCCCAGGCCCAAAATACTCATTCCAGGTTAAGCAATGTTTCACTTGCATCTCTTCCAATTTGGGAGCAGCGTGCTCCCAATGTGGTCGTCTCTATATCGGAGAGACCAAATGCAGACTGGGTGATCGCTTTGCTGAGCATCTTCGGTCTGTGCGCATTCAGGATCCTGACCTTCCCGTTGCTTGCCATTTTAACACAAGACCCTGCTCCCATGCCCACATGTCTGCCCTTGGCCTGCTGCAATGTTCCAGTGAAGCTCAACGCAAACTGGAGGAACAACATCTCATCTTTTGGTTAGGCATGCTCCAGCCTTCTAGTCTCAACATCGAATTCAACAACTTCAGATTATTCACTCCACCCCACCTCGACCCATTTATTTTCATCCCATTTCATTTTAACTGTCCTTTTTTACTATTTCATTCTTTCTTTATATTAACCCCCCCCCCCCCCCCCCCCCCAACCACCTTATCCACCTTTCCTTACCCTTTCTCCACTTTGCTTCCCCCTTCCCCTCCCTCTACATCTGTCAAGAGTCTACCCTCTGATGTCAGTTTCTCTGCTGTTTGGCCTTTCACATTTTTTGTGTTCTCTGTGGACTGCCATTAGCACTCTTTCCCCTTGGTTTCTGTGGCTATGACTCATCTTCCATTCTCACTCCACAATATAAATATTTCCCCTTTGTCTGTTAGCTTTGACAAAGAAACATTGGACTCGAAACGTTAGCTCTTTTCTCTCCCTACAGATGCTGTCAGACCTGCTGAGATTTTCCAGCAATTTCTTTTTGGTTTATGTTATAGTTTTGCATTTAATAAGCAACATCTTGTGCCTTGATTGCTCATATTTGCTTTTTAATCTCACAGAATCCCTACAGTGTAGACAGGCCATTTGGCCCATTAGGCCTGCACTGACCCTCTGATAGAAGACCTTACCTAGGCCTACGACCCAAACCTATCGAAGTAACCCCACCTAACGGTTTGCTTGCTAAGGGGCAATTTAGCATAGCCAACCCACTTAACCTATATATATCTTTGGACTGTGGGAGGAAATCTGAGTATCCAGGGGAATTGCGGGCGGGTGGGTGGGTGGGGGAAGAAAGAGAGAATGTGCAAACTCCACCTTCACCCAAGGTTAGAATCAAACCCAGGTCCCTGGTGCTGAGGCAGCAGTGCTAGCTAACCACTGCACCATCATGCTGCCTTCTTGCAAATTAATTGAAAACCAAGTAGTCTTGCATTTGTGTAGCACCATTCACAACCTCGACTGTCTCAAAATACTTCACAATCAACCTTTTGAAATGTGATTGCTACTGTCATGTGGTTTGTGCAGAGCAGGCTCCCACAATAAGCCATGTAATATTGACCAATCTTGTGCCTCAACAGCAAAATGCTGTTCATGTTGCAACTCTGAAATAAAACCATGCTGGCAGTACTCAGCATAGTCATAAAGCCATACCCTACACAAGTGGCCCATTACGTTTGCACTGACAAAAAACTGCACTAAATCTATACTAATCCCACTTTACAGCATTTAGTCCAAAGCCTTGAATGTCATGACGTTTTCAGTGCTCACCTACCTACTTTGTAAAGATTGCGGCTTCCTATTACTGCCCTCCCAGGCAGGGAGTTCCAGACTCCTTCTATCCTCGGGGTGAAAACATCTTTAAAATGTGCACCCCTTTGTTACTACAGGGCAGAGAGGTCTGGGGTGGGAAAGAGGAACAGAATGGCTACGAAAGAGAAAATGCTGGAAAATCTCAGCAGGTCTGGCAGCATCTGTAGGGAGAGAAAAGAGCGAACGCTTCGAGTCCGATGACTTAAATGGCTGTTTTGAGTCCAATCCGCAGCCAGCGCTCCTCACGGGCAGATCGCAAACCCCGCCCCTCACCGCTGATTGGGTAGGTGCTGCAGCTGGTGGTTGATTGAACACGACCATGGAATGCCCGGCGACTGGTCGGGTTCGTCCGCCAAGAGCGGGGCGGGGCCTGTGGGCGGGTTCCCATTGGTCAGAAGTAGAGGGCGTGGTCCATTCTGGTGACGCCTTAAATGCGGGACTGACATGCAAAAGGACCAATAAGCGGGCAGCACGTCGAAAGGTTATCCAATGGGCAGAGGGCGGGTGTTGGTGGCCGTCCCGCCCCCCCTGGTGACTGTTCGCTCGGCTCATCGAGGGGATGCGGTGGCTCCAGTCCGAGAATGCAATGGCGCTCGATAGTGCTGGGCCTCCTGCTGCTGCGGCTGGGCCTCCACCTCACCCTCTGGCTCCTCTTCGGCTTCGGGCCTAGCTTGGGATTCTATCAGAACTTGATGCCCTTCCGGCTCGGTTTGAGTGTGGTCCGACAGGCCGAGGCTCCGGCCCAGGCCCGGGCTGCAAAGAAGCCGTCCTGGTTCGACCAGACCTGGGTCAAGCGGCAGAGGGCGGGCAGCGAGCCGCTGGTGTGTAAGAGGCGGCCGCCCGCGCCCTCCGGGTCCAGCCGCCCCGGCCCCGGCTACAATTTCCTGGACAGTTTCGGCGAGTACAGCCGCAAGTACAGCGCTTTCCCCGAGTCGCAGCGCCGCCGCATGAAGGAGGCAGCCCTGCGAATGTTCTACTTCGGCTACGAGAACTACATGGAGCACGCCTTCCCACAGGATGAACTCAACCCCATCGACTGCCAGGGTCGCGGGCCCGACCGGGACAACCCGTGAGTGTAGGAGGGGGCGGAGAAGTTGAGGGGGAGCAGGGTTAGGGCGAAGGGCATCGAGCGGCGAGGGTTGGAGAAGGTTTAGGGTGACGGGCATCGGGCTGGCGGGGGGTGGAGAAGATTTAGGGTGAGGAGCAGAGGACGGCGAGGGGTGGTGAGGGGCAGAGGATGGAGAGGGTTTGGGGCGAGGGGCTGGGGACTGAGTGGTGGAGAGGGTTTGGGGCGAGGGGCTGGGGACAGCGAGTGGTGGAGAGGGTTTGGGGCGAGGGGCAGAGGACGGCGAGGGGTGGAGAGGGTGAGGGGCAGAGGACGGTGAGGGGTGGAGAGGGTTTGGGGCGAGGGGCAGAGGATGGAGAGGGTTTGGGGCGAGGGGCAGAGGACAGCGAGGAGTGGAGAGGGTTTGGGGCGAGGATGGAGAGGGTTTGGGGCGAGGGGCAGAGGATGGCGAGGCTTTGGGGCGAGGGGCAGAGGACGGCGAGGGGTGGAGAGTGTTGGGGCAAAGGGCAGCGAGGGGTGGAGAGGGCTTAGGGTGAGGGGCAAAGGGTGGGGAGGGTTTAGGGTGAGGAGTGGAAAAGGGTGAGGGGTAGAGGGCGGTTTGGGTGAGAGGCAGAGGTTGGACAGGGTTAGGATCAGTGGGCAGCGAAGAAGACGGTGACTAAGAGGGTGAAGGGGGTGAGGGTAGCAGGGGACGGAGGGTGGTGTGACTGGCGAGGGATGAGAGCAGTGGCAGAGGAGGGGGTAGAAGGGACAAAGCGATGAGGACAGCGGAGGGGGGGGTGAGGGTTAGATGAGTGGAGAGGAAACGGAAGGCAAGGGGTAGAAGATAAAAGAGGAGCAATGTGATGGAATCGGGGTGGAGAATGAGGAGGTGAAGAGGGTGAATGTTGAGTGACTTTAGATCTTGTTCCACCTCGACAGTGGAATTTACTACCTTTTGCTGCAACTTTTTACTTTCGATGAAACTTTTCAGTGAGTTGCATCTCGATTGGAATGGGATTTTTTTTTTACCTCCTTCCTTTTTTATCTTTTTGATATTTTGTCATTAAGTTTCATGATTCTTGTATGTTTCCTGCTATCTGCATCAAAAGACGTTTGCAAGAACTGAGTTCATAGCCAAAGGCAGTAAATCGTTTCACCCATACTAGCGTTAATAACAGTACTCATCCTTAAATATGTCAGGAATCTGTGTCTGAAAGAGGAGAGTTGTATGGCAGGACTGCACCTCAATATTAACTTGCCTTTTCTTCTTTTGGACACTGATGTTTCTGCTGTGTATTTCCAGCACTTTATCCAGCTTTGGTTTCAGAAGAGCAGAAATTCATACCAGAGCTGTTGGTTGGCAATTCATTTCAGCTGTAGGTTTGTAATGCTCAACAACCTGTTAACTATGCTGTAGGCAACAAAACCAAAACTCTATTTAGCCAAAGTTCAATAGGCAGCTAGTGCTGATGTAGTCTCTTTGGTGGTGAGTAAAACCCAACATTGTTTTGTTTGGGTGAACACATCAGATACTTGCCGCATGACTTGAAACAGGCAAATGAAAAGCCACCGCACGCATTATGTTCAGTTTACTAATGTAAATAGGGAGACATGACCTCGTTGCAAAAGTGATGATGTGTGAACAAGAATTTATAGCAATTATTTCATGTCAGAACCTTGCGTGTTATCATAGAAATGTCAGATCTTCAAAACTAATTTTTACATGGCTCTTCTGATTGGTAAAACCTCGGCATGTCTGAATTGTAAAAATGTGAAGGAATCCTGTATTTTGGATAGCTGAAATCAACATTTGTTTTGTTGAACATCTTTGCCCTTGTTTCTGTGGATACCTCCTTCTGCTTTCTGTTAATTGTTCACCAGAGCAGTTCTCCCTTCGATTGCAACAACATAAAAATTAAAAAACTAACGTTTTTTCCATTGTAATTCTGTGTTTGCAAATATAAGATAAAAATTGTATGTCACAAATTAATTGAATATGGCTTAAAATGTGAGGTGTTCAGACTAATAACATTTTAAAATATTCATTTACGGGATATGGGTATCGCTGGTTTGGTCGCATTTATTGCCCATCCCTAACTGCCCTTCAGAAGGTGGTGGCGAGCTGCTTTCTTGAACCGCTGCTGTTCATGAGTTGTAGGTACGCCCACAGTGCTGTTAGGGAGGCAGCGACTGAAGGAACGGAGAAAAATTTCCAAGTCGGGTGGTGAGTGATTTGGAGGGGAACCTCCAGATGGTGGGGTTCCCAGGTATCTGCTCTTTCCTTCTAGGTGGTCATGGGTTTGGAAGGTGCTAGCTTAGGAATCTTTGCAAGTTACTGCAGCGCATCTTGTAGATGGTGCACACGGCTGCCACTGTTTGTCGGTGGTGGAGGGATTAAATGTTTGTGGAAGGGCTAGCAATGTCCTGAATGTTATTGGAGCTGCACTCACCCAGACAAGTGGAGAGTATTCCATTACACTCCTGACTTGTAGATGGTGGACAGGCTTTGAGGGGGTCATGAGCTGAGTTACTCACTATAGGATTCATTGCTTTTGACCTGCTCTAGTGGCCACAGTATTGATATTGCTAGTTCAGTTTCTGATCAATGGTAACCCCAGGATGTTGATTGAGGGGGATTCAGTGATGCTAATGCCATTGAATATCAAGGGGTGATGGTTAAATCCTCTTTTGTAGGAGATGGTCATTGCCTGGCACTTGTTTGCCGCAAATGTAACTTGTCAACCCAAGCCGGAATATCGTCGAGGTCTTCTTGCATTTGGACATGGTGACTACTTCATTATCTGAAGAGTAGTGAATGGTGCTCTACATGCATTATATCTGTTTAATTTTAGCTTTTATCAAAGAGGAAAATGTAATTTTTGTTGAACTTAAATTGTATTCAACAAATTACATTGTAAAAGTAACTCCTGTCTTTTCCCCCTCCCTCAGCAAAATTAGGGTGAAATCTTTTTTGTAACATCCCATACATGGGTATTTGATCTAACAGCTGTTCACAGTTAGCGAAACAGAATAAGATGCAGAGACCGTTTTCAGTTGTTTTTGCTGATGTGGCAGTTAAACAGTGTTTAAAGTGGGCTGGCAGCTGGTTTGTAATGTAGAACAAGGCCAGTAGCGCGGGTTCAATTCCGGTACCGGCTGAGAATTCTGAATTCTCCCTCTGTACCTGATCAGGCGCTGGAATGTGGTGACTAGGGAGTTTTCACAGTAACTTCATACTTGTGACAATAAAAAAATATTATTATTGACAACACCATTCTCCTCTGCCTAAAACGTGCTGTGAAAAATGATTAATGTTTATGGCTTGAGATTAACATTTTTAATCAGTAAGGAAATCAAGGGTTATGTGGATAAGGCTGGATAGTGGAATTGAAGATCAGATCAGTCATACACCCATTGAATGGTGGAGCAGACATGATGGGCCAAACGGCCTAACTTCTGCTCCTACGTATTATGGTTACGTTGTACATAGATTAAGAGGAAAAAAAACGTAATAAGCTACAAAACTGAAATCGCTAATATAAGTGGTGTAGTTCAGGTTTAGATACATTTCAGGGGAATCTAAATAAACGTAAAGAAGAAAAGAATAGAGGTTTATGTCATTGAGTTAAATAAAGAGGTTTAGGAAGAGGCTGTTGTTGAACATGGATCTGTTCAGCTGAATAGACTCTACTTTGTACTTTCTATGTAATATGTAAAATGTTGGAAACATTCCAGACATGGTGGAGAGAAACAGTTAACACTTAAGGTCGATGAACTTTTGTCAAAATTGGCGAAGAAAGATTTTAGGAACATACGAAATAGGAGCATAAGTAGGCGATTAACCGGCTCCGTCATTCAATATTCCATTCAAATTTAGTTTTATGGCTGATCTGTTTGCTCCACTTTCCTACCTGCCCCTATAACCTTTGATTCCTTTGTAGGTCAAAAAATCTTAACCTTGTTTCCTAATTCAAGATTTTCCCCACAAGGGGAAACATCCTCTCGACAACTACCCTGTCAAACCTCTTCAGAATCTTATATTTCGATGATATCGTCTCTTGTTCTTTTTAACCCCAATGAATATAGACCCAACCCGTCAGCATTCCCTCGTAAAACAGCACCTTCATCCCAAGACTAAGCCTAGTGAGCCTTTTCTTAATGGAATCCAATGCAAGGACATCCCTCAAGTAAGGAGACCAAAACTGTGCATATTACTCTTATACAGTTAGTTTTACCAATGTTATTATCACAAGACTTTCCTACTTATATATTCCACCTCCCCCCTTGCAACAAAGATCACGTCCCATTTGTAATTTGCCTTACTGTCTGTACCTGTAGCCTTCTCCGATTCAAGTACAGGGGCACCACATTCATTTTGATTTATGACTTCATTCAGTTCTCTCCATTAAGCACAACTATTGCTGATTGGCAAAATGATATCAAATGTTTCTGGATCGGTGAATGTCTATTTAAAAATATGAATGTGATTTTGAACGCTTCTCGGGTGTTTAACTGATTCTGTCTAATAACAAACTGCAGATTGAATTTCATAAAGTCATGTGTTCTTTGGCAAAAAGGCTGCAGAGCATCCCTGAATTCCTTGATGGTGCATGCCACTATGGATCAGAAAATAAAGCAAGTGTTTTAGAGGTGCAGCAGTTTGATGCATAACAAAAATAGGAAATGATGGAAATATTCAGATTAGGCATCATTTGTGGAGAGAATAAATGAGTCAACATTTCAAGTCTGGACCCTTAAACAAAACTGCATTTTGTCATGTGCGAGTACCTTTAAGAAATGGGTGTTTAAGATATGTACCTTTAAGAAATGGGTGTTTATCAGTGATGTCAGAGTGTGGGTGGAGCTGGGCAGTCTGTCAGCTTTTTACTTTTGTTTTAGGCTGTTTGCTGCAGGGTGTGTTTTAGTTTTGTTTTCAGTGTTGGAGCTGAAGCCAGACAGAGCAGGTTGATCTCTCTGCCATGAAAAGACTATCTCTTGATCATTTGGTGAATTCAGAATTATAAATGTTCTCAGTTAATGTAAACCTAATGTGCTTCTGTCAAAAGGTGTTTCTTCTGGATGTTGTTTGGGCAGTTATTATGGATTACTTAGTGTTGTATTCTTTGGAGGTTATATTTGAATTGATGGTTGCTAAGATGTTCACTATGTTTTAAAAAGGTTAACATGAGTTCATAGAATAAACATTGTTTTGCTTTAAAAAATACTTTTCCATTTCTGCAGTACCACACCTGTAGAGTGGGCCGTGTGCTCCCCATACCACATCTATCAAAAGTTTTGGTCAGGTAAACTCCATGATACACTTTGGGGTTCTCTAAACCCTGACCCATAACAAATTGGGGGCTCGTCTGGGATAAAAGTCTTATCTATTGGATTGGCTGAGTGAACTTAAAGACAGTGAGGGGTGAGCATATTGTGGTTGCTCTTCAGATGTGGTATTCTAGTTTAAATGGGGAGTGTGTCGTGGACAATGGCTCTTTCAGAGGCTCTGAAGTTTTTGGGGGCGGAGACCGTCACACGCAGTACCTTACGGACAGAGACTAAAAGCAGACTGTTAGATTTGACGAACATTGCAGTTAACATTACCTGACAAAATGCGAAACGGTGAGCTAATTATGGCGGTGGCTAAGCATTTAAAGTTGCCTGAGATACAGTTTGACTCATTGGAAATGGCAAAAATTCAGTTACAAATTAAACAAATGGAACATGAGAAAGAATTAAAGCAGCCTGAATATGAAAGAGAGAGAGAGAGAAGAAAGGAGAAAAGAAAGAATAGCCCTAGAAGAACAACCAGAAAGGGAGATACAGATCAGGGAAAAAGATAGAGAGAGAGTTTGAACTTCAGAAAATGGCCAAGAAACATGACAGTTAAAATTGGCAGACGTAAAGGGAAACGTACAGTTGGATGATAGTGATGAGGATAATGAGAAAGAGGGTCATAGTCGAAGGCTTGGTGAGAATCTATTTAAATATGTCCAAGCATTGCCAAAGTTTGATGAGAAGGAGGTAGAAGCCTTTTTCATTTCATTTGTGAAAGTGGCTAAACAAATGAAATGGCCACAGGACATGTGGGTATTACTGATTCAAACAAAGCTGATAGGTAGGGCGAGTGAAGTGTTTGCATCACTACCGGAGGAGGTATCTGGGACGTATGAGGAGGTGAAGAAATCCATCTTAGGTGCATATGAACTAGTGCCTGAAGCCTGCAGACAAAGGTTTGGAAATTTAAGGAATTAATTTGGTCAAACATACATGGAGTTTGAAAGGCTCAAACAGATTAATTTTGATAGGTGGATAAGGGCTTTGAAAATAGACCAAATGTATGAAGCTCTGAGAAATTATACTTTAGGAGTTTAAAAATTCAATTCCTGATGTAGTGAGAACTCGTGGAAGAGCAGAGGGTTCAAACTGCGAGATTAGCAGCAGAAATGGCAGATGATTATGAATTGGTTCTTTTGTGAGGGCCACGAAGAATCCAGCACGAGTTTTAAGAATACAAAGTAATAACATTTATTTACAATAACATATGAGATATATATATATATATAAGCAGCAGCAGCAACTTCCCCTCCTGCTGGTTCCTGAACTGGCCAGCTTTATTTATACTAGGAGTTTACTAACTGTTTCTCCGCCCCCCTCATTGGGGAAGCTCATACTCCCACAGGATTGTGGGATTGTCATTAGTCCCCAGCCAATGGTAAGTAGGCAGGTTATAACATCCCTCCCCCAAAGTCCAAGGAATCCACCAAAGACCCTGGCGAAGGAGTGCGTCGGACTCGTTTGGCCGCAGGCCGGACAACATTTGCACGCGGCACTGGATCAGGCGGCGTGTAACGTGATGAACGGCGCAACGGTTGTACATCCACGGCCCGTGGACCCGAGGATTCCCCCTCTGATGCATCCTGTGTCTCCATCTCGGAGTCAGAGTCTGCTGCCTCCGTCATGTCAGCGTCTCTATCTCCATTCGGTTCCGTAACGACCTGCGCAGGCTTAGAGTGAGGCACCAGTGGAAGATTGTGAGGACTACCTTCCCTTGTCTCTGGTCTCTGCGGCTGTAGAAATGAGCTCCGGGGGCGGGGAATCTTTTGAGGGGATAGTCTTCTGGACCGAGCGTGGTCTACATGTTTGCGCTGGAGACGACCCTGGGCTTGCATCTGGTAAGCTATAGGGCCCGTTTGGCGAAAGATTACACCAGGAACCCATTCGGCACCACCAGTAAAATTCCGAATGAACACTGGGTCACCGGGCGCAAACTGCCGAATCGGCTGATGCGGAGAAAATCCCTGTCCCTGCCGTTCTTGTGTGAGGCGTACTTTTGCACCAATGTCCGGGAAAACCATACTAAGGCGGGTGCGAAGTCTCCGGCCCATTAGGAGTTATGTGGGAGCTACCCCAGTCACCGCATGGGGGGTGGTCCTATACGTAAAAAAAAAGCGGGCCAGTCTCGTGTCCATTGATCCGGAAGACTGCTTCTTTAGGCCTCTTTTGAATGTCTGCATTGAGCGCGCGCTCTGCCAACCCACCTCACCGGTCGTGGGGGTTGACATGGGGCCGGTCGATAAAGGCAATCGGCTCAGTGCGTCGGCATTTGCTATCTGCGTACCTGGTTTGTGCTCCAGAGAATACTCGTATGCAGCAAGCAACAAAGCCCAGCGCTGGATCCGTGTGGAAGCAATGGGCTGTTTTGGCTTATCCTCTCTGAAAAGTCCCAGCAGAGGCTTATGATCAGTCACGATAGTGAAATGGCGGCCATACACGTACTGGTGGAAGCGTTTCACCGAAAAAACCACTGCCAGGCCCTCCTTTTCGATCTGCGCGTACTTTTTACCGCTGCAGTCAATGTGTGGGAGGCGAAAGCTATCGGTCGCTCGGCCCCGTTCTCCATCTTGTAGGAGAGGACGGCCGCAATACCATACGGGGATGCATCACATGTGACAAGCAAAGGCTTTCCAGGATCATATTGGGTTAGTAGCCCAGATGACGACAATTGTTGCTTTACCCGTCGGAAAGCGGTTTCTTGCGGCTCACCCCAAACCCAGGTGTGATTTTTCTTTAGCAGAAGGTGCAAAGGGGCCAGCGCAGTTGCCAGATTGGGGAGGAACTTCCCGTAATAGTTTATGAGACCGAGAAAAGAGCGAAGATGCGAAGTGTCAGTCGGGGCGGGGGCATGATGAATTGCACGCACCTTCTCTGCGACGGGGTGCAAACCTTCGCGGTCCACCCGATAACCTAGGTAGACTACTTCCTTTGCCTAAAATACGCACTTTGTGCGACGTAAACAGACTCCAGCCTCCGAAAGGCGTCTAAGCACAACCTCCAGATTTTCCAAATGTTCCTGCTCCGACGTCCCTGTAATCAAAACGTCATCTAAGTAGACAGCAACACGTGGTAAACCTCTCAAAATGCCCTCCATAACACGTTGAAAAATTTCGCAGGCAGAGGATACTCCAAAGGGCAACCGTGTATATTCATACAGGCCCCGGTGTGTATTAATCGTTACGTATGGTCGGGAGGCAGGGTCCAGCTTCAACTGCAGGTAGGCGTGACTCATATCTAATTTTGTGAACGTGAATCCACCTGCAAGCTTTGCGTAGAGATCCTCTATGCGAGGCATTGGATATCGGTCGAGCCGGGAAGCCGTATTCACTAAGTTTATAGTCGCCACACAAGCGAACTGTGGCACCTGGCTTCATTACAGGTACGATTGGTGCTGCCCAGTCAGCAAAACGGACGAGCCTGATAATACCCAAACGAGTGAGCTCCCCTTCTACCTTCTCGAGCAAGGCGTAAGGCACCGGGCGCGCCCGGAAATAGCGCGGCGTGGCTCCTGGTTCGACTTGGATACGCGCTACGGCCCCTTTTATTTTCCCCAAACCAGGCTGGAATACATCTGGGTATCGTCCTAGCACCTCAGTCAACCCTTCAGAAACTGTTTGGAGGATGTGCTGCCATTGCAACCGCAAATGGCGCAACCAGTTCCGACCCAACAGGCTGGGCCCATGGCCGCGCACCACGATAAGTGGGGAAACTCCCCTCCTGGCGTCCATAAACAACAGGAGTCATTGTAGTTCCTGCAATGTCCAGTGGTTCCCCCGTGTAGTTGGCCAACCTGGCCTGTGAGTCGGATAATGTAAGGGTCTGTATACCCTGCTTGATGCGGTCGAATGTCCTCTGGGCGATCACGGAGACCGCTGCGCCAGTGTTCAACTCTATCTCAAGCGGGTGGCCATTGATCCGTACTGTCACCTTAATGGGGGCCACATGGGAAGCTGCCACACAATGCAGCTGCAGGCAGTCGTCCTCCGTCTCCACGTCCTCCGGAGTAGTCGCCGCAGGTTCATCCACATGGAAGGTATCGCCCCTGGGCTGGTCCCAGTTACAGCCCCTGGGCTGGTCCCAGTTTCGGTCGGAATGACGGCGCCCCCAGGACCGCCGTCTGCGACGGGGTCGGCGCCTACAAGTCTGACACGGACATGGCTCCTCATCTATTGGTTCTGGAGAAGGCTCCCTTCGGGGAGGAATGTCCGACGGCCACTGGCGTCGGTCCGGACGTTGCCTCGCCCAAGGTACCGCAGGAGTTGCGGGGGACGTTTTCGGACGGAAGGGGTTGCGCCCCAAAGCATGCACTTCCATTCCCTGTAGCTCCTGCACTCCTCGTTCTGCACTCTCTCGGGACAATACTATTTGAATGGCCTGTTGAAAAGTCAATGTTGGCTCAGCTTACAACTTTCTCTGGGTGGCCGCATTGTTAATACCGCAAACCAAACGGTCGCGTAACATTTCTGACAATGTCTCACCTTAGTCACAGTACTCCGCAATCCTGCGTAGCCTGGATAGAAAATCGGCAAGGGATTCTCCAGGGGTCCTCTCAGCGGTATTAAACCGGTAACGCTGGACTATCGTGGACGGGGTTGGGTTAAAATGTTGCTCCACTATATTCACCAGTTCATCAAACGTTTTGGTGTCCGGCGCAGCTGGGTACGTAAGGCTCCTAATCACACCAAACGTATGCGGGCCGCAGGCGGTGAGCAATATGACCACCTGGCGCTCGTTTTCGGTGATATTGGTTGCCCGGAAATAGTAACGCATCCGTTGTGTGTACTGGTTCCAGCTTTCCAACGCAGCATCAAAAACATCCAAACGTCCGTACAGAGGCATGGTATAATAGAAAACAACTTCCAATCTGTATCCAACAAATACTCAAGTGGTAAAGGTGATCTGATGTGAGATAATCTGGCTTTGGTCACTGTCTGTGCGGAGTCTGCACATCCTCCCCGTGTGTGCGTGGGTTTCCTCTGGGTGCTCCGGTTTCCCCCTCACTGTCCAAAGATGTGCAGGTTAGGTGGATTGGCCATGATAAATTGCCCTTGGTGTTGGGTGGGGTTACTTGGTTATGGGGGTAGGGTGGAGGTGTTGACCTTGGGTAGGGTGCTCTTTCCAAGAGCCGGTGCAGACTCGATGGACCGAATGGCCTCCTTCTGCACTGTAAATTCTATGATAAGGAGAGTGTACCTCAGACTAAAAAAGAAATCCAGGAGGGTGGAAGAGACATGAAAAGTTTCAAATGTTTTCACTGTAATAAACTAGGCCATGTAAAGTCAGAGTTGGTGGTTGAAGAAAAGCACTGGGAAGGCTGATGTGGTAAAACAGGTTAAGACAGTGGGGTTTGTGAAAGTGGTAAGGGAAAGCCCAAGTGAAGTGAAGGAGGTGCAAAAGATTGTACAGCCTGATCAAGAGGTGATTGATAAGGTGCCAGATGTCTTTAAAGAATTTACTTGTGTGGGTAAAGTTTACTCGTGTATGAGGAGGAGTTTGTAAAGAATTCACAATTTTAAGAGATACGGGAGCTAGTCAATCTTTAATGGTAAGAGATGAGGAGTTATGTAGTTTGGGGAGACTGTTGCCAGAAAAGGTGGTGATATGTGGAATTCACGGTGAGAGGAGTAGTGCTCCATTATATTAAGTAAGGTTGGAAAGTCCAGTGAAGAGGGGTGAAGTGGTAATAGGAATAATAGAGAAACTATCTTGTCCAAGAATACTGTTTATCTTGGGTAATGATATAGTTGGATCACAGGTAGGAGTGGGCAGCACAGCAGCATTGTGGATAGCACAATTGCTTCACAGCTCCAAGGTCCCATGTTCGATTCCGGCTTGGGTCACTGTCTTTGCGGAGTCTGCACATCCTCCCCGTGTGTGCGTGGGTTTCCTCCGGGTGCTCCGGTTTCCTCCCACAGTCCAAAGATATGCAGGTTAGGTGGATTGGCCATGATAAATTGCTCTTAGTGTCCAAAATTGCCCTTAGTGTTGGGGTTCCTGGGTTATGGGGATAGGATGGACGTGTGGACCTTGGGTAGCGTGCTCTTTCCAAGAGCCGGTGCAGACTCGATGAGCCGAATGGCCTCCTTCTGCACTGTAAATTCTATGAAATCTATCTATGCCTACTGTGGTTGATAAGACAGTGGAAAATACAACAACTGAAGGGTTGAAGGACGATTATCCTGGGACTTTTCCAGATTGTGTAGTAACAAGGTCGCAAAGTCACAGGTTAAAACGAGAAATAAGAGAGTGAAGATAAAGGTGATGTGCAATTATCAGAAATGATTTTTGATCAGATGGTTGAAAAAGAACAAGAACAGGTGGAGTATGAGGCAGATATTTCTAGTTCAGGAAAATTGGCGGAGTTACAACAGAAAGATGTAGAAATAAACCGGACATATCAGAAAGCATACATGGAAGAGGAATCTGCGTGTATACCAGAGTGTTATCACCGTAAAAGTGATGTCTTGATGAGAAAATGGAGACCTTTACATATGCAGGCAGATGAAAAGTGGGCAGAAGTTTATCAAGTAGTATTGCCTGGTAGGGTATAGAAAGGAGGTGTTGCGGGTTGCACATGAGGTACCAGTGGGAGGTCATTTGGGGATAAGGAAAACTCAACTAAAATTCAGAAACATTTCTATTGGCCTGGACTACATAAAGATGTAGTTAAATTTTGTCAATCATGTCACACATGTCAAGTGATAGGGAAATCTCAAGCAGTGATAAAACCAGTGCGCTTAATTCCCATTCCGGATTTTGAGGAACCTTTTACACGGGTCATAATTGCGTAGGACTGCTTCCTAAAACAAAAAGTGGGAATCAATATCTTTTGACTATAATGGATGTGTCTACTAGGTTTCCAGAGGGTATTCCAGTATGTAATATTACAGCTAAAAAGATTGTGGAGGAATTACTTAAATTCTTTACTAGATATGGACTACCCACAGAAATAGATATGGTCTACCCACAGAAATACAATTGGATCAAGGATTGAATTTTACCTCAAGGTTATTCAAAGAAGTTATGGATAGCTTAGGAATAAAACAATTTAAACCAACTGCATACCATCCAGTAACGCAGGGAGCGTTAGAAAGGCGGCATCAGACATTAAAGACAATGTTGAGGGCTTATTGTCATGATTATCCAGAGAATTGGGATAAAGGAATTCCATTCGTACTAGGCAATTAGGGATGCACCTAATGAGTCAACCAAATTTAGTCCTTTTGAACTAATTTTTGGTCATGAGGTAAGAGGACCACTTAAATTGAGGAAAAAAATTGGTGAGTGAGAAATCGGAAATTACATTACTGGATTACGTGTCAAATTTTAGGGAATGATTAAATAGAGCAGGTGAATTGGCTAGACAACATTGAAAGGTTGCACAAAATGTGATGAAACGGGTAGCGGACAAGAAATCCAAAGTTCGTAGTTTTGCCTGTGGAGATAAAGTTTTAGTCTAGTTACCAGTGGTAGGTGAGGTGAACCTTTAAAAGCTAGGTTTTGTGGACCTTATCGGATTGAAAGGAAATTAAGTGAGGTGAATCATGTGGTAAAAACACCAGATAGAAGGAAGACTCACCGAGTGTGTCATGTGAATATGCTTAAAAGGTACTTTGAAAGGGATGGAGAGAAAAAGGAGGAGGTTTTAATGATTCTAACTCAGGTGACGAACCAAATCCAGATGACTGAATTTGACATACCTCAAATTAAATTGGAAAATGAGGATGTTCTTAAAAATTGGGATAAATTGTTGAGTTACCTTCCAGAGGAAAAAAGGACTGACCTGAAACAGTTATTGATACCACGTGGGCAAGTTTTTGTAGAGATAAATTGGGAAGTACTAAAATGACTATACATGATGTAGATGTGGGAAATGCAGTTCCAATCAAACAACATCCATACAGACTTAACCCGTTTAAAATTGGCAACGGTTAGCAAAGAGATTGAGAGTATGCTTCAAAATGGCATAATTGAAGTGGGTTGCCAATGGAGCTCACCCATAGTGATGGTACCACAACCAGACGGTACCCAATGGTTGTTTGTGGACTATAGAAAGGTTAATGCAGTTACAAGAATGGACTCTTATCCTATCCCACGTTTGGAGGATTGCATTGAGAAACTGGGACAACCGGCTTTTATTTCTAAACTGGATTTACTTAAAGGTTACTGGCAGGTACCCTTATCCGAATGTGCGAAGGAGATTTCCGCTTTTATGACTCCAGATGGTATATACCAATTCAAAGTTATGCCATTTGGCATGAAAAACACCCCAGCCATATTTCAATGGTTAACGAACAAATTTGTTTCAGGATTACCCAATTGTGCGGTATACATCGACAATCTCGTAATTTTCAGCCAGACGTGGACAGAACATTTAAAACATCGGATGGAGTTATTCGATCGACTTCAGGAGGCGGGTTTGGTGATAAACCTAGCCAAAAGTGAATTTGGAAAAGCCCAAGTCACTTCATTGGCCATACAATCGGACAGGGTCGAATGGTCACACGGGATGTGAAACCAACAGTTATTGAGGAGTTTCCGATACCCTCAAGACAAGGGAAATAATGCGATTTCTTGGCTTGAGTGGACTTGATCGAACATTTGTGGAACAGTTTTGTAGCGTGATTGCTCCACTGATGGACTTGCTGAAGAAACGTCAAAAATTTCAATGGACAGCGGACTTTCAACAGGCATTTGACTGCCTGAAAGCTGTGATAACCAATGCTCCTGTGTTGGGGAATTACAAGGGACTCTGTGATCAGATTGAACTAAAGTATCAAGACTTTAAAGAGAAATGCCGAGGCGTAGAGAAATGCCTGGATAGTGCAGAGACCTTCTTGTTCAAAGAGATTGTCAATCATGAGGGATTCCAGTTGGAGGAAGAAAAAAAAAGAAATGGACTATATTATTATACCTGTTGGCGTGGGTTGCTTTTTGAAACCATAAAGTATATATACTGTGTGAATTTCTTAAAGGAAGGTGAAAAATGAAACCATCTTGAAGTTGATGGTTTCTTTTCTTTTCTTGGGGGGAGGTGTCATGTGAGAGTACCTTTAAGAAATGGGTGTTTATCAGTGATTTCAGGGTGTGGGTGGAGCTGGGCTGTCTGTCAGCTTTTTACTTTCATTTTAGGCTGTTTGCTGCAGGGTGTGTTTTAGTTTTGTTTTCAGTGCTGGAGCTGAAGCCAGACAGAACAGGTGTACTGTTGATCTCTCTGCCATGAAAAGACAATCTCTTGATCATTTGTTGAATTCAGAATTATAAATGTTCTCAGTAGTTTCTTCTGTCTTCTGGATGTTGTTTGGGAAGTTATTAAGGATTACTTGGCGTTGTGTTCTTTGGAAGTTATATTGGAATTGATGGTTGCTAAGTTGTTCACTATGTTTTAAAACGGTTAACATGAGTTCATAGAATAAACATTGTCTTGCTTGAAAAAATACTTTTCCATTTCTGCTGTACCACACTTGCAGAGTGGGCCGTGTGCTCTCCAGACCACAATCTATTAAAAGTTGTGGGTCAGGTGAACGCCATGATACACTTTGGGGTTCTCTCAACCCTGGCCCATAACAATTTTGACAAATTATGCACACCTGTTTTTAACTAATTTGGTTTTTCCACAGATGCTGTCTGAATTTCTTCATGGTTCTGGCATTTTCTGTGCTTGTTTAAGATTTCCAGTACCTGCACCTTTTTGCTTTTCAGTATCTGTGCACCATTTACTGATTTCACTTCTTAAACACACTTAAAACTGGAATGCAGCTACAGCATAATCATGGCCATGGACTAGATGGAGTATTTTTAAAACCTTATTTGATATTGTCATGTGTAACCCAAAAAATGCTGAAAACTTACAGACAGCTCCGGTGAAAATCTCTGCATGATTGTTTAAGGGTATGTTGCAGAAATAGTGTTAACACTTGACTTAATTGCAGCTTCTGAATAGTCTGCTTGGAGCTGTGTGCACAATCTAGATTTAATTAGGCTCCAGAAAAAGATATATTAAAAAAACAGGAAGTTTAAAAAATGCCCCACCCCTCCCCCCAAACAGCACTCTGTGGAATTTTATACAATAAATTAGGGTGATTTCTATAAAAGGGAACTTAATTTTCATGTCCTCTTTTTGGTTCGAGTGTCGTCACAGTTATACATGGTACTCCATTTTTTTGTGTCTACATACGCAAGTTCCTTAATTTGAATTACAATGCAGATCCTTGTATGAACACTTGTCAAAAAAGCTACTCATTATGCTTTTTAACATCAGTTGTGATAGTTTCAGGCATTTCATCTTACCATAGGAAATAGAGGCAGTAGTGAGCCATTCTGCTCTTAGGGGTGTACTCTGCTATTCAATAAGATTATGGCTGATTGTCTGGTTGAGCTCTACTGTCCTGACTTTGGTGTCTGATAGTAACTATCAATTAAAGAAAATAAACTCTTCTGCTCCCTCCTCCTCCCACCCCTGAAGTATTCGTGCTGACACTATATATTTAGATTTTGAAAAAAAGTATTCATGTAATCATGTAATCGAGCTTGAGCTCCATTCAGTTAGTTTGCAGAATCAGACCTCGCACAAGTAACACAAAATTTGTGGCAGAAGTTCTTACTTATTGATGACTAACTCCATTTCTAATCTCAATCATAAACAGATTGGGTTAATTTTGCTTTTGGAACAGTTAATTGATTTTGTTTTCCTTCTAGTTCAAACATAAACATTAATGATGTCCTTGGGAATTATTCTTTAACACTGATCGATGCACTTGATACACTAGTGGTGAGTAACAGATGTTGAGTAACTGCTTTGCTCGGTGGGAATTTACATTATTTTTATTGTGAGTTCACTTTTGGAGCCTTATATTTCTTTTGTGTAGAAAGATCTTTTATAATGTATTTTAGCTACATGGGGTAATTTAGAAATTTGTACCTTCTGAATATCTTCTGAAATTCATTGTATTATCCTGATTTTTCATCTGACTTTTAGTTCTGGTTGCACATATCCCTGGTGTCACAGTCTTGGTCACAATATTTGATCAGTAAACAAGATGGTGCGGATCATAGTCTGTTTCTCTGTGATCATGAAATTCTGCATAAAGGAAAGCTCAGTTTGATAGCCCAACATATAGTCGGCTAGTAATGTCTCCAGTTAGAATTGACAGTGACCGAAAAATTGTGGGGGTAAACAATTTGAGTTCATGTCTCAGCAATAATGATAGTCATAGAATTTTACAGCACAGAAAGAGGTAGGCTAGGCCCATCATGTCTACTCAAGCACCGATCTCTTCTAATCCCATTTTCCAGCACTTGGTCTGTAGTCTTGCATGCAATGGTTTTCAAGTGCTCATCTAAATGCTTCTTAAACGTTATGAGGGTTCCTGCCTCCATTCACCCCTCCCCACCACCACCACCCTCTGCGAGAAAATGTTTTTCCTCAAATTCCCTTGCAATCTCCTGGCTCCTATTTTAAATCTTTGCCCCCTGGTTATTGATCCCTCTATTAAGGGGAAACGTTCCTTTCTAGCTACCCTATCAATGTCCCTCATAATTTTGTACATTTCAATCAGGTCCCCCCCCCATGGCCTTCCTGTCCCAAGGAAATCAACCCCAACTTACTGAGCTGGTGTATGATAAAACGGCAATTTGCAATGAAGAGGAGGTGCATCTTGAGTTCCAGTTACCCAGAAACCACTAAGTGATTTGCATCACTCTCATTAGCCACGCAAAATGAAAATCTTTCTCCGCTCTATTGAAGTTGTGTAAAATGTCATATCATTGCTGGATTTGCACCAAGTGGGAATTAATATTTCCACTGCCATTTAAGGCTGAAGATGCATGTCATAAATCACACCTATCACGCCATGCCACTCAATCTTGGGAGGCTCAGACAGAGAAGAAATATAGCTGTTCTGGTCTTCTCCAGCACCTGATGATTTGTTTGTAGAATTTTTAAACTTCATCTTTCTTGGCAGTATTTGTGTGCTAGTCTTTGCCATCCACATTGCTGTTTGTGACAGGAGGCAGTCATTTTCAGGATACAAAGCTGATTTGACACTCAAATACAAATTAGATTTCTTTCAGAAAATAACTTTGGGTTGTAGAATATGAATATGAATGTTTGTGCATTTCACAAACCTGCCCTTCCATTTACTCATTATCATCTCGAGGACCAATACAACAATTTCCAAACTTAATGGATGACAGTGTCCACTTCTTCTGTTTTTTCTTACACTTCCTTTCTTCCCCTCTTAATCCATTCTTTTTCTCTTTTTTCTTTGTTCCCTCTTGTTTTTCCCTGTCCTTAAATTTCATTGATTAAAGAGAGAGTATTGCACCAGACACCCCAGATACGTCAAGGTGTTATCAGAAATTAGCAAACATGACACCACTGTTTAAAAAAGGAGGTAGGCAGAAAGCGGGTAATTATAGGCCAGTGAGCTTAACTTCGGTAGTAGGGAAGATGCTGGAATCTATCATCAAGGAAGAAATAGCGAGGCATCTGGATGGAAATTGTCCCATTGGGAAGACGCAGCCTGGGTTCATAAAAGGTAGGTCATGCCTAACTAATTTAGTGGAATTGTTTGAGGACATTACCAGTGTGGTAGATAACGGGGAGCCAATAGATATGGTATATCTGGATTTCCAGAAAGCCTTCGACAAGGTGCCACACAAAAGGTTGCTGCATAAGATAAAGATGCATGGCATTAAGGGTAAAGTAGTAGCATGGATAGAGGATTGGTTAATTAATAGAAAGCAAAGAGTGGGGATAAATGGGTGTTTCTCTGGTTGGCAATCAGTAGCTAGTGGTGTCCCTCAGGGATCAGTGTTGGGCCCACAACTATTCACAATTTACATAGATGATTTGGAGTTGGGGACCAAGGGCAATGTGTCCAAGTTTGCAGACGACACTAAGATAAGTGGTAAAGCAAAAAGTGCAGAGGATACTGGAAGTCTGCAGAGGGATTTGGATAGGCTAAGTGAATGGGCTAGGGTCTGGCAGATGGAATACAATGTTGACAAATGTGAGGTTATCCATTTTGGTAGGAATAACGGCAAAAAAGGGATTATTATTTAAATGATAAAATATTAAAACATGCTGCTAGCAGAGAGACCTGGGTGTGCTAGTGCATGAGTCGCATGGTTTGCAGGTGCAACAGGTGATTAAGAAGGCAAATGGAATTTTGTCCTTCATTGCTAGAGGGATGGAGTTTAAGACTAGGGAGGTTCTGCTGCAATTGTATAAGGTGTTAGTGAGGCCACACCTGGAGTATTGTGTTCAGTTTTGGTCTCCTTACTTGAGAAAGGACGTACTGGCACTGGAGGGTGTACAGAGGAGATTAACTAGGTTAATCCCAGAGCTGAAGGGGTTGGATTACGAGGAGAGGTTGTGTAGACTGGGACTCTACTCGTTGGAATTTAGAAGGATGAGGGGGGATCTTATAGAAACATATAAAATTATGAAGGGAATTGATGAGATAGATGCGGGCAGGTTGTTTCCACTGGCGGGTGAAAGCAGAACTAGGGGGCATAGCCTCAAAATAAGGGGAAGTAGATTTAGGACTGAGTTTAGGAGGAATCTCTTCACCCAAAGGGTTGTGAATCTATGGAATTCCTTGCCCAGTGAAGCAGTAGAGGCTCCTTCATTAAATGTGGGGATGACATAAATTTGAGACAGACTATGTAGACCAGTAGGTGTTTTCCTGTTTGGGGATGACATAAATTTGAGACAGACGAGGTAATGACTTGCTGACATGTATTGTGGCATATGTGCAGTGTCATGAAGTGTTAAAATGAAGATTTTATTGTCGCCGTGCCTCATTCTGCATTGCTTTAGATCTTGACTGCATGTCATATTGCCAGCCTTACAGCAGATCTTCGTTTACAGCTAATTCCATAGATCCATAGAATGTGTACAATGCAGAAGGATGCCATTTGGCCCACCGCTGTGAAGGAGAACCCTACCCAGGCCCACCCCTGCAATCCCACCTAATCTGCACATCTTTGGACTGTGGAAGGAAATCTGAGCCCCCAAAGGGAACCCATGCAGACACTGGGAGAACATACAAACTCCACACAGGCAGTCACCCAAGTCCGGAATTGAATCCAGATTCCTGGCGCTGTGAGGCCCTATGCCACCGTGCCGCCTGATCCTTGCAATTAATCAATAACAATTATTTTGGCGTCAGCACGGTAGCATTGTGGATAGCACAATTGCTTCACAGCTCCAGGGTCCCAGGTTCGATTCTGGCTTGGATCACTGTCTGTGCGGAGTCTGCACGTTCTCCCCGTGTGTGCGTGGGTTTCCTCCGGGTGCTCCGGTTTCCTCCCACAGTCCAAAGATGTGCAGGTTAGGTGGATTGGCCATGATAAATTGCTCTTAGTGTCCAAAATTGCCCTTAGTGTTGGGTGGGGTTGCTGGGTTATGGGGATATGGTGGAGGTGTTGACCTTGGGTAGGGTGCTCTCTCCAAGAGCCAGTGCAGACTCGATGGGCCGAATAGCCTCCTTCTGCACTGTAAATTGTATGAAATCCCATTTATCTGGATATTAATTGGGTGACATTGAATCCCTTATTTACCATTCTTGACATTAAAAATGCTGTAATATTGTGATAAAAGCTGATAAATTGTTTTGAAATTTACTAGTCTCCCTTCTGCAGAGTGAATGAAATGTTGCAGGAAATGAGGTTTTCTTTGAAATAAAATGTCTTGATTTTGAAGTTTTTGTGTATTTGGAGGGAGAGGTTGGAGGTTGAGGAGGAAGAAACTTTGCGTGCTTAAACATGGAGAAATGACAATTGAAGTCCTGGTCTTGCAAAAGTGAGGTTCTAATGTTTGATATAAATAGGTGATATTAATTTCAACTTTCTGTGATTTGACGATACAATTTAAGGTGTAGAACCTGTGCAGATGTGGAATACCAATCTCATATGTAAGAATATGCACCCAGAGTGCTAATTGGATATCATTGTTACTAAAAGCTCTGTAAGTGGTGTGTTTTTATATGTATATATACTATATAAAATTCTTCTAGAAATATATCTAATTAGATGGAATGTATCACAAATAAACTGGCTTATTTTGTGTAGATTTGTTCTCTTGTTGCCAGTGATGGGGCCACAGTACTGTAGTCCTATACATATTCATCCATTTACAAATCTTCCCCAAACACACATGATGTAGCAATCCCTGATCATCTGCCAATTTACATTAAACAGTATGTAAGTAGATTATTGGTGATTAATAATGCATTTGATCATATTTTGTTGTGCTCTGTCATAATTGAGAACTTCTAAGCACCAAACAGGCGTAAAACCATGAAATCATAGGGTATAGTTACACTACTGTTGCTGAATTGCCACAAAGATGTTTATCCTTTTGTGGTAAGGAAAAAATGACATAGTGGCACTTGCCTTTTGAGTAACTAGCTAGTGGCAAACTTGTAGTTCTCCTGTCAGCTGCAGTTAGAATCATACTGCCAGCAGCTGCACATACCTAGTTTTTCATGACTTCTGCAAAACTGAATTTGCTTCACAGTGGAAACAAAAATGGACAAAGTACCAGTAGGATACTGGTCCCTGAGACAGACTGGTAAAGTCCAGAGTTGACCTTGAGCCACCTGGATGGAATCTTCCAGCAGTTGAATTGGATATGTCGTTCAATTTTGATGTGATGGCTTTAAAAAGTAGTTGTGTTCCCTGGGTGTGCTGAAAGCACTTCAAGTTTACCATCTGGGAGTATAGCTCTGGGTTTACATGGGAGCAAAAAGCACTGCGCTCTCCTGGTTTAGAAGTAGGAAGTATGAGAACTGGTGCTGCCAGATTAGATTCTGTAAAGATCAATGATAAAAGCTTTAATATGTTATGCAAACTTCACTAAAACTGCACCAGTATCTTATAAAACTTAGCAGGCAGACACAGTAGCAGTGTGGATGCTCTAGTCATTGGTGCAGATCTGCAGTCCGAATGGGGGAGGGCCCAGAGAAGCTGGTCTATGGTAACAGTATCACATTGACCCAGCTCATACCAGTCAAGTCTGATCCCAGAGTGAAACCTGGTTTGGTGGATCCAAAAAAACATTTTTTAAGAAAATTGTGGAGGACAGTTACTGAACATATTCACTAGCAATCTGCCAGTGCCCTTTTAACACGTAGAATAAAACGTTTATTGCACAAGAAAAATTAACTATGTTACATGAGACAATAGGGTAGAAGAAATTCAATACAAATAACCAGAGAATAAATCAACCTCTTGCTGTTCTTTTTATCCCAGCAATACCCTGCGAGATGCAAAAATCCCAGTGAAGATTTGCCACTGTCTCAATTTTCTCTGATGGACCTCTGAACATTCACTGGATGCTGTTCCTCCTCTCTCCCCAAGACAAACAAACAAACACTGTAGCCTCACTATTAGTTTAACTTCAGAGCAAACATATGAGTTCCCTAAACTCAGTTCCGCTGCAGTCTGCAGGATTGTTTTTTGACCGTTTGACTTTCTGCTTGTGCACTCTGGTATCCACACACTGACTAAAGCCTTTTTCTCTTTTTCTATATCTCTGGTTCCCTGTTTTCAACAGCTCAAGTTTTTCTACTACACTAAACTACTAACATCTTGGTAGCCCATCTCTTCCCTTCAGTTGCAAAAGTAATTAAAAATGCATGTATACAAACAGGGCCCCAGACTTGTTGGCACCCAACTCACAACAGAAAACTGAATGAAACTACACCCAGGTTTCATCTTTCTCAGCACACGAATGCAAAATATTTTATACTCAAAGCTATAGGTAACTGATTTTGGAAATTTTGATTGGAGTCATGGACTTATTCTGAAGTAACCGTATTTTGACACAAGGTTCTTTTGTGGTTCAGTAGACTTCAGTTTGAGCAGCTTGATTTAGAACGAGATGCTGATTAAAAGCTTTCTTTAGTGTAAATGCATACTCAAGTTATGAAAAATGCAAGCATTGCGTTTTGTTACTGTGGGAAATTGGCAATATATTTAAGGTTTTTTTATTTTCCCAGTTAAGGGCCAATTTAGCATGGCCAGTCCACCTGTCCTGCACATCTTTTGGTTGTGGGGATGAGTCTCACGCAGACACAGGGAGAATGTGCAAACTCCACATGGATGTGACCTGGGGCCAGGATCGAACCTGGGTCTTGGCGCCATGAGGCAGCAGTGCTAACCACAGCTGCCGTAATGTAGTTGAAAATAGAACATACTCATCTTTGTTTCCTTTGAATTCTGCAGCATTCGGGTAGAGTTTTGTTGCGTAAATATGCAGATTCAGGACAGAACGGTGGCGCAGTGGTTAGCACTGCTGCCTCATGGTGCCGAGGTCCCAGGTTCGATCCCAGCCCTGGGTCACTGTCCGTGTGGAGTTTGCACATTCTCGCCGTGTTTGCGTGGGTTTCGCCCCCACAACCCAAAGATGTGCAGGGTAGGTGGATTGGCAACGCTAAATTTTTCATTAATTGGAATAAATGAATTGGGTACTCTAAATTTATTTTTTAAATTGCAGATTCAATAGCAAGTTTTTCCAGGATCGTAGGTGAAGATCAGATCATTTTTATAATTAACTGCCATTGTAATTTTAAGATGTCGTCACTTAAATTACAAGACTGATGCATGTTGATGCAATTAGATGATAAATGATGGCAGCCATAAACCAATGTTTTCCTGTTTGAATGTCAGTGTTCGCACCATTGGAACTCCCCAACATGGCATTTCTCAACCAGACTGCGCAGTTTCTAAACAAACTGAGCTTTCCCATTTAACTTGGTAAAATTACAATCTTGTTTCTTGCAATTGACTAAATTTCAATTATCCAGGTGTTTGTTTACAAATGCCATGTGATAGAGCTGAACTGGTTGTTCAAAGGGTGTAGAAATCCAGTGATGAATGCTTGATTCTTAATGTTGATGTGTGGTTAAGCTTCTTTTTATATCACATGCAAAATTTGTGGCTACACTGATTTTGAAATGGTGTAAAGATCCAGCTTTAGTGGGCCCACTGCCTGACCCTACTGCCATAGTACACAGAGGGTCTGGAAACGTAAAACCCACTGGGATATGTGTTTGGCATATATGAGCATTGTTAATATTGACTTATTTAAATGTAAGTAACATGCAATATTGGAAGAAACTTGAGTTGTTTTGCACGTTATGCAATGTCAACATTGAACAGTCAGGTGATGTACTTTATTCATAAAATTTATAATTTACATTTTTGGAGGCTGAAACAGTGTTGCAAGGTCGGCTACAAGACAGACTTGCTTGACTAATGCATATCAGGTTTTTACCGCAAACTCAGCTTTCGTGGTCAGGCATCTTTTTTAAAAAAACAAAACAAATATTTCCATATTTCCTCTAGCCGGGAGCTTGTTCCCTCCAAAAGGCTGTGGAAGTTGGGTGAATTGAAATGTATGACTGAGATTGTTACATTTTTACTAAGGATAGCTATGAATGTGGAGCAAAGGCAAATTACTGAAGTATTGAAAAAAATGTAACAATTTGCCATGGTGGAAAGTTGAACTGACAACAGTGAATTTGATAGCTTTGGCTGAACTAAGGGAAGTGAGAAAGATAGATGTGCAAAATGGATACAGCTGTTTGAAATTACATTATTGCCAAAATGCAGAAAATTGCAAAAGCAATTCATTGGAATATTGCTTTCTATGACGTATCTAATTTTTATATCTGGAGAAATATTGACACATTGCAGTCGTGTTCTGTACACCTGCGCCTTTGCTCTTTATCCCTGTAGTGTTGCAATGTTTGTATGGTTAATGTATGGAATTTAAGGTTACCCTTCTCCCCTCCAGTGCATGTCTGCCTTCTCCAGAAGATCCAGGCTGGAAATCTGGACCTAGGCCTCTGTCAGTGGAACTCTGGAAGATTTTGGCTGGCTCTGGCTGGTTCTCGCTCCCTCTGTCTCGCTCCTGCTCCCACTCTCTCTGTCTCGCTCTCACTCTCTTGTCTCGCGCGCGCTCTCTCTGTCTCGCGTGCGCGCTCTCTCTGTCTCGCGTGCGCTCTCTCTCTGTCTCGCGCGCGCGCTCTCTCTCTGTCTCTCGCGCGGGCTCTCTCTGTCTCGCGCGCGCGCTCTCTCTGTCTCGCGCGCGCGCTCTCTCTGTCTCGCGCGCGCGCTCTCTCTGTCTCGCGCGCGCGCTCTCTCTGTCTCGCGCGCGCTCTCTCTGTCTCGCGCGCGCTCTCTCTGTCTCGCGGGCACGCTCTCTCTGTCTCGCGGGCGCGCTCTCTCTGTCTCGCGGGCGCGCTCTCTCTGTCTCGCGCGCGCGCTCTCTGACTCTCGCGCGCGCTCTCTCTGTCTCTCGCGCGCGCTCTCTCTGTCTCGTGCGCGCACTCTCTCTGTCTCGTGCGCGCGCTCTCTCTGTCTCGCGCGCGCGCTCTCTGTCTCGCGCGCGCGCGCTCTCTGTCTCTCGCGCGCGCGCTCTCTCTGTCTCGCGGGCGCGCTCTCTCTGTCTCGCGGGCGCGCTCTCTCTGTCTCGCGGGCGCGCTCTCTCTGTCTCGCGGGCGCGCTCTCTCTGTCTCGCGCGCGCGCTCTCTCTGTCTCGCGCGCGCTCTCTCTGTCTCGCGGGCGCGCTCTCTCTGTCTCGCGCACGCGCTCTCTCTGTCTCGCGCGCTCTCTCTGTCTCGCGCGCGCGCTCTCTCTGTCTCGCGCGCGCGCTCTCCCTGTCTCGCGCGCGCGCTCTCTCTGTCTCGCGCGCGCTCTCTCTGTCTCGCGGGCGCGCTCTCTCTGTCTCGCGCACGCGCTCTCTCTGTCTCGCGCGCTCTCTCTGTCTCGCGCGCGCGCTCTCTCTGTCTCGCGCGCGCGCTCTCCCTGTCTCGCGCGCGCGCTCTCTCTGTCTCGCGCGCGCTCTCTCTGTCTCGCGCGCGCTCTCTCTGTCTCGCGGGCGCGCTCTCTCTGTCTCGCGCACGCGCTCTCTCTGTCTCGCGCACGCGCTCTCTCTGTCTCGCGCGCGCGCTCTCTCTGTCTCGCGCGCGCGCTCTCCCTGTCTCGCGCGCGCGCTCTCTCTGTCTCGCGCGCGCGCTCTCTCTGTCTCGCGCGCGCGCTCTCTCTGTCTCGCGCGCGCGCTCTCACTGTCTCGCGCGCGCGCTCTCTCTGTCTCGCGCGCGCGCTCTCTCTGTCTCGCGCGCGCGCTCTCTCTGTCTCTCGCGCGCGCGCTCTCTCTGTCTCTCGCGCGCGCGCTCTCTCTGTCTCTCGCGCGCGCGCTCTCTCTGTCTCTCGCGCGCGCGCTCTCTCTGTCTCTCGCGCGCGCGCTCTCTCTGTCTCGCGCGCGCGCTCTCTCTGTCTCGCGCGCGCGCTCTCTCTGTCTCGCGCGCGCGCTCTCTCTGTCTCTCGCGCGCGCGCTCTCTCTGCCTCGCGGCGCGCTCTCTCTCTGTCTCGCGCGCGCGCTCTCTCTGTCTCTCGCGCGCGCGCTCTCTGTCTCTCGCGCGCGCGCTCTCTGTCTCGCGCGCGCGCGCTCTCTGTCTCGCGCGCGCGCGCTCTCTGTCTCGCGCGCGCGCGCTCTCTGTCTCGCGCGCGCGCGCTCTCTGTCTCGCGCGCGCGCGCTCTCTGTCTCGCGCGCGCGCGCTCTCTGTCTCGCGCGCGCGCGCTCTCTGTCTCGCGCGCGCGCGCTCTCTGTCTCGCGCGCGCGCGCTCTCTGTCTCGCGCGCGCGCGCTCTCTGTCTCGCGCGCGCGCGCTCTCTGTCTCGCGCGCGCGCGCTCTCTGTCTCGCGCGCGCGCGCTCTCTGTCTCTCGCGCGCGCGCTCTCTGTCTCGCGCGCGCGCGCTCTCTGTCTCGCGCGCGCGCGCTCTCTGTCTCGCGCGCGCGCGCTCTCTGTCTCGCGCGCGCGCGCTCTCTGTCTCGCGCGCGCGCGCTCTCTGTCTCGCGCGCGCGCGCGCTCTCTGTCTCGCGCGCGCGTGCTCTCTGTCTCGCGCGCGCGTGCTCTCTGTCTCGCGCGCGCGCGCTCTCTGTCTCGCGCGGGCGCGCTCTCTCTGTCTCGCGGGCGCTCTCTCTCTGTCTCGCGGGCGCTCTCTCTGTCTCTCGCGCGCGCGCGCGCGCTCTCTGTCTCTCGCGCGCGCGCTCTCTCTGTCTCGCGCGCGCGCTCTCTCTGTCTCTCGCGCGCGCGCTCTCTCTGTCTCGCGCGCGCGCTCTCTCTGTCTCTCGCGCGCGCGCTCTCTCTGTCTCTCGCGCGCGCTCTGTCTCTTGCGCGCGCGCTCTCTCTGTCTCGCGCGCGCGCTCTCTCTGTCTCTCGCGCGCGCGCTCTCTCTGTCTCTCGCGCGCGCGCTCTCTCTGTCTCGCGCGCGCGCGCTCTCTCTCTGTCTCGCGCGCGCGCTCTCTCTGTCTCGCGCGCGCTCTCTGTCTCTCGCGCGCGCGCTCTCTGTCTCTCGCGCGCGCGCTCTCTGTCTCTCGCGCGCGCGCTCTCTGTCTCTCGCGCGCGCGCTCTCTGTCTCTCGCGCGCGCGCTCTCTGTCTCTCGCGCGCGCGCTCTCTGTCTCGCGCGCGCGCGCTCTCTGTCTCGCGCGCGCGCTCTCTGTCTCGCGCGCGCGCGCTCTCTGTCTCGCGCGCGCGCGCGCTCTCTGTCTCGCGGGCGCGCTCTCTGTCTCGCGCGGGCGCGTTCTCTGTCTCGTGCGCGCGCTCTCTCTATCTCGTGCGTGCGCTCTCTCTGTCTCGTGCGCGCGCTCTGTCTCTCGCGCGCGCGCTCTCTCTGTCTCGCGCGCGCGCTCTCTCTGTCTCTCGCGCGCGCGCTCTCTCTGTCTCTCGCGCGCGCGCTCTCTCTGTCTCGCGCGCGCGCGCTCTCTCTCTGTCTCGCGCGCGCGCGCTCTCTCTCTGTCTCGCGCGCGCGCTCTCTCTGTCTCGCGCGCGCTCTCTGTCTCTCGCGCGCGCGCTCTCTGTCTCTCGCGCGCGCGCTCTCTGTCTCTCGCGCGCGCGCTCTCTGTCTCTCGCGCGCGCGCTCTCTGTCTCTCGCGCGCGCGCTCTCTGTCTCGCGCGCGCGCTCTCTGTCTCGCGCGCGCGCGTTCTCTGTCTCGCGGGCGCGCTCTCTCTGTCTCGCGTGCGCTCTCTCTCTGTCTCGCGCGCGCTCTCTCTCTCTCGCGCGGGCTCTCTCTGTCTCGTGCGCGCGCTCTCTCTATCTCGTGCGTGCGCTCTCTCTGTCTCGTGCGCGCGCTCTCTGTCTCGTGCGCGCGCTCTCTCTCTGTCTCGTGCGCGCGCTCTCTCTCTGTCTCGCACGCGCGCTCTCTCTCTGTCTCGCGCGCTCTCTCTCTCTGTCTCGCGCGCGCGCTCTCTCTCTCTGTCTCGCGCGCGCGCTCTCTCTCTCTGTCTCGCGCGCGCGCTCTCTCTCTCTGTCTCGCGCGCGCGCTCTCTCTCTCTGTCTCGCGCGCGCGCTCTCTCTGTCTCGCGCGCGCGCTCTCTCTTGTCTCGCGCGCTCTTTCTCTGTCTCGCGTGCGCTCTCTCTGTCTCGCGTGCGCTCTCTCTGTCTCGCGCGCGCGCTCTCTCTGTCTCGCGCGCGCGCTCTCTCTGTCTCGCGCGCGCGCTCTCTCTGTCTCGCGCGCGCGCTCTCTCTGTCTCGCGCGCGCTCTCTCTCTGTCTCGCGCGCGCTCTCTCTCTCTGTCTCGCGCGCGCTCTCTCTCTCTGTCTCGCGCGCGCTCTCTCTCTCTGTCTCGCGCGCGCTCTCTCTCTCTGTCTCGCGCGCGCGCTCTCTCTGTCTCGCGCGCGCGCTCTGTCTCGCGCGCGCGCTCTCTGTCTCGCGCACGCGCTCTCTCTGTCTCGCGCGCGCGCTCTCTCTGTCTCGCGCGCGCGCTCTCTCTGTCTCGCGCGCGCGCTCTCTCTGTCTCGCGCGCGCGCTCTCTCTGTCTCGCGCGCGCGCTCTCTCTGTCTCGCGCGCGCGCGCTCTCTGTCTCGCGCGCGCTCTCTCTGTCTCGCGCGCGCTCTCTCTGTCTCGCGCGCGCGCTCTCTGTCTCGCGCGCGCGCTCTCTCTGTCTCGCGCGCGCGCTCTCTCTGTCTCTCGCGCGCGCGCTCTCTCTGTCTCGCGCGCGCGCTCTCTCTGTCTCTCGCGCGCGCGCTCTCTCTGTCTCGCGCGCGCGCTCTCTCTGTCTCGCGCGCGCGCTCTCTCTGTCTCGCGCGCGCGCTCTCTCTGTCTCGCGCGCGCGCTCTCTCTGTCTCGCGCGCGCGCTCTCTCTGTCTCGCGCGCGCGCTCTCTCTGTCTCGCGCGCGCGCTCTCTCTGTCTCGCGCGCGCGCTCTCTCTGTCTCGCGCGCGCGCTCTCTCTGTCTCGCGCGCGCGCTCTCTCTGTCTCGCGCGCGCGCTCTCTCTGTCTCGCGCGCGCGCTCTCTCTGTCTCACGGCGCGCTCTCTCTCTGTCTCGCGCGCTCTCTCTCTGTCTCGCGCGCGCTCTCTCTGTCTCGCGCGCGCGCGCTCTCTGTCTCGCGCGCGCGCGCTCTCTGTCTCGCGGGCGCGCTCTCTGTCTCGCGCGCGCGCTCTCTGTCTCGCGGGCGCGCTCTCTCTGTCTCGCGGGCGCGCTCTCTCTGTCTCGCGTGCGCTCTCTCTCTGTCTCGCGTGCGCTCTCTCTCTGTCTCGCGCGCGCGCGCGCTCTCTCGCGTGCGCTCTCTCTGTCTCTCGCGCGGGCTCTCTGTCTCGTGCGCGCGCTCTCTCTGTCTCGTGCGTGCGCTCTCTCTGTCTCGTGCGTGCGCTCTCTGTCTCGTGCGCGCGCTCTCTGTCTCTCGCGCGGGCTCTCTCTGTCTCGTGCGCGCGCTCTCTCTCTGTCTCGCGCGCGCGCTCTCTCTCTGTCTCGCGCGCGCGCTCTCTCTCTCTCTGTCTCGCGCGCGCGCTCTCTCTCTGTCTCGCGCGCGCGCTCTCTCTCTCTGTCTCGCGCGCGCGCTCTCTCTCTCTGTCTCGCGCGCGCTCTCTCTCTCTGTCTCGCGCGCGCGCTCTCTCTTGTCTCGCGCGCTCTCTCTTGTCTCGCGCGCTCTTTCTCTGTCTCGCGTGCGCTCTCTCTCTGTCTCGCGCGCGCGCTCTCTCTCTCTGTCTCGCGCGCGCTCTCTCTCTCTGTCTCGCGCGCGCGCTCTCTCTCTGTCTCGCGCGCGCGCTCTCTCTCTGTCTCGCGCGCGCGCTCTCTGTCTCGCGCGCGCGCTCTCTGTCTCGCGCGCGCGCTCTCTGTCTCGCGCGCGCGCTCTCTGTCTCGCGCGCGCGCTCTCTGTCTCGCGCGCGCGCTCTCTGTCTCGCGCGCGCGCTCTCTGTCTCGCGCGCGCGCTCTCTGTCTCGCGCGCGCGCTCTCTGTCTCGCGCGCGCGCTCTCTGCCTCGCGCGCGCGCTCTCTGCCTCGCGCGCTCTCTCTCTGTCTCGCGCGCGCGCTCTCTCTCTCTGTCTCGCGCGCGCTCTCTCTCTCTGTCTCGCGCGCGCGCTCTCTCTCTGTCTCGCGCGCGCGCTCTCTCTCTGTCTCGCGCGCGCGCTCTCTGTCTCGCGCGCGCGTTCTCTGTCTCTCGCGCGCGCTCTCTGTCTCGCGCGCGCGCTCTCTGTCTCGCGCGCGCGCTCTCTGTCTCGCGCGCGCGCTCTCTGTCTCGCGCGCGCGCTCTCTGTCTCGCGCGCGCGCTCTCTGTCTCGCGCGCGCGCTCTCTGTCTCGCGCGCGCGCTCTCTGTCTCGCGCGCGCGCTCTCTGTCTCGCGCGCGCGCTCTCTGTCTCGCGCGCGCGCTCTCTTGTCTCGCGCGCTCTTTCTCTCGTCTCGCGCGCGCGCTCTCTCTCTGTCTCGCGCGCGCGCTCTCTCTCTCTGTCTCTCGCGCGCGCTCTCTCTCTGTCTCTCGCGCGCTCTCTCTCTCTCTGTCTCGCGCGCGCGCTCTCTATCTGTCTCGCGCGCGCGCTCTCTATCTGTCTCTCGCGCGCGCTCTCTATCTGTCTCTCGCGCGCGCTCTCTATCTGTCTCGCGCGCGCGCTCTCTGTCTCGCGCGCGCGCTCTCTGTCTCGCGCGCGCGCTCTCTCTGTCTCGCGCGCGCGCTCTCTCTGTCTCGCGCGCGCGCGCGCTCTCTGTCTCTCGCGCGCGCGCTCTCTGTCTCTCGCGCGCGCGCTCTCTGTCTCTCGCGCGCGCGCTCTCTGTCTCTCGCGCGCGCGCTCTCTGTCTCTCGCGCGCGCGCTCTCTGTCTCTCGCGCGCGCGCTCTCTGTCTCGCGCGCGCGCGCTCTCTGTCTCGCGCGCGCTCTCTGTCTCGCGCGCTCTCTGTCTCGCGCGCGCGCGCTCTCTGTCTCGCGCGGGCGCGTTCTCTGTCTCGCGGGCGCGCTCTCTCTGTCTCGCGGGCGCTCTCTCTCTGTCTCGCGCGCGCGCTCTCTCTGTCTCGCGCGCGCGCTCTCTCTGTCTCGCGCGCGCGCTCTCTCTGTCTCTCGCGCGCGCTCTCTCTGTCTCTCGCGCGCGCGCTCTCTGTCTCGCGCGCGCGCGCTCTCTGTCTCTCGCGCGCGCGCTCTCTCTGTCTCGCGCGCGCGCTCTCTCTGTCTCTCGCGCGCGCGCTCTCTCTGTCTCGCGCGCGCGCTCTCTCTGTCTCTCGCGCGCGCGCTCTCTCTGTCTCGCGCGCGCGCTCTGTCTCGCGCGCGCGCGCGCTCTCTCTGTCTCTCGCGCGCGCGCTCTCTCTGTCTCTCGCGCGCGCGCTCTCTCTGTCTCGCGCGCGCGCTCTCTGTCTCTCGCGCGCGCTCTGTCTGTCTCGTGCGCGCTCTCTGTCTCTCGCGCGCGCGCTCTCTGTCTCTCGCGCGCGCTCTCTGTCTCTCGCGCGCGCGCTCTCTGTCTCTCGCGCGCGCGCTCTCTGTCTCGCGCGCGCGCGCTCTCTGTCTCGCGCGCTCTCTGTCTCGCGCGCAGCGCGCGCTCTGTCTCGCGCGCGCGCGCGCGCTCTCTGTCTCGCGCGCGCGCGCTCTGTCTCGCGCGCGCGCGCTCTCTGTCTCGCGCGCGCGCGTTCTCTGTCTCGCGCGGGCGCGCTCTCTCTGTCTCGCGGGCGCTCTCTCTCTGTCTCGCGCGCGCGCTCTGTCTCGCGCGCGCGCGCTCTCTGTCTCGCGCGCGCGCTCTCTCTGTCTCGCGCGCGCGCTCTCTCTGTCTCTCGCGCGCGCGCTCTCTGTCTCGCGCGCGCGCGCTCTCTGTCTCGCGCGCGCGCGCTCTCTGTCTCTCGCGCGCGCGCTCTCTCTGTCTCGCGCGCGCGCTCTCTCTGTCTCTCGCGCGCGCGCTCTCTCTGTCTCTCGCGCGCGCGCTCTCTCTGTCTCTCGCGCGCGCGCTCTCTCTGTCTCTCGCGCGCGCGCTCTCTCTGTCTCTCGCGCGCGCGCTCTCTCTGTCTCGCGCGCGCGCTCTCTCTGTCTCTCGCGCGCGCGCTCTCTCTGTCTCGCGCGCGCGCTCTCTCTGTCTCTCGCGCGCGCGCTCTCTCTGTCTCTCGCGCGGGCTCTCTCTGTCTCGTGCGCGCGCTCTCTCTGTCTCGTGCGCGCGCTCTCTCTGTCTCGTGCGTGCGCTCTCTCTATCTCGTGCGTGCGCTCTCTCTGTCTCGTGCGCGCGCTCTCTCTGTCTCGTGCGCGCGCTCTCTCTCTGTCTCGTGCGCGCGCTCTCTCTGTCTCGCGCGCGCGCTCTCTCTCTGTCTCGCGCGCGCGCTCTCTCTCTCTCTCGCGCGCGCGCGCTCTCTGTCTCGCGCGCGCGCGCTCTCTGTCTCGCGCGCGCGCGCTCTCTGTCTCGCGCGCGCGCGCTCTCTGTCTCGCGCGCGCGCGCTCTCTGTCTCGCGCGCGCGCGTTCTCTGTCTCGCGCGGGCGCGCTCTCTCTGTCTCGCGGGCGCTCTCTCTCTGTCTCGCGCGCGCGCTCTGTCTCGCGCGCGCGCTCTCTGTCTCGCGCGCGCGCTCTCTCTGTCTCGCGCGCGCGCTCTCTCTGTCTCGCGCGCGCGCTCTGTCTCGCGCGCGCGCTCTGTCTCGCGCGCGCGCGCTCTCTGTCTCGCGCGCGCGCGCTCTCTGTCTCTCGCGCGCGCGCTCTCTCTCTCTCGCGCGCGCGCTCTCTCTGTCTCTCGCGCGCGCGCTCTCTCTGTCTCGCGCGCGCGCTCTCTCTGTCTCTCGCGCGCGCGCTCTCTCTGTCTCGCGCGCGCGCGCTCTCTCTGTCTCGCGCGCGCGCTCTCTCTGTCTCTCGCGCGCGCGCTCTCTCTGTCTCGCGCGCGCGCTCTCTCTGTCTCTCGCGCGCGCGCTCTCTCTGTCTCGCGCGCGCGCTCTGTCTCGCGCGCGCGCGCGCTCTCTCTCTGTCTCGCGCGCGCGCGCTCTCTCTGTCTCGTGCGCGCTCTCTGTCTCTCGCGCGCGCGCTCTCTGTCTCTCGCGCGCGCGCTCTCTGTCTCTCGCGCGCGCGCGCTCTCTGTCTCTCGCGGCGCGCGCTCTCTGTCTCGCCGCGCGCGCGCTCTCTGTCTCGCGCGCGCGCGCTCTCTGTCTCGCGGGCGCGCTCTCTCTCTGTCTCGCGCGGGCGCGTTCCCTGTCTCGCGGGCGCGCTCTCCTCTGTCTCGCGTGCGCTCTCTCTCTGTCTCGCGCGCGCTCTCTCTGTCTCTCGCGCGGGGCTCTCTCTGTCTCGTGCGCGCGCTCTCTCTGTCTCGTGCGTGCGCTCTCTCTATCTCGTGCGTGCGCTCTCTCTGTCTCGTGCGCGCGCTCTCTGTCTCGTGCGCGCGCTCTCTCTGTCTCGTGCGCGCGCTCTCTCTCTGTCTCGTGCGCGCGCTCTCTCTGTCTCGCCGCGCGCGCTCTCTCTCTGTCTCGCGCGCGCGCTCTCTCTCTCTGTCTCGCGCGCGCGCTCTCTCTTGTCTCGCGCGCTCTTTCTCTGTCTCGCGTGCGCTCTCTGTCTCGCGCGCGCGCTCTCTCTGTCTCGCGCGCGCGCTCTCTCTGTCTCGCGCGCGCGCTCTCTCTGTCTCGCGCGCGCTCTCTCTCTCTGTCTCGCGCGCGCGCTCTCTCTCTGTCTCGCGCGCGCGCTCTCTCTGTCTCGCGCGCGCGCTCTCTCTGTCTCGCGCGCGCGCTCTCTCTGTCTCGCGCGCGCGCTCTCTCTGTCTCGCGCGCGCGCTCTCTCTGTCTCGCGCGCGCGCTCTCTCTGTCTCGCGCGCGCGCTCTCTCTGTCTCGCGCGCGCGCTCTCTCTGTCTCGCGCGCGCGCGCTCTCTGTCTCGCGCGCGCTCTCTCTGTCTCGCGCGCGCTCTCTGTCTCGCGCGCGCGCTCTCTGTCTCGCGCGCGCGCTCTCTCTGTCTCGCGCGCGCGCGCTCTCTCTGTCTCTCGCGCGCGCGCTCTCTCTGTCTCTCGCGCGCGCGCTCTCTCTGTCTCGCGCGCGCGCTCTCTCTGTCTCGCGCGCGCGCTCTCTGTCTCGCGCGCGCGCTCTCTCTGTCTCGCGCGCGCGCTCTCTCTGTCTCGCGGCGCGCTCTCTCTCTGTCTCGCGCGCGCTCTCTCTGTCTCGCGCGCGCGCGCTCTCTGTCTCGCGCGCGGCGCGCGCTCTCTGTCTCTCGCGCGCGCGCTCTCTGTCTCTCGCGCGCGCGCTCTCTGTCTCGCGGGCGCGCTCTCTGTCTCGCGCGCGCGCTCTCTGTCTCGCGGGCGCGCTCTCTCTGTCTCGCGTGCGCTCTCTCTCTGTCTCGCGTGCGCTCTCTCTCTGTCTCGCGCGCGCGCGCTCTCTCGCGTGCGCTCTCTCTGTCTCTCGCGCGGGCTCTCTCTGTCTCGTGCGCGCGCTCTCTCTGTCTCGTGCGTGCGCTCTCTCTGTCTCGTGCGTGCGCTCTCTGTCTCTCGCGCGGGCTCTCTCTGTCTCGTGCGCGCGCTCTCTCTGTCTCGTGCGTGCGCTCTCTCTGTCTCGTGCGTGCGCTCTCTGTCTCGTGCGCGCGCTCTCTGTCTCTCGCGCGGGCTCTCTCTGTCTCGTGCGCGCGCTCTCTCTCTGTCTCGCGCGCGCGCTCTCTCTCTGTCGCGCGCGCGCGCTCTCTCTCTCTGTCTCGCGCGCGCGCTCTCTCTCTGTCTCGCCGCGCGCGCTCTCTCTGTCTCGCGCGCGCGCTCTCTCTCTCTGTCTCGCGCGCGCTCTCTCTCTCTGTCTCGCGCGCTCTCTCTTGTCTCGCGCGCTCTTTCTCTGTCTCGCGTGCGCTCTCTCTCTGTCTCGCGCGCGCGCTCTCTCTCTCTGTCTCGCGCGCGCTCTCTCTCTCTGTCTCGCGCGCGCGCTCTCTCTCTGTCTCGCGCGCGCGCTCTCTGTCTCGCGCGGGCGCTCTCTGTCGCGCGCGCGCTCTCTGTCTCGCGCGCGCGCTCTCTGCCTCGCGCGCGCGCTCTCTGTCTCGCGCGCGCGCTCTCTGTCTCGCGCGCGCGCTCTCTGTCTCGCGCGCGCGCTCTCTGTCTCTCGCGCGCGCTCTCTGTCTCTCGCGCGCGCTCTCTGTCTCGCGCGCGCGCTCTCTGTCTCGCGCGCGCGCTCTCTGTCTCGCGCGCGCGCTCTCTGTCTCGCGCGCGCGCTCTCTGTCTCGCGCGCTCGCTCTCTTGTCTCGCCGCTCTTTCTCTCGTCTCGCGCGCGCGCTCTCTCTCTCTGTCTCGCGCGCGCGCTCTCTCTCTCTCTCGCGCGCGCTCTCTCTCTGTCTCTCGCGCGCTCTCTCTCTCTGTCTCGCGCGCGCGCTCTCTATCTGTCTCGCGCGCGCGCTCTCTATCTGTCTCGCGCGCGCGCTCTCTATCTGTCTCGCGCGCGCGCTCTCTATCTGTCTCGCGCGCGCGCTCTCTATCTGTCTCGCGCGCGCGCTCTCTCTGTCTCGCGCGCGCGCTCTCTCTCTGTCTCGCGCGCGCGCTCTCTCTCTGTCTCGCGCGCGCGCTCTCTCTCTCTGTCTCGCGCGCGCGCTCTCTCTCTGTCTCGCGCGCGCGCTCTCTCTGCCTCGCGTGCGCCCTCTCTGCCCCGCGCCTATAAATTGCTAAACACAATGCTAAGTCGGAGTTCCAAGGAAGAACGTGTTTGGATATAGGGATTCATTTATAAAATATATTTCTATTCTGAGAATTTTCAAATTTATTAGTCACAAAAAGACCAAACAGATTTTATACAATTTTTATAAACTACCCCCACAACTGAGCTCCACCATTCCAGTATTTACCCAGAGTCCAGCCCCCCTCTTCCACCCAACCCCCCCCCCCCCCCCCCCCCCCCCCAATTGCTGATGACAGCCAGCTCATTAAAGAAGGTAGCATATGCCTCCACCTTGAGTAGAACCCCTCCTGCCATCCCCTAATGGTGTACATAATTTTTTCCAAATGCAGGAATTCTAACCAACCCCCCAACCATGATGATGCATTAGGCTGCGCCAATGCCCTGTATCCGAGCAAGACCCGCCTCTGGGCTATTAGGCAGTCGAAGGCCAATCAGCCTTCCTCATCTCCTGCAAGCCCCGGCAAGTCCGACACTCCAAAGATCAACACCATTAGGCATGGCTCCACGACTCCCCAAAAAAACTCCGACATTGTTTTGACGAAAGAAGCCCAGAACTTGATCAACTTGAGACAGGACCAAATATATGTGAGTGATTCGCTGGCCAACTCGAGCAACACTCATATCTGTCCTCGCCACCTGGAACGAATCCACTCGTGTGCCCTCGTTCCACTTTAAACTAAATCAAATTCAGTCTTGTATACAAGGGAGCAAAATTTACTCTTATGCAGAGTCTCGATCCACCGCTCAACCCCCCGCCCCACTCCCCAAACCCAACTCTTCCTCCCATTTCCCCATTACTTCCTCCAACAAATCCCTTTCCCTCTCCACCAACTGTCCATATACATCTGATATACTCCCTTCCCCATCTCATCAAAGAAGGTGCTGGCAACCGAGTAAATAAAGAGAATTTCTTTGCACAAAGTCCCGTACCTAAGGTTCACATTCCCCCGAAATCTCCTCCAACTCCTCCCGTCCAGCAAACGTACCCTGTACAGGGGGTCCTGTACAGTAGCCTAATCCACAAAATGAATTTAGGCCCAAAGTCAAACCGCCTCAGTACCTTAAAGGTTTCCCCATTCCACCCGGTCAAATGCTTTTTCTGCGTCAATGGAGATGATTACTTCCAGATCGACACCTGATGAGGATGACAGCACCGCGCTCAGGAGTCTCCTATTGTTGACCGGCAACTGCCGGCCCTTAACAAAATCTGCCTGATCCTCAGAAATTACCCCCGTCAGGCATCCCTCCAAACAAGATGCCAACACCTTAGCCAACAGCTTTACATCAGCGTTCAACAGAGAAATGGGCCGATATGACTCAGACTCCATGGGATCTTTCTCCATTTTCAAGATTGAGGAGATTGATGCCTCCCGTCAGTGTGGATGGTAAGACCCTCAGGGACAGAATCATTGAACATGTCCAACAGGTGTGGTCGCAACACAGTCACAAACTGTTTATAAAATTCCACAGGGAATCCATCCGGGCCCTGTGCCTTCGCTGACTGCATTGAACAAATACATTTCATAATCTCCTCCAGCCCAAGTGGCGCATCCAGCTCCTGCCCTCTTTCCCTTTCCACCACCAAGAAGACCAACCCACCCAGAAACTGTACCATGGTCGAGTCTTCCTCCGGAGGCTCTGACTTATATCGCCCCAGTAAAAGGTCTCACCCCATTGACCTTCTCTGGAGCGGAAACCAACCCTCCCCCAGAGTCCTTAACCAGTGCTACTTGTCGAGAAGCTGCCTCAACTGGTGAGCCCCCCCCCCCCAATACTCTTTAAACATCCCTCTCACACAACGAACCTGGCTCACCACCTTTCTTGTCAACACCAAATCAAACTCCACCTGAAGCTCCTTCCTCTCTGCTAGTTGGGGCAGCAGAGTATTGACGGTTCACCTCAAGGATGGAATTCACCAACTCTGCCTTTCCACCCTCCCAGACTTATCTCTGAGCTTGATTATCCCCCTGATGATCACCATTAATGATTCTCAGAATGTGGAAGGTGTGAGACCTCCTCATTCCTATTAAACTCCACATAGGTTCCAATAACAGAAGCTATCCTCTCACAAATCCCCTTGTCTACAAGCAACGCTGTGTCCAACCTCCACGGGGGTGGCTGAGCACAGCCCATCTCCAAACACATACCCACACTGAAAAATCCAAGTTGTGTGCACAATAAATATAAATCAAACATTCCCCCTACCCTAACCCAAGTTCAATATTGAACATTCTACAAACCATCCCGCACACCCCACTCCCTTACTCCCCCCCCCCCCCCCCCTCCAACAGTTTCCAACCACACTACAATAAATATGACAAAGAAATAACAGTGACGAGGGAAAGAAAGAAAATTCTTTTTTTTAAAAACAACTCTAGTGTAACCAACAACTTCATTCAGTCTTCCCCCAATCTGTGTTTCTTTGCAAAGTAATTTGCCTCCTTTGGCGTGTCGAAGTAATGGTCCCTGTCTCTGAACGTGACCCGTAGGCGAACCAGGTATGCCACTCCAAGCAGCACTCTAAAGAGCTGCCTCGGCCTTATTAAACCCAGCACATCTTTCTGCTCCAACGTCCTGATAAATTCTAATGGGGTGGCACGCACATCTACATTTTCTAGTGTCCTTTGCCCAACTCAGGACCTTTTCTTTATCCAAATATCTGTGGAATCAGACTATGATGGCCTGTGACAGCTCCCCAGATCTGGGCTTCTGTCACGACTGGTAGGTCCAGCCCACTTGGGGAGTGTTTGCGAAGACCCTCTTTCTCCCAACATCTTTCCAAACACCTGAGCCACATAACCTGTGGCATTCGACCTTCTACGCCCTCCGGTAGCCCAACGGCCCTCAAATTTTTTTTTAAATAAATATTTTATTGAAAATTTTTGGTCAACCAACACAGTACATTGTGCATCCTTTACACAATATTATAACAACACAAATAACAATGACCTATTTTATAAACAAAAAATGAATAAATAATAAATAACAAAAATGAAAACTAGCCCTAATTGGCAACTGCCTTGTCACAAGTAACACTCTCCAAAAATATAATTTAACAGTCCAATATATAATTATCTGTAGCAACGACCTATACATATTATACAGTATATATTAACAACCCTGAGAGTCCTTCTGGTTCCTCCCCCCCCCCCCCCCCCCCCCCGGATCCTGGGCTGCTGCTGCTGCCTTCTTTTTTCCATTCCGTCTATCTTTCTGCGAGGTATTCGACGAACGGTTGCCACCGCCTGGTGAACCCTTGAGCCGACCCCCTTAGGACGAACTTAATCCGCCCAAGCTTTATAAACCCCGCCATGTCATTTATCCAGGTCTCCACCCCCGGGGGCTTGGCTTCTTTCCACATTAGCAATATCCTGCGCCGGGCTACTAGGGACGCAAAGGCCAAAACATCTGCCTCTCTCGCCTCCTGCACTCCCGGCTCTTGTGCAACCCCAAATATAGCCAACCCCCAGCTTGGTTCGACCCGGACCCCTACTACTTTTGAAAGCACCTTTGTCACCCCCATCCAAAACCCCTGTAGTGCCGGGCATGACCAAAACATATGGGTATGATTCGCTGGGCTTCTCGAGCACCTCGCACACCTATCCTCCACCCCAAAAAATTTACTGAGCCGTGCTCCAGTCATATGCGCCCTGTGTAATACGTTAAACTGAATCAGGCTTAGCCTGGCACACGAGGACGACGAGTTTACCCTGCTTAGGGCATCTGCCCACAGCCCCTCCTCGATCTCCTCCCCCAGCTCTTCTTCCCATTTCCCTTTTAGTTCATCTACCATAGTCTCCCCTTCGTCCCTCATTTCCCTATATATATCTGACACCTTACCATCCCCCACCCATGTCTTTGAGATCATTCTGTCCTGCACCTCTTGTGTCGGGAGCTGCGGGAATTCCCTCACCTGTTGCCTCGCAAAAGCCCTCAGTTGCATATACCTGAATGCATTCCCTTGGGGCAACCCATATTTCTCGGTCAGCGCTCCCAGACTCGCGAACTTCCCATCCACAAACAGATCTTTCAGTTGCGTTATTCCTGCTCTTTGCCACATTCCATATCCCCCATCCATTCCCCCCGGGGCAAACCTATGGTTGTTTCTTATCGGGGACCCCCCCAAGGCTCCAGTCTTTCCCCTATGCCGTCTCCACTGTCCCCAAATCTTCAGTGTAGCCACCACCACCGGGCTTGTGGTGTAGTTCCTCGGTGAGAACGGCAATGGGGCTGTCACCATAGCCTGCAGGCTAGTCCCCCTACAGGACGCCCTCTCTAATCTCTTCCACGCCGCTCCCTCCTCCTCTCCCATCCACTTACTCACCATTGAAATATTAGCGGCCCAATAATACTCACTTAGGCTCGGTAGGGCCAGCCCCCCCCCCTATCCCTGCTACGCTGTAAGAATCCCTTCCTCACTCTCGGGGTCTTCCCGGCCCACACAAAACCCATGATGCTCTTTTCAATCCTTTTAAAAAAAGCCTTCGTGATCACCACCGGGAGGCACTGAAACACAAAGAGGAATCTCGGGAGGACCACCATCTTAACCGCCTGCACCCTCCCTGCCAGTGACAGGGATACCATATCCCATCTCTTGAAATCCTCCTCCATCTGTTCCACCAACCGCGTTAAATTTAACCTATGCAATGTGCCCCAATTCTTGGCTATCTGGATCCCCAGGTAACGAAAGTCCCTTGTTACCTTCCTCAACGGTAGGTCCTCTATTTCTCTACTCTGCTCCCCTGGATGCACCACAAACAACTCACTTTTCCCCATGTTCAATTTATACCCTGAAAAATCCCCAAACTCCCCAAGTATCCGCATTATTTCTGGCATCCCCTCCGCCGGGTCTGCCACGTATAGTAGCAAATCGTCCGCATACAAAGATACCCGGTGTTCTTCTCCTCCTCTAAGTACTCCCCCTCCACTTCTTGGAACCCCTCAACGCTATCGCCAGGGGCTCAATCGCCAGTGCAAACAATAATGGGGACAGAGGGCATCCCTGCCTTGTCCCTCTATGGAGCCGAAAATATGCAGATCCCCGTCCATTCGTGACCACGCTCGCCAATGGGGCCCTCTACAACAGCTGCACCCATCTAACATACCCCTCTCCAAAACCAAATCTCCTCAACACCTCCCACAAATAATCCCACTCCACTCTATCAAATGCTTTCTCGGCATCCATCGCCACTACTATCTCCGTTTCCCCCTCTGGTGGGGCCATCATCATTACCCCTAACAACCTCCGTATATTCGTGTTCAGCTGTCTCCCCTTCACAAACCCAGTTTGGTCCTCGTGGACCACCCCCGGGACACATTCCTCTATTCTCATTGCCATTACCTTGGCCAGGATCTTGGCATCTACATTTAGGAGGGAAATAGGTCTATAGGACCCGCATTGTAGTGGGTCCTTTTCCTTCTTTAAGAGAAGCGATATCGTTGCTTCAGACATAGTCGGGGGCAGTTGTCCCCTTTCCTTTGCCTCATTAAAGGTCCTCGTCAGTACCGGGGCGAACAAGTCCACATATTTTCTATAGAATTCGACTGGGAATCCATCCGGTCCCGGGGCCTTTCCCGCCTACATGCTCCTAATTCCTTTCACCACTTCTACCTCGATCTGTGCTCCCAGTCCCACCCTTTCCTGCTCTTCCACCTTGGGAAATTCCAGCCGATCCAAGAAGCCCATCATTCTCTCCCTCCCATCCGGGGGTTGAGCTTCATATAATTTTTTATAAAATGTCTTGAACACTCCATTCACTCTCTCCGCTCCCCGCTCCATCTCTCCTTCCTCATCCCTCACTCCCCCTATTTCCCTCGCTGCTCCCCTTTTCCTCAAATGGTGTGCCAGCAACCTGCTCGCCTTCTCCCCATATTCGTACTGTACACCCTGTGCCTTCCTCCATTGTGCCTCTGCAGTGCCCGTAGTCAGCAAGTCAAATTCTACATGTAGCCTTTGCCTTTCCCTGTACAGTCCCTCCTCCGGTGCTTCCGCATATTGTCTGTCCACCCTCAAAAGTTCTTGCAGCAACTGCTCCCGTTCCTTACTCTCCTGCTTCCCTTTATGTGCCCTTATTGATATCAGCTCCCCTCTAACCACCGCCTTCAACGCCTCCCAGACCACTCCCACCTGGACCTCCCCATTATCATTGAGTTCCAAGTACTTTTCAATGCACCCCCTCACCCTTAGACACACCCCCCTCATCTGCCATTAGTCCCATGTCCATTTTCCAGGGTGGGCGCCCTCCTGTTTCCTCCCCTATCTCCAAGTCTACCCAGTGTGGTGCGTGATCCGAAATGGCTATAGCCGTATACTCCGTTCCCCTCACCTTCGGGATCAATGCCCTACCCAGCACAAAAAAGTCTATTCGCGAGTAGACTTTATGGACATAGGAGAAAAACGAGAACTCCTTACTCCTAGGTCTGCTAAATCGCCACGGGTCTACACCTCCCATCTGCTCCATAAAATCTTTAAGTACCTTGGCTGCTGCCGGCCTCCTTCCAGTCCTGGACTTCGACCTATCCAGCCCTGGTTCCAACACCGTATTAAAATCTCCCCCCATTATCAGCTTTCCCATCTCTAGGTCCGGAATGCGTCCTAGCATCCGCCTCATAAAATTGGCATCATCCCAGTTCGGGGCATATACGTTTACCAAAACCACCGTCTCCCCCTGTAGTTTGCCACTCACCATCACGTATCTGCCCCCCGTTATCCGCCACTATAGTCTTTGCCTCGAACATTACCCGCTTCCCCCACTAATATAGCCACCCCCCTGTTTTTCGCATCTAGCCCCGAATGGAACACCTGCCCCACCCATCCTTTGCGTAGCCTAACCTGGTCTATCAGTTTCAGGTGCGTTTCCTGTAACATAACCACATCTGCCTGAAGTTTCTTAAGGTGTGCGAGTACCCGTGCCCTCTTTATCGGCCCGTTCAGCCCTCTCACGTTCCACGTGATCAGCTGGGTTGGGGGGCTTCCTACCCCCCCCCCCCCCCCCCCTTGTCGATTAGCCATCACCTTTTTCCAGCTCCTCACCCGGTTCCCACGCAGCTGTATCTCCCCCAGGCGGTGCCCCCCCGCCCATCCTCTCCCATACCAGCTCCCCCCTCTCCCCAGCAGCAGCAACCCAGTAATTCCCCCCCTCCCAACCCCCCCCGCTAGATCCCCCGCTAGCGTAATTACTCCCCCCCATGTTGCTCCCAGAAGTCAGCAAACTCTGGCCGACCTCTGCTTCCCCCCGTGACCTCGGCTCGCACCGTGCGACGCCCCCTCCTTCCTGCTTCTCTATACCCGCCATGATTATCATAGCGCGGGAACCAAGCCCGCGCTTCTCCCTTGGCCCCGCCCCCCAATGGCCAACGCCCCATCTCCTCCACCTCCCCACCTCCCCCCCATCACCACCTGTGGGAGAGAGAAAAGTTACCACATCGCAGGATTAGTACATAAAACTCCTCTTTTCCCCCCTTTTTAACCCCCCTCTTTGCCCCCCACATTCGCCCCACCACTTTGTTCAAACGTTCTTTTTAATAACCCGTTCATTCCAGTTTATCTTCCACAATAAAAGTCCACGCTTCATCCGCCGTCTCAAAGTAGTGGTGCCTCCCTCGATATGTGACCCACAGTCTTGCCGGTTGCAGCATTCCAAATTTTATCTTCTTTTTATGAAGCACCGCCTTGGCCCGATTAAAGCTCGCCCTCCTTCTCGCCACCCTCCGCACTCCAGTCTTGATAAACGCGGATCACCGCGTTCTCCCATTTACTGCTCCGAGTTTTCTTTGCCCATCTAAGGACCATTTCTCTATCCTTAAAACGGAGGAATCTCACCACTATGGCTCTGGGAATTTCTCCTGCTCTTGGTCCTCGCGCCATCACTCGGTATGCTCCCTCCACCTCCAACGGACCCGCCGGGGCCTCCGCTCCCATTAACGAGTGCAGCATCGTGCTCACATATGCCCCGACGTCCGCTCCCTCCACACCTTCAGGAAGACCAAGAATCCTCAGGTTGTTCCTCCTTGCGTTGTTTTCCAGTGCCTCCAACCTTTCCACACATCGTTTCTGATGTGCCTCATGCGTCTCCGTCTTCACCACCAGGCCCTGTATGTCGTCCTCATTCTCGGCTGCCTTTGCCTTCACGACCCGAAGCTCCCGCTCCTGGGTCTTTTGTTCCTCCTTTAGCCCTTCGATCGCCTGTAGTATCGGGGCCAACAGCTCTTTCTTCATTTCCTTTTTGAGCTCTTCCACACAGCATTTCAAGAACTCTTGTTGTTCAGGGCCCCATGTTAAACTGCCACCTTCCGACGCCATCTTGGTTTTTGCTTGCCTTCCTTGCCGCTGTTCTAAAGGATCCACTGCAATCCGGCCACTTTCTCCTCCTTTTTTCATCCGTATCCAGGGGGGATTCCCTTCTGGTTTACCGCACAGTGTTTTTAGCCGTCAAAATTGCCGTTGGGGCTCCTATCAAGAGCCCAAAAGTCCGTTTCACCGGGAGCTGCCGAAACGTGCGACTCAGCTGGTCATCGCCGCACCCGGAAGTCACGACCCTCAAATTTTGAAGTCTGGAGCGATTCTGCCAGTCGTCGACCTTGGACTTCAATGTCTTCTGCCCCTCTGCCAACATTGCCACCTTGCCTTCAAGGAGGCGGTCCGAGCACTATGGTCTGTGACCGTCTCCTCCACCTTCCAAATAGTTGAGCCCTGTATCTTCAGTCCTTCCAGGCTGTCCAGAGCTGCATGAATGGGGTTAATCACCTTTGCCAGGACGTCCATGACCGCCTGCCTCTGTTTACTGAACTCCTCGGGCAGGAATTTCACCAGTGTCTCAGTTGTCCACAGAGTGGCCAATGACGACACCGGGGCCTCCGCCATTTTCTCTCCTCCTGTGACCTGAGGGCCTTCTAAGTCAGACGAGGACTCTGCTTTTTCCTCGTGTTATAACCTCCAGCTATCCTACGGAGGAGGAACTCTCCAATTACACCACTTTTCCACCTGAACAACACCTGTTAAATGGATAGAAAGGACCAAAGTCTGAATCCCCAAGCAGGAGCCACCTTGTGTGCAACCAACCATTCACCTTCTGGCCTCCACCTGAAGTCATATCATGAATCACTTCTTTTAATGGAATGGACAAGACTACTTCCCATTTTTGCACCCTTATTTTGCAACGTAGATCTGATACCATGTTTGGAATCATAATACTCCGTCTGCAGCATTTTCTAATTTCACACTTAATAAATAGTCTGAGGATATATTTAAAATAATTTATCTCATAATTTTATTGTTTCGCTCTGCAGGTTTTGGGCAATGCTTCAGAATTTAAGAGAGCAGTGAAGCTGGTGACTAGCACAGTGTCTTTTAATAAAGATTCAACTGTGCAAGTCTTCGAGGCAACTATCAGGTGAGCCACAGATCTACTAATTGTTGTATCTTAGATTCCCAAAGAGGGATTGTTGAATGGAGCAGAATCTGTGTCTTGGGTGAGGACAGGGTCAAGCTTGTCTATAATGACTAATATATAAGCGTGATTATGGAGGTGGGCCAGTCTGCTCCCAAGCCTGTTCCGTCATTGCCTTTTCTCCACATTCATACCTCCCTTTTCTAAAAATTTAACATCACCCAGTTTCCACAGCCTTTGATGGAACAAGTTCCTGATGAGAAGAAATGTCTAAAACCTTTGTTTTTAAAAAAACAGTATTACCCGATTTCATTGCAAATGTGTGGGTCTGATTTTAAGATTATGACCACTTGTTTTGGATTTCCCACCAGTGCTATCCGATAACTTGATTAATTTAAATGGCTTGATTACATCACCCCTTAACCTTCTCAAGGGAATATAACCCAAGTTTACATAAACCGCCCTCACAATTTTATCCGGATATCATTCTGGTCCATGTGCACTGTACCTCTTCAAAGGCCAGTATATCTCTCCTGAGGTATGGTGCCCATAATTGAATGCAGGACTCCATATGGCCCAAACTGTACCGCTGAAGCATAGCTGCCTTCTCTTTGTATTCCGCCCCTGTGAGATAAAGGCCAACATTTCATTAGCCCTTTAATTGCTTTTTGTATCTGCACTGGCACTGGAGTTATAGGCTGCTTCAGTGACCCTGCTCATGCTTGCCACCGAAGCTCCTGCATGCAGAATAATCACTCAATTTAGGTACTGGAATGTGCTTGACAGCAGGGAGTCCATGTACAGGAGGGGAGAAAAACAAAGTGGAAATGGTGAGGGATTTTTCGTCGGTATTCCTAACTTTTGTGTTTAATGTTAATTGAGGTTTTTGTTTTGGATTAAAACTGCAATGAGGTTAGCGAACATCTACTTCCTTTTCTCCTCACAGAACATCTATTTCTAGTTGTGCTTTAACAGCTTGTTTTGTTCCGCTGTAGGATTTTGGGAAGCTTGCTATCTGCCCATATGATTATCATGGACCCTGCTCAGCCATTTGGAAATATGATCCCAGATGGTTATGATGATGAGTTACTTCATTTGGCTCGTGACTTGGCTGTGAGATTGCTGCCAGCATTTGAAAACACCAAAACTGGCATTCCTCACCCTCGGGTATGTGGCAACTAAGTTATGAACTGATGTCTTGTTTTTCAGATCTACAAAGAACCATGAAATTATCAAACATCCTTTATTTTACATTACACTAAGAGAAAGCTGATACAGCTTCAAGTTGTCCAATGAAATTTCTTGCCTTTCAACTGTTATACATTTGCTCACAAATTACAATAGGCTGATGCATTGGGTTTCCTGTGGACTTGATGCATCCTTTTTCTTTTCTTTTTCACAAATGACATGGTTACAGTCTTGGTTGTGATGCTTTTTGGAGTGGCTGAGCAGAGGTTAAGGTTAAATTGGGGTTTTTTTGACTGTTTGAGTGGCATTGGCACGCATTTGGGAGCAGGTTGCTTGACTTGTGGATGCAGTGTGAGAAATAGTGCATGGATGAGAGAGCAGAAATGAAGGTAGACCTGTGGGGAGCACTTGGAAGATATTGAAACATCAACTCACAGAATTACTTCAAGGCTTTGGGCAATGTTGTAGCTGCTTTTACATTGCCTTAGTGGGATGCTTAAAGGTGCTTTATAATTGCAAGTTGTTCCTCAAAACGTTTCTCTCCTGCACCGGTGAAAATTTCAATGTGAACTAGCCCAATTTCTTAAGACTGGTTATTGGCATGACTTGAATGCAGGTCTCTGGCAGCTATTCTTGACAATTCCAGTGAAACATGATGACCAGAAGCTAGTGGTGTAAACATTTCTCTAAGGCCAATATCAAAGTAACTTTTTTGTGATTGTGAAGTTGCAGTTAATTTTCCTTTGCACAAAAAATTAATTGAACAATTTATAAATGCTACTCAGTCTGATTCGCTTATCTTGACAACGTCTCTCAACGTCCTGCTATGATTTTTTTTAAAGTCAAGGTACAATCCCTTAGTTGAAAGAGAAAGCTTACTGTTTGTCGACATTAATGTCTAATGGCATTGGTGTTTATCACTCGGTTCTATGCCCAACATGGAGTGCTAAACATGGAATCATAGAATCTCTGCAGTGCAGAAGGAGGCCATTCGGCCCATTGAGTCTGCACCCACCCTCTAAAAGAGCGCCCTATCTAGGCCCTTTCCTCCCCACCCTATCCCCATAACCCCACCTAACCTGTACATTCCCGGACGCTAAGGGGCAGTTTTATCTTGGCCAATCCACCTAACGTGCACATCTTTGTACTGTGTGGGAAGAAACCGGAGGAAACTCTCACAGGCACGGGGAGAAAATGCAAATTCCACACATGACAGTTACCCAAGGCTGGAATTGAACCTGGGTCTCTGATGTTGTGGGGCAGCAATGCAAACCACTGTGCCACCATGCTGCTCTCAACGATTCCTGTGATTTGAAGAAAATTCCATATTCTACACCCAACCTGGGCTGATTGACGCCTTGGTGCAATTTGACAGAACATCAACCCAGCTCCTGTCCCATCTCTGCTTCACAGACTCCTGTTTTTGGGTGCTTTTGCTTTCCCACCGGGTTGCTTTTTATTGTATCCTTCACAAACACAGGTAATTTACCTGTTTGTGCTGTGGTAACAAAAAACTGCTTGGTCAGCTACAAATCAATTTAAAAAAAGAAATGAATTGCTTATGATGAACTGTACTTGAAATATTGATGTAAGCAGAAAGGGCTGTGCATAAATGAGCAACGTTTTAAATTAGTTAAATATTGAAGTGTCGGATTTCAGAATTGTTCAAGCTGTACCTAAAGACGTTATTTGTCAATTTATGGCTTTTCAAAATTATATTTCAAATTGTGTTATCGGCTCATCTTTAAATTAATGCAGTATGGACATTGTTCCTGCTATATTGAAAGGTGTTCAGTCAGAACAAATAAGCAATGTGCAGTAGCCACATCTACTGTAGTAATTATAGCTGAAAAGAGGTAATTTTGCTTCACGTTGATGTGAGAAAAGACATGGTAAGATATATTAAGAGTGTGTCACAGATTAATTGCTTGTTCTAGTGGAACATGGGACTCTTGACTTCAGAGAGAAGCTCATTCAAACCTGAAGTGGACCAAGACATTCTTGGCTGTATTGTGGTGGTTTAATTCCCTGCTGATTTTGAATTTATTTAGCAATGTGGCATGGCAGAAAGTAATGAAGTCACAAACTCTATTTTTTTGTTTGAAACACAAACTTGCAGGTGAATCTAAAGAAAGGGGTGCCTTCTACTTGTATCAATGAAACCTGCACAGCTGGAGCTGGCTCTCTGCTTGTGGAGTTTGGAATCTTGAGCCGCCTCATTGGGGATTCTACATTTGAGTGGGTAGCTCGTCAAGCTGTGAGAGCCCTTTGGAAACTGAGAAGCGATGAGACGGGACTGCTAGGTACTCAAATGCATTATTTGGGACTCCCGAGTTACTCTTAAAACTTGACAAAAGGTGCAGTTTAATGCAAAAGTTGGTGATGTAAAGTGCCAATTAAAATGTTAACTTAACACTTAACATTTTGATGATTTGTTTTGCATTAGAACTTTTTAAAACATTAAATTGTAGCTTGTGGTGCGAGGGTGGACTGTAATGTAATTGTTTTCATACAAACCATCATTATTCCTCATTTCAATGCTTAGAATGTGGAAGTAGCTGAATCCTTATTTGTGGGGACAGATTTGGTTGACGCTACTTCTATAACTTCTAATAATCTTAACATGGTAATACCACCAGGAATTGGATACTTGTGAACTGTTCATTTATCATGTAGGTATACAAATTACAATACAAGAAAGTGTAGGATTACTTTTGTTTTTACACCTTGAGAGTATTATAAAAGGTTGTTGCCAAGTATCAAACATCAGATGATTACTGTTTTATGTTGCTGCTGCTATTTTCCAATTAGACTTGATTTCAGTTCAGCGCTCTCCAGAATAATCGGCTTGCTGCAAGCATTTTCTCCTCTTCAGTTTTGCATTGCAAAAATGACAATTTACTTTTAATATAATGCTCTATGTTTGTGGGTTATACAGTGGCACTTGTAATAAACCACCAATCTGTTTATTTGCTCCATGTATTTAGGTGCCTGTAACAGGGAAAGAAATAACTATATCAAGGGTTCACAAACGGGCCCATGGAACTCTGGGGTCAGAGGGAACCTCCGAGGCAGTCCGTGGCAAGCCAGTCATTTGAAAAATGTTGCAGAGCTGCTTGTCCAATCAAAGGCTGGCTTTTCTGGCAAAGCAGAGTGCTGGGAGGAGAGGAGAAGGACATGGGAGCTTGATTGGGGTAGGGTGTCCGTATGTTGGGGGGGGGGAGAAAGGTGTCCGTGGGGGGGGGGGGGGAGAGAAAGGTGTCCGTGTGGAGGGGGGGAGGGAGAAAGGTGTCCGTGTGGAAGGGGGGGGTGGGGGAGAAAGGTGTCCGTGTGGAGGGGAGGGGGAGGGAGAAAGATGTCTGGGTGGAGAGGGGGTGGGGGGGGGGGAGGGAGAAAGGTGTCTGTGTGGAGAGGGGGGTGGGGGGGGGGGGAGGGAGAAAGGTGTCTGTGTGGAGAGGGGGGGAGGGAGAAAGGTGTCTGTGTGGAGAGGGGGGGCGGGGAGGGAGAAAGGTGCCTGTGTGGAGAGGGGGGGGGAGGGAGAAAGGTGTCTGTGTGGAGAGGGGGGGGGGAGGGAGAAAGGTGTCTGTGTGGAGAGGGGGGGGGGGAGGGAGAAAGGTGGTCTGTGTGGAGAGGGGGGGGGGGAGGGAGAAAGGTGTCTGTGTGGAGAGGGGGGGGAGGGAGAAAGGTGTCTGTGTGGAGAGGGGGGGGGAGGGAGAAAGGTGTCTGTGTGGAGAGGGGGGGGGAGGGAGAAAGGTGTCTGTGTGGAGAGGGGGGGGGAGGGAGAAAGGTGTCCGTGTGGAGAGGGGGGGAGGGAGAAAGGTGTCCGTGTGGAGAGGGGGGGAAGGGAGAAAGGTGTCCGTGTGGAGAGGGGGGGGGGGGGGAGGGAGAAAGGTGTCCGTATGGAGGGGGGGGGGGGAGAGGGGGAAAGGTGTCCGTGTGGAGGGGGGGGGGTGAAAGGTGTCCGTGTTTGGGGGGAGGGGGGGGGGATGAAAGAGAAAGGTCAGCTTCCCACTTCAACCAAAGCCTCATTCTTCTAACCACTTTTCTGCCAACCTGTTGACCTCTCGCATTTGAATAGAATTGCTAGACTGAGATATCGTCTCAACCCCTCTCCACTTTACACTCCATCTACCTGATAACCTGATATGTGTCAGAGAACTCTGAGCTAAACAGGAGATTACAGGCAGACCATAACAATAAGAGATGAGCAGAAAAAATGAATAGCAGCAAATCATTCATTGGAGAAGAAAATGTAAAGGAGATAAACAAAAGGCGGGAGAAAATACGCAGAAGAGGGGCAAGGCAGAGACAAGGGAGTGATAAAAGGATTTCCCTAAAAGGATAAGTGTCCATAATTCTACATTATAAAAATTAACAGTCTGAAGTCTTGAGGTTAAGGAGAGACAGAGGAAAACAGAAAAAGAAATAAATGAAACCTCACCAATTACCTTAATATTGTTAAATTCATTATCATCACTGGAAATGTGAAATCCACTAATATAATACAGTTTATGGATCTCCTTTAGTCAAGACACATGTGGTTATAATCACAAGTATAAATCTCCAACACACTTATCAAGGACTGATCTCAGTAGCTCACTGATTCAGCCACCTTTAATTCTCCACCTATACAGGGGGTAGAGCGGCAAAAATATTTTTTAAATTTTTATAAATTTAGAGTACCCAATTCATTTTTTCCAATTAAGGGACAATTTAGCTTGTTCAATCCACCTACCTTGCACATTTTTGGGTTGTGGGAGCGAAACCCACGCAAACACTGGGAGAATGTGCAAACTCCACACGGACAGTGACCCAGAGCCGGGATCGAACCTGGGACCTCGGCGCCGTGAGACTGCAGTGCTAACCACTGCGCCACCGTACTGTCCGAGCATCAAAAATATTGATGTGGATTGGCTTGAAGAGTGGGATCTGGATTCCCATCCTAAAGCAAACTATTGTCTTGTGGATTATAGTCTCCTGCTCGAGGCTTAATACTTTACTAATAACCACTGTGCTACCGTGCCGCCCACACGGTACCATCGTGCTGCCCACATGATCACTACTGGAAGTGATCATAAGTCAATGCAGAGTTGCTCTTTTGACATACTTGGAAGCTTGGGGGCAGATTGTCAGCACCATAACTTATCTATGGCTGAGCAACGAACTTGGTATTCAGTGCATTTATGTAAAATACCTTGAGCAATAGCTAAGCTAACTCGTGTTTGGAGGATGTAGCATAGTTTGTTTTTTGAACAATTGACTTTTTATACTAGTCCCAACACTGAAGATTGCCGCTTCAGTGTGCATAGTGTACGCCAAAGCCTTATTCGTACAGATATCACCTCTTTTAGTACAATTTGATTTGTAAACCAGTCAAAATAACAATTGCTTGATCATTGGATTGGATTGGATTTGTTTATTGTCACGTGTACCGAGGTACAGTGAAAAGTATTTTTCTGCGAGCAGCTCAACAGATCATTAAGTACATGAGAAGAAAAGGGAATAAAAGAAAATACATAATAGGGCAACACAACATGTACAATGTAACTACATAAGCACTGGCATCGGATGAAGCATACAGGGTGTAGTGTTAATGAGGTCAGTCCATAAGAGGGTAATTTAGGAGTCTGGTGACAGTGGGGAAGAAGCTATTTTTGAGTCTGTTCGTGCGTGTTCTCAGACTGGCATTTAAAATTGAAGTTCTGCTAAGATCAAACGTTTAAGCCTAGAGAATTTACTTGAACTTCTGGACATTTAATTGGTTGGTCAGAAAATCGAGGATCCAGTTGCAGAGTGGGGAGCCAAGTCCTAGGTTTTGGAGCTTTGATATGAGCTTGGCTGGGATTATGGTGTTGAAGGTGGAGCTGTAGTCAATAAATAGAAGTCTGATGTAGGAGTCCTTGTTTTCGAGATGCTCTAGGGATGAGTGTAGGGCCAGGGAAATGGTATCTGATGTGGACCGGTTGCAGCGGTATGCGAATTGCAGTGGATCAAGGCGTTCTGGGAGTATGGAGGTGATGCGCTTCATGATCAACCTCTCGAAGCACTTCATTACAACTGGAGTCAGGGCCACTGGTCGGTAGTCATTGAGGCACGTTGCCTGGTTCTTCTTTGGTACCGGTATGATGGTGGTCTTCTTGAAGCAGGTGGGGACCTCGGAGTGGAGTAGGGACAGGTTAAAGATGTCCGCGAATACCTCTGCCAGCTGGTCCGCGCAGGCTCTGAGTGCACGACCAGGGATCCCGTCCGGGCCCGTCGCCTTCCGTGGGTTCACTTTCAGGAAGGCCAATCTGACTTCGGAAGCTGTGATGGCAGGTATGGGTGAATTATGGGCTGCTGGGGCACTCGACAGCGGATTGTTGGTTACCTGCTCGAACCGAGCATAGAATGCATTGAGTTCATCGGGGAGGGGTGTCTACGCATGATGTAACTCTTACAATATTTGATTCATATTTCCACCACACCCTAAATTCATATCGGAATTAGGATGTCTGAACTTTTTGAGGTCTAGGGAGTTGCTTTATTTCTGATGGGCTTTTGGAAGTTTTTACAGCCACTTTTGAAATTTCTGCACCTTCATGCGATACCCTTCAGTTTAGAGTCTGTTTCTTTACTGATTGTGAAGCAATGTCTTTTCATGGCATTTAAAATTGAAGTTCTGCTAAGATCAAACGTTTAAGCCTAGAGAATTTACTTGAACTTCTGGACTTCTAATTTCACTTTTTATACAGGGAATGTAGTAAATATTCAGACTGGACAATGGGTTGGAAAACAAAGTGGATTAGGAGCAGGAATGGACTCGTTTTATGAGTATCTTTTGAAATCCTACATACTATTTGGAGAAAGTGAAGATCTGGAGATGTTTAATGCTGCATATGAAAGCATTCAGAATCATCTGAGGAGAGGGTATGATATCCTTGTAACTACAACTTTTAAGCTCCTAGATAATTGCTGTCTTCAGCTGCAACTTTAGCTAGCCTTCCTACATTTGTTATTTAGTTTTGTACATCTTTGCACCTTATTAATACAGGTTTTCATGCAATTGTAAAGACCTTGAAAATTCATGTGAATCCAGTAAATTCTGTAAATTTACTGAAGAGTTTGTAATTATTCTTCTGAAACATTTCGAGAATTACATTGTCTAACTTGTAAAATTATAATTAAAGGGGAGAATGGTTATGAACTTAAACCATTGATTTTGAGAAACCTCACAAAGCTCATAAGTTTGTGTATTGTAAATTTATAATTCAGTGCTAATTTTAATCAAATGGGCTCTCTCTTTGCCCCCACTGAACAAATTTGAAAAACACAAATGACCAAAAATGCTGCTACCTGGAGCAAATTAGATTGGTTAGTTTAATCAATTTAATGCAAATTATCTTAACTTGCTCTTGATTTCTGAAGTGTTTCCATTATGGGCAAATGTTGGTCCGTCAGGAAGTGCAAACAGTATAAAGCAGAATCCTCTAGAAAGTGAGCAAAGGCATATTTTCAATCCCTATAATACTTATAACTCGCATTCTGTGCTATAAAATGCACAGCTTGCAGCTTTCTAATTGAAGCAATTTGGATGTGATTTCCAAAAGGATAACTAAATCCATTGGTTGTATTCCTGGCACTGATTGTGGTTTTGTGTATGCAAAACATATTTCCTGCCATTGCGAAAAGTTTCTAAGCCACTAGTTTATACTTTTTTGAATGCCACAGTAACCAATCCACTCCGTGTAATCAAAACTTAAACCTACAATTTCCTCAGCAATATTACTATCTTTAAAAAAAAATTATTGTTCTGCTTTTTACACAATCAAAAGAAAAGATTGGTTATTTGAGAACATTTTCGATATTGGCATGGAAAACTTTTCCCTTTTTTGATTTGGTATTTCCAAAAGTTATACTGTGATCAAAGCCAATAATAAAGTAGCACCTGATTGTGTCCGTTTGCGTGAAGAGAGCTGGAGCTTGTCGGTTGATTCTTTGGTTTAGTTGAGGTTCTCTGTTTCACGATACAACAGTCATGTTTCTGCACTTTGCCACAAGTAGATTGATTGTGCGTCTGGTGTTTTAAACCTTTTCTCCTGGAAACATTCTAGCTTTTGATCATCAGCTTGTTTCTGTCCATGAAGTAATTACAGCTAAACGTTTTAACAGATGCACTACAGGAATGGTGAAATTAAATGAGCTGGCAATTACTGCAAAGCCTTTCCTCAGATTTCCTACGCTCCTTTGTGATAGATTGCACCTTTTTGGCAGGGGAGGATTCTGGGTGTAAGATTTTGTGTAATTTACTTAAGTGTGATGGGTGTCTGAAACATAAGGGGCATTTTTGGCTTAAAGGCCACCTTTGGCCTGAGTGTGTTCCTACAGTGCATAGAAGTTAGCTTACTTTGTCAATCTACATAATAATATGTATTTTAGAAAAGTGCAGACGATTGGCAAGTAGAGAATCACAGGAGTGATAGATTATAATCTCGTCTGCAATCTTAATGATTCTTGTAGACTATTATTGCCCTATTAATCTGTCGAGCTCTCCATGTCATGTTGGTATGAACATTTGCAGGTCTCCAGATGGGAATATTCCACATTTGTAAATCGGTCTATAAAATCAGAATAAATTACCATGTGGTACAAACCGGAGATGTGCTGTTTATGAACAGTCCATAACAACGTCTTGATGGTCTGCTCATTCTTGTATTTCATAGCAACAAATTTGAGTGGGAAGAAATGCTATGGAGTGCTAGAGTCAGTGGACTTTTCCAGCTCAACAGTTTATTATTAGCATTTACTGTCAGCGCATAGCTTTAAATTTGTATTATATTTCTTAACATGCAGACGTGAAGCTTGTAATGAAGGTGAGGGAGATCCTCCGCTCTATGTTAATGTGAATATGTTTAATGGCCAACTAATGAACACATGGATTGATTCACTGCAGGCGTTCTTCCCTGGTCTTCAGGTATATTCATTGATTTTAAAATTGTAGTTTTGTTTAGTCTTTTTATAACCTTCCTGAGTGTGACTTTTTAATAGTAGAAGTATCTTTTAATTTGCTTTAGGTTTTAACAGGTGATGTAGAAGATGCCATTTGCCTTCATGCCTTTTATTATGCCATATGGAAACGATATGGAGCTCTTCCAGAGCGGTATAACTGGCAGCTTCAAGCACCTGATGTGATGTTTTACCCACTGCGGCCTGAATTAGTTGAGTCTACTTATCTGCTGTATCAGGTATGGAATTGGAAATGTATTTAACAGGACGCCCAGTTTATCTCTGACCTTATCCATTCAATTGAATTCTCTTTCATCCCCAATATCAGCGCAGGCTGTGCCAGGTAGGTTCTCGTTTGTGTTACTGGAGTTTTGACGTTGGGGGAATGTTACAAGATTGTGCTCTACACAGGAAAGCGTTTTGAGTTTTACCCTTGCGTTGACAAAATATGGGATACACTGTGGCACACTGGATCAGCTGAAGGTCTGGACTCAACAGGCCATTCTTCAAATCTTCACTCATTACACCAAATGAATTTCATCCTGCACCACCTCTGGATGGATTCAAAGAGTTGCACAACATTTAGAGTTCTTTTACATTGATTTTGTTTTACTCCTGATTGGTATTGCTTGCATAGATATTTTGAGAGTATTGGGATTTCGAGCAGGACAGCCTCTCAGTACACTGAGCTGAGCATGTCCTCCATGGGTTTGCACTGTAGGTGAAGGGTCCAGCTCCTCTCTAATGGCAAATAATTTACCTTTGGCCCCTCGGTCCTCTCTTGACCCACTTAAGTGGCCTTAAATATTTTTGTATGCTGCAATTAACCTAAATCAATAGGTTCCAATTTTAATGTGCCCCAATCACTTCTTCAATTCTAAGTTGCTGCCCTGCTTATGTTGAGGAAGCTGGCACAATATGATCATTCAAAAAGAACATTTTTAAAAAAGCATTGGAAGTTTCACCATGTAACGTACACCACTGGATAGGACTTTTGGTTAGTTGTGGGTTCTTTACCTGGGATATCCTACTAGTTTAAGAGTTTCAACTTCCTTACAGAGCAAGTGTTCATCCGCAGTGCACAACCCTGTGGCTTCGCAGCTGGGCAATTTGTGATGAACACACAAGTTGATTGCGAACCTTATGTACTGTAATTTGGTTTGCTGGCCATGTTGCATACCCAATGATTCATCTTGATTTTGAAAGGTGGTCGAAACTGTGGATTAGGCTGACAAATAGCAAATATATTTATTAGAACATTAACTGGATGTCAATGAGAGCAATGATGTACTGTAGGTTTACAGTAGTTTGCAGGTTTAACTAACCTAATTTTGTAGGATGGAAAATAACAGTTGTTCAGTACTGACTTTTCCAGGCTTCCAGAGTTTTTGCAGAGGGCCTTTCAATAATGGCTGCATACCTATGTTGCAGGATTTTCATGTGTAGCTGTATCTGGACGAGTGATTAGTCTTGAGCTTCCAGCCTGGACTCCAGAAATTGGGCTTTTGGTCAGTCATAAGAAGTCGCAACTGGATCCTTTGCAGGACGTGGTTTCTACAGTTCTGTACAGTCAGACATGGATTGTTCTGCGTGGGATAGATTTGTAGTGCAGAAGAATCTAATTGCATCCCTTGGAGGACGGTACCTATCTCTTGGTCCAATTTTATCTACAGATAATTCATGTTTATGGCAGACATCATCTTTGCATTTCCCATTACATGTCTGTTTGTAATGGCCTTTCAGTTAAATTTAATTAAACTGATCCAGTGTAACTTCATGGGAAATGGTTTGATTTTTTTCAGTTTTAAAATGACAAGGCAGCTATCTTTACAAATTCCTTGTTTTCTCACTTGTCCTGCCCAACACTAACTCGTGTTGTGGTACTATTCCACACGCACATGACTTTGGGAACACTGAATTCAGTCAATTGCAGTATATCCCATTATTGTTTTATCTGAGATCAACCAACTATGCACAGACCAATAACTTTTTTTTTGTATGGTTTGCTGCGCTACTTTGAAGTGTCTATTAATGAAGTGTATGTTATTTCTTGAAAACTAGTCTATAAACATTTTTAAAATTCTGCAGTTTATTTTAGGCTGTGGAAGTGCCAGCATTGATTGTTTTATCTGATGCCCTCCATTGCTAAGCCACCTCTTGCTTTTGTTTGATATTAGGCAACAAAAAACCCTTTCTACTTGCACGTGGGAATGGATATCCTCCAGAGTTTGGAGAAGTACACCAAAGTCAGGTCAGTGCTGGAATTGTATGTTTTTTATTTAAAAATCGAGATGACTTGCTGCTCATTTGTTGTTCATAAATGTTGAAATTCTAAAGCTGTTCCAAGTCCCTTTTTAAAGTTCTCTGCTCTCTTTAATACTGTTGGATTTATATCACTTATTGGCACATTTGTCTCTGATCCTTCCGGTCAGGGTGAAACGGGTTTGATTTGTTGAATTGGATGTAACAAAATTAATTGCCACTGGTTTTTTTGCACTGGATTGTTTGAGATAATGAGCTATGAGAGGAGGGTGAGTTTGCGTGGACATGCTCATTTAGAGAGCTGATGGAGTCACGATGGGCCAAATGGTGGTCTCCCTGCACTGCAACAATTCTGTAATTCTACATGACTGTGCAGAGTGAGAAGCTGCTGGCAACCTATTGAAAAGTGGGAAGCTGGAAGGGAAGAAATTTAAATTAGAGCTGTGTTACCTGGCCACGTCGTGTCAGGGGTGCTGCCTGTTCATGAATCAACTTGGCAAAAGTGGGGTATGAAGGTTCAGAACATCCAAGTAGTGACCATCTCAGTAGGATTACCACTCTGCTCCGTTTTTACTTACCTTAGTTGGGCGCTGCACATATGTGCCTGGCTTTCTGCTCTGACTCTGAAAAGTGCAATGGGTTACCAAGGCTGCCAATCTAGTGCAGCAGTGTCAGGGGAAGTGAAGCCATGCCCCCTTTTTATGGCACCAGCTGACATAAAGCATTAAGTTTACAGGTCCCAGCCACTTTGAGAAGCAAAGGGAGAAGTTGAGATCCCAGCCACTTTGAGAAGCCAAGGTAGAAGTTAAGTGTGTAAGGTAAATGGACAGGAATTGGGGTGGGGAGAAAGAGGGTGTCGGGTGATCAGTTGGTGTCTAGGGTAGTTGGGTGGTTGGGCTCAGTGCCATCGTTACCAAGAAGTTGGAAGTGGTCTTAATCTTTCCATCTTTTCCTGGGTAAGTTGGAACTATCCAAAGTCTCACATTAAATGAAATGTAAATCGCTTATTGTCACAAGTAGGCTTCAAATGAAGTTACTGTGAAAAGCCCCTAGTCGCCACATTCAGGCGCCTGTTTGGGGAGGCTGGTATGGGAATTGAACCGTGCTGCTGGCCTGCCTTGGTCTGCTTTAAAAGCTAGCTCTTTAGCCCTGTGCTAAACCAGCCACTTGGATAGCTCCTGACAGCCTCTTGGATAGCTCCCAGAGCAGGGTCATTGGCCATTGGAAGTTTGAACTTCCTGAGGCAATTCCTTTGCAGGCCTTGCGTGGGACATCTGGGGTTCCCCCATTGCACATTCTGGTATTTTTGCCTGTCGGTACAACACCGCAAGAGATGGAAAATCTGAGCCAAAGGCTTTATTGCAAGTTTAGCAGAATCAGTCATACACAGAATTCAAACAATTAACATAATCAGGAATGGTATTCTAGTACGAGTCTATGGACAGCAGCGCAGCATGGTAGTTTTTGATTCGCATCTCTTATGCTTTGTTCTGTTGGCACTGTTTTGTTTATGCCCCTTTCCTTTATGGTTCGGTTGTGCATCTGTGTCCCGAAACTCACTGGCTCCATTCTGTCTAGTTACAGCATGTCATTATCTAACACAGACCATTGTGTCCCTGTCTATCCAGAATTAGATGTGGCCTTCCTCCAATCGACTGTCAAAGCATGCAGTTATATAAGTTAATGGGGTTAAAACAATCCAATTCCATGTAACAATTAAATTCCATTTGATGGCTGAACTCTGTGTAGCTTTAACCAATCATTATCTTTCCCAGACTGTTGTATCCTCATCTGTCCAGAATTAGGTGTGGCCTCCTTCCAGTTAACTGTAAAAGGCAGTCAAGTTGTTAACTGTTAATGAATTAAAGGCCATCTCATTTCATCTAATGGAGGGTTACCATCTCAGTGATTTAAGAATTGATTCATTATTTAAGTGTTAAAACACTGCTAAACCAATAGACTAAAAGTAACAAAACTCCCAGTATCACAATCTGAGTGACAATTGAAGAGTCAGGTAACCAGCAATACTGGGGATGATCACCAGGGTTATAAAACATAGAATTTACAGTGCAGAAGGAGGCCATTCTGCCCATCGAGTCTGCACAGGCCCTTGGAAAGAGCACTCCACCTAAGCCCACACTTTCACCCTATCCCCATAACCCAGTAACCCCACCTAATATTTCTGGACACTAAGGGCAATTTAGCATTGCCAATCCACCTAACCTGCACATCTTTGGACTGTGGGAGGAAACCGGAGCACCCGGAGGAAACCCATGCAGACACGGGGAGAAAGTACAAACTCCACACAAACAGTGACCCAAGCCAGGAATAGAACCTGAGACCCTGGAGCTGCTACCTTGCACCCCCTTCTGCACTGAGTGTTTTCCTTTTTATTAGATTTATATCTCAGAAGCCTCATTGTCTTAAGTAGGTGAAGGCACTCTAAGCTATATTTTGCACCTGGCAGCAAAGTGGTTGGGGAGCAGGACATTGTTTTCTGCAGTTGATATCCCAAGTGTGTTTGCTCCCTGTTAACTTTGTATTATTCACTTGGTTTCCATTGACCACAGAACAAAACTGTAGGTGCTGTACAATCATCCATCACTGATGTATAGTTATATATAGAGCGATTATTTAATGCCTAATCTGTTAGTCAAATACCAGGGAGAATTTCACCATTTAACTTGGCATTTGTCAAAAATGATTCCTTTTTAAAAAAAAATATATTTATTAAAGTTTTTTTAACACAATTTTTCTCCCTTACAAACAATAACCGTCCCCCCCCCCCCCTAACAAAAAAAAAAAACGAGAAATCGCGCAGAGCAAGATATATACACGGCAAAATGATATATTTACACAGCTTTGTACACTGGCCCTCACCTGTTCTTGTCAGTTTCCCCAACCCTTCATGTTATCTCTTGCTCATCCACCCTCCCAGGCAGTCCCCCCTCTCTTCGCGCGCCCCCCCCCCCCCCCCCAAGGTTGCTGCTGCTGCTGACCGACCTTCCTCTAACACTCCGCGAGATAGTCTAGGAAAGGTTGCCACCGCCTGTAAAACCCCTGCGCAGACCCTCTCAAGGCGAACTTAATCCTCTCCAACTTTATGAACCCAGCCATATCATTTATCCAGGCCTCCAGGCTGGGGGGCTTCGCCTCCTTCCACATTAGCAAGATCCTTCGCCGGGCTACTAGGGACGCAAAGGCCAGAATGCCGGCCTCTTTCGCCTCCTGCACTCCCGGTTCGTCCACTACTCCAAATATTGCTAGCCCCCAGCTTGGCTTGACCCGGACTTTCACCACCTGAGATATTGCTCCCGCCACTCCTCTCCAGAACCCCTCCAGTGCCGGGCATGACCAAAACATATGGACATGGTTCGCCGGGCTCCCTGAGCACCTTCCACGTCTGTCCTCCACCCCAAAGAACCTACTCAACCTCTCCCCCGTCAAGTGTGCTCTGTGGACCACCTTAAATTGTATCAGGCTGAGCCTGGCACACGAGGAGGAGGAATTAACCCTACCTAGGGCATCAGCCCACAGACCTTCCTCGATCTCCTCCCCCAGCTCCTCCTCCCATTTACCCTTCAACTCTTCTACCAGCGCTTCCCCCTCTTCTTTCAACTCCTGGTGTATTTCCGACACCTTGCCCTCCCTGACCCATACACCCGAGATCACCCTATCTTGAACTTCTTGTGCCGGGAGCAACGGGAATTCCCTCACCTGTCGCCTCACAAATGCCCTTGCCTGCATATATCTAAAGGCATTTCCCGGGGGTAACTCAAACTTCTCCTCCAGTGCCCCATGGCTCGCAAACATCCCGTCATCAAAAATGATTCCTAATACAGAGGCACACTTGTGGAAACAGATTTTGCAAGAGTGAGGGGCTCCTGTCCCCTGGTTTATTCCTGAATCAGCTGAATCAACAGGAGAATGTTGTTGCCAGTGGATCTTGAAGATAGCTGGGCCAAAAATTGTTTTGTTACAAGTAAATTATCTGTTGTAAAATTATGATTAACAGACTATGGTAGACCCCAGAAAAGAACGAGAAATTGTTTATTCTAATGTACAATGGAATTTTGTTGTCATGGTGAAAACACGTACCAATCTGACACTGTAATTACAGTTGGCTATTTTCTTTGCAAATAGATGTGGTTATGCCACACTTCACCATGTAATAGACAAATCAAAGGAGGATCGAATGGAGAGCTTCTTTCTCAGCGAGACCTGCAAATATTTATATTTGGTATGTTCCTGTAAACATTAAGTCGAATTATAAATTTAAAGGCAGTCAGTTGGTTAATCGCCGTATTCTTTCCAGGATGTTTATTAAAAATATATAACTATAGAATAATGGATTGATCTCAGAACTGTAACACTGAAGACGATAAATTTAAAGGCAGTCAGTTGGTTAATCTCCGTATTCTTTCCAGGATGTTTATTAAAAATATATAACTATAGAATAATGGATTGATCTCAGAACTGTAACACTGAAGACGATACAAATTAGTTTTGAGCTCTGCTGATTGGTTTTATTACCTTACTATGCAACACCAATACATCTTCCATTATGTTGTGTTTAAAGAGCCAAGACCAAGTAAAGTCTTCATGTGAAGCAAGGATTTAGGGTGGGAAATGGCTGGACAAGGGCACAACACTGTTCCATGTTAAAAATTGCACATTCTGTTCTTTAATAAAATGGTGAAATGGGCAGACCCGTGGCAAATGCAGTTTAACACAAAGTATGAAGTAATTTGTTTTGGTAGGGAGAATGAGGGACAATAACATAAATGGTAAAATTAAAAGCGATGCAGGAACAGAAACCTTTGAAGGTAGCAGATCAAGCTCAGAGAGCTGGTTTAGCTCACTGGGCTAAATCGCTGGCTTTTAAAGCAGACCAAGGCAGGCCAGCAGCACGGTTCAGTTCCCATACCAGCCTCCCCGAACAGGCGCCGGATTGTGGCGACTAGGGGCTTTTCACAGTAACTTCATTGAAGCCTACTTGTGACAATAAGCGATTTTCATTTCATTTCAGAAGGTTGCGTTTAAATAAATAAATAAATAAAATTGAGTATCCTTGACTTGGAGTACAAAGCATGAAGTTATGCTAAATCATGAGGATCCCGCTGATGAATTCTATCCATTTTTGGGTACCACACTTTAGGAAGTGGCAACGGTGGAAAGGAGAATTACGAGAATAGTTAACAAGGTTACTTTGAGAGACTTGAGATGGTGGAGTTATTCTCCTTCGTGGTGAAAGTGAAGGGGAGATCTAACACTGGTTTTGTCGGAGTAAATAAAGGGGAACAATTTCAAGTGGCAGGAGGGTGAGGACCAGGGGGGACAGATTTATGGTAATTAGCAAACATACAATAGCCAAGATAATTTTATTTACACAATATTGTGATGTGGACTTTACTGCCTCAAATTGTGACTTGGAATGTACTGTCTGAAAGGGAAATATTCAATGACATTCAAAAGGGAATGAGATTAATTTTTAAATAGGAAAAATTTGAAAGTTTATCAAAAAAAGGAAGGGGCTCGTCAGATAACTTGCAAAGAGCCGTCACAGCTTTCTGTGCTGTGTCATTCCATAATTCTGAAAATTGTGAAGTTGGGAAGCAGAGTTGGTTGTAGAATGGCATATTTTGTGTGTTACAAGTTGAGCACTTGGGAGGGATGAAACATCACTAATACTGTAGCTGCAGCGCTATAAGTTTTTACATTAGGAGTCTTGATTGTAAATGTGGATATAGGAGATTGTGCATGAGAGAAATTGGCTGTATGTGTTAGTGAAGTCTCAGAATTTACTGGAAGTCCCATTCCTTGGTCCTTTTTCCAAATTCTCCAATACTTACTAGACTTTTAAAATTTATGAATTTTGATTCTGTCATTGTATGTTAAGGCAGTTAGGAACATATCAAGAACATAAACCTTTCAACCTCTCGATCTGTTCCTTTTATCAGCCTCTCAGTCTGTTCCTTTTTACCCAGCGAGTGGTTAGGGTTCTGCTTCTGAGAAGAGGCAGATTTAATTGTGGCTTTCAAAAGGGAATTAGATAATTAAATTGAAGGGTGACAGAGAAAGGGCAATGGGATTAACTACATTTTTCTTGGAAAGAACCAGCCTGGATGTAACAGGCTGCATTGCCACCTCCTGTGCAATAAGCGTTCTCTGACTCTATATACTGTACCACAAAGCTTAGTGCCATAGGCAGACTTGGATTGTATGGTTCTCTATTCCTTTTCCTTTGCCGTTCAACTCGGCAAATGTCTTTTGGAAGTCTATGTGAATAACATCCATTGATACTCCTTATCGACCTCATTTATTATCCTTTCATAAAATTCAACTAGCTTTGTTAAACATGACTTGCCCTTGCCCGTTACAAAATCCACTCTGGCTCTCAGATCAACTCAATATTTGGGCACATGCCTGTTCCCTCAATAACAGATTCAATACACTTTCCCACACCAGTGGACTAATTATGAGGTTATGGTCATTTATTTGGAGTGCTGCAGTACTCTTTACATAGTTTCAATCTGTGCTCTCTTACCAAGTATGTCACAGAGACACTAAAACTTTACATATTTAGCAGAATGGACAGTGAGTTTTGAAGGTCAAAAAAATGTCAGTTTTGAGCAGAGGAAGTTAGGAATGAGAAATGGTAATTTGAGCCATCAAAGCTTCAATATTTAAGCAGTTTCAACCCAGCATCCAACTAAGCTTTCACCTCTCTTCACTACCCCAGCCCCCAATGCGCATGTCTGTCTGCACTGTTTGGAAATTTATTTTCAATGTTCATCGCACCTTGTGCAAAAAAAGTTCCTTCTGGTATTTGCTGTAAATTCGTTTTTCTCAAGCTTACATTTGGCATCCTGCTGTATTCATATTTAATGGTAATGGGCAAGGATCCCTTAGCTGCACATTTGTAGTGTATAATCCAAATAGGATTCTGCTCTAGTTGCTTTCAGTATTAGTTGTGTGGATGAAACCTACTTTTAATCTATCTCTCTTTTGACTGCCTCATCAGCTATTTGATGAAGACAACCCATTGCACAGATCTGGGAGCAAATATATTTTTACAACAGAAGGCCATATTTTGCCAGTAGATAAGCTTTTCAGAGAAAAGCCTTGGGAAGACGTATCTTCTAAAGAAGAAGGTACTGTAGATAACTCTGGAGTGCTGGACCACAAACCCGCCAATTCTAGCATTAATGTAAGTAAAATAAACCTCTGGGATTTGTATGTTGTGGTTTGAAAGTAGTGAGAAAATAGAACTCTAATGTTATCTATATAGCCGAACAGCCCGAGATTGTGTCACATGCTGTAATGCAAGGTCATGAACAGCTGTTTAAATACCCTGTTATTTCTCTCTCGCTCGCTCGCTGGTTCTGAGTTACCTTGATGGTTTTTTGTTTTGCCCCAAAGGCCTAAACCTTGCAACCAGGAAGTTTTGTGATCAATTATTGCCATGGATCACTGGTCTGTCGGTTTCAAAGTGTCACTAACTTCAGATGGATGGAAGAGTAAAGTTACAAATGAAAAATGAACCTACCTATGTTGCATTAGCTATTTTTTGTTTCTTGCTGTGTAATTCCTATTGTCTGATCATAAAGGTTAATCCAAAAGGCTTTAGACAAAACTGCACAATTGATTAAAAAAATTAGCACAGAATTATTCAGTGAGTACTTCCTGTTCTGAATTCTTTCCCTCCTCCAGGTGAGAGATATTGGTATGTGCTGCAGGGTGGGGATTCTAGTAATACATCCAGTTCATGGTGTGCTGGTTAATGGGAGTATGCACATTCACACCCCCATTGCTAATCATATACTGTACCACTATACCTAGCTAATTTGGCAAACATACGGGTCACAAGACTTTTTTTTTAAAAAGCTGCTATTTGCATATGTTTGTAAACCCCTTCATTTGTATAGAATTAATCTCCCTCTATCCTAACTTGGCAACACATGAAACTATTGCTGTGATAAAACTAACTGTTTCAAAAATAATGTTTCCACAGTGCAGCAGAGTCCCCAGTGAACGGAGATATGCGCTGCCCTTGAAAGGAGTTTACATGCAGCAGATTGACCAGATGGTGGGACTTCTTTAAACAACCTCATAAAAAAGGCTTGTACGTGAATAGGCAGGGACTTAACCTTCAACTATGCAACTTTTTATTTTGTGTACAAATATATTGACATTTATTTATTGTGATTTTTACAACTTCTCAAAACATTTCTAGGACATGTAATCTCACCTCTAATAGTGATATTGCATCCAAACCTTTGCTTTTGTGCAGGGGGAAGAATTTTGTTTTGTTTAAATGGGTGGGTTTTTGATGCATAATGTCTTCTGTGAAGGCGTAGGCATAATCTCTTGATTACAGGGCTCTTCCAAAAAAGAATAAAATGTAAGAAGACTTATGCTAGGTATTTGTTTAAGTGGGTTTGAATTTTTGCGTAATTTACCCTTAAATGTACAATGATTTGAAATGAGAGTTTCAGTGCACATCGCATGTATGCTAATGCAAGTGCTGCACATTCGTGTGAGAACCACAAAATGGTAATGATCTGAACTATGAAAACCACTTTTTGGGAATTTTTTCCAGGAGTACTGTCTTGAAGATGGGGGGGGGGGGCTCAGAATTTGCCTAATGTGCCTTGTAGCTATCAGTATTTTCACCAAACGTAGATCATGGCATCTCACGTCTGAGCATCAAATCTCCATCGACTTTTGCAAACTGTCTAATGTGTATGCATTGTCCATGAGATGGCTGGGCTTGTCTACAACTGTGCCTGTGTGCGCTGTGGGCTGCAACACTAATGTTCAAGTATGCCATGATTATGAAGCATATTCATTGCTGCAATTTGGTTTATTTTTGCGGATGACTTCTTGTGACCTGACTTCTGAAAGTAAAACTTCATTGCCTCTGAAACAGCTCAGATATCATCGCAGCAGCAGGGCCAAGACTGCACAAACCATTGAAGGTGGAAGAGGTGTTTGAAAGCTGCGCAGCACCTCCTCCATCTTGATATGGCTCACTTTGGGAACTCGGCAGTTGGCTGTAATCAGCATTCAAACATTCCCTGGTGTTGGACAATTGTTCTAGTTTCCAATTGTGTTCTGTTTAATTTTGATGACATTTGCTGTAGTAATCTTTCTGACACTTTTGGCAGTTAATGAATGCTCATGTTAAGCTTTGCATTGCCTGCCTTTTAATATTGTGCTTTACTGTCAAATACTTTCAAAGCCTCTGTTTCTGAATTACCTCTGATATAAATGAATCTTCAGATATTAGGCAATTATTGAAATGCATTCCATGTTTTGTATTGAATTGTGACATTGGATGGGGGTGGTTCTAAAAGAACCAGTTAAACTATTGTGATGGAATATTTGTGAACCTTTTCGGAAAAATAGTGAGCATAACTGTAATGCCTTCTACAATCCCACCTGGTTGCTTATTTCCTAGTCTACATTGTACATGTGCAGCCATTGTTAAATTGGGACACTTTCTTTTGTGTGTGCATATTCCCTCATTGGACTGTGACGATTCAGTGCCTGGGTGAAATGGTGACAATTTCAGAATTGTCCTTTATCATATGCTGCTGACGCTAGTAGGGATGAGTGGCTGGAGGAAGTAAACTTTTTTAAAGCTGACTTTGTAGTCCAGAGGGTTGGCTCTACCTTTTGACAAGTTGGTGAAAAATGTTTGGAGTAAAGAGCAAAAATTGTGTAGTTTGGGCAGCTGATAGTGTGTGTGGAACATGGAAGTTGTGATGGGGTGCGGACATTGATTAATGGGAATGTGAAATAGCCATCAAAAAGAAAAATACTTGAATATGTATAGCACCTTTCATGACTGCTGGACATCTCAATTGCTTTACAGTCAATAGGCTGAATTTAGTTGATGCCATGAGTCAACATTTTGTCACTGTGACTGAATTTTCTGACCCAAGTAATTAAGGGGCTGTGCTTAATCCACCACATTTCCAGTTGTGCAAGAATGGCTTGCATTTCAGTAATACTATCCTCAAAATAAGGAAGCACCTATTTTGTTCAGTGTCTTCCTTGACTGGTAGAATGGGCAAAGTCAGTGAAATCATGGTTCAAGCATGCCTTCCACTCCAGTGCTGCACACGAGGCTATCCGCACATCAGGATTTCATTTCAGTTTTCTTTCTTGCAGTACACTTAAAATATCTCTAATCCCTGTTTAATCAAAATCCCTTGTTGGTTATGGTTCACTTGTTGGGGTTGTGAAATTTCAAATCTAGGAATTGGACCGAAAATAACTTGGATAGATCTGTACACTCTAGTTACTGGAGTAAATTTGCCTGTTCGTTTTGCAAACTTCGTATTGGCCTCTTGGAATGACTTTGTCTAGCAACCTCTGTTTGCCCTCTGATTTCTTTCTCTCCTCTCTCTGGAGTGCCTTTGTGCGTGGGCGAGTGTAGAAGAGGCCTGACCGGGCAACAGAGCTCAACTGTGTTCGAATCTTCCTTCAGTTATATGTGCAATGAAGGTGCCAGATGTTCAGATATAATGGCAAAGGTTTTTAACATTTTAGGTGATTTCTGTTTGTATCACAGCCTTTTATCTAAATTGATCAATCTGGGTGCTGTGGCAGAGAACAACAAAGCACATTGCATCCGATTTTTAAATACATGGGGAAGGTTAATTGTCAGATTTTGTTTTCTTACAAATAAAAGGTATTACTCAGAAGCTAGATGTTTAATATACAAGCCAATGTTGAACTATTAAAGTTTACCAAAATCAATGTGCAATATACTTGTATAAAAGAAAAATTGTATAAATTTTATTTTCCCAGAAATGAGCAATGGTATTGAAATTGTCAAAGGACCAAACAAATGTCAATAAAAATGTGGTGCCATTGTTTTTCTTTGCTGTTAATTATTTAGCAAATATCTGACCAAAACACACAACTCTAAACTCTGCTCATCTAAGACAATGCTATTTTACAGATTTTCTGTAACTGGCAAGTTGGGCATCTTTGACCTGTAAAGCGAAGAGTTGCAGCATCCTTTGTCACAAGGCACACTGATACAAGGATCATTCTACTCGTTTCATTCCCCAATACAATGATGTTTCCTACCTGGCTGATTGTGGGTAACTGGATAGTCTTTTGTGAGGGCCAGGAAGAATCCAGCACGAGTTTGTAGAGTCAAACAAAAAGTAACTTCTTACAACAGTGTGTGCTCAGTACCAGCTGTTCACTACTGGTTCCCTCTCTGGCCAGTACCACATTGGCAGCCCTATACAGCTGCACTGCTAATGATTGCCCTGCCCCCCCTCATTGGGGGATTTCATATTCCTCAAGGAGTCCTGGGGTAACCAATTGTCCCCAGCCAATAGGATCCGGCAGGTCCTAACAGTCATAACACCACATAGAGATGTGTTAATCAACATCTAGTGCTAATATGTGATTTGACTTTTAAGCATTCTAATCTGCCAACCAAATTTATGGGGTCGTTGCATATGTTTAATGAGGGAAATTATGTTTCTACACAATAGACTTGGAGACATGTGTTTTTTTTGGGCAAAGACATAACTTCATCAATCCCTACAATCCTCGTTTCTATAAATTGTCAAGGAAGCTCCAAACGTTTATAGGTCTGTAGTTGCATGTTCTTGATAGCTTTGTTATATCTTGATGAGCTACTGTGCACAAGCTCCCCACCCTCCTAATTGATATACTCCCGATGAAACATTGGCGACACGGTGGCATAGTGGTTAGCACAGCTGCCTCACAGCACCGGGGACTTGGCGCATTCAAAAAGCATGATTTGGACATCCTGTGCTTCGGCAGAAGCTACAGCTAAATTGCTAACTTTTTAACCATTTTATTGATCTAAAGTATAAAGCCACAAGTTTTAAAAATCTTAAAACATGAGAATAAAACAAATCTTAACCCTATTCACCCACGAGGTATGCAATCTTTCAGTTTCTTTCTGATCTCGCACAGTTCAAGATCCCACCATTTTTAGTTGTTCATATTGCTGTTCTAAATGTCTTGATAGCCTTCAAACCCACCAAACATTGAACAATACTGCAATTGCTGCCATATGGATTTGAGACAACCTCGCCCAAGGTGTTTCTCTTGAATTTTGCACATTTGCCACGAGTAACATGCAATATCTCTCCAATATGTAATTAAGCAGGACCTAAGTAATGTTTTTACGTTCTGAATTAACCATTGAAGTTCACAATTGTTTCTGACCAAAATTCATAAGCATTCCATAAGGCTTCTGTTTAGAAGAGCCTTAATTCGTTATTTTTGTTGGTGTAAAGGAAAATGTTGCACACTCTTTGTATGGTTTAGTGCAGTATTTATCAAACATTTTTTCCGGGGACCCATTTTTACCAACCGGCCAACATACGGGACCCACACCAGCCGACCGTCGCGACCTATGCCGGTCAACTTTCGCAACCCACGCTGCCCAAATTTCGTGACCCACCATTTTCACTTACCTTTTGTGCGACATGTGAGCTTGCTTGGTCCTCACGATCTCACTTATCATTCAATGTTACATTTCTGTATGGGTTATTCATCAGAGGTCCTGGAGTTCTCACCACCACTGCTTTGTCCTGCTGTGGATTCTCCTGAGCCACTCACTCCAGCAGGTTTAGTTCTCAATCCTAGCCTGTTTGTGTCTCGTGTCCTCTCTATTACAAAAGGATCCATTTTAAAATTTTCAGTCCAGTTGCTGGTTTGCTGCTGTCAAAATAGAGGAATCCTACATGCCCAGAGCACGTGGCGTCAATGTTCGAGGCACGTGACCTGCTCTCTGCCTCTCTTCAGGCAGGAAGACCTGATTGAATTTATAGGACAGCGATTTGAGCATGCCAGGTGGGGTTTTCCGAGAACACAGCAGAAAGCTCCTGCTCCTTGAGAGGAGAGGTTGTGTTGTGCTCTCCCAAATGTCTCCTGCCTGTTTGAGTCTGCAGAGAGGTCTCGAGACATTGATGAGACTACGGTGAATCTTTAGACTGAAAGCAAAGACCTCATCTAGCTGGAGGCCTAGACTGAAAGAATCTAACTGGATGATGTCCATCTGAAACCGACATCCTTGTAGCATTTTTACACCCCTCTTTCCCCTTGTGTTTGTCTTTGTGTGTGTGTGTGTGTGTGTAGAGCGAGAGTGGAGTGAGTTGGAGGAAGGGGTAGAAATTAGATAATAGTTGATCAGTTGTATTTGCTGCCTATTTAATTATAGTTATTAATAATCATAGAATTTACAGTGCAGAAGGAGGCCACTCAGCCCATCGAGTCTGCACCGGCTCTTGGAAAGAGCACCCTACCCAAGGTCCACACCTCCACCCTATCCCCATGCCCCAGTAACCCCACCCAACACTAAGGGCAATTTTGGACACTAAGGGCAATTTATCATGGCCAATCCACCTAACCTGCACATCTTTGGACTGTGGGAGGAAACCGGAGCACCCGGAGGAAACCCATGCACACACTGGGAGGATGTGCAGACTCCGCACAGACAGTGACCCAGCGGGGAATGGAACCTGGGACCCTGGAGCTGTGAAGCAATTGTGCTATCCACAATGCTACCGTGCTGCCCACCACTTGTGTTTAAATTTACAAACCTGGTGACTAGTTATTGGGAAGTTAATTTTAACTGTGTTGTGACTCTGGGACAAGTGGGGCTGGAATTCACCATGCACTTGCCCAGGATGCCGTAACATAATTTGGGGGCTTGGTTCCATGGAATGGTAGACAGTGATGAATTGGGGTACAGTATTTTTTAAGAGACACCAGGTTTCTAATAGCCTTAACAGGATGGCTCTGGAAGCTGCTACGGGTTTTCTTCAGCTGGAGGACCTTACTTTGGTTTATTTGCAAGGGCTTTGAAAAGACAAGCCAGTTGAATTGGCAAGTTAATTTAAAATAGAGGTATCCGCTGAAGCTAAGAAGTCAGATATATTGGGTGGGGTTCGGCGCACCGTCAGCGGGATTCTCTGTCCCGCCAGCTGGCTAATGGTGTTTCCCATTGTGGACAGCCCCACGCTGTCGGGAAATCCCCGGGCGTGGGTGCGCTGCTGGCGCAATGGAGAATCCTGCCAGTGGAGAGTCCAGCCCATGATATATTGGTTGAGTGCTTGTGACTGTTTGAAGCACAGGAGAGCCCAAGAGCAAGTAGTTAATGTAGTGTAGCATCAAAGATATTTTCTTATGGGGAAATTGAGCTGGAGAGAATTCGGTTGCAGTTTGAGCAGGAGAGGGAATTTTTTAAAATGGAAAATGACATGGATATGCAACAAAAAGAAAGAGATCAAGCTTTTCAATTAGAAATTGAATGAGGACATTGGAATTAGAGGACAAAGCAAAAATGAGAAAGTTCCAGCTTTAAGCACCGGGAATGAAAAGCTGCCAGGAGCTAGAGGGGAGCTTAACCCTAGAATGGAACCCAGTGGTGATCTGCTTAAGTTTATACCAGCCCTACTAAAACTTGAAGGAAAGGATGTAGAGGCATTTTTCACTGCATTTGAGAAAATGACGACCCAAATAAATGGATGAAAGAAAAATGGACATTACCCATGCAAAGTATATTGATGGGGCGGGCCCAGGAAATTTATGATTCCCTGTGAGAGGGAGTGGCTAAGGATTATGATGAGGTAAAAAGCCTACTCTGGATGCATATGAATTGGTTTCTGAGGCATATAGGCAAAAGTTTCAGAATTTAAGGAAACAGCTGGTACAGATGTACTGAATTTAAAAGCGTTAAGCTGAACAATTTCAATACGTGTAGATGAGAAATGGGAGTAGAAACTACCTTTAAGGCACTGATAGAAGTCAATCTCAGAAGAATTTAAGAATTCACTACCTTCTGTGGTACAAACCCATGTTGAAGACCAAAGGGAGTCACTAGACAAGCAGCCATAATGACTGACAATTATGAGCTGATTTATAAATTTAAACCTTTTGTTCTGTCGCCCCCATAATTTTGAAAAGGGTAGGAAGTGGTAGAGTGAAAGAAAGGCAGGTACAAGGTAAGGAATGGATAGCTGGGAATGCTCCGAGATCATCTCAGACCAGGTAGTAAGGTATTGAGGGTGGAGGTGAAACTCAATGCTCTAGGTTTTACCATTTAAATAAAGTGGGGCACGTTTGCTCAGTATGCTGGAAGCTGCGAGGAAAGCCCATGAGACTTGTTGGGGTTCATAAGGAGGATTCTGAAAAGGGAAAGAAAGTGGAGAATACTACAAGGCAGACTAGCTCTAACTGGATTGGGATACCTGAGGTAAACATTGCTGTGGGGGCAGGCCTGATGAATGTGGTAGATGAAAGATATGCAGGTTTTTTGTCTAAGGGGAAAATCACCCCATGTTCATCAAATGATGTAGCCAAACCCATAACTATTTGCTACGCAAACTCCCTTAGTGAAGAGGGATTTGGATTTCCCTCCAGAAAGCTCAATGAAAGCCATGGGGAAAAGTGGAGATTATGTACCAGTTCCATTGTCTATGGTACAACTGGAGTGTGACTTATTGTCAGGTCCAGTAGTTGTCGGTGTGGTTAAGAAGTTACCTGTGGACCTTTAGGGAATTATTTGACAGAAATGAAGGTTGTAGCTTCACCCATGATTACACAGAGTCTGAGGGAAGGTAAGGAGACCAGAAAAGTTACATGGACAATTTTCCAGATATTTTTCCATCATGTGTGATGACCAGGGCAATGGCTAAACAAAGTCTACCACCAGAGATTAAAGTCACACTGCAATCAGATGGTAGAGTAGCTGCAACTATCGTTGAGAATGAGGATTCTGAGGAAGTGTTTGGTAGGACTTCATTAAATGCAGTCCAGGAGGCAGATCCAGCAACACATAGATTAGCACAGTCAGCTCTCACAGAAGTTGAGGCTGAGAGGCTTGCAGAGTGTTATTACATTAAGAATGAGTTCTGCTGCGGAAGTGGAGACATATTCCTAGATCTGCCAATGAGGAATGGGTGGTTGTTCATCAGGTAGTGGTACCACCCAAATATTGAAGGAAGGTACTGTGTATAAGCACAAGAGATACCAATGGTAGGACATGTGGGAATTTGTCCTGGTTTTAAAGGCTGATTAGTTATCAGTTGGGAATTGTCATGAGAATGTCGCTTTAAGAAATGTTTGGCTGCTCATGTTACTGCAGTGATGTCAGACTGTGGGTGGAGCTGAGCTCTGGTTCTGCTTTTTAGTTTCGCTTTGAGAAAAGCTTGGGTGTGTCTGTCTTTTTGGTTTCGTTTTTCAGTGTGTTGCAGCTGAAGTCAGCCAAAGCAGCTGTATTGTTGAGCTCTCTGCCATGAAGGACTATCTCTTAATCATTTGGTGAATTCGGAATTATAAATGTTTTCAGTATTGAATGTAAACTCTGATGTGCTCCTGTTTAAAGGTTTGTTAAGTCTTTTGGGTGTAAAAGGACAGCATACAGGTTACTTAGTGTTGTATTCTTTGGGGGTTATCTTTGAATTAATGGTTGCTAAGATATTCACTTTGTTTTAAAAAGGTTAACTTGAGTTCATAGACTAAACATTGTTTTGTTTTTAAAAATACATTTCCATTTCTGCTGTACCATACCTGTAGAGTGAGCCGTGTGCTCCCCATACCACAATCTATTAAAAGTTGTGGGTCAGGTGAACTCCATGATACACTTTGGGATTCTCTAAACCCTGACCCATAACAGAATGGAACCTAGATAACGAGGATAGATGAATGGACATACGTTTGTGAGATATGTCTTACACAGATCAAAATAAGGCCATGTGTCTCCTCATAATGAAACATCCATGCCCTGACATTTTCGGGAGGGAGTTTTGTCAGAGCCCTTCTTGTTGATTCCTTTATTTCTTATTTATTTTACTTTGTCGTTATCGTAATGGTCCATGGATCTTTAATGGAGACACAACTTTAAGTCGAGCAGTGAAAGTGAGGAACTCAAAAGTTGCAAAATAGTACACTGCTATGAAGATTTAGATTTTCAACAGAAAAACTTAGACTTTATGACACCCGAGAGATTGAAGGGATTTGGTTCAACAGGTTGACTGGTGGCCAATGGATTGGCCAAGGATAGTAGCCTGCCTGGCAACAGACAGCAATTGGGTCCTGCCAGGTGGGGTTTTCAGAGAACCCAGCAGGAAGCACCTGGACGTTGAGAGGAGAGGCTGTGTGTTGCTCTCTTTCTCTCGGCAACCAAAGACTTTGGGTATTTTTAAAATTAAGAGTTAATTTCAACTGTGTTGCAACTTTGGGCCAAGTGGGGTTGAAATTGACCGTGCACTAGCCCTGGTTGTGGTAACAACTTTCAAAGTTTGTGGACAGACTGGAGTGTTTGTGGAGGTTCTTTGGTGATTTGATGGATTGGGAAGTGTTGGTTCATCATAGGGGAGCAGAGGAGTTTGCAACAGTTTTGGGGTCTGTAGAAGCAGTGCCTCTGGGTCTGCAGCACAATTAACAAACTGAGCAGGGGCTACAGAGATAAGATGCTCTGTGAAGAGGAGGAAAACTCCACAGAAAGCCCTACACACATGGACCTTTGGTGCTCATTTCTCCAATTTCCCCATCGGCCAGAAGCGCTGCCTGAGATTTACCAAAGAGGTGGTCACAATATTGTGCTGTTTAATGTTGCAGGACCTGCAAATGCATAGCAGGAGGATGGTGCTGCCAGTGGTCTTCAAGGTTACCTTTGCTCTAAATATCTATATGACTGGATCCTTCCAGGGAAGGGCAGGCGAACAAAGGGAACATTCCCAAATACACCATCCATGTTTGTCTTGAGATGTATATGCAAAGAGATGGGAGGCAGTGGCTTAGTAGTATTGTCACTGAACTAGTAATCCAGAGACCAACGGTAATGCTCTGGAGACCCCCGGAAACGTGTTGGACTTTAACCTAGTGTTGTAAGACTTCTTACTGTGCCCACCCCAATCCAACGCCAGCATTTCCACATCATGGCTTGCATCCAAATGATAGGGATTTCTCCTTTTTCTCATGTTCACAATCTGTACTCGCGCATTGACTTTTTCATTCTGGATAGGGCTTTCCTCCCATCAGTGGTGGCAGCTGAGTATTCAGCAATTGTAATCTCTTACCACGCCCCACACTTTGTTGACCTGTTGCTGGAGCTCGGCCTCACTCAATGTCCACCCTGGAGGAAGGATACTACTTTACTGGCTGATAAAAGTTTGCAAGTGCCTGTCCACCTATATTGATGACTACATTAAATAAAATAAGGCCATATGTCTGCTACAGCGCTCCAGGGGCACTTTCTACGAATATGGGAAGAAGTCTTTTAGCAAACCGATGTAAACGCCAATCAACCTTCGAGAGATTCCCCAGATATTCAACCCATGCGGCAACCTCATTTCTGCCCCTCTCTCGGCCAATGTAGCTTTTACATCCTACTACTGTGATCTGTATAAATCTGAGCCTCCCACAAACAAGTCAATCGTGGCTGATTTTCTGGATAGCCTGCCCATCCCATCTGCCGAAACAATCAAGAGTTGTGAGTTAGACTCCCTATTATGCCCCGATGCATTAGTCTCGTGCAGGCTTGTATGCCTCTGGCCCGGACGGCTTTCCGATTCAGTTTTACAAGAAATTCTTGGAACAACTTACACCTTTGCTGTTAGATCTGTTCAACAACCCTATCCCATGGTTCATTGCCTCCAACCCTTACCCAAGTCTCTATTTCCCTGCTCCTTAAGAAGGACAAGGACCCGACCGAGTGAAGTTCATACCGACCCATCTCGCTCTTAAATGCAGGTGTTAAGCTGCTCGCTAAGGTTCTGGCGCTCCAGTTGGAACCATGCCTTCTAAGCATAATTTCAGAGGACCAAACATGTTGTGTGAAGGGCTGTCAGTTACAAGCTAAGATGTGTCATTTTTTGAATGTAATACTTTTGCCCCCTCCTGCATCCGAGTCAGAGGTGATGGTATCTTGAGACGCAGAGAAAACATTTGACAGGGTAGAATGGGACTACTTGTTTGAGATTCTTGAAGATTCGGATTCGGCCAAAAATTTGTCTCATGGATCGGTTTGCTCTACAATGACCCCACTGCCAGCGTTCACATGAATACTTTATAATCAGACTATTTCTCCATGAACAGGGACAGTAGGCAGGGCTGCCACTCTCTCCACTTTGATTCATCCTGACAAGCGAGCCTCTCTCTTATATCCTTGAGAGCTTCCAATCAACGGAGAGATATTAATCCGGATGGGGTCGAATATCGAGTATATCTTTAAGCAGATGACCTACTTTTATATATTACAGACCCAATTCCCTCCATCAGTGGCATAATAGAGACACTTCATACTTTTGGCGCCTTCTCTGGTTATAAATTAAATCTTGGTAAGAGTGAATGGCTTCCGGTCAACCCCCCTGGGAGACGAGTATATTACCCTGTCGCCTCTCCAGTACAAGTTTTCATTACATGGGGATCAGGGTGGCTCATAGTTGGGCCTCGGTCCACCAATTGAATTATTCCAGCCTGATCAATAATGTTAGAATGGACCTACAGAGATAGAACAACCTTCCTTTATCTTTGGTTGGCAGAATTCAAACAATAAAAATGAATATGCCCCCTAGATTTTTCTTTTTCTTTCAATGCCTCCCCATTTATCTGCCCAAATCCTTTTTTTTAATATCTAGGTTAACAAATTGATGTCTGCCTTTATCTAAGGGAGGGGGGCGATGGTGGTGGTGTCCAGGGCCAAATGGAGGCTCGCTCTTGCACTACATCCTAGTCATAGTTACTGCACCATTTCCCTTTTTCCCACTAGATTATCTAACCCACTGGCGGCCTCCTCCCATAGAATCTGGAAACAATACCGACAACATTTTAAACTCCTGTTCTTGTCTTCGCTGACACCCATCTGTAACAACCACCTTTTCTTACCTTCAGGGCTGGACTCAACCTTTAACTTGTGGAAATTGAAGGGACTCGAGCACTTTGGTAACCTGCTCATTGAGGGGACGTTACTAAAGAAGTGGCAGACAAATTTCAGCCACCCAACTCTAGTCGTTTTTGCTACTTTCAAATCCGCCATTTTACACGTTCGGCTTTTCCTTCCTTTCCTCTATCTCCACCTTCTACCTCACTGGAGAGGACTCTTTCCGCAGCTCAACCAGGCAGGGGTCTGTCTCAGACCCATATGGCCACATTCTCCTATCTGATCCCTCCCCACTGAACGGGGTGAGGGTGAAAAGAGAGAGTGGACTGGGCCCTAAGCTCACAAGCGAGGTTTAGAGAAAGACCCAATACAGGGTCAATTCCACACCCTCATGTGCCCGGTTAAGTTTAATTCAGTTCAAAGTGCTACATAGGACACACTTGACCAAGGCAAGGGTGAGCGGGTTTCCCCCGAATGTTGAGAACAGGTGACCATTGTTCACTTGCCCCCGCAGATCACATGCATATGTTTTTGTTCCTGCCCCAGACTCTCCAGCTCCTGGGCTTCCTTTTTTTGCGCTATGTCTAATATTCTCTGATTAGATTTACAGCCATGCCCGCTGGTGGCACATTTGGGATTTCGGACTTTCCGGCAATTCACTCTGGTGTAGAGGCGACGTTGTCGCCTTTATCTCATCGATAGCCTGGAGGCGGATACTGTTCAATTGGAGGTCTCCCACTTTGCCTAGTGCCTCTGGCTTTGTAAGAGGGTGGCACTGTAGCATAGTGGTTAGCACTGTGGCTTCACGGTGCCAGGGGCCTGGGTTTGATTCCAGGCTTGGGTCGCTGTCTGTGCAGAGTCTGCACGTTCTCCCCGTGTCTGCATGGGTTTCCTCCGGGTGCTCCGGTTTCCTCCTCCAAGGCTGGAAAGACGTGCTTGTTAGGTGAACTGGACATTCTGAATTCTCCCTCAGTGTACCCGAACAGGCGCCGGAGTGTGGCAACTAGGGGATTTTCACAGTAACTTCATTGCAGTGTTAATGTAGGCCTACTTGTGACACTAATAACTACATTATTATTATGTCCTTTTTGCGTTTGGAGAAAGTTAAATTTACCATCCGAGGTTCTGTTGAGAGATTCTACCTGAGATAACAACCAATCTCTTTCAAAGATCTAGACACTGTCAGCTGTTAGGGATAGAGTTTGTTATCTGCTTTTTCTTTGTTTTGTTTGTATTATTGGGAAAATGTTCTTTTTTTCTTATGTTTGCAATGATTCGTGTTCTATACTGTACCTGTTTTGCATTGAAAATGCATTTGTTGCGTTATTTGAAAAAAAATTAAAAACTGAATAAAAATAAATTTCTTCAGAAATGCAGAGCAGTCTTCCATCAAACAGCTTCCTTGTAGCACTGGATCACTGGGGGGAAGAAAAGCCACACCCCATTTTATGGCACTCGTTGCTATATTCTTCTAAGTGTTCAGTAACACCAAACAGTTTTGAGACATTTAACATTTTCTATGTGTTAGTGGATGGGTGAATGTGTAGGTGTGTAAGTGGGTAAGATGACAACTGGGTAGGGTGGTAGTTGGATAGCATAGTAGGTGGTTGGGGGAGGTTGGGTCAGAAGGTGTTAGGTTGGGGTCTCATAAGGTCGGATTAGGGGGTTAGGGAGAAGTTGGGGCTCGGGGGAAGTTGATGGTGTAATGTAAATGGACTAATAATCCAGAGGCCCACACTGATACTCTGGGGACACAGGTTCAAATCGCACCTCTGAAGATGATCGGATTTAATTTCAATTCATACATCTGGAACATGAAATGAATGAAAATCGCTTATTGTCACAAGTAGGCTTCAAATGAAGTTACTGTGAAAAGCCCCTAGTTGCCACATTCCGGTGCCTGTTCAGGGAGGCTGTTACGGGAATCGAACCGTGCTGCTGGTCTGCCTTGGTTTGCTTCCAAAGCCAGCGATTTGGCCCTGTGCTAAACAGCCCCTTACTCAGTAGTGGCGTCATTAATTAATGTCCTTTAGGGAAGGAAATCTGCTCACCTTACCTGGTCTGGCCCACATGTACCTCCAGACCCACAACAATGTGGTTGACACTTAATTCCCCTCTTAAATGGCCTGGCAAGCCATTCAGTTTAAGTACAATTAGGGATCGATAACAAATGCTGGCCTTGTTAGCGATGCCCACATCCCAAGAAACAATAATAAAAAGAGGGGTAATTGGGGTCGGTTGGAGGCACTATTGGGAGTGTCGTCATCCTGAGGTTGTGAAAGGCACTATACAAATGCAAGTTTATCGTTCTCTTTCATAAAGGCAATACTCACGTTCCCCGAGAGCTACTAATAGCACATGATGCTGTCTAACAAATATGACCTCATAAAATTATGTTGTGTTGACGAATGTGATATAAAATAGTTACTTTAGAGATATTAGTTAATGTAATGTAGAAGATAGGCCAGTTTAATTCTGGTTAGTTCACAGACAAAGGATTTCAGACCGCATGGAAAAGCAGGAAGAGGTGTGTCCACCAAAGTGATGCTGAGTAATAGGGGCCAGAGGAAGGGATTGGAAGTGAGCCAATCAGAATAGATCAAACAGGTCAGGAGGGACATAGGATGACCTATGGGCGTCAAGTATGTGAAACTTGATGCCATTTGAATGTATCAGTACAGAGCTCTTTGTCTTAAAGCCTCACTTGATTCCGGAGGTACAGAGAGCAGAGGTGATCTGTACTACTGTGAACTGAGAAAGACTTGCAAGTCTAATAAAATAACTAATGCTGTACCTGCAAATCCATCTCGACTTTTATTGAGGCCAGACTGACGGGTAAAGAAACTGAGGAATTAACATTTGGTGCCGTAAACCCGGATTTCTCAAGACCGTTCTGACCAACTGCGAAATCAGAATTAGACTGATTATGAACAGGAGGATGGGGAAGAAAGGGCCCTCAATGTACAGCTGGAAAATGACCGCGCATTGATTTTTCCCCTCTTCTTATCGTCTGATTAGTCTGGTCACTCGCGGTTCGTACGGAAAGATCGTCTCGACGAAATCAAAGGTCAGTCTGGGGATTAGCAATTTAATTGATGGGATTTCATATTGTTAATTCGGCTTGGGTTAGGTTATGGGGTTGATGTGACATTTGAAATTGAAAATGGTTCAACTTCATGTGTGAGTTAATTCGGCTTGGGTTAGGTTATAGGGTTGATGTGACATTTGAAATTGAAAATGGTTCAACTTCATGTGTGAGTTAATTCGGCTTAGGTTAGGTTATAAGGTTGATGGGACATTTGAAATTGAAAATGGTTCAACTCTATGTGTGAGTGTGTTAAATATATAGTTGATTAAGCTAAAATTGTACCCTTGGACTGTGGTGGCGAAGGGCGCAGTTCTGAGGACTAGTTGAGATTGTGGGGAATGCTGCATATTGGTTGAAGCAGAAGTCTCTCAAAGGGTTAACAGCAGCAGGCAAAATTAAAAGACAGACAGTGCTTCTCACTCAGGCTTTGAGATAACAGCAGCAGCCTGTAGTGTAATCGGATACCTTTCCTTTGAGTCAGTGAACACCAGCAAAGTTACGTTTTGAATTAATTAAAGGAAACCAGTGGGTTGCTCCACCTCTTTGATAAAAGTTATTATTTTCGAAAGCAATTGCCAGAATCTTAAGTTTTACTTGCTTGAAATAATGTTTATCTCATTTTATCAGGAGATTAATAGAAACTTAAAGAGGGTCACGGACAGCATTTTAAAAAGTGTAAATCTGGAGATGATAGTTGATTTTGCCAACATTTATGTGAATGTAAAAGAAAAAAAACTTGTTAAAAGAAAAATTGTTAAGATAAAGAAATAATTAAGTTGTAAATGTTATACAAGTTTGTGTTAAGCAAATCGTAAATTTAGTTCTGAGTTGAGATCAGAGCTAAGCTTGCAAGTTGCAGTAATTCAATTTGAATTTTCAAACATTTTTAAGTTTAAAAAAAAAAACACTGTTAGAACCTTTTCAATCGCTTTGCCAAGAAAAAAAAACAAAAAAACGCGCAAGTAGAGACAGGAAAGGCACGGGTGAAACAAAAGATGAGCTACGTAGTTCAATGGCTGGCCTTGAATTGACAGAAAATGATAAATTCAATAATTTAGAAAATGTTCACTAAAAGTTCCGACTGCACCTGTAGCATTGTCTGCACTAATTCCAGAACCACCAGAGTATAATAATTGATATCCAGTCACTGCTCCCAGATTCCAATTATGCCAGTAACTCAAACCCTTTTGGGTGATAGTATGGGTCCTGATTTACCATCTGCACGATCAGTAGAGAAAGAGGAGCTCTGTTTCGCAAGCCCAGTTAGCTCTAGGACCAGATCTCGGACAGCGAGAGAGGGGCTTGACCCTCACAAGAAACAATTAAGTATACCACCTAAGTCTCTCCAAACTAAGGAGAAACCACAAGGTTCGGGAACAAAGGAAGCTGCAATAGATGATTTTGAAGAGAAAGAACTCCCCCTAGTGACAGGGAGAGACGTTGAAGTCTTGGAACAAAGGGGAAATAGCTAGAGTGCCCCCTGGTGAGATTCGGAGACAGTTGCCGATTAGGAAGATACCAAACCCACCCAAAGGGACCCTCAGCTCCTTTTTATGGCCCACCGAATGCATCAACAGCTTTACAACCGCAGCCCCCTCTGAGGGGCCATTGGTCTACTGGGAGAAGAGGACGAGGCAGATATAGAGGAAGCAATGCATGTTTTAATTGCGGCCGTGCAGATCACTGGCAACAGGAATGCCCCTTTAAAAGACAGGCAGTAGAAGGAGATTATCCGACCCAAAGGAGGGGGTACCCACCAAGGGGAGGACAGATGAGATACACTGACTTCTCCCAGGAAAACCCTTTCCCAACACAGGATTGACTAGCTAATTTAGCCATAAGGACTCTCCAATCGGACAGGGAACCTATTATCTCTCTGCAGATAGGAGATCAACATCACCCATTTGTAATCGACACTGGAGCAGCCATGTCTTCTGTGCAATCAGAACTTCGACTACCATTATCCGACCACACGCAGCAATTGTCGGGGTTCCAAGGACAGGTGTGTGAGTATCCTATTTCTGAACCTGTGACAGTCACTTACGAGAATAAGTCTGCAGATCATCAGTTTGTAGTGACTACTGGATTGGACTGTAACTTGTTGGCCCGAGATTTACTGTGTATCTTCCAGCTACAGCTAGAGTGCGGAGATGAGGGGGTAACGGTTAAATCATGGAGGATGAGACAACAGTGCTATATTTCTATCACCCCCCAGTGGTGGACGTTAGACATTGAACAGTCACTGCATCACGTTACCCTGGCCTATGACAGAACTGGACGAAACAGGGAATTGGAGGACAAATACCGGCCATTAATTGGGACCGAATGGCCAGTCAAGGTACAGTCGATTTTGTTACAATATCACCACATTTATGGCCACAGTCAGCTTCGGTAAGCCCTCATATTACACGTCAGGTCCACGACCAGTACCATGCCAGGGATATGGGGCGAATGGTAAGGAGGGCAGTGGATCATTCGGATCCAACAGAGTACGCACTTCAAGTCATGCCGGACGGCACTACCATAAAATATTTTGAGGTCCCCGAAACGATTAACACTCGACTGCAGCATCACAGGGGACATGATGTGTTGGAATATGTCAATCCACAGGTCTGGGCGGAATACCCATCACAAGTGGGAAAGACAAATGTTACACCTATTAAGGTAATGATTAAGGATCATGTAAAGCTACCTTCCATTCGGCAATACCCCCTGAAATCCCAAGCTGCTCCGTCAATAGACAAATTAATTCAAGAGCTGTTGAAACAGGGTATTTTGGTCCCTTGCCAATCAGAATGTAACACCCCCATACTTGCTATGCCTAAACCAGCCAAACCAGACCAGTACCGATTAGTACAGGATTTACGTTCAATCAATGCCATCGCACAGCCGTTGCATGCTCTCGTCCCTAACCCTGCCCACATACTGGCTCAAATTCCAGCTCAAGCCCGGGTCTTCGCCGTAATTGACCTTCAGCACGCCTTCTTTGCCCTCCCACTTGCGACTGAAAGTCAATATTTGTTTGCCTTCACTTCCAAAGGGCAGCAGTATACCTGGACCCGACTGCCACAGGGGTTCGTCAACTCACCTACACTCTTCTCCAGATGTCTGCAGACCCAACTCCAGGCCTTGACATTGGAGCATGGTTCCACTCTAGTGCAGTATGTAGATGACATATTGGTGGCAAGTCCTGACGAGCCCAGTAATAGGGATGATGTGATCCAATTATTGAACCACCTATCCTCGTTGGGTTATGTTGTCTCACAAGCAAAGGTCTTGGTGGCTCAGAGAAAAGCTAAGTTCTTAGGAGTTTTACTTACAGCCACAGAAAGAAGTCTCGAACCCAGTAGGATTGAACCAATATGCCAATTCCCCGCCCCTACAATAGCCAAGGAGGTTCGTCATTGGCTGGGTATGGTGAATTATTGTCGGCAGTGGATACCAAACATCGCTGTCTATACAAAGCTGCTGACGCCTTACACTAGTGAAGAGGGGAACTTTACTCTCACCACCGAGGCACTCGAGGCCTTCCGTTGCCTGAAGCAGGCCTTGTTACAAGCACCGGCCCTTGGTAGGCCCCTATGCGACCGACCATTCCAGATATACTGTACTGTTCTGGAAGGATGTTCCACAGCGGTACTCACCCAGCAACATGGGGACAAGCACCGGCCCGTAGCATATTACTCTTCCAAACTCGACCCAGTGGCGTTGGGCCACCCTGTTTGCACCCAGATCTTGGCAGCGATATACAATAGTTTGCAGGCTGCTGCCAATATCACTCTCCCAACAGGATATTACGGTGTATAGCTCCCACTCGGTAATCGCACTATTGGGGCAACTGCAGACTCAGCATCTTACCGCAGCTCGTCAGAATAGGTATGAGATATACCTTTTGAACAATCCACGTCTGACATTTAAATACTGTACCACAATCAATCCAGCCTGTTTTCTTAGCGGTCCCCCTGTCCATGAGGACGCGCCTGGTCACGACTGTTTAGCCTTGATTCAGGAAACTACCACAATAAGGGACGATCTGAGTGATATTCCGTTAGAACAACCTGACATGATTATGTATGTTGATGGCAGTGCATTAGTAAGCCCCACTGGCCGGAGATTGTCCGGTTATGCAATCATAGATCAGGATGGTCTGATTCTAGAAGCGGCAGCTTTCCAGACCCCTTATTCAGCTCAACAAGCCAAACTTTTTGCCCTCACCCGTGCATGTATACTTGGGGGAGATCGTCGGGTAAATATTTACACTGACTCCCGATATGCTTTCGGGGTAGTTCATGACTTCGGACAACTCTGGGAGAATAGGGGATTCCTTACCTCGGCAGGCACAGAAATATCCAACCGGCGTTTAGTTAATGACTTACTGCAGGCCCTCCTTCTGCCAGCGCATATTTCCGTTATTAAATGCGCTGCCCACACGAATGGTAGGACCCCAGTTGACGTTGGTAATGCACGAGCAGATTGTGCAGCGCGAACAGCCGCGCAAATTCAGCAAGTGATGGTGCCTAAGATGTTAAGTCAGACTAAACGATCTACTATAAATATGTCTGCTTCTGACAAGTCAATGCCAACCATCCAAGACGTCATAAGGTTACAGGAGGACGCTCCTGAGAGTGATAAACAAATGTGGAAACGGTTAGGTTGTACATATGATTCTGTTTCCTCTTTATGGACCACGCCAGCACACCAGACTTGTATGTCTGATGTACTGGCTTTATGGGTCATTAAATGTGTACACTTTGCAACTCATTGTGGGGCTCGAGGGACTAGTGATTTGTTGCTGGACACTTGGTGGCACCCTAAAATGCAGGGGTTGGCCCAAAGTATCAGTAATCGGTGTTTGATTTGTCAGCAATATAACACCGGAAAAGGTATCCCTTGTGGGATGGGGCAAACCCCGTTGCCCAGTGGTCCCTTTGAGACGCTCCAAATGGATTACATTGAGTTGGAAAGGTGTCAATGTTATAAATATGTTTTGGTCATTGTGGATGTGTTCAGCAGATGGGTCGAGACGTATCCGACTATCGATAATAAAGCTGCTACTGTGGTTAAAGTCTTGATGCGGGAAATCATTGTACGGTATACCAGCTCAGTTAAGTTCTGATAATGGGCCTCATTTTATTGGACAAATTAACAAGGAATTTTGCTCCCAGTTGGGCATACGCCAGCAGTTACACTGTGCTTATAGACCACAGACGGCCGGGTTGGTTGAGAGACACAATCAGACCCTCAAAACTAAATTGGCTAAATTAAGAGCAGACACGGGACTGACATGGCTTAAGTTGCTCCCCGTTGCCCTCTTCCAGCTGCGGGTTACACCTGCGGGACCGGCCCGGCTCTCTCCTGCCGAGATTCTTTATGGCAGGCCTCTTAGAACTCCCTGGAGCCTGCAGGTTCCCAGACTGGTTCAGTTTCACCAGATGACTGAAGAGATGACCACCTATGTTCTAGCCCTCACGCAAGTGCTCAAGGAACTCCATGGCCAGGTCCGCGCGGCTCACCAGCCATCGCCCCCAGATCCTAGCTCACTTTCAGTCCAGCCTGGCAGTTATGTCATGGTCAAAATTTGGACTAGGAAGGGGTCGGAGCCGCGATGGGTCGGGCCCTTCCAAGTTCTCCTTACCACCCCCACAGCAGTTAAAGTGGAGGGGCGAAGTGCTTGGGTCCACCTACATCACTGTAAATTGAGTCCATCTCCACTACTGTAAAAGGTCGGATACTAACCTGCCTCCCTTCACCAGTGCTATTTTACAGGTGTGGAGCATGATGGAGTGACTACGCACCGTCTGTGTGATATTTGGCCTCACTTTGCTTGGAGTGTTATTGGCGACGGACATGGAAAAGGGGAATATTATTTATATTTGTAACCCCAACCAATCTACAAGGATACATCACCTATGCAAAGGTGATGTTCTTCGCTGCCCCCATATACGAGGACATGGTATCGACTCATGGAAGGTCGTCAAAGTTAAGGAGAATGCAGGACTCATGAAGCAATTGCACCGGTCCCGGCGATGGGAAGGGAACATTATATGGACATTGCCTTGTTTTTGGAATACATGTAAATTCGATTTTGGATGTGTTAAGATTGGTGCAATAAAGGTAACATCAGGCCGTCAGAAGAGCGTAGGAAGAGGCTATGAGAAAGTGAAAGGGACTAGAGAGAGGACGGGGCGTATGAGAAGGGAAGTACAGCTAGAACGTAGGTTACCGGGAGATACACTTAAGTTAGTTAAAGGCCAAACTGAGGAAAACCTGGGTAGTATGAATCTCTTCTACCAGATTTACCACCGCTTGTATGGCCAGGGACGGGTTGTCTGCTACCCGAACCCCGCAGCGGTGTCTAGGTTATTTTCTGTTTCACCGCTTTGGGGAACTCCCCAAACGGTGGTTCATTGTCAGCATTCCGAGCCACTGCCCGAGCAAGTCACTCTTCCTTACGATCCGGGTTCAGCACCACCGGCTATTTGCCTTCCCCTTCCTCGGGATAATTCCCATTCACAGTATGATAGGCTGCAACGGTGGAGGGCGTACATACCTAGCCACTTCACTCCCAATAGGGATTCCCGGTCGTACGAGAATTGTTTCAGCAGTGAAGGATACGGCTGTTTGCTGGTAGAGGTGGACACGAATATAACATGTCTGTTCCCCACCTGTACGGACAGGAGGTGCCATATCACCCAGGCGTCTGGCCAATGCGTTTGTTACAACACCACTTGCGTTCCATTGAACGCCGGCCTCCAGCTCCTTTGTGGCTGGGCGAATGTCTCTCATATCACTGTTGGGACTAGGGCTTTCCGCATTGCTAGGCGGCCCGAATGGGCGTTTCAAAGCTGGATAAACTGGGCTACTGGGGGGTCCTTACGCAACCGATATACTGATTGTGATGCTAGCCTGCACACGGAGCAAGGATACTACTTTTTATTTAATGGTACAGCGACCAATGTTTTGTCACCCCCATTTCCCCGCCAAATTGCTATAGGGACTCTAGTCCCGACCACAGTCCCCTGCCCCTCGGCGTGGGTGCTGCATAATCAGCTAGCACGCCGGGCAGTCTCTGCTGAATTTTGCGAGAACTGGAAAAAACCTCAGGTTCTTGCACCCAACCGGGGCCACTCAGCCGGGTGGGGGATTCTGAGCGTATTGACACTGGGAGGTGTGGGGGGTTCCTTGGCTGTCAGTGATAGGAATTATTTTATTTGTGGCCTTACCATCTTGGGAAATGAAACCTTGGGAGCCCTCGGGGCAATAACCAAGGAACTGTCTCAGCTACGGTTGTTTGCAATGCAGAACCTGTATGCTCTTGACTATCTTCTGGCCCGTGAGGGTGGGGTATGCGCCATAGTGCAGGGCAAGTGTATCATGGGAGTTCAGGACTTGACCGCTAACATCACTAAATTTATGGATCACATACGGGATCACCTGGACGGAATGCAGGATCCTGGCTCTTGGGGTAATTGGGGATTTGGGGGTTGGAAGGACTGGTTGATAAATATGGCCATGTATTTAGTGGTGGCTATCGGCTGCATCTTTGTGGGCCTGGCCATCCTTAAATGTGTGATGGGTAGAATGCGGGGTGCACTGGATCAGATCAACGCCCCTAAAAACTTAACTGTTAAAATCCATGAGGGTGAAGCAGATGAGGGGGGGCTAAGCCAGGAATTGGAAATGCAGCAACGGATCTTTTTAGATGAGGAACCGTAGCTATGGATTGGATAGTCCGGTTATCATGGAATGATAAAAGGAGGGAATGACGAATGTGATATAAAATAGTTACTTTAGAGATATTAGTTAATGTAATGTAGAAGATAGGCCAGTTTAATTCTGGTTAGTTCACAGACAAAGGATTTCAGACCGCATGGAAAAGCAGGAAGAGGTGTGTCCACCAAAGTGATGCTGAGTAATAGGGGCCAGAGGAAGGGATTGGAAGTGAGCCAATCAGAATAGATCAAACAGGTCAGGAGGGACATAGGATGACCTATGGGCGTCGAGTATGTGAAACTTGATGCCATTTGAATGTATCAGTACAGAGCTCTTTGTCTTAAAGCCTCACTTGATTCCGGAGGTACAGAGAGCAGAGGTGATCTGTACTACTGTGAACTGAGAAAGACTTGCAAGTCTAATAAAATAACTAATGCTGTACCTGCAAATCCATCTCGACTTTTATTGAGGCCAGACTGACGGGTAAAGAAACTGAGGATTTAACAGTGTTGCTTTATTGGATAGCCTGGCACATTTGGGTGTTATTTTCACAGAATCCATAGACTGCCTACATTGCAGAAGGAGGCCATTCAGCCCATCCAATCCGCACTGACCCTCCAAAAGAGCACTCTACCTAAGCCCACTCCCCTATCCCCATAACCCGGCATATTGATCATTGCCAATCCTCTGAACCTACACATCTTTGGACTGTTCTGGACAGTTTCTATGTTCAGTTCCAAGTTGGTTTGACAGTTTCTGGTTTCTGGACAGGGGCTGGTTTAGCACAGGGCTAAATCGCTGGCTTTGAAAGCAGACCAAGGCAGGCCAGTAACACGGTTCAATTCCCATACCAGCCTCCCCGAACAGGTGCTGGAATGTGGCGACTAGGGGCTTTTCACAGTAACTTCATTTGAAGCCTACTTGTGACAATAAGCGATTTTCATTTCATTTCATTTCATTTCAAATATTTCTCCACTGCTGTCAACCTGGGCAGGCTGAAGGCACGATGTGCACCATGCCATCCTCTGGGCTGTCTGGTTTTCCACACATTATTGTGTGCAATTCTATTCAGGATGCTCTTGAGAAGTTTTTCTTTCAAAGATGCCACAAGATGGCATCATGTGAATGTTGAATAACTGCTCGGGTGTATTTTGAAAGCACAGGAAGTCGCATTTATGCATTCATATTCCTGTGTTGCTGCAGGTGCTGGTTTTAGTGTCATTTTAAGCTACCTATTTGTAGTTCCAATAAGAATGTTTGGGGTTTACTGAAAAATTGACAGCTCGCTTTGCATTGCCTTGTTTGACCAGATGCTTGAAATCAATTTTTTAAACCTGTTCCACCACATAAGAACATAAGAAATAGGAGTAACAGTAGACCATTCAGCCTCTTGAGCCTTCTTCACCATTCAATGCAATCATGACTCATCTTCCTCTATTCCAATTTGCTTCCCGCCCCCCATGCCCCTTTATTCCCTAAGACACCAAAGAATTACCGACCTTTGCCTTAAATATATTCAAATATAGATAATCCATGCCTCTCTGGGTAGAGAATTCCAAAGATTCACAACCGTCTCTGTGAAGAAATTTCTCCTCCTCTCAGTCCTAAATAATTGATCTCTTATTTTGAAACTGTCCCCAGGAGATTCCCAAGTCAGAAAAAAATCAATCCTTCAGTATTTACCCTGTCAAGTCACTTCAAAATCTTCTGGAATTCAATGAGATCACCTTTCATTAGAGTCATAGAGGTCTACAGCACACAACAGGTCCTTTGGCCCATCACGTCTGCACCGGCCAAAAACAACCACCTAACTATTCTAATCTCATTACCCAGCACTTGGTCCATAGCCTTGTGTGCCTCGGCATCGCACAGTGCACATCTAAATACTTCTTAACTGTTATGAGGGTCTCTGCCTCCACCACCCTTTCAGGCAATGAGTTCCAGACACCCACCACCCTCTGGGTAAAAATAGATTTCCTCACATCGCACAAAACCTTCTGCCCCTTTCTTAAACCTATGGCCCTTAGTCATTGGTCTCTCCACCAAAATAAAATGTTTCTTCCTGACTATCTATGCCCCTCACAATTTTATACATCTCAATCATGTCTCCCCTCAGTCTCCTCTGTTCCAAGGAAAACAACCCCAGTCTATCCAATCTCTCTCCATAATTAACACTCTCCAACCCAGGTAACATGCTGGTAAATCTCCTCTGCACCCTTTCCAGTGCTATCACATCTCTCCTATAATGTGGATTTCAGAACTGCACAATACCTTAGCTGTGGCCTAACCAATGTTTTATTCAAGTCCAGCATAACCTCCCTGCTCTTAAACTCTATGCCTTGGCGAATAAAGGCAAGTATACCATTTGCCTTTTTATTTTTTATACATTTAGGGTACCTAATTCATTTTTTCCAATTAAGGGGCAATTGCGCATGGCCAATCCACCTACCCTGCACATCTTCGGGTTGTGGGGGCAAAACCCACGCAAGCACTGGGGAAAATGTGCAAACTCCACACGGACAGTGACCCAGAGCCGGGATCGAACTTGGGACCTCGGTGCCGTGAAGCACAGTGCTAACCACTGCACCACCGTGCCCCCCCCCCCCCCCCCCCCCCCCCCCCCCATATGCCTTCTTAACCACGGTATCCACTTGTTCTGTTACCTTGAGGGACCAGTGTAAATGTATACTAATGTCCCTCTGGTCCTCAGTGCTTCCCAGGGTCCTGCCATTGATCATGTATTCTTTTGCCTTGTTTGTCCTACCCAAGTGCATCACCTCACACTTACCCGGATTGAATTTAGTTTGCCACTAATTTGACCAGTTTATCTATATCTTCCTCTCAATTTTCTGCCCCACAAATTTTCATATAATCCTTGAATTTATTGATCAACCCTCCTACATTTATGTCTAAATCATTTATATAAATCAAAAACAGCAAGGACCCCAACACTTCTCCCCGCAGGACCCTGCTGGACACAGACTTCCAGTCAGAAAAACACGCCTCGACTATCACCCTCTGTTTCCTGCCACTCGGCCAAGTCTAGATCCAATTTGCCAAATTTCCTTGGATCCCATGGGCTCTTACCTTCACTATCAGCCTCCCATGTAGGAACTTACCAAAATCTTTGCTGAAGCCCAAGTAGACTTTGTCAAATACATTTCCCTCATCGACACACCTGGTTACGTCTTTGAAAAATTCGATCAAGTTGGTCAGACACGACCTTCCCTTAACAAAACTATGCTGACTGGTCTTCATTAATCCCTGCTTCTCCAAATGCAGATTATTTCTGTGTCTCAAAATTTCTTCCAATAGTTTCTCCACCACTGATGTTAGACTGACTGGTCTGCAGTTTCCTGGTTTAACCTTTCCTCCCTTCTTGAATAATGGGACCACATTGGCTATCCTCCAGTTCTCCGGCACCTCTCCTGTGGCCAGAGAGGAATTGAAAATTATTGCCAGAGCCCTTGCTATTTCCTCCCTTGCTTCACTCAACAACTTGAGATAGATTTCATCTGGCCCAGGAGACTTATCTACTTTAAAGCCGGCCACACCATTGAGAACCTTCTCTCCATCCCTGTTAATTTCTTTAATTTTATCATAGTCATTCTCCCTGATGTCTATACCTACGTTGTCCATCTCATTAGTGGACACTGACACAAAATACTCATTTAGAACAGTGTTTTCAAACTTTGTTGTCCGGGACCCATTTTTACCAACTGGCCAACCTTCAGGACTCATGCTGGCTGACCTTTGCGACCCATGCCGGCTGACCTTTGTGACCCACGCTGGCTAATCTTCGCAACCCACACTGGCTGACCTTAGCGACCCACGCGCCCAAACTTCGCGACCCAATAGTTTCACTTACCTTTAATGTGACAGATGAGCCTGCTTGGCCCTCACGATTTCACTTACTTTGTCATTCATTGTTACATTTCCGCTGAGAACTTCAGCTGATGAGTTAGGATCTCACTGCTTCCTTTGAAAACTCGACATGCTTAGTCTTCAAATGCCTTTGAAGCTTTGTGGGTTTTAATCTTTCATTTACCAGTACTTCCCTGCATATAACACACATGGGCTTTGCATCCTGATTGGCTTTGGCACAATTAATAAAGCTATACATTAAGAAATCATCTTTATACTGCTTTGTTCCAGGTTTCAGCTTCTTCTTAATGGGTTGTTCATCAGAGGCCCTGGAGCTCACACCACCACTGCTATGTCCTGCCGTGGGCTCTTCTGAGAACCTCTCTCCAGCAGATTCAGTTGTGAGCTCCTGGCCTGTTTGTGTCTCTGGCTCTCTCTTCCTTATTACAAACTGATCCATCTTCAATTCTTCACACACTCCTGTTGCTTGCTTGCTGGCAGCTACAAAATGGAGGAATATCTCCTCAGTGATTTCACGGCCAAAGCACGGATTACGTGCCATCAGTGCACGTGTCAGGTGAATCGCCTGCTCTCTGTTGCTGCTTCTGGTGGCTCTGCCATTTTAAAAATGAAATTTGGTCCTGGGTCAGCGCGCTGACGTCAGGAGGAGATGGTACTGGGCAGCACGCTGGCGTCAGGAGGTGGCACTAGCTAGACACCGGGCCTCCGGAATGCCGGATCCACCTGAGGGGGCATGCATGCGGGTGGCAATCTCTCTTTTTTTAAACAGCGCATGGATTCCCATGAGCGAAGACTGCTAACTTATAATACACCATTATAGTGTCACCATTGCAGAGGTTTCAAACATTCACACATTTCACATGCTGGTTCTTAAATTACTCTTGCCCTGTGGAAGCCAGTGAACTGGTGCTGACTGCCAGCATCATGACCCGCCATTCTCACACCTCACCCCCACAATCTTCACTCGGCTGCTCTCAGTATCTTTCTTAGGCCCCGAGCTTCAACAGTCCGACCACCGGAGGTACTGCCCCCGCCTCCTCCTATTGGTCAGCGGAACAATGGGGTGCTGGATGTGACGTTAGAAAAGCTAATCACCCATTGAATAATTTGGATGTCAATCGGATGGTGTAAGGCACAATGCTGTGGCTGCTGGCAGTTGTGGCCGGCATTCTCAACTTAAAAGCCCTTTGTGGCCATTGGGTGCTACTACAGCGACCGGAAAAACAGCAACCAATCGCCCCGCCACCCTCCCAACATCTTCCCGTGACCCACCCGTGGGTTGCGACCCTATGTTTGAAAGCCCCTGATTTAGAACTCTACCTACATCCTCTGGCTCCACACATAAATCTCCTTAAACTCCAGAGAGTACAGGCCCAATTTACTCAGCTGCTTATTGCAGGGCTCTCATGCCAGGGACCAATCTATTTGACCTTTGCTGTACCGCCTTGAAGATAGATATTTTCTTCCTTAGATATGGAGACCAAAACTGGGCACAGTACTCCAGGTGTGGTCTCATCAAAACCCTACACAACTGTAGCAACTCTTCATTATTCTTGTTCTTAAACCCCCTTGCCACAAAGGCCAACACGCCATTTGCCTTCCTAATTGTTTGCTGTACATGTATGTTAACTTTCAGTGTTCCATCCAGTTACTGACCCCTGTCACAGTGTGACCTCCAATTCCTCACGCTTAAGTTTCACCCGGCAAAAGAAGATTGAACGATCAGGGTGGCAGTGGAGTGAGAGGAGCTGTCAGCATTATCATGAGCCAGATGTTGGCCAAGAAGCTACATCCTTCCAGCTGTTGACACCAAGTAATGACCAAGCAGCAGCCTTAACCCAACTTTTTCTTCATGACCAGGGTCAATAGTTGAGGGCATGGCACCATTGCCTTGTTTTGAGATCAGCTGAATCAGCAGTAATTGAGAACTGAACAAGGAACCTTCCTGGTTCAGGAATTCACCGGATAAATTTACAGAGTGATCTGAGATCATTGGGAAGTGTAGATTCTGCAGCCAGTGGCATTTGTCTGCTTATGTTGCACAACTGCTGAGCCGAGGTTTGATCACCTTTCACTGTTTGGCCAGATGTACAGCACATTACTCACATTTTCAACCTGGGATGTGTAACTTACCTTCAACTTTCGTCCCGGGATTTGAGAAGATAATCTATTCTGACAGGTCAGTGCTGGACCAAGGGTCTGCAATATCGGCAGATGTGGAGCCTGTTGGAATGACACCAATGATGTCAAGGTAGCATCTATTGTTCAATCCTAAATTGCAGGAAGCTGTTGCGGTGGGCCTTAGACTTCAACCACGCATAGTCCGTTTGAATATCGGTGCTGCCAAAGAAATGCTAAGGTAAACAATCCTCGGACATTGGGGCAGTGATAATGGAGCAATGACAGTATATGCTTAGGTCAGGATGGTCTGTGACTTGGAGGGGAAGCTCGAGGTGATGGTGCTCCCATGACCCTTGCTGCTCTTGTCCTCCGTGATGGAGGTCACAGGGTCAGGAGGTACTGTCGTAGGAAGCTTGGTGAGTGGGTGCAGTGCACCCTGTAAGTAGGACATACAATGCAGCCACAGTGCGTTGATTGTGGAGGGAATTATAGTGAGTTCAGTGGCAGAGGATGTAGGTATAACTCCACTGGTAGAGGGAACAATCAAGTGGTCTAATCCATCCTGCCCAGTGTCAAAGCTTGTTGAGTGTTGTGGCTGCATTCATCCAGGTGAGTGGTGAGTATTCCATCACACTCGTGTCCAGAACTTGACTTAGTTACAAGGTGAAAATCCTGTGACTGCTTTTTCGATTCTATTGGAATAGCAAATCTGAAATCATGGACTGATATTTCAGCTCTTGCTATGCATTGAGGTAGAGGTTTGTAGGTTCAAATCCCACTGCAGAAACTTGAGCACACTCCAAGGCAGTACGAAGGGAGTGCTGCACAGTTGTAGGTGCAGTCCTTTTGGATAAAATGTTAAATAAAGGCTTTGTCTACCCTCTAAAGTGAACATGGTTGCAGAAGATCTGCCAGCAGCGTCTCCCGAGTGATCTGCTTGATATTTATCCCTCAGCCGCCATCAGTCGAACAGATCTTTTGGTCATCTTCACGTTGCTGTTCCATAGAATTCCTACAGTGCAAAGGAGGCCATTCAGTCCATCAAGTCTGCACTGCCTCTCCAAAAGAGCACTCTACCTAGGCCCACTCCCCCGTCCCATCCACATAATCCCATATCTTGATCATGGCCAATCCACCTAACCTGCACATTTTTCGATTGTGGGAGGAAACCGGAGCACCTTGAGGAAACCCCCGCAGACACGGAGGGAATGTACAAACTCCACACAGTCACCCAAGACTGGAATCGAAGCCGGGCCCCTGGCGCTGAGAGACATCAGTGATAACCACTGTGCCACCTTGTTCTTGGGACCTTGCTGTGTTTGTTTATATTGAACTGCATTGGCTGTGAAGCACCCTGTGATGCTAAAGACACGTCTTTCAGTTCTGCATCCTGACTGCAGTGTGCCAGAATGGACCGACTTTGTATTTGCAATTACCATTTGTCACCAGAGGAGGTCAGTTGACTTTGTCACTGAAGAATTCTCCGAAGTAAAAAAGGATTCAGTGTCTCATTCACTGGACTCAATTTATCTTTGATTTGAAAGCAAATGGTTCACTGCTGTTGTAAAATGGAGAAAAATGACCTATTTTTATCCGAGATCTGAGACTAATATTTTCAGTTCAGCAAAATGAGTCCATATTTTAAATCGAGCATAAAGTGAATGCAACACTAAAATGTATTTCTTTCTTCCTAATACTACACTTATGATATATTTACTAGCCTACATGTGTAGTCTCTGAATTTCTGTGTGCAGATGAAGTGGTGATTGTGGGTTGCTTTGTGAAGAATGGCTCACAACCATGTTAAATGAGAGATCAAACTTACTGCTCTTAATATTCATACTGGTTGTGTGGTCCCCTGCTGAACCCAGGGCTGAGGGAAATCTTCAAATGTATTGTTCTCTTCCACCCCATAAAGTTATATTGAGTTAAAGTGCAGAAACAGGTCACCTGGGCCAAGAGATCTATGTCAGTGACACTACTCCACACAAACCTGCCCTTACTTCATCTTACGTTTTCATCGTATCCTATAATGTGTGACCTCTCAGTCTGAGATGGCTAGAGAATTGACTCGAGGCATCTTGCAGACTCCCTAATGATCAGATAATGTACAACATTAACCAACAAGCTACCCTCTCGGTCCGGCAATCTCTTACATCATTGGAGAAAGCTGTAAAATAGATTATAAATATGAAACTATAAAAGCAAGGGGGAAAAGCCGGAAATTGGAATGCACAGCTGCGGGATAGTCGCTTGATAGTACATAACATGAATTTTGCTGAAAAGTGCAATGTGCTGTCGAAGCTTTTCAACTCTCACTCATCAGGACAGACACAAGAATACCAAATTTCAAATGTCCCAATGATTCATGGATTGTTTCAAACAGCAGAATACTGACTACTCAATCAGGCTTTGATTGTAAAACTCAGAACATAATGTCTAACGTTAGATGTTGTTCCGTGATTGAACAGCACTTACTGAACAATTCCGAGTGTGCTAAGCATTACACTAACAACCAATTTAAGATTTTCAATCTAGCTCGCAATGTGGCTCACTTATGCTTGTTCGAAGCTGCACATACAGTTCCCTGTCCTCTGTGAACAGAAAGAATATGCCCTGGCACTACGCCTTTATCAATTAAACAACAGCACTCGGGACGATTGGAGAAGGCATTCCCCATGGCAACTCCTCAACAAATCAGTCATAATGCTTATTTTGGATTAAAAGAAGCTTCGGCGATAATTGTTCCCTGGTGCAATCTCCAAGTCAATGTCTCAACTAATCAGGTCCAGTTGCCAACTAATCAGTGCCCTTTTCTCATGCAGTATAAATTGTTGTTCCTTTATTCTTGCATCTGCCCTGATGCGTGCTAAATGAAAAACTTTGGCGGCATGCCTCATTTTTCAGCAAGTTGTGGAATAGGTAACCGAATGCTTACTTGTGATTTGTTCTCCAATATCATGAGGCAACTCTTTCTGACACTGCCTGTCACACACATTATAAAGATGCAAAAGATTATTTAGTGACCACAGACAAGTCCGAGGCGAGGGGATATGAGAAACTAGTTTTATTACGAAGTGATAGTATGTACAATACTCTTCAGATCCCAGCCAGGGCTGAGGTGTCGGTTCCAAACCTGGCCGACCTTCATATTACAGGCTATTAGAGTGTCCATGGGCTCCCCACCCCACAGCAGCGGAGTTCGTTCTCAATGAGGTTCACAGGGAGGCTAATTGCTTCTACCCCGTAGGTCTTCAGATTAAGATTATAACCCCCCCCCCCCCACCCCCCACAGTCCAAAGACTCTTCCAACGACGGCGAAGTAGGAGAATATCTGCACCTCCTTGCTCGTGGCTGCTCCTTTGCCACCTGCTGAGCAAAATCAGGCTATGTATACCTGGATGGTGAATGTTGTTTCCACACAAAACACTACGGTGGAGGTATTGTTAGAGGCTGCTGAACGGCTTGTACACCGTAGCAGATTTCCGATGCCTGGGTCTCCATGTCGGAATCCATATCAATGACCTCTTGTACCTCTGTATCCTGTCCCCCCAACGCTCTCGAGTTGGTCAGCAAGTGGCTGCTCTCAAGGAGCTCTGTGTATGACCTGTCTCAACCTACTGATATGATTGATGTTTTTTTCGTGATGCGACCTTGTGCTTGAACTTGATACGATACCACCCTGGTCTGGCGAAGAACCCTTCCTTAGATCCACTGGGCGCCATCTGCGAAGTTCCGAACATAGACTGCGTCACCTGGTACAGAGAGTCTGCTACGCTTGTGTCCTTCTGGGCAATGCTCTTGCTGCTCTTGGCTGCGGCGTACTTTCCTGCCAATACCTGAGAACGGAAGACTGAGACTAAGTCACCAGTTTATCAATAATTCGGCTGGTGCTACTTCAGTTGCGGCATGTGGCGTGGTCCGGTAACAGGACAGGAATCTGGCTAGTCGAATGGCCATCGACCCCGGAGTTTGCTTTTTCAGCCTCTGTTTCAATGTTTGCACCACTTTTTCTGCTGGCCCATTTGAGGCCGGGTGATACGGGGTTGTACGGATACGCCACACCCCATTTGCCTTCATAAATCCTGTGAATTCCTCGCTGGTAAAGGGGGACCCATTGTCAGTGACCAACACCTGGGATACCGTGCATGCAGAATGAGAGCTGTAATTTTTCAATGGTCACCCTCAAGGAAGACAACATCATTCTGTGGACTTCAAGCCATTCGAGAGGGCATTCACTATAATCAAGAACATAGATCCTCGGAAAGGACCGGCAAAGTCAACATGTAGCCGCACCCAAGTGTGAAGCGGTGCAGTGGGTGGAATCTTCTGTTGATGTCTGCATTGATGGGCCACCTTCTTTATTTCTGTGTCCATACCCAGCCACCAAACATAGCTGAGAGCGAGTATCTTCATTTTCAACACCCCTGGGTGTCCGTTATGCAAGTCCTGCAAGATGGGGTCCTGGTCCTTGCTCATAATGATGATGCGCATTTTCCATAGCAGAATACAGTCTTCAACACTGAACTCGGACAGTTTGGTTGAAAATGCCCAGTGCACCTCAGGTAATTTCCGATGCTGGCCCTGCATAGAACTATGTGACGGACTTTGGACTATTCGGGATCTGTCTGTGTCCATTTCCATATCTGGGACACCAGTAGTGTGTCCATAACGTTTAACGTGGCTATCACTTCATGGACCGAGGCGGAGATGAAGGGCGTGTCAGCAATGGCAGCCTGCTTAACTCATCCGCGTTCGTGATTTGAGCAGCTGGTCGATGTTCGAATGAATAGTTATATGCCGCCAGTAGAAGGGCCCATCTCTGTATTCCAGCAGAGGCAACGGGCGGGATTGCTGTGCCCTCTTTAAAAAGTCCCATTAGCGACTTGTGGTCTGTAAGGATCATGAATGGACGGCCGTACATGTAGTGGTGAAACATTTGTACAGCAAATTCAACGGCCAACCCCTCTTTCTCAATCGGCGCATTGTTGTGCTCTGCCACGGCCAACGTCCTGGAGGCAAATGCGATCGGCCGCTCTCCGCCATCATCCATGCGATTGGACAAAACGGCTCCAATGCTGTCTGGCAAGACATCACATGTGACTATGAGAAGTTTGATGAGGTCGTAATGAGTGAGCAAGCGTGATGTGGTCAATTACTTCTTGTCTTTAGCAAACGTTTCTTCCTGTTGTGCTCTCAACACCCACTCCTGATTTTTTTCAGTAAGAGGTGTAGGGAGGTCAACATAGTTGTGAGACCGGGGATGAACTTTTCATAATAGTTTGCTAACCCTAGGAATGAACGCAGTTCAGTCGTGTTCTCGGGTGTAGGGGCTTGTTGAATAGCACTCACTTCTTCTGCGGCAAGGTGCAACCCATCCTGATTCACATGGTAGCCCAGATAAACTACCTCTTTTGCGTAGAATGCACATTTTTCCCTTTGTAGGTAAATGCCCATCTCCGAGAAATGTAGATACATAGATACATAGAAGATAGGAGCAGGAGGAGCCCTTTTGGCCCTTCGAGCCTGCTCCGCCATTCATCGCGATCATGGCTGATCATCCAACTCAATAGCCTAATCCTGCTTTCTCCCCATAGCCTTTGATCCCATTCTCCTCAAGTGCTATGTCTAGCTGCCTCTTGAATATATTCAATGTTTTAGCATCAACTACTTCCTGTGGTAATGAATTCCACAGGCTCACCACTCCTTGTGTGAAGAAATGTCTCCTTATCTCTGTCCGAAATGGTTTACCCTGAATCCTCAGACCGTGACCCCTGGTTCTGGACACATCCATCATTGGTAACATCTTCCCTGCATCTACCCTGTCTAGTCCTGTTAGAATTTTATAAGCCTCTATGAGATCCCCCCTCATTCTTCTGAACTCCAGCGAGAACAATCCCAACCTGGTCAATCTCTCCTCATAGGGCAGTCCCGGCATCCCTGGACTCAGTCTGGTAAACCTTCGCTGCACTCCCGCGAGAGCAAGAACATCCTTCCTCAGAGAATGAGACCAAAACTGCACACAATACTCCAAGTGTGGCCTCACCAAGGCCCTGTATAATTGCAGCAACACATCCCTGCTTCGATACTCGAAACCTCTCGCAATGAAGGCCAACATGCCATTAGCCTTCTTTACCGCCTGCTGCACATGCATGCTTACCTTCAGCGACTGGTGCACAAGGACACCCAGGTCCCACTGCACACTCCCCTCTCCCAATTTACAACCAATAGAATCATAGAATTTACAGTGCAGAAGGAGGCCGTTCGGCCCATCGAGTCTGCACCAGCCCTTACAAAGAGCACCATACTCAAGCCCACGTATCTACCCTATCCCCGTAACCCAGTAACCCCCACTTAACCTTTTTGGACACTAAGGATAATTTAGCATGGCTAATCCACCTAACCCGCACATCTTTGGACTGTGGGAGGAAACCGGAGCACCCGGAGGACACCCACGCACACACGGGGAGAACATGCAGACTCCGCACAGACAGTGACCCAAGCCAGGAATCGATCCTGGGACCCTGGAGCTGTGAAGCAACTGTGCTAACCACTGGGCTACTGTGCTGCCTACGGTAATGGGCAGAGAACCTCATCCAAATTTCTCAGGTTTTCCTGTTCTGAGGTCGTTGAATTAAACCGCCACACGCGGTAATCTTCACAGTATATTATCCATGATCCTCTGGAAAGTTGCACAAGCCGGCGATACGCCAAAGGGCAGCCTGATATATTCATAAAAGGCCCCTATGGGTATTGATAGTGACATATTTCCATGATGCGAGGTCCAACTCGAGCTGTGATGTGCACGGCTCATGTCTAATTTCGGGAAAGATGACCGCCAGCCAGCTTTGTGTATAAATCTGCGATGCGAGGCATCAGGTGTCGGACCAACCAGGGAGCCTTATTTATTGGCAGCTTGTAGACAACAGAGACCCTAACTGTCTTGTCCGGTTTAAGCACGGGACCACTGGCACCGGCCAATCGATGAATCCTACTGGCCGGATAATATCAAGGCTCTCCAGCTGGCTTAATTCAGCGTTGACCTTTTCTACTGGTGCATAAGGAACTGGGCAGGCCCTGAAATATTTCTGCTCTACATCCGGATCCACCTGTTTCATCGACAGGGCTTCCTTAATTTTCCGTAATCCTGGCTGGAAAACCTCGGGGTATTTCCCCAGCACCTCATCGAAGCCTCCAGTCCGCATCTGGAAAATTTGTTGCCAGTTCAGGTGGAGGCTCTGCAACTAGTCACGGCCTAACTGGCTGGGGCCACGTCCTCCACCATAATCAGCGGACGTATTACTGACTGTTGCCCATTAATCACTGGGGTTATCATGATCCCAGCAATGGCGAGTGGCTCACCTGTATAAGTTGCCAACCTCGCCTCTGCGTCTTGCAAATGTAATTGTTGAATCCCAGATTTTATGGGATTGAGCATTTGCTGCCCAATGACCGTAACTGCAGAACCTGTATCGAGTTCTATCTCTAAAGGGTGACTGTTGACTCGCACGGTGATCCTAATGGGGGCCACTGGGTGTCGCAATGCAATTTAACTGCATACATTCCTCACCTTGCCGATCAATGTGAAAGGTGCGCCTGCCTCTGTTGGGGCGGCGGGCCTGTTGGCTACTTTGGGATTTGCGTTCCCTGTAGTTCCGACATCACCACGTTCCACATCACTGGGTTCCCTTTTTCTCACTCCGGGAAGGTGTCACGCCTCGTTACCTTGGTCGTAGAACAACGGACCGGGCCTATACGGTAATCAGCCCAGGCTGGGGTTTCCGTCATGGGGGATGCTGCTCTCTGGGAGGGAGCAGCACCCCCCATGCACACCCAACAGCATTCATCCCCATACCCTGGAATTCCTGCATCCCCTTTTCGCTGCGTTCGCTCAACAGCGAAATCTGCATGGCCTGTTGTGGGTCTAAAGATGGCTCGGCCAACAATTTCCTTCAGGTTGCCAGTCCCTTGCAAGTAGCCATTTTCAAGATGCTTTCAGCATTTCATGTGGTCCCTTTTGAGAACGGATCACAGTACGTTTTTCTTTGGGGATGTGTCAGGTTAATCTTACCAAGATCTCCACCCACGTTTTGTACTGACTGTTATGAGGTTTGAATGGAATGTGAGAAAAGATATTGCAATGGTTGTTCCTCTGGCTGGATAGACACAGGTGGGAATGGATATTGGGAAATATCCTTACGGAATCTTATTTGTTTGTGTTAATCGGCATTAAACCACAACATGTTATTCTTCACAAGAATAACAAATACAGCCTTCAATATAAATCGAACGGTCAACTTTGTTTTAAGTTGTTGAGGAAAAAAACACCTATCTGAGGTGATTGTACCTTTATGGGAAACACAGCAGAGTAAGGGTCATTTGGCCTGGGTGACCAATTAGGACTCGAGTGGTGAGAAAAGCTCCTGGTCAGAGACATTTTGGGGAGCTGGCTATAGCCCATGCGACTGCTGTATAATTCTTATCAATAAATACCTTTTGTGTTCACTAATGAAGCCTGTGAAAATGCATCTTTACACAGTCTAATTAAAATAACTTAATAGCATGTTAATTTTGATCTCATAGGGGATATATCATCTCAATGTTTTGCAAAGTAGGATTTTTTTGAATAGGTTAGACATTTAAATTGCTAGCATAATTGTCCATTGCCAAAAAGTGTAACTGTACCTTCCAGCTATCTTTTGCACAGATATAACATGAATCCCTTGCAGTTCAGTAAACTTCCAATGTGATGATCTCAAAGACTTTGGGCTGAATCTTTCTGTAGGCATTGGGAACCTGATGTCGGGGCTCTCTGGATCCAGAACCTGCTTGAGGTTGTTCCGTGACTTCTGACTGAACTTCATGGAAGGCAACCAACTATTAATAATAATCGCTTATTGTCACATGTAGGCTTCAATGAAGTTACTGTGAAAAGCCCCTAGTCGCCACATTCTGGTGCCTGTCAGGGAGGCTGGGAGCACTTTGATTGGGGCCTGCTGCATCTAGTTCCCACCTCCTGATCACACCTACCAGGTCTAATTGGTCCAGCAAACACAGAAACAGCCTACTAGTTGACTGGTTTAGCAAAGGGGCTGGTTTAGCTCAGTGGGTTAAACAGCTGGCTTGTAATGCAGAACAAGACAGCAGCACGGTTCGATTCCCGTAACAGCCTCCCCGAACAGGTGCCGGAATGTGGCGACTAGGGGCTTTTCACAGTAACTTCATTTGAAGCCTACTTGTGACAATAAGCGATTTTCATTTCATTCATTTCATAATTGAAGTGTGATTGACAGTTTTACTGCAAAAAACATTTAATTGAGTTTTGGTGTGAAGCCATCAGGGATGGCCACTTACAAAGAAACATGGACATTTGCAAAGACTCAAGGGAAATATGGCCAATATAAGATTCAGGCAGGCTCAGAGCCTAAATGTAAATTTGTAAGCACAGAACCAGACAGTATCGAAACCCCCAGACGATTTGCATTCTAATGACCCATTTCCCTAAGACAAACGACTGGTACTCAGGTATCCGATACAATTCCAGACACATCGGTGCCACTTCCTTTACTCAGGAAGCATAAACAGCAAGGTCAATGACCGCTTAGGACACGCCCAGCCATCAAGCCCTTTTATTGGTTCAGATCGAAAGCAGTGATCGAAGTCTGCCGAATTATTGGGTCCAAACCGAAGGACCGCCCAAAAGAGCGCGACACTGCCATGTGTTCGATCTCTTTTGGACCTGGTGCTCCAGCAACGTCTATCTCCAATTGTAGCACCACGACCAGAAGCAAGTCCAAGTTCAACGCTCGCTACCAGATGGATGAGCCCAGCTGAACCGCAGTTACTTCTCCAGACCCAGCAGATCCAGATTCGAACAAAGGCCACTGTTCCTCTGACCTAAGCCGGGTGCCTGAAGTTAAGTACAGGTTGTCATAGTGTTAGGTGTAATTTAGCTCATAGTGTTTATGTTGCATGTATAAGTTAATCTTGTGTGTAAATAAAGTATTATTGAACTTGAACTAACTAACTGGTTGTTGGGTCTTTGATCGATATCCGGTTGAACCTTGTGGTGGTATCATTTGATACCTGGCGACTCTGAAAGCACTATGATATCAATATCAAGACAAAAGAAGGGCAACTTTATTGACTGCCATATTTATAGTGAGTAAATATAGCAACAGGTGCTTCAAGATCCAATCTATAAAGGTGAATTAAACTGATGATGGCACTTCTCAATTTGAGTCCTTTTGTACAGTTTAAGTGCCTGGATATGTGGATTTAAATGCTCTGTAACTCTTGGGCAGAATTCTCCTATCTTGCTCGCTGTGTGTTTAGTGAAGGTTGGGAGTGAAGAATCTAACAGGAGGCACAGTATCAGAAACCCCGCTGGCATGAATGCAAGTTGCAATTTTCCCAATGTTGGCTTAATGGTGGGTGGGTTTCCCCGCTGCCTGATGGTGCGAAAGTCTTTTGCATCTCATGAATGTTCCTTAAAACAGCTGGTCACCCGATGAACCTCCCGATGCCATCCAATATTGTGCCACGCGAACGGGAAATCACGTCATCCTCAAGTCCATTTGGAAATGAGTGACGTGCAAAAGGCAGAATTCAGTTTGCTCAAGACTTCGAGGTGAGTGCGACATCCATAGCATACCTGCCATTGTACTGTGCCGCTCCTATTGTGCTGAATGTAACTCTGCTGAGGCAGACTGGTTCCACGGTGTTTATGGACAGTACTGCAGGACTCATGGACCCTCCCATTTCACTGCCTTAGATCTGTACTGTGCCCGGGGTTGAGGAGTGCAGGAGCTTTCTGCTTCTGGAGCCTGACACCGTTGTCTGTCTGGACAGCACTGTGCTGCGGGACTCCACTTCGACTGACTGAAGTTCGACTTGGTTGGTTGGGGTGAGAGGTGAAGGTGGGGCCAAAAAGACAAATGGGGGGGCAATTGGGAAGGAGGGTTGTGCATGGGCAGGGGAAGGACAAATGCAAGGGGGGCAATTGGGAAGGAGGACTGTTCAAGAGTGTGGGAGTGGGTGAAGCTCTCATGGGGGTCTGTCTGAGTCCTCCTCTGCAGATAACAATGCACACTGGCTCCAGATGCAGTGGTAGAGATCCACATTGGCTATGGGCACTTTGTGGATGATGGGTGGGAGGGGAGGGTCAGAATGTTGACCATCAGGATGAAAGAATCCAGTATTCGCAGTGGATACTAGAGAATATCAGGAGGTAGTTCCACCTACACATTGTGAGCCAGGTAAATTGGAAGCATGAGGAAGATAATGGAGGGAGTGTCTAACTCAGTCCTGAAGTACAAGCGTAGCAGCACTGTCTTGAGGTCCCAGAACAATGGTGTCATACAAACCACAAGTGAGGTTGGTTCAGTCTGGAAGGGGTATGAAGGCAGTGTGTGTGAGGACTGCTACATTGGGCTATGAGGCTCTAACTTGGGATGCTAACTAACTTGTTGGTGCCGTTATAGCGGACAGGATCCAAGTCAGTTACAAAGGAGAGACTCCCCTTGCCCAGGAAACAACAGAAAGCCGAACATTTCATTCAACGCTGTTAAAGAGATGGACAGAACTCAATAGCCTCACATCAAAGTCTCTACATCGACAGAGCATATGGTCAGTATGAAGCCTTGGAGAGTGAAGGCAGCAATGAAGGTGGTACAGGGACATCATTTCTGTCATACCACCAGTGAAGGACAGTCACGGGTTAACAATAATTACCATCCATCACTGGCGAAATGGATTCCATTCGTTGACCATGAGCAGCTGAAAGGTCATATGCCTGTCACTTTAAAGAATGGAGTGTGGAGATACTTTGGTTTAATCATTTCATTCACACCTTATCACACCACACAGGGCTCCATATGTAACATCTGTGGAATGGAATGTTGACCACCTCTATATGTGTGCTAGAGTCTCAGGGGTAAGGCTGCATCAGGCACACTGCAATCAAAGCACCCAAAGCTGTGGAGCATCGCACCTTCTATTGGTCTCTCAATCACAGAGTCCCTTTATGTATCCTTTAACCATTGTCATCCATGTTTACATTCAGAGAGAAGACAAAAGGACTAGGATTCAGGGATCAAGGCTGCGTTTCTCAGAATCCTCATTCAATGGAGAAGGCAAAGGAGAGAGCGGCATCGATGTGTGCAGCTCCAGCAGCAGGTATCACTTGGGGACATTGTCAGGGGGGAGCCTGAGCATGAGCAGGAGGGTGAGGAAGAGAACCCCAGATAGCGGAGGTAACTCGCCACACTGAGGGTTTATCATCAAAAGGTCCGATTTACAAATCAGTGAGAGGCAGTGCCAGGCATGCCTGCCTCAGTCCCATCAGAGTGTGTGGCCAGGAAGTGCAGGGCTGAGTGCACTGGCAGGACCTGTGGACCAAGGTCTCCATGGGTGGTACGGTAGCGCAGTCGTTAGCACTGTTGCTTCACAGCACCAGGGACCCGGGTTCGGTTCCCGGTTTGGGTCACTGTCCTTGCAGAGTCTGCATGTTCTCCCCGTGTCTGCGTGGGTTTCCTATGGGTGCGCCTGTTTCCTCCCACAGTCCAAAGATGTGCAGGTTAGGCAGATTGTCCATGCTAAAATTTCCCCTTGATCTCCAAAGGTTAGGTGGGGATATAGGGATAGGGCGGGGGAGTGGACCGAGGTGGGGCCCTCTTTTGGAGGGTCGGTGTGGACTCAATGGGCCTCATGGCCTCATTCTGCAATGTAGGGATTCTATAATATGTTGCTTAACTGGGCACAACAGCGTAATTCAACCTGATCCTACCCTCCTCTGGGATCCATGGGCACACATTTCCTTGCAGGTTATTGAATAATAATTTGGAGCCAGAACCCTGGTTACTTTTGCTTTTCTTAACCTCCACTGTTGTCTCAGTGGAAATCAGCGAACAGCAGACAGGGATTCTACCTGGGCATTGCTGCAATTTGGATCATTATCACACCTAGTATATTTACTCAGAGAGCCTTTGGCGAGTTCTGTTTGCTTTACTTAATTAATTCTGAGAATATTATGGACTCTGAAAACATCCTGAAGAAGTGTTCTGCTGTCGTGGCTCTCCTTTAATTCCACTTTATAAATAGTGTACCTATCATTAGAAATTTATAGAAAGCTTTCTGCCTGAAGCTATGTGAAAGAGCATTTCACATACTTAAAATAAAAGGGTTTTTATTCAAGGTGCTAAATGCTTCTGCAGATGTATTGCTTCAAATCTGTAATGTAATCATTAATATTTTACAAGCATTCGCCTCAGAAGAGGTACCTATTCTGAACACAAATATCTTTTCATAGTACTGTATACTGTTCACTGGTTTTAATAGCTCTGTAATTGACACCAGAAACTTTATTCTTTGTCTTGTTCAATTTAACAGGTACAGAATTCAGAATATGGAAAGTACATATGTTATTCTCTCAGTCTGAATAAAGATTGTAGACTTCCAGTTAACACAAATACTTTATTCAGTGGGTTCGTTCTGTTTCCGGAGCTTAACTAGATATAATACAGTCAAGAGGTATGACCAGTGAAACTAAGGTAAGCTGCCTATGCTGAGCTGTCTCTGTCTGCTGCTGCTCACTAGCCCTGTGCTTCTGAAAGAGGCGGATCCTACCTTGGGCTGGACCCTTTATACCCGTCTCTGATGCTGCCCTCTAGTGATGCTGTGTCTGTTACATCTGTCTGCAGTCCCTGGTGTATGTGCAGATGTATGTACAGATCACTGCACCCCCCCCCCTTTTATTGGACATGTTTTCTAGACTGGCCTCAAGAAAACTGTACATAACAAGTGGTGAGAATTTGCAAATCTGCACACTGTGAAAATGATAAAAGTAATACAGAAACAAGTAACTGTGTTGTGAGTCCATCGTGAGAAATGTCCATATTCGTCTTGTGCGTGTGTTGAAGTGTCGTAACAAATCTAGCCGGTCGGGTTCCTTACGGCTTCTGCTGGAGCGTCTTAACGGTGGTAGTAAGGATGATGGTTTGATGTCATCAAGAGTACTGTCTGACATTGTGTGGCGAGGAACGTCCTGTGGACAAATGGACTCAGTCAAGTCCAGTGTGGGAAATACTGGCGTTGTAGGTCGAATCTCTACTAGATCCCGGCGGTTACGGCCAAAAAGTACTCCCGCAGACGATTTGACAATGTAGGACTGCGGTGCCTCCTGCCTGATCACCGTGGCTGACTCAGACCATCCGCCTTCTGGGTCTCTGATTCTGATGGTGTCACCTATTGTCAGTGGCTTGAGTGGGATCGCATGTTGATTGTAGCATATTTTTTGTTTGTAGCACAGTGCCCGCATGTCGTCGAGAACCGGTGCGTTGCCGGGGTATCGGAATTGATTCGCCGTAGGGTTGTCCGGACGTCTCTGCTGAAGAGCATTTGCGCTATCGACAGCCCTGAGCTCAATGGGGCTGCTCAGTACGATAACAGTTGATGTCGGAACGTGACTCGGCTGCTTTGCTGATGAGTCGTTTAATGATGTGGGCACCTTTTCCCCCTGTTCCATTTGATTGCGGGTAGCGATTCTGTGTCGCACCGTTGTCTGACCTCGACTTTCTCCTGTGTTTGTGGTATTGATTCTGTATGTCATCGTTCGTGAAAGCTGTTTTGCTTGTTTGTTCTGGAGTAGATGTGAATTTGTGAGATTCTTTATCATGCCATGGTAGTTTGTAGTCTTATCATTGTTTCGCAGTGTGCTCTGGCATTGTCCTTCACGTGCAGAGTTGTACAGGTCATTGTTTCATTGTTGTTGTTTCTGTCGTTTCTGTCTTTGTTGTTTTCGTTGTCGTTCTTGTTGTTTTTGTCGTTTCTGTCTTGGTTGTGTTCGTTGGCGTTTTTGTTGTTGTCATTCTTGTTGTTCTTTTTGTCACGCTTGTTGATTCTGTTTTCGTTGTTTTTGCTTTTATTCTTGTTCTTTTTCTTATCGTGCTTGTTGTTTCTGGGATGCTTCTTGTTGCTTTTGTCGTTCTTGTTGCGCTGCGTGTTGTTTTTGTTGTTGCTGTTGTTGTTCTTGTTTCTGCTGTGCTTCTTGCAGTTTTTGTTGTTCTTGTTGCGCTCAATGAGAGTGCCATGTGGATGATTTGAGTCATTGTCACAGTTATTGGTGTCAGTGTCCTTTGTGGTATCTGTACCATTGAGCGTTTCTTCTTGAGAATTGTGAGAATGTTCTGATGTTGCATTGATGTTGGTGACATCAGTCATTTGTGGTGGATTCGATTCCTCTTCTTTGCTTACTTGGTACTCCTCTTCTAGAGTCATTTCTGGTTCACTTGAATCATCATTGAGTTCTTGGTGCTCCACTTTTGGAATCATTTCAGGGTCATTTGAATCATCATTGATTTCTTGGTGCTCCTCTTTTGGAGTCATTTCAGGTTCATTTGAATCATCTGTGACCTCTTTGTGCTCCTTTTCTGGAGTCAAAATCTTCAAGATTTCTATTGACGTGGTTTCTCTGGACTCTTGGTGTCCTCTTCTGGAGTCAAAATCTTCAGGATTCCTATTGACGTGGTCTCTCTGGACTCGTGGGTGGCCGTCCTCTGATTATTGAGTGCTTCTGTGCAGACGAGCTGAGATATGTCAGTCTCGCTGTGATCCTGCACATCCTGTATGGGAATTGTGATTTCTTCGTTACTTGTCTCACATACAGTGGGTAGACATTCAGTGTCTTCTTCCGGTGGCTCAAATAAGCCTGATAGATCTTCATGGTCTTGTACATGCATGGCGTTCGCTATGGAGTGTTTGCTTGCTTCCATTTTTGAGTCTGCCACCGAGCTGTCTGTGGAGGCTTACGTCACTCTCTTTGTGGAGGCTTGCATCGATCTCTTTGTGGAGTCCTTCATCGCTCTCTCTGTGGAGTCTGTCATCGCTCTCTCTGTGGAGTCTGTCATCGCTCTCTCTGTGGAGTCTGTCATCGCTCTCTTTGTGGAGTCGTGCAGTGTTCTCGCTGTAGAGTCGATCTGTGCTCTCTCAACGGAGTCGTTCTGTGCTCTCTGTGTGGCGTCATCTTCGTCTTGGGTATTGCTGTCATCCAATGTACTGACGATCTGCCATGGCACCATGGTACCATGGTATTGGATTCATCTACCATGAGAAGAGTCCTATTGAGCTTTTCAACCATGTTGCTGATGCTGTGATCAGGATCTCCGAATAACTCAGCCATGTCTGAGCAGTATTGTGTGTATTGTTCGTTGGACAAATCATCGCTTTCTTTTTTGGAGTTGTGATTGTTCTCTTCATGTTCAATGAACAAATCATCTTGTGTGGGGGCTGGGAACCTTCGTGGTGCGTGGACCATTCTCTGTTTCTTGGCGTCAGCCCGCAGCATAATCCTGCACTCACGAGTCGGGATGTCATATATGCTGGGCTGAAGATTCCCCAATCCGAAGAACTCACCGTCGGTGACTTCACGGTACAACACCTCTAGTTGCAGTTCGGATTTGGTACTGGGGTAGCCACCTCCCAAGATGAAATCTTCGTCTGAGTCGTAGTCTACAAGGACCATATCGTTTTCGAAGGCAGTGCTAACTGCTTGTTCCAGGGTGTTGTGACAGTTATTTTCAACTGCTGGTGTAAGTTCGGGCATTGTTCTGTCTTTGAGGTAAGAAAATTGGATTTTGCATCTTTAAATTTCTTTTTGTTCATTTTCGTGCATTTCCCTTTTAAGTGGGCGTAGTCCTGGTCCTCTGACGTCATGACGCTCGTGTGCAGTGTGCCCCGAGCACTAACCCCGTCTCACACACTGTCACCCTACCACCCACCCCTCACCCCCGTGGACGGCTGAAGCCCCACCCTGCACCACATGCGGTTACCCATGCTGTTGCCATTGCCGGGTGACCTGGCCACTGAGGCCATCACCCACCCACCCCCTGGGCTGCATGCGTTGGATTGTCTAACACTGCTGTTTTATGTGTTCCGTTCTCCCCCCCACCCCCCATCCCCGCCCCGGAGATGGTCACACACAACCGCCGGGAGCAGGAGAAGACAGGAGGGGGACTGCCAGATCTGAGGCCCCTCACCATGGCAGAACAGAGGGCCTTGGACGTAGTTGGCAGCCCGGAGGGATGGGAGGTCACTGAGGCGGAGGAAGTGAGACGCCGCTTAGTTGCGGTTCCCTGTGACAAGTGTGTCAACCCTCCCCCCCTCAACACCACTCCCACACCACCCTCACCCCCATATATTCCTCACCCCCACTCCACTGTCACCCCCACCCACACACTCACCCTACACAACCCCCACACCAGCACAACCCACCCCCATGCCCACCCCTACTCCCCCCGGCCTGCAGACTATTCATGCATCTTGTCTTGTGTCTTGCAGGACCTATTGAAGATGGGGCAAGTCCATCTTGACGGGGAGAGCAGCTCAGACACCAGCCCTTCACCTGAGTCGCAGGACACCCCGAGCTCGGGTCGGAGGATGACAGCAGGTTCCCGTCACAGCTGTCTCCAACACCCTCCACCATCCCAGAGACATGACCTCGGTTGGCCATGTTAGTGATGAGGCTCCTGGGACACTTTCCGGTACAGTAGGTGGGGGTAGGAACACCCAATACCCTCCATAATACCCTTGGAGTTTTTTAAACCCTGGCCCATAACACAATAAACACCTGTTACTATTTTACAACCTGCCTTGTGCTCTGTCTGATGGGGGTGAGGTGAGGTTGGTCATCGCGGCCTGGCCGGGGAGGGGGGGGGAGGGGGGGGAATATGCTGATGTTGTGGGGGAGGAATGGCGGACGCTGTTGGAAGCCCGTTCTCTACGCCCCCCCACCCTATCCCCCCCACCACCTTCACCGCCGACCGTCCCCACCACCACCACCCCAATGGATCCGATGTGTGATGGAATGGCCAGCTCGCATGCAGGGGTCACCCAGATGGGCGCTGGAAAGTGCCACCGTGGGCAGGAGTCAGATATGTCGTATGATGCGGAGCACTGGAGCTCATCGCAGAGCACGTTGTCATCATCCTCCATCCGATGGACCAGACTCGGTGTTACGCCCAACCCAGGGCCCCCACCCCATTGTGCGGCAGGTATGTATCACAGAGGGGGTTGCAGGCGGGAGGAGGGGGGTGGGGGTGTCAGGGGTGTGTGAGGGGGGTGGGATTGGGATGCGGTCTCCGTGCCCCTGGCCAGTTACCCCCCCCTCCACCCCCCCCCCTCCCCCCTCCCCCCTCCCCGCCTCCTAGCCGCAGAAGCTGGAGGCGGTCAGAATGTCCCGTACGCATTGGACCTGTCTGGGCTCCATGTTCTGCCCACCCTCGCCCTGCTCCACATCCTCCACGTCAGACGAGGCTTGCCATTCATCCTCCTCCTCCAGCACATCGCCCCTCTGCTGCGCAATGTTGTGGAGGCCGCCACATTGCAGGCGACCCTCTCTGCATCATATTCGACGCCCCATCCAAAGCGGTCCCGCACCTGAATCGTATCTTCAGGAGGCCGAAGCACTGCTCGATCACGGATCTGGTCGCTGTAGGGGGTCGTTGCAGTGGGTCCCCGCATCAGCCTGTGGCCTCCGGTAGGCGTTAGCAGCCACAACTGCAATGGATAACCCCTGTCACCCAGGAGCCAACCCCTCAGCCGGAGGGGGGGGGGGTGGGGTGCGACTTGAACATGTCAGGAATCATCGAGTGTGCCAGGTTGAAGGCATTGTGCATCTGCCCGAGTATCGGGTGCCGACGTGTAGTATGTGCAGCTGATGATCACATATCAGTTGCACGTTCATCGAGTGGAACCCCTTTTAGTTTGTGTAGAGCGGCCTGTCATCTGCAGGTGCCAGTAAGGGGACATGCATCCAGTCAATCAGCCCCTGGACCCGGGGCATACCGTCGATGGCAGCGAACCCTGCTGCCTGGGCATCCTGCTGGTCTCGGTCCACATTGAAATAGACATATTGATCCACCTGGATATATAGGGCCTCCGTCACGGCACGGATGCACCTGCGCACCGAGCTCTGTAAGATCCCGGACAAGTTCCCACTCGGCACCTGGAAGGACCCTGTGGCGTAAAGGTTCAGGGCGACCGTCACCTTGGCGGCCACTGGGAGCGGGTGTCCTCCCCCATACCCCTGCGGTGCCAGCTGTGCCATTATCTGGCAGATGTGTCGCACTGTCTCTTTGCTCAGCTTCAATGGCATGCCCAGTCCGGCAGATCCTCGAATGACAGGCGGTGCCGGTACACACGAGGCCTCATCCGGCGGTACCTTGGCACCTCCTCCTCCTCGGCCTGTTGGGCAGCCGGCCCTCCAACCTGGGCGGCTGCCACATGCCCTCTGCTGCCCACTCCATTGCTGCACGCACTGCTGCTGTCCGCACCATTGCTGCACACGCTGCTGCTGCCTGCTCCGTTGCTGCACGCTCCGTTGCTGCAGGCGCTGCTGCTGCATCTTCCTCCTCCTCCTTGAGCATCTCCAGCTCATACAGCCGCAGGGCATCCCCCAGGGCTGTGGCGGCTAATAAGAAGGCCACCATTGCAGGTTGTATTCCAATATCCATTATCTGCAGGGGGTGAAAGATCGACATGTTGGCATGGTACATATCCCTGTGCCCAACCAGGTCCACTGTGCTACATGGTGGCTCCGGTTGGCACTGTGGGATCCTCCCCCGCATGACACTTCCCCCATCCTCATCCCTGCACCCCTGGCCCCGTCGGTGCCCAGCACTGTGGGGGCCTCTGGCCCTGCTGCCCATCCCTAATGCTAGGGGAACCGTTGGCTGGCACTACCCTCGCCAGGGAATACTGTGGTTGCTGCCCTGGATGGGCCACCGGTGGGTGGAGGCCGGGTTGGGGGGGGGGGGGGGGGCGGTGGGGGGATGTTGGGGAGTGGGGGGGGGGGTGGCGGGGGCTGGCGTGCGGGGGTGGGGGAGGTAGGGGCACCCATAAGGCCTGTGTCACGCTGCAGAACCAGGAGCCAACGTGGGTGGTCAGTGGCTGCGCAGCAAGATGGCCACTGTCATGGCGGTCTGTGCCTGGATACCGCCCCAGTCCCGTGGGGGCGTCACTCTGGCCACTCTGCCCATTCCCCCCATCTCCCCCCACCTCCGCCGGTCCTTGTAGGGCCTCCACCATCCCAGCCAGCGCGGCCAGTGTCCGGGCTGGCAGCCGGCAGTCACTCCTCTCCGGGTCCTACCTCCTTTCCCTCTACCTCAGCAGCCACGGTACTGGTTTCATGATTTCTAAAAGCACACGTGAACCGTGCCGTCGGGAGTTCAGCCCATCGGAGGCGGAGAATCGTGGAGGCCCCGGATAATATCCGGTCGGACCAGCTAATGACATGCAAACGGCGTCTATTGTACGTGTGTTCCGGAACGCATTGACGCCGCTGTCGAGGTGACGGAGAATCACAGTTTGGCGTCAAATCGGCGCCTGCCACGATTTTGCCGTTGGAACCGTTTCTCCGCTCAATCGCCTTTCCCGATTTCGGTGTCGGCCAACGGAGAATCCCGTCCATAGGATATGAAATGGTAAATGGTGCGTACACGTATAAATTAATATAAGACTGAGCTATCAAGTGGAAAGGAACGTCTTCCAATCTACTATAAACTTGAAGATTGAATTTCCACTTTGGAAACACCTGGAGCAATGCATTACTCCACATATATATCTAATATTTTTTAAAAATACATTACCATTTTATTACTGTTGTTTGTGTGTTTGTGTGAGAGGGATTGGGGGCAAGATTTCCTTTAGTTCTGAGGCTGGAGTCTGGGGTCTGAAAGTAGGGAGCAACTGTCGTAATAAATGTATGATCTGTGGGCAGCACGTTGGCACAGTGGCTAGCACAGCTGCCTCATGGCGCCAAGGTCCCAGGTTCGATCCCGGCTCTGGGTCACTGTCCGTGCGTAGTTTGCACATTCTCCCCGTGTCTGCATGGGTCTCGCCCCCACAACCCAAAAAGATGTGCAGGGTAGGTGAATTGGCCATGCTAAAATTTGCCCCTTAATTGAAAAAAAATGAACCGGGTATACTAATTTATTTCAAAACAAATGTGTATGAAGTGTGATTGGTGAATAGGATTTGTGGGATTTCTGTCTTCTGAAGCAGCCCCTTGGGATCGAGCATGACTTGCTTCCACTCTGGCTTGATGTGTTCGGAGATGGCTGGTAAGTTCAATGCATGTCGTGCAGCCTCTGTCATGTGTGGGCCAGCTGGTGGTGCTTGAAGAGTTGGGTAGATGGGTTGTTTTAAGGTTTGGCGCACCCTCCAACCCCTCAGAATTGCCTCTTCACTTCTCTGATGAAGTCTCTCGATGTGTTTGGTGCCGTCCTGGAATGCGCCTTCTTCTTTTTGGCCGATTGCAAGCCAGGGCCTGCCATAAGTCGGTGGGGATGTTTGACCCTTCTTGGGGATCCTTTGATGACATCTCAAAAGCCTTTTCTTTATCCTCCTGGGAACCTCGTGCTGTGAATGAGTTCTGGGTGGAACAGTAGCTTCAGGAGTCTGGTGTCAGCCAATGGACGACACCTCCTGGTATGGGCTTTCTGTCACATGTGATTGGTGATGTGATGAAGGCAGAAAATAACTAATTAGAAAAGGAGTGGAAGTCAGACACCGAGCCAGTCAGAAAGAACAGTAGATGCACCAAAAAATCTGAAGTACGATTCGGTACCACTCAATGTTGCTCAAAGGAGTTGTTGTTGTTAGCTTTGCTTCACATCCATTTATTGTTTTTTCACCCCTTGGGGAATAGTTGGGGAAGGATATCGGAGCTGATAACAGCCCATTGGACGCTCCTTCCATGGCCAACATGTCCTGTGGCTGGATTCAAACCCGGAGCTGCTGGTCCTGCGCTAGGGATGCTACCACCACTCCACAAGGCCTCCTGCTCACAGGAGTGGGGCTAGGAGACTCAACGTTGGAGTTTTTGGAAAGCAAATTGGACAATTTTAGTATGGTGGGTTCAGAATCTTTCCACAGCTCAATCTAAACTTCATTTCAGTGGGATTCCCCAAAGATTGGGGGATGGCCTGGGCCCATATGGGGTGTAGGGCTAGGGACGCCCTCATTGACTCTTGGTTTGGTGACGACCAGGGCTAGGGTATGAAAACCTCTCCCAATATGGGGTCCCACGTCTTCTCACTACAGTCAACATGGTCGCTCCATTCATGTGCAGGACACTAAAGTGATTGGTTGGTCTTGCAGTGAGATCAGAGCGATGCTCATCTTAATCTCCGCTAAATGTCTGACTCCTGTCTGACAGAGTGCTGAATGTCACCTGTCATTGACCCAGAGAGGAAGAATAAGGCATCTCAGCTACTACTGCCTCCTCCAAGGTCAGGAATCCCAATGTATTTTGCTACCTCTTGGTGAGGTGGACAGACATGTGCACATATTCAGTCAATGGCACCCTCAGAATTAGAGTATTCCAGCACACAAGAAGACTGAGCCTGTGCCGGGGGGGGGGGGGGGGGGGGGGGGGGGGGACCTTCCATGGATGGGGGTTGGGGGATGGGGCTGGGATGCCTGCACAAGGAGAGGCACGGTGTTACTGCATCATCAGTGTGGGAGGTGGGAGAGATATTGTGTTGCCATTCTCACACTGCACAGGGAGGAAACACTGCGTTTTTGCGGGGGTTTACGGAGCATGGCGCCATGACATGGCAGTGAGGATGCTCTTTTTTGTTTATCATTGCAAGTTAGTTATTACAATGCTATCTTTTATCTAATATGTCTAGGTTCACCTGTGCCCACTAGATTCCTATCGTTTCTTACTCTTCCTCACCCTGCCACTACATCTAGGTGTTTCCCCAGGATCCACAGCTGGCATTGAAGCGGCCTGCTGACTTCCACGCCCTGTGCCTGAAATTACCTTGGTGGACTCCCCTAGGGGCTCCCGGCCTGCTTTCAGACAGCAAAGGTGTTGCAGTGCTGCCCTTCTCGGTGTGTGAGGCTGGTGGTTTGTCGCTTACAGGGGAGGGGGGTTACCATATGAGAAAACACCCCTGAGATCCCCTGGGTGGATGGCGCCAGGATGCGCTCCTGCCGACCCTTTGCCTTTTGGCTGCCAGGGGGCCCTGGACTCCACCATGGGATAGAGGTGCAGCTGGAGTGAGATCCAGAAGCCCCGCCATCCTCTGGCACAGAGACCCATGGATTTCCAACAATGCATGCACCATGCAGTTGATCCCCTGCACCATGGAGCTCATGCCTTCAGCCATGGAGGTCATGGGTTGAACCATGGAGGGCAAATCCTCCGCCATGTAGTGCATGTCCTGCACTAAGATCTCCAGTGTGGATGTCACCCTTGCAGTGTTGGCCTCGTTGCATTGTAGTGACGGCAGAATCTCCTCGGACAAAAGGTGATGCGAGTCCTCCAGTCAGGCTTGCAGTCTGAGGAGGGATGCTGTCACCCCTTCCTGATACTTGCGACTCTGGCTTTGCAGATCCAGCAGCTCTGGGACGACCAAACCCAAGGGGCACTGGGCTCCAGCACTCCCCTGAGTGTTGGATTCCCGGGACATCCCTGCCACTGACTCCTGTGGATCATCACGGGAGAGGTGCTCACAAGTGAATGACCCAGAAGCCTGTCTACTATTAATTCCACCGAGGTGTAAGTATCTGTGCTGGTGGAAGATGCGGGTGACAGCTTGTGGCCTCTTCAATGTTGGTGCTCGAAATGTCTCCCTCGGAGTTGTCCAGTGGCTGTGAGGGTGGTCCAGGTTGGTCTGCTAATGGACCTGCAAAGGAAGGGAGATGGCATTAGTATGGGGCAGGGAAACACTGATAGTAGAAAGGTCACTCACGTGAGGCTTGTGCCATGGCTGGGTGTGTTGTACCTTTGGCCCGACCTCGCCTTATGCACAGGTGCGTTCCTGCTCCTCAAGGGCTCGTTCCTCAAATGGGGTTTGGGTCTTGAGATCTAGCATCCGGCTGGCTGTGCCCACTCATGTCTGTTGCGCTTGAGTTTGTTCTGCAAAGAGACAGGTGGATTGGATTGGATTTGTTTATTGTCACGTGTACCGAGGTGAAAAGTTTTTTTCTGTGTGCAGCTTAAACGGATCATTTTGTACATTAATAAAAAAGAAAATACATAATAGGGCAACACAAGGTACACAATGTAAATACATAGTCACTGGCATTGGGTGAAGCATACAGGAGTGTAGTATTTATCAGGTCAGTCCATAAGAGGGTTGTTTGGGTGTCTGGTAACCGCGGGGAAGTAGCTGTTTTGGAAACTGTTCATGCGTGTTCTCAGACTTCTGTATCTCCTGCCCGATGGAAGAAGTTGGAAGAGTGAGTAAGCCGAGTGGGAGGGGTCTTTGGTTATACTGCCCGCTTTCCCAAGGCAGCATGAGGTGTAGATGGAGTCAATGGATGAGAGGCGGGTTTGTGTGATGGACTGGGTGGCGTTCACGACTCTCTGAAGTTTTTTGTGATCTTGGGCCGAGCAGTTGCCATACCAGATGGTGATGCAGCCAGATAGGATGCTTTCTATGGTGCACCTGTCAGTTGGTAAGAGTCAGTGTGGACATGCCAAATTTCCTTAATTTCCTGAGGAAGTATAGGCGCTGTTGTGTGTTTTTGGCGGTAACGTCATTGTGACAGATTTGTGGTGATGTGCACACCTAGGGAAGATGGGAAGAGTGTAGGTAGCATTTGTGCTACGTCAGATGGGGATGAAATGTGGCATGCATGGGAGGTGAACGGGAGCAGGGGTGTGAAGGGTGCCGGAGCTATGGGATGTTTATGTGGGGGGGGGGGGGTACATGGAAAATGCTGTCACCCCGCGAGGTGGATAGGAGTGAGATCACGGTGGAGATGTGAGGACTGTGTTAAGGGGTGCTGAGGGAGACATCAGGAGGCTGAAGGATCTTTGTATCCTCGTCACAGCTCCCCCTTCCACCCAACTTTCTGTCATCAGCAAATTTTGAGATATTACATTTTGTTCCCCTAGCTAAATCATTAATATATATTGTGAATAGCTGAGGTCCCAGCACCGTTCCCTGCGGTACCCCACTAGTCACTGCCTGCCAATTTGAAAAAGACCCGTTAATTCCTTCACTTTGTTTCTTGTCTGCCAACCAGGTCTCTACCCATCCCAATACACTACCCCTAATTCCATTCACTTACATTTTGCACGCTAATCCCTTATGCGGAAATTAGTCAAAAACCTTCTGAGATTCCAAATATATCACATCCACTGCCCCACCCCCTCATCAACTCGACTAGTTACATCCTCAAAGAATTCAATCCATGCTGACTCTATCTGAACCTGCCACTGTTTTCTAAGTGCTCAGCTGTTAAATCTGTGATAATGGATTCTAGAATTTTCCCCACTACTAACATCAGGCTTACTGGTCTATAATACCCAGTATTCTCTCTACCTGCTTTTTAAAATAGTGGAGTTACATTAGCTACCCTCCAATCTGCCTTCAATCGCATCGATTTCCCCAATTCCATTTCTCTACTAATATTGATCTCCTTCAGTTCCTCCCGCTCACTAAACCATTCCCCAATGATCTCCTTCAGTTCCTCCCTCTCACTAAACCATTCCCCAAGTGTTCCCCAACATTTCTGGTATCTGATTTGTGTCCTCGTTTGTGAAGACAGAACCAAAGTATGTATTTACTTGCTCAGCCATTTCTTTGTCCCCTATTATTCATTCCACTGTTTCTGATTGTAAAGGACCTACATTTGTCTTCACCAATCTTTTTCTCTTCACGTACTTATATAAACATTTACGGTCAGTTTTTATGTTCCCTACAAGGTTACTCTCGTACTCTATTTTCTCCTTCTTAACCAATCCCTTGGTCCTTCTTTGCTGAAATCTAAACTGCTCCTAATCCTCAGACCTGTTGTTTTTCTTGGCCAATTTGTATGCTTCTACCTTGGATCGAATACTATTTCCTGCCAGTGTTATGCGCTTCATTGCAAATAATTATGTTCTTCTGGTTTACACCATGGATTAGGGTGAGGAGTGATTGAGGACCATGCACAATCTGCCCTCTGCATCTCTTCCTGTTACTGCTGTTGGCATTTCTATGGTTCCTCTGGGAATGAGGTATAAATGGTCACCATGGACTCTGTGACGTGTTGTGCTGGGCAGGCCAGCCCAATAGCTTCAGTAACAACCACCTATTGGAGACAACTTTGCTTCAGCAATTCCATCTCCACTATCAGTGCAATCCAGCAGGTAGCTTGACAGGTTCTGAAAATTGCTGTCAGGAGAGATACCTTAAATTGAAAGGTTTTGTTGAAGTATTATGTGGGTGTTCTGTCTGCTTGACAGATGAACGATTGTATCATAAATAAAGGAAATGTTCACTCTGAATGGCCTACTTGTGTATTCTGATAATGCTTGTGCTGCATTTTCCCCCTTTTGCCCTTGGGAATTAAATCTCAACATAGAATTTATATTAACTTAACACGGCATAGTCAGAGAGAGGTGCTGGTTACTAATAGCGATACAGATCTCATTAAAAAACTACCAAAAATTGTTTTTGTTAATGTTATCACAGAGGTCAAAATATAACTGCATACAAACATATCAATTAGGGGCAGGAGTTGGCCACTTAGCCCCGTGAGCCTTCAGTAAATTCATGGCTGATCTAATTTTAACCTCAGCTGCACATTCCTGCCTCTCTCAAATAAACTTTCACTCCCCTGCTTCTCGAGTTTCGAGACTCAAAGGCTCAGCCTCAACCATGTTTTTTTAGGAAGGGAATTGCAAAGTCTCACAACTTTGCGAGAGAGAATTTTTTTCCTCATCTTTGTCTGAAATGGACGACTCCTTGGGCTGGATTCACCGCAGCCCCGCACCGAAATCACGTTTGGCACGGGAGCGGAGAATCAAATTTCCTGACGGAATCGGGCCCGGCGACACTCCGGCGATTCTCTGGGCCCCGAATATCCGCATGTTTGGGAATTACGCCGGGCGGCTGGGGGGCCATTGCCAGAGGCCCGTCCAGCAATACTCCGCTCACGACCAGCCGACGTGGAACTAACGTGCTATGGCCAGTAGGGATGCTCGCGTGGCGGCTGCGGACTCAGTTCGTGGCTGCCCTGGTGGGGGGGTGGGAGGATCGGGCACCGGGGGGGGGGGGGGGGGGGGGGGGCCTTATGGGCAGGAGGGGGAGAGATTGGGCCGGACGGATCCTCAGGTGCGCAGCCGATCAGGGTGGCCTAGTTTCTTTGTGTGGTTCCACGGTCCGAGCCCGCCGCGGCCGCTGGAGGCTGCCGCCATGCGCATGCGCGGACTCGGAACCGGACTTGCGGGGTCCCGTATCCGGAGCCAAAGCTGCGTGAATCACTCCGGTTCCCTGCTAGCCCCCTGAAGGTAAGTGAATCGGGTTGTATTTTTTCAGGAAACTCGGGAGTGCAATGCCTGCATTTTTATGCCATGTGGCAACATAACCCCACTCTGGGAGAATCCAGCCCCTTGATTTTAAACAGTGGCCCCTAGTTTTAAATTCCCCCACAAGGGGAGACATCCTTTCCACATCCACCCTGTTATAGTCCCCTCAGGATCTACAACTGGTTTTGTAACTAATGGGTAGCTAGTTCTCTGAAGAAATTTTGGCAAAGTAAAATAGTTAATGAATGGGAAAGAGCAAACATTAAAATTTTTTTAAGCTAATAAGCCCGTTTCCTCACAGCGAATCTCCACCAAAAACGCTTGCACTCACTACAATGTTGAAAACAATTGTTCAGAGGAGTTTTCTGCTGGAGATTGAGGGTAAATTCCAGAACTAGTTAGAATCATAGAAAGTTTCCGGCACAGAATGGCCTGATCCATCGTGTCTGTGCCGGCTGAAAACGAAACCACCCAGTCTAAGCCCACTTTCCGGCATTTGGTCCGTAGCGCTGCAGGTTACGTCACTTCAGGTGCAGATCCAGGCACCTTTCAAATGAGTTGAGGGTTTCTATCGCTACCATACTTTCAGGCATCGAGTTCCAGATCCCCAGAACCCTCTGGGTGAAAAAGGCTTTCCTCATTCCCCTCTAATTCTTCCACCGATCATTTTAAATCTATGCTTCAGTGTGACTGATCTCTCTGCTAAAGTAAATAAGCCCTTCCCTTCTATTCTATCCAGGCCCCTCACAATTTTGTGCATCTCAATCAAATCTCCCCTCAGCCTCTAAGCAGACCAACCCCAGCCCATCCAATTTTTCCTCATAGTTACAACTTTCCAGCCCTGGAAACATCCTCGTAAATCTCCTCTGTAACCTCATTATATCCTTTTTGTAATGAGGTGATCAGAACTGCACACAGTACTCAAGTTGTGGTCTAACTAATGTTTATATAGTTCCAGCTTAACCTCCCTATTCTTATATTCAATACTCCGGCTAATAAATGAAAGGATTCCATCTGCCTTCTTAACCACCCTATCGACCAGTCCTGCAAGGGATCTTGGACTGAGTCATGCGGAATCCCACTGGAAACAGCCTTCCAATTGGAACACCTATTACCCTTTGCTTCTGCCACTGAACCAATTTTGTATCGAGCTTGCTACACTCCCCTGGATTCCGTGCACTTTTCTTTTTTTAACAAGTCTGCAAAATGGGACAGTTGTTTTGTGGCAGGGATCTATAAAGGACCTAGAGGACACACGCCAGACAAAGTGGATTGCAGTGGCAAGACATGATGAAAATAACATATATCATATCAGGGGATACAGTCTACCTGTGCAGAGATTGGAAACCTGGAGGGAACCAAACTTCAGAGCAGCAAAAGCCCATACAGAGAGAGATCAGTAAAGCCATATTATTATAATGATGTTGGGCATTAAGGCACTTAAGATTTTGAGTTTAAAAAGTAGCTAAATAAATTTTTTTTCCTCACGATCTCTTTTTTAAAAAAAATTTAGAGTAACAATTTTTTTCTCCAATTAAGGGGCAATTTAGTGTGGCCAATTCACCGACCCCGCACATCTTTGGGTTGTGGGGGTGAGACCCACGCAGACATGGGGAGAATATGCAAACTCCAACAGTGAAAACACTAGGGAGGAACTCAAAAGATCATGCAAGAATTGTTCCTTGACATCATTAAATAAACCAGTGTTTTTCAAACTTTTTTGCCCAGGGCCCATTTTTATCAACCGCCAATCTTCATGACCCATGCTGGCCGATCCTCACGACCCACGCCAGCCGACCTCCATGACCCGCCATTTTCATTTACCTTTAATGTGGCAGGTGAGCCTTCTTGATCCTCACGATCTCTTTTTAAAAAAAAATTTAGAGTACCAATTTTTTTCTCCAATTAAGGGGCAATTTAGTGTGGCCAATTCACCGACCCCGCACATCTTTGGGTTGTGGGGGTGAGACCCACGCAGACATGGGGAGAATATGCGAACTCCATATGGACAAGGTCCTCACGATCTCACTTGCTTTGTCATTCAGTGTTACATTTTTGTTAAGGACTTCAGCTGATGATTTAAGTTGTTGCTGCATCCTTTGAAAAAAATCAAGAGGTTTGTCCTCGAACTCATTTAGTCTTCAAATGCCTTTGAAGTTTTGAGGGTTTTAATCTTCCATTTGCCAGTACATAACACATATGAGCTTTGCATCCTGATTTGCATTTCCACAATTAACAAGCCCATACCTCAAGTAATCATCTTTGTACAGCTTTGTTCCTGATTTCAGCTTCTTCTTAATGGGTTGTTCACCAGAGGCCCTGGAGCTCACACCAACACTGCTATAAAATGGAGGAATCGTCTCTCGCCCAGAGCACGTGACGTCAGTGTATATGAGGTGTGACTTGCTCTGTGCCGCTGCTTTTGGAGAGAAGACCCAATTGATTTTTTAAAAGAATCTGCTTCTGGGTCAGTGCGCTGACGTCAGGAGGAGGCGTTCTGCCTCTCTGGGCTCTGGGCCTGGGCACGATTGAGGGGGCACACATGCGTGGGATCGCCGGCATTCTGAAAGCCGGTTCTGACCAGTGGGCACTTCTTGCCGCGATTGGGAAAGGCGTGATCGATGGCTCCGCAACCCTCCCGACACCCGCCCGCGACCCACCCATGGGCTGTAACCCTGAGTTTGAAAATTACTGAAATAAACAATTGTTTCACACTGGCCAGCCCCTGGATTTTCTGACAAACGATGTTTGTTTGATTTTGCAGTTACAAATATATACAATCGCTTAAAGCCTAAAATAATCTAAAATATTAATCAAATTCTTCTGGTTAAATCCTCAGTTGATAATGTTCCGAATGCATGATTAGGGAATAACTAGGCCAATGGTTTTGTGCCCTGTACAATCAGTGAGGATCCACTGCAGTGCTGTATACAGTCTGATTCTAACTATGCAAACTCTCTTGGACGATTATAAACCACAGCCACTGCTATCGAAGATACAAAGGATGACCTGTTTCATAGGAGGAGATTAGGATCTTTGCTACATCGGTGTCATTGCGCTGTGGTCGAACAGAAAGGAAGAACAGAACATTTTCTTAATAAGTGTATCTTCACACACACACTTCTTTCCCTTTGGGGAATAGTGGGGGAAACATGAGGCTGGATTCTCCGCCTCAAGCTGCCGGTAGCGAAGTTACCGATTAGTCAGAGAATCCAGCATCGAGGTGCCTATCTGTTTCCATTGTTCCGGTCCCCTGCTGGCGTCGGGAGTGAGGTTTGCGCCCCGCGCAGGCGGGAGGATGCCTTTAATAAAAAATTTAAAAAATTCTTTATTCTCCTTTTTCGCATTTTCCCCCAAATTTACACCCACCAACAACAAACGATAATCAGTAACAAATATGTCAATCCCCATATCAATAACAACAATCCCATCCTCCCACCAAACCCAAAACATTCGCCCACATGTTCACAGAACAACTGACAAAAAGGAACCAGGAATCCCATTAACACCCATCGCCCCCCTCCCCCCCGGCCCTCCCACCCACCTACCCCAACTAATGTTCGATGTTATCCAGTTCTTGAAAGTGCATAATGAATAATGCCCATGAATTGTAGAACTCCTCTGTCCTTCCCCTCAGTTCAAACTTAACCTTCTCAAGAGTCAAGAATTCCAACAGATCCCCCCGCCACGCCAGGGCACTGGGTGGAGAGGCTGCCCTCCAACCCATCAGGATCAGTCTTTGGGCGATCAACGAGGCGAAGGCTACAACATCTGCCTCCGTACCCGTTTCCAACCCTGGCTGGTCCGACGCCCCAAATATGACCTCACGGGGGCCTGGGTCCAGTTTCACGTGCACCACTTTAGAAATTGCCCTAAAAACCTCCTTCCAGTAATCCTCTAGCTTTGGACAGGACCAAAACATATGAACATGATTAGCGGGATCCCCCCCGCAACGTTCACACACATCTTCAACTCCTTCAAAGAATCGGCTCATCCTCGCCCTCGTGAGCTGTGCTCTGTATACCACCTTCACCTGTATCAGCCCCAACCTCGCACACGAGGTGGAGGCATTCACTCTCTGGAGCACCTCACACCAGAACCCCTCCTCCATATCCTCTCCCAACTCTTTCCCCCACTTTGCTTTGATCCCTTCCAGTGGTGCCTTCTCCTCTTCCAAAATAGCTCCAATGACCTCTGACACTACCCCTTTCTCCAGTCTCCCTGTCGTCAGCACCTCCTCCAGCAATGTGGAGGCCGGCTCCTCCGGGAAGTTCTATATCTCCTTTCTGGCAAAAATCTCGAACCTGTATGTATCGAAACATTTCCCCCTGCTCCAGACCATACTTCGTTTCCAGCTCTTTCAATCCTGCAAACCGACCCCGAAGAAACAAATCTTTTTGTGTCTTAATCCCCTTTTCCTCCCATTTCCGAAAATTTCCATCCCACCTCCCTGGCTCAAATCTGTGGTTCCCCAGAATCGACATTTCCCTTGACCCTGCCCCCAACCCGAAGTGTTGGCGAAACTGCCTCCAAATTCTCAATGAAGCTATTATTACCGGACTCCCTGAGTATTTCCCCAGGGCTATCGGGAGTGGCGCTGTTGCTAGTGCTTTCAAGCCTCAACCCCCTGCACAAACTCTCCTCCATTCTGACCCACTGAAAATAAACCCCTCTGACCCAGCTCCCCACCTTCTCCACATTTGCTGCCCAGTAGTAATACATCAGGTTCGGAAGACCCAAACCCCCTGCCTGCCTTCCCCCTCTGTAGTAGCACCTTTCTAACTCTGGCCACCTTCCCTCCCCATATGAACGACGTAATCCTTCCCTCAATCTCTCTGAAAAAAGCCTTTGGCAGGAAAATCGGCAGGCATTGAAAAATAAACAGAAATCGTGGCAACACATTCATTTTAACTGCCTGTACCCGACCCGCCAGTGACAGAGGGAGACCATCCCACCTTGCCAGATCGGCTTTCACTCTCCCCACCAAACTAGAAATGTTGTACCCCCTACACTACCGGGCAATCTGCACCCCCAAGTACCTAAAGTGAGTCCCTGCCCTACGGAATGGCAGCCCCCCCAACCCTGCCCCCACACCCTGCCGAGATACCACAAAATACTCACTCTTGTCTAGATTCAGCTTGTACCCCGAGAAAGACCCAAACATTCGAAGTAGCTCCAATATTCCCCCTATCGACAAACTCGGTTCCGACACATATAACAGCAAGTCATTGGCATATAAGGACACCCTATGCTCTATCCCCCCCGTACTATTCCTTTCCATATCCCCGAACTTCTTAATGTGATGGCCAATGGCTCAATCGCGAATGCAAACAGCAGGGGGGACGTAGGACATCCCTGCCTAGTCCCACGGTGGAGAGAAAAGTATCTTGAGCTGATGTTGTTTGTGCGGACACTCCTTATACACCCCTCGGCTCCTTATATAGTAGCTTTACCCAATTCACAAATCTTGGTCCAATCCCAAACCGCTCCAGAACTGCCATCAAGTACCCCCCATTCTACCCGGTCAAACGCCTTCTCAGCGTCCAATGCCACAACCACCTCTGTTTCCTTCCCCTCCGCCGGTGCCATAACGACGTTCAAAACCCGTCTAACGTTTGAAAAGAGCTGCCTCCCTCTCACAAACCCTGTCTGATCCTCACCTATCACCTTCGGAGGCACTCCTCCAGCCTACCCGCCAGTACCTTCGCCAATACTTTTGCGTCCACATTCAGAAGTGATATGGGCCTATACGACCCACACTCCGTCGGATCCTTATCTTTTTTTAGCAACAGGGAGATCGATGCCTGCCCCATGATTTGTGGCAACATCCCCTTCCCTATCGCCTCTTCAAACATCCCCACCATCAGGGGTGCCAGCTTATCCTTCAATTTTTTATAATATTCCATCGGAAACCCATCCGGCCCTGCCACCTTCCCCGACTGCATCCACCCAATCGCATCCTTTATCTCCTGATCCCTTATCGCTCCTTCTAATGTAGCCCTGTCCCCCTCCTCTAACCTCTGGTACTCCAACCCATCTAGAAATTCCTGCATCTCACAATCTCCCCCGGATGGCTCTGACCTGTACAACCTCTCATAAAATTCCTCAAAAACCTTGTTAATCAGATCCGGCACCACCACCAACTTCCCTGCCCTATCCCTCACCTGCACAATTTCCCTTGCCGCTGCTTCCCTCCGGAGCTGCCCTGCTAACAGACGCCAGGCGGGAGGATGCCTGTTTGATTCTCCGGCCTTCTGGGCTGGGAATCACATGGCCAAGAATTATTACTGGTCTTGACAAAAGTAGTCCTGATGCAGTGGACCTTGAGGGGGACAGGGGGTATTTCTTTAAAGGGGGTGATGGTCAGCCGCAGACCTCGCTATTGGAACGGCCACTTAAAATGATAGCCCGATAGCCGCCATTTTGCATTTTGCAATTCTTTTGCATGGCTAAGGATTGGGAATCGCTTCCTGAATTGTGCTCCAGCAGGTGAACAGCGTTGCCGAAATGGAGAATCCGGCCCATAGATTCCCTACAGTGCAGAAGGAGGCCATTCAGCCCATCGAATCTGTACCGACTATCCGAAGGTTTTCTGACTTCTGCAGATTTTGTCTGGGATTATCAGCCTGTTTAACTGCATTATGAACACTCCTTCTATGGCCCAGTGCTGGTGTTGGCTCTGAACCCAGAACTCCAGAGGTAGGGACACTACCACTGTGTCACAAGACCCCCCCTCGTCAGCAGGGCAGTTGAGGGAAAATGTAATAAATGCTTTCAAATCGATGGAGGGACTCGATAGAGTAAATAAGAAGGAACTGTTATGGCGAGAAGGTGAGTCACAAGTGGACATAGATTTAAGGGAATTGCCAAAACAAGAATAGGGGAGATGAGGAGTATTCTTGTGTCCGTTGCGTTGCTGTGATTTTACTACACAGCCTGAGATGGTGGTGGAGGCAGGTTCAAAGGGAATTGGTTATATACATCTAAAAATCTACAGGAAAGTGTAAGGAAATCGGTTTTGTTTGGCAGCTCTTTTAAAGAGGCAGCGCAAAGGTAATGGGCCAAATGGCTATCGTCAGAGTCTATAGAAATAAAAGTGGAAGGGACGGGAAAAGAGAAAATGTCATAAATTTCTCTGCTGTGGAAAAATAAAATATTTCCATTTTTGGCTACACTGTAAGGATGTTCACATCGGAGTTAGTCACTGTAACACCAGTGTTTATGTCAGCTTCACGTTTCAAAGGCCTGCAATTCCCTGGGCCTGCCAACAGATTATGTTTAAACTCCAAACAAACCTTGACACTGGAAAATGTGTTTTATGAATTGGGATTGCTGTTGCGTAGCTTTGTGAACTGTGAGAGTATGTCAGGCATTGGGGCGAGGACAATGGGAGCTGCAGGACTTACTGTCTGTTCATTCTAATCGACAGACAACTCCCACGGGTGTGTGCATCTAAATCCCCTGTAGGATATTCTCAATCCCTGCTCCAGGACAGAAAGCTCTGCCCTAGGAGTGCAAATTTGTAAAACCCACCTAGAGTAGGCATGTCTGGCTCCTCTCATTAGATATGTGGAGGTCAGCCTCAGCAGCAGAGTTACATGCCATGCTAATCTCTACATAGAAGCATTGGAGGAAGGTTACAGAAGGAGGCCATTCGATCGTCTTGCCTGTGCTGAATCTCTGCAAGAGCAACTCACCTAATTTCACTCCTTATCTATCCTTGAAGCCTTGCAGATTTTTCTCTGCACATAATCATTCATTTCCCTTCTGAAAATCTCGATTGTGCCTTCCTCCACCACTCTTTCACGCAGTCCATTGCCCAGCCTAACCATTTGTTGCATAAACACATTTTTTCTCATGTTGGCACTCTTTCTTTGGCCAATTACCTTCAATCTGTGCCCTCTGGCTCTCAACCTTTTTGCCAATGGGGATAATTTCTCCCTATCGACTCCTCCAGATCCTTCATGATTTTGAACACCTCTAAAAAGCCTCCTTTTCATCTTATCTTCTCCATAGGAAACAGATTTGTTCTGCAGAGAGTGAGCGTGGTTTCGATGGGCTGGGTGGCCTCTTTCTGTGCAGGAAATGATTCTGTGACTCTCGGGAGAACAGCCCCAGTTTCTCCAACCTATTCATATCACTAAAATTTCTCATCCCTGGAATCATTCTGGTAATTCTTTTCTTGAACCCTGTCTAATTCCTTCACATTCTTCCTAAGGTATCGAGGAATGGATACAATATTCCAACTGAGGCCAAACCCAATGGTTTATAAACATTCATCATTGTGGATGTGGTGGCTCGAAACATACACTAGAGGCTTCCAGTAATAAACCAAAGGGTTTATTGATGAAAAGCAAAGGCATTTGATAACAGGGATAGAACACGATACAACAACCCTAACTCCCTGGTCCACACTGCCAGGGGTCCTGCTCCCAGGGGCCCGCACAAACTCCCCATTGACCGGGACTCACACGCTCCCGAGCAGGTCACATGGTCAGTGGAGCTCACCTCCTTAAAGGGGCCACATCTCTCCTACCCAAAAACTATGTACAAAAGTTACAATTGTTAACAAGGTCAACTAAGGAAAGAGAGTCCATTAAAAAGTCAATTTGTCTGGAGACCGACAGGCTCTCGTGGACCTCCGTAGACCAGCCACAGACGCGGCACTTTTTTGGGCAATCGAGTGCTCCACAGTTGATACCACCTCAGGAGGCCCCACTTCAATGACAGACGAACTGGCCTCACCGACGTTGACAGGCACAGCCGGTTGAACAGAAGCAGGAATCCCTGGCTCGCATTGGCTGGACCGGGTTACAGGAGTTTTCACGATGCTCATTGGATTTGTTCACCCCATATTGGGGTCGCCATCCTTCGACTCCTTAGGTGGTCAGCGGGATATCTCATCTGGGCTGCAGAGGAACTTGGAGTGGGAGGGGAAAGATCCAGCCGCCATTGTCCAACAACATAGGAAGAACAAGGATGCAGGTTCTGCTGAAGGAATATGAGCAGCTAGAATCGAAATTAAAAAGCAGAACCAAAAAGGTAATAATCTCTGTTACTGCCTGAACCACACCGGCAGGACCTGGCAGGTAAGTTGATGGGGGCAGTCCTCTGGAGGGTGTGGGGGTATCCGACCCCGGGGGGAGGGGTGGCCCACAGTGGCCTCACCCGCGATCGGGGCCCACCGATCTGCGGGCGGGCCTGTTCCATGGGGGCAGTTCTTCCTTCCACGGCGGCCCCTGTAGGGCTCCGCCATGGCCGGCGCGGAGAAGAGAACGCGCGTGCAGCAAAATACGTCGGCCGGTCTGTGCATGCGCAGAACCACGGCAGAGGTTCCTCACAAGCGCGAGTTCACTCCGGCCCTTCGCCGCAAGCGCGAACTCGCGCCATCCCTTCGGCGCCGGTTGGAGCGCCGCCAACACCTCCGGCATCCACCTAACCCCCGAGACAGGTGAGAATTCCTACCTTGGGGCCCATTGACGCCAGAGTCATTGGTGCCGGTTTTCCCGCCGGCGTGGGGACTTAGTCCCCGGAAGGGAGAATCCCGGCCTTTGTGTCTGAAAGCACAAAGCATTAGGAACGAAATGAAAGAGTTAACAGTGCAAATAGAGACAAAAAGGTATGAATGCTGAGACATGGTTACAAGGAGACTAGGTCTGGGAATTGAATATCCAAGGGTACTCAGTATTTTTGAAGGATAGACTGAAAGGTAAAGTTTTTTTTAATAAATGTTTTTTATTGGGTTTTTGAACAAAGTATATTAACCGTTATGTTCACAAAATAGAATACAATACATATACATAGAAGAGAAGGGAACACGCACAAAAAAACAAAACAAACAACAACAAAAAAATAGTTAGAATAAAATAACTGGTAGGGTATAATGTGCTAGCTCAACAACAGCAGCTCTGTACAATTGGCAATATTGTTCTTAGCACATAAGTAGGCATCTGTTTGTTGGGGGGGGGGGGGGGGAACTGGAGGGGGGTACATATACATTTGGGCACCGGGGAAACAAATACAGAACAATTACAGAGGGCACTACACGAATGGATCTGGTGTTGGTGTTGTCGCTTGCTTCTCCCGGACTGTTTTCGCTGCCGTTGGCGTCTGGTGAGCACCTCCGCTTCAGCCGTTCGTCCCGTCTTTCGCCTGGATTTTCCTTGTTCTCTGCTCCTGTAGATGTCAAGTTTGTTATTGTTTCCCGTGCCCTCCTTCCGGCTGTCATTCACTTGCCTTCCCCCCACCTCACTGGTTCCCCTCTATTGTTCCCTGTCTCCTCACTCTTCCACCCCCTCCCCCCTTCCCCTCCCCGTCCCTTCTCCTGTGGTTCACCTTTCTTTTCTCTTAGGTTTAGCTGCTATCCACCTCCCTCCCCAGTCTATTCCTCCCTCCCCCCGCCTCGGCTACTGTCCCCTGATTCTTGGCTACCTGGCTATTCTTCTGCTTGTTTGTTAGCCACAAACAGATCCCGGAACAATTGGGTGAATGGCTCCCACGTTCTGGGGAAGCCGTTGTCTGACCCTCGGATGCTGAATTTGATTTTCTCCATTTGGAGAGATTCCGAGCGGTCGGACAGCCAGTCTGCAGCTTTGGGCGGTGCTGCTGACCGCCAGCCGAGCAGGATTCTACGGCGGGCGATCAGGGAGGCAAAGGCAAGGGCATCCGCCCTCCTCCCCAGGAATAGATCTGGCTGGCCTACCCCGAAGACCGCCACTTTCGGGCAAGGCTCCACCCTCACCCCCACCACTTTGGACATTGCCTCGAAGAAGGCTGTCCAGTACCCCGCAAGTCTGGGGTAGGACCAGAACATGTGGACGTGGTTGGCCAGGCCTCCTTGGCACCGCTCACATCTATCCTCCACCTCTGGGATGAACCTACTAATACAAGTTCTTGTTAAGTGGGCTCTATGTACCACTTTTAGTTGCGTCAGTCTGAGCCTTGCGCACGTGGAGGTGGAGTTGACCCTATGCAGTGCTTCGCTCCCTGGCTAGCTGGAATTTCTCTGTCAGTTCGTCCATTGTTGCGATCCTGCCGTCCGTGTATAGGTCCCTGACTGTCAGTGTCCCTCCGTCCTGTCCCCACCTTTTAAAGGTGGCGTCAGTTCGCGCTGGAGTTAATAATGGGAAGCACAGAAACGTCAGAGATGCAAAATTAATATTTTGTTTCTGTACTCATGTTGGAGGACACTAGTACCATCCCAATAGTAACAGTTAATAGAAAGGGAGGAACTTAGAAAAATCATCATTGTTGGGAAAAAGTACCAAACAAACTATTGGAATTGAAGGCAGACAAGTCCCGATGGCCTGATGGCCTACACCTAGGGTCTTAAAGGATGAGGCAGCAGAGATAGTGGACCAATTGATTATAATATTTCAAAATCCCTGGATATGGGAAAGGTTCCAGTGGACTGGAAAAATGTTAATTTAATGCCTTTATTCAAAAAGTGAGGGAAGCAGAAAGTAGGAAACTATAGACCAACTTGTTTAACATCTGTCATTGGGAAATTGTTAGAATCCATTATTAAGAGAGTAATAACAGGACATTTGGAAAGTCAAAACGCAATCCATCAGAGTCAGCATGGTTTCATGAAGGGTAAATCGTGTTTGACTAATTTGCTAGAGTTCTTCGAAGATGTAACAAGCCAAGTGGATAATGGACATTCTGTAGATGTAGCATATCTGGACTAACAAAAGGCATTTGATAAGGTGCCACACAATAGGTTAATACACAAGGTAAGATCACATGGGATTTGGGGTAATTTATTAACTTGGATATAAGACTGGCTAACTGACTGATAGAGTATTGATTTGTTCATAGTTTTAGGTGTTAGTTGAATGCGTGTAGCTGAGAGGTAAAATTATTAAGTGTCTTGACTGTGGGAATCCAGTCATTGTTTCACATAATGAATTAGCCATTGAATCAGCACTGAGAATGTTCTTGGTCTTATCAACTAATCAGTTACAGCAAGGTCTCCCGGCCGGGCTGTGTAACATGGAATGAGTGAGAAACATATCCAGTACTTTTCCTGAGACTGCGCACGCAGATATTGAGCTAATTTTGATAGGCACCAGTCAATCTTAAGTAATGGCCAATGTTTGATTAATAAATCACCCTCTAAGTAACAGACATTCATTTGAACAAACCAGGAGGACTGAGCTGAGAATTAGAAACCGATGAGAGTAAATTAGGGGTTAAACCAGAGATAAGAATTCCCTTAAAAACAGAACCTCATGGTCCCGGTCTTTGTTCCTGAGTTCCTGAATTATTGAATCATCTGTTTGTTTGCGTTGAAGAGATTTCTTTATGTTTCATGATTTTTGCCATGTGTTCGACCGTTTTAGGTATTGTTTATTTTTTTGTTTCTGAGTTTTAATTAAGTTCTTATTCAAGTGTATTAAAGTGAATAATTAGCAACAAAGTCGTATTTTTGACACCTCCAATCAACCAGACTATCGACTCTTATTAGAAGATAAAATAAGAGTCCCAACACTGACAAAAGGCAGAGAGTTGAGATAAATGAATCTTTTTCTGGTTGGCAAGATGTAACAATTGGATTATCCACAGAATTCTGTCCTTGGGCCCCAACTATTCAGAATATACATTAATGACTTGGATGCAGGAATAGAAGGTACGATAGGCAAATTCGCAGATGACATTAAAATAGGTGGGATACCAAGTTTTAATGAGGAAATAAGAAATTTACAAATGGATATAGATAGGTTAGATGAGTGGACCAAAGTTTGGCAGATGGAGTTTAACGTGGATAAGTGTGAGGTTATCTATTTTGGTCAGAAAAATGGAACGGTAACTTATTATCTAAATGGAGAGAAACCTCAAAGTGCTTCGGTGCAATGGGATCTGCGTGTTCTCGTGCATGAATCTCAGAAAACTAGTGTGCAGGTACAGCAGGTAATAAGGAAGGGCAATGGAACTTTGGCCTTTATAGCTAAAGGGTTACAATATCAAAGTAGAGAAGTGTTGCTGCAACTGTATAAGGCATTGGTGCGACCACACCTGGAGTACTTATTTGAGGAGGGATGTGGTTGCATTAGAGACAGTTCAGAGGAGGTTCACTAGATTGATTTCCGACAGGAGAGGTTGTCTTATGAAGAGAAATTGAGCAGTTTCGGCCTAAAACCTTTCGAGTTTAGAAGAATGAGAGGAGATCTAATTGAGGTACATAAGGTGATAAAAGGGGATTAACAAAGTAGACGTAGAGTGGATGCTTCCTCTTGTTGGGCAATGTAGAATGAGAGATCATGGGCCGGTATTCTCCGGCGCCGTTTTTCGGGGGGGGGGGGGGGGGGGACGGGGGACGGGGAGATTCATGCCACGCCTATCGGGGGCAGTTGGCAGTGGATCTCCTGGCGATTCTCTGGACCCCGATGGGCAAAGCGGCCGTCCGTTTTTTGGTCAGTCCCGCAGGTGTGAATCACTCAACTCACGTGCCGGCGGGACCTGGCAGGTCCTCGGGGGGAGGGGGGGGGGCGCATGGGGATCCGACCCCGGGAGGGCCCCCACAGTGGCCTGGCCCGCGATTGGGACCCACCGATCTGCGGGCGGGCTTGTTCCGTGGGGCACTCCCTTCTTCCGCGCCGGCCCCTGTAGGGCTCCGCCATGGCCGGCGCGGAGAAGAGAACCAAAATACACCGGCCGGTCTGCGTATGTGCAGAACCATGCAGGCGGTTCCAAGCATGTGCGAGATCACGCCGGCCCTTCAGCGCATTTGCGAACTCGCGCCATCCCGTTGTCACCGGCTGGAGCGGCGCCAACCCCTCCGGCGTCCACCTAGCCCCCGAAAATGCAGAGAATTCTGTTGATGCCAGAGTGGAGAAATTACCTCTCTCAAAGGGTCATGAATTTGTGGAATTCCATACCCCAGAGTGTAATAGATATCAGGATTTTAATAAGTTTGAGGAGTTAGACAGGAAGTAATGCAGTAGGCGAGAGGAGATCTGCCATGATCATATTGAACGGTAGAGCGGCTCGAGGGGCTGAATGACCTATACTTGGTCCTAGTTCTTACGTTCTAGGAAGTTTAGAGCTAGAATGATCTCCCGGGGTACCGGTAGTGGCGGAATGCATCCGCATTAGTAATTTGCATCCTAGGCCGGTGCTGAAAAGCATAGTTGTAAACTGCCAATAACAGTGCCCAACGCTGCACCCTCGCTGAGGCGATGGCTGGTATGGGCTTAACCTTCCTTAACAGGCCCAATAATGGGGTGTGGTCAGTCACTATGTCGGACTATCGACCATACACATACTGGTGGAATTTCTTGACACCCAATATAAAGGTCCTTGAGGAAAAGGTGATAGAGTGTTCTGAACTATCTATCATTTTGCCGGATAAAATGGCCCCTCTACTGTAAGGGGATGTGTCACACGTCAGCGCATTTGGTTTTCCGGGATCAAAGTGCACCCGGAGGTTTGGCGACTTCAATGCTTGCTCCACAACTCGGAATGCTTCCTCATGAGGCTCCCTCCATTGTCACTGTTGATTCTTCCTTAATAGCTGGTGTAATGGTGCTAATGTTGTGGCTAGGTTTCAAATAGATTTTCCATAGTAATTGACTATACCAAGCAGTTTTGGGGCAGGGACTTCTCGTATGGCCTTGAACTTTTTCCACTGCATGCAGACCTGCCGAATTTATGCAAAATTCTAGGAATGTCACTTCTGAGGCCTGAATAGTACATTTTTCACATTTTAGGCAGACCCCTGCATCGCAAAAGCTCTGTAATACTTCCTCTAAGCTGGCCATGTATTCTGCTGGTGTAGTGACGGTGACTAACACGTCATCAAGATAAACCATTACCTTGGGAATTCACTGGAGCAGATTTTTCATCAAACACGGTAGCATTGTGGATAGCACAATTGCTTCACAGCTCCAGGGTCCCAGGTTCGATTCCGGCTTGGGTCACTGTCTGTGCGGAGTCTGCACATCCTCCCCGTGTGTGCGTGGATTTCCTCCGGGTGCTCCGGTTTCCTCCCACAGTCCAAAGATGTGCAGGTTAGGTGGATTGGCCATGATAAATTGCCCTTAGTGTCCAAAATTGCCCTTAGTGTTGGGTGGGGTCACTGGGTTATGGGGATGGGGTGGAGGTGTTGACCTTGGGTGGGGTGCTCTTTCCAAGAGCCGGTGCAGACTCGATGGGCCAAATGCCCTCCTTCTGCACTGTAAATTCTATGATAGCGCAGACTGAAGGTATGCAGAATAGCAGTCTGGTATACTGGAAGAGGCCTTTGTGGGTATTGATTGTAGCAAACATCTGAGACTCCTCATCAAACTCTAGTTGCAGGTCAACTTTGAAAAGGTGAGCCCCTCCCCCCCCTCCCCCCCACCGCCAGTTTGACATAGATGTCTTCAATTTGGGGAATCAGAACCTGATTGACCTGAGCAGTTTGATTTGTCAGCTTATAGCCCCCACAATTTTTTATCGAACAAACAGGTTTAAGGAGAGAGATTTTCAGCGCCTCCCACTCTGAAAACTGAATCAGTTGATTATATCCACCTCTTCCAACATCTTTAGCTCTGCTTCAACCTTCTGATGCAATGTGTTTGGCACTGGTCTGGCTCTGAAGAGCTTGAGTGTTGAATCTGGATTGTTATATATGTTGGATTTTACCCCTTTATTCGGGCCCACTTCTTTGTGGAAGATGTCTTCATACCTCCTTGAGGCATCTTAGAGTCAGGTATTTTGAAGATTTACAGCCAGTTGATCCTGATCTTCTGTAACCAGTCTTTTCCCAACAGACTGGGTCTATGTCCTTGCACGACAACCAAAGGCAGATCGGCCTCCTTCCCTCTGTAGGCCACTGGAGTATTGGCTGTTCCGAGGATCTTCAAAATTTCCCTGGTGTATGTTAAAAACTTGGCTGTAGTATTCTTCAAGCATAAAGACAGTGTTCCTGCACATAGATATTAGAAGGTCTGCTCACCCACTATGGCCACTGAAGCTCCAGTGTCAACTTCATTTTAAGGGGACTACCGTTTACCCTTAGGACAATTTCAATTGGAGCCATCTTATTCAATTGGACTGCATTCAACCGATGTATTGCATTCTCTTCTTAGACGTCTTCTCCACTATGTTCAGTGGCACTGTGGACTGTTGCTGCTGTTGTATTTATGAATTGGCGCGCATTGCCTCATGTGGCAATGTGCTTGAATGTGCCCCTTGCATTGCAACAGAAGCTCACAAACTCCTGATCATGGCAGGTCTCTTGGGAATGGTCTCCCCTACAACACTAATAATAATAATAATAATAATCTTTATTGTCACAAGTAGGCTTACATTAACACTGCAATGACGTTACTGTGAAAAGCCCGTAGTCGCCACATTCCGGCACCTGTTCGGGTACACAGAGGGAGAATTCAGAATGTCCAATTCACCTAACAGCTGGGGCTGGATTCTCCGAACCCCGACGCCGAAGTCGGTTCCCCGATTCTCCGGACCCCGAAAAGCGGCATGCTCTCTGAGTACGCCGCGCCACGTATTCCCTACCTGCGGCCATTGCTAGAAGCCCTCCCCACCATTCTCCGCCCCCAACTGGCCGAAGTCCCAACGGCGTGGATTTAATGTGGTCCTGCCGATCGGGATACTAGCGTGGCGGCTGCAGACTCAGTCCATGGCCGCCATGGCCTGGGGCGGGCCGATCAGAGGGCAGGTGGGGCCTCATGTGGGATCGGACTAATTTTGGGCGGGCGGTCCGGATCGGGCACGTGGCCGATCGGGGGCACTATTTGGAGGGTCCAGCTCTGCGGTCTGAGTCCGCTATGAAGCACGGCGTGACCGCTGGAGGCCACCGCCGTGCGCATGCGCGTTCTCTGACCCGGAAGTGCGGGGGCACGTATCTGCAGCAGAAGCTGCTAGATTCACGATGGTCCCCTGCAGGGCTAAGAATAAGTGGCCCTATCACGCCAGTTTTTCTGTCGTGAAAGGCCACAGATTTTACGACGGCGTGGGGACATTGTCCCAAAAACGGTGAATCCAGCCCCACGTCTTTCGGGACCTGGGGGAGGAAACCGGAGCACCCGGAGGAAACCCACGCAGACATGGGGTGAACGTATAGACAGTGACTCAAGCCGGGAATCGAACCTGGGACCCTGGCGCTGTGAAGCAACAGTGCTAACCACTGTGCTACCGTGCCGCCCCACCTAGCTGTCCAACTTCGATTTAGATTAATGCCCAGATTCCTTCCTGCTCCTGGGGTTCTGGTCCTCTCCTGAGACTGTACCTGGCTCTGAGCTGTGCTTGATTAGCCTACCACAGAGCTTGTGGCTCTGTCACCCCATATTTGGTTAACCTCCCCTTCAGCCATACTTTGAAGTTCGGTGCCGCCTTTTTCAGATCACTCCATCACCTGAGCTATATCGATCGCTTTTTCCAACATAATTGTGATCTCCTCCAGAAGCTTACAAGGTAGAGCAGCACTTCAACTGCTCTTGCACAGCCAACCCGACTCAGCTCGCAGCCATGGCGCCGAGACGACCGGCCCCTAGATTTGGAGATGCAGACCTAGGGAGGCTCTTAGAGGCGGTCAAGACCAGTAGGGATGTCCTATTCCCCTGAAGGTCCTGGACGGTGAACCACAGGGCAGCCAGTGCTGCCTGGGATGTAGTGGCAGCAGCCGTCAGCTCGGGTAGCGCGACGAGGAGAACAGGCCTCCAGTGCCGAAAGAACCATCAAGACAGGGTCCAGACTGACGACGGTGTGCTGGACATCAGAATCCTCAACACCTTTGAGGAATGGGCTCTGGAGGTTACGGGGTGGCCGAGGACATAGTGGTCACCAACGTGGAGATTGGCGCACACCGTAAAATTGAGGATCCACCGGGCCCCACCCGGATGACCTGTCAAAAGTGAGTTGTTATTGCCATACAGGCTGACCCTTCCCTCTCGCTGACCACATGTTCATTCTCCCGCAGGACCTCCAGCTGACGGCGCCGACCCATCTGGGGTGGTTCCCAGCGCATCCCATGAGAACACCTCGGAGGAGATCTCTGAGGATGCAACCACAGATGCATCACAAATGTCATCCCCACCCTCCACCAATGCAGAGTCACGCACCTACGGTGGGCAACATTAGTGGTCAGACTTCTGGGGCACAATCTGGTGAGCACCACACAGCTGCTGATGCACATCAGGTGGAGGCAGGACTACCCAGGCGAGACAGCAGTCGGAGGTCTACTGGATCTCAGGACCCAGACAGGTGCTGAGCCTCTGGACCAAGTTTACCTGGAGCTGATTCCGATGCTAGAGTGCGGCTGTGATATTCAGAGAGGGATGTCAGCGACACTCCAGCAGGTCCAACTGAGGCCAACATTGCTAGTATGTCAACCACAGTGGGGAACCTGGTGCACGACGTCAGCAGCGTGAGTGGAGGTGACCAAGTCGTGGCTCAGTCAGTGACGGCTATGGCTGAGGGCCTTGGTCAGACTGTCCAGCTTCATGGGGGACGTGAGCTAGAACCAGACGGACCGTCATGAGGTACTGTGGGACACGTCCCGGTCTCAGATTGGAATGGCCGAGATGCTGCGGACCTTGTCCCAATCGCAGGTGGATATTGCCAAGGCGCTGCGGAGCATGTCCCATCACTGAGGGGCATTGACAAGGGTGTCAATACCATGGTGCAGACAATAGGGAGCCACCAGGGCTGGCTGGGCCAGATTACATGGCGTAGTCAGGGCTCAGTCCAGCGCGTGTGAGCTCCCCACCCGTTTTCACCATCAGAAGGATGTGAACTCCACACTGCAGTGTGCAGCCACTGCCACCTGACTTGTAGAATGGGTTGTGAATCATATTCTATTGATCAGGAAAGAAGCCCATACATGCTGGCTTACAAGGATACACATGCTTGACTTCTAAATAGTAAATTTAAAATGTTTTCCAAACGCTGGTGGAAATGTCTTGAAAAGGGTCAGGCGAATCCATTGTAAGTTGACACATTGCAAAATCAGTCAGACACTGAAACTGGACTTTCCATTGTGTAATGTCAGGCCCAAGCAATGTAAGACAGTCAATCCCAGCTTCCTAACTTGTCCAGATTCTCCAAGGTGGTCTCCTTTTACAGCCGTGCCTCACATTTTGGTGATTTGTTTCTCCATAACAGCATGTGAAGGAATTTATTTGTAAAGTCAACTCTGTGTCGAACATATTTTTAGTAACAGAGGAAGCCAGTGGAACAAGGATGTATTGAATTATATACAATACTCTGCTCACAATAGTAACTCCCCACAATCCAGTCCTTGTTGGGACAACCAACAGATCTAGGTCCTGCTTGGGCCGGCATTATATGTAGATCTAACAAGCTCCAGCTGGGTAGCCTCTGTCCCCTACCTGGGAAGCTCGTACTCCATGAGTCCCACCGGGAGATTGACAATGGTTGTCCCGTGGTCCTCGTGGGGGTTATCACAGTATTGTTCCAATGTTGCTCATTCCCAAGCATTTGAATGGATTCTTTCCATTCATCTGTCATGTTCTGCTTTAGGGCTTAATGCAAGTCTCAGGCTGGGAAAATGTAGCTCAGGAGGTTTCTTGTTGACTTCCTCATGCACTATCCCTCTTCCAAGGTGGGCTGATAATGATAAGGAGCCCTACACAATAGGTAGGATCATTGATCAATTCACTCATCAGATGCCAGAACGTCACTGACCACTAAGCGAGTATTCAGTGCTGGTGCTTCAGTATTCGCCCACTGGAGCTGTCTGAACTAGAGCCTGGTCACAAACTTCGTGACTCAAAGACAATTGTCACTCTTTCTGGAGACAAGTCTCCCACTAAGATATGAATGTATTTAGAGACAATGGACGCGATTCAGCGGACACAAGTTAAAGTCCGCTTTTGGGCATATCTGGAGGGGTGTTTCTCAGCAGCTGCAGCACTGGGAATCACCTGCTATTCAAAGGCACTTTGCCATTTCTTTTTACCTCAGAAAGTTTCTTGTTGCTGAGGCTACACAGAGAAATTTCCTGCTGGCGAGATCAGCTTGTGTTATTCCTTGTGTCTGAATAAAGCTCATAGTCTTACAGTTGGAGTAGATGCTTTATTTGTATGAGTTTGTTCTCTCTCCAGCACTTATACTATGTTACATCTGAGCTGCCTGTCTGTGACTTGCTCACCAGCTGCTGGTCCTGTGAAGAGGCTCCCTGACTTGCTGTCTGTCTGTATTTATACATCTCCCGTGCTCCCTCTAGTGATTGTTTAGTTGTATTGCATTTACATTGACACCTTGTATATATATACAGATATGCAGAACACTACACCCCGCTTTTTTCTTTTACATACTTTCTGTACAGTGTTGAAGAAAATTGTACAAAACAGCTAGATTAATTATGATATATATATCTGTACAAGTGGTGATGATATTGATTATTATACAAAGCCAATTAATATTTATGCGTCCAATCTTAATAAAGAAATTCATGAGTCCAAACTTTATGAATTTGTTTGGTTGAATTTTTTTTTCCTGTTGTTGACGTGGTGATATTGATATTGTAACTTCTTTGTGAATGTCGTCAGTGTTCTTGTGTTTTAAGTAACCAGCAAATCATCACGAGGTGTTCAAATGGTCGAACCACTGATGTTGACTGATGTGGACTTTTATCTGTGCTTGTGGTATCGATTTAGTGTGTCATCTGCCTTGAAGGCTGGTGTGTTTGTTTGTTCCAGAGCAAACATGAATTCATGAGATACGTTGTCATGCCATGGTTTGTACTCTTGTCATTGTTTTGGAGTGTGCTGTTTTATTGTCCTTTGTGTGCAGAGTAGTACCATGTTTTACAGGTCGTTGTTTCATTGTTGTTGTTTCTGTCTTTGTTGTTTTCATTGTCGTTCTTGTTGTTGCTTTAGTCGTGCTTGTTGTTGTCTTTGTTATGCTTCTTGTTGTTATTTTTGTTGTTCTTGTGGTTTTTGTTGTTCTTGTTGTGCTTCTTGTTGTTTTTGTTGTTGCTGTTGTGTAATCTTATAGTAAGCGTTCTGAAGTCACCTGGTACCATGTGTTATTCCTTGTGTCTGAATAAAGCTCGTAGTCTTACAGTGAAAGTAGATGCTTTATTTGTATGAGTTCGTTCTCTCTCCAGCACTCATACTATGTTACATCTGAGATGCCTGTCTGTGTCCTGCTCACCAGCTGCCATTCCTGTGAAGAGTCTCTCTGACTTCCTGTCTGTCTGTATTTATACATCTCCTGTGCTCCCTCTAGTGATTGCTTAGTTGTATTGCATTTACATTGACCCCTTGTATATATACACAGATATGCAGATCACTACACAGCTTGCCAACTGGAATGGCTCCTCGCAGATCGGGGCATCATTTTGAATGGCAGCCCTGATCTCCCACTCGCCCCTTTCAGCCCCCTTCACTTTATTGATCTGCTCCCGCCCCCGATGAGGCCCCTTGGATCCCCTCTCATCCCCTCCAATCGGCAAGGCCTCCCCCAGGCATGGCCCATGATAGTGCCAACCTGGCACCCGGGCACACTGACACTGCCAGTCTGGCAGACTGGTAGTGCCAGCTGGGGCATCTGAGTGGCACTACCAGGGTGCTAGGCTGGTGGTGTCAAGTGCCCAGATGTCAGAGGGAGGGCCAGGATACCAGCCTGCCTGAACCCCGACCACCCGGGGTCTCTAATGCCCTGCAAAACTCAATGAGGTGCCATTATGCCTGATCCACGTTTGTGTAGACCAATACTAAATGGTGCCCTGGCGAGGACTCGCAGACCTAATGACTCATTTAAATATGGATCTCACCCAAGTCTTGCTGCCTATGGACATGGACTGCTTCAGTATCTGAGGAGTCACGAATGGTGCTGAACATTGTGCAATATTCAGCAAGCATCCCCCCTTCTGATCTCATAGTGGAGGGAAGGTCATTGAGGAAGCAACTCCAAAGTGTTTGCGCCTAGGGTGTGTGAATGAATTTATTGTGCAAAGTATACCGCAACAAACATTCAAACACAGCCAGGAACTTGAACCCCTTGATCATTACCAGATTAATGATCTGCATTATTTTACGACAACTATTCTTGGACCATGATACTGGGTTAAACATGTGTAAACTCCTCTTCATGCTCCTATCCATTGCAATTCTAAGCTGTCATCAGTGACAGTGTGTGCAATTTTAATAAAGTAAAACAATTTTAACACAAGTGAAAATTTGCTTCTGTTATCCATGTTGCTTTCAAACATCATTTGTTTTGTTCATTGCAGCTCTTTCCAATAGAAGGTTCCAGTTGTGTTAGCATCTGCTCAGTAACACAACTCATCAATAAATAGAATAGATTAACATCAACAACACATTGCCAGTGGGCAGATACGGGGACTGCTCAATGGTTTTTATTTGTATGTTGTGCTGTAAATGACTGAGTCCATATTCAGTATTTAGTGATTCAGTGATTTAGTATTAATACCTGCAGAGTGAATGAAGCCGCTTAGTAAAAAAAAATTGTATAATCCGGTTTTGACTGTTCTTTCATAAAAATGTTAAGCCTACAATTTTTCCAGTCAGTTTTGACAAAAAATAGAGCAACTTGAATTCTCCTTGTCTTGACCAAAGCTGCAATGAATTCTGGAGCCAAGTGGCCCTGGTGGAACCCGAGCTGCGCAATGGTGAATAGCTAATTGCTGAGTACGTCCTGCTTGACAACGAGGTCAATAACATCTTTCATCACTTTCTGATGATTGAGAGTACACCGATAATGAGCTGGCAATTGGCCATCTTAAATTGTCCTGCTTTTTGTGGAAACACATGGGACATTTTTTACATTGGTTGGTAGATGCCAGTGTTGTAACTGTAAAGCAGAAAATGCTGGATAATCTCAGCAGATCAACAGCATCTGTGGAGAGAGAAGGGAGCTAATGTTTCGAGTCTGGATGACTCTTTGTCAAAGCTAGAGAGAACTGGAAATAGGGTCAGATTTATTCTGTTGTGGGGAGTGGGAAGTGGGGGGGGGGGGTGCGTGGAGCAGTGGGGCTGGATAGAGAGCCAGCAACATGTGGAGATTGATACCTCCCACTCCCCACAACAGAGTAAAAGAAATGTAAAGGGAATGTAAATGGTGATAATGACTGAGAAGGGTGCTGATAATGGCAAATTAAGAGATTAGAATGTGTAATGGCAGAACAAAGGTAAACAGTATGTCAAAGGGCAACCAGGAACAGGGAACAGATGGCCCAAGTGGGATGGGGGGAGGGGGACAATGGTGAGGGGAAAAAGGTTTGATGGAAGAAATGAAAATGAATTGACAGAAATAAAAATGGGGTGAAGATGTAGGTGAGAGTTCACATTCAGAAGTTGTTGAACTCAATGTTAAGTCCGGATGGCGGTAGCGTGCTTAATTGGAAGGTGAGGTGCTGTTTCTCCAGTTTGCACTAGGCTTCACTGGAACACTGCAGCAGGCCAAAGATGAACATTTAGACATGAGAGCATAGACGGTGAGTTGAAATGGCAAGTGAAAGGAAGGTCTGGGTCCTGCTTGCAGACGGACCAAAGATGTTCTGCAAAGTGGTCACCCAGTCAATGTTTATTGTCTCCAATGTAGAGTAGGCCACATTGGGAGCAACAAATGCAATAGACCAGATTGAAGCTTTGCCTCACCTGAAAAGAGTGTTTCGGCCCATTGAGGGTGGCAGGGATGAGGTAAAGAGGCTGGAGTGAGACTGGAATAGGGAATATTCCACAGACTCCACAAAGAGACAGGCAAAATTGGGACCCATGCGGCTACCCAAAGCCACACCTTTATTCGGGAGGAAGTGAGACAAGTTCAAGGAAAAATTGTTCAGTGAGAGGACGAGTTCAGCCAGACGGAGGAGAGTGGTGGTGGATAGAGATTGTTCAGGTCTCTGTTCGAGGAAGAAGCGGAGAGCCCTCAGACCATCCTGGTGGGGAATAGGGGTATAGAGGGTTTGGACATCCATGGTAAACAGGAGGCGGTTAGGGCCTGGGAACGGGAAGTTGTTAATCTGATGTAAGGTGTCAGAGGAATCGTGGATGTAGTTGGGAAGGGACTGGACAAGATGAGAGAGTATGGAGTCAAGATAGGAAGAAATGAGTTCGGTGGTGCAAGAGCAGGCTGGCACGATGGACTTACTGGGGCAATCCTGTTTGTGGATTTTGGGGAGGAGCTAGAAGCGGGCCATCCAGGATTGGGAGACGGAGTTTGGGAACTATGGACGGAAGATCTCCAGAGCAGGAGGTCAGTGACAGACTTGGAAACAATGCTGATGTTCGGTGATGAGGTCATGGTCCAGGGGGAGGCAGGAGGAAGTGTCTGAGAGTTGGTGCTTAGCCTCTGTGAGGTAGAAGTCAGCACGCCAGACAACAGCCCCACCCTTATCGACGGGTTTGATGACATAGTCAGAGTTGGACTTGAGAGAGCGGAGTGCAGCAAGTTCAAAAAGAGACAGGTTAGAGTGGGCGAGAGGAGCAGAGAAATTGAGACAGTCGATGTCATGCCAATAGTTTTTAATAAAAAGATCAAGAGCAGGTAAGTGGCTGGAGGGAGGGATCCAAGTGGATGAAAAATTCTGGAGGCGGGTAAAAAGATCTGTTGAACGGGGGAAGGCTCCTGCCCGAAGAAGTGAGCACGGAGATGAAGGCGACAGAAAAAGAGTTCAGCATCGTGTTGAGCCCGAAATTCGTTGAAGTGGGTATGAAGTTGAGTACTTTGCTGAGTACAGCATGTTCAGCCTCAGAAAGGGGAAGGTCAGAGGGTATGGTGAATACTTGGGAAGGGGTGGGGTTAGAAAGGATGGGATTGGAGGGACAGGAAGGGTGGAGGGTCCTGGGTGAGCGTTGGTATAGATGAGTTGTTAGAGCTTGCGTTCTTTAACACTAACTAGCAAAGCTTGGCTCATTTTGGAGCAGACATTTTCAGTAGTACAGTTGGAATGTTGTCAGGGCCTATAGCCTTGCTGCATCGAATGCATTCAGCCATTTTCTATTAGCAAGTGGAATGGATCAAATTATCTGAAGCCTGCATGTATAATGCTGGGAACCTCAGGAGGAAACCAAAGTGGGTCATCCAGTTGGCACTTTTAGCTGAAGATGGTTGCATATGTTCAGCCTTGTCTTTTGCACTGATGTGTTTGGCTCCCTCATCATTGAAGATGGGATATTTGTGGAACGTGCTCCTTACGTTAGTTGTTTACTTATTCACCACCTTCGGATATGTAAAACCACAGAGCTTGGATCTGGTCGGCTGGTTGTGGGATCACTAAGCTCTGTATTCAGCTGCTGCTGTTTAGCAGGCACATGGGAACATAGGAACAGAAGTAGGCCATTCAGCCCATCGAACCTGCTCAGCCATTCAATAAAATCATGGCTGATCATCCATCTCAATGCTACTTTCCTGTGCTTTCTTCATATTCCTTGATTGCATTCATCTTCAAGAATCTATTAATCTTGAACATGCTCAATGATTGAGCTTCCACAGCCCGCTGGGGTAGAGAATTCAAAAAATTCACCATCCACTGAGTGAAGAAATTCTTCCTCATCTCGGGCTTAAATGGCCTGCCCCTTATCCTGAGATTATATCTGCTGGTTTTCGACTCACCAGACAGAGGAAACATCCTTTCCACATCCACCTTGTCACGCCCTGTATGAATTTTGTAAGTTTCAATAAGGTCACTCCTCATTCTTCGAAATTCCAGGGAATACAGACCCAGCCTTCTCAATTTCTCCTCCTAAAATGATCCCGAATTCCCAGGGATTCCCAGGGATTAATCTGGTGATCCTCCCTTTCTGGAAAGTACATTCTTCCTTAGATATGGGAATCAAAACTGTACACAATACTCCAAGTTATCTCTCAGTTGTCCTGTATTGCAGCTTTACCAGGCTGGCCCCTATCATTTTCATTTATTTGTTTATGGGATGTCGGCATTGCTGGCTAGGCCAGCGTTTATTGCCCACCCTTAATTGCCCTTGAGAAGGTGGTGGTGAGATCCCTTCTTGAACAGTGTGTTCGGAAGGGGTTCCAGGATTTTGATCAAGTGACAGTGAAGAAATGGTGATATAGGGCAGTGTGCACGTGAGAGGGGAACGTACTGGCAGTGGTGCCCCTCTAGACGGCAGAGGTCATGGGTTAGGAAGCTGCTGTTGAAGGAGCCTTGGTGAGTTGCTGAAGTGCATCGTTTACATGGTACACACAGCTGCCACAGTGCATTGGTGGTGGAGGGAGTGAATGTTGTAGGTGGTGGATGAAATGTCAATCAAGAGGACTGCTTTGTGCTGGATGGTGTCAAGCTTCTTGAGCATTGTTGGAGCTGCACTCATCCAGGCAAATGGGGATTATTCCATCACACTCCCAACTTGTGCCTTGTAGATGGTGGATAGGCTTTGGGGACAGGAGGTGAGCTACTCTCTGCAGACTTCCCAGTCTCTGACCCGCTCTCGTAGGCACAGTGTTTAAATGGCTGGTCCAGTTCAGGTTCTGGTCAATGTCCCAGGATGTTGATAATGGGAGATTCAAGTGATGGCAATGTCTTTGAACTTTAAGGGTAGATGGTTATATTTTCTCGTGTTGGAGATGGTTGTTGCCTGGCACCTGAGTGTGGAACAAATGTTCTTTGTCACTTGGCACCCCAAGCCTGAATGTTGTTGAGGTCTTTCTGCATATGGACACAGACTACTTCAGTATCTGAGGTATCACAAATGGTGCTGAACATTGAGAAATCATCAGCAAATATCCCCTCCTCTGACCTTATAATGGAGGATAGGACAATAATGAAGCAGCTGAAGATGGTTGGGCCGAGAACGATACCCCGAGGAATTCCTGCAGCGATATCCCTGACTGCAATGATTGACCCCAACAACCACAACCATCTTCCTTTGTACTCGGTATGAATCCAACCAATGAAAAGCTTTCCCCCAATGCCATTTTTGGTAGGCCTGGGGATTGAACCCGCATTGATCCCCTGGCTTGATGGTAAAGATCGAGTGGGGGAATCTGCACGGCCATGAGGTAACAGATTATTATTCAATACATTTCAGTTCCTGCTGATGGTCACAGTTTTCATTGGTGTTTAGTTTTGAGTTGCTCGATCTGTTCTGAATCTATCCCATTTGGCACAGTGGCAGTGCCACACTGCACAATGGATGGTAGTTCCTATGTCTTGATTTCCACAAGGACTATGGGTTAGTCACTTCTACCAATACTACCTTGACATATGCATATGAGGCATGTAGACTGATGAGGGAAAGGTCAAGTATGTTTATACTTGTTGTTTTTTTTCAACACCTTTCTCAGGATCCAACTGACAGCTATGTCATTCTGAACTCAGCCAGTTGAGTCAGTGGTAGTACTACCAAGCCACTCGTGGTGATGGATTGTGATGGATTTTGATTTCTCCCACCCAGTCTCTGCTCATGCTACCCTCAATGCTTAGTCCAAGTTGCGTTCATAGTGCTGAGTCATCAGCTGAGGAGGAGGAGGGGGAAGGCAGCAGTCGGTGTCAGCTTCCTCATTTATGTTTGAGTTGATGTCATGAGACTTCATGGGATCCAGAGTCAATGCTGAGGACTGTATGGGCCACTCCGAACCAATGATAAACCACTGTGCTGGTGTATTGCCGCCTCTGCTGGTGGGATAGGGCATACACATGGACAGTGATGTGGGAGTCTGGTCATTGTAAGGTATGCTTCAATGAGCAAAACATTTGGCTGGGTTCTCTGGTCCCATGCCGCGTGTTTCTGGGCGCGGGTCATTTGCTGGCGGTGGGACTGTTTACTCCTACCGCTTGTCAATGGGATTTCCCATTGAAGCCACCCCACACGGCTGGGAAACCCGATCGCGAGGGTGCGCTACTGGCGGGAAAAGTGAATCCTGAGAATTCTGGCCATTGTCACACTGTTGCTTGACTAGTGTGTGGAATAGCTTCCCCAATTTTGACATAAGTTGCCAAATATTAGTGAGGAGGACTTTGCAATGTTGACTGACCAGGTTGTACCTTTGTCATTTTCGGTACGTAGGCCGATTCTGCAGTCACCGAGTAAGGATGGCAGATTTCCTTCTCTAAAAGAACGTTAGTGAACCAGGTGGATTTTTACAACAATCTGGTATTTTCATGATCATCATTACTGAGACAAGCTCTTTTTCCCATATTTATTTAATGAATTGAATTTAAGTTCCCCAGTTACCATGGTGTCTCTGGAGCAATAGTCCAGGGGCGGGATTCTCCGACTCCCCGCCGGGTCGGAGAGTCGCCGGGGGGCGGCGTGAATCCCACCCCGCCTCCCCGACGCCGACTGGCGAATTCTTCCACGCCGCGGTTTCGGCGGGGTCGGGAATCGTGCCGCGCCGGTCGGTGGCCGCTGGCAGTGGCCCCGCCCGGCGATTCTCCGGCCCGCGATGGGCCGAGCGGCCACCCGTTTTCAGCCAGTCCCGCCGGCGTAAATCAAACCAGGTCCGTACCGGTGAGACCTGGTTCTACGGCGGCCTGCAGAGTCCTCGGGAGGGCGCGGGGGGGTCTGGCCCCAGGGTGTGCCCCCACCGTGGCCTGGCCCGCGATCGGGGCCCACCAATCCGCAGGCGGGCCTGTGCCGTGGGGGCACTCTTTCCCTCCATGCCAGCTGCTGTCAACCTCCGCCATGGCCGATGCGAAGTACCCCCTAGCGCATGTGCTGGGATGACGGCAGCACACGCTGGCGCTCCCGCGCATGCGCAAACTCGCGGCGGCCGGCGGAGGCTCTTCGGCGCCGGTTGGCGAGGCATCAACTCCGCCGGCGCCGGCCTATCCCCTGAAGGTGCGGAGGATTCCGCACCTTCCGGGCGTCCCGACGCCGGAGTGGTTCATGCCACTCCTCAGCGCCGGTACGGCCCACCCCGCCGGGTAGGCGAGAATCCCGCCCCAGGCCTCTGGATTACATGTCCAGTTCATTATGCTACCATTTACTGTCATCTGCTGACTTCTTTTACCAAGAATGTGATTAGCAAACCAAGGAGCTAAACCTTTCTAACTGAAAAAAGTTTGGAAAGTATAGTTGATCATTTTTGATGCAGTTATTGATTTGCTTCCTCCAGCACTGAATTTGACATATCATTTTACTATATGCTGTCTCATTCTTGTTGATTCTGCCTGTAGAGATTAGGGAATTGATTACCTTTTGGATGAATAATTGACCATTCTTGGTGGCTCAATCAGCAAAGAGTTCATTGCTGCCTTTGGCGATATCCCCCAGATTACCACTGAAGAGAAGAATGGAACAGGGCCAAGCCAGAGAAGATGAGCCCAGATGATGGATTGGCAACGCAAAGATTCAATGCTGATGAAGGAACGGTAGAATTTGTGCCTACCTGACATGCAACTCAGAGGGGAACTTGCAACTGATCTCCCATAATCTTTCTTTGCTTCTTAGTGGTAGAGGTATCAGAACTGGGAGGTGATGTCAAAGTAAGTTTGGTTGGATGCTACAGGGTATCGTACACGTTGTATATACTGCAACTATGGTGCACTGCAGGATGGTGTTAAATGAGTGAATGGGGTCCATGGAGTTCAGTTGCAGGGCTGCTGACAGTTCTGTCCTGGGCGGCACGGTAGCACAGTAGTTAGCACTGTTGCTTCACAGTGCCAGGGTCCCAGGTTCGATTCCCGGTTGGGATCACTGTCTGTGCGGAGTCTGCACGTTCTCTCTGTGCATGTGTGGGTTTCCTCCGGGTGCTCCGGTTTCCTCCCACAATTCCCAATAGAAGTGATGTTAGGTAATTTGGACATTCTGACCTCTCTCTCCGTGTACCTGAACAGGTGCCGGAATGTGGCGACTAGGGGATTTTCACAGTAACTTCATTGCAGTGTTAATGTAAGCCTACTTGTGATAATAAAGATTATTATTAAAGATCAATAATTATTGATCTTCTTCAGTGTTGTTGCAGCTCCATGAATTTAGGCAAATGCTGGGTTTTCCACCACATTGGTGGGGATGCTGTGAAGTGTCAGATGAGCCACTCATTACGGAGTTACCAGCTTTCGATTCGCTCTTGTGATGATGGTGGGGGCCTTGTTGATGGTGGTGCCATTGAAAAATGAAGGGCGATGTTGCTGGGCTTTCTTCTGTTGGCTGACCATTACCTGGCACTCAAATGGCATGAATGTTACCTGCCAGTCATCAATGCAAACCTGGACGTTATCAAGGTCCTATGGCTGACTGACATGGTCAAAAAGACCATAAATGGAACTGAACACTGTAGAATGCTCATGAACAATCCCGCACCCCCTGATCTTATGCTCCCAAAGTGGAGAAGTTAAGAACCCAGTTCCTGATCTCTGTCCCAACTTGCGACTGCAATACCTGGAAAATATCCAAATTAATGTTTTATAATTAGATGTGCTTATCTCTGCAGCAAGATAATAGAAATTGGCTTTGATTGAGGTAAATCTCTGTCCAGGTGCACCAAGACTGCCTCCCAAAACAGCAGAAGTACATTCTACGTTGTGGGCTGAATGTTATGCGCAGGAATGAGATCACTGCATCCCTGACATAGCTAGTTTTTTAATTAAAATTTGTTTTATTCAAAATTTCTCAATAATTTTTACAAACCACTACAAAAAGAAAAACAATGAAAAGAAAACATAGCAATAAAACAGAAAACAACTTAACCATTGAACAAAACAAGGTGGGGTATCTGCCCTTTAAAAATGAAATCCATCCACCGCACAACCCCCCCCCCCCCCCCAACCCCTGGTTTGCTGCTGCTGCTGACCTCCACCTAACGTTCTGCGAGAAAGTCAGGGAACGGTTGCCACCACCTGGAGAACCCCTGCAAGGACCATAAGACCATAAGACATAGGAGCGGAAGTAAGGCCATTCGGCCCATCGAGTCCACTCCACCATTCAATCATGGCTGATTTCAACTCCATTTACCCGCTCTCTCTCCATAGCCCTTAATTCCTCGAGAAATCAAGAATTTATCAACTTCTGTCTTAAAGACACTCAACGTCCCGGCCTCCACCGCCCTCTGTGGCAATGAATTCCACAGACCCACCACTCTCTGGCTGAAGAAATTTCTCCTCATCTCTGTTCTAAAGTGACTCCCTTTTATTCTCAGGCTGTGCCCCGGGTCCTAGTCTCCCCTGCTAATGGAAACAACTTCCCTACATCCACCCTATCTAAGCCATTCATTATCTTGTAAGTTTCGATTAGATCTCCCCTCAACCTCATAAACTCCAATGAATATAATCCCAGGATCCTCAGACGTTCATCGTATGTTAGGCCTACCATTCCTGGGATCATCCGTGTGAATCTCCGCTGGACCCGCTCCAGTGCCAGTATGTCCTTCCTGAGGTGTGGGGCCCAAAATTGCTCACAGTATTCTAAATGGGGCCTAACTAATGCTTTATAAAGCTTCAGAAGTACATCCCTGCTTTTATATTCCAAGCCTCTTGAGATGAATGACAACATTGCATTTGCTTTCTTAATTACGGACTCAACCTGCAAGTTTACCTTTAGAGAATCCTGGACTAGGACTCCCAAGTCCCTTTGCACTTCAGCATTATGAATTTTGTCAGCGTTTAGAAAATAGTCCACGCCTCTATTCTTTTTTCCAAAGTGCAAGACCTCGCACTTGCCCACGTTGAATTTCATCAGCCATTTCTTGGACCACTCTCTTAAACTGTCTAAATCTTTCTGCAGCCTCCCCACCTCCTCCATACTACCTGCCCCTCCACCTATCTTTGTATCATCGGCAAACTTAGCCAGAATGCCCTCAGTCCCGTCATCTAGATCGTTAATATATAAAGAGAACAGCTGTGGCCCCAACACTGAACCCTGCGGGACACCACTCGTCACCGGTTGCCATTCCGAAAAAGAACCTTTTATCCCAACTCTCTGCCTTCTGCCTGACAGCCAGTCGTCAATCCATGTTAGTACCTTGCCTCGAATACCATGGGCCCTTATTTTACTCAGCAGTCTCCCGTGAGGCACCTTATCAAAGGCCTTTTGGAAGTCAAGATAGATAACATCCATTGGCTCTCCTTGGTCTAACCTATTTGTTATCTCTTCAAAGAATTCTAACAGGTTTGTCAGGCACGACATCCCCTTACTAAATCCATGCTGACTTGTCCTAATCTGACCCTGCACTTCCAAGAATTTAGAAATCTCATCCTTAACAATGGATTCTAGAATCTTGCCAACAACCGAGGTTAGGCTAATTGGCCTATAATTTTCCATCTTTTTCCGTGTTCCCTTCTTGAACAGGGGGGTTACAACAGCAATTTTCCAATCCTCTGGGACTTTCCCTGACTCCAGTGACTTTTGAAAGATCATAACTAACGCCTCTACTATTTCTTCAGCTATCTCCTTTAGAACTCTAGGATGTAGCCCATCTGGGCCCGGAGATTTATCAATTTTTAGACCTCTTAGTTTCTCTAGCACTTTCTCCTTTGTGATGGCTACCATATTCAACTCTGCCCCCTGACTCTCCGGAATTGTTGGGATATTACTCATGTCTTCTACTGTGAAGACTGACGCAAAGTACTTATTCAGTTCCTCAGCTATTTCCTTGTCTCCCATCACAAAATTACCAGCGTCATTTTGGAGCGGCCCAATGTCAACTTTTGCCTCCCGTTTGTTTTTAATGTATTTAAAGAAACATTTACTATCATTCCTAATGTTACTGGCTAGCCAACCTTCAAATTTGATCCTCTCTTTCCTTATCTCTCTCTTTGTTATCGTCTGTTTGTTTTTGTAGCCTTCCCAATCTTCTGACTTCCCACTACTCTTTGCCACATTATAGGCTTTCTCTTTTGCTTTGATGCATTCCCTAACTTCCTTTGTCAGCCATGGCTGCCTAATCCCCCCTCTGATAACCTTTCTTTTCTTTGGGATGAACCTCTGTACTGTGTCCTCAATTACTCCCAGAAACTCCTGCCATTGCTGTTCTACTGTGTTTCCCACTAGGCTCTGCTCCCTGTCGATTTTCATCAGTTCCTCCCTCATGCCCCTGTAGTTACCTTTATTTAACTGTAACACCTCTACATCTGATTCTACCTGCTTTCTTTCAAATTGGAGATTAAATTCGACCATACTATGATCACTGCCTCCTAAGTGCTCCCTTACTTTAAGATCTTTAATCAAGTCTGGCTCATTACATAACACTAAGTCCAGAATGGCCTGTTCCCTCGTGGGCTCCATCACAAGCTGTTCCAAAAAGCCCTCCTGTAAACATTCAATGAATTCCCTTTCCTTGGGTCCACTGGCAGTATTATTTACCCAGTCCACCTGCATATTAAAGTCCCCCATGATCACTGTGACCTTGCCTTTCTGACATGCACTTTCTATTTCGTGGTGCATTTTGTGCTCCTGGTCCTGACCACTGTTAGGAGGCCTGTACATAACTCCCATTATGGTTTTTTTTGCCTTTGTGGTTCCTCAACTCTACCCACAAAAACTCCACATCATCTGACCCTATGTCGTTTCGTGCTATTGATTTAATTTCATTCCTAATTAAGAAGGCAACCCCGCCCCCTCTGCCCACCTCTCTGTCTTTTCGATAGGTTGTGAATCCCTGGATGTTTAAATGCCAGTCCTGAACCCCCTGCAACCATGTCTCTGTGATGCCTACCACATCATACCTGCCAGTCACAATCTGGGCCACAAGCTCATCTACCTTCTACTGTGAAGCCGGAGCTCTTCAAGCAGCCAACACTTTCTGCAGATGTGGTCGCTGCAGCTCGCAATGGGATCTGCCAGCTCCCACATCAAGCAGCTCAAGCACATCACCTGACCAGCCATCACTAATTAATTAATTAGTTTAATTTAAGTTTATGGTGGGGGCAGCTTCAGCCAATCAGACACTACCCTGCACTTTTAACTGAAAAACAGCACAATTAGATTAACCACTTACCTTTCCTGGTTACCTCACTGAACCAAACTAGCAAATTCTCACTGTCTGTATCTCTCACTCCTGCTGTGTCTCCTTGACCTGCGCAATGCTAATAATATAATATAATAATGCTAATAATAATATAATATGGCACTTACCTCACACCAATGGACCCTCGCAAGGCAAACTTTATCCTCTCCAACCTGAGAAGTCCCGCCATGTCACTGACTCAAGCCTCTACGCTTGGGGGTTTCGCGTCCCTCCCCATTAACAAGAGCCTTCTCCGGGCTACCAAGGAGGCAAAGGCCAGAACTCCGGTGTCTTTCAACTCCTGCACTCCCGGATTATCTGATACCCCAAATATCGCTGTCCCCCAGCTCGGCTTTACCCGAGTATCCAAGACCTTGGACATAGCCTTTGCAAAGCCTTTCCAAAATCCTGTAAGTGCCGGGTATGCCCAGAACATAAGGACATGATTTGCTGGGCTCCCTGAGCACCTCACACACTTGTCCTCCACCCCAAAGAACTTGATCATCCTCGCCACTGTCATATGCGCCCGGTGCACCACCTTAAACTGAATCAGGCTAAGCCTGGCGCAAGATGAGGAGGAATTGACCCTGCCCAGGGCGTCAGCCCACAGGCCCTCATCCAGTTCCTCACCCACCTCCTCCACCCACTTGCCCTTCAGCTCCTCCACCGAGGCCTCCTCTGCCTCCTGCAGCTCCTGATATATTTCCGATATTTTGCCCTCCCCTACCCACACGCCCGAGACCACCCTGTCCTGTATCCTCTGGACAGCGGGAATTCTCCCACCTACTTTTTCACGAACGCCCGAACTTGCATGTACCGAAAGGTATTCCCCGGGGTGGCCCAAATTTCTCCTCCAGCACCCTCAGACAAGCAAAAGTCCCATCAGTGAACAAGTCCCCCATACTTTTGATACCCGCCCTGTGCCAACTTAGGAACCCCCCAGAACGAACCTGTGATTGTTCCATATCGGGGCCCAGACTGAAGCCCTTGCCTCCTCCCTGTGCCGTCTCCACTGCCCCCAGGTCCTCAATGTCGCCACCACCACCGGGCTCGTGGTATACCGTGTCAGCAGAAGTGGCAACGGTGACGTTATCAGTGCCCCCAAGCTAGTATCTTTACAAGACGCCGCTTCCAACCGTTTCCACGCCACCCCTTCTCCCTCCATTACCCATTTCCGAATCATGGATATATTCGCTGCCCAGTAATATCTGCAAAAGTTCGGCAGCGCCAACCCCTCCCCCCGCTTCCCCCGACTACGCTCCAAGAACAGTCTCTTAGCACGCGGGGTCCTATTTGCCAACACAAATCCCGTAATAATCCTATTTACCTGCTCGAAAAAGGACTTGGGGATGAGAATGGGAAGGCACTGGAAGACGAACAAGAACCTGGGGAGGACCGTCATCTTTACGGACTGCACCCTGCCCGCCAGGGAGAGTGGCAACATGTCCCACCTCTTAAAGTCCTCCTCCATCTGATCCACCAGCTGCGCTAAATTGAGCTTGTGCAGGACCCCCCAGCTCTTAGCCACCTGAATGCCCAAGTAACGACAGCTCCTCTCCACCATCGTAAGCGGTAGCTCTCCCAGTCTCTTTTCCTGGCCCCTCGCATGTATCACAAAAAGCTCGCTTTTTCCAACATTCAGCTTATACCCCAAAAGGTCTCCAAAATCCCTAAGAATCTGCATGACCTCCCCCATCCCCTCCACCAGATCCGCAATGTACAGGAACAGGTCATCCGCATACAGTGAAACACGATGCTCCTCCCCCCCCCGAACCAACCCCCTCCAGTTTCTGGACTCCCTCAACGCCATGGCCAGTGGCTCGACCGCCAGGGCAAACAGCAGGGGGGACAGGGGGCACCCCTGCCTCATCCCTCGATGTAATTTAAAGTACTCCGACCGCAGTCGGTTTGTCGACACACTCACTACTGGGGCCTGATGCAACAATTTGACCCACCCTATAAATTCCTCTCCAAACCCAAATCTGCCGAACACTTCCCACAGGTACTCCCACTCCACCCGATCGAAGGCTTTCTCGGCGTCCATTGCCACTACCACTTCTGCATCCCCCCCTTCCGAGGGCACCATGATCACATTCAGGAGCCTCTGCACATTCATATTCAACTGCCTGCCCTTCACAAACCCCGTCTGATCCTCATTGATCACTCCCGGGACACAGCCCTCGATTCTAGTGGTCAGAATCTTGGCCAACAGCTTAGTATCCATATTAAGGAGCGAAATTGGCCTATACGAGCCACATTGCAAAGGGTTCTTATCTCGCTTGAGGATAAGCGAGATCAGAGCCTGCGACATCGTCGGGGGAAGGGTTCCCTTTTCCTATGCCTCATTGAAAGTCCTCAACAACAGCGGACCCAGCAGCTCCGAGAATTTCCTATAAAACTCTACGGGATATCCATCCGGTCCCGGGGCCTTGCCCGCTTGCATACCTCCTATCCCCTTGACCAGTTCCTCCATCTCAATCAGGGCCCCCAATTCCTCTACTGGCCCCTTCTCCGCCTGTGGAAACTTCAATTGGTCCAGGAACTGCCTCATCCACCCCCCCACCCCCCCCGGGGATTCTGACTCGTACAATTTGCCATAAAAGTCCTTGAAGACCTCGTTAATCCTTGCCTAGCTCAGCACCGTGTTACCCCCCCCCCCCCAATCTCTAATTCCCCCAATCTCCCTGGCCGCCTCTCTCTTCCGCAGCTGATGTGCCAGCATCCTACTTGCCTTCTCCCCATACTCGTACACTGCTCCCTGTACCTTCCTCAACTGGGCCTCAGCCTTCCCCGTGGTAAGCAAGTCAAACTCCACCTGCAGACTCCGGCGCTCCTTCAGCAACCCCTCCTCGGAGGATTCCGCATACCTCCTGTCCACCCTAAGTATCTCCCCCACCAATCTCTCCATCTCCATCCTATCCCTCTTTTCTCTGTGGGCCCTGACTGAAATTAGCTCCCCTCTGGCAACTGCCTTCAGCGCCTCCCAGACCACACTCACCGAAACCTCCCCATTAACATTGGTCTCCACATAGCTTTGGATACACCTCCGAACCTGCCCACAAACCTCCTCGTCCACCAGTAGTCCCGCGTCCATTCACCACAGAGGGCGTTGGCCTCTCTCCTCCCCCAGCCCCAACTCCACCCAGTGCGGGGCATGGTCCGAGATCGCAATGGCCGAATACTCCACCCCCCTCCACTCTCGGGATTAGCGCCCTACTTACCCGAAAAAATCAATCCGCGAGTACGCCTTGTGCACATGGGAGAAGAAGGAAAATTCCTTCGCCCTTGGCCTGGCAAATCTCCACGGATCCACTCCCCCCCCATCTGGTCCATGAACTCCCTCAGGACCTTGGCCGCTGCCGGCCTCTTACCCGACCTCAACCTAGACCGATCCAGTGCCGGGTCCAGGACCATGTTAAAGTCCCCCCCCCCATTACCAAACTGCATGACTCCAGGGGTGAAATTCTCCCCCAACGGCGCGATGTCCGCCGACTGGCGCCAAAAACGGCGCCAATCAGACGGGCATCGCGCCGGCCCAAAGGTGCGGAATGCTCCGCATCTTTGACGGCCTAGCCCCAACATTGAGGGGCTAAGCCGACGCCGGAGGGATTTCCGCCCCGCCAGCTGGCGGAAATGCGTTTGTTGCCCCGCCAGCTGGCGCGGAAATGCGGCGCATGCGCAGGAACGTCAGCGGCCGCTGTCAGTTTCCCGGCGTATGCGCGGGAGCGTCAGCGGCCGCTGAAAGTTTCCCGCGCATGCGCAGTGGGGAGAGTCTCTTCTGCCTCCGCCATGGTGGAGGCCGTGGCGGAGGCGGAAGGGAAAGAGTGCCCCCACGGCACAGGCCCGCCCGCGGATCGGTGGGCCCCGATCGCGGGCCAGGCCACCGTGGGGGCACCCCCCGGGGTCAGATCGCCCCGCGCCCCCCCCCCCCCCCCCAGGACCCCGGAGCCCGCCCACGCCACCTGGTCCCGCCGGTAAATACCAGGTTTGATTTACGCCGGCGGGACAGGCAATTTCTGGGCGGGACTTTGGCCCATCCGGGCCGGAGAATTGAGCGGGGGGTCCCGCCAACCGGCGCGGCCCGATTCCTGCCCCCGCCCAATCTCCGGTACCGGAGACTTCGGCGGGGGCGGGGGGCGGGATTCACGGCGGCCAACGGCCATTCTCCGACCCGGCGGGGGGTCGGAGAATGACGCCCCATATCCGGAATCATACTCAACATCCGCGTCATGAACCCTGCATCATCCCAGTTCGGAGCATACACATTCACTAGCACCACCCTGGCCCCCTGCAACCTGTCACTCACCATAACATATCGACCCCCTTTATCCGCCACAATACCCGCCGCATCAAATGCCACCCTCTTGCTCACCAAAATTGCGACCCCGCTGTTCTTCGCATCCAGCCCTGAGTGGAAAACCTGCCCCACCCATCCTTTCCTCAGCCTGGTTTGATCCGCGATCTTCAGGTACGTTTCTTGTAGCATGGCTACCCCTGCCTTTAGCCCCTTTAAGTGCGAAAACACACGGGTCATCTTGACCGGCCCTTTCAGGCCTCTCTCGTTCCACGTGCTCAGCCTGGTCCCCCCCACCGCCGACTAGCCATCTCCTATTTTAGGCCAGCCACGTGCCCGCGCCTCCCGCACCCTCCAGCCCCCCAGGCGGAGGATCCCCGTCCCGACCCTCCCCTTTAACATCGATTCCCCCTCAGTCAGCACAGTAGCATCCCAGACCCCCCTTAACTTCCCCCCCAGTCAAGCATCCGCTTAACTCCCCTACCCCCCAATTGCACTCCAGTAAGTCAGCTGACTTATGCTGACCCCGGCCGCTCCCGCCTCCACCTTCAATCCCCTTACAAATCTCTAACCCCCCCCCCCCCACCTAAGTGGGGTAGAGAGAGTCCCCCCCCCCTACACCCCGTGTGAACAGAAAAAGAAAAACAAACCAAAGTACCGTACACTCAAAACCCAGATTCAGGTGCCTCCCCCACCATTCCGTGGGTAAACCGCGCTCCCTATCTGGGCCGACCCCCCCTCCTGTGACACAGCTCTTCCCAACTGCGACCTCGCCCAAAGCCTTGAGGGCCCAGGGCAAAGGGGCCATAAAAACACAAGAAAACAAGGGGAAAACCCCAACATAACACCGCCCCCTCCCCCCCACCAACAACCCCCACAACCTACTGCAGTCCATTAACTCGAGTCCAGCTTCTCATTCTTTATGAAAGTCTACGCCTCGTCCAGCGTGTCAAAATACTGGTGCCAGTCCTGATATGTAACCCACAGCCTCGCCGGTTGTAACAGCCCGAACTTCACCCACTTTCCGTGGAGGACCGCCTTGGCCCGGTTGAATCCCGCATGCTTCTTGGCCAGCTCTGCATTCCAGTCCTGATGAATACGGATCTCGGTGTTCTCCCACCTGCTGCTCCGCTCCTTCTTCGCCCATCGCAGGATACACTCCTTGTCGGTGAAGCGGTGGAACATTACCACCATAGCTCTCGGAGGCTCGTTCGCCCACGGACTCCTTGCCAGGACTCTGTGTGCCCCATCCAGTTCCAGGGCCGCGGGAAAGCTCCTGCACCCATCAGCGTACCCAGCATCGTTGTCACATACGCCCCAGCATCCGACCCCTCCACGCCTTCAGGGAGACCCAGAATCCGCAGGTTCTGCCTCCTTGACCTATTCTCCAGGTCCTCCAGATTCTCCTGCCATTTTCTGTGCAGTGCCTCGTGAGCCTCCACTCTAACCGCCAGGTCCAGAATCTCGTCTTCATTATCAGAGGCCTTCTGCTGCACCTCCCTGATCGCCGTCCCCTGCATCTTCTGGTTCTCCACCAACCTTTCAATCGACGCCTTCCTGGGGGCCAGCATCTCCGCCTTTAAATCCGCAAAGCTGCTCCCGTGACCACTGGGCCCACGCTGCCTAATCCCCGCCAGCCACCATCTTGCTTTTTCGCGCCCGTTCTCCTCTCTTCTCCAAAGCCGCTTTTTTGACTGCCCCACTCCTGGTCCACTCCATACAGCGCTGGGGGACCCTCACTGTTTCCTTCCCACACCGGGAATCGTCGTCAAAGTGCCGCTGGAGCTCCTTGCAAGGGCCCAAAAGTCCATTATCGGTGGGCGCTGCTGACTGTGCGACCTACCTAGGCATAGCCGTAACCGGAAGTCCCCGACATAGCTAGTTAACAGCTGCTGGGCCTTTATTTGGCTTGAGGTGGGACTTTGTCCAGATCAGAAAGAAGTCCCGGCTCTAAGAGCCAATCAAATGACGAGCAGCTCTCTTGCCCCAGCAGTGCCACTGGGAGTGGTGGCCACTGCTGGGACTACAGCGAATCCCCACAAGAAGACAAGCCAGGAGCCCAGAACAGAATTAATCTGGGGTCTATCCAGGGCCAGTGATCAACCAGGGCTAGCAAAGGCTGCCATCAAGCAGAGGGGGTGACTGAAGGGATCCTAGAAGGGCAGTGGTAGGGAGCACTCCTCTTCCTCCCAGCCAATGAGGAGTGCTTTAAAAGGCACTTATCTTCTGGAGTTGGCAGCTCTTGCCTCCATTTCTCTGATTGCTTTCCCAAGCAGTGTAAAAGTCAGGCAGCCACTATTCAAGTTAAATCTGACTTCCAATTGTAATCCGAGAGCCTGATTTAAATATGCTAATGATGGCTGCCTGTCTATTCAAGGCATATCACACAACGCACCATTGTAAAAACAGCAGCAATTGCAGATGCTTTTAGTGGGGTCACATATTGTTTTTTTGTGATGTGTGACCCTCCTCTCTCAACTGAATTGCTCGGGCCCCATTAAGAGAGATTTAACATCTGTGTCAATCATATTTTTGTTTGCAAATTGGTTACCGACAATTGAAGGGATGTTTTCCGCAATTTGAAAGATTGATTTAGGGAAAAGAATTGTGAATAATTGCTGCAGCATTTGTAGGACAGCAGTGAACTGTGTCGACTGGTGATAGGCACAGACAGGACCATGGGGTGAAGCGTGTACAGGTAAACAAGGCCGACCATCAGGGCACAGGGTTTCAATCCTGGTGCAATAATTACATTAAACAACACACACACACACACAAAACTGTGAAGTTCTGGCCTTCCAGATCAGCTAAAAACCCCTGGAAGAATGATGCCCACTCGCGATGTATGGTCAACATGTTGATTCCTCCTAACCTGTTGTTGATTTTTTGATTCAATAGTTTCTTGAAGTGCTTGCTCGCTGTATGCTTCAGTTGACATTTGTTTAACAAGTAGTAAATTTGAACAAATCAAGTGAAAGTGTGACACAAATTTGTTGCATGATGTTGAAACATGACGGACAAAGGGGAACCTAACTGTGTGTGTATGTGCATCTCATTATGTATAATGCACATAAATAAATAAAATACTTATGTTTTTATGATGCTTGCTGGCAGAAGATGGCACTTACTACTATGAATGACTATGTAAATCTGCCTTTCTGTTTACGATAGGACAAGGAACAACAGACGCCCATCTCAGTAATAACATGGCAGCATTTCACTTACAGCTTATGCTCCATTATGAAGTATTTGCCCCTGTCATAACCCACAATTATAAATTATTACACCACACAAGGGATAGATGCGGCCCGACAAATCTGTGATGGCTCTTTCAAAAAAGCAATCCAGTTAGTCCCATTTCCCTACATGCCTGCAATTTGTTGTCCTTAAAGTATTTAATGCAATTCCCTTTTGAAAGCTACTGTTGAATCTGTTTCCACTGATCAGACAGTGCATTCCAATTTATCTGCCCAAAAAAAGATTTCTCATGTTGTCTCTGGTTTTTCTCTAGTGTTGAAAATCTGTGCCTTAACTCTAACTCACAACATGCCTGGCTCCTGCTGGCAATGTTGTAATGAATGTGAAGTGCAGTTATAATCTACCACATGCGATTAACGTTCAAGTTTATCATTACCATCACTGAGGAACAGGATCAAAATTTGTGTCAGTGCTCATCAACTCCACTCTCTTGGATAATAATAATAATCTTTATTGTCACAAGTAGACTTACATTAACACTGCAATGAAGTTACTGTGAAAAGCCCCTAGTCGCCACATTCCGGCGCCTGTTTGGGTACACAGAGGGAGAATTCAGAATGCTCAAATTATCTAACAGCAAGTCTTTTGGGACTTATGGGAGGAAACCAGAGCACACAGAGAAAACCCACGCAGACATGAGGAGAATATGCAGACTCCACACAGACAGTGAACCAGGCCGGGAATAGAACCTGGGACCCTGGAACTGTGAAGCAACAGTGTTACCGACTGTGCCACCGTGCTGCACTTGGAAAGGCAACATTTATGAACGGTCAAAAAAATTAAGTATTTTTCAAAGTAAGGTGCACTTATTTTGTAACTCTAAAGTCTTCTTAAAATTTGAAAAAAATAAAACTGGTGTTATTGTAAAGAGCAAGAACATTTATTTACCTTCTTCAATTCTGTACTTGTCTTCCTGGTAAAATTAATTAGCTCTGGCTCAGCAGTAACCTCTCTTGTCTTTGAGTCAGAAAGTTAAAGATGCAAATCCCGCTCAGGAGACTTGAGTGCATAATCTGATTCTAGGTCGACACACCAGTTCAGTAATGAACATCGCACTATCAGAGATCTTTTGGGTGCAACACTAAATTGATTCCCATTGTCCTTCACAGGTGGATGATCAATATTCTTGAACGCTATTTGGTCGAACAGCGGGAGAGTTCTCCCTGGTGTCCTGGCCAGTAATGATGTCTCCATCTAGATCGCTAAAATGGATTGTGTAGTCATTTATCACATTGCTGCCTGTGGAGCCTTACTGTGTGCAAACTGGCTGTCATATTACCTGCATGATGGCAGGGACTACACTTCAAAAATGCACCTAATTGGCTGTAAAGCACTTTGAAATGTCTTGAGGTTGTCAGGTTCCATATAAATACAATTTCTTTTTTCCTTGTTCCATGGCTGTGTACTGAAAAGTGTAAATCAGACCAGTTCAGCAGTATGAAAAGAAGTGGTCATGTGATTCTTCTATTTATGTTCTGTAGTGAAGTTGTGGAAACCCAATATTTTAACTTGCAAGTGCAAATGTCAAAGTTCAGCATTTTCCTCTGCAATTGTTACCATCACCTGAATCTTCACACTTTAACAGGGATTAACAAATTTCAACAATAAGAGAGAGCCAAAAGGAATGCGATTCTCTGCTATCACACAGCTATTACAGATGCAGGCTCAATTTCACGGATGGGTTATTGTGCTATTCATAAGGAGTTCAGTGACACGATCGGTCACATCAACAACATTCCTCCCAGTGACCAATGCTTTAAATTATGGCTAGGTCTTTATCTTCTCTCTTGTTTTTCACAGCTCCTGAAAGGTTATGCAGATTGCTTAAGGGACAAAATATATGCCAAGCAAAGTTGTCATGTTTTCATTAATCATTTGAGTGAAAGATTTGTGAGGAACAACGGCTTAAAGGTTTTTCTCTGGATCTGATCGGACTCAGTCTACATTAATTGGTTTGAAGTCATCCCTCACTGCCGGCTCGAAGGGATCTAAATGATTAGTTCATTGTGGGAGAAAGTCTGCAGAGCAATAATTTTCTTCAATTCAGCATAAATTGGCAATCTTACTTTGTAAATCGAGAGGAATGCTGGTGTGGAAAGTGACACTCGGGGCAACAGGAATTGACGAATCAAACACTATTGTATCAACATGACACAACGTGGCACACCATTAATGTAGAGTCATGCTGGGATCGGAGAGTGGGGTCCAATCTCATGTGGGAAAATCAGACCGAATTTCAGTATGGTTGCCTGTGCCATTTTAATGTAACCACCTCATTATCAATTTATTTCTGCTTTTGGACCAATAGAACAGACTGCAGGACACAGTTATCCAGTATTTAAAGGGCCAATCCAATGCTGAAGTTTGGATTTGGAAGCAAGCGAGAAAGAATTTTTACATTGCATTCAGGTCAAAGTGAGAGTTTGGCTGATGATGGATAAATGAGAGTTTGGCTCAAGATGGATTGGAACTTTATGGGAAAACAAAATGTTAGATAAAGCTTTGTGTGAAGGAATGTCAAGACAGGCTTTTTTGGTAGCAAGCTGTAATCACTTGTTTTAGTACCAGACAAATTGCAGTAACGGCCTTGGGAATGGTTGCGCTGGCTTTAAAGATAATTATAATTGAGGGGGCTGCCCTCAGCAATGAACCAAAAATGTATAAGAACTGCTGTCAGATGTATTGACTTTGGCTTACTGTTGTAACTCTCAGAGATACAGCGGTCTTAGCACCGGCCGTGAAATAAAGTATACGTTGAAGTAACGAGGTGTTCGACTGATCATTTCACCCGGACTGGCAGCAAAGAATCCTCATTTGGTGTCAGAAGTGGGATTTCAAGGAGCCTCCCTGGAACCTGACGGCATAACAGACTGATCGCATTCGGACGCTGAGGAGGGAATGGGCTACCAAACGTGAGTACCCTTGTTACCACTTTGGTTTCCCCCTCTGCTGTCCCGAGTGTGGCCACGCCCTGCTGTTCGGTTTCGGAGGAGACTCTGATGAAATCAAAACAGTCCGGCGAACCCGTTACGAATAAGGGTTGAAAGGGTTGGAGTCCCTGGGAGGTTAGAATCCTTCCTAAAGTCCCGGGTTGGAAACCCTGGGAGGTTAGAGTCCTCCCTAAAAGGTCCAGGGTTGGAGTCCCTGGGAGGTTAGAGTCCTTCCTAAAGTCCCGGGTTGGAAACCTTGGGAGGTTAGAGTCCTCCTTATATCTCTGGGTAAATACCCGTGAGAGGTTAGAATCCTCTCCAAATTAGTAAGATGATTGAATGACGATGATCCTTAGGGTTGCCTAATACCTTCGCGATAAAAGGTGGTTTTCGATAAATAAGTGTATCAACCGGTGTCTAGACTTGTTCGACACTTCGGGTTGATCAGATTGAATATTACGGAGAACGGATAACTCTGTCCAAATTATATATTATAAAATTTAAATGGTGGTGCGGATAACACCCAAAGAAAACATAATAAACAGGGCTTGACTGTTGCGTGCCCTGTCGGAACATTCAAACAATTTGATTTAGCCTCTTGATTGGGTAACGGGGCAGGATAACCCCGTTTAAATTCTTGATTGAATAAGCGATTTAGGATCGCTATCAAAAATAAGCAGGTAACCACAAGGATCATCTGAGGATAGGAGACAATGGGTAATACTTTAGATAGCACCTCTGATAGTGGAAGCGCGCTTCAAACTCTTTGTGAACAGTATCCGGAACATTCTCAGCAGCTGCGGCAGTTATCGGGAGAATTGCATAAGAAATTGGGAAAGGGGAAATGGCCCCTGGGAGGATCAAAAGATTTGCCTACGGTTATAGAGGCACAGCAGATTATTTGGCAACATAACCGTAGCTCCACAGCTAAGAAATTGATTGAGTTATGGCGGGAGTACTGCCAAAAATTAAAAGATACATCTTTATTGGCTAATTGGCAGGCTAACGCTTTAAAATTGGGTATTGAATTAACAGAAGGGGGAATTGTTAAGACTGCGGAGGTTTTGAAAAAAGGAATGTGCCCACCATAGAAAAAGACCTAAGTCTATAAAAAACCCCATTTCTATTTCAGGACCATACGGTCAAATGGCCGGCCTTGCCTTGACCGAGGGAGACGATGAGGATGACCCTGAAAATTGTCAATATAGGGGACGACCGACCGTTACACCGCCACCACGACCGCCTCCACCTTACATTCAAGCCCTTTATCCACCGCTCCCACCGCCAGTACCACCACCTCCACCGTCGCAAGGAGGTCCGGCAACCCACACTCGTTCTAAAACCCGTGCTAATCAATTCCCACAGATGAATCATGAGTTAGTCCTGGGAAAAGGGGGGCACCAGAGGTGGATTTCCCTGATTACCCAGACGATTATCAACCGCAGTGTCAGTTTCCCGTCCGGCAAGTTCCCAATATAGCATACAACCCTGCCAACCACAGGGGCCCAACAACCAGGCATTTCAAAATAATTATTATAATTAATAAATTAATCAAATTTTATACTACTGATTCAGTATTAATAAATTATACAATATGTTAATAATACAGTCAAACAGTTGATTGATCAGTAACATTTCAATAATAGTATTTCAGCTCAAATTCATCGATTGGGGGTACAGTTGGGTTAGTTTGAATCATTCTAATATTTGGTCCCCTGCGCTTAGCGAATAGTTTTTTATGCACTTAGCACATTGGTATGTTATGTAAATGATGAATACAGCTACACAGGAGAATAGGATTATTCTTATTGTGGACATTCCAGTGTGTTCAAGCCACCCACAAATTTTATCCCAGAGAGAGATAAATTGGGGTGGATCAAGTTTTGGATTTCTTTTTGGATATGTAATGCCAAATCTTTAACTTCTTTAGAGTTATTGGGAATGAAAGTACAACATTCTGCACTTTGACATCTTCTGGATTATACACAAAAGCTTGTTGAAAGGGTTACTTTTCTTGCAGAGACAAAAAGAGGCGTATAGCTTGGAATGATGCCATTTGCATCTCCAAACTTTAAAAAAAATATATATTTGTCACTCAAATGGACTGGGAGTAAAAGTTGGATTGCTGCCAAATTCCCGTTATCAAATGTATTTGAACGATCTGTTCTTTTTAATCAGAGTTGTTTTGTTTTTTTAAAACCGCTTCCACATTGTTTGAAATTTTAATTCCCAAGCTAATTCTAAACATTTATTTTAAAATATCAAACACAATAACTTATTAAACACATATAATTGAACCAATCTTATGCTGTCTCTTGGTTTTCTCTAGATGAATTCGTCGATTCCATTAAAGAAAGCACTACTAACAAGATATGTTAATTTCTTAAAATTAATAAAGCAATATTCAGAATAATGACAGTTCTCTTAAGTTGACAGTTCTTGACTATCCCGCCTGCACTCAGATCCTTGCTTCTATTTACAACAGCCTCCAGTAGGTGGCTAACCTTACCCTCCAGCAGGGCATTGTGGTTTATAGTTCCCACTCTGTCACGGCACTGCTCGGACAGCTCCAAACCCAACATTTAACCATGGCTCGGCAGAACAAATACGAGATTTATCTCCTGAATAATCCCAAGCTCCAATTTCGCCACTGCGCCACTATCAATCCAGCAAGTTTTCTCTCCAAACCACCCTTGGAATACTCACAGCCAGGCCACGATTGCCTGACACTCCTCAGAGAGGAAGCCTCCGACACTCCCCTGCCTGATGTAGACTTAACTGTTTTCACCGACGGCAGTGCTTCCGTCGGCGAAAGGGTGGATAGATTATCAGGGTACGCTATAGTTAATCAGCAGGGAGAAACCTTGGAAGCAGCAGCATTTGAAACATCGTTCTCCGACCAACAAGCCGAGCTATTTGCACTTATCCGAGCGTGCGTGTTAGGAGAGAAAAAAGAAAATAAACATTTATACAGACTCCAGATACGCATTTGGAGTCACACAAGACTTTGGTCAATTATGGAAGAACAGGGGATTTCTTACATCTGCAGGCACTCAGATATCCCACAAACAGTTAGTTACACAATTACTACAGGCTTTAAACAAATAGCTGTAATAAAGTGCGCTGCCCAAACGACAGGCAAAACACTGGTAGACGCAGGTAATCGGCAAGCGGACCACCAAGCCAAAGAGGCTTCTCGCTTGAAAGACACGGTGGTACCAAAAATGATGAGCCAGACTAAAAGCTCTAAGGATCAGTCTCCCTCTGAAAAGCCAATGCCGACCATTACTGATGTCATTCAGTTACAGGAGGACGCTCCTGCCTGTGTAAAAAGACTATGGGAAGAATTGGGATGTTGTTATGATCCTGTAAATAAATTGTGGGTCACCCCGGCAGGGCAAACGTGTATGCCCGATGCATTAGCAGCCTGGGTCACCAAATGTGTTCACTTTGCAACTCATTGTGGTGCGCGAGCTACGGGTGATGTATTGCTCAAGACTTGGTGGCATCCAAAACTGCAAGATATAGCGCAAAATATTAGCAGTCGTTGCCTAGTATGTCAGCAGTATAATCCTGGTAAAGCAATACCCTGTGAAATGGGTAAAATCCTGCTACTGGAAGGTCCCTTTGAGACACTCCAAATGGATTACATTGAGTTGAAAAGATGCCAATGTTATAAACATGTATTGGTTATTGTTGATGTATTTAGCAAATGGATAGAAGCTTACCCCACAGTAGATAACAAAGCTTCCACGGTAGTAAAAGTTTTGATGCGAGAAATTGTTCCTAGATTTGGGATTCCATATCAATTAAGCTCTGATTATGGACCTCATTTTGTGGGACAGATCAATGAGGAATTTTGTATTCAGCTGGGAATAAAACAACAATTACATTGCGCATACCGACCCCAAGCAGCGGGAATGGTAGAAAGGGCTAATCAGACATTAAAAACAAAACTGGCAAAACTACAGGCAGAGACTGGAGCCATTTAGCTCAAATTATTGCCTATTGCCCTCTTCCAAATACGTGCAACCCCAGCTGGAAAGACGCGACTGAGTACCGCCAAAATTTTATACGGAAGACCCTTGCGTACTCCTTGGGATCAAGGGAAACAAGGGAAACAAGGGCAGCACGGTAGCCTTGTGGATAGCACAATTGCTTCACAGCGCCAGGGTCCCAGGTTCGATTCCCGGCTTGGGTCACTGTCTGTGCGGAGTCTGCACGTTCTCCCCGTGTCTGCGTGGGTTTCCTCCGGGTGCTCCGGTTTCCTCCCACAGTCCAAAGATGTGCAGGTTAGGTGGATTGGCCATGATAAATTGCCCTTAGTGTCCAAAATTGCCCTTAGTGGTGGGTGGGGTTACTGGGTTATGGGGATAGGGTGGCGGTGTTGACCTTGGGTAGGGTGCTCTTTCCAAGAGCCGGTGCAGACTCGATGGGCTGAATGGCCTCCTTCTGCACTGTAAATTCTATGTTCTATGTTCTAAAATAAGGAAGTACAGTTTCACCATATGACCACTGAAATGGCCAACTATGTGATAACCTTGACTAAAGTACTAAAGGGCCTCCATTCACGGGTACCAGCCGCTTATGAGGAGATACCTCCCTTGTCCAGTCCTGTCACTATTCATAGAATTTACAGTGCAGAAGGAGGCCATTCGGCCCATCAAGTCTGCACCGGCTCTTGGAAAGAGTACCCTACCCAAGGTCAACACCTCCACCCTATCCTCATAACCCAGTAACCCCACCCAACACTAAGGGCAATTTTGGACACTAAGGGCAATTTAGCAAGGCCAATCCACCTAACCTGCACATCTTTGGACTGTGGGAGGAAACCGGAGCACCCGGAGGAAACCCACGCACACGCGGGGAGGATGTGCAGACTCCGCACAGACAGTGACCCAAGCTGGAATCGAACCTGGGACCCTGGAGCTGCGAAGCAATTGTGCTAGCCACAATGCTACCGTGCTGCCCACTATTAATCCGGGGGAGTATGTTCTGATTCGTATTGGGTTAGGAAAGGATTAGAACCCCGATGGGAAGGACCACACCAGGTCCTACTCACTACTCCCACTGCTGTAAAAGTGGAAGGCAGAAATGCCTGGGTCCACATCCACCATTGTAAGGTTGTGAAAATGCAATAGAGAATAACCCTCTGTTTCGAGCCCTAGGTAATAACTCCGACATCCCTTAAAGGATGAAGGACAGCCTTATTATCGTAACCCTGCTGGGACTTTTGGAAATGGGAGGAGAGGCCAAGCGAAGAACCTGTGGCCCCAAGGGAAGACGGACTCATCACCTCTGTCGAGGAGACACCTTACAGTGTACCAGTCAAGGCCCAGGAGAAGGACCTTGGAACGCGACCCCTGCGGACGGATGTTCGGCCTACGTACAACGATGCAATCGGACCATACTCATCAGTGGAGTGACTAAGGGCAACCTACCCTGTCATCAGGTCAACTGTAAATGGGACTATAGCTGCAGAAACAAAAAAAAAGACTTTACCCTTGGGTAAGTAAGGCTGCGGAAAAAAAGGGAATTACATGTAAACACGTATTTGTATATGTCATATGTGTACGCAAAGGATATGAATGTTTCTGGTTGCTGGGTATGTACACATATCCCGACCCATGCTAAGGGAGGGATCCCCTCAGACCTGTTTCCCTTAACCTGTCGGAAACAGTAGAATGGTATATTTACCAGGATGGTACTCGTCAATCCCCCAGGACTATAAGAATTGCATTTATGGTAAGACACCCAGACGGCGGGGCAGCTTCTAGTTTATCGTTTCTCCCCATATCCCCAAGACCTTGGAAAGAGAACACCTTTGAGATGTGGTACCAACCAAGTTATAACAAATCCCACCAGCCTCCGTTTCTTACCCTCACTAATACCACCAACATGGGAAGACCACTGGGAATAATATGTTTAGTAAGGAATGTGGTTAAAGGGATATTTGTAGGTGCGAGTCAATGCGAGCACAGATTTGTGGTGGCCAACATATCTGAGGTCTATCCCGTATATACGACTCCTCAGTTTTATGGGTGTACACTGGACGTCCCATACGCTAACGGGACAGGCACCTTCAAGTACTCCCTGATGGCCCAAGGGTTTGATGTGGACAAACTCACTTCGTACAATGGGACGTATTTTATTTGTGGCCACAAGGCATATCCCTGGCTGCCAGAGAATTGGACGGGATCCTGTTATCTGGGGTATGTAGTCCCCTTTATACACCACCTCGCCAATTTAGGCGACCATTACCAAATGATGAAACGACAAAAGAGAGAAATAACCAAAACGCAACGATACTTTGGGATCCTGCTTCCCCCTATCGGGGTAGCTCTTGCAATGAAGGAAATAAGGAAGATAGCAAAAATCCTGGAGGAGGTAGCAAACGACACCACTGAAGCATTGACTGAGATAAATAATGAAATGGTGGCAATCCGAACCGTCGCTTTACAGAACCGAATGGCCCTCGGTTACCTCCTAGCAGACAAAGGCGGCACTCGTGCAATGATAGGTTCTGAGTGCTGCACCTATATACCTGATAGTTCAGAAAATATTACGCATCTCGTAGACCACATCTGCAAAGAGGTTAAGAAATTGCATGAAATATCAAGAGATGGGTGGTTAGATTGGTTGTTTGCCGGATCATACCAGTGCATGGATTGATAATCCTGGTAGTTGTAATACTTGTAATAATTATGCTTAGTTCCTAATGAAATGCTTGTGTAAAAGTGTCAGTGCAGCAGTAATTTCTCAACAGTTAATGCAGCAACATGAAGTGAGCCTTAACGAGTTAATGGATGTAAAAGTAAGTGCTGAGGAATATGAGGAAATGATAGAAGTGCAAATAGAATGGGAGAGACTGAGACGATTGGCTATGGATTAGAAGTTATCATGAAATGATAAAAGGGGAGAATGAGAGTTTGGCTGATGGTGGATAAATGAGAGTTTGGCTCAAGATGGATTGGATCTTTATGGGAAAACAAAATGTTAGATAAAGCTTTGTGTGAAGGAATGTCAAGACAGGCTTTTTTGGTAGCAAGCTGTAATCACTTGTTTTAGTACCAGACAAATTGCAGTAACGGCCTTGGGAATGGTTGCGCTGGCTTTAAAGATAATTATAATTGAGGGGGCTGCCCTCAGCAATGAAGCAAAAATGTATAAGAACTGCTGTCAGATGTATTGACTTTGGCTTACTGTTGTAACTCTCAGAGATACAGCGGTCTTAGCACCGGCCGTGAAATAAAGTATACGTTGAAGTAACGAGGTGTTCGACTGATCATTTCATCCAGACTGGCAGCAAAGAATCCTCAAAAGGAGTGGCCCACTTCATTGTACTGCTTGGGGCTGTGAGGTGTTTGAGAGAGAGAGAGAGAGAGAATCTTTAATTAGCAAACGGTGGGATAGTGGTCAGCAGTGCTGTCTCACAACGCCAGGGACCCGAGTTCGATATTGATCTCGGGTAATGTAGCCACCTGGGTTGGCCAATTGCCGACTTAAAATGGAGAACAGCAAAGGCTGAAGGGAAATTCAGCCAACACAGGCAAAAACTAGCAGGTGCAAGTTTACTGTGTATTAGACTCTGCAAAAGCCCAGACAGCATCGATACCAGCAACCATCGGCATAATAATGTAGCAGCCATCTACATACTAATGAGCGATCCCCGGGAACAATCGAAACATTTGAGATAAACAAGGCCAAGCCAGACTCCTCGGCGCCAGCAGGAGCCAACACAAAAGAGATTAACGGACACCTAAAGACCGCCCATCGATCAGGGAACAGCTCCAGTATTGGAGAAATCGAACCAAGCGATTGGAACGAAGTCCAATCACTTGAACCCAGGTACGGGGTCCGCCCCGAAAGGCGGGAAGCCCCTGGGGACTATAAAGTAAAGCCCCCAAGTTCAAATCATCCTTCTTGACAGGGTCACTCAGCAACGCGAAGCAACCCCTGAGAGCGACCCGTCCAGCTGCCTCCAAGAACGTAAGTCTCAAGTCGACGCTCGCTACGAGATAGGCGCTCCTAGCTACCAGTCCATACCGGCTTTGAATCCCGCAGTTTCAGAATCCGAACGAAAGGTCATTTGTTCCCCTGACCTGGTGGGCCAGTCCGAAGCTAAGTATAGGCCTGTTAGTTATAGAAATAGCTTAGAAAGTAGAATTTATGCATGAGTAGCGATTTACTGTGCATTATAAATGTGCTTTGATTTGAATCTTACTAATTGGTGTATTGAGTTATTGATCATTACTTGAAATTGAACCTCGTGGCGGTATCATAGAGATACCTGGCGACTCTAGAGCAAAGGTTATAAAACAGAGCCAATTGAACCAACCAAAAGTTAGCAACAGTAACCGTGTGGAGTTTGCACATTCTCCCTGTGGTCTGCATGGGTTTCCTCCGGGTACTCCTGTTTCCCCCCTCAGTCCAAAGAATAGATGGATTGGCTCTGCCAGATTGCCCCTTAGTGCCCAAAGGTAAGGTGGGGTTACAGGGTGGTAGGGTGGTGGGCTGAGGTAGGGTCAGAAGGTCGGTACAGACTCGATGGGCCAAATGGCCTCCTCCTGCACTGTAGGGATTCCAAGATTCTTGGAAATGGAGGAAGAAACATGCTGCCATCAAAAATAAGAAGTGGTTGGAGATATTTCAGGAGGTTAGCCGTTGGATCATTGTGCCATGTTCCTGAGTTCATTGCAGGAAATACATTAATCTTCTAACAAGGTTACGAAAGATTTGCACATTAACGTACAGGCTGCCATGTGCAACACCCCTCATATCACATCACATCACACCTCACACCCACTCATCCATGCACATACTCATTTCCCTATCTACTGATCCGCAGCTGTCAGTCACCCTCATCCTTATTGTCCTCAGCAGACTTTCTGCATCCTGACCATTAGAGAAAAGCATTTCCCAGCCATCTGGTGACAAAATTAACTATCATTGTTCCACATGCCATACAGCACTTAGTTATGTTGAATGACTTCAAGACTGGGTGAAGTATGATCATCATTATAACAGTAATTTGCAACTACCTTGCCAGGATTAATTCATGTTCTTTCTCTCTATCAGGGCTTTCGCACGAGCAGTGGGAATCAATTGACCTCAAAGGCATTGAATCCGCAAGCTATTTTTGAGATTTCTTCAGTTTTCCTTTCATCCAGTTCCCTTATTAACCTGATTCCCTGAGAAGGTACATACTAACGGTACCGCTAATGCTATACGCACATTTATTTAAAATTGCAAAGATCACGGCAGCGACAATGATTGCAAGCCCCTCACACTTTTGATTGTACCTTCTTACACAGAGCCAACAATCTCAAATCCTGGGTTTGTGAATTGTCCATTAACATATTGAAGGTGTTTCAGTGGGGAAGGTTATTGCTTGTCACACCATCAGGTTTGCTCTAAAGGAATGATTCTAAGGGATTAACATGTCCAAGGAATGTGGGGACATACCCAGACATCCTGCAAACCATCTATTTCTGTTATAAGTGCAATTTACAGGACTACAGTTTGACCACATGAGTTAAAAGGTCAAGACAAATAATTTAACTGGATAGATGTACACCCATTGTTTGGTCTGATGCCATCCGTGACTAGTATAGTCAAGAAATCACTTATTATGTGTATGTTAGCTTTGCAAGAATTTCTCTTCTGTTCCATTTCTAAGGTTCTGTAGAATTCTAGGAGGCCAATTTCTGAAAATTGCACCTCACAAACAACCTGGAAACTATAGGCCGGTGAGCCTCATATTGGTAGTAGGTAAATTATTGGAGAGAATTCTCAGGGACAGGATTTATATCCATTTGGACTCATAAGCAATAGGCAGCATGGTTTTGCCGGAATTGAACCATGGTCCCTGGTGCCATGAGGCAGTAGCGCTAACCACTGTGCCGCCGTGCTGTCCCTATTGAGTCCATGCAGGCCTTAAACATGGCCCTGCACATTTTGGAGGTCAATATGTCTGCTGTTCTAAATACCATGACAATCAGTTTAGCCTTGGCCTTACAGTGCCGCACTGATCTGTACCAAAGGTACTAGTGAAGTACAGCTGGCCATGAGAAGGATGATGGTGAAAGGGAACATAGAAGCGGGAAATCCACTCAAATTCCTATTTTACTCCTTTCCCATTGTCAGCCACCCCAACCCTTCACTCCGTGCCCAATATGTGGCCTTTATGGCTGAGATTGCCCCTACATACGTGCAGTTGAAGCTATATTTGAAGGAGGTCTCAGCGGTGTTGCTCTATTTATTTATCTTGGTGAACCACAAGCCTTTCCCTTATATCGATCAAATGACTACACAACCAGTTAGTTAGTTCAAAAGATGGTTTATTTACATACACAAGAGTTATCTCAACATGAAAAACACAATATCTACTATGATTTAAACTACACCTGTCAGCTACGATAACCTATACTTAACTTCAGGGCGACCGGCAGTGTGCAAATGGATAAAGGCCTTTATCTGTATTTCACTTGGCTGGTTCGAAGAAGGTGGTTGTGTCTCTACTGGGCTCAGCCGCCAGGTAGCGATCATTGTTCTTGAACTTAATTGCCTGTTTCTGCTGCAATTGGCTGGCACAGGCCGGATCCAAGAGAGACAGAACACATGGCTGTGCTCTCTTTTATCCCCCTGGGATTTTGTGCTCTTTGGGGTGGTCCATAACCTTGGACCCAAAAGTTCGACAGGGCTCTGATCACTCTCTTCGATTTCGGCCAATAAAGGGGCGGGTGCCTTGGTAGCTGGGCAATTCCTTAGCGGTTATTGACCTTGGCAGTTGTGCTTTCTGAGCAAGGGAGTGGCGCGATCAGTCTGTGGCTGTACCGGTTGCTTGATTGGAGTTCTATTGTCCTGGGAAAATGGGCCATTAAAATGTAAACGAGCAGGGGTTTCGGTCAGGTCTGGTTACCTGTGTTTTAGATATACATAGGCTGTGTATCTGTCTGTCTCCTGGGTTGGACATAATTCCCATGGTCCTTTGCAGATGGCCATCTTAAAAGGCTACATTCCATCCTCTTGATCCTGAACGCAAAGCGTGGTGGATCACACTATTGATCCCTGTTCATCCTTGGTGGACCGGTCACCCTTGGTCAAGGCAAGGTTCTACTCTACTCTATCGTATGGTTTGGGTCATTTACCTAATATTCCATTAATACATTCATAAATTAATTAATCTCCAATGGTTACTATAATTTAGGTCATTATAACATTTAATTTATCCGCACAGTTGATCTCTAGCTAACGCTCTCTAAGCTACTCTCATGCTGCTGGTGACTATCAAAGAACTTATATTCAGTACAAAATTTAAAACTGCAGCATCACATTTCTACTTAATCCTAATAAAGTTACAGAGGTACATGGTTTATTTTTAGCAACGATTGTTACATGAGTTCATTTTGTTGAATTCCAAAGAAGGGGGTTTGGACTGTATATATCGGGGAGCGGGAGGCTTTTGCTCACCATTTACGGAGTCGGGGTGTCTGAATGACACTGTAGATTATTGCAATTACTAGAAGGGTCTCTACTGGGCGGCGCCAGCAGGCAGGAATTTACCTTGTACCTCTAATATAGGGGCAGTGCCGTATTACATGTAATATACTAGTAGTGGTGACTACCACAGGAGGACTGTGTCCCACATGGTATTGTTCTGTTGCACCATCTTCCTAATGGTCGCTTTTAAAGTTTGATTCATTCTCTTGACAATGCCACTGGATTGGGGGTGATATGCTCTATGGAATTTCATCCTGATCCCAAAAATTGTTAAAACATTTTGCATGACAGAAATCTTTGGATCCTCGCTGTCTTCAGGGGATGTCCCGGAGGACTGGAGAATAGCCAATGTTGTTCCTCTGTTTAAGAAGGGTGGCAGGGATAATCCCGGGAACTACAGGCCGGTGAGCCTTACTTCAGTGGTAGGGAAATTACTGGAGAGAATTCTTCGAGACAGGATCTACTCCCATTTGGAAGCAAATGGACGTATTAGTGAGAGGCAGCACGGTTTTGTGAAGGGGAGGTCGTGTCTCACTAACTTGATAGAGTTTTTCGAGGAGGTCACTAAGATGATTGATGCAGGTAGGGCAGTAGATGTTGTCTATATGGACTTCAGTAAGGCCTTTGACAAGGTCCCTCATGGTAGACTAGTACAAAAGGTGGAGTCACACGGGATCAGGGGTGAACTGGCAAGGTGGATACAGAACTGGCTAGGCCATAGAAGGCAGAGGGTAGCAATGGAGGGATGCTTTTCTAATTGGAGGGCTGTGACCAGTGGTGTTCCACAGGGATCAGTGCTGGGACCTTTGCTCTTTGTAGTATATATAAATGATTTGGAGGAAAATGTAACTGGTCTGATTAGTAAGTTTGCAGACGACACAAAGGTTGGTGGAATTGCGGATAGCGATGAGGACTGTCTGAGGATACAGCAGGATTTAGATTGTCTGGAGACTTGGGCGGAGAGATGGCAGATGGAGTTTAACCTGGACAAATGTGAGGTAATGCATTTTGGAAGGGCTAATGCAGGTAGGGAATATACGGTGAATGGTAGAACCCTCAAGAGTATTGAAAGTCAAAGAGATCTAGGAGTACAGGTCCACAGATCACTGAAAGGGGCTACACAGGTGGAGAAGGTAGTCAAGAAGGCATACGGCATGCTTGCCTTCATTGGCCGGGGCATTGAGTATAAGAATTGGCAAGTCATGTTGCAGCTGTATAGAACCTTAGTTAGGCCACACTTGGAGTATAGTGTTCAATTCTGGTCGCCACACTACCAGAAGGATGTGGAGGCTTTAGAGAGGGTGCAGAAGAGATTTACCAGAATGTTGCCTGGTATGGAGGGCATAAGCTATGAGGAGCGATTGAATAAACTCGGTTTGTTCTCACTGGAACGAAGGAGGTTGAGGGGCGACCTGATAGAGGTATACAAAATTATGAGGGGCATAGACAGAGTGGATAGTCAGAGGCTTTTCCCCAGGGTAGAGGGGTCAATTACTAGGGGGCATAGGTTTAAGGTGAGAGGGGCAAAGTTTAGAGTAGATGTACGAGGCAAGTTTTTTACGCAGAGGGTAGTGGGTGCCTGGAACTCACTACCGGAGGAGGTAGTGGAGGCAGGGACGATAGGGACATTTAAGGGGCATCTTGACAAATATATGAATAGGATGGGAATAGAAGGATACGGACCCAGGAAGTGTAGAAGATTGTAGTTTAGTCGGGCAGTATGGTCGGCGCGGGCTTGGAGGGCCGAAGGGCCTGTTCCTGTGCTGTACATTTCTTTGTTCTTTCTTTGTTCTTTGTTGACTCTGCCGGTGAAGTGGGAACCTTGGTCTGACTCAATGCTGCGGGGGAGACCCCAGCGTGTGAATATCTGTTGGGTCAAAATCTTAGCGGTGGCCTTTGCTGTGTTTGTCCGTGAGGGAAATGCTTCTACCCATTTAGTAAAGTTGTCGATTACAACCAGCACGTACTTGAAACCGTTTCTGCAAGGGGGAAGGGGGCCAATGTAATCGATTTGCAAATTTGTCCAAGGGCCATTCACAGGTCGGGTGTGTCTTAATTGTCCTTTCTTTGAGTAACGTTCAGGATTGTTCTGAGCACAGATAAAGCAATTCTCGACATAATGGGTTACATTGCCTTTTAAATTGGGCCACCAACACAAAGGTCCTAAATGGGCAATGGTACTGTCTGTCCCCTTATGTCCGTGTCCGTCATGAAATTGGTAAATGAGCTGGTTTCTGTCCTGGGTGGGGACCACATAAATTCCGTTTTTTAAAACTATGCTGTCCTGTACAGTCAGTGCATCCTTCCATTTATCATAGGGGGCTGGCAAGGTGCCGTCTAAAACCTGTTTGAGGGTGTCGTCTGCTTTTTGTGCTTGAGATAGATCCTTAATATTGGTCTGGGAAACCTGGACTGAGTGTATCGGTTCGCTTTCGGGTGGCTGCCAGAAGCGACCATGGCGGGATCCTGCTTTAGCTAAGGCGTCTGCCTTTACATTACCGGGTGGGGAGGAGCGATGATGGCTTCTTACTTTAATGATACCGTATGTGCGGCCTGAGGCTGTCTTGAGAATGTGCTTTCACAACGGGGCAGAGGGTAGGGGTTTTCCATCGGCTAAATCAAAACCTCGAGATTCCCACAGGGGCAGGAATTCTGTTAAACTGTTGCACACATACAGGCTGTCGGAGTGTATGTCTGTGGGAGTTGGAAAAGAGTTGGGGTGCTGAATTACATAGGCTATGGCTGCGAGTTCTGCTGCTTGTGAACCTAGGTGGCTGGGCAATTTTAAAGAGATCTCTTCTAGTGGGCATCCCTGCGCGTCTTCCACGTAAATCCCACAACCAGTAATTCTAACTCCATTTTTGGTTGTGGAAGAACCGTCTACATAAATTTTTTAAGTATCCCCTGTGGTTTGGGAATCCTGTGTCTTACTGCCTGCTCGTGGGTTTGGTGACTTTGGGATAAAGGGTCCTGTGTGGTGTTGGGCTACTATGATTTGGCACTCATGTGGGATCCCTGCATATTGGAGATTATTGGCCAGAAATGTGTGGGTTTTGGTGCGTTTTATCGTAATGTAATAGTCGTGTCCAGCGAGCTGCTCTGATTTGTCTAACTGAACCTTCCTTTAATCTACCGTCTAGTAATAGTTGTGGAGGGGTGTGCTCGGTCAAGATCGTGACTGGGTTGAGGCCGGTGATGTACGCCAAGTACGGTGATGAACTGTCCAAAAGACTGCAAGCAAGTGCCGTTCACAGGCTGAGAATCCTTGCTCTACAGGGTCTAATACTCTTGAGGCATAGGCTACAGGACCTAAGTGATCGTGTCGTTCTTGCAGGAACACTGCTGATACTTCTGTGGCATAGGGCAAGTCTGGGTCTGGAACTTGGAAAGCGGGGGCTGTGCCGAGGGTGCGTTTTAAATCGTAAATGGCGTCTGTATGCTGCAGAAACCATTCCCATGGGGGGTTCTTTTTAAGGAGCTCTGAGAGTGGGGTTGCTTTGGTGGCACACCATCTATATAATCTCTGCAATATCCTACCAAACCTAGGAATGACCGGAGTACAGTGACATTTTGGGGCAGGGGCAATTTAACGATGGACTCGATCCGTTTTTGCTCAATTTCTCTCTTCCCGTGGATGATGATGGTGCCTAAATAAAGAACCTTTTCTTTTAAAATCTGGGCCTTTTTGCAGTTTACCTTACATCCGATTGATTGCAGTCGGTCTAGTAATTGAGATAAGAGCTCTACGTGTTCCTCTTTTGTGTCCGTTTGCAAGAGCAGATCGTCCACATATTGTATTAAGCATTCGGGTCGGGAAAATTTACAAAGTCCGTTGGCCAATTGTCGGTGGAAAATGGAGGGGGAGTTATTGAATCCTTGTGGGAGGCATGTCCACGTGTACTGCTGCCCTTGAAACGTAAATGCGAATTTAAACTGGCAGGCCCTGTCTAACAGGATGGACCAAAAGCCATTGCTGATGTCCAGCACTGTGAAATACTTTGCCTGTACTCCCTGTTTGAGCATGGTCACAGGACTCGTGGCAACAGTGGGGGCTGCTAAAGGGGTTACCTTATGAAATTCTCGGTAGTCGATCGTGAGTCGCCATGAATCATCGGGCATTTTTACGGGCCAAATTGGGGCATTATTTGTGGAAGCTACGGGTCGAATAACTCCTTGGTCTAACAATCTGTTAATAACCTTCGAAATCTCACCCTCGGCTTGCTGTGGGAAACCGTATTGCTTTTGCGGCTTTGGATCGGGACCTGAAATCTTCACTGTACCTGGGATCTTCCCACAATCGTGTTTGTGTTGTGCGAACGAAGCTTTGTGATTTATGAGGACCTCTCTAATCGTCTGGTCTGCACGAATTGTTTGCGGATTAAACCAATAGTCCCCTACTGAGCAAATCCTGTTTTCATAATCCCCTACTGTGAGCATAGCGGGATCCCTAGCTGTTTTAGCCATTCGCCAGACACATTTGTTTACTGGGTCAAACGAAAGGTTATGGGAGCTCATAAAGTCAATGCCTAAAATGTGCTCTGCGGTTTGGGGTAAGTCAACTAAAACAATGGGGTGTTTGGTGCTAATGTTTCCTATCTGGATGGGTACGGGAGCTGTGATATATCCTTGTTGCATGTGGCCTGTGAATCCACTCAGGGTGATGGTGTCTGTGGTGGGCCATTTGTCCTGTTGAAACATGGTGGAGGAGTTTAACGTGGTCCGGGATCCTCCTGTGTCCTAAAGAAAATCAATTGTATGTCCCCGGACTGTGTATGTAACTACTGCTCTGCCTGATTTGTCCCAGCGTGTGTCACAGACCCAAGTTGGAGAGTCCAAACACCGTCAATCTAGGGAGTTAAACACTAAGTCATCTGAACAGGTGCTAACATTATGCATGGGCCTTTCATTGTTCCTAGGTGGGGGGGTTTGATTGTTGGTATCGTTGATGGTTCTGGGGGTTTTGTCGACAATCGCGGGTGAAATGTCCTATGTGGCCACTGTAGCCATCTGGGATGGCCACTTCCTGATTACAAAATGGACACTTTGCAAAGGATGCAGGGAAAATGGACAATACTGAGAAAGCAAGCAGGTGCAGGGTTTGTCTGTTGATTGGAGCCGCAGCTCCCAGATAAGACGAAAACTGCAAAACCATTACAATACTAATCCCGGAACAGCCCTTTGATGAGGTTTTCTGTTAATGGGCAGCACGGTAGCATTGTGGATAGCACAATTACTTCACTTCACAGCTCCAGGGTCGCAGGTTCGATTCCGGCTTGGGTCACTGTCTGTGCGGAGTCTGCACATCCTCCCCCTGTGTGCGTGGGTTTCCTCCGGGTACTCCGGTTTCCTCCCACAGTCCAAAGATGTGCAGGTTAGGTGGATTGGCCATGATAAATTGCCCTTAGTGTCCAAAATTGCCCTTAATGTTGGGTGGGGTTACTGGGTTATGGGGATAGGGTGGAGGTGTTGACCTTGGGGTAGGGTGCTCTTTCCAAGAGCCGGTGCAGACTCGATGGGCCGAATAGCCTCCTTCTGCACTGTAAATTCTATGAAATTCTATGAGCCATTTCCGGGGACATTTAAGTAAACGATACCAAGGCAGACACCCCGGCGCCAGAGGAGACCAGAACAAAGCAGGCCAACGGCCACCTAGGACACGCCCAGCCATCAGAGCACCCACCCCTTTATTGGAGGAAATCGATAGGAATGATTGAGAAACGGCCCAATTAATTGGGGCCAAGTTCAAGGCCCGCCCAAAAGCGCGCGAAGCCCCTTTTGGGTATAAAAAGGATCCCCCAAGAGAGAATCGTTCTCTTGGCTCCGGCTCTCACCGAGGAGAGACCTGCCCAAAAGCTGCACCAGAACAAGTAAGTCCAAGGTCAATGCACGCTACCAGACAGATGCTCTTAGCTGTTATCCCGTACCAGTTCCACCCCAGCAGCCTCAGAACCGACAACAGCCATTGGTCCTCTGACTGAGTGGGCGCCCGAAGCTAAGTATAGGCTTTAGCAGTTGTGATAGTTTAGTCTGTAGTATTTGTGCATGATTATATTTAATTGTGTGCATAAATAAATCAGCATTTGACTTTGAACTAACTAACTGGTGTATCGAGTCTTTGATCAGTATTCGGTTTGAACCTTGTGGCGGTATCGAAAGATACCTGGCAACTCTAGAGCAAAACATAATTAGAATTAAGGAAGGCGACAATATTGACCGCCATATTCAGAGCCAAATAAAGAGAAACACAAATTAGCAACATTTACTGGCAACCTCTGACGGGACTCGACTTAGAAGTGGCCTAGTCACTCCGAGAGAACCCAAACTTGAATTGGTATCCAATTGGAAACAGAAAAACCACAAGTGTAAGAACAATACTGATCAAACCTCCGAGATTCGGAAGTGTGTTAATGCATGTGTACTAACAGGGATATAAGGTAAACCTGAGAGATTTTGTTGCGTAAAACTGTCGGAAGTTTTGTAGGCCGGAAAATAGCGTAAGCCGTACCCGTGTTTACATCACCACTTTATCACCCCCTGTTCCAAATTCAGTAGAGAACCCAGAGAGAGAAAATGGCAATGAAGGCAATGGAATGCCTTATGAACCCCCAAGAAATCGAGGTTGCAGCAACCAGTAGAGTAGGACAGTGTCCCGTATGGGAAGAGGAAATCAGAAAGTACCTCAAAGGGAAAGGATGGCCCTTTTGCAGTGAATTCTGCGCGAATGATGAAACAGGTCCCGGGAGTATAGGACATACTTGGTGGGAGAACCTGTCAAAGATCCACAAGAAGAGCTTAGGGAAAGCTTGCAAGCCAATGGCAATCGTGTCCTGCTTGGCACAATTGCGAGGCACAGAGGAGGTCGTTAGGACGCTCCGTAGAGAGATTGAGGAGAGAGACAGAAATAGTGAGGGAGATGTGAGTGAGTTTGAGAAGGAGAATAAAGATTTGAGAGAACAGTTAGCAGCGATGGACAGAGAGGTGGATGATGCCAAATGGGCACACCAGTCTTGTCTCGCCCATTTGAGTAGTTTTCAGACCCAATATGACAAGGCCTACCAGGACACGCAACATGCGGTCTTGGTAAGACAAGAAACCGAGCAACAGGTAGAGCAATTGCAGAAACAGTGCAATGATTTGAAAGCAGCCCTACGAGTGCTCCACACTTCCACGACGGAACAAAGGCAGAGCTCAGTAGATCACACAAAGTGTGAATTGCAGAATTGCAATCTCTGCTTTCTGTTCAGAATGGGTTTCAAAGTACGCTTGGATCCCAGTTAGACCAGAAAAACAGCCCCGATTGGCAGGAGTTAAATGAGACTGCCCACAGATATGTACATGGGACATGTAGGCAAGAAAAACCCCAAAAGGGAAAAGCACCCCAACCCCCGACTGAACAGGCAGAACACACCCACATGAACCCTGTAACCACACACCGCAGGGCCGCAGCAGAAGGAAACGCAGATTTCTTGTATACAACCCCGTTAACCGTGACCCAATTACGGGATGCGTGTGGAAAGATTACACCGTTCCTTCCCACATCAGACCCCCACCAGTTTTTCGCTAGAGTTAAACAGCAGTTTCCATGTACGGCCTGGACGAAAAGGAGCAAGTTAAGCTCACAGTTTTAAGCCTCGACCCTTCAGTCGTGGCACCCCTTCCCGACCCACAAAATGTAGGAGGAGGCACACTCCAAGAGATGCACACAGCGATCCTAGATGCAATCGGCTATAACAGAGGAGACCCTGTAGAAGGCCTAAACAAGTGTAGGCAAAAGAAGACAGAGCACCCCTCAGCATTTGCTGGACTCTTGTGGATACATTTTACAGTGGTTTTCAGAGAATTAGCCCGCGTCCATTTGTCTGCGGATAATATGGCCAAATGGACTCGAATCCTAGTCTCTCATGCGACAGAGGCAGGACAGAGAGCTTGCACAAATTACGACCCCTCAGACGAGGCCCACAACGAGAAATAGGTTTTGAAAAGATTGTCCCGCTCTTGGGAACAGTCCGTCCAAGGCCGCATTTGCAAAACCCGAGGAAGAGCAGGCAGACATGAATCCAGTTAAAGCGCACCGGAACCGCGCATGGGTAAATGAGGGCAGGAACAGCCCACAGCAGCCTAAATCCCAGGAATGTTACAACTGTGGACAATTAGGTCACTATGCACGAGAGTGCAACGCGCCCCACAAGCAGCAGAGAAACCAACAGACAGGCACCCTAAATAAGAATAGGGCAAAGCCAATCCATAGCGTCAGCGCCCATTCAGAGAACATAGACATGAACGGCACCGACTGACGGTGTTCGGGCTCCCCAACTTGGGTCTGCGACACACTTTGGGACAAGTCCGGTAGACCGGTAGTAGCAAGCAAAGTCCTGGGAAACCCCGTAGAATTTCTTTGGGACACAGGAGGGTCCCGCACCACACTCAATTCCTCCACGATGTTCCAGTGAGACACGTGGCCCACAACAGACACCATTACACTCAGCGGCTTTACAGGTCATTTACAACAGGGACACATCACAGCCTCTGTAGCGATACAAATAGGGAACATTACAACTAAACACCCCGTAAATTTGGTCGATCTACCCCAGGCAGCTGAACACATCGTAGGAATCGATTTTATGAGCTCCCACAACCTATCTTTTGATCCAGTTAATAAATGTGTTTGGAGAATGGCAAAGGCAGCATGAGCCCCCGCCACGCTCATAGTTGCAGACTATGAAAACAGAATTAGCTCAGTCGGAGACTTTTGATTCGATCTTCGAGCCATTATTCAGGACAAACAGGTTAGGGAAGTCCTGCAGCAACACAAAGCAGCATTTTCACAGCACAAGCTCGACTGTGGCAAGATAGCTGGCTTGGTAAATATTACAGGTCCCGACCCCAGACCCCAAAAGCAGTACGGTTCTCCCCAAGAGGCAGAGGGAGAAATCTCCAAAGTAATAGAGTCTGCTTGATCACGGCGTACTCAGATCAGTAGCCTCCACAAACAACGCACCAATTTGGCCTGTCAGGAAACCTGATGGATCACGGCGACTGACCATTGATTACCGGGAACTGAACAAAGTAACCCCAGTAGCAGCCCCCACCATAGCCATGAGTCCCGAGACCATGCTCAAACAGGGATTCGAGTCAATTTTTTTTTTCGGTTTTGGACATTAGCAACGGCTTTTGGTCCATTCCATTGGAAAAAGCGTGCCAGTACAAATTCGCCTTTACATTCCAGGGACAACAATATATGTGGACGTGCCTTCCACAAGGCTTCCACAACTCCCCCTCCATTTTCCACCAACAGCTGGCAAATGGACTAGCAAAATTTTCCCGACCCGATTGTCTGGTCCAGTATGTAGATGACTTGCTACTACAGACAGACACAAAGGGAGAGCACATTTCGCTTCTCGCCAAACTCCTAGCACTCCTAAAATAAATTGGATGTAAAATCAACCCCAAGAAGGCCCAGATTTTGCAGGAAAAAGTGATTTACTTGGGTACAGTAATCACACATGGTAAATGCGAGATCGAGCAAAAGAGAATTGACTCGATCGTCAAATTGCCCCTTCCCCATAACGTAACAGCCCTCCGGTCATTTTTAGGATTGATTGGCTACTGCCGAAACCATATTGATGGTTTTGCCACAAAAGCAGCGCCACTATCCGAACTTCTCAAGAAGCAGGCACCTTGGGAATGGCTTCCACAGCACACGGATGCCGTGGATGCTTTAAAAAGAGCCCTCAGCACAGCCCCTGCATTACAGGTCCCAGATCCACTTTCCCCGTACGCAATCGAAGTTGCAAGCACCGACCGAACCCTTTCGGCCGTGCTTCTCCAGGAACGCCATGACCAATTACGCCCCGTGGCATACACCTCACGCGTGTTAGATCCTGTCGAGCAAGGATTTTCTGCCTGCAAAAGGCACATGCTCTCAGTCTTTTGGGCAGTACAGTACTTCGTCTACATTACAGGACTCAACCCCATCACCATTCTCACTGAACACACCCCAACACAGCTATTATTAGGCGGTCGACTTAAAGACGGCACAGTCAGCCAAATCCGCGCAGCCCGTTGGACCCTTCTTTTACAGGGACGGGACATTACAGTCAAAAGAACCAAGACCCACACCTTCCTTACCGATAATTTGCAATATGCAGGTACCCCACATGAGTGTGAGATCATCACCACAAAACACAACACAGGCCCATTTATACCTAAGTCAGGTCCCAGGAAAACAGGTAGTACACCCCAGAGACCCCAGCCCACAGACACGTGCGCACCCCTGAAAATTTATGTGGATGGCTCCTCCACAAGTTTTGAACAGAAAGAGAATCACCGGTTGCGGCATGTATGTAGAGGACGCGCAGGAATGCGCCCTTGATGCGATTTCACTAAAGTTGGCAGGACATCTAGGCTCGCAGGCAGCAGAACTGGCAGCCATAGCGTACATTGTAGACCACCCTGACTCGTTTCCGACCCCAGCAGACATTTCCTGTAGGGTTCCTCCTGCCACATTTTGGGGTTCTGGCAAAGCTAAACTTACGGACTGGCTGAGGCTCATAACTGTTAGCTTTACTTCCTCCCTCTCATCTAGGCCGTACATAACCTTTTGTTGGCACACCTCCTCAAAGAAGCTGTGCGGGTCGGCGGTGGGCTGGAATGGAATCATTTTTGTGCAAGCGTCTCTTAATTGGGTTATGGATAGTGGGGTGGTGTAAACGATATCAGGCTCCTCCTGATCCGATGACCTGCAGTCTGTGGTAACCGGATTCATGGGGGTCGAATTGTGAGTGGGGGTGTGTGCTGCCTGTGCAGTCGGTGCTGCCGGTGCTTTTCTTTTTGGGGCATGGGGGATTTGATTTTGATTTCCCGTGTCCTCTACGTATTTTTTGTAGGCGTTTTGTTTAACTCTTGCCAATCGGGAGCATCTTCCTCATCTAAATCCCGCCCGAAAGTGTACCGGAAGCCATTCTGTACTGAAAGTAGAGACTGTAACTTTTCCAACTTCTGTCGGCATTTAGCATGGTCAACGGTACTCTGCCTTTGTTCCTTAGTGGAGTTGTGGAGCGTTCTCAAAGTTGCTTTTAAATCTGCGCATTTGCTAGTTAGCTGGGCGACCTGTTGTTCTGTTTCCTGTCTTACCAGGACTGCGCGCTGTGTATCTTGGTAGGCTTTATCATACTGGATCTGGAAGCTACTAAGGTGAACTAGACAAGATTGTTGTGCGCGTTTTACATTGGCCATTTCTTTATCCTGAGCTGCTAACTGTTCCCGGAGTTGCTCAATTATCTTATGGCCTTTGACCTAGGGCAAGGCCCTAGCGGCCAGGTCTCTGGCACTGAGTCTGGCTCTGGGGCTCGGAAGGGAAGGGGGGAGAATAGAAAAGCAATAGTTGTAGGAGATTCAATGGTTAGGGGAATAGATAGGAGATTCTGTGGTCGCGAGCGAGACTCCTGGAAGGTATGTTGCCTCCCGGGTGCCAGGGCCAGGGATGTCTCGGATCGTGTCTTCAGGATCCTTAAGGAGGAGGGGGAGCAGCCAGAAGTCGTGGTGCACATTGGTACCAACGACGTAGGTAGGAAAAGGGGTGTGGAGGTAATAAATTAGTTTAGGGAGTTAGGCTGGAAGTTAAAAGCCAGGACCAGACAGAGTTGTCATCTCTGGTTTGTTGCCAGTGCCACATGATAGCGAGGCTAGGAATAGGGAGAGAGTGCAGCTGAACATGTGGCTGCAGGAATGGTGTAGAAGGGAGGGCTTCAGGTATTTGGATAATTGGAGGGCATTCTGGGGAAGGTGGGACCTGTACAAGCAGGACGGGTTGCATCTGAACCAGAGGGGCACCAATATCCTGGGAGGGAGGTTTTCTAGTACTCTTCGGCATGGTTTAAACTAATTTGGCAGGGGAATGGGAACCGGATTTGTAGTCCAGCAACTAAGGTAGCCGATATTCAGGACGCCAAAGCAAGTAATGAGGCAGTGGGGGAGGGAACACTGACAAAGGAGAGTACTTGCAGGCACGGAGATGGGTTGAAGTATGTATACTTCAACGCAAGAAGCATCAGGAATAAGGTGGGTGAACTTAAGGCATGGATCAGTACTTGGGACTACGGTGTGGTGGCCATCATGGAAACTTGGATAGAAGAGGGGCAGAAATGGTTGTTGGAAGTCCCTGGTTATAGATGTTTCAATAAGATTAGGGAGGGTGGTAAAAGAGGTGGGGGGGGGGGTGGCATTGTTAATTAGAGATAGTATAACAGCTGCAGAAAGGCAGTTCGAGGAGTATCAGCCTACTGAGGCAGTATGGGTTGAAGTCAGAAATAGGAAAGGAGCAGTCACCTTGTTAGGAGTTTTCTATAGGCCCCCCAATAGTAGTAGAGATGTGGAGGAACAGATTGGGAAACAGATTTTGGAAAGGTGCAGAAGTCACAGGGTAGTAGTCATGGGTGACTTTAACTTCCCAAACATTGAGTGGAAACTCTTTAGATCAAATAGTTTGGATGGGGTGGTGTTTGTGCAGTGTGTCTAGGAAGCTTTTCTAACACAGTATGTAGATTGCCCGACCAGAGGAGGGGCAATATTGGATTTAGTACTTGGTAATGAACCAGGGCAAGTGATAGATTTGTTAGTGGGGGAGCATTTTGGAGATAGTGACCACAATTCTGTGACTTTCACTTTAGTAATGGAGAGGGATAGGTGCGTGCAACAGGGCAAGGTTTACAATTGGGGAAAGGGGGAAATACAATGTTGTCAGACAATAATTGAAGTGCATAAGTTGGGAACATAGGCTGTCAGGGAGGGACACAAGTGAAATGTGGAACTTGTTCAAGGAACAGGTACTACGTGTCCTTGATATGTATGTCTCTGTCAGGCAGGGAAGAGATGGTCGAGTGAGGGAACCATGGTTGACAAGAGAGGTTGAATGTCTTGTTAAGAGGAAAAAGGAGACTTATGTAAGGCTGAGGAAACAAGGTTCAGACAGGGCGTTGGAGGGATACAAGATAGCCAGGAGGGAACTGAAGAAAGGGATTAGGAGAGCTAAGAGAGGGCATGAACAATCTTTGGCGGGTAGGATCAAAGAAAACCCCAAGGCCTTTTACACATATGTGAGAAATATGAGAATGACTAGAGCGATGGTAGGTCCGATCAAGGACAGTAGCGGGAGATTGTGTATGGAGTCTGAAGAGATAGGAGAGGTCTTGAACGAGTACTTTTTTTCTGTATTTACAAATGAGAGGGGCCATATTGTTGGAGAGAACAGTGTGAAACAGACTGGTAAGCTCGAGGAAATACTTGTTAGGAAGGAAGATGTGTTGGGCATTTTGAAAAACTTGAGGATAGACAAGTCGCCCGGGCCTGACGGGACATATCCAAGGATTCTATGGGAAGCAATAGATGAAATTGCAGAGCCGTTGGCAATGATCTTTTCGTCCTCACTGTCAACAGGGGTGGTACCAGGGGATTGGAGAGTGGCGAATGTCGTGCCCCTGTTCAAAAAAGGGAATAGGGATAACCCTGGGAATTACAGGCCAGTTAGTCTTACTTCGGTGGTAGGCAAAGTCATGGAAAGGGTACTGAAGGATAGGATTTCTGAGCATCTGGAAAGACACTGCTTGATTAGGGATAGTCAGCACGGATTTGTGAGGGGTAGGTCTTGCCTTACAAGTCTTATTGAATTCTTTGAGGAGGTGACCAAGCATGTGGATGAAGGTAAAGCAGTGGATGTAGATAGATAGATAGATAGAATTTACAGTGCAGAAGGAGGCCATTCGGCCCATCGAGTCTGCACCGGCTCTTGGAAAGAGCACCCCACCCAAGGTCCACACCTCCACCCTATCCCCATAACCCAGGAACCCCACCTTACACTAAGGGCAATTTTGGACACTATGGGCAATTTAGCATGGCCAATCCACCTAACCCGCACATCTTTGGACTGTGGGAGGAAACCGGAGCACCCGGAGGAAACCCACGCACACACGGGGAGGATGTGCAGACTCCGCACAGACAGTGACCCAAGCCGGAATCGAACCTGGGACCCTGGAGCTGTGAAGCATTTGTGCTATCCACAAGGCTACCGTGCTGCCCTCAATGTACATGGATTTTAGTAAGGCATTTGATAAGGTTCCCCATGGTAGACTTCTGCAGAAAATAAGGAGGCATGGGAGAGTGGGACATTTTGCCAGTTGGATAACGAACTGGCTAACCGATAGAAGTCAGAGAGTGGTGGTAGATGGCAAATATTCAGCCTGGATCCCAGTTACCAGTGGCGTACCGTAGGGATCAGATCTGGGTCCTCTGCTGTTTGTGATTTTCATTAATGACTTGGATGAGGGAGTTGAAGGGTGGGTCAGTAAATTTGCAGATGATACGAAGATTGGTGGAGTTGTGGATAGTGAGGAGGGCTGTTGTCGGCTGCAAAGAGACATAGATGGGATGCAGAGCTGGGCTGAGAAGTGGCAGATGGAGTTGAACCCTGAAAATTGTGAGGTTGTCCATTTTGGAAGGACAAATATGAATGCGGAATACAGGGTTAACGGTAGAGTTCTTGGCAATGTGGAGGAGCAGAGAGATCTTGGGGTCTATGTTCATACATCTTTGAAAGTTGCCACTCAAGTGGATAGAGCTGTAAAGAAGGCCTATGGTGTGCTAGCGTTCATTAACAGAGGGATTGAATTTAAGAGCCGTGAGGTGATGATGCAGCTGTACACAACCTTGGTAAGGCCACATTTGGAGTACTGTGTACAGTTCTGGTCGCCTCATTTTAGGAAGGATGTGGAAGCTTTGGAAAAGGTGCAAAGGAGATTTACCAGGATGTTGCCTGGAATGGAGAGTATATCTTACGAGGAAAGGTTGAGGGTGCTAGGCCTTTTCTCATTAGAACGGAGAAGGATGAGGGGTGACTTGATAGAGGTTTATAAGATGATCAGGGGAATAGATAGAGTAGACAGTCAGAGACTTTTTCCCTGGGTGGAACAAACCATTACAAGGGGACATAAATTTAAGGTGAATGGTGGAAGATATAGGGGGGATGTCAGAGGTAGGTTCTTTACCCAGAGAGTAGTGGGGGCATGGAATGCACTGCCTGTGGAAGTAGTTGAGTCGGAAACATTAGGGACCTTCAAGCTGCTATTGGATAGGTACATGGATTACGGTAAAATTATATAGTGTAGATTTATTTGTTCTTAAAGGCAGCGCGGTAGCATTGTGGATAGCACAATTGCTTCACAGCTCCAGGGTCCCAGGTTCGATTCCGGCTTGGGTCACTGTCTGTGCGGAGTCTACACGTCCTCCCCGTGTCTGCGTGGGTTTCCTCTGGGTGCTCCGGTTTCCTCCCACAGTCCAAAGATGTGCAGGTTAGGTGGATTGGCCATGATAAATTGCCCTCAGTGTCCAAAATTGCCCTTAGTGTTGGGTGGAGGTGTTGACTATGGGTAGGGTGCTCTTTCCAAGAGCCGGTGCAGACTCAATGGGCCGAATGGCCTCCTTCTGCACTGTAAATTCTATGATAATCTATGATTAATCTAGGACAAAGGTTCGGCACAACATCGTGGGCCGAAGGGCCTGTTCTGTGCTGTATTTTTCTATGTTCTATGTTCAATGTTACTGTTTCCCTCATTCTTTTCTTCCTTCTCAATTAACTGTCTACGGAACGTCTTCACGACCTCCTCTGTGCCTCGCAACTGTGCCAAACAGGACACTATTGCCATCGGCTTTCTGACTTTCCCTACATTTTTCTTGTGGACCTCGCTTAGGTTCTCCCACCAAGTCTGTCCTATCTTTCCTGGACCTCACTCATCATTCGTGCAAAAATTTGACCAAAGGGGCCATCCTTTCCCCTTTAAGTATTTCCTTAACTCTTCCTCCCATATGGGGCATTGCTCTGCTCTGTTTGTCACTGTGAGCTCGGGTTCCTGTGGATTCATCAATCTTTCTATTGCTTTAGTGGCCATTACTTCTCTTATCTCTTTCGCTACTTTTAATTTGGAACAGAGGAATAAGGCGGTGATTTGAACAGCGGGTATGGCTTAAGCTATTTTCTGGCTCACAATCCCATGATAGTTGTACACAATTCTAACGAGTTTACCTTACTCTAATCGCATGCGGGTTAGTACACACTTCCGAAATTTGGTTATTTGGTCGATATGGGACTTGCACTTGTGGTTCTTTCTCTTTCTTGCAATTGGTTCAAAGTTTGTGGGTTCTCTCGGAGTGACAAAGTCACTTCTAATCGAGTCCCGTCAGAGTCGCCAATAATGCTGCTCTATTTATTTATCTCGGTGAACCACAAGCCTTTCCCTTTTATTGATCAAATGACCACACAACCAGTTAGTTAGTTCAAAAGGTGGTTTATTTACATACACAAGAGTTATCTCAACATGCAAACACAATATCTACTATGAGTTAAACTACACCTATCAGCTACAGTAACCTACACTTAACTTCAGGGCGACCGGCACTGTGCAAATGGATAAAGGCCTTTATCTGGATTTCACTTGGCTGGTTCAAAGAAAATGGCTCTGTCTCTCCTGGGCTCAGCCGTCAGGTAGCGATCGGTGGTCTTGAACTTAACTGGCTGTTTCTGCAGCAACTGGGTGGCACAGGCCGGATCCAAGAGAGACAGAACACATGGCTGTGCTCTCTTTTATCCCCCTGGGATTTCGTGCTCTTTGGGGCGGTCCTTAACCTTGGACCCAATAGTTCGACAGGGCTCTGATTACTCTCTTCGATTTCGGCCAATAAAGGGGCGGATGCCTTGGTAGCTGGATGGGTCCTTAGCGGTCATTAACCTCGGCAGTTGTGCTTTCTGAGCAAGGGAGTGGCGCTGATCAGTCTGTGGTTGCACCAGTTATTGATTGGAGTTCTATTGTCCTGGGAAAATAGGCCATTGAAATGTAAACAAGCAGAGGTTTCGGTCCGGTCTGGATACCTGTGTTTTAGATACACATAGACTGTGTATCTGTCTGAGTCCTGGGTTGGCCATAATTCCCATGGTCCTTTGCAGGTAGCCATCTTAGATGGCTACAGGGGCTCCAAATCTAGAGCTTCACAATGGACAGAATAAGGATCTGAATATCCTACCTCCACAACATCTGGGATGTAAGGAGGAAGAGGAAAAGTAAAGATTTCCGGTTACACTCATAAATGCATATGGATGGAAACATAGAAATTAAGAGCATGAGGTAGGCGGTATGGTAGCACACGGCGGCATGGTAGCACAGTGGTTAGCACTGTTGCTTCACAATGCCAGGGACCCAGGTTCGATTCCCGGCTTGGTTCACTGTCTGTGTGGAGTCTGTATGTTCTCCCCGTGTCTGTGTGGGTTTCCTCCAGGCACTCCGGTTTCCTCCCACAAGTCCTGAAAGATGTGCTTGTTAGGTGAATTAGACACTCTGAATTCTCCTTCTGTGTACCCGAACAGGCGCCAGAGTGTGGCGACTAGGGATTTTCACAGTAACGTTATTGCAGTGTTAATGTAAGCTTACTTGTGACACTAATAAAGATTATTATTAAAGGAGGTCAACCAGCCATTTGAGCCTGCTCTGTCACTCATTATGATCATGGCTGATCATACAACTCAATAGCTTAATCTCGCCTTCCCCATATCCTTTGATCCTCTTTGCCCCAAGTGCTATATCTAACTGCTTCTTGAAAACATATGTTTTGGCATCAACTACTTCCTCTGGTAACAGATTCCACAGGCCGACTACTCCATGGATGAAGAAATTTCTCCTCCACCATTTCTTTGTCCCCAATTACCCTGTTTCTGATTGTAAGGGACCTACATTTGTCTTCACCAATCTTTTTCTCTTCATGTTCCTCGTTTTAATGTTCCTGCAAGCTTACTCTTGTACTCTATTTCTCCCCTCTTAATCAATCCCTTGGTCCTCTTTTGATGAATTCCAAACTGGTCCCAATCCTCAGACCTGTTTTTTGTCTTGGCCAATTTATATGCTTCTTCCTTGGATTGAATACTACTTCTAATTTGCCTTTTAAACCATGGATTGGCCACCTTTCCCAGTTTCCTTTTGTGCCAGTCGGAAATAAACAGTTGTTGTAGTTGCCGCATGGGCTCGATGAATGTTTGCCATTGCCTACCCACAGTCATTTTTTTAAGTAACACTTCCCAATCGATCACAGCCATCCCCGTGCCTCATATCATTGTAGATTCAGGACCCTAGTCTCAGCATCAATTACATTGCTCTCCATCATGATGAATAATTCTGTCATATTATGGTCACTCATCCTCAAGGGGTCTTGCAGAAGTAGATTGCCAATGATTCCATTCTCATTACACAGTCTAGGATGGCCTGTTCTCTAGTTGGTTCCTCAAATATTGGTCCAGAAAACCATCCTGTATGCACTCCAGGAATTCCTCCTCTACAGTATGTGATTAATTTGATTTGCCCAATCTACATGCAGATTAAAATCACCTATAATTACATATGTTCCTTTTTTTGCAGACATCTCTAATTTCCTGTGTAATGCCATTCCCAACATCATTTGGGGGTCTATATACAACTCCCCCTAACGTTTTATGCCCCTTGGTGTCACCCTCCAGCCATGTCTCTATAATCCCGATTATATTATACCCGTTTACATCTATTTGCGTGATATGATCATCCGTTTTAGTGTGAAGGCTCCGTGCATTAAGGCATAAAGCCTTAGTCTTGTATTTTTAACATTACTTGTCCTGCTCCCAACATTTTTCACTGTGGTCCCGTTTGAATCTCGCCCTTCCTTTCTTTGCCGATCATTTCTTTTACTCCCCTTTCTGTCTTTTGCTTTTGTCCTTCTTCCCTCCTCCTCTGATTCCTTGCATAGGTTCCCATCCCCCTGCCTTTTTAGTTTAAACCTTCCCCAGCCACTCTAACAAATACTACCCCAAGGATATCAATCACGGTCCTGCCCAGGTGCAACTTGTCCTGTTTGCACTGGTCCTACCTCCACCAAAACCAGTCCCAATGCCCCACAAATAAGAAAGCCCTCTCCCTCAAACCATTTCTTCATCCACTTATTCATCCGATATATCCTGTTTTTTCTACTCTAACTAGCACATGCTGCTGTTAGTAATCCTGAGATCACTACCTTTGAGGTCTAACTTCCCAACTTTCTTACTAACTCCCTATATTCTGCTTTCCGGATGTTTGAGAAAATGGTATTGTTATGAGAGAGGCGTTTTCAGAATCCCAAAATGGATCATGGAGTTCAACCAACCTCCCCCTTTAATGCTATTGTTGCTTTTCCGAGCACACGGCTTGTTCCCTAGGTGTGGGATTACAATTATGGACACGTGAGTTTTTAAACACAAAAAAATGTTTATTCTATGAACTCAACTTAACCTCTTAAATAAACATTGGATCTCTTAACACCCCTTACTTCAGAGATAACCCCGAAAATATTACAACACTAAATAATCCTACAGTTATTCCTTTCAACATCCATGAGACTTAACACCTTTAAACAGAAACTCATCAGGTTAAAGGCTTTACTATTATGAGTTTAAATCACCCAAATATTATTCCATGAACTCAACTTAACCTCTTAAATAAACATTGGATCTCTTAACACCCCTTACTTCAAAGATAACCCCGAAAATATTACAACACTAAATAATCCTTCAGTTATTCCTTTCAACATCCATGAGACCTAACACCTATAAACAGAAAAACATCAGGTTAAAGGCTTTACTATTATGAGTTTAAATCACCCAAATGATCCAGAGATAGTCTTTCAAGGCAGAGATCACAGCAGATCCAGCTCACTGCAAACACAGACATACCCCAGCTCTTTTTTTCAAAACTGAAACTAAACTGTAAAATGGCTGATCTAAAGTCCAGCTCACCTACACTCTGACACCGCTGCATTTCTTAAAGGTACATTGTGTAAACATCCATTTCTTAAAGGCACTCTCACATGACAGTATTTTGTGAAGTCTCTGTGAATCACATAAACTTTATTATTTTGCGCTGCTTTCCCAAGTTGTCCATTTTTAGTTACTGAGGCGTTAAGTCACTTTTTATTTTGCTTGATGGTGAATGGGAATTCATGAATCGACAGGACCAATGGAGGCAAGTGCATGGTTGTGTTGGTTGCAGAACTGCTTTGTATTAGTGGTATTCGGTTAGTAGGGGTGGTGGGGAAGAGTGACCATTGCACATGTTTCTGACATCAGACCAGTGGTGTGAACTAAGTGCGTTTTACATTAACACGGGTATCCTGGACACAATGTGAGCTGCGATTGCTTCATTGTCCTCATCGCTTTCTTCCTCATTGTTTTATTCATCTTCTTCCTCGGAATCGTCCGTAGTTGATGTGACCTTGTCACCTTGTTCCTCATGTGGATTCAAACATGGTTGTTGTGAAATAAAACCCCAGTCATCTAGAGAACCTGGCTTGTACATACAGCAAGGGCACCTCCAGGACCTGAGGTCCATTTTCAGCATGCTGATGGCTTGTTTGATCACACGCCTTGTGGTTAAATGACATTTATCGTTCATTATAGTGCTGCATGGGAGCTTGTCCTTCTGGCAGCCCTGTAATCCTCTCTCTCTGCCATCCCCCACTAAACCGTGGCAGCCACAGTGAGGGAAATATGTTGGTTTATCACAAGAGTAAATGGGAGGAGGGACAGTAGCTGTCTCAGGAGCTGCCGGCTCCTTTTTCAAATCATGCATTCCATTGCTGCTATCCCCTCTCCTCCCTGTCTTTGATGGCCCTATTTGGATGGCAGGCATGCTACTCACCCCGGGATTCATTTAAAATTGCCTTGGGCATAAGCTACAGATACAAAGCGGTATAGGCACTTGACGACCTTGGGCACAAAAACCGTGTCCCTTGCATTGCTATCTCTGTGACTGACTCTCCTTTCTCTCAATTAAGAAAGCTCTACCAACACCATTGATTTGAAGTTGCACATTAATAGCATTTTAATCCAGCTTCTTGTTCAGGTCATCATTTGATTACTCCCCAATAAATAGTTACAAGGCAATACAGGTGATATTGATGATAAAATTGGTAAAGTAAAACTTGCTCATTAATCAATTGTGTCAGTATTTTAACAAACCTTTTTAGTTTCACTGGAAGAATGTATGGATTCTCTGGGTTTATGGGAGAACATCCTTTGGGAAAATTAAATAGGTATATCTGTACCAGTGATTGATGAGATTTCGAATGTATAGCAAATATGTAATTAGGAGTAACATTAATGAATTTGACAATAGTGAAACATTTCAGTTTATAATGCCTCATAAAATCCTCATGTCTTCCCTGGCACATTGTTTGCAGCTTCCTGTAGTTTAAATATATTCAATTTTCTTTGTTCTATTATTGCTGAATTTGAAATGATTATATCATGCTGCATATTTTAGGGGAGGAAATGGTGTAGTGGTATTGTCACTGGACTAGTAATTTAGAGACCCAGAGTCATGATCTGGGGACCTGGGTTCGAATCCTGCCATGGCAGATGGTGAAACTTGAATTCAATAAAAAAAGATATCTGGAATTAAAAGTCTAAAGGTGACCATGAAACCATTGCCGATTGTCGTAAAAACCCATCTGGTTCACGAATGTCCTTTGGGGAAGGAAATCTGTCATCCTTACCTGGTCTGGCCTACATGTGACTCCAGATACACAGCAATGTGGTTGACTCTTAAATGCCCTCAGGAATGGGTGATAAATGCTGGCCCAGCCAGCAATGCCCACATCCCATGAACGAATAAATTAATTAATTAAAATTCACTCTTTACCTTGTCGTCTCTAACATGGTGCCAGGCGTGCTAAGTAGTAGCAACCTTTTCTCAGAGTCCGAAGGTTGTGGATTCAAGGCCTACTCCATGAAGCATAATCCAGGCTGACACTCCAGTACAGTACAAAAGAGAGAGCTGCACCATCAGAGGTGCTCTCTTTTGGGTGGTAAACCCCTCTGTCCTCTTGGGTGAATTATTTTGCACTCCGCGTTCGTGTGACACTATTTGCAGAAGAGCTGAGGAATTTTCCTGGTCTCCTGGCTGATATCTATCCCTGAATCAAAATCACCAAAACAGATGATTTGTCTCTTTATTTTGTTGCTGTTTATGGGATCTTGTTGTGTATAATAAATGTCAGCTGCATATCCTACATTACAGCAGTGACTGCCCTTCAAAAGTGCTTCAATGACTGTTAATTGATTGGGCCATCCTATTTTGCATTTATTGTGGAGGATCAATTTTCCCAAACGTTGTAAAATAATGAAGATTAAAAATGTCACCATTGGATATTTAATAATTTATTTGATGAATGTCAATCCATCCAGAAAGGTTTCCATTTAGGTGTCATCCAACTGAGACAGCTACATCCCTCCTCCCACATACTCTGTGAGAAATCAACACATCTGAATCATTGTGGACTCTATCAGATCCAAGGACTGGTAACATGGAGTAAATTGTTGTTCTTTTATATTCTCTTTGCGCTGCCAATTGACAAGTGATGACTTCCCTTAGTCATGGGGCTGGTTTTTGTGAGGTGCTTTGGTGCCCACCCTCCCTGGCCATAAAGCCTGCCTATGGTTGCCCCCACTGGGAGCAACATTAACTGCTTTAAGGTGAGACATTCATCCCTATCCCGGGTGGAAGATCCACCTTAGAGAACTTGTGGCCAATTGGTTGGCTGGCAGCTCTGTAGTGCAACAGCACCACTGGGGGGTGGAGGGAGGTGCAGGATGGGGAGCGGTGGCCACAGCTGGCAGTGGCTGCAGGCAGTCATGATGAAGAGGAGCATCGACTTAGAGCTATGTCTTGGGTATCTCTGGGGCCAGGCTTTGTGGAGGGAGATGAGAGGGCTGAGGGGGATTTGGGTTTGAGAGGCCAGGGGAAGAGGAAAGGGGAAAGTATGATCTTTGTGGCGAGATTGGGGGCTGCCTTTCAAGAGCCCAGGGTCCCGCACAGGAGACCCCCCCCTACCCTCTTGCCCACCCCACCACTCGACTGACACCAGCCCATGCATCTAAGGCTATTAGACCTTCTGGACTAGCGTGAGTCTCCCCCTGCCTTGCATGGGTGAGCAGCGGGAAGGCTACCTGCTGACTTTTATGAGCCTTCCCACCTTCAAAGCCGCTGATGGGAGGAGCGTAAAATACAATCTATGGTTTTACTAGCTGAGGTGAGGAAATTCAGAATAAATTGACCTTAATCCTGGGCTTCAACACTTGAGGAACCATGCTAAAGTTGAATAGTGAAACCCAATTATGTTGACTGCTCCACAGTACTGAGTGTGCTTACAATCAGTGGCATCCAATAGTCTAATTTAATAGCTTTGATCCATTTGATTATGCATACACAATGACATTGACATTATAATTTTTTAAAAGAATGTGTTGAATAATTTATTTTGGATGAATTATTTACCATGTTAGAATACGTTTAAGAAACCCAATATTTTGTATTCCACGTTTTAATGTGAAAAGGATGCCATTTGGGATAATAAGGCTGAAATTACAGAACAATGCACTTATTTATTCATAATCGATGTGATGTAGCTTACCTTCCAATTCAAGAACATAGATGCTTAGCACAAAGATGGCATCAGAATAAAAGAGCATGCAAAACAGTTACAAAATCTCAAAACCAATTTAAAATCATTTACTTATAAAGAGCAGGGGTAGACTGATGTTGGGTTTTAAGCACTTTTGAGAAGTGCTATTTTGTCCATGGAAAAACTATTTTCATGGAATCCTATTATTTTTCATTGCTTTTTAAAATATTCATTTATTTCAATATTTGATGTTTGCAATAAATAAAATCGCTCTATATGCCTGAGAGACTTGCTTCTCTGATCTTTAGCATTCAGCTAACTCTGCTCTTCTGATTGAAGTCTCAATTTATTTTTGCTGCCATATCTATTTGCAGTCTATATTTTGATAGAGCCATAAAAATCATTGAAATGGAGCCATTTAGCCCATCAAGCACGTGCTAGCTCTTTTCTAGAGCATTGCAAAACTAACCCCACAACCCTACTGTTTCCTTTTAGCCCTGCATCTCCAGATATTCAGCATCAGCGGTATTTTGCCTTTGTTCTGTTTCTTCCATGGTATCCAATGCCTTTATAATTTTAAAAAACTCCGTTAAATTCCCCTCTTAGCTTCATAGCGTGTTTTTCAAGTTTCTGGTTAAAGCAATGGTTTCTTTTCTTGCAAGTTCCCAGTGAATGTACATTTCATGCTCTCAATGGCATTCATTTTCATTCTATAGTAGGATGTCTGAAACATCACATAGTACTCTACCTGTGGCTCCATCAATGGTCTGTACGAATTAACCATTATTTTTAAGTCTTGAAGCCACCCCAAAACACAAAATGCAGAAAGTGGCTTCTCACGGCTTTTTCTCAGATTATTTTATTTTGATTTGTGGACATACTGTGTAAAGCAGGACCACTCTCTCTCTTGGCCATTGTATTTATAGATGGAAAATTCTTTGAGCAATATCTCAAATTGGATCTTGATTGGAAATATGTGTGTGTCGAGCTTATCTGGATCACAGGTGCCAGATTGTCAGTCCCTACATTTCAAATCTATTTGGCAATGAGAAAATAAATATTATTTTAAGGGGGCAATATTAGGAAATTAATATTACCTTCTTTGCCTGATATTTAAATTGTGCTATTTTCGGGTGTAAATTAACATTATTTGCACAAGAAGCTGGATAATGAGCTTGAGCTCAACAAAATATTCAAGTCTCTAATTCTCTGGGAACCCTTTTCTAACTTATAGTAATTGGATATATAACTTGCAGCCATGATGTGGAGATGCCAGCGTTGGCTTGAGGTGGGCACAGTAAGAAGTCTTCCAACACCAGGTTAAAGTCCAACAGATTTGTTTGGAATCACTAGCTTTCAGAGCCCAGCTCCTTCAGCAGGTGAGTCTTTGATGAAGGAGCTGCGCTCTGAATGCTAGTGATTGCAAATAAACCTGTTGGACTTTAACCTGGTGTTGTAAGATTTCTTACATAACTTGTAAACAGCAGTAATGGTAAAAGTCAAAGGGATAGGGGGAGGGGGTGGCTGGTCCACTCTCTGAGGCTAGGATATTCTGATTCTGTGGCAAGAGGGAACAGGGTGGGAAGGTCCAATCCCAGTCTGGTTGTAGGGGGAGGGTGTTTGGATTGGAGAAGAGAGTTCGATGCATTGGAAGCAGGTATCCCTTCAGTGCAGAAAGGGGCCATTCAACCCATTGAGTCTGCACCGAAAGAGCACTCTACCTTGGCCCACTCTCCACTCTATCCCTGTAACCCCACCTAGCAGGCTCATCTTTGGACATTAAGTGGCAATTTAGTATGGTCAATCCACCTAATCTGGAATGTAGGAGGAAACCAGAGCACCTGGAGGAAACCCACGTGGACATAGGGAGAATGTGCAACTCCAAACAGACAGTCACCCAAGGCCAGAATTGACGCTGGGTCCCTGGCGCTGTGAGGCAGCAGTGCTAACCACTGTTCCACTGTGCCTAGGGAATTGGATGGAGAAGCATTCCTGTTCTCCTGGCCCAGAAGCATTGCTGTAAGGACATATGACCTTTTCTCTGATCTGATCCTTGCCTTCCATCGGACTGTCCAGTCTCTCAAGGCCCAGGAAAGGTGGCAAGGTTAAACTTGGAAAGAAAGTTATATGTGAGGGTCCCTGCAATATTTAGCTGGACACCAGCTCCCTCAGAGCAGTCTGGCTGTCTGCCCTTTATCCCACCTCCATTAAACCCAGGAATGAGTAGGTTAGAGACATGTAGGGATTGGGGTTTGAAATTTCAAAGGCTTTTATATCTTACTCAGTCCCAAAATCTCAATTTTGGGGGCTAAAAGATCCCCATAATGTTTTGGATTGCTGATCTTTCGTCAGAACGAGGATTGGGGATGTCATTGCTAAATCTGTGAACAATGTCAATAATGTGAGAATGACAATGCTCTGGAATTATGGATCACAATATTTCCACAGGGAGCCCAGCTTCCTTCCATGCTACTGATTTTAAATAATAATTTGTCCTTAACTGTTGATTTGCCAGCCCTTTGATCAAGAGGGATCACAGTATTGAGGGAGTGCAGTACCATTGGACGAACCACATCCTGAATAAGACATTAAACCAGGTCAGGATGGGACTTTACTGATCGATGTAAGAGAGCCTATGTCACTATTTTGAAGAAGAATATAGTTCTCCCTCGTGTTCTTTGCAATATTTAAAAGATTATCACATTGCTGTTTATGGGAGCTTACTGTGCACAAACTGACAGCTGCATTTCCTGCATTGCAACAGTGACTACGCTTCAATGGTGCTTTTCTAAAGCACTGAGGTTGTGAAAGGCACTATATAAATGCAAGTTCTTCCTTTCTTCATGATTTATTCATGCTATTCGCTGGCATTTACATTGCAATTGCATTTCATACATAATGTACTCGTACAAAAACAGCATTCAGTGCTACTACAAATGTGTATGATTTAGAGGTTCATTTGACAGGTAGAGCAAGATGACCCACTGCAGAATTTCTAAATCATTTCACCACCCTTTCCAATTGAATTGCTTGGCAGGACAAGGAGAACGAGTAAAAGGTAAATTGAGGATTGATATTGGGAAATTCCTCTTCACACAAAGAATGGTCAACACTTGCAAATGGACTTCCAGATGGAACAGTAGAGGGAAATCCCGGAGACCATTTTAGATGCCTTCGGGAGAGTTGTATTTCTGGGTGAATGATTTTAGATGGGTCGAATGGCCTTCCTTCTCCATAATTATCTTTTGGATTTTGTGAATTATCCATTGCTCCATTACTTGTGGGGTCAGAAATTCTGCATGAGTTGGTATTTTTATTATACTTGACAATTTGCATGCTTCTTATGGATGAATGCAATAGAAATCAACAATAGGAATCGCCCATGTGACTAATTTAAGGTCATCCCTCAAGCAAAACCCACTCTCACATTTTAGGGTTAACAATGTTGTCATTCCAAATGTTTTCACTTCTACCTGTTGTTTAGCTGGATAATATGTTCAGATGTATATCACTGTTTGACTAAAAGTATTCTTCCTGCTATCTATCTTAATACCATGGACTGCTCATATGGCTCCCAAGCAGTGCAGCTAGTAATGTGCAATATTTTTATTGCGTGTACCTGCACAGCAAGTAAGGTAAAACACTGAACAAGCTGGGGCTCTGTTCTATCAAAAACAGAAGGCTGAGAGGTGACCCAATTTGAAACTGTTTGCTAGAGGTGATGCAGAGAGGATATTTTCCACCTGTGGGGGAGTCCAAAACAAGGGATCATAAATGTAAAATAGTCACTACGAAATCCAGTAAGGAATTGATGGGAAACCTCTTAACTCAGAGGTTGGTGAGCATGTGGAACTCCCTATCACAGAGCACAGCTCAGGGGATTAACTGAGAAACATTTAGGTGTAAACTAGATAGGAACATGAGGGAGAAAGTAATAGAAAGATGAACAGATGGAGTTGGATTAAGTAAGATGGGAGGAAGTTCATGTGGAGCAGAAACACCACTGTAATAAGTCCACGGATGCAGAAGAAGCTTCACCAGAATTCCTTTTACTTATGTTATGGGCCAGGGTTTAGAGAACCCCAAAGTGTATCATGGAGTTCACCTGACCCACAACTCTTAATAGACTGTGGTATGAGGAGCACACGGCCCACTCTACAGGTGTGGTACAGCAGAAATGGAAAAGTAATTTTTAAAGCAAAACAATGTTTATTCTATGAACTCAAGTTAACCTTTTAAAAACGTACTGTGAACATCTTAGCAACCATTAATTCAAATACAACCCTCTAAGACTACAACACTAAGTAATCCTTTAAGCTTTCCTTTTAACATCCATATGACTTGAAACACCTTTTACCAGAAGCACATCAGGTTAAAGTCATTACCGTTATTTGTTTAAAATCATCAGGATCGATTTACAGTCTTTAGATTACAGAGAGAGATTCATACACCTTCTGGCTGTGACTGCAGCTATCCAGCTCTGAAAACGAAACTAAAACACACCTTGCTGCAAACAGCCTAAAATGAAAGTAAAAAGCTGACAGACAGCCCAGCTCCACCCACTCTCTGACATCACTGCAGTAGTAAACACCCATTTCTTAAAGGTACTCGCACTACAGATATTTTTATACACACCCATTTATAAACACCCATTTCTTAAAGGTACTCTCACATGACACCTCCCCCCAAGAAAAAAACCCCATCAACTTCAAGATGGTTTCATTTTTCACCTTTTCACTATCCTTTAAGAAATGCACACAGTAAATATACTTTTTTGTTTCAAAAAACCAACACACGCAAACAGGTATAATAATATAGTCCATTTTTCTTTTCTTCTTCCTCCAATTGGAATCCTCCTCGATTGACAATCTCTTTGAACAAGAAGGTCACTGCACCATCCGTCCATTTCTCTACGCCTCAGCATTTCTCTTTAAAGCCAGATATTTTAGTTCAATTTGATCACAGAGTCCCTTGCAATTCTCCAACAAATGAGCATTGGTCATCACAGCTTGCTGGTCGTCAAATGCCTGTTGAAACTCAACTGTCCATTGAAATTTTTGACGATTCTTCAGCAGGTCCATCAGTGGAGCAATCATGCCACAAAACCTTTGCACAAATGTTCGATCAAATCCACTCATGCCAAGAAATCGCGTTATTTCCCTTCATCTTGAGGGTATCAGAAACTCCTCAAGGAAAGTGACTTGGGCTTTTCCAAATTAACTTTTGGCTAGGTTTATCACCAAACCTGCCTCCTGAAGTCGATCGAGTAACTCCATCAGATTTTAAAAATATTCTTTCCATGTCTGGCTGAAAATTACTAGATCGTCGATGTATACCGCACAATTGGGTAATCCTGAAATGATTTTGCTAGTTAACCGTTGAAATATGGCTGGGGCGTTTTTCACGCCAAATGGCATAACTTTGAATTGGTATATACCATCTGGAGTCACAAAAGCTGAAATCTCCTTTGCCCTATCAGATAAAGGTACCTGCCAGTAGCCTTTATGTAAATCCAGTTTGGAAATAAAAGCTGATTGTCCCACTTTCTCAATGCAAGCCTCCAAACGTGGGATAGGATAAGAATCCGTTCTTGTAACTGCATTAATCTTTCTAGTCCACACACAACTGTTGGGTACCGTCTGGTTTAGGTACCATCACTATGGGTGAGATCCATTGGCTGCAACCCACTTCAATTATTCCATTTTTAAGCATACTCTCAATCTCTTTGTTAACCTGTGCCAATTTTAAAGGGTTAAGTCTATATGGATGTTGTTTGATTGGAACTGCATTTCCCATATCTACATCATGTATAGCCATTTTAGTACTTCCCAATTTATCTCCACAAACTTGCCCATGCGATATCAATAACTCTTTCAGGTCAGTCCGTTTTTCCACTGGAAGGTAACTCAACAATTTATCCCAAGAACATCATCATTTTCCAATTTAATTTGAGGTATCTCAAATTCACAGTCATCTGGATTTGGTTTGTCACTTTGAGTTAGAATCATTAAAACCTGCTCCTTTTTCTCTCCTTCCCTTTCAAAGTACCTTTTAAGCATATTCACATGACACACTCGGTGAGTCTTCCTTCTATCTGGTGTTTTTACCACATAATTCACCTCACTTAATTCCCATTCAATCTGATAAGGTCCACAAAACCTTGCTTTTAAAGGTTTACCTGCGACTGGTAACAAGACTAAAACTTTATCTCCACCGGCAAAACTACGAACTTTGGATTTCTTGACCGCTACCGTTTCATCACATTTTGTGCAACTTTCAAATGTTGTCCAGCCAATTCACCTGCTCTATTTAATTGTTCCAGAAAATTTGACACGTAATCCAATAATGTAATGTCTGATTTCTCACTCAACAATTTTTCCTTAATCAATTTAAGTGGTCCTCTTACCTCATGACCAAAAATTAGTTCAAAAGGATTAAATTTGGTTGACTCATTAGGTGCACCCCTAATTGCAAACAGTACGAATGGAATTCCTTTATCCCAATCCTCTGGATAATCTTGACAATAAGCCCTCAACATTGTCTTTAATGTCTGATGCCACCTTTCTAACGCTACTGCGATTCTGGATGGTATGCAGTTGATTTAAATTGTTTTATTCCTAAGCTATTCATAACTTCTTTGAATAATCTCAAGGTAAAATTTGATCCTTGATTCAATTGTATTTCTGTGGATAGTCCATATCTCGTAAAGAATTTAAGTAACTCCTCCACAATCTTTTTAGCTGTAATATTACGTACTGGAATGACCTCTGGAAACCTAGTAGACACATCCATTATAGTCAAAAGATATTGATTCCCACTTTTTGTTTTAGGAAGCGGTCCTACGCAATCAATTAGGACCCTTGTAAAAGGTTCCTCAAATGCTGGAATGAGTATTAAGGGCGCTGGTTTTTATCACTGCTTGAGGTTTCCCTATCACTTGACATGTATGACATGATTGACAAAATGTAACTATATCTTTATGTAGTCCTGGCGAATAAAAATGTTTTTGGATTTTAGCTTGAGTTTTCCTTATTCCAAAATGACCTCCCACTGGTACCTCATGTGCAACTCGCAACACCTCCTTTCTATACCCTACCGGCAATACGACTTGATGAACATCTGCCCACTTTTCATCCGCCTGCACATGTAAAGGTCTCCATTTTCTCATCAAGACATCACTTTTACGGTAATAACACTCTGGTATACACTCAGATTCCTCTTCCGTATATGCTTTCTGATACATCCGTTTTATTTCTATATCTTTCTGTTGTAACTCCGCCAATTTTCCTGAACTAAAAATATCCACCTCATCCTCCACCTGTTCTTGTTCTTTTTCAACCATCTGATCAAAAATAGTTTCTGATAATTGCACTTCACCTTTATCTTCACTCTGTGATTTCTCCTCTTGTTTTAACCTGTGACTTTGCGACCTTGTCACTACACAATCCGGAAAAATCCCAGAATATTCGTCCTTCAACACTTCAGCTGTCTGCTTTTCCACTGGCTTATCAACCACAATTGGCATCACTTCCACCTGTGATCCAGCTATATCATTACCGAAGATAAACTGTATTCCTGGGCAAGATAGTTGCCCTATTACTCCTACTACCACTTCACCACTCTTCACTGGACTTTCCAACCATACCTTATATAATGGAACACTACTCCTCTCACCCTGAATTCCACATATTACCACCTTTTCTGGCAACATTCTTCCCAAACTGCATAACTCCTCATCTCTTACCATTAAAGATTGATTAGCTCCCGTATCTCTTAAAATTGTGACTTCTTTACCTGCTCCTCCTGATACACATGAGTAAATTTTACCCACACAAATAAATTCTTTAAAGAGATCTGGCACCTTCTTATCAATCACCTCTTGATCAGGCTGTACAATCTTTTGCACCTCCTTCGCTTCACTTGGGCTTTCCTTTACCACTTTAACAAATCCCTCTGTCTTATTCTGTTTTACAACATCAGCCTTCCCAGTGCTTTTTTTCCACCACCAACCCTGTGACTTAACATGGCCTAGTTTATTACAATGGAAACATTTAACTTTTCATGTCTCTTCCATCCTCCTGGATTTCTTTTTTAATCTGAGGTACACTCCCCTTATTATCTCCCATCAGATCAGCTTTACCTTTACCACTTGAGTATTTCTCATGTCCCCAGTTTCTATCCCTCACAGGCGAAACTGATGTCGTAAACTAAACTTTGGTTTCTGAACTAATTCATAATTATCTGCCATTTCTGCTGCTAATCTCGCAGTTTTAACCCTCTGCTCTTCCACATGAGTTCTCACAACATCAGGAATTGAATTTTTAAACTCCTCCAAAAGTATAATTTCTCTGAGATCTTCATACGTTTGGTCTATTTTCAAAGCCCTTATCCACCGATCAAAATTACTCTGAGCCTTTCAAACTTCATGTATGTTTGACCAAATTCTTTCCTTAAATTTCTAAACTTTTGTCTGTAGGCTCCAGGCACTAGTTCATATGCACCTAAGATAGATTTTTTTCACCTCCTCTTATGTCCCAGATACCTCCTCCGGTAGTGCTGGAAACACTTCACTTGCTCTACCTACCAGCTTTGTTTGAATCAGTAATACCCACATGTCCTGTGGCCATTTCACTTGTTTAGTTACCTTCTCAAATGAAATGAAAAAGCTTTCTACCTCCTTCTCATCAAACCTTGGCAATGGTTGGACATATTTAAATAGATCCCCACCAAGCCTTCGACTATGACGCTCTTTCTCACTATCCTCATCACGATCATCCAACTGTACGTTTCCCTTTATGCCTGCCAATTTTAACTGTCTGTCATGTTTCATGGCCATTTTCTGAAGTTCAAACTCTCTCTCTTTACCTTTTTCCCTGATCTGTATCTCCCTTTCTCTTTCCTTTTCCTCTCTATCTCTTTCGTATTCAAGCTGCTTTAATTCTTTCTCATGTTCTATTTGTTTAATTTGCAACTGAATTTTTGCCATTTCCAATGAGTCAAACTGTATCTCGGGCAACTTTAAATGCTTAGCCACCGCCATAATTACCTCGTCTTTTTGCATTTTGTCAGGTAATGTTAACTGCAATGTTTTTGCCAAATCTAACAGTCTGCTTTTAGTCTCTGTCCGTAAGGACATGTGACCGTCTCCACCCCCAAAAACTGAAAGAGCCATTGTTCACAACACACTCCCTACTTAAACTAAAATACCACACCTGAAATGCAACCACAATATGCTTACTCCTCACTGTCTTTAATTTATCAACTTCTGTCTTAAAGACACTCAACGTCCCGGCCTCCACCGCCCTCTGTGGCAATGAATTCCACATAAGACCATAAGACATAGGAGCGGAAGTAAGGCCATTCGGCCCATTGAGTCCACTCCACCTCAATCATGGCTGATTTCAACTCCATTTAGCCGCTCTCTCTCCATAGCCCTTAATTCCTCGAGAAATCAAGAATTTATCAACTTCTGTCTTAAAGATTTCACTAAGCCAATCCAATAGATAGTCTTTTATCCCCCTCGAGCCACCAATTTGTTATGGGCCAGGGTTTAGAGACCCCCAAAGTGTATCATGGAGTTCACCTGACCCACAACTCTTAATAGGTTGTGGTATGGGAAGTACACGGCCCACTCTATAGATGTGGTGCAGCAGAAATGGAAAAGTATTTTTTAAAGCAAAACAATGTTTATTCTATGAACTCATGTTAACCTTTTTAAAACATACTGTGAACATCTTAGCAACCATTAATTCAAATACAACCCCCAAAGACTACAACACTAAGTAATCCTTTAAGCTTTACTTTTAACATCCATAAGACTTAAAACACCTTTTACCAGAAGCACATCAGGTTAAAGTCACTACTGTTATTAGTTTTAAGTCACCAGGATTGATTTACAGTCTTTCGATCACAGAGAGAGACTCTAATACACCTTCTGGCTGTGACTGCAGCTTCGCAGCTCTGAAAATGAAACTAAAACACATCCTGCAGCAAACAGCCTAAAACGAAAGTGAAAAGCTGACAGACAGCCCAGCTCCACCCACTCCCTGACATCACTACAGTAGTAAACACCCATTTCTTAAAGGTACTCTCACATGACACTTCCAAAACCAACAGCCGAACAACCAGGTGCAGTCAGCTTGCTGTCTACACTGGGAGTGCAGAGGATCTGACACTCCCTATTATATCCAGAGAAAGGGGTTCCCTGATTGGGCTACTAATCAGAGAACTTGTATTCCAATTGGCCAATCTCAAAGGCCTGGCCTACGTCATTGCACCCCTCCCCCCCAAAGTCCAAGGAGCCATCGTGGTCCTCGTGACTGACGGGTCTCCTGCTTAGTTTCTGCGCCAGGTCTGGATCCTCCACTTCGGCCTCCGACATACGGGGGGGTATAACGGCTAGGTGCCTGTCTTTTCCGATGAGAGCGCCTGAGGGGTGGTCCGTCCCCTTCCTCTGGCGGCAGGGGGACAGCCGCGGCATCATCCATGGTGTCCATATTTGAGTCCGATGTCCACACCTGTGGTGCCAGAGTGGCGTGAATAGTTTGCCGGGGAGGACGCTCCACAGTCCTTGGTATGCTGGTCTGAGTCAGCTCTGGGGGAGGAAACAAATCTGGTCCACGTGCTTTTTTACTACGTGTTTTCCCCACACGTATCTCATACGACACAGGTCCTGTCCTTGCCTTGACTGTTCCTGTTCCATGTGGGGCCATTGGCATAATTTCTGACCCATAGCTTTTCAACCGTGATGAACTGCTTTTCTCGGCGAGTGTTTTCATGGCACCTGCATGGCCCCTGCATTGGGCCTCTTGGTATTATTCTACTCTCCCATCTAAATATGGGAATAGTAGACTCAGCCTGGTTCGGAGTCGTCTGCCCACGAGTTGTTCCGCTGGTGCTATTCCCGTTGTGACGTGTAGGGTTGTCCTATAATCGAATAGCCAGCGCAACAGTTTAGTGTCTACTGATGCTGCTGACTATTTTTTCAACCTGACTTTTAGAGTTTGGACGGCTCTCTCCGCCAACCCATTTGATGCCCGGTGGTATGGTGCTGTCCTTATGGGCCGAATGCCATTTGACTTCATGAATTTTGTGAACTCCTGGCTGGTGAAAACCGACCCATTATCTGAATCTAACACCTCCGGGATACCATGTGTTGCGAACGAGGTGCAACGTTTTTCGACAGTTGCTGTTGTGTTTGCCCCGTTCATTTTGTAGACATCCAGCCATTTGGAATGGGAGTCTACTATCACAAAAAACATTGAACCCAAAAACGGGCCTGCAAAACCGACATGAAGTCACGACCATGGTTTACCCAGCCATTCCCATGGGTGCAGCGGAGCTGTGGGTGGCACCTTCTGCCCTTATTGGCATTCTTGGTACCGGCCTACCAATGCCGCTATGTCTGTGTCCAGCCCCCTGCCACCAGACATAGCTCCTGGCCAGCATCTTCATTTTTGAGACTCCAGGGTGCCCATGATGTAGTTTAGCCAGTATGGCTCGACGGCCTTGAGTTGGAACTATTACTCGAGCTACCCATAGCAGTATCCCGTCTTCCTCAGTGATCTGCTCTCTTCTGCTCCAGTAGGTGTGGGATTCCACCTGGACCGGCCTTTCCATCTCCCCCGTTAGCACCATGTGTTTTATTTTTGCTGAAACTGGGTCCCTTTGTGTCCACAAACAAATCTTTTGTGCGGCCACTGGAAGGGTACCAATCTTCTATTCTGGGTACCAATGGCGGAGTGTCCGGAAATGGCAGCCTATTTAGCGCATCGGCGTTTGCCACCCGGGTTCCCGGATGATGCTCCAGTTGATATTGGTATGCTGCCAGTAATAGGGCCCTGCGTTGGATCCGAGCCGAAGCTATTGGTGGCTTTGACTTCTTCCAGCAAGCCCAGCAACAACTTGTGGTCTGTGAATATTGTGAATTTCCGCCCATACAAGTACTAGTGAAATTCCTTCACCGCAAAGCTGTAGATATGTGTGGCTCATATCCAGCTTTGAGAATAAGAGTCCTCCAGCCAGCTTTGCATACAAATCCTCAATCCGGGGAATTGAGTATTTGTCCTGTTGTGAGTAGCGATTAATCGTTTGTTTCAAATCGCCACAAAGGCGGACCGAGCCATCCAGCTTAAGGATAGACACCATGGATGCCACCCATTCTCCAAATTGGACCGGTTTTATTATTCTTTCCCGTTCCAATCTTTTGATTTCCGTATCGACTTTCTGCCTTAACGCGATGGGTACCGGTCAGGCCTTGCAGAATTTTGGGACTGCCTCTGGATCTACATGTAATGTCACCTTTGCTCCCTTTATTGTTCCGAGCCCTTCTCGGAAAACCTCTGGGTATCTGCACAGGAGTTCGCTCAGGCGACCATTTTCCAGCTGGATCTCTTATAGCCAGTTTTGTCCCAATAAGCTCGGTGCCGCACCTTTCACTACCATTAAAGGCAGCCTAACCAGTTGCTCTCCATAATCCACAGGTACATGTGTTGTGCCGAACACTCTCAGTGGTTCCCCTGTGTATGTCCTCAGTTTTGCCGAGATCCTGGTTAGGGATAAGGGTTGGAGGCCAGTGCAAATTTTATTAAATACTGTTTCCCCTATCACTGATACGGCTGCTCCAGTGTCGACTTCCATTAATATTAGACGTCCATTCAGTCTTATGGTTAATTTAATGGGTTTTGATTTAACCATTGTTATACAATTTAGTCGTTCCTCGTCGGACATAAGTGGGGCTTTTAGGGTGTGCATTCTCCTACAGCCCGGCCTACGAATCCTTCTCCAAGATGTTGGTTTGGGGATTCTATTTATCCTTTCTAGCTCCGATCTCTGGCAACAACTACAATATTTTGATGGGCGAAAGGTTGCAGGGGGTGCCGCCTGTCAGGTCCTAACATTCCCTTGTTTGGGAGCGGTTCTGCAAGTGGGCCTGGGTTCCTTAGTATCCGAGTTGCTCCTGAGGGTGGTTATGCAGTTGCCTATCCCCCAGCGGTAGCCCTTAACTCAGTTCCACTGGTCTGGGCGTCTACCTCCATCGGAGTACCCTGTAACTCGTGCTCCGCTTGCCGCTTTTTCTGAGGATAAAGCCAGCTGCAATGCTTGTTTGCAATCCAACTCGGCCTCTGCTAGCAGACATTTTTGTATTGCTTAATTATTTATTCCGCACACCAACCGGTCTTGGAGCATCTCATTTATCGTCAGGCCAAATTTGCAAGCCTCTGCTAATTCATAGAATTTACAGTGCAGAAGGAGGCCATTCGGCCCATCGAGTCTGCACCGGCTCTTGGAAAGAGCACCCTACCCAAGGTCCACACCTCCACCCTATCTCCATAACCCAGTAACCCCACCCAACATTAAGGGCAATTTTGGACACTAAGGGCAATTTATCATGGCCAATCCACCTAACCTGCACATCTTTGGACTGTGGGAGGAAACCGGAGAACCCGGAGGAAACCCATGCACACACGGGGAGGATGTGCAGACTCTGCACAGACTGTGACCCAGCCGGGAATTGAACCTGGGACCCTGGAGCTGTGAAGCAATTGTGCTATCCACAATGCTACCGTGCTGCCCTTATTGCCTCAATCGTTTTAAAAGGTTAATGACTGTCTCCCCAGTGTCTTGGAATACTGAGTAAAACCGGTACCTTCGCAGCATCAGAGGTGGCTTAGGGTCATAGTACTCTTTTACTAAGTCCGTCAATTCCTGGAAAGTTTTCGTGCCTGGTGCCTCCGGAAAAGTGAGACTGCGCATAATGGCAAAAGCTGCCGGCCCACATGGGGTCAGCAGAATAACCCGTTGCTTTTGACCCGGAACTATATCATTTGCTCTAAAGAAGTACTTCATCAGCTCTACATATTGCGCCCAGTCTTCCACTGCTGGAGGAGTTGATGAGAAGGCGCACCCCCCTTTGCTTTGCCTGATGACGTGGTGCGGTCCGCCCGGTGAATTGAGAAGCCTTCAGGTTGTATGTTGTATGGCACAGTCCGGTGAGGCGGGGGTGAACCATGTCTCTGTGAAACAGAGCACACAGCAGTCTCTTACTTCCCTCTGAGAGGTAAGTCTGGTGTTAAGTTCATCCAGCTTGTTTTCGATCGCTTGAATGTCTGCCAGGAGTATGCTAGGAAGAGGGGACTTGCAACCGCGTTGCTTCAGTCTAACCTGCAGACCGCCGCGTTTCCCTCGCTTCCTCGGTCGGCGGCTACGGCTGGGTGATCCTGGGATCCGATGGGAGAAGTCTGACCTTGTGGAAGGTAGGTGGTTGCGTCAGGCGGGGTCCAGGGCGCTGGCGGGGATCAGGGTGCTGGTTACGTTTCCGGGGTCGCGTCTGGCAGGGTCCCGGGTGCTGGTTGAGGTAGAGGGGTTGCTAGGGGGGCTTGTTTGCGATCCGGATGGGTCCCGGCGTTCTGCGGAAACGGGAATACTTTGCAGCGCGTTCGGGTCCTCGCACGTGGTCTCCGCCATTTCGGGGGTCCTGGGCAGGGGCTTCCTGAGGCAGGTTGGGCTGAGTCCCATGGTCGGTTCCCTCCCTTGGCGCTCCTGGGGTCGGGTCTTGAAGTAGGCCCGGTCGGGCCTCCACGTGGATTGTTCTGGTGCTTATGTAGTTACATTGTATACCTCTAGTTGCCCTATTATGTATTTTCTTTTCTTCCCTTTTCTTCCCATGTACTTAATGATCTGTTGAGCTGCTTGCAGAAAAATACTTTTCACTGTACCTCGGTACAAGTGACAATAAACAAATCCAATGCAATCCAAAAGAATCCAACTTCCCAAATAAAGGCATTTTGTCTGTCAGTGGCTTACCCTCAATATGTGGCGGCTGCTAATGCGCAGGTTCCGTTGGGTCATTCCGTTTTCCTCGTCGCCACTGTAATAAGTCCACGGAGACAGAAGTCACTTCACCAGAATTCCTTTTATTTACAAAACTAACAGCCAAACAACCAGGTGCATTCAGCTTGCTGCCTACACTGGGAGTGCAGAAGATCTGACACTCCCTGTTATACACAGAGAAAGGGGTTCCCTGATTGGGCCACTAATCAGGGAACTCGTATTATAATTGGCCAATCCCAAATGCCTGGCCGAAGTCATTACAACCAGTATGGACAAGTTGGGCTGAATGGCCTGTAATATATGGCTTTGCTGATAGCATGAGGTCAGCTCTTTTATATACTGGGTGCACCGCCCAGGTGGAAACCCAGGATCTGAACTTGAGGTGCTGGCAATCAGTGAAAACCTGTTATTCCATGTTATGCCCTGGATGATTTATGGAGGGTTGGGGAAGGGCCTATGGATTTGGATTTGATTTATTGTCACGTGTACCGAGGTACAGTGAAATGTATTGTTCTGTGTACAGTCCATACAGATCGTTCCATACATGAAAACATGGGGCATGAGGATGGACACTGAACAGGAGTACCAGGTCTTTATGTTTTAAACTCCATTCTCCTTCTCAGTACCCATTCCAAACAGGTGGTGTGTCACCATAGCAGTTTTCTTGCACCTCAGCCACATCATGACGTTGTGTTCATCCAATTACCTTTCTGGGTCCCAGGCATATTTTGTGTTCCGAGCTCCCTTTTTGCTGGGTATGCATGTGACATGTGGCGAGTGGGGATTCGATGAAACTGGGTGCTTTGGGTGCGTGCCACTGGATTATCTGATCTTAAAGCTGACTAATTTAAATGGATAGTCCCTGGACCTGCTTTATGACCATAAAGTAACATTCTGAATTTACCCTATCTGTAGCATTGAACATTTTCTACACTTCATAACTTTCTTTCAAATTCTGTCGATGGTAAATGGTTCTCATAGCTCATGTTCTTTACATTTAGATTTAATCTTGTTGCTCTTCCTTTACCATTCTCTAATGTTTAGATATGTTTGGAAAATTTACACAAGTGGAAAGACCACGGGAAGTTTCCATTGTTTTTGATTAAGTGTCAACTCAGGCGGGAAAAGGGATGAGTAGCCACTGGTTCTACTGCCGGCTTTTCCTGCCATACCCATAAGAGGGTCCCATGACATTGTTCTGGTGAGGCGGGCACTGAATGAGCCTGCCCTGCCAGCAATGTCGGACTTCAAGAGACCAGGGCACCCTTTTTAAACATCTAAACACAATAAAAATAAGAAAAATCTCCCCCACAGACATGGGGAACTACCCCATTCACAAACCCCTTCAGTGAAATCCCCCCCCCCCCATGGACACGGGGGCCCCAAACCCCCACAGACTTGCTCTCTGGCAGTGCCATGGCAGAGCCTGGGCAGTGCCAGGGTGCAGTGCCATGGTACTGCCCAAGCATGACCCTCTTCCCCCTGGGGACTGTACTTAGCAGTGCGCCCCTGGCAGGTTCCCTTCACCAGATCCCCATATGTCAGTGGCTGTTGTAAACCCCGCTAATGTGATATCACACCGGTGAGGATTAACTAATGTGGAGGAATAATAGAGCGGGACAGCCCACTAATGATATTACAATGTTTGTTAATGGTGCTCCCGACCTTTCACGGTCAATTTAGCGGGGATAATTTAGTGGAGAAATGCTGCTGGCATGAAAGCTGTTTTGGGACTCCCCCTCGATTCTCCTCCACCCTTACCGCCATTCGCTCCCGCTGAAAATGGGCCCAGCTGACCTCTACCCCATTGTGACCAATATTGCATGCACTCTCACAGCAAAGTTGAAATAAACATTCATGAGAAGGAACGTTAGCTCACACACAGTAGAATAGATACAAGGGACTGGCTGGGGGTCTTTGAACAGTTGACCTTGGGCTGGATCCTCCATTTCTGAGACTAAGTGTCGACGCTGGTGCAGAATTCGTGCCGCACTTGGGCCGATTCAGCTACTGTTGAGGGGCTAGCATCGGCGATACGTGGAACACAATTGATTCCAATGAGAAACGGTGCGGGCTTCGCCGCATCTGAAATTGATAGTCAAGAAGTTGACAAGTTGCAACCGCAGTTACACATTGCACTCCCCACACACACCATCCCAGCCAACAAGATGGCAGCAAGGAGAGCAGTTCCACGTTGAACCGGCGCCGAGCTGGAGACCCTCCTGGATGCGGTGCAGGAGAAGTGGATAACCCTGTACCCCGGCCCAGGAAGGAGGCTGCCAGCCGCTGCCGTTCGTCATGCCTGGGCGCAGGTGGCAGAGGCGGTGAGCGCCATGGGTAACAGCAGTGCTGGAAGAAACTGCACAACCTCCTCAGGGTGCCAGGGTGAGTGGGCAGCACTGTGCCCCTGGCACTAAACCCCCGTCCCACACACCCGTAACCCTACCCCCCCCCCAACATGGAACGTGGCCGAACCCCCACCCTGCACCCATGCCGGCCGCCATAGCCGAGTGCCTTGGCCACTGAGGCCACCAGCTACCCACAGCATCGGCTGCATGCGTCGGACTGTCTAACACTGTCATTTCTCATGTGTTTCCACCCCCCAAAGAGAAGGCCTCCCATTAGCATCAGGCCCTGCAAGACACAAGACAAGATATATAATTAGATTGCGGGCCGAACGTGAGTGGGGATGGTGGGGGTGAGGGTAGGGGAAAGGGGTGGTGAGGGTGGGGGCGGTGTAGGGTGAGGATGGGGGTGAGGGTTGTGTGTGGGGAGAGGGTAGACTTACAGTAGTGTAGGGTAGACTTACAGTAGTGTAGGGGTGAGGGTGGAGGTGAGAGTGAGGGTGGTGTGGGAGTGAGGGTGGTGTGGGGGTGATGTTGGAGGGGGTGTTGACACATGTGTCACAGGGGACCGCAAGTCAGTGGGCTCTCACTTTCCCGCCCGCGGCCGAACTCCATCCCGGCGACCTACCTTTCCTTTCCTCTGGGTCGCCAACCATGTCCATGGCCCTCTGCTCTGCCATGGTGAGGGGCCGCAAGTCTGGCGGTCCCCATCCAGTCTTCTCCCGCAACAACAAAAGGGGGTTGATTAACAGTCGGCAAAGGCAAATATATACAGGCACAGAGCAATGATGGTTAGGTCTTGACCCTCCAGCTCCGGAGTCCACACTGCCCAGGCCCCTGTACCCAGGGCCCCGAGCTTTCTCGCTATCTCGAGGTTTATGTCCTCCCGCCCGATTGGTTCCGAGCCGGTCACATGAACTGCAAAGCTCACCTCTTAAAGGAGCCGCGCTACTATAATGACTAAAGTAGATTCCCTTTCTGACCGTCCGCTCTAAGGAATTTCTCGTGAAATAAGTGAAGTGAGACATTCCAGTTCCTGTACTTCCTGTAAATTGAAAATTATAAATTGAAGATTGAGCTGGTCTCAGAGAGGTTCCAGCCTTTACCACACTGCTACCTGGCTTAAAGAACATTTAAGCTGCACCATGATGATGTATGAAGGAGGCATTGATGCTAAGCCTTCTGGGAGATAGGTTGAGGAGAAAGCAAGGGTACAGACTGAAGTAAAGATGGTGTGAGTGAGAGCAGATCATAGTTAATGTAATAGTGTAGAGATTAGTAGTAGATGAGTATAGATTATATGTTAATTATCAACTGTGTATTATGTAGGAGGAAGTGTCAAATACAATTAAGTAGTGTTAATAAATTTATAGCTTTGTTCAAGTTAAAAGCTATTTGTGGTCTTTGTGAACCCTATGCCAATCATCCTGAATTTAGCAACACAAAGAACACCAAAGCAACCACTACTCCAAAGCTGACATTTGGAAATATGAGAGATAGAGGGAGAAAAAAGAAAGATACACAGCTACTCATATAAACCTTCGGCAGTGCAACACTCGCCCGATTCAGAGGAAAGAGTGAATCCACTGAACCATGGCTTTTCTTTCTTTTTATCCACATGCACCACACTCTTCTATGAAAACAAAAAGCGTCCAGTTTCTTCCTGCTGTAAATCCTGAACAAAATAAACTTACCGTTGGTTTTCCTCTGACATATTTTCTCCTCTATCTGATGCTTGACCTTGTAAGGAAATGATTAATAGTGCTAATACTGGTGCTAATACTGGTAATAAAAAACTCACACACAAATCCTGCATGACTTAATAAGTGACATACGTTCATTTACTGCACGCTGCTGAACGTACTCAAGTTTATAAATCAAAGTATGGCACCTACTCAAACATTTAAAAGCCTTTTAATTCAGTTTAGTAGAAGGAATATATGTACAAAATAGGTCATTGCAGGTGTCTCAATACATTAGGGCTGTCAAGAATAAAAAAGTATGGTATTTGAATGTTCATCCAGTCCATTAGTCAAATATTTGCCTATAAATCTTTCACCAGTCAGGTATGGCATTCAGATTTTCTTCTTCCAAAATTAATTGTTTTTTTATTACTGTCAGGAGATCTTTTTATCCCCTAAATTTAATGCCGGATCAAATCCATCCGAAGCACATCGTAGGTTTGTGAAATTATGTTACAATATACGTAAAGCAAACATAACTATGTTACTATTGTCTCGTAATAATCCATTACTATCCAGTGGACAGGAATCCAGGACTCTCCTCACTTATTACACTCAGTACAATCCATTCTGTGCACCCAATCTTTCAAAAAATTGGTTCATGAACTCTCAGTGCAGTTATAACTTTTGCAAATAGTTAATTGAATAGAATAGTATTTAATATCAGCTCATATAAAATCGAGGCCTATGACTAATGGACTGAAAACCCATCCAATAACATATCAAATAAAAACCATGGCTGGGATTCTCTGCCCTCCCCCCTTACGACGTGTTTTCCAGAGGCAGAGGCAGCTCACCATTAACTGCCAGCAGGATCTTCCAGTCCCGCCATAGTCAATGGCAATTTGAGTTGCTCGCCTTCCCCGTGGAACCCACCATGGGGCACCAGAAGATCCAGCCTGCACAACCGGAAGATCCTGCCAGCTTGAAGGGGCCAGACAATCTGCCCCATGTTTTCATAATCAACAGAGAGAGTCCACTTGAGGTCAAAAGAACCCATTACCATCATGTATCACTTCAGTCATCACTAAATACAACTTTCCAAACAATCTATTTGGCAGAGTTACATGTCCATGTTTGTTGAGCACATCTTAGGAAGTGAACCCTACCAAACAGGAGAAGTGTAAAGGAATGCCCTGCACCTGCTTGCATGAGTGCAGCTCCAAGAACGCTCAAGAAGCTTGACACCATCCAGGACATAGCAGCCCGCTTAATCGGCATCCCATCCACTCCATCCACTGTCAAAGCACAGTGGCCGCTGTGTGTACCATCTACAAGATACACTCCAGCAACTCACCAAGGCTCCACAGACAGCATCTTCCAAACCCTCCACTGTTGCCATCTAGAAGTACAAGGGCAGTAGTCACCGAGAAACACCAGGACCTGTAGCTCACCTCCAAGTCTCTCACCATCCTGAGTTGGAAATAGATCGGCGTTCCTTCATTGTCACAGGGTCAAAGTCCTGGAACTCCTTCCCTAACATGAACTGCAGTTTTTCAAGAAGGCAACTCACAATCAGCTTCACAGGGACAATTATGGGTGGAAAATAAATGCTCATCTAACCAGAAACACCCAGCTCCAATGAGTGATTTTTAAAAAAAAACCTCCTTCATACATCATCATGGTGCAGCTTAAATGTTCTTTAAGCCAGGTAGCAGTGTGGTAAACCTCTTATGGGTATGGCAGGAAAAGCCGGCAGTAGAACCAGTGGCTACTCATCCCTTTTCCCGCCTGAGTTGACACTTAATCAAAAACAATGGAAACTTCCCGTGGTCTTACCACTTGTGTAAATTTTCCAAACATATCTAAACATTAGAGAATGGTAAAGGAAGAGCAACAAAATTAAATCTAAATGTAAAGAACATGAGCTATGAGAACCATTTACCATCGACAGAATTTGAAAGAAAGGGTAACGTTATGAAGTATAGAAAATGTTCAATGCTACAGATAGGGTAAATTCAGAATGTAACTTTATGGTCATAAAGCAGGTCCAGGGACTATACATTTAAATTAGTCAACTGTAAGGTAAGAGCCTTCTCCCGCGGATGGATATGGCTGGCACGAGGGGACATAACTTTAAACTGAGGGGTAATAGATATAGGACAGAGGCCAGAGGTAGGTTCTTTACGCAAAGAGTAGTGAGGCCGTGGAATGCCCTACCTGCTACAGTAGTGAACTCGCCAACATTGAGGGCATTTAAAAGTTTATTGGATAAACATATGGATGATAATGGCATAGTGTAGGTTAGATGCAACATCGTGGGCCGAAGGGCCTGTACTGCGCTGTATTGTTCTATGTTCTATGTTCTATAATGCCTGATATAGTTGTACATTTAGCTCCCTCTAGTGGTTGATTTAGACATTACATTACCTTACAGTTCTTTACATTTATGATAATGTCACAGTTGCATTCTGCTTTCACAGTCAGATGGTTGTGGGTTTAAGGCTATGGTACAAAATGTAGGTGGACACGCCAGTGCAAAACTGAAGAAGAGCTGCAGAATTGGAAGAGCCATCTTTCAGATTGGAGGGCCTCTCAGGTGACTGTTATCTCAAAGAAGAGCAAGGCAGCTTTACCTGGTGTCCTGGCCAATAATGATCTTTCCATCAACATCACTAAAATAGAATATGTGGACATTATCACATTGCTGTTTCTGGGACCATGTTGTATGCAAATTGATTGTTCCATTTCTTGCGTGAGAACAGCACAATTTTAAAAGTGCTAACGACCTATTTACTAAAGCCTAGCTTTGACAAAGAGTCATCCAGACTCAAAACATTGTCGCAATCCACTGGCTAAGCTGCGCTGGAACAGCAGTTCACTGTGATGCAGCATGGCTGTTGAAAGTTCGGAGACTCTGCTCCCGAGATCTACCCGGCTCGCAATGCCTCGCACATTCAACACAACCTTGTAAGATGTTGCAATGTGAATCCCGCCCACAACGGGCAGAGTCACCTTTTGGCAAATCTGCACATTAGAGCGAGGCAGTTAGCCTTACTCTAACGTGCTGATTCCCGGGGTACCTGAGGCTTTGGGATTCAACCCCCTTGCCTCAGAGACCTCGGGCGAGCACTGATCAGCACTGGTCCCCACAAAAGGGGACCAGACAGAAAGGCACTTGTGGGGGTCTCTCAGGGGATCAGAGGCCACCAGCTGTATGCCCTTTGGGCAGTGTGGTGCCCTGGCACTTTTGGTGCCAGCCTAGCACCCTGGCAGTGCCACCTGGTTGTCAGCCTGGCACTACCAAGATTCACAGGTGGTACTGCCAGCTGACATGGGCACTGCTAGGGGCTAGGTTGGCATTGCCAAGGTGCCAATTTGGCAGTTGTTGCATGCGCATGATTGGGCCAGGGTTGTCTGGCATGGGTGCTGGGGGCCGTGGACCCTCCCATATTGCGTTCAGGATGTGTGGGGTGTCAGGGATTGCTTCTGGGGCCTTGGGAGATTTGAATAGTGTTATGGGGCGGGATTCTCTGACCCCCCCACCATGTGGGAGAATCTCCGGGGGTTGGCGTGGATCCCGCCCCACGCCGTCCTCCCAATTATCCCGCCCCCCCCAAAATTCTGGCCTGGCGTGAGTCGCGCCGCCTGCCTCGGCGAATGGCAGGGTCCGGCGCGACTCAATGGGCGCCGGGGCCGCCCAAAGTCTCCGGCCCACGATGGGCCGAAGTCCCGCCCGTCTGTAGCCGGTCCCGCTGGTGTAAATCAGAGTAGGTCCCTTACCGGCGGGATCTGGCGGCGCGGGCGGGCTCTGAGGTTCCTGGGGGGGCATCTGGCCCCAGGAGGTGCCCCCTCAGTGGCCTGGCCGATCCGTGGGGGGCCTGTGCCGTGGGGGCACTCTATTTCTCCACATCGGCTGCTGTGGTCCTCCGCGATGGCCGATGCGGAGACGTACCCTCCCGCGCATGCGCGGGGATGACGCCAGCACACACTGGCAATCCCGCACATGCGCTGACTCGTGTCGGCCGGCGAAGCACCGTCGGCGCCAGTTGGCGTGGCGCCAAGCCCCTATCCCGCTGGCCGGCGGGGCGCAAACCACTCCGGGGCGGGCCTAGCCTCTGAAGGTGCGGAGGATTCCGCACCTTTGGGGCGGCCCAACGCCGGAGTGGTTCACGCCCCGCCGGGTACGGGAGAATCCCGCCCCTGATCTCTCGGGCGAAATTCTCCCCCAACGGCGGGATGCCCGCCGACTGGCGCCAAAGCCGGCGCTAATCAGACGGGTATCGCGCCGGCAAAAAGGTGCGGAAGTCTCCGCATCTTTGGCGGCCTAGCCCCAACATTGAGGGGCTAGGCTGACGCCGGAGGGATTTCCGCCCCGCCAGCTGGCGGAAATGGCGTTTGTTGCCCCGCCAGCTGGCGCGGAAATGTGGCGCATGCGCGGGAGCGTCAGCGGCCGCTGTCAGTTTCCCGCGCATGCGCAGTGGGGAGAGTCACTTCCGCCTCCGCCATGGTGGAGACCGTGGCGGAGGCGGAAGGGAAAGAGTGCCCCCACGGCACAGGCCCGCCCGCGGATCGGTGGGCCCCGATCGCGGGCCAGGCCTCCGTGGGGGCACCCCCCGGGGTCAGATCGCCCCACGCCCCCCCCCCCCAGGACCCCGGAGCCCTCCCACGCCGCCTGGTCCCGCCGGTAAATACCAGGTTTGATTTACGCCGGCGGGACAGGCAATTCCTTGGCGGGACTTCGGCCCATCCGGGCCGGAGAATCCAGCGGGGGGTCCCGCCAATCTCCGGGAGCGGAGACTTCGGCGGGGGCGGGATTCACGGCGGCCAACGGCCATTCTCCGACCCGGCGGGGGGTCGGAGAATGACGCCCCTGGTTACAATGGAGAGTTCCGGCGAGAAGAGCTCCCCACTGCAAACAACGGGGCTTTGTGCAGCCTCGGCCATGCGTTCCCCATTCAGGCCCCTTATTCAATACGAGTTGAGTTGAATAGCCATGTATTTCTTGGCTCTGCGAGTGTGGGAAACACGAGGCTGAAGCTGCTCGCTGGGAACTTTGTTCCCTTTTGGGAGAATCGCGCCCATTAGCTCCCTCCATCTATCTCCACAGATGTAGCCAGACCTCCTGAGAATGTCCAACATTTTCTGTTTTTGTTTCAGATTCCAGCATCCGCAGTAATTTGCTTTTATTTACAAGTATTTGGTTGGTTGTAGTGTGCTTCAGGATGGCTTGAGGTCATGAAACATGTTGTACGAATGCATATCTTTTTTGTTTTCCTTTCCTCCCCTATCTCACTCCGAGAAAAATGAAATCAATAAAATCATGGTGACTTTGAATGCTTCCTTATTTTGCAATAGTCTAACATACACATACTAAAAAAAGTACTTTCAGTTTGAACATCTAAATTGCATTAAGCTTGGGTAATATAATCATTGACCCAGCAGTTCCCTCTCCTTGAAATTTATTTTATTCTTTCCATCTATTTCATCATCTAGTTTAACATTGCCATGTCAACAGTGATCGAAACGCAAAACTTGCATGGAAATCATGGGCATAATAATTGTCCATTGCAAGAGGTTCATTGAAAATTTAGTCTGTGTAAAATGTTTCCTGAATGTTTTCACAATTTAATTGGTATTTGCTACTCAGCCCACACATTTGTTTGTGGTAGTTTATTTCTGTTACGTGTCGGAAATATATTGAGAGCTGGAGAAGTTGGCATCTGTGCTATAATAAGGAAAAGATACTTGCACCCATGTATCACCTTTCATTACATCAGGATGGCTCAAAGCATTTCACCGTCTGTGAGATATATTTCGAGTTTATTCACTGAATGCAATGTAGGGAACCGCTGCAGCCAATTTTCCCACAGCAAGGTCCCACAAACAGTAATTGGAATCTCTTTTAGCAATGTTAGTTGAGGGATAAAAACGGGCTGGGAGACCAGAGAGGACTACGCTGCTCTTCTTGAAATGGAGTTGTGGGATCTTTTACATCCACCTCAGAGAGCAGACCGCACCTCGGTTTATTGTCTCTTCTGAAAGACGGCAGCCCTGATAGTGGAGCACTCCCTCAGTACTGCACTGAAGTGTCCCCCTGAATTATGCGCTCAATTCTCTGGAATGGGACTTGGGACCACAACCATCATGATCTGAGAGTGCAGGGCTAAAATAAGAATTAACTTTGCTTCTACAGTAACTCCTTGAGAGTGCGCAATCAAATCTACCTTATGCTCTTCAAAATAAAAACATGGGACTTCCGGTGGCGGCATGTGGGGGGACGCTGCTCACTAGGTAGTTGCGCCCATGATCCGTGTTTTTTAAATCTTTTTGTCTAATTTTTCAGGAGATTCTTGCAGGAAAGCATTTTGGGTCGGTAATGCAGGGTTCCTGCACCGAACACATGCCAAAGCGAAAAGGACTAGGAAGCAAAAAACCTACTGAAGGTAATTCTTTGGCGGACTCGGAGGCTTCGTGCAGTTCATCAGCAGAGAAAATGACGGCGGCGGCATTGTCAATGGCGACGGCCTCAATAACACCGGACATGCTCTCGGGTGTGCTCCCCAATGAATTTTGACAAACACTTTTACAAGCAATGGAAGTTGGTTTCGGAGAGTCCATGAAAATCGATTGAGGAGGCCCCATCGGGGTGAAACTTGAGAAGACTGCTGAGGCTGTAAAGAAGCATGGCGAGGTTCTAGAAGGTGTGGAGGGAGAAGGAGTTGACGAGGCAAGGTGAATAGCTACCATTTCTGGAAGCCGAGATGGTGATGGTGGCTGATGACAATAAGAGGTTGAAGCTAAGATCGATGAACTTGAAAATCAGTCGAGGAGGTGGTGCCTCAAAGTCGTCGGGTTGCTGGAGGGGTGGAGGGCCCGAATTCTACTGAATATCTATCACAGATGTTTGGTAAAATGGTGGTAAGGAGGGTCTTGCGTACTCCCTGGAGCTGGACAGGGCCCATCGGATACTTAGAACATAGAACATTACAGCGCAGTACAGGCCCTTCGGCCCTCGATGTTGCGCCGACCTGTGAAACCACTCTAAAGCCCATTTACACTATTCCCTTATCGTCCATATGTCTATCCAATGACCCTTTGAATGCCCTTAGTGTTGGCGAGTCCACTACTGTTGCAGGCAGGGCATTCCACGCCCTTACTACTCTCTGAGTAAAGAACCTACCTCTGACATCTGTCTTATATCTATCTTCCCTCAATTTAAAGCTATATCCCCTCGTGCTAGACATCACCATCCGAGGAAAAAGGCTCTCACTGTCCACCCTATCCAATCCTCTGACCATCTTGTATGCCTCAACTAAGACACCTCTTGTCCTTCTTCTCTCTAACGAAACCAGCCTCAAGTCCCTCAGCCTTTCCTCATAAGATCTTCCCTCCATACCAGGCAACATTCTGGTAAATCTCCTCTGCACCCTTTCCAAAGCCTCCACATCCTTCCTACAATGCGGTGACCAGAATTGCACGCAATACTCCAAATGCGGCCGCACCAGAGTTTTGTACAGCTGCAACATGACCTCATGGCTCCGAAACTCAATCCCTCTACCAATAAAAGCTAACACACCGTACGCCTTCTTAATAACCCTCTCAACCTGGGTGGCAACTTTCAGGGATCTATGTACATGGACACCAAGATCGCTCTGCTCATCCACACTGCCAAGAATCAGGTGTGCCTGCACGGCGGCCATGCCCGCGATCGGGGACTGCCAATTGACGCGCGATCTGGAGGGGGTCTACCTCTTTCCGTGCGGGCCCGCTGTGTGGCTGTGCCATGTTGCGCGGTGCCGGCGAGGTAAAGGCCACCACGCGCATGCGCGGGTGCGGAAACAGCCACCACACACGTGCGTGGACCCGCGCCGGCGTCAACACTTGGCCAGGATTTTGGAGAATCCTGGTCAATTTCTATTTCAATGTCTCCCTGTTTTCCTTGCTAAGTATTTCTTTGCCAAGGTTAACAAGTTAATCATCTCTTTTCTTTGGGCGGGTAAGTCACCAAGAGTTCGTGGACTATTCCTTCAGAGGGTCTGGCAGTCGGGAGGCTCGGCCTTACCCAATTTTCTGTTTTATTATTGAGAAGGCTGGGGTGGCTGGGGGAGTCGGATTCCACAGAGGTGTGTTTGCGTAGGAGCTCAAGTTTACGGGCTTTGGTAATGGCTTGGCTCCTGTTCTCCTCGGCGAGGTATTCCTCGAACCCAGTGGTGATCCCCACTTTAAGGATATGGAAGTAGTTTAGGCAGTATTTCAAGCCATGTCATTGTCGGCCCCTATCTGTGGCAACCATTTGTTTATGCCGTCAGGTTTGGTTGCAACTTTTAAGTCGTGGGAAGGAAAGGATCTTCAGTATTTTGGGGATCTGTTCCTGGAGGGATGGTTTGCTAGTTTGGAAGACCTCCCGGTGAAATTTCAACTGCCAGAGGCAGATTTGTTCCTCTACTTCTAGTGTCACGATTTTATCCAGAAGGCTTGTCCTACATTTGCCATAATGCTGCAACTCTTCTTGCTGGAGAGAATCCCATTGCTGGTGGGGGCTAGAGTGGGGGGGGAGGGGGGAAATATTTGAAGTATTTATGGGAAGATCATGTCAGTGGAAGCTGTACTGCTGGACCTTGTGAGAGCGAAGTGGGAGTGGGGAGCTGGGACCGATTTTGGATAAGGAGGTGTGGTGTGAGGCCCTTTGCAGGATGAATTCCACTTCCTCCTCCGCGCGGCTGTAGCCACGTAAAATGGCTGCTTCCCGATTAATTTGGCCAAAACCCGATTTAAAATGGCTAACCGGAAAGGCTGATAGGAAAAGCAGGTAACAAGACACAAACGGACAGCTGCAGGCAGAATATCATATTCGGCTCTGGGGAAGTCGGCCCAGATCGATACTCAGGGCTATTAACAGCCCATCAACCCAGACATTTGCAGTTATACTCAGGACTCTTAACAGCCCTTCAACCCAGACATCTGAAGTTTAATCGGCTATCCCCGGGAACAATTGCAACATATTAGCAATTGAATACCGGGCCAGACCTGTCGGCACCTGCAGTGGCCAAAACAAAGGCAGGTGAACGACCACCCCCCGATCGGGGAATCGCCTCGCAATTGGACGTATCGAACCCAGTGATTGGGAACAAGTCCAATCACTTGGGACTCAGGGTCAAGGGCTGCCCCGGGAGGCGGGAAGCCCCTGGGCCCTATAAAGTGAGAGGCCAAGTTCAGATCGCTCTCCCTCTCCCTTCTTCGCCTGCTCGAGACCTTCGCAAGAACAGCAACCGGCAACTGTAAGTTTGAATGCATCGATCGCTATCCGATAAAGACTCCTAGCCATCGACCTGTATCAGCCTTTTGAATCCCGCAGGCCAGATCCGATTGGATAAGCCATTCGTTTCCCTGACCTGGTGGGCTCTTCCTAAAGTTAAGTATTGGCCAGTAGTGATAGGTTTATTATATAGATAGGATTATTGTGTAAACATTACTTGTTGTATATAATAAATGACCGTTGATTTCAATCTTACTAAGCGGTGTGCTGACTTATTAATCATAACTTGAACTTGAACCACGTGGCGGTATCAGAAAGATACCTGGCGACTCGTGGGCAAAGGTGACGTAATCAGAGCTAATAAACTAAGGCTAAAAAGAGCAACACAGCTCAGCCTGATTCAGTTCAAGTGGTACATAGGGCTCAGCTAACTAAGGCTAGGGTGAGTGGGTTCTTCGCGGGAGTGTGAGCGGTGCTCTCGGGGGCCCGCTAACCACACACATATATGCTGGTCATATCCAAAGATGGTGAGCTTTTGGGTCTCCTTCTTTAACATTGTGTAAGCGGTTCTTAACATTGATTTGGACCCTTGTATGTTGGTGGTCCATTTTGAGGGTGTTGGACTCGCCAGGGCTGCAGACTAGGATGAAGGCAGATGTTCTTGCCTTTGCCTTGCTGATAGCCTGGAGGCGAGTTCTACTGGGATGGTGATCTTCTGTTTTCCCAGTGCCTCGGCCTGGTTGTGTGACCTCATGGAATTTTTATATCTGGAAAGGTCAAGTACATGGGAGGGGATCGGTGGAGGGATTCTACCTGAGATGGTACATCAGGACTATCAGATTTCCCGTGACCTCCACTGAATACAAACTCCCCAGGTAATGAGGGGGCGGGGCTTCCCCTTAATAGGGGATTAGATCACTAGTATAAAAACCCCGACCTCGGGGCAGGCCGGCGTGGGAGACCCTTCGGGGAGTGGAGATCTTGGGCGGGGGTTGGAGAATCGCCGGGGGCTGGCTTGAATCCCGCCCCCGCCGGTTGCTGAATTCTCCACCACCGGATATTCGGCGGGGGCGGGAATCGCGCTGCGCCGGTTGGCGCCCCCCCCCCCCCCCGCGATTCTCCGGCCCGTATGGGCCGAAGTCCCGCCGCTAAAATGCCTGTCCCGCCAGCGTAGATTAAACCACCTCTCTTACCGGCGGGACAAGGCGGCGCGGGTGGGCTCCGGGGTCCTGGGGGGAGCGCGGGGCGATCTGGCCCCAGGGGGTGACCCACGGTGGCCTCGCTCGGGGCCCACTGATCCGCGAGCGGGCCTGTGCCGTGGGGGCACTCTTTCCCTTCCGCCTTCGCCACGGTCTTCACCATGGCGGCGGCGGAAGAGACTCCCTCCACTGCGCATGCGCAGGAATGCCGTCAGCAGCCGCTGACGCTCCCGCGCATGAGCCGCCCGGAGATGTCATTTCCGCGCCAGCTGGCGGGGCACCAAAGGCCTTTTCCGCCAGCTGGCGGGGCGGAAATTGGTCCGACGCGGGCTTAGCCCCTTAAGGTTGGGGCTCGGCCCCCAAAGATGCGGAGCATTCCGCACCTTTGGGCCGGCGTGATACCCGACTGATTTGCGCCGTTTTGGACGCCAGTCGGCGGACATCGTGCCGTTTCCGGAGAATTTCGCCCCTTATATATCGTAAATAAACCAAACCTTTATTTCCTACCTGCTCGGTCAATGCGTGCTGCTTTCGTGGATTCCACAGTCACTATCAGCTGTTAAAAGGCAGGGGGGGTGGGGTAGTTATAATTGTTTGTGGTAAGTTATTTTTGGATTTTCTTGGGTGAGTTTTATATAATTGGTTGTGGGTTTCTTTTTCTTAACAATATCGTATCATGTAATATCTATCTTCCGGGCTGTTTGATGTTGATGTCGTGTTTGTTATAAATGAAAATTTTCAACAAAAATATTTATTAACAAAAAAATAAAAAACATGTTTGCTCTGGCTAATTTTGCCAAGAATCATGAAAGCTCAAATACAAATTAATTTCCAATGGAACCATTCTTCCTCCAATCCTCTGTCAACTTTCTCTGGATGGTTTCATATGTTTACTTTGAGCCAATTTGCGTTCTTGTTGTGTTCAAACCGCTACAGATTATTGCGGATTAAATGAATTATTATGTGCAACTCCTAAGCTTCCAAATCCACTGATAGATACACTTTACTTTCCATCCTTCCAAAGCGAAAGCAGATTTCAAAATTTCAGCAATGCGTCTCGCTTCTTGGACAGCTAAAGGGGCTTTGTAATCAGCAAACTGCAGGATCGACAACTCAACCATACACCAAGAAAACCACAGCATTCAATAAACTTCCTAAAATGTAACCCCCCCCAGTGATAATTATTGGAGTGACTGCAACAAGGAAGGCCCATGATTGCGTACACATTTAGTGATGTTCTGGCCCCACCTTCAACCAGTTTGAGCAGCAATCCAAGAGGTCAGAAAAAGGTAATGAATGCACTGCGGGCGAAGGCTTGTGTTTACTTGGTCTTTATTAAGAAGACTAAATTTTCATGCAGGAGAGATGAGCTCTGCTGGGTGCAAGAAAGCTACAGAGTGTAACCATCCTCACAAACATGGATATGAAACACTATGGGAATTGTGCTTGTTGGTGATAATAATGTGGTAATTTTGACTAGAACCCCAGAAAAACAATCAGTACGTAGAACATAGAACAGTACAGCACAGTATTATAGAATTTACAGTGCAGAAGGAGGCCATTCAACCCATCGAGTCTGCACCGACTCTTGGAAAGAGCACCCTACCCAAGGTCAACACCTCCACTCTATCCCCGTAACCCAGTAACCCCACCCAACACTAAGGGCAATTTTGGACACTAAGGGCAATTTATCATGGCCAATCCACCTAACCTGCTCATCTTTGGACTGTGGGACGAAACCGGAGCAACCGGAGGAAACCCACGCACACACGGGGAGGATGTGCAGACTCCGCACAGACAGTGACCCAAGCTGGAATCGAACCTGGGACCCTGGAGCTGTGAAGCAATTGTGCTATCCACAATACTACAGTACAGGCCCTTCAGCCCACGATGTTGTGTCGACCATTTACCCTAATCTAAGATCAACCTAACCTACACCCTTTCAATTTACTGCTGTCTATGTGCCTGTCCAAGAGTCGCTTAAATGTCCCTAATGACTCTGACTCCACCACCTCTGCTGGCAGTGCATTCCACACACCCACCATTCACTGTGTAAAGAACCTACCTCTGACATCTCCCCTATACCTTCCTCCAATCACCTTAAAATTATGTCCCCTCATTACAGCCATTTCCACCCTGGGGAAAAGTCTCTGGCTATCCACTTTATCCATGCCTCTCATCACCTTGTACACCTCTATCAAGTCAACTCTCTTTCTTCTTCGCTCCAGTGATAAAAGCCCTAGCTCCCTCAGCCATTGCAGGAGTGGAGAATCCGGCTGTCGGCAGGGGTGCGCTGTGCCGAAAAACGGGGCTGGCGGGACGGAGAATCCCACCCAAGATGTAGGAGCAAGAGTAGATTGTGCATCTACCCTGAGCTTATTCTGCCATTGAATACATTCATGGTTGATCTTTACCCTTAACCCCATATTTTGACCCACTCCTCATATCTCTTGATTCCCAGAGCGACCAAAACTGTCAATCACATACTTAAATATATTCAACTGCCTGGGATATGGAATTCCAAAGATTCACAACCCTTTGAGTGAAGAGTTTTTCCTCACCTCAGCCTGAAAAGGTTGTCCCTCTTTCTTAAGCCTTTGCCCCAATGTTTGGAATCTCCAGCCAGGGTAAACAGCCTGTCAACATGTACCCTATCAATCCCTGACAGAATCTTGCACATTTCACAGAGATCGCTTCTCATTCTTCTGAACTCCGTAGAGTCATAGATGTTTACAGCATGAAAACAGGTCCTTTGGCCCAGCTTGTCCATGCCACCCAGTTTCTATCTCTAAGCTAGTTCCACTTGCCCGCATTTGGCCCATAGCCCTCTATACCCACCCTGCCTATGTAACTGTCTAACTGCTTTTTAAAAGACAAAATCATACCCGCCTCTATCACTGCCTCTGGCAGCCCGTTCCAGATGCTCACCACCCTCTGTGTGAAAAAATATCCCCTCTGGTCTCTTTTGTATCTCTCCCCTCTCACCTTAAACCTATGCCCTCTAGTTCTAGACTCCTCTCCCTTTGGGAAAAAATGTCGACGATCTACCTTATCGATGCTCCTCATTATTTTATAGACCTCTATAAGTTCACCCCTAAGCCTCCTACGCTCCAGGAAAAACAGTCAAGAGAATATAGACCCAATTTACTCAGTCTCTCATCATAGGACAACCCTCTCATCCCAGGAACCAAACCAGTAAACCTTTGCTGGGCCGCTTCCAATGCAAGTATATTCCTCTTTAAATGTGGTGACCAACAGTGCACACACAATTACAGGGCCAATTTCTTCCATCTGGGGACTAAATCCTGAGGCAGGGGCAGGAACGTTGAATGTTTCCCGCTGCAGAGACCGATGGGAAAACACATCAAATCTTCTGGCGAGGACCTTATTAAATATGTAACCAGGTGTTTTGTGCTGTATTCTGTGGCAGGGCAGACATGATGGCACAAAGACAACCATCCTACCTAGGCACCATTTTGAAAAGGCACTCCATCAGTGACCCAATTTTGAAGAAATAAAGTGGACCTCCTGATAATGAAGGTTAATGAGCAGCATTCTGAGACTGGAAGATGGACCTCCTCCTGGCATTGGAACCCTAGGCATTGTTCAGTTCAGTCCTGACATCAGCATGCCCCATTGTTCCCGATGTATTTCACACCGGTGTGTTTCGCTGCTGCCGCCACGGAGAATTGGGCGTGGGTGATCGGCCCCCACCTGAATCCCATTTGCGGGATGCAAATCAGTTCCATGCCAGCCTCCAGTGGATTTCCCGATGCACCAGCAAAAGATCACGCTGGAAAATGGTTTAGGATTTTTAAGTAAATTTGTGTAAAAATAAGACTTTTCGATATGCCGTTTATTCTCTTGCTTTATACATAGTATTTTTATGACCAGTGTTTGCGTGTTATAGTCTGAGTTGTGGAGGACCTAATTCTCTAGAATAAATTATTTAATTTTAAATCTACCATTATTGTAGTTTCACCTTTCTTTCACTGTCTGCTCTGGTTGAGTCACAATAATTGCCAGAACATAATTCCGTAGTCAAGGACCCAATGGAATCCGAGCGCTTTGAACACGCTCACTCAAAAGAGGCTACTGGTTAGGAATAAACAGTGGTCACTCTTTCTCTCTCTCTTGTGAAGTTGCACTAGTGGGGCACTTCCGGATGACATTTCACCTTCAACAGGAGAGAGACTCACACAGGCGTAGGTGGCAGTCAAGGTAACTGGCATGGCAGAAGAACAATCTCATTGGTTAAGTATAAACAGTGAGACTTGTTCCCTCTCTCTTGCTAAGCTGTCCCAGTGCGACACTTCCAGGTTGTGGTTTCAACACCTGCAGGAGAGAGACACCCACAATTATCTGTGACACCCAATACCAATCTGTTGTGGAGTAAAGGAAACCTCTTTTTACATCCCCAACACTTAGTATATTGCCTTTGAGATAAGCTTTAATCAATTCTTGCTTATGTTATGATCCCAGCTGATGTCAAGTCCCCGAATGAATCCACGGCTCAATAGATCGTAACATTCTTTTGTTTAGAGACTTGGATGAACAGTCAAAGGACTGCCCGATTAACTTTTGCAGAAGAATAAAACCTTTATTAAACAAGAAAAGATCAACTTTCATAACTACTCCCTCACCCCACCTTTTTCTCTACATATGTACACAGATGTGTAAGATAACATAAGTTACAAAATAAATTGTATACTATAATGTTCTCAGTAAGTACACAGTCTATATTAACCAACAGGCCAGCTGTTGTCAGACCCACCACACTATGAAACCAAGTGGCAAATGCCACCCAATATAACTTCTGTGGATTTATCATCAAATCCACCCCCCTTAGATGTTTGTCACACTGTGAGCCAACTGGTTTCACTGGAACTTTGACTTCCACATGAATGTTTCCAAACTCCACTCTTGAAGAAGATGCTTGGAAAATTCCCCCAAACAAAGCTTTCTATCGGATGCCTTCACCGAGGATCCACTTCCAAAATTTCAACTTCTCCTTTTGGTATTCGTCTACCTTGGAATGCCATGTGCATTTAGGCTTACACATAATCTGCCAGGTACCCAGCCATGTTAACAGAACATTATTTCTTCACAGGCTGTATTAAGGTGTCACCAAATGTTTGATTTACCTCGAGTGCCTAGCTTCTCACCCACCCGACTTTAAATTTGGTTTGTATTGCTATCAATTTAACTTAGAACACTTTCTACACTTCTTACTTGAATTCTCATGAGCAGGATTTCATTCACCTTCTTGTCCTTTGTTTCTTTAACATGTCTGTTTTCCTTGCTTTTTGTCTTCAGCTTCTGTTTTTTGGGACTTTCCTTTGATCTTTTGGAAAATCTATTTTATCTCCTTCCTTTGTGTCCAGCTTTCCCTTCCACTAGCTTAAAACTAACTCAAAAGTTCTTTCTATCCTAAAGTGGTCCCTGATCATTCAGCAACAGCCTAGTTTTCCTTTGAACCCTGTTTGCTTTCACATCATAAACTCTCATTACTATGCAGCATGCATCTAAACCAAACTGAAGTCATTAACTCTTTCTAGTACAGAAATACTAAATTAAGTTTATTCCTTATTTCTAACCCCCTCAAATGCAATTAAAAATTATTTAAAATTACCTCTCTTTGCTGACTCTTAATGCTCTGTCCAACAGTACAAACCATGTTAGGGGGTTCACAAACTAGTCCCAGCATCATTTTCGAACACTTGCTATTTCTAATCTCCACCCATTGTGATTATACTTCCTGATCTTCAGAGCCATGATCCTTGCTCACTTCTGTCCTTAACCACCCTTTGCTATCAAGGCCACTCTTTCTCCTTTTACAAGGTTGCTCTGCCTTTCAATTAGATCATGGCTGATCTATTTTCCTGCCCTCGCTCCATGTTCCTTCTTGTGCTTATCCAACAACAAACAATCCCAGTTTTGACAATTTCAACCAATGCCTTGAGACTATGACCAACGGATGTTGTCTACCCTGAACATCAATAATTCCTCTGGAAGAGGATTCATTTTTCACTTAAGAAAAATTACAATCTTAGACAGATGATTTTCCCAATGAGAATACCATTTTAAAAAAAATCACACAAAATGATGAACTGCAACATCCTTTTCTTCTCTTATTGTTTAATTACAGTGATTTGTAAATATTTTTGTTGAAACAGCACTAATGTCATAATTGGTGGAACTGACTCGCAGGAGTTACCGAGCCAAATAGCTCAAATTAATATCAGTGGAAGCATAGTCATTAACATAGGATGCTCAGCAGGCATGTCAATTCAATTTATATGCTAATTCAGCTCCCCTATGCTGTCAAACGCAGCAGTCCAATCCCTCAGTAATGCCGCCAGAATGCACTGTTAATCGAGATAATTTCAGCAGCAAAAGCAGAAGAGGAAATGATGATGATATGAAGCAAACCTTCTTTCAACCTCTTTTTGCATAAATGCAGAGACTTTTGTTTAAAGTGCGGACTGGAACTGAATTGTCCGCAGAGTTTGGAATCACTATTAAGCATGATAAGCATTAGTAGAATCCAGAGGAAGTTCAATGTACTGGAGTGGGCACTTATTTCTTATGGGGGGTTTCTGGAGCAGTACCATTAAATATCCCGGGTAAAAGACATCTTTAGCTCTATTATACCAAAAAACCTTGGTTTGAATATGCTTCAATTTGATTGAATTGATATCAAATATTATTTTTATTAGTTCATTACAGTGATGATCTGCCAGTGGTTAATAATCCACAGAGGAAGGAGCCCCACTGTAATATTTATGTGTCTCTCTGTAACAAATTATAGCAATTGTCTTCCTATTAGTTATCATCATTCACCATCAGTGTAAAGTCTAAAACATATTAATATTGTCCCAAAAGATGAGCATTAACTTTTTAATTGCAGGACAAATATGGTTCCCAGGAGGGCTCTCTCAGTGGACTTCCTTCAAAGTGATAACTGACTCTAAAGTGAGATAGATTTGTGTGGCTCTGTCTCAAATAAAATGTCAAATAGTTTCAAAACTTCTTTAAAAATTCTAGTTCGGCAAAACCTGATAGACTTTAACTAATTCTTACTTAATTTCTTCTCTGTTTCTTTCAACTGTCAATGAAACCAATGGGAATGAACATCTGGGGTGAAATTCTCCTACCCGCCCCGCCTCATTTCTGCCCCGACCGGCCGGCGGGAGTCTCCGTAACACCGGCCGGTCAATGGGGTTTCCCATTGTGGGGCAGCCCCACGCCGTCGGGAAACCCCCCCGGCGCCGGCAAAACAGAGACTCCCGCCGGCGGAGAATGACGCCCCTGTTTTTTTCCAGATGGCCCCATTATGAATGCTTAACTGAGCTCCAAGAATCCACTTAGCTCAGCAGGCAATATTGTCAAAGCTGCAGAGGGAAGTACAAGCTTGATTTTGTTAACATCTCTGTTACCTTGTAATTAGTTAATCTTTTGTTGATGTTGTATTTAGCCTGGTGTGTTCATTTACACAAGATTAAGAGGTCTAAAATGGATAAAAGGTTTTACATTGTTACTATGAATGGCTGATTGATTAATATGTTTAAAAGGTTGTAGGCTGATCTGTATTTTCCACTGTATATTTTCAAAGACTCTGCTGATGTCAGTTTCAGAAGCATTTGAAAGATTGCCAATTTTCCATTGGTTCTGTACATAGTGGATTCTGGGAAAGTGGATATGGAAGATACATGGGGTTTGGAAGGGTCTTGAAGGAATGGAAGAGATAATGGGAATATAAGGAGCACGGAGGTTTTGAGGGGGCATGGAGGAGACAGAGGCATGGAAAATATGTGGAGCAATGGGTGTGCATGAGGGACAGTTTGAGGGGTGGGGGTCTGAGGGCCTGACAGGTATGATTACAAATGGGCCAATATCCTAGTAAACGTACTAGTCTGCCGACCTGGCCATCTTGTGAATGGTCTGGTTTTGCCTCAGACAGTAGCCAGGGAGTATGAATTATAGAATAAATACAGCATAAAAGGAAGCCATTCGGCCCATCATGTCCGAGCTTTTCCCGGAGGCCTTCAAATATTTTCCAGTTCCCTCAGGCAATACATTTCAGATCTTAACCATTCACTGTGTAAAAAAAACCGTGCTGGAAATCTGAACTAAAAACAGAACATGCTGGATAAACTCAGCAGGTCTGACAGCATCTGTGGAGCAAGAAACACAGTTGACGTTTCGAGTCCGTATGACCTTTTTACAGAATGCCATATTATTGTGATTTTCTTCTTGTCTACCTGTTATACGTTTTGTACTGCAATGAAAAAATTCCACTTTCCAACAGTGATCACATTCTAACAAGCAATACAATGGCACAGTATGAGTTTAAGTGTGTGCACTAATATGTCTACTTATTAAAATAAGTTTAACATAGCAGAGGTGTCAGGTCAATTTATTGACATGTGTATCGATCTCTTTCTGTAGAAGGGTCATGTGGACTCAAAATGTTAACTGTGGGTGAGATCTTTTGGCTGTTTACGCCAACAAGAACTCCTGGTCCCACTGACGACGCACCCCGACACGGTTTACCCGGCGGCGTGGGGTGGATATCCCATTGACAGTGGTGGGAATAGTAGATCAGGCCACCCTCACGCTGCCGAGAAACACTCTTCGGGGAAGCCAGAGAATCGCACCCAAAATTGGCTTCTCTTTCTATAGATACTGTCCGACCTGCTGAATGTATCCAGCATTTTCTGTTTTTATTTCAGTATTTTCTCATGATGCCTTTGGTTCCTTTGCCTTTCACCCTTAAATCGGTGTTCCCTGGTTTTCACCCCATCTGCCAATTTTACCAGTTTCTCGCTACCTTTTCTGTCCAGACCCCTCAGGATTTCTAACACATCTCCTCTCAACCTTCTTTTCTCTCTCTATTCCTCCAATCTATCTATGTAACTGAAATCCTCCCTGGAGTGGGTGACTAATGAACGGTGTCTGTGCTGGGTACTGAAGGTAATGGCTTCAATCTTCACAATATTTAGTTGGAAGAAATCTTGGGACTGGACGTCGAACCAGAGATGGGATAATAAAGAGACAGCGGAACAATGAGACTCCCTATTCTCCTCTGAGTGTGATTGCCACTCATGTTAGACATAATAGTTGGCATGGATAATCAGCCTAATAATAATGTGAAAATAAGGGAACCAATTCTTTTTTCAGACATAGGCATGGCACAGCAATTCTTTTGGCCGTTACTAATATAGTGGACGGTACACCTCTGTCTCTTAATGAGACTTCCTGCCTACTATACTGTATAATACATGAAAACAGGTGCTGCACTATCAAACATCCAGGCCAAACTCTTCACTGTGCCCCCCAAAGTCACACCTTCCAACTATACTGATCAAAAAGTCAGTATAGGCAAGATGGGCCGAGTAATCTCCTTCTATGCTGACTGATTAATAAGAAATGAGGATAAGAAGATGGATATACATTAAAGGTAAATTTGACAGAAATCTTTGGATCCTCACTGTCTTCAGGTAATGTCCCGGAGGACTGGAGAATAGCCAATGTTGTTCCTCTGTTTAAGAAGGGTAGCAAGGATAATCCAGGGAACTACAGGCCGGTGGGCCTTACTTCAGTGGTAGGGAAATTACTGGAGAGAATTCTTTGAGACAGGATCTACTCCCATTTGGAAGCAAATGGACTTATTAGTGAGAGGCAGCATGGTTTTGTGAAGGGGAGGTTGTGTCTCACTAACTTGATAGAGTTTTTCGAGGAGGTCACAAAGATGATTGATGCAGGTAGGGCAGTGGATGTTGTCTATATGGACTTCAGTAAGGCCTTTGACAACGTCCCTCATGATAGACTAGTACAAAAGGTGAAGTCACACGGGATCAGGGGTGAGCTGGCAAGGTGGATACAGAACTGGCTAGGTCATAGAAGGCAGAGAGTAGCAATGGAAGGATGCTTTTCTAATTGGAGGGCTGTGACCAGTGGTGTTCCGCAGGGATCAGTGCTGGGACCTTTGCTGTTTGTAGTATATATAAATGATTTGGAGGAAAACGTAACTGGTCTGATTAGTAAGTTTGCAGACGACACAAAGGTTAGTGGAATTGCAGATAGCGATGAGGACTGTCAGAGGATACAGCAGGATTTAGATTGCTTGGAGACTTGGGCGGAGAGATGGCAGATGGAGTTTAATCCGGACAAATGTGAGGTAATGCATTTTAGAAGGTCTAATGCAGGTAGGGAATATACAGTGAATGGTAGAACCCTCAAGAGTATTGAAAGTCAGAGAGATCTAGGAGTACAGGTCCACAGGTCACTGAAAGGGGCAAGACAGGTGGAGAAGGTAGTCAAGAAGGCATACGGCATATATATAGAACATCGAAAATACAGCACAGAACAGGCCCTTCGGCCCACGATGTTGTGCCGAACCTTTATCCTAGATTAATCATAGATTATCATTGAATTTACAGTGCAGAAGGAGGCCATTCGGCCCTTTGAGTCTGCACCGGCTCCTGGAAAGAGCACCCTACCCAAACTCAACACCTCCACCCAAACCCAAGGGCAATTTTGGACATTAAGGGCAATTTATCATGGCCAATCCACCTAACCTGCACATCTTTGGACTGTGGGAGGAAACCGGAGCACCCGGAGGAAACCCACGCAGACACGGGGAGGACGTGCAGACTCCGCACAGACAGTGACCCAAGCCGGAATCGAACCTGGGGCCCTGGAGCTGTGAAGCTATTGTGCTATCCACAATGCTACTGTGCTGCCCTTATGTTTGCCTTCATTGGCCGGGGCATTGAGTATAAGAATTGGCAAGTCATGTTGCAGCTGTATAGAACCTTAGTTAGGCCACACGTGGAGTATAGTGTTCAATTCTGGTCGCCACACTATCAGAAGGATGTGGAGGCTTTAGAGAGGGTGCAGAAGAGATTTACCAGAATGTTGCCTGGTATGGAGGGCATTAGCTATGAGGAGCGGTTGAATAAACTTGGTTTATTGAATAAACGACGGAGGTTGAGGGGCGACCTGATAGAGGTCTACAAAATTATGAGGGGCATAGACAGAGTGGATAGTCAGAGGCTTTTCCCCAGGGTAGAGGGGTCAATTACTCGGGGGCATAGGTTTAAGGTGAGAGGGGCAAGGTTTAGAGTAGATGTGCGAGGCAAGTTTTTTTACACAGAGGGTAGTGGGTGCCTGGAACTCGCTACCGGAGGAGGTGGTTGAAGCAGGGACGATAGTCACATTTAAGGGGCATCTTGACAAATACATGAATAGGATGGGAATAGAGGGACACGGACCCAGGAAGTGTAGAAGATTGTAGTTTAGTCGGGCAGCATGGTCGGCACGGGCTTGGAGGGCCGAAGGGCCTGTTCCTGTGCTGTACATTTCTTTGTTCTTTGTAAATGGTCCAGTTGGTGTAATTTTGTTACTCACAATCCATTTTAAGTAATTGACAATTGACTCTCCTCAGGTGTATGGGGTACATTTTTTGTTTTTAGATGTTGGACGTTCAGCATTCCCTGAGTGGAGAGTAGCAAAGAGGTGGATTTACCTTTACCAAACCTGCCCGTTACCCGCCCAGTTAAATGAATGGAAGAAAATGTATGTACTTGTTCCTCTACACTGACTTATTCTTCCTGCACTCCACTTAGGGTGAAAATCTAACTTATGACGAGATGGCCTCATTCATTTTGAATCTGGCAGCAGATAATTTTAAGGGACTCACACTCCAAGATGGGAAGGGAGGCATTGTAGTTGGCTCAATTGGCTATCCTACTGACCAAGCCCTGAATGTAGAGGGTCAAAGTGTCAAGTTACCAATTTCCTGTCCAGAGGGAAAGGAGAGAACAAAGATCTACTGAGAAGTCTAGGAAGTCTATTTTCCTTACTCATGATTACAAAGCTATTTGATTTCAAGTTAAATGAATTTTAATTGTAATCATGAAGCTGTTTGTGAAATAAAGAATCCATAGAATCCCCACAGTGCGGAAGGAGGCCATTCGGCCCATTGAGTCTGCACCGACCTCCCAAAATAGCATTCTGCCTAGGCCTACTCCCCCGCCCTGTCACTGTGACCTCGTAACCCCACTTAACCTTTGGAATTTAAGAGTCAATTTAGCATGGCCAATCCACCTAACCTGCACACCTTTGGACTGTGGGAGGAAACCAGAGCACCCGGAGGAAACCCACGCACACACGGGGAGAATATGCAAACTCCACGCAGTCATCCAAGGTTGGAATCGAACCCGGGTCCCTGGAGCTGTGAGGCAGCAGTGCTAGCCATTGTGCCACCGTGCAGTTTGCAGCAGACATTCTTTCATTAAAATGTTGTCAGTTCACCTCGTGGGGGATGGGAGAAGTATATGTGAAGATCCCGTTAAAGGCATGCAATCCAGTTCAGATTGCATTGAGGTACATTCCCAGATTATACAAGTGTATTATTATATATAGAGTGTGATGGACACATTCCTGAAGCAATAAGCATGCACCACTTGCAAGGATGGACCAACACTGCTGAAGTTTCACAATTGGAATTTGGAATGATGAATGACATGGCAGAACTTTATTTTTTAATATAAGGAGAGGTAAGTGTTGCTGTAGCTATTTGACACTTGGAGAAAAAGATCCACTCTCTCATTCCTATAACTAACTCGAAAAAGGACATTGGAGATCGATACACATGGCAATAAATTGACATCTATGTGATGTTACTTCTTTTAAAAAGTAGACACATCAGGGTACATGCTTGAACCACACAATTAGATAAAAATGTGACCACTGTTGGCAAGGAACGTGGATTTGTTTTCACTGCTGTACAATATATACAACACAGATATAAAAGAAGAAAATCATAACAATGTGATGTTCTTTACTCTCCTGGGGATAATTTTGACATTATGCAATCGTGTAAAATAGGTGATAACAAATCAGCAGCCCATTTCACAATCTTCCAAATTGAATTTGATTTCCATTACGTCCTTTCTGGCTGAAAACCATGGCCATTAATGGAGAGCAGGGTGCTCCAGAGTTGTGTCACAGATAGACTTAGTCAATCAGATTTTGTTTTAACTGGGTCCAATGATTTATTTTCAGATCAATGTGCTAATCATGTATTGGTTTCAAAATGGGCATAAGCTGTCTTAAGGAGCGCTGACAAGTGATGAGCTTGCGCTCAGGGTACAAACCAATTGCTATTTACTGTGTTCTAGTTCAGGGACTTTGTCATCAAACTTTAATGTATGTTCTATTTCAAATTCTTCAAAGGAGAGGTAATAGTTTCCACGGCCAACCTCTATGTGCAAAAAAAAAGCAACTTCAATCTTTTTAGCAGTCAAGCAGAAAGGTTTACTTTAATTCATATAATTAAACATTCTCTTTGTACATTAACAAGAAATTTATTAGGAGCAGGGTTAATAATGTATGCGATGAATAATAGGGGCAGTGCTTCTAAACAATGTTTAATTTATCAGTGGGCAAGTAGGCTGTAAGAAATGTTGTTTCATTTAAAATTATAACATGAATCACTTATTCCAAAGCCTTTCTTGCGTTAGGTCATCAAGTACTCAATTTGCAGGCTTTGTAAAGGCAGTCTTAAGAAACAATAAATTAGCAGAATCTAAATGATCAAGAAGTCAAATTGAAAAGTATTCTGCACAGCTTGGTAGCGCAGTGGGTAGCACTGTTGCTTCACAGCTCCAGGGTCCCAGGTTCGATTCCTGGCTTGGGTCACTGTCTGTGTGGAGTCTGCACATTCTCCCTCTGTCCGTGTGGGTTTCCTCTGAGTGCTCCGGTTTCCTCCCACAAGTCCCGAAAGGCGTGCTGTTAGGTAATTTGGACATTCTGAATTCTCCCTCTGTGTACCCGAACAGGAGCCAGAATGTGGCGACTAGGGTTTTTTCACAGTAACTTCATTGCAGTGTTGATGTAAGCCTACTTGTGACAATAAAGATTATTATAATCATATTATTACATGGATGGAATTTTCCCAAAAAATGGCAAAATGTCAGGTTCTGATTGAAATCAAATGTGTTGGGGAGGTTTTCCGTCAAACTCTTCCCATACTTTGCCAATTTTTAAAAGGGGGCGTGATTTTCGCCATCATTGAGAGGAGCGGGGCCTAAAAATGCCAGCAAACCCAACTCCACAGAGATCGTGACGTCCTTTTTAAAACGCACCCCTTTTTAATCAAACCTGTCATGATATTCAAACACACACATCATGATGGACACACTAACAGGCAAATCAGAGTACACAACACCACAACCAATCACAGACAAGAACACCAACCACATAAAAAGCACGAGCACGACACCTGGTGGTCAGTAGGTCTGGGGAGAAGGGAACAAGAAAGAGCTGTTAAAACATCACAAGCAGGGAACCCCCACGTGCAGAGTGCAAAGACCAAACTGTAAATAGTAAGTTTAAATAAAATAGCGTTGTACCATATGCAACCGTGTTGGCTCATCTGTGTGTCAGAACACCCAACACCACATGGTACAGGAGTGGATCGATACCTGCCTACTAACCTGCCATTCTGGACATGGACCACACCGACAAACCGCAGCCGATGCAAGTCGCGGGGAACCTAGGTACCAACTGGAAGCTCTACAGGCAGCGATTTGACCTGTACATCCGTGCCACCGAAAAACAGAATGCCTCGGATGACACGAAGATTGCAATGCTCCTCTTCTACGCAGGTCGGCACGCCACCGACGTCTTCAACTCACTGGTGTTCGAAGAAGGCGAAAACCAAGCCAAATATGACACGGTCATCCTCAAACTGGACCAGCACTTTCAAGTTGAAGTAAATGAAAGTTTTGAAAGATACCTCTTTCAGCAACGCCTGCAAGGTAAGGAGGAGCTTTTTCAACCCTTCTTGACGCACCTCCGGATTCTAGCGCAGTCCTGCGGTTACGGCACCACCACAGAGTCCATGATCAGGGACCAGATTGTTTTTGGCGTTGCCTCTAGTGGCCTACGCCAGCAGCTTCTTAAAATGAAAAGCCTCACCTTAGCGTCTGCTGTGGAAGCCTGTGTCCTCCACGAAAATGCTACCTGCCGTTTTGCCCGATTTCAGGCGTCCGAGTTGGCACGGAGGGGGTCCCCAGCCGTCGAATCGGCAAGCCAGGCCGCCCACGACGTCGAACGCATCCAGGCCGTCGATTACTTCCCGACCCACGGCCCGGACGACAGCGGCCGCTTCCCGCGCTTTTCGCGGTCTCCCGCGCAGGTGCGCGCCAAAAATAACGGCCACAACGAGGGACGCACTGCGCAGGCGCGCCCACCGCAAGATCGCACTGCGCATGCGCAGTGGCGCAACGAACGCCGTGACGTCATGACGTGCGGCAATTGTGGAGCTCTACATTTAAAAGGGCAATGTCCTGCAAAAAACCGACAGTGCCTCAGATGTGGCAAGATGGGCCACTACGCAGCCCACTGTCGTTCGGCTCAACCCATGGATCCGGCGCATCCTCGACAATCTCGCAGACAAGTCAATGCCATCAATCCAGCCGATGAGTGGTGTGCCACCCTGACGGTCAACCGATCGCGCGTCGCCTTCCGTCTGGGCACCGGCGCATCCGCCAACCTGATTGCTTACTCTGCAGTCCAGGCCATGAAGGTCAAACCACCCATCACGCCATCCCGGCTCAAGATGGTTGACTATAACGGGAACGTCATCCCGTCCATAGGATCTTGCCAGCTACAGGTGACTCACAAGATGTACACGGCCACACTCCCCTTCGAAGTTGTCGGCTCATCAAAGGACTCGTTACTGGGCGCACAGGCGTGTAAGGTCCTTCACCTGGTACAGCGCATTATGTCTCTCTCTCCAGATGAGATATCCGACTTCCCGGATGCTGAGTTCCACGCAAATCTCCATTCCCTCCTTGCTCACAACCAGGAGGTTTTTGAAGGCATGGGGACATTGCCATACACGTACAAGATTCGACTCAGACCGGACGCCATCCCTGTCGTTCACGCACCTCGCAGGGTTCCTGCGCCACTCAAAGACCGCCTCAAGGCACAACTGCAGATTCTTCAGGACCAAGGGGTCCTATCCAGGGTCACGGAGCCCACGCCATGGGTCAGCTCCATGGTCTGTGTAAAGAAGCCCTCTGGCGAGCTCCGTATATGTATAGATCCTAAAGATCTGAATAACAACATCATGCGGGAACACTATCCCATCCCGAAACGAGAAGACCTCACCAGCGAGATGGCGCGAGCCAAAATATTCACTAAATTGGATGCGTCCAAAGGATTCTGGCAGATCCAACTGGACCCGGCCAGCCGAAGACTATGCACATTCAACACCCCTTTTGGCAGATTCTGCTACAACCGGATGCCATTCGGCATCATTTCAGCATCTGAAGTTTTCCACCGCATTATGGAGCAGATGATGGAAGGCATCGAAGGGGTACGTGTATATGTGGACGATATCATCATTTGGTCCACCACTCCGCAGGAACACATGCATCGTCTACGACGTGTCTTTACCCGCATACGACAAAATGGCCTGCGTCTCAACCGTGCGAAGTGTGCCTTCGGCCAGACGGAGCTGAAATTCCTCGGGGACCACATCTCAAGGTCAGGGGTCCGTCCCGATGCAGACAAGGTTAGCGCCATCACAGCCATGCCACGACCGGCTGACAAGAAGGCTGTCTTAAGATTCCTGGGCATGGTCAACTTCCTTGGGAAGTTCATTCCCAACCTGGCTTCTCATACAACAAATATGCGCCATCTCGTAAAAAAATCGACAGAATTCAACTGGCACCAATCGCATCAGCGGGAATGGGAGGAGCTCAAGCACAAACTGGTCACGGCACCAGTGCTGGCCTTCTTTGACACGACTCGCCCTACAAAGATCTCAACAGACGCCAGCCAATCTGGTATTGGAGCGGTACTCCTGCAAAAAGACAGCACGTCGTCATGGGCCCCGGTTGCATATGCCTCACGAGCCATGACCCCTACCGAACAGCGCTACGCGCAAATCGAAAAAGAATGCCTGGGCTTGTTAACTGGACTGGACAAGTTCCACGGCTATGTGTATGGCCTGCCACGATTTACGGTCGAAACTGACCACCGCCCCCTGGTCAACATCATTAACAAAGACCTGAACGACATGACTCCTCGCCTCCAGCGCATCTTACTTAAACTCAGGAGGTACGATTTTGAACTGATCTACACTCCGGGGAAGGAGCTCATCGTGGCGGACACTCTTTCCCGAGCAGTGAGCACACCACCAGATGCGGAGGGGTTCGTGCGTCAAATTGAGGCACACGTAACTCTGACAGCAGCAAATCTGCCAGCTGATGATCCTAGTCTGGCCCACATACGCGCAGAGACGGCGACTGACCCCCTTCTGCAGCGAGTGATGCGCCACATGACGGAAGGGTGGCTAAAAGGGCAGTGCCCCCAGTTTTATAATGTGCGAGATGATCTCACCAACATAGACGGGGTCCTTATGAAATCACACAGGATCGTTATTCCGCACAGCGTGCGCCAGATGATTCTTCATCAACTACACGAAGGCCACTTGGGCGTCGAAAAATGCAGACGAAGGGCCCGGGAGGCGGTATATTGGCCGGGTATTAATGAAGACATAGCCAACATGGTGCTCAACTGCACAACCTGTCAGAGGTTTCAGCCGGCGCAACCTCCGGAAACACTTCTACCACACGAGATGGTGACGTCCCCCTGGGCGAAGGTGGGTGTTGACCTATTTCACGCGCTCGGCAGAGATTACATCGTTATTATAGACTACTTCTCAAACTACCCGGAAGTCATGCCTCTCCATGATCTGACGTCGTCCGCAGTCATTGGGGCCTGCAAGGAAACATTTGCTCGCTATGGCATTCCAAGGACTGTCATGTCAGACAATGGACCCTGTTTCGCCAGCCGTGAATGGTCGTCCTTTGCCGCAGCATATGGTTTCACTCATGTGACATCCAGCCCTCTGCATCCACAATCGAACGGGAAGGCTGAAAAGGGTGTCCACATCGCCAAGCGGCTCCTGTGCAAGGCGGCTGCTGCCGGATCGGACTTTAACCTTGCCTTGCTGGCCTATCGATCGGCCCCGCTATCCACGGGTCTCTCGCCAGCGCAGCTACTAATGGGTCGCTCCCTCAGGACGACGGTACCTTCCATCCTGGCACCAACAACAGACCATGAGGCGGTTCTTCGGAACATGCAACTGCAGCGTGATCGCCAGAAAAGTCGGTACGACACACGAGCGACGGACCTGCCCCCCCTGTCCTCCGGAGACAAAGTACGCGTCCATCAACCGTATGGTGGCTGGTCAGCACCGGCCGAAGTCCTCCGACAAGTGGCTCCCCGCTCGTTCCTGGTTCGCATGCCGGATGGTTCCGTGCGTCGCCGCAATCGGCGCGCCCTTCGCCGACTTCCACGCTCACAGCCACACAGTACGCACACGCCAGATCCTCAACAGGCTTCCGAGGATGACTTTGTGGAGCTGCCGCACATCACGCCCTTTCCATCGCCACCCATGGCCATGCCTGCACAGCAGCCGGTGGTTCTTGATCCACCCTTGAGGCGGTCAACCCGAACTCGTCGCAAGCCCATTAGACTGGACTTATAATACCGTTCATATGTTTAACAAGTTGCACAATTTTACATGATAACCTGTTGTTGTTTATCGTTCCAGATGTCGTCTGACTGGACAACTGTTCAAGTTTTTTTTTCTTCTTCTCTCGTTCGCATTTATGTTATGTTATGGTACAACTTGGTTCATGTGACGCACCCGACATCGCCCCATGTACATAGTTCCGTCATATGCACATGCTGCACACGACACACACACACTCTTAGATGCACTCACGACACAATCATATTTATTACCACGTAGGCACATATCTTTGTAAAAAGGGGGGATGTCATGATATTCAAACACACACATCATGATGGACACACTAACAGGCAAATCAGAGTACACAACACCACAACCAATCACAGACAAGAACACCAACCACATAAAAAGCACGAGCACGACACCTGGTGGTCAGTAGGTCTGGGGAGAAGCGAACAAGAAAGAGCTGTTAAAACATCACAAGCAGGGAACCCCCACGTGCAGAGTGCAAAGACCAAACTGTAAATAGTAAGTTTAAATAAAATAGCGTTGTACCATATGCAACCGTGTTGGCTCATCTGTGTGTCAGAACACCCAACACCACAAAACCCTTGTTATAGAACCCCCTCTCCCCATCATTGCCGGCATCGGACCCTCCCCCCACCTAATCATCGGCATCGAGTCTTTGGGGTATGGTACCCCCACCTAATCTCCAATCTCCGAGGCATTAGCATCACCCCATCATCCACCCCTGCCATATGAAGCGAACACGGCAATGGGGTTGGCTACAGGCCTTGCCCCTTCAGGCCCTGCCCCCTTCAGGCCCCACCCCTTCTGACAGTGCCAACCTGGCAGTGCCAGCCTAACAGTATCACTGCCAGGGCATTGCCCTGTCATGTCCCTGCCCACCTGGGGCTACACTGGCCTCCAATCCCTCACCACGGTCATCACGCATGGTCTCCCATTTTTGGAGACTCCAGTGATTCCCATTTGCATCATGTTATACCGGAGGTGGGAACACCTGAAGTTTCCAGAGGATTCGGCATGCAGCCAATTTTGAATATGAAACTGCATTTAAATTAATAGTGATCAGAGGGCATGAACCTGGTTACGTAGCCGGCAGGGTGTGGGGGATGATCTCACTCTGAAATCTCCCCATTGCAAATCTCGTTACGGCCCTCTCGTGTCTCACAATAACAGATCTTTGACTGAATTGATTTCTGCCACAATTTAACAGGTCTGAAATATGTCCTTAGAAACTGGAAAAAAAAGGTAGCAAAATACAAAATACTGCCCTCAGCTAACATGGGTAAAAAGATCTGTTCGCTTAGCTGGGCTACTGTTTAAATTTCTGCAGTGTTCCTATGCTGTAAGAGTACCCTCCGTACTGGTCTTACTTTTCCCACCCTGTTAAATGCAAATTTGAGGCTTTGCTGGATGGGATTATCCAGTCTAATCAAAGATTCGGGCATGTTGGCTGCATCCAAGGGCGGGATGGTGGCGCAATGATTAGCACTGTTGCCTCACGGCGCTGAGGACCCAGGTTTGATCCTGGCCTCGGGTCACTGTTTGTGTGGAGTTTGCACATTCTCCCTGTGTCTTCAGGAGTCTTGCCCCCCACAACCCAAAGATGTGCAGGTTAGGTGAATTGGCCATGTGAAAATTGCCCCTTAATTGGAAAAAAAGAATTGGGTACTCTAAATTTATAAATTTATCCAATGCAAGTATTTTGAGCATGATGTGCACTAGTACGGAAAGGATATTTCTGTTGTCTCTACTCTCTGTTCTAAGGGAGGGCAAGAATAGGATCAATTATTTGCTGAGCATTTTCTATCTTCTGTCCGTTGCAGTATTGGAAAGACACGGATTAATCAAAGACAGCATGGAATTGGTTGAACAAAGACTGCATCTGACTAATGCGACTGACTAACCTGGCAGCAGTGTGGGAACCAGGAGGTAATATTAGAGATGGAAACCAAAGCACAAAGAGTTTGGGAAAAGGCAGATAGCACTGGAGTAGGAAATAGTAAGGTGTTAGGGCAGCGATGGGCAATCTAGGCTCCATCCTAGTGGGCCGCAAGATTGAAATCAGGCATATTCACTAACTATGGCTCTTGAATAAGATTGAATGCATTTAATACACACCAAATATTTCAGAACAAATTATATAAAATTAATTATTCATATATTAATATAATTGTCATCAACTTCAAATGGTAAAACCTATATATTTATGCTTGATTAGATGCAGAGGGAGCGCACTGCCCTCACAGTCAATGTTGTGAGCAATCAGCACGCACCTCACTTCATGTATCCTTGGTTTATGTGTGTATCACTTCAGTCACACTGGTCGGAAAAAAAACAAATGGATAGAAACCAGCAGAATGTGGCACCTTTGTGCATGGGCAACAATCAACAAAATGTCTTGTGGGCCACACTCAGAACCGTGATGGGCCACATGTGGCCCTCGGGCCTCAGGTTTCCCACCACTGCATAAGGGTGTCCTCAAGTAGTTAAGGACATCATCTATTTGGTTAATGCTAAGGAACAGTAGAGGCACCATCATAATGCTGGCTGTATTGCATAAACCATCAACTAATGGGAAAGATACAGGGAAACAAATTTACTAGGAAATTACAGAGCAGAGCAAGATTAATAAAGCAGTTATAATGGGGAACTTTAATTATCCCAATATAAATTGGGGTAGTAATAGTGTAAGGGCAGAGAGGGTGCGAACAATGGAAAAATTTGTTGACAGTGGCGGGATCAGATCCTGCGGCTGGCCAATGGTGGGCCTCCTCTGCCACAGCAAAACACGCTATGAGGGTCCTGGAAAATCCCGCCCAGTATGTTTCCAGCCCAATGAGGAAGGGAGCAGTGTTGGACCTGGCTCTGGGTTGGTGTGTTTGCAAACCATGTGTGTTTCTTGTACTTGGGGTACTTGCAAGTGGTGATGTTCCCATGCATCTGCTGCCCTTGTCCTTCTAGATAATAACCTTTTATTGTCACAAGTAGGAAGTTACTGTGAAAAGCCCCTAGTCGCCACATTCTGGCACCTGTTCGGGAAAGCTGGGACAGGAATTGAATCCGCGCTGCTGGCCTTGTTGTGCATCACAAACAAGCTGTCTAGTCCACTGAGCTAAACCAGCCCCTGGTTCACAGGTAGAGTTCACAGGTTTGGATGGTAGAGTTCACAGGTTTGGAAAGTTCTGTCAAAGATGTCTCGGCAAGTTACGATAGCACTAGAATCATAGAATTCCTACAGTGCAGAATGAGGCCATTTGGTCCATCGAGTCTGCACCGACCACCCCAAAAGAGCACTGTACTCAGGTCCACTACCCCACCCACTCAACTCACCCCAGTAACCCCGTAACCTAACCTGCACATTCCTGGACACTAAGGGGCAATTTAGCATGGCCAAGCCACCTGACCTGCACATCTTTGGAAACCACGCAGACATGGGGAAAACATGCAAACTTTGCACAGTCACCCACGGTCAGAATTGAACTGGGTCCCTGGCACTGTGAGGCACCATTGCTACCCACTCTGCTACTGTGCTTCACTGTGCTACTACACCTTGTTTGTGGCACACTCTGCTGCTACTGTGTGCCTATGGTGGGAGAAGTGAATTTTCAAGGTGGCTGATTAAGCTCTGATCAGGTGATTTGCTATGTCCTGGGTGGTGTTGAGCTTTCTGAGTGTTGTTGGAGATACAATCATCCAGGCAAATGGTGAGTATTCCATTACACTCCTGATTTATACCGTGTCGATTGTAGACAGGTTTTGGGAAGTCAGAAGGCGACTTATTCAATGCGCAATTCCTAACGACAAAGCTGCACTTATAACCAAGGCATTAATATGACTGGTCAAGCTAAGTTTTTGATCAATGGCAATCGCCAGGATGTTGAGGGATACAGTACTGACAATGCCATTGAAGGTCAAGGGGAGATGGTTAATGATCTCTTGTTAGAGATAGTTATTTCCTGGTATTTGTGTGATGTAAATGTTACTTACCACTTACCAACTCAAGCCGGAGTGGTTTTCATGTTCTACTTTATGCAGGCTTAGCATCTGAGGAGCTGTAAATGGTACTGAATGCTGTGCAATCATCAGTGAACATCCCTACTTCTAACTGTATGATGGAGGGAAGGTCATTGATGAAGCAGCTGAAGATATTTGGGCCTAGAAAACTATCATGAGCATTTTTACATGATGTCCTGGGACTGAGATATGGGCCTCCAACAGCCTCAACAATGTTCCTTTTTGCTCGGTATGACTCCATCCAGTCGAGGGTTTTCACCCTGATTTCTACTTACTTCAAATTTCCAAGGGTCCTTGATGTCACACATGGTGAAATGGTGCTTTGATGTTAAGGGCAGTCAATCTCACTCACCTCTGAATTCAGCCCTTTTGTCTCTGTTTGATCCAAGGCTGCAATGCGTTCTGGAGTCATGTGGCCCCGGTGCCACCCAAACTGAACATCAGTGAGCAAGTCATTGCTGAGTAAGTGTCACTTGATTGTACTGTCGATGACTTCTTCCATGGCTTTGCTGATGATTAGACTGATGGGGGGGATTGGATTTGTCCTGCTTTTTGTGGCAGGATATATTGTGACAATTTTCCACATTCTCAGGTAGATGCCAGTGTTGCAGCTGTACTGGAACAGCTTGGCGAGAAGCATGGCTAGTTTTGAAGCACAAGTCTTCAATGCTACAGCCAGAATGTTGTCAGGGCACCCAGTCTTTGCTGTAACCAGTGTATTCGGCCACTTCATGATGTCGTGGAGTCATCATGAAGTGAGTCCAGTTGTCCGAAGTTTAGCATTTCATGATTTTTTCCAACTCTCTTGCACCATTTCCAGGATCAGAGGCTCGGCAACCATTATGTCTCAAGTACCCAAGTAACTTCTGACAGTAACAGTCTTGCTTCCTGCACTCCTAACTACAGGAAGCAATGGTCATGAAGACAATCGCCTATAAGTGCTGCACATTGAGACCAGATTGAATCCATAGGATTGAAGTAAGTAATGATCCAACATTTGACCCAAAGAACCTGGAATCCATTATGCAATTCCTGCCTGGCAGGATTGCATCAGCATTCATAGATAATTGAATTAACCTCCTGCACTTTTGAGGGAATATAAATCACTGAAGTTATTTTTGCATTTGGTTCCTTGACTAACCTGTGATTTCAGTCAGCATAATCTTCAAATGCTCTCTGAAGCTATTTTACCATTGCTATGTGGTCCACAGTTCAAAGGACAGAGAATTGTTTTGTGTAGATATGAGAAACAACGGAACAAAAGCTTTAATTGCTTTTTTTCCTGCAAATTCCCATTAATCCCAGTAAGATGTACTCGTTTGTCATCACTGGCTGGTTACCTCCAAGTACAGTGACTGCCTGCCAATCATTTTCAACTGTTCTAATTGCAGTAAGCACATCATTATAATATCTATGCCATACGAGGAAGATGTATTGAATGTGCCATTTTCATGTGTTTAAAACGTATTCTTTCACGGGATGTTGGCTGGGCCAACATTTTGTGGCCATTCCTAATTGCCCTTGAGAACATATATGGAACATACAGTGCCGAAGGAGGCCATTCAACCCATCGAGTCTGCACCGACCCACTTAAACCAGCACTTCCACTTCCCCGTAACCCAATAACCTTCCTAACCTTTTTGGTCACTAAGGGCATTTTATCATGGCCAATCCACCTAACCTGCACGTTGGATTGTGGGAGGAAAACGGAGCACCCGGAGGAAACTCACGCAGACACGGGGAGAACGTGCAGACTCCGCACAGACAGTGACCCAACGGGGAATCGAACCTGGGATCCTGGCGCTGTGAAGCCACAGTACTATCCACTTGTGCTACCGTGCTGCCCCAAGAAGGGGGCAATGAGCTGCCTTCTTGAACTGCTGCAGGTTTTGTGATATATGTACACCCACAATGCTGTTAGGAAGGGAGGGGGTAATGACCATTGTGTATTGAATAGCTGAGTAGCTGTTTGAAACTTTAATAACATTGACCCGGTTAAAATGTATCCTTCTACGGTAACTAATAAAATTGACTTGGTTAAAGGGTACCTTTCCACTCTAACTAATAAATTTGACATGGTTTTCAAAAAAAAAATGTTTTAAATTTAAGTTTCATATTCAACAAACATCATCTGAACTACAGCACAACGACTATGAAAATTGTTCAAACGTGGTACAGTTGTCATGTTAACAACACAAAAAAAATCAGAGATATAGAAAAGCAGAAAGGCTACAACCAAAATCATCCCCCAACCCCACTAATAAACCCTACCTCCTCCCCTAACAACTGACGGTAATTAACTCTTTGAAGTGAGAGATAAATGGCTGCCATCTCAGGTAGAATCCCTCTACCAATTCCCTGATGGTGTACTTGACCTTTTCCAAGTATAAAAAGTCCATAAGGTTACCCAACCAGGTCGAGGCACTAGGAGGAGAGGACGCTCTCCATCCCAACCGAACTCGCCTTCGCGCTATCAGTGAGGCAAAGGCAAGAGCATCCGCCTTCACCCACGCCTGCAGCCCCGGTGAGTCCGACACCCTGAAAATGGTCACAAACAGGCTCCAGATAAATGTTAAGAACTGCTGACATGGTGTTACAAAAGCTCACCGTCTTTGGCCAAGACCAGAACATGTGGTTATGGTTGGCTGGCTCACAAGAACACTACTCGCACCTGTCCTCCACTCCCACAACGAACCCGCTCATCCTATTTTTGGTTAGATGAGCTCGATGAACCACCTTGAGTTGGATGAGGCTGAACTGCGTGCAGATGAGTTGGAATTTACCCTACAGAGGGCCTCATTCCATTCAGCCTCATCTAAGATCATAGAATCATAGAATATACAGTGCAGGAGGCCATTCGGCCCATCGAGCCTGCACCAGCTCTTGGAAAGAGCAGCCTACTCAAGCCCACACCTCCACCCTATCCCCACTACCCAGCAACCCTACCCAACACTAATGGCAATTCTGGACACGAAGGGCAATTTTGCATGGCCAATCCACCTAACCTGCACATCTTTGGACTGTGGGAAGAAACCGGAGTACCCGGAGGAAACCCACACACACACGGGGAGAACGTGCAGACGCCGCACAGTCCCGGGAATCGAACCTGGGACCCTGGAGCTGTGAAGCAATTGTGCTAACCACTGTGCTACCGTGCTGCCCGCGAATAGGTTCCTCCTCCCATTTCGCCTTTACCCGATAAAACAACATAGATTCCAATGAAATGATCGGCTCATAGATGATCAAGACCTTCCCCCCTCCAGTTCTTGCCAACCATAAGATTTCCTCCAACAGGAAAGGCTGTGCACCAAAGGAGAACGTGGGGCCAAACTCCACGAATTAAGTAGCGCAGTTGAAAATATCGGAATAGGTGTGACTCCGATTGTTGGAATTTTGCCAAGAATTCCTCCCAACTGGCAAACTATCCATCTATAAACGGGTCTCTAAAGCACACTAGTGCCTTCCTTTCCTACACCTGGAAAGCTGAATCCAAACCCGATGGCATAAGCAAATGGTTACTATTTATAGGAGCCAGTAATGACATGGCACTCAGCTTGTCTGAACTGCCTCCATATTTTTAAAGTGGAGATCATGACTGGGTTTGAGGTATATTTTGTTGGAGGGATTGGGAGTGGTGCCATTACTAAGGCCCAGAGGCTTAACCCTTTACACAAACTTGCCTCTATCCTCCCTCATATGGGTGTCCGATTCTCTGAACCACCGTAATACCTCGCTCGTTCTGCACCAACATCTTGATACACCCGTATAGTGCTTCTTTCCCATTTCACGTTCTGGTGCTCGTTGGTCCACTGCAGGACCTTTTCCTTTTCTCCGGAGCTATGGAACAGAATGATAAATGTGCGAGGTGGCTCATTCGACCGCGGCCTCTTCCTAAGCGTACGATGGGCCCTTTTGAGCACCGGGAGTGAGGGGTGGGAAGGGAGATGAGAGACCACTATCGCCCGCCTTCTTCCAGATCATCCGCGATAAACACTCGATGGGTTCCCTCCAACAATCCCACAACCCGGAAGTTCAGCCGCCATGACCAGTTTCCCAAATCTTCAACCTTTGATTTCAACCTTTTATTTTCATTGTCCACCACTGTAATCCCGGCCTCGAGCGATGCAAGCTGGTGCTCGTGTCTTGTAAGCGCCTCCTTGACATCTTACATGTTTGTTTTACCATTCCAACGGCTTTTCGAGCTCTGCCCGGACTGGTCCCAGCGTCTCCTCTACTGACGTATATATTCTGTCGGATATCAGCATCTAGTGCTTCTCGAAGTGTAAGTGGAAGTGTTTATTGATTTATTTTGCCAAGGCGTCTGAGAGCATGTCAAGTGCGATATTAGCTGCCGCTGACTGCTCCTCTGCAGTCGCCATCTTAAATGCAAGGCATTCCACGAGGCTCCTGAGTCTGTCGACAGCAGCTCAGTTTCAAGCTTCCTGGTTTCTTTTCCTTTTGGCATGGGGGCAATCTATCCCGGCGGTCTCTTGCGTTTTCTGATGAGTATTTTAAACGAAAAAAAGGGAGGGAATTTTAAAAACGGGTCCCTATCAGAGCTCCGCGAAGCACGACCCCCCTCCTACATATTGCACCGGAAGTCATAAAATGGACTTGGTTAAAATGGACCTTTCCAGGGTAAATTTAATAAAATTGACTTGATTAAAGGGTACTGTTATAACCCACACGGGTCTTACGGGGTAGGGACGATTAACTACCCCGTGGATCTTGCAGAGTACGAGCTCCCCCAATAAGGTGGGGGCAGGAGTTCCTTAACAATACTTGACTTTGTATCAGTAGAGTTGGCCAGCAAGTCATCGACTAGAGAAGACCCAACAGGGAACAACAGGAGCTGTGTATATAGTAATTGTAAAATGAAGTAAGTTTTTGTTTTGACCAAACTCGGTGTGGACAATTCGTTGCCCTTATAAAAGATATCTTTCCATGGGAACTAATAAAATTGACTTGGTTAAGGGGTACCTTTCCACAGTAACTAATAAAATTGACTTGGTTAAAGGGTACCTTTCCATGGTAACTAATAAAATTCACTTGGTTAAAGGGTACCCCTCCGCAGTAACTAATTAAATTGACTTGGTTAAGGGGCATCCTTCCACAGTACCTAATAAAATCGACCTGGTTAAGGGATATCCTTCCATGGTAACTAATAAAATTGACTTGGTTAAGGGGTTTCAATCCATGGTAACTAATAACATTGTTTTGGTTAAGGGGTTTCCTTCCACTGTAACTAATAAAATTGACTTGGCTGAGGGGTATCCTTGCACGGTAACTAATAAAAATGACTTGGTTAAAGGGTATTCTTCCACAGTAACTAATAAAAATGACTTGGTTAAGAGGTATCTTTTCACAGTAACTAATAAAATTGACTTGGTTAAGTGGTACCTTTCCACGGTAACTTTAATAAAATGGACTTAGTTAAGGGGTTACTCTTCCTGAGTAACCAATAAAATATATTTGGTTAAGGGACTCTTCCATGGTAACTAATAACATTTATTTGGTTAAGGGGTACTCTTCCACAGTAACTAATATAATTTATTTGGTTAAGGGGTATTCTTCCACGGTAACTAATAACATTTATTTGGTTGAAGGGTACCTTTCCACATTAACTAATAAAATTTATTTGGTTAAAATGTACCTTCTCATGGTAACTTTAGTAAAGCTGACTTTGTTAAAGGATATCTTGACACAGTAACTTGCATTGACCACTTTGTTGCTCTGTATTAGTTCTCTAGAACGTTTTGTATATTTTAGTGCAATGATGGAGCATTGAGTAAACCAACTGAGGTTTCATTTAGCACCTGTGCATCTGAGTCAGAAGATTGTGGGTTCAAGCCCCTCTTGGCCTTGATTAGTCACAGCGCAGCCCTTAGGATTGTGACCTTGTTCAGGCAAAATGTTCTTTTTCTATATTTCCTGAGATTTGCTGGCCATCCCTCATTGCCCTTAAACTGAATGGCTTATCACAGCATTTCAGAGTGCAGTTACATGAGTCACATGTAGGCCAGACATGTGGCAGAGTTCAGTGCAGACATGCGTGAACTAGTTGGATTTTTAAAATGAAAATCAATGGTAGTTTCAGAGGGCGTCATTCTCCGACCCCCGGAGGGTCGGAGAATGGCCGTTGGCCGCCGTGAATCCCGCCCCCGCCGGTTGCCGAAGTCTCCGAAGGGAGAAAAGTCGGCGGGGCGTTAATGTCGCCGCTGCCGTCGGAGAATGTCACTGGTCTGCGAAAGGCAGCCGATTTTCGGCCTGCCGATATTCTCCCTTCCGGATGGGCCGAAGTCCCTTCGACGTGATGACCGTTCACGTCGACGTAAATTAAACCTCCTTTTCATCGGCGTGACCCTGTGCTCCAGGTTCACGCCGACCAGCGTGAAGGTGAGTGACGGCCTGGGGGGTTGGCTCTGGGCAGGCGATGGCGTGGCCGCAGTCTGAATGCGTGAGGAGAGGTGTGTCTCGGGTTGTGTGTGTGTGTGTGTGCGGCGGGGGGGGGGGGTGGTTAGAGTAGGCTGGGCTCCGGGGGAGTGCCGGGAGGGGGTCCGTGCCGGGGTGGAGGTTGGGGGGGGGGGTCCGTGCCGGGGTGGAGGTTGGGGGGTGTCCGTGCCGGGGAGGGGGATGGGGGGTTCGTGCCAGGGAGGGGGATGGGGGGTCCGTGCCGGGTTGGATGTTGGGGGGGGGGTCCGTGCCAGGGTGGAGGTTGGGGGGGGTCCGTGCCGGGGTGGAGGTTGGGGGGTCCGTGCCGGGGTGGAGGTTGGGGGGGGGGTCCATGCCGGAGAGGGGGATGGGGGGGGGGTCCGTGCCGGGGTGGAGGTTGGGGGGGGGGGTCCATGCCGGGGTGGGGAATGGGGGGTCCGTGCCGGGGAGGGGGATGCGAGGGCAAGTGAGTTGGTCCACCTGGCCAGGTGCCAGCCTCCAACAGTTGGACCCATGCGGTCCATGCCACCTGGCTGGGGGGAGGAGGGGATATGGGCAATGATGACATGTCGTCGTTCCCCTCCCCCCCGCCAGGCAGTCATGTTTTCCGATCATCCAGCGATGTTGGCCGCCGTGGCGGCAGCCGCTCATGTCTATGTTGTCCTGGATGAGGAGGAGGAGCGTGCCAGAGAGGCGGCGCAGGCTGCCGCAGAGGGACAGGCGGCAGCCGCCCAGTCTGGAGGGGGAGGAGGACGTCACGGCCCCACGGCAACGGAGGCACCCGAGGGCGCTCCGTGTGTACCGGCCCCGGCAGTCATACCAGGACCTCACGGACTGGGAATGCAGGAGGAGACTCCAGATGAGGCAGGAAACCGTGGCACACATCTGCCACCTGCTGGCACGCCTGTCACCGCGTGGCACTGGCGGGGGACACCCTCTCCCCGTGTCCGTCAAGGTTACGGTGGCCCTGAAGTCTTATGCAACGGGGTCATTCCAGGCACCGAGTGGGGACCTGTCCGGCATATCGCAGACATCGGTGCATCCGGGCAGTGACAGATGCCCTATATGCCATGGCGCACCGCTACATCCGCTTCCCCGTGGACCGGGCCAGCCAAGATGCCCGGGCCGTGGGCTTCTCTGCCGTGGCCGGGTTCCCCTTGGTCCAGGGCGCGATCGATGGGATGCACGTCGCCGTGCGGCCACCTGCAGATAACAGGGCCGTGTTCACCAATAGGAAGGGGACCTATTCGATGAACATACGACCACCGCATGATGATCCTGCACGTCTGCGCCCGTTACCCAGGCAGTGTACACGACTCATACGTGTTGTCGCTGTCATCCATCCCCGTCATGTACGAGGGACTCCATCCCCGGCTGAGGGGCTGGTTGCTGGGCGACAGGGGCTACCCATTGCGATCGTGGCTGATGATGCCTATACGGAGGCCACGCAATGAGGCGGAGAACCGCTGCAATGATGCCCATGTAGCGACAAGGGGAGTGATAGAGAGGTGCTTTGGCGTGCTGAAGATGCGTTTCAGGTGCCTGGACCTCTCTGTGGGCGCCCTCCAGTATCGGTCAGATAGGGTCGGCCGCATCATTGTGGTGTGCTGAGTCCTGCACAACATAGCCCAGCAGAGGGGCGAGTGCCGCAGGCAGAGGAGGGCGGAGTGGAGGAGCAGCAGGAAGAGGCGCAGTCCTCCCCAGATGAGGGGGATGGGGGTAATGGTCAGGGCAGACGGGGTAGACACAGGCGGGTGGCTGTCCACCGTTACCGGCTGGCCCAGCGGGCACGGGACAGACTGATAGACGCCCGCTTCACTGACTAGATGGGCGTGGGAATCGGGTAGTATGGCCACAGACTGCACACCATGGCAACAGCCGACCACCCACACCCCCCACCCATCCACCCACCCAGCACCCTCACCCCCCTCCCCAACCCCACCCGCATGCACCCCCCCCCCATTGCCGATACACCTGCGGCACAACGGGCCGGGCTCACACAGTTGCGGGTGGACGAGTGTCTATTGCAGGCCATGGAGGATGATGACAACCCGCCCTGCGGTGAGCTCCTGGCTCTACATCGTTGGACTATGTCTGACCCATGGCCACAGTACCACCATCCACCCGGACCATCCCTGCATGCGGCTGTGACACTGCAGCGCATGGTCCCGTCCTCTGCCCGGGGGATGTTGATGGCGGCCCAGGGGGAAGGGGGCAGACTCACCTGGGGCTGAGGTAAGACCACCCCTCACACACACACTTGCGCTCAACGTACATGACACCCCCGCACGTTTTGGACAGAGCACAAAGGCAGCTTCTGTAGGTGTATCATTGACTTTAATAACCAAAGGAGTTCATGCACGTGCCCTAGCCCCTAAAACTCATCTGTGCCCTGCACCCGTGCCAACTTACTCAGTGTCTAATTGTTTGGCCTTACGGGCCCTTTGACTACGTCTACGTGGTTCCCCAGACAGTACAGCAGAACTGGAGGTGGACTCCTGTGATTCCTGCCCTCTGACACTGGATCCCTTTGGCGGCCGTTTCCTGGGGCGTCCTGGCCTAGATGGGCCAGGCTGCGGCCCGGGCGACTGGGATGGCGAGCTGCCAGCCTGTCCTGCCCGTTGCCCACCCGATGCACCTGGGACGGAAGGGGGGGGAGTCCGAGGTGTCGCGGTGTATCGGGACCTCCCCTACAGGGGGAGCCGGGACGGACCACACCACCTCCTCCTCCCTCGGGGTGCCCGATGGCCCCCAGGCCTCTACATGGGTGGGGGATGCGAACGGACTGGCCATCCGACGCCCCCCCGACATCTGGCGCTGCCAGTCCTGGAGGCCCGTGCTGGTATCGACAGGGGTCTGCAGGTTTGCAGCCATGGAGCCCAGGGGGTTGGCAAACCCTGTCTGTGACAGTGCGACGCCGGCTCGCACATGGCCACTGGCGCCGATGCCCTCAGCGATGGCCTGCAGAGACTGGGCCATGGCCTGCAGAGACTGGGCTATGGCGTTGAGCGCCTCTGCCATCTGGCGCTGGCACTGGCTCATGGCCTCCTGTGAGAGGGCAGCCATTTCCTGGGCCACAGACGCCACCTGCACGGAAAGCCCCAGGCCTCGCAAACCGTTCCCCATGTCTGATACCGTCGCACCCATTGTCTCCACCGCAGACGCCACCCGTGCGGTGTCAGCTTGGGTGGCACGCATGACCGGCACCACTCCCAGCTCCTGGATGCGGGAGGACTCCTCCACCTGCGACTGCAGCCGCCGCAAGCCGCCCGTCACCCTCTTCGCTCGTCTCCGCATCGGATCTATGTGTGGGTGTGGTAACTCCAGGAACCCGGGATCCATCTGGGTGGCAGATGTTCGCTTGGGCTGGGCTGCCCTCCGACCGCCCCGCCCCTCTGCTGCTCCTACCTCCACCTGCTGTACCGGGACGGCTGTGTTGTGCGCACCAGTGAGTGTACCAGACGCCTCATCACTAAAGTGCCCAACCGAGGTGAGTGTTTCTGCGATGGTGGAGGGTGTTGGTGACAGCAGTGGCGTTGTGTCGTGCTCTTCGTCCCACTCTGAGTCCATGGCACTTTGGGGTGGGGGTTCGTCTCCACCCATCCACTCTGAGTCACTGTCCGGCATTTCGTCTTCCTGGGTAGTGCTGTCCCGGGTAGAGGTGTCCCGGGCAGTGGTGTCCCGGGTAGTGGTGTCCCGGGTAGTGGTGTCCCGGGTAGTGGTGTCCCGGGTAGTGGTGTCCCGGGTAGTGGTGTCCCGGGTAGTGGCGTCCTGGCTCGGATGTGACGGGGGCCTGTGGCTGCCCCCCTCGTCGCTGGGTGGTCGCTCCCGCACGTGACGGGGGTGTCGTCTCCCTGTTGCTCCAGGTCTCTCCGTCTCCCGTGGCCTCCGATGGGCATCCTGCGGGTGTCGCATGCTGGAGGGTGCGGGTCTCTCCGTCTCCCGTGGTGTGCGAGGGACATCCTGCGGGTGGTCTGCATCTGCGGGGATGGGTGCCTGGACGTTTGGTCCTGCGATACACAATGAAGCATGCATGGTTAGACATCAGGCAGTGATCAGGTGATATGGGGGAGGGGGATATAGGGGAGGGGGGATATGGGGACGGGCTGTCGGTGGCTCACTTGCTACTATGCCCCCGACCTCTGCATCAGCAACCTCCCGGTCGTCAGGTCCGCCAGCCAGTTCCAGGGCCCTTTCCTCGTGTTCGGTCAGTGGCCTCTCATCAGCGGGGCCTCCTCCAGTCCTCACATGCTCCCTATTGTTGTGTGCGCGCTTATCCTGTGGGGGGGGGGGGGTGGCAGGGGTAAATGGCAACACTGTTAGGCAGGTATATGAATGCACGCTATCGGTTGCGCGTGCATTGCAGAGGTTAAGGTTAGGGGTGGATTCACTTGGGGATATGGGAGATATGGGGGAAGGGGGATATGGGAGAGGGGGGATATGGGGGAGGGGGGATATGGGGGATATGGAGGAGGGGGATATGGGGGAGGGGGGATATGGGGGAGGGGGTGATATGGGGAGGGGGTGATATGGGGAGGGGGTGATATGGGGAGGGGGTGATATGGGGAGGGGGGATATGGGGGAGGGGGATATGGGGGGGATATGGGGAGGGGGGATATGGGGGATATGGGGGAGGGGGGATATGGGGAGGGGGGATATGGGGGATATGGGGAGGGGGGATATGGGGGAGGCTCACCCTGCCTGCTCTGATGAGGTCGTTCACCTTCTTATGGCACTGGGTGCCTGTCCGTGGTGTCAGGGCCGCAGCGGTGACGGCCTCTGCCACTTCCCTCCACAGACGCCGGCTGTGGCGTGGGGCAACTCTGCGACCGTGCCCGGGATACAGGGCGTCCCTCCTCTGCTCCACCGCGTCCAGGAGCGCCTCCACATCCCGTGACTCGAACCTCGGGGCTGAGCGGCGGCCAGCCATCCGGTCGGGTGTTCTGGACGGGTGGGGGGGAGCAGCGCGGCCTTATGAGCCGTCACGCCGTGCGGCGCGTATGACGCTGCACGGCGTGAACCACTGCGCAAGCGCGGCTCCCGTTATGTCGCTGCTAGCCCATTTCGGGCCGGAGACTTTCGACCATTTCTCCGACGTGGCGCAAGTCGGATTTGCGCCGTTTTTTGCGCCGATCGGCGGACTTTCCGCCGATAACGGAGAATTTCGGCCATAGTTACCATTACTGAAGCAATTCCAGATTTATTGATTGAATTGAAATTCCACCAGCTGCCGTGGTGGGATTTGAACCCAGGTCTCCAGAGCATGGACTCGGGCCTCAGGATTTCAAATCCAGTGATATTACCGCTATGCTACCATTTGTTCAGGTGGCACGAGAAAACCCATTGCACTTTATAGAATGATACTGCACATTTGACAATTGTGCCTGTGCTAGCTCTGGTAAAGCAATCCAATTAGTCCCACCCATCTGCTCTTTGTCAATAACCCTACAAATGTTTTCCCTCCAGATATTTATTCAATTCTCCATTGAACATCACTGTTGAATCTTCTGCCACTGCCCTTGCAGACAATGCTTTCCAGATCTTAAGTCACTGTGTATAAAAAAAGATTCCTCGTGTCACTTGCCCATCAGCTTAAATCTGTGTCTTTGGTTACTGACCTTTCAGCCACCAGAACCAGACTCTCCCATTTTACTCATTTCTAAACTGTTCACAATTGTAAAAGCATCTATCAAATCTCCTCTCAACCTTCCCTGCTCCAAGGGGAACAACCCCAGCCTCTCAAATCTCTCCAATTGACATCCTCCTCATCAGATGAGGCCTGCTGTTCTTCCTCCTCCTCCAACATGTCTCCCCTCTGTTGTGTGATGTTATGGAGCATGCAGCAGGCCACCACGAAGCTTGGAGCTATCTCGGAGAGCCCCACCAGAGCGGTCCAGCCATTGAAAGCGCATCTTGAGCAAGCCGATGCACTGCTCGATGACGCTCCTAATTGCTGCATGAGCAGCGTTATAACGGACCTCTACCTTGGTCTGAGGCCTCTGCACAGTCTTATGCCATGATCTCAGTGGGTAACCCTTGTTACCCAAGAGCCAACCCCTCACCCAAGGGAATACCTCAAATGTGACAGGAACTGACAAGTGAACCAGGATGTAAACGTCATGCAGGCTGTCTAGATATTGGGTGCAGTCGTGCAACATTTGCATCTGGTGATCGCACACCAACTGCACATTCATGGAATGGAAGCCCTTCCTATTAATGAATGGCACCCCTTGTTGAACAGGTGCACGGAGAGCAACATGTGTGCCATCGGTCACAGCCTGGACCTGGGGCATGCCTGTAATGGCAGCAAATATTGGTGCCTGGTCATCTTGTTGGGCCTGGTCCAGGTTGAAGATGGTGTAATCCAATGCCTGGTGCATAGGGTGTTTATAACAGCATGGATGCACCTGTGTGCAGGTGTTTGAAAGATCCCACACAAGTCCCCACTCGACCCCTGGAATGAGCCAGATGCATAAAAGGTCAGGGCGACTGTTACCTTAACGGCCACCGGGAGCGTGTATCCTCCTCCAACCCCCCGCGGCGCCAGGTGCACCACCATCTGGCACAGGTAGCATATGATCTCCCTGGTGAGCTGGAGTCGGCGTAGGCACAGCCAGTCCAGCAGTTCCTCAAAGGACAGGCGCCAATGGTATACACGTGCCCTGATGTGGCGCCTCCTTTGCTCCTCTTCCTTGGCCCATTGAGACTCACCAGATGGCCTCTGCTCTTTTGGAGAAGGCTCCTCTTGTGCAGGGTGCTCCCAGGGCTGGCCCAGGCCCTGTAGCTTCCATGGCAGCAGCGGCCAGGGAAATAGCGAGCATAGCTGGCTGTAGCCCAATATCCATATATCTGCAGGTGGAGGGGGAGAGCAGAGAATACTAACAAGATGAGGATTCCCTTGACCATCCATTGCCTCCAGGTTGCGTGGTCACCCTGAGTTGTACTGTTGTACTACCCTCAACCTGTCCCACCTTCGATATGATGTCGTCCGCACCGCACTCCTGTCCCCATCAGTGACTGGCACCAGGCCAGTGATAGAGGGAGCCTCTATCCTTACCATCCATCTCTACCGACAGAGATGATACTGCAACCTGTGTTAGTGATAGGCTCTGTGGCCCCTGTCTTAATTCTTCCAGTGGGGTCTGTCATGATATTTCGATCAGCATATCATGGTGCAATCAAACACACACTGATGGACATGCAGTAGGACCAACCAACACACACATAACATCGCAGTCAATCACCAGTGAGAGCACACGCACTATAAAAACAGGGGACACTACAGTTCCTGCTCATTCCAGCAGCAGCCAGCTCAGAGCACCGAGCTCAGAGCCTGCCACTCAGACATTCACCATGTGCTGAGTGCCTCACCCAGATAGTAATAGGACAGGGTCCACAGATTAGCTGGTAATGCACGAACCCAAGTTAGCAGTGTGCTGTTACAGTTAAGTAGTTAATAAAATTGAGTTACACCATCTCCAACCGTGTTGGATCGTTTGTACATCAGAACACCCAACACGACAGGGTCTACGATGGATCTCTTCACTGGGTGGGTTGTGTGTTCTCCCGCCATAATGGTGGCAACTGATTGTGTGGTGGAGATGGTTAATTTGTGCTGCCAGCTGCCTCTATGCTAAGAGGCTGGTGTGTGGGTAGGTCCTACAGATGGGGTTGAGCGAGGGATGTGTGCACATTCGCTGGCACCTCAGCTGCAGTGTTATATGGAGCCTGGGTTTAATGTACAGGTTGTGACAGAAAGCTGGTCAGGTTTCCTGGCCGGGGGCAGGACGGATGGGATCATGGGCATGGTGGACATATAAGGCTTGGACATAGCTTGTGCTCCTCAGGGATGGGCTAGCAGACAGTGTCACTGGTGAGTCTTCTCCTCTGAGAGGAGGAGTGTGGCAGGGAGGGTGGCAGTGGTCACGGTGCATGTGTCCTTTATTTGGGGTGAGCTCTGCTAATCTGCTGTACCCTCTGCAGTGGAGCAGCACTTCTGAGGAGAGCGCTGATGTGTGCCAACACCTGGTGGGCCAGCAATTGAGCCTGGCCACACCCATCGGGTGATGCTATTGCAGGGTATGAGAGTTTCGAGAGGGGCAGGCTGGGTGGGTCCAACATGACCAGAAGCCCTCCCTCTGAACAAATACAGGATAGAGTGAGCAATCAGCAGCGTGAACACCCAGCAAAAGCCTGTAAGTTGTGTAATGATATGCATACATGTAGCTAACTAATGGGTTAATTATAACATCTAACTGTAACACAACCACTAGAGGGCACCACTAGATCCTACTATAAATATCAGCTCCCAGAGGATCTTGTTTTCTTTCAACCCAGGAGTGTCTAGACATCAGTAGTGTATGGCAAATAGATCACAGCATAGATAGCACGTGTAGTTTTGAATCAGTTAATACATTAATATTTAATTACTTGACCACAAGTGATAGTTCTACAGAGTGTCAAACTCAATAATAATTAATCGTTACTTAATAAATTAGTTTGCTTTAAATTGCAGACTCGTGGTTTCTTCTGGATATACAGCAGCTAGTAACGATACATATTACTGAACCCAGTAATATAACAAGTTGCAGCTAAGGGGTGGGTTTAAATGTTTAAATGGCATGCTGCAGCAATGGGGGTCTGAGCCAGGCCAGCGCAATCCCGAGGGGAACAGCTCGAGTCCACTCACTTGCCACCAAGTCGTTCCCCGCTACTCACTGAGGTCCAGGCAGATAGGCCCCAGCAAGGCCGAAAAGTTTTGAGAGTTTTCTTACTTTCTTGCTCCACCACTACAGCCATGGTGCCCGGGCCCTGCTCGTTAATCATAGTCAAATCGATACAAACCTCGATGCCACCGTCAGCGGGGGACCGGAGCATTGCAACGGAATCGGCGCTGGGTGGCAATCCCGCTTTTTTGCTCCACACACCATTGTCCGCTCGATTGCGAATCTCGCTGCTGACATTGGGCAGTGGAGAATCCTGCCCTCTGTCTCTCACTGTGAGTCATTCGCAGCGATGGTCCCTCATCTTATCAGTGCATAATTAGGAGCAAAAATGCAGATCAGAGCAACATGCGAATGTCGATTCCCTATCATGTTTACCAATGAACAGTCGAAAGAAAGCACTTTACTGGCAGAAGAAGGGATGTGAAGGGTCACTGGTGTTTCTCTATGAGTCTCTGAAAAATCCTTCCTGCCAGTTGACCAACTTTGGTCTTTCCTTTCTCTATTGTTTTACAGAGTCCACAAAGAACTTTCTGTACACAGAGAGACCATTGCAAGAAATGAATACTTTGGATTAATACAGAGTATTGAGCTGTAGCTCTCATGTTCTGGTATAGGCAGTTTGACTTCAGTGCTAGCAACACTTGTGGTTCTGTTTCAGCCTGGATAGGTTAGCCACGCCATATTGATCAGATGCTACAAAGGGTAAACTCTGACATGGAATGGGCCTTTCTTCTCAAATGCACTAAGAGCATTAGAACATAGGAGTATAGGACTCGGAGGTAGGCCATTCAGCCCTTTGAACCTGCTGCCTCATTCAATAAAGTCTTGGTTGATCTGGTCTCACCTCCACTCCACCCCCGCCCCCCTCGTCCCTCTTACGTTTAATTCCTCTCTCTATCAAAAATCTACCTAACTTAGGCTCAAATAAATTCATTGGTCCAGCTTCCACTGTTTTCTGGGGAAGATTAACCAGCCTCTGAAGGTAAAGCTTTCTCGATGTTCCTGTATTAGCTCTTGGTTATCCAACAGAGGTGTAATTACAATGTCAGCTCCTGGAGCCGAATATTTCCGGATTGAGAGATAGACAATTTCCAACCATGTCATAATTGAACTAGGTGAATGAAATCCCGATCAATATTTCTAGAAATGGTTATCGATCAGGTCCCTTGAGTGCTATTGATGACAGACCAGATAATTTCTCATTTACTATTCTGCATTACAGCTTGCTGCAATTATTTTATTACTGCTTGTCTCCTGAGATAGGAATTAACTGACTTAGTACTTGGAGTGAAGCCATACTTTTGAGCATTGCCAGCAGATTTTCTTCTTTCATTTTCGTTTACTGGAGTTGGGCATCGCTGGTTAGATCCTCTCTTGATGGAGATGGCCATTGCCTGGCACTTGTGTGGGTGAATGTTACTTGTCAGCCCAAGCCTGGATATTGCCCACATCATGCTACATTTGGACATGGACTGCTTCATTATCTGAGGAGTCGCGAATGCTGCTGAATAATGCGAACGTCACCAGTTCCAATCTTATAAGAACATAAGAGCTAGGAGCAGGAGTAGGCCATCTGGCCCCTCGAGCCTGCTCCGCCATTCAATGAGATCATGGCTGACCTTTTGTGGACTCAGCTCCACTTTCCGGCCCGAACGCCATAACCCTTAATCCCTTTATTCTTCAAAAAACTATCTATCTTTATCTTAAAAACATTTAATGAAGGAGTCTCTACTGCTTTACTGGGCAAGGAATTCCATAGATTCACATCCCTTTGGGTGAAGAAGTTCCTCCTAAACTCAGTCCTAAATCTACTTCCCCTTATTATGAGGCTATGCCCCCTAGTTCTGTTTTCACCCGCCAGTGGAAACAACCTGTCCGCATCTATCCTATCTATTCCCTTCATAATTCCCTTCATGATGGAAGGAGGATCATTGATGAAGCAGCTGAAGATGGTTGGGTCTAGGACACTACCCTGAGGAATTCCTGCAGTGATCTCCTGAAACTGAGATGATTGACCTCTAACCTTTACAATCATCTTCCTTTGTGGCAGATATGACTCCAAAGAGCGGAGAGTTTGCTCCTTGAATCCCATTGACTCCAGTTTTGCTGGAGCTCCTTTAGCCATACCTGGTCAAATGCTGTCTTGGTGGCAAGGGCAGTCACTCTCACAACTGGTATTCAGCTTTTTTGCCTATGTTTGAACCAAGGCTGTAATGAGGTCAGGAACTTAGTGACCCTGGCGGAACCCAAACGGCGTCTGTGAGCAGGTTATTGCCGAGTAAGTGCCACTTGGCAGCACTGTTGATTACATAATTTTGCTTATGATCGAGAATAGGCTGATGAGGAGATATTTGGCCGGGTTAGATTTCGTCTGTTTCTTTTGTATAGGAAATACGTGGGAAATTTTCCACATTGCCGGGTAGGTGCCAATGTTGTAACTGTACTGGAACAGCTTGACTAGGGATGTGGAAATTTCTAGAGCACAAGTCTTCAGGACTATTGCCAGAAAATTGTCAGGGCCCATAGCCTTTGCAGTATCCAGTGCATTCAGCCATTGCTTGATATCATATAGAGTGAATTGAATTGGCTGAAGACTGACATCTATGAAGCTGGGTACCACGGAGGAGACCGAGATGGATCATCCACTCAGCACTACTGGCTGAAGATTGTGGCGAATGTTTCAGCCTTGTCTTTTGCATGGATGTGCTGTGCTCCTCCATAATTGAGGATGGGGATACATGTGGAGCCTCCTCCTCCAGTGAGTTGCTTAATTGTCTACCACAATTCATGGCTGGATGTGGCAGGGTTGCAAAGCATAGATCTGATGTGTTGGATGTTGAATCGCGTAGCTCTGTCTATTACTTGCTGCTTATGCTGTTTGGCACACAAGTAGGCCTGTGTTATAGATTCACTAGGTTGACATCTCATTTTTAGGCATGCCTGGTGTTGCTCCTGGCATGTCCTCTTGCACTCTTCATTGAATCACGGTTGATCCCCTGGCTTGGTAGTATGGTAGAGTGGGGGATATGCCGGCCATGAGGTTGCAGATTGTGGTTGAATACAATTCTGCTGCTGCTGACGGCCCACAGCGTCTCATAGATGTCCAATCTTGTGTTGCTAGGTCTGTTTGAAGTCTATCCCATTTAGCATGGTGACACTGCCGCACAACGCGCTTGAGGGTATCCTCAGTGTGAAGATGGGACTTAGTCTCTGATGTGTTATGTGAGTTGGTTCAGCATTGACTGCAACTGGATGCAGTGAAACTAGAAACAGGCTTCTGACACAGGAGATGGTCCAACACTGATTAATTGAACTTGCTGATTGCTGTACTTAATCTGCTTTGGGTTGACACTCTATTAATCTAACTGATAACCTCCTACTGGCTTGACCAGACTAGCTCTCTACCACATGGAGATGGTGCTCGCTGGCTTGTCCACTTTAACTATCTCAGTAGCTGTGTCCTGTGAGAGAGGGAGAGTCTTAATGCCCTGTGTGCTTTCTAGTGGTGGTGCCCTGTCTGGTGATTGGTTGTTCTGTGTCATGTGTGTTCATTGGTTATCCTGTGTGTCAATCACTGCGGTAACTATAGACCAGTGAGCCTTACTTCTGTTCTGGGCAAAATCCTGGAAAGGTTTATAAGAGATAGGATGTATAATCATCTGGATAGGAATAATGTGATAGTCAACACGGTTTTGTGAAGGGTAGGTCGTGCCTCACAAAACTTACTGAGTTCTTTGAGAAGGTGACCAAACAGGTGGATGAGGGTAAAGCAGTTGATGTGGTGTATACGGATTTCAGTAAAGCGTTTGATAAAGTTCCCCACGGTAGGCTACTGCAGAAAATACGGAGGCATGGGATTCAGGGTGATTTAGCAGTTTGGATCAGAAATTGGCTAGCTGGAAGGAGACAAAGAGTGGTGGTTGATGGGAAATGTTCAGACTGGAGTCCAGTTACTAGTGGTGGACCACAAGGATCTGTTTTGGGGCCACTGCTGTTTGTCATTTTTATAAATGACCTGGAGGAGGGCGTAGAAGGATGGGTGAGTAAATTTGCAGATGACACTAAAGTCGGTGGAGTTGTGGACAGTGCGGACGGATGTTACAAGTTATAGAGGGACATAAATAAGCTGCAGCGCTGGGCTGAGAGGTGGCAAATGGAGCTTAATGCAGAAAAGTGTGAGGTGATTCATTTTGGAAGGAATAACAGGAAGACAGAGTATTGTGCTAATCGTAAGATTCTTGGCAGTGTGGATGAGCAGAGAGATCTCGATGTCCATGTATATAGATCCCTGAAAGTTGCCACCCAGGTTGAGAGGGTTGTTAAGAAGGCGTATGGTGTGTTAACTTTTATTGGTAGAGGGATTGAGTTTCGGAGCCATGAGGTCATGTTGCAGTTGTACAAAACTCTGGTGCGGCCGCATTTGGAGTATTGCGTGCAATTCTGGTCGCCGCATTATAGGAAGGATGTGGAAGCATTGGAAAGGGTGCAGAGGAGATTTACCAGAATGTTGCCTGGTATGGAGGGAAGATCTTATAAGGAAAGGCTGAGGGACTTCAGGCTGTTTTCGTTAGAGAGAAGAAGGTTAAGAGGTGTCTTAATTGAGGCATACAAGAAGATCAGAGGATTGGATAGGGTGGACAGTTAGAGCCTTTTTCCTCGGATGGTGATGTCTAGCACGAGGGGACATAGCTTTAAATTGAGGGGAAATACATATAGGACAGATGTCAGAGGTAGGTTCTTTACTCAGTGAGTAGTAAGGGCGTGGAATGCCCTGCCTGCAACAGTAGTGGACTCACCAACACCAAGGGCATTCAAATGATCATTGGATAGACATATGGACGATAAGGGAATAGTGTAGATGGGCTTTAGAGTGGTTTCACAGGTTGGCGCAACATCGAGGGCCGAAGGGCCTGTACTGCGCTGTAATGTTCTATGTTCTATGTTCTATGCCTGCATCTCATTATATGCATGAGTGGATATTATGACAGTCTCCACAAGGACTGTGCAGTGGTTACTCCTACCGATATCATCCTGGACAAATGCATCTGCAGCAGGCAGGTTGGTGAGGATGTGGTCTAGTATGTTTTTCCCTCTTGTTAGTTCCCTAACCACCCAGTGCAGTCCCAGTTGAGCCGCTATGTCCTTTAGGACCCGACAGCTCTATCTGTGGTGGTGATGGACACACTTGGTGATGGATATTGATGTTCCCCATCCAGAGTACATCTGCGCATTTGCCACCCTCAGTGCTTCCTCCAAGGTGTGTTCAATATGGAGGAGTACATCAGCTGAGAGGGGACGATACATGATAATCAGCAGGAGGTTTCCTTGCCCATGTTTGACCTGGTGCTATGAGACTTCATGGGGCTGGAGTTGATGTTGAGCACTCCCAGGGCAACTGTATACCACTGTGACGCCACCTTTGCTGAGTCTATGCTGCCAGTGAGACAGGACATATCAAAGAAATGGTGATAGTGGTGTCTGGGATATTGTGTATAAGGTATAATTCTGTGAGTATGATTATGTCAGTATGTTGCTTGACTCATCTGTGAGACAGCGCTCCCAATTTTGGCACAAGCCCCCCAGATCTTAGTAAGGTGGACTTTGCAGGGTTGACGGGGCTGGGTTTGTTGTTGTTTCTGGTGCCTAGATTGATGCCAGGTTCATTCCTTTGTAGCAGTTGAATATAACTGTGTGACTTGCTAGGCCATTTCAGAGGTCATTTAAGAGTCAACCACATTGCTGTGGATCTGGAATCACATATAGTTTAAGCCAGGTAAGGTATGTACCTTTAAGAAAACAGTGATGTCAGAGAGTGGGTGGAGCTGGGCTTTAGATCAGCCATTTTGCAGTTTTTAGTTTTGCAGTTTGAAAAAGCAGCGTGTGTGTGTCTGTGTGTTTCCAGAGAGCTGCAGTTTGGAGGAAAAGAGCTTGGGGAATGTCTGTGTTTTGCAGTGAGCTGTATTTGCTGTGATGTCTGCCATGAAAGACTATCTCTGGATCATTTGGGTGATTTAAACTCATGAAAGTAAAGCCTTTAACCTGATGTGATTCTGTTTAAAGGTGTTAAGTCTCTTGGAGTTTGAAGGAACATTTTAAGGAATTATTTACTGTTGCAATATTTTCGGAGTTATCTTTGAAGTAAGGGGTGTTAAGAGATCCAATGTTTATTTAAGATGTTAAGTTGAGTTCATGGAATAAACAGTGTTTTGTGTTTAAAAACCCACATGTCCATAATTGTAATCCCACACCTAGGGAACAAGCCGTGTGCTAGGAAAAGCAACAAATACATTAAAGGGGGAGGTTGGTTGAACTCCATGATACATTTTGGGGTTCTGAAAACGCCTCTCCCGTAACATTCCCGAGAGGACATTCGTGAACCAGCTCGTTTCATGGTTATCATTGGACTTTTAATTCCAGATATTGATTTTATTTTAAAATTTCACCATCTGCTGTGGTAGCGTTCAAACCTCAGCTCCGTGGAAGATACCCTAGGTCGTTGGATTACTTGTTAAATTACAATACTACTGTGAAAACTGTGTAGAAGGGGAAAAGTATTTTGCATTTATATTTTACTGGGTTCTGTGAATTTCCCTATGTTGAAGATAGACTGGCTCCAATCTTTGTCAGATGGATGTATTTGAGAGCGCAAATGGGATAGTTCTCTGTGCAAAATTCCAAGTAAATGAAACACTTTCAAAGCCCAGTCAAAGCTGAATTATAAAAAAAATGTTGGATTCCATGAAAAAGAAATGGGTGAAATTCTCCACCGCACGTTCCCGGTGAGGCAGAGAATCCCGTGGTAATGACGAAACTGGGATCGGCGCCGGGCGTTGATCTGTTTCCGATGCTCCATCCTCCCGCTGATGCGTCATGATCGAGGTTCACACCCTGCACCAGGGAGAGAATGCAAATAGGTCATTAAGACCCATTTGCATCCACTTTGCGGGCTGGGCACCATTTTCTCTGGACCTGCTGGATTCTCCGGTTCTCTGGGCCGGGAATCATATGGTCTAGAATTACTACTGCCATTGACAAGCATGGCCCTGACATGGTGGATCTTGTAGTGGGAAAAGGGGGTAGCTCTTTCAGGGAATTTCCCCCAAAGTCCATCCAAAGGCCCACCGCAATGCAACACCTGCCCACCCCAGCCCCATTCCCCTCCCCTTGCATTCCCCCCACCCCCACACAGAGACACCCTAAATAAAGAGACCCCCAGTGGCTCCCTAAATAAAAGGGACCCCTGTCAGGAAGCTCCCCAGAATGAGAACCCGTCTGAAAGCTGGAGAGCTGTCTAGACAGAGGCAGCGAAAAAAAATCACTGCTCTAACACTCAACTGGTCAATATACCTACTGGCTCACACACAAGAAGCAGCATCTGTCAATCCATGTAAAGAGAAAACCAATCAGCTGGGTTTGAACCATCTCAGATATTTGAGCTGCAAGCCATTCATTTCTCTTTGATATTGATTTGACTAGACTGTGATTTTAAAAAAGTTTTTCTAATTAAGGGGCAATTTAGCGTGGCCAATCCACCTACCCTTGCACATCTTTGCGTTGTGGTGTTTAGACCCACGCAGACACGGGGAGAATGTGCAAACTCCACACGGACAGTGACCCGGGGCTAGAATCGAACACGGGGGTCCTTGGCGCCGTGAGGCAGCAGTGCTAATCACTGTGTCACTGTGCTGCTCCCTACTGGGCTGTGATTGACAGCTTTACACACACATACAGCTGTCAGCATTGCTCCAATCACCTTCCTTCATGGTTGAGTACTCTAAAGTGCTCTGACCGCTATGTTTATAAACCTCAAACATTGATTGACAGGACCTGGACCACTTCAAGCAAAGATCAGTGCTGTCAATTTCCAGCTGACCACTTCAGAATAGCTCAAGCGTGAAGGGAGGTGATTGGAAACCACTGACTAATTGGCACCAACTGCCAAGGCTCACATTTGAAGAATGATTACCTGGCTAAGGTACTGGAGAACCACTGGTGCTAGTGAACCCCTAAACACAGAGGGAATCACTCCAATCGGGACAGGAAACCACCTCAGGTGTAGTGCAGTGCTTCCAGTCTGTATCACTTTTCGAGAAGGGGACTTGAAGTACGGTCTTTCAGAAGTTCTCTTTAACCATGAGGAAATATGATCTTGTAATTATTTTCACCTCCTTGTAGAATCCCCATTATCTCCTCCTGGCGGCAGGGCTAATATGTACTGTCACGGGCACTGATGAATTGCTGGGACCCTGGGGCTCTGGCAGCTGATGTGCTTTGAAATGGGAGACTGCTGCATAATTTAGAGCACAGAGCTTGACAGCACAGATCCGTTTCTGTGAGCAGGACGAGAAGAGAAGATTTACATTACTGCAGCCGGAGCCAGCATAAGTGATGCATTTGGATGGTGCTCAGTAAAAACATTAGTGTCAAAGAGATTATAGTGGGTTTTATTACACATTTCACTTCACCAGTGGCAAAGCAGAACCAAAGCAGTAAACGTACTGTTATTCATAATGGTTATTTAGATAGTGGTTATTGAGATTGCAGGGTAAGGGAGCATTTGTAACGTGTACAATATAGTAAATAGTGTCAAGTATCTACTCCCAAGCAACATGCCAAGGAATGTATTGGATTACATTAAAAACCTCCTCTCTCTGTTAAAGATCATCATACCTTCTATTTTTGTCTCTTGTTTGCGTTCCTGGAGGAATGTTTTTCAAATAATTTTTTGGCAAATTTTTTTTTTATAGGAGGAGAGAGCTCTAAGCCACTTCTGTAATGATGCTATAATAGTGTTGTAATTATAGAAGGTACGACAGCCATATTTGCAGATGACACTGAAAGAGGTGGGATAGTAAGTTTTAATGAGGAAATAAGAAATTTACAAATGGATACAGATAGGTTATGTGAGTGGTTCAAAACTTGGCAGATGGAGTTTAAAGTGGAAATTATCTAAATGGAGAGAAACCTCAAAGTGCTTCGGTGCAACGGGATCTGCGTGTCCTCGTGCATGAATTGCAGAAAACGAGTATGCACGGTACAGCAGGTAATAAGGAAGGCAAATTGAATTTTGGCCTTTATAGCGAAAGGAATGGAGTATCAAAGTAGGGAAGTGTTGCTGCAACTATACAAGGCATTGGTGAGGCCACACTTGGAGTATTGTGCACACGTTTGGTCTGATTGAGGTATATAAGATGATAAAAGGTATTGACAAAACAGGTGCAGTGTGGATGCTTCCTCTTGTTGGGCAATCTAGAATAAGAGGTCATAATTTTAGGATAAGGGGTAGCAGATTTAAAACAGAGATGAGGAGAAATTACTTCCCTCAAAGGGTCGTGAATCTGTGAAATTCACTACCCCAAAGTCTAGTGGATGCTGGAACTTGAGTAAATTTGAGGAGATAGACAGATTTTTAGTTAGTAATGGGTAAGGAATTAGTAATTAGTTATGGAAAACGGGCAGGAGAGTGGAGTTGAGGCTAAAAGATGGTCAGTCGGGGCAGCACGGTGGTTAGCACAGCTGCCTCACGGCGCTGAGGTCCCGGGTTCGATCCCGGCTCTGGGTCACTGACTTGGTGGAGTTTGCACATTCTCCCCGTGTTTGCATGGGTTTCGCCCCACAACTGAAAGATGTGCAGATAGGTGGATTGGCCACGCTAAATTGCCCCTTAATTGAAAAAAAAATGAATTGGATACTCTAAATTTAAAAGAAAAAAAAAAGATGGTCAGTCAGATTTAATTGAATGGTGAAGCGGGCCTGAGGGGCTGAATTGCCTCATCCTGCACCTAGTTCTTATGTTCATATGTTCGAAAACATTACATTGCATTGCATTCCAAATGGCCAATATAACACAAATAATTTGCATTAAAATGCACTATTGCAACCTTACATTATCATTACAAAAATTACAAACATTGCTCTCTTATCCCATTACAAAAGATATTTGCCAAACAATTAAATTATGCCCAGCCTTCCCTTGTTGCTCAATCACAGCGTATATAGCAACTGTATGCAGTCAGTCCTATTTGAATTAGAATGTCCCCTGCTATTTAACGTTAATCTTTGAGTCAGCATCCTGAAAGACAACATGGCCTCTTTCCTAAAAATAAAACGGAAAATGATGGAAATACTCAGCAGGTCGGGCAGCATCTGTGAAGACAGAAACAGAGTTAACGGGTCGAGTTTTACTGTCCCCGCGTGTCATAATATACACCAGTATATCATGGTGCAGACACACACTGATGTACACACATTGGGACCAATCAACATACACAACACCACAGCCAATCACCAGTGAGAGCACACGCACTATAAAGACAGGGGACATCAGAGTTCCCGCTCATTCGAATAGCAGCTAACTAGGAGCACAGAGCTCACAGCCTGCAACACAGATATTCACCATGTGCTGAGTGCATCACTGGTTAGGACAAGGCAAAGGTCTTTAGTTAAAGCTGGTATCATATTTACCCACAGTTCAAGTATGTTTAAATAGTTAACCTATTCATAAAATAGTGTTGCACTACTTCAAGTGTTGGTGACCTGTATGTGATCCAGAACACCCAACACATCATGATACCAGGAGTGGTTGCATACTAGCACTTATTAGACTTACCTGCAAGTGATCTGCCCTCCGCCAGCATTCCGTCATTCTGCAACATGGACAACATCAGCCCGCAGCCGCCGCTCCGCATCGCCGGCAACCTCGGGGCCAACTGGAAGATTTTCGAACAGCGCTTCCAGCTCTACTTCGAAGCCACGGACAGGGAGGGCGCCTCAGACACCAGAAAAATTGCTTTTCTCTCCACGGCCGGGGACCATGGCATCCATATTTTCAACTCTCTCACCTTTGCAGATGACGAAGACAAGACGAAGTTCAAGACGGTTCTCCTCAAATTTGACACTCACTGCAGCGTAGAGGTGAATAAAAGTTTCTAACGCTACGTGTTCCAGCAGCGTTTGCCGGGTAAGGACGAACCGTTCCAATCCTTTTTAACGCACCTCCGCATCCTTGCGCAGTCTTGCAGCTACGGGCCCACCTCCGACTCCATGATACACGACCAGATCGTTTTTGGTGTTCAGTCGGACCCCCTACGTCAGCAGCTCCTCAAAGTAAAGCAACTCACCCTAGCCACCACCATCGAGACCTGTGTCTTACATGAAAATGCCACCAGTCGGTACTCCCATATACAAGCGGCTGAAATGGCACGGCAAGGTCCCCACGAGGCAGACCGGGTCCAAGTGATTCCTCCAGCACATTCTGCTCAAACTCCGGCGATACGACTTTCATCTTGTATACACCCCGGGCAAAGACCTGATCATAGCCGACGCTCTGTCCAGGGCAGTCAACACCCCGTGTGACCCAGCGGGATTCGTCTGCCAGGTTGACGACCATTTGGCCTTCGTGGCCTCCAATCTACCGGCCACGGATGAACGCCTCGTCCAAATTCGCCGCGAGACTGCGACTGACCCCCTGCTACAGCGTGTCATGCGCCACCTAACAGACGGGTGGCTCAAGGGCCAATGCCCGCAGTTCTACAACATCAGAGACGATCTGGCGGTAGTCGATGGTGTCCTCCTGAAGCTGGACCGCATTGTTATCCCGCACAGTATGCGCCAGCTCGTCTTGGAACAGCTACACGAGGGCCATCTTGGCGTGGAGAAGTGCCGCCGACGGGCCCGAGAGGCAGTGTACTGGCCCGGCATCAATGACGACATCACCAACACAGTGCTTAACTGCCCCACCTGTCAGCGGTTCCAGCCGGCCCAACCGCGTGAGACCCTACAGCCCCATGAGTTGGTCACGTCCCCTTGGTCCAAGGTCGGCATCGACCTGTTCCACGTGCTGAGCAGGGACTATGTTCTGATTGTAGACTATTTTTCAAACTACCCGGAGGTGGTACATTTGCACAATATCACATCGTCTGCAGTCATCCGTGCCTGTAAGGACACCTTTGCTCGTCACGGCATCCCACTCACTGTGATGTCGGACAACGGCCCCTGCTTCGCAAGCCAGGAATGGTCCAACTTTGCCAGGAGGTACAACTTTGTGCATGTGACATCCAGTCCCCTGCACCCCCAATCCAATGGCAAAGAGGAGAAGGGCGTCCACATAGTCAAACGGCACCTCTGCAAGGCTGCCGATGTGGGATACGACTTATACCTCGCCCTGCTGGCCTATCGCTCAGCCCCACTGTCCACTGGCCTGTTGCCAGCCCAGCAGCCCAGTGGGGTCGCACCCTGAGGACGACGGTGCCGTCCATTCACATCCCAGACATCGACCACGTTCTGGTCCTTCAACGAATGCAACTGTCTCGGGCACAGCACAAGGTGGCTCATGACGCCCGTGCAGCTGATCTCCCTGCTCTGGCTCCAGATGACAATGTCTGCATCCATCTTTCGGATGGTGGCTGGTCTGCAACTGCTGTGGTTCTTCGGCAGGTGGCGCCCCGCTCGTTCCTGGTTCGTCTACCGGATGGTTCCATTCTGCGCCGTAATCGGCGTGCCTTTCGTCTTGTTCCACGCTCGCTACGTGATCCTCCGCCAGTGCCATGCCCTCCTGTTGTCCCTGACCTGGACTATGCAGAGATTCCGGTTACTCTGCATCCTCCTCACTCTGACGCAGTCCAACCCGCTCCTCAGCTGGTGGCTCCTGACCCACCCTTGCGGCGGTCAACCAGAATTCGTCGCCCACCTTAGAGACTTAATTTGGGAACTTTGCACTAATGTACTCTCTGGTCTGTTCTGTTCTTTCGTTTAATCGTTCAAATGGTTTGTATATAGTGTTCATCTCGTTATTTGTGTGACACACTGTTTTTTTCTGCACCAGGCACTTTCCCATGTAAATAGCTTAGTTTTATGTACATAGTCCTGTAAATATTTCGCACACACATAGTCAGGAACATTCACCACACACTATTTATTGTCATGCAGGCACATTTTTTTTATATAAAAGGGGGGATGTCATAATATACACCAGTATATCATGGTGCAGACACACACTGATGGACACACAGTGGGACCAATCAACATACACAACACCGTAGCCAATCATCAGTGAGAGTACACACACTATAAAGACAGGGGGCATCAGAGTTCCCGCTCATTCGAGTAGCAGCTAGCTAGGAGCACAGAGCTCACAGCCTGCAACACAGACATTCACCATGTGCTGAGTGCATCAACTGGTTAGGACAAGGCAAAGGTCTTTAGTTAAAGCTGGTATCATATTTACCCACAGTTCAAGTATGTTTAAATAGTTAACCTTTTAATAAAATAGTGTTGCACTACTTCAAGTGTTAGTGACCTGTATGTGATCCAGAACACCCAACACATCACTGCGGTGCTGGGAATGGAGATGTTGGGCCTGGTGCCAGGACAGTAAAATATCCTGGGCCAGCATCAGGCTGGTTCCCTGAGGCTGGTGACAGGCCTGGCAGGAAGCTTTAACTCCTCTCTCATCAACAGACGTATCACATAAGGATATCTGCAAGGGGCCACTGAACCAAGAGGTTCTCTCCCAGAGGCAGATTGCTGACCATCTCTCTGCACCCATCAGCACTACATGCCAAGGCCTTCTGTTCACACAGGCGTTCATGGTGCACTCACCGTTATAGACCATCCATCTATTTAGATTCCACATTTGGTCTCTGCCAACTGGTGTACAAAATAAATGAGTATGTATTTATATGCACTTATATTTCATAAAATAAATTCATTGCATGTCAACTCTCAGTAAAACATCAAAGGTTTCTGCATTGAGAAAATAATTATCACCCAGTGAAACCCTTAAGTGCTATTCCATCCATAAACCTGCTCCCTTATGGTAACTTCTATGGAATGCCATCTCCCTGTGTCTAGAACTGGTATAGGGGCAGCCTGCTGCCTTTCTTACTCTGGTATATGAGATGCCTGTTGCGTACATCCTCTGGATGCTTGAACCTTACATTGGGGGCCAGCAGATTCAATTGCAACTGTATCTGTGCAGAGGCTGCCTCAGTCTTCAGTCCAGCATGCGGCATTGGTGTCATTGGGGCTGAGGATCTGGCTTCAGCAATCAAAGTGCCTTCAGAAGAGTCCCCATCTGTTCAGCCTGCCCTTCCTCAGCCCTTTCAGGCCCCACATGCCTGTTATGGTTCAGCTCCTGGCACTGGGGAGATGAATGCCGGGCCCATCTTGCTCACCCATTGCTCCATGCGTCTCATAGATTAAGTCATGCAATGGAGGCCTGTAGACAGTCACATGGTGCTATGTTCCATGTGCCTATCCATGAGGATTGCCACTCTCCCAATGGAGGGGAGCACAGGAACGGCACCACTAATGGTATGGATGGATTCCTGTTTTGTTTACACATGGGACCTCACTGCCTCTGGAAACTCTAACAAACATGCACACATTTCTTGCTGCTGTTGAAACATCTGCTGCTTTGTTGGTGACTCCTGAACCTCACTATCTGCAGGAATCTGGGCATCACTGGGCCTCTCCTTACTCCTCCGACTGATGGGCTGCAATTGTTACTTCCTCCAGTGTGTCTATACAGTGCTGGCCAGGCTGTGCCACCTGTTCTGTACATGGAACACAGATCCATGTGTATCTGTGCTGGTGAGGGTGTGCTGGAATGAAGTGATAAAGTGTCTTGAGATAGCAGTGCGTTCTTTGAGGTTTCTAATGTAGCAGGAACCTTAGTCAATTCCTTATCTTCTGCTGTACCTTGTGGTGAGTTACAATTTAGAGCCATTGAGTCATTATGGCAAAGAAGGGGCCATTCAGCCCATCGTCTCTCATTCTTCTAAATATCAAATGCATACCAATGACATAGTAGGACTTAGTAAGAGTGTTTGCTTAGGGTTAATGAGCAGCTAGAGACTAAATTAAAAAGAAGAACCAGAAAAGTAATAAACTCTGGATAACTACCGGAGCCACAAGCAAATTGGCACAGGGTAAATAGGATCAGTGGGTTGAACTTGTGGCTCAAAGACTGGTGTGGGGTAAATGGGTTTTGATTCATGTGGCAGTGGCACCAGCACTGGGGAAAGAGAGAGCTGTGACATTGGGGTGGTCTTCACTTGAACCATGCTAGCACCAGCTTACTGGTAAATCTGTATAACTAGGACTGTAGAAAGGGCATTAAGCTAAATGCTATGTGAGGGTAGATTTAGGAAATCAATGAGGCAGGACAAGGCAATAAGGAAGAGTAACATTACAGGGAATAATAAATATAACGTGATAAGAAGGGACAGAACGTACAAACATAGAAGTGCACCAGTGAAAACAGAATAGAGAAAGATGTTGAAAAGGTAGAGTTGAAGGCTATTTATCTGAATGCACACCAGTTTGCAACACTATCAATGAATTGATGCCCTGATCTTGGGATTCCCAGCGTTGCCAGTTTCCCCCAGCCTCGCCCTGCCAGTGTGATGGCGTGGGTCATGCCTGAAGAAATTTTCTTCGCAGAGTGCAGCCAACGTGTTGCATGCTGGTTTTCTTGCCTCAGCAGCACTCTGTGCAGAAAAAAGTAAAATCCACCCTCATAATTAATAATGGGATACAAAGAAATGGCAGGAACTTTGAATACGTATTTTGTACGTCTTCACAGTAGAAAACACAAAAGGTATCCAAAGGATTGTAAACGTTTAAGGGTCAAAAAGGAGGGAGGAACTTAAAAGGGGTGGCACGGTAGCACAGCGGTTAGCACTGTTGCTCCACAGCGGCAGTGACTAGATTAGATTCCTGGCTTGAGTTACAGTCTGTGCGGAGTCTGCACGTTCTCAAGGGTTATGAAGGGGTAGGCAGTAAAGTTGAGTTAAGACCACAATCAGGTAGTTATGACCTTATTGAATAGCAGAGCAGGCTTGAAGGGCCTATTCATTATAGCCTGTACATTGGAGTTTAGAACACTGAGAAGCTATCTTATTGAAACATAAAATTCTGAGGGGGCGTGCTGATTGGGGAATCTAGAGCTAAGGGGCACAGTTTCAAAATAAGGGACCTTCCATTTAACACAAAAATGATGTAAGCTGACAGAGACTTTAGATTTTATTTTAGGAGAGTTTAGTGTTCTTGCTTAATGTGACATTTTATTTCAAAGTCTTTTTTCAATAATATATTCTGCAACAAACCAACGAAGTTAAGTTGCCATTTTGTACCAACTTGTAATCAGAAAAGAAGCCATGTTAATGTTGCAAACATTTTACAACAAGTGAGCTTAAAATAGACCGTTATTCCATAGAATCCCGACAGTGCAGAAGGAGGCCATTCGGCCCATCACGTCTGCACCGACCCTCTGAAAGAGCATCCTACCTAGGCCCAATCCCCTGCCCTATCCCTTTAATCCCACCTAACCTGCACGTCTTTGGAGTGTGGGAGGAAACCCACGCAGGCACAAGGAGAACATGGAAAATCTACACGGACATTCACCCAAGACCGGAATTGAACCCGGGTTCCTGGTGCTGTGAGGTAGCAGTGCTAACCACTGTGCTCCCATGCTGCCCATTCTGGCTGTTTGCTGGTGACGGGATTCCAGAGATCCAGGGTAATGCCTCGGGAATCCGAGTTCAAATCCCAACATGGCAGATGGTAAAATTTGATTCAATAAAAATCTGGAATTAAAAATCTAATGAGGACCATGAAACGATTGTCATAAAAACTCCATTTGGTTCACAGCACTTTAGGGAAGGAAATCTGCCACTCAGTTCAAGGGCAATTAGCGATGGGTAATAAATGCTGGCAGCGACGCCCACATCTCATGAATGAATATTACTCAATTGGGCTAAGATGGGACTAGGTGTACACTAGGTCTGAATTTCGCACAGGTCGGGTGTGCACGATTGGCGGTACCAGAATTGGCCGCATTGACCGCTTCCACCTGCGAACTTCCAAAAGATGCAATATCAATCTGGCTGGGCAATATGAACCATTGGAGAAGGGCTGCCGGCAGGGGGGTGGGATTGTGGTGGGTAGTGGGTCCAATGTTTAACCGCAGCTGTGGCAGAATGCAGAAGACCTCCAGGAGTTAGGATGGAGCACAGCAAGAAGAACACAAGAACACAGTGACCTGCCAGGTGGGAGAGCAATGCAACTGGGCACTCTATTCATCTGCTTCTCAGCTGAGCAACTATGCACTCTCATGGAAGTGATGAGTGCCAGGTGGGACATCCTCATGCGTGGGATGGCAGAATTGGCATCCGAGGTCGATGGGCACGACGTGGTGCATTGCAGCTGGATACAGTGCGGAAAAAGGTTCAATGGCCTTCTGTGCCTGACAATGATGGCTACTAAGTGGGCATGGTCCAGAGTGGAGAGGTCTTGAAGGTCAGTTGTCATTAGTGGCACTCAGGCTGAATAACAGAAGGCACATCTACCTGTGCTTGTTAAGGTTGAAAAATAAGATCGGGAGCCTTGGGTCCATCTAAGGGTCAGGTGTGCAAGGATGACGGGAACTTCAACATGGTTCATGGGGTGGGGGTCGGAGAGTGGATGTGATTATGGTATTATGGTATATTGTTGCAGGTGGATGATGGATTAATGATTGCATATTTGTACTTATAAGAGAAGTGAATCCATAATGCTGCTGAACACACAGCAACTGGTGCTGGGATGGTCAAACTGCACCCTCCAGCAGCCTGAGACTCATCTCGCTGGCTCATAGATCTAGTTTAGGCTCGGGCTCGAACTCTGGTGGTCACTACACAGATATGTACCCACAGCACTAGGAGGAGGTAGTGACAGCCAAGGTCCCTGGCAATCAGGGGACAGCTGGGGAAGAGGCTAAATCTGAGTCAAATGATGAGCCTTTGGAAGTGGCCATGGAGAGCATGCTGGAGTATCAGCGAGTATCGCTGACCATCATACAGAGGTGTCAAAGGGCTTCAACAGAGTGCCACATTAGTCGGAGGAGTCTGTCTCTGTGCTCTCTGATGAAGTGGCTCCAATATATTTCTTTAAATTAATTTTTATGGGATGTGGACGTTGCTGGCTAGGCCAGCATTTTTTACCCATCTTAATTGTTCTTGAGTAGATCGTGGTGAGCTGCCTTCTTGAATTGCTGCAGCCCATGTGCTGTAGGTACACCCAAAGTGCTCTTAGGGAGGGAGTTCTAGGATTTTGCCCCTCCGACATTGAAGGAACGGCGATATATTTCCAAGTCAGTAAAGTGAGTGACTTGGAGGGGAACCTCCAGGTTGTGGTGCTCCCAGGTATCTGCTGCCGCCAGGTATCTGCTGCCCTTATCCTTCGAGATGGTAGTGATCATGGGTTTGCAAGGCATTGCCTAGGGAACCTTGGTGAGTTCCTTTGTGAGTGCATGGTGGTCTCCATGGGCAAAATGGCGGACGCCACAGAGAACTTGGTCCAGCAAAATGCCCAGTTTCTGCGGGAGATGAGCTCGGACCTGTACCCCATTGCTGTAGCCACAAGTGAACTTTTTCAGTGGCTACATGAGATGGAGATGGAGCATTTCAACTGCCTCCAGGTGCCCCTTCTTCAAAGGGAGTTAGGGATGGGCTCTCGAGCACCCAAAGGGAGGAGGAGGGTCAGGTGGACATCTCTGGAGTTTATACCCAGGAATTACAAAGTGTGTCCAGGCATTCCCAATCCCCTCTGCCTGTGACCTCATCATCTCCAACTGCCCTGGCTGAATAGGGTGCTGAGCAGACCTACAGGAGGCCAGGACCCCTTCCCTCCAGAGGACAAAGTCATCACAGACAACAGGCCATGGTAGTCAGCAGGCTGCTTCCACCTCTGCTGTGGATATTATTATTTTAAAATTTAGAGTACCCAATTATTTTTTTTTCCAATTAAGGGATAATTTAGTGTGGCCAATCCATCTAACCTGCACATCTTTGGGTTGTGGGGGGGAAATGTGCAAACTCCACATGGACAGTAACCCAGGGCTGGGATTCAAACCCGGGTCCTCAACGCCGTAGTCCCAGTTCTAACCACTGTTCCACCGTGCTGCCCTCGTCTGCTGTGGATATTGGGGAAGCACCTAGATGTGGGCAATAGATTCAGGAAAATGAAATAAGTATTGAATGAGCACTGGCGCATTGAACAGGTGTTCAATCATTATAAAGTTTTTATGCTCCCAAATATATGTAACAGCCTCCCCGAACAGGCGCCGGAATGTGGCGACTAGGGGCTTTTCACAGTAACTTGATTTGAAGCCTACTTGTGACAATAAGCGATTTTCATTTTTCATTTCACGTTAAGTTGGCCTGTTTGGAATCTCCTGGGTTCATTCTTGCTCCCAGTAGTTTTCATGATCACACGCACTCCATGGCTTCCGGAGTCACCAAGGATGGGTGTTCCTCCACCTGATACATGGCTGCACATGGAGACATAGTTCTATGACAAGGGTAATGACTGCCATGTGCGAGAGGTCTCCCACTCCCATGATTCTGCTAGAGTTCACTACTGTCGAGATTCTGTGGGTAGACCGAGTCAAAATGGAAAAACTAGCACATGAGCCATTCCAGGCAGCTCTATTCCCACAGGAGGTTGGCGGTTTGCAGTGGTAACTTGGCTGCCACTCACTTGCATCCCCTTGTAGACATCCCCCTCCTTCCCTCCTCTCCTTTTTCACTAACTGCCAGGAGTCGATGGTCAGTGGCTCTACACCTTGCTAGGATCTTGTTATCGTGAGAGCCTTCTGGGCCAGACCTGTGTGGCCTTCACCAAATAGTTAGGAATAGCAAGTGAGCTCTCATGCATTCTCCATATGTTTATTAGGGGCTCCCTTTAATTGTCCAGTTGGTGCTGACCTTCAGCCCCACCCAGCCGAGAAGACCCTCCCCCACCTCAATGTTTTGCAGTTGGGCATCAAGGGTGTTGCCTTGGTCTGGAGCTGTCTCAGGATGGCATGTGTTTCATTTCAAACTGCCTCCACCTCCTTTTAAGTTTTTACGTCAGGACACAGTGGGCAGTCAACGGAGTGCGCAGCCAGATGGTTGCTTTGCAGGCTGTAGCAATGGCGATCCATGCTGAGCCAGCCCAATACCGCGGGTGGGGGAGGGGGGGGGGCACGGCGGCACACCCCAAACCCACTGCCCATCTCCAAGCCGCCCCTGCTGCTCCCTTGCCCTGGCAGATGCTACCCCCCCCCCCCCGCAACCAACGGCACAACTGTTAGCGCACTATTGCGATTTTGGAAACTTTTCTTACCTCCTCTCTCTCCCTCAGCTACCATGGCATCGGATTCCCATTTTTAAATATCGCAAGTGATCCTCGCTGGCGTCACTTCCGCCTGGCAGGGAGGGAGCATCGCGGAGGCCCGGAGAATACTGGGCCAAACCCGGTAATAATATGTTAACGCATGCAAATGCAGGTTTTGCATGCCGGCGTGGGGCATGGAGTGTGGTGACTCTGCCGGCGTGGCACTGGAGCACGGCGGTTGATTTGACACCCACCTTGATTTTCGGTTGACTCCAGATTCTCCACCCGATCGCGTTTCACGATTCTGGCATTGTGAAGCAGCGAATCCAGCCCACGGGACATGATCTTCCCAAAAGGGAACAAAGTCCTCTAGCGAGCACATTTAACCGCGTGTTTCCCGACACTCGCAGTGCTGAGAAACATGTGGCTGTTCAACGCTACTCGTGTTGAATAAAGGGCCTGAATGGGGAATGCGTGGCCGAGGCCGCAGATAGCTCTATTTTTTACAAAGGGAAGCTCCGCTCGCCGGAACGGCCCATTGTAGCGAGAGATCGGGACACCATTTTTAAATGGTGTCCCGATCTCCGAGGCTCGCAAAAAAATCACTGATCTCCCCCAGCCTGAAAGCAACATGGGAGGGTCCCCAGACTCCCCTCCACACCCTCTAACATGCACAGTGGGCAATCCCAGCCCAATCGCATGGGCGCAGAAAAGGCCAGCTTGGCACCTTGGCAGTGCTAACCTAGCACCTTGGCAGTGCCCCTGCGAGCTGGCAGTGTGAAGTTGGCACCCAGATGACATTGCCAGGGTGCCAGGCTGGCACTTCCAAGGTGTCAGGCTAGTACAGCCAGGGCACCCTGGTTGCACCAGCAGTGCCAGTGCACCACGCTGCCCAAAAGGCATGCAGCTGGGGGCCTCCGATCCCCTGGGAGACCCCCATGAGTGTGGTTCTGTCTGGCCCCCGTTTGTGGGGACCAGTGCTGAACGGCGCTCCCCTGAGGTCTCCGAGGCAAAGGGATTGATACTGCCTTATTTGCTGAAGGCTTATTTGCCAAAAAGTGATCCCGCCCATTGCGTTGAATCACGTGAGGCATTGCGGGCTGGATGGATCCCGGGAGCGGGGTCTCCCGGCTTTCACCAGCCATGTTGCACCGCAGTGAGATGCTTTTCCGGGCAGCGTGGCCAGAAGACCGCGCCCATGGTTTTGCATTGAGGCAGAGTTTGCATTTGTTTTGCACTCCCAGAAGACCGGTCTTCCAATTCTCTCTTTAGTGCACTCAGAGATCAGATAATCGGCCTGTGTTGCATACAATTACATGGGATATGTAGAAAGTCTCATGGTGCAGTGGGCCTCTCAGCTGGAAGCTCTGAGTACGAGTCTCACCCCAGGACTTGATGGCCAAGGGAACGTGCGCTCATAACATGACTAAACCAGTTGAGATCACATTGTGAGTCCTTCAAAAACACGGCAATAGCAGACAGTAGGGTGTGGGCAAGATTCCTGGTCAGCCATGATGGAAAGAACATTGGAGCTTCTACCATCACTATCCATCGCACCAGGCTACAACATACATGTAAAACTGTGTGTTGCCACAGCAACTCGGGCTCCCTGAGTGAACTAAAACCCACCACCATGTAGAATGTATAGGAGAGAAGATACTTAGCCCAATGTGTCCATGCCATTGGTTCAAACCTCCACCCAACCTACTTACCCTACCTCTCATACTTCTTTTCTTCTTTCACATTAATGCAAACTAATAAAACCGACCAACCCACAAATGTCAGTATAATTGCACTCTGTGTCATGAGTAATGGGCCACATTACTGGGGAAGTTAAAAGCAAAGCAAAGACTGCCCAAACTGCGTGATTGAGAAAAATGTTCATGCACATGATGCTCACCACAGAAATAACTTGGTGAGATTTGCCGTTGGAGGAAAGGATCCTTCGTGAGGATGTGTTTGTCATGTGGATCGGAGCTGTCCGTGAACCTCCCAATGATCAGCACCGCCAGAATGTTCAGTGATCTCAGTCCAGCTCCTTTCTTTCTGCCCTCTGCATGGTGCCTGTGCAATGCAACTGAACTTAGATACTCTGTTCAACAATGGATCCAACCTTCCCCACCCCCTCACTCCTCTGCACTGAATGTTGATGTGCCATCCCATAATAAGTTTAATTTCTAAGAGGCAGAATTGTTTGCAGCCACAAACTTGGATGTTTGCATTATATATGCAAATTACGTGCATATATGTGCACACTACAGAACTATGACAGTTAAAAGTGAAGGAAGCCATCAATAATACAAAACTAACTGAGCCACTGCAGCAGCAAACAGCATTCTTCAAAGTGAACAGTGGTTATTCCTGGAGCAAGTTAAGATGTTAGAACATAAGGCAATGTTTCTCATCCTTGCGCACGTCATATCAATCTTTCCGGTTGACTTTTCATCTGATCCTGATTTGATCAAAATGTTCTTGCCTTCGCTTTGAATGCAACCTGCCTGAGTTTCCTCTCTGTGGCAATCATCTCAGTGGTTGTTTTTTATTATGGTCTTTGTGCCCATTACCAGTGCATCCGTACCAAGGGATTCTCTGCTCGGTATTACTGAGAAGTAATTGGAATGCGCAAGAAAGATCTTAACTAGTATTTCTAGGGTGGCCTGTGGGACTTGATTGGACCACTCTTGGCTGTAGAAACATGGACCGTTGTCTCTCATTACTGTGAGTGGTATACCGTGCCTGGCAAACGTCTCCTTGCAGGTCTTGATGACTGACTTTGACGTGAGGTCCAACAGTTTCACCATTTCCGGGTAGCTGGAGAAGTAGTCGATTAAAAGCACGTAATCACGCCCATTTGTGTGAAAGAGGTCTATCCCCACTTAGACCACGGAGAGGTCACAATCTCATGCTGTTGCAGTGTTTCCTTGGGCTGTGATGGTTGTAATTTCTGGCATGTGGTGCAGTTGAGGACCATGTTGGCAATGTCCTGGCTGATGCCAGGCCAGTAAACTGCCTGCCGAGCTCTGCGTCGACATTTCTCGACCCCAAGGTGACCCTCATGGATCTGTTTGAGCAACATGGTTTGCATGCTTTAGGGAATGACGATTCTATCCAGTTTAAGAAGGATCCCCTCAACAACCGTTAACTCGTCCTTAATGTTGAAGAACTGGGGGCATTGTCCCTTTTGCCAGCCATGTGCGAGGTGCTGCATCACGCGCTGCAGTAGAGGATCTTTGGCCGTTTCTTCGCATATTTGGACAACTCGTTCATCAGTGGCTGGGAGGTTGCTGGCACACAACTGCACCTCAATGTGGTGAATGAAGTCGACCTGTTCACACGGCATGGTGATGGATCGGGATAGGGCATCCGCGATTACCAGCTCCTTACCCGGTGTGTAGACAAGTTCGAAGTCATAGCGGCGGAGACGAAGAAGAATTCGCTGAAGCCGAAGTGTCATATCATTTAAATCCTTCTGGATTATGTGGACTAAGGGCGTGTGGTCTGTTTCCACCGTGAACTTTGGCAGACCATATACGTAGTCATGAAACTTGACTATTCCTGTCAGGAGACCGAAGCACTCTTTTTCGATCTGGGCCGTTGTTCGGTCAGAGTCATGGCCCTGGATGCATATGCCACTGGAGCCCAGGACGAGGAGCACCTCACCAATGCCGTCCTGGCTTGCGTCTGTGGATATTTTGGTATCCCTGGTCGTGTTAAAGAACACCAGTACTGGGGCTGTTGTGAGCTTTGCCTTAAGCTCAAGCCACTCCGCTTGATGCACGGGAGGGCCACTGGAACACTGTGGACTTTTTTACGAGATGCCGGAGGGCTGTGGTGTGGGTTGCCATGTTAGGAATGCATTTTCCTAGAAAATTTACCATCCCAAGGAAACGTAGGACCGCCTTTTTGTCCTCTGGGGTCTTCATGGCATTGATTGCCAGTACCTTGTCAGCATCAGGTTGCACACCCTGCTGGGAAATGTGGTCACCCTGAAACTTGATCGTGGACCGACCAAGTGAGCATTTGTGTCTGTTTAGCTGGAGGCGATTCTTGTGGACCCTCTGAAAAACCTGTCTGATGCGAGCTATGTGATCCTCGGGCGTCGCGGACCAGATGATCACGTCATCCATATGGACTCGCACCCCATCGATGCCTTCCATCATTTGTTCCATTATTCGATGAAAGACTTCGGAAGCTGAGATGATACCGAAAGGCATGCGGTTGTAACAATACCTGCCGAACGGAGTGTTAACTGTACACAGCTTCCTACTGGACTCGACCAGTTGTATCTGCCAGAAGCCACGTGAGGTGTCCAGCTTGGTGAAGAATTTGGCATGAGCCATCTCACAGGTTAATTCTTCCCGCTTCGGGATCGGGAAGTGCTCTCGCATTATGTTCCGATTCAGGTCTTTAGGATCGATGCAAATTCGTAGTTCACCAGAGGGTTTCTTGACGCAGACCATCGAACTTACCCAGTCTGTTGGTTCCGTGACCTTTGAAATGATGCCCTGGTCTTGGAGCTCTCGCAGCTGTGTTTTTAGACGATCCTTGAGGGGAACCGGCACCCGGTGTGGCGCATGGATGACTGGGTTGGCATTCGGTTTGAGTAGTATCTTGTAGCGATACGGGAGCGTGTCCATCCCGTCAAACACATTGTGATATTGCATGAGCCTGTAGATTCGCATCGGGCGAGGCAGTCGCAGGTGCAGAGAACATGGCATGGACTCGCTGGACCAGATTTAGGATTTTGCATGCGTAGGAATCCGGAAAAAGCACGCAAAAGGGCCACTCTCCGCGATGCTCACGCCTTCCATTCTGGCGATGGCCTGCACACTTTCTGCCTCGTGGGAGGCCAGTTTTGCATTTTCTGCTGCCTTAGACCATAAGACCATAAGACATAGGAGCGGAAGTAAGGCCATTCGGCCCATCGAGTCCACTCCACCATTCAATCATGGCTGATTTCAACTCCATTTACCCGCTCTCTCTCCATAGCCCTTAATTCCTCGAGAAATCAAGAATTTATCAACTTCTGTCTTAAAGACACTCAACGTCCCGGCCTCCACCGCCCTCTGTGGCAATGAATTCCACAGACCCACCACTCTCTGGCTGAAGAAATTTCTCCTCATCTCTGTTCTAAAGTGACTCCCTTTTATTCTAAGGCTGTGCCCCCGGGTCCTAGTCTCCCCTGCTAATGGAAACAACTTCCCTACATCCACCCTATCTAAGCCATTCATTGTCTTGTAAGTTTCTATTAGATCTCCCCTCAACCTCCTAAACTCCAATGAATATAATCCCAGGATCCTCAGACGTTCATCGTATGTTAGGCCTACCATTCCTGGGATCATCCGTGTGAATCTCCGCTGGACCCGCTCCAGTGCCAGTATGTCCTTCCTGAGGTGTGGGGCCCAAAATTGCTCACAGTATTCTAAATGGGGCCTAACTAATGCTTTATAAAGCTTCAGAAGTACATCCCTGCTTTTATATTCCAAGCCTCTTGAGATAAATGACAACATTGCATTTGCTTTCTTAATTACGGACTCAACCTGCAAGTTTACCTTTAGAGAATCCTGGACTAGGACTCCCAAGTCCCTTTGCACTTCAGCAGTATGAATTTTATCACCATTTAGAAAATAGTCCACGCCTCTTTTCTTTTTTCCAAAGTGCAAGACCTCGCACTTGCCCACGTTGAATTTCATCAGCCATTTCTTGGACCACTCTCCTAAACTGTCTAAATCTTTCTGCAGCCTCCCCACCTCCTCCATATTACCAGCCCCTCCGCCTATCTTTGTATCATCGGCAAACTTAGCCAGAATGCCCCCAGTCCCGTCATCTAGATCGTTAATATATAAGGAGAACAACTGTGGCCCCAACACTGAACCCTGCGGGACACCACTCGTCACCGGTTGCCATTCCGAAAAAGAACCTTTTATCCCAACTCTCTGCCTTCTGCCTGACAGCCAATCGTCAATCCATGTTAGTACCTTGCCTCGAATACCATAGGCCCTTATTTTACTCAGCAGTCTCCCGTGAGGCACCTTATCAAAGGCCTTTTGGAAGTCAAGATAGATAACATCCATTGGCTCTCCTTGGTCTAACCTATTTGTTATCTCTTCAAAGAACTCTAACAGGTTTGTCAGGCACGACCTCCCCTTACTAAATCCACGCTGACTTGTCCAAATCCAACCCTGCACTTCCAAGAAGTTAGAAATCTCATCCTTAACAATGGATTCTAGAATCTTGCCAACAACCGAGGTTAGGCTAATTGGCCTATAATTTTCCATCTTTTTCCTTGTTCCCTTCTTGAACAGGGGGGTTACAACAGCGATTTTCCAATCCTCTGGGACTTTCCCTGACGCCAGTGACTTTTGAAAGATCATAACTAACGCCTCCACTATTTCTTCAGCTATCTCCTTTAGAACTCTAGGATGTAGCCCATCTGGGCCCGGAGATTTATCAATTTTTAGACCTTTTAGTTTCTCTAGCACTTTCTCCTTTGTGATGGCTACCATATTCAACTCTGCCGCCTGACTCTCCTGAATTGTTGGGATATTACTCATGTCTTCTACTGTGAAGACTGACGCAAAGTACTTATTTAGTTCCTCAGCTATTTCCTTGTCTCCCATCACAAAATTACCAGCGTCATTTTGGAGCGGCCCAATGTCAACTTTTGCCTCCCGTTTGATTTTAATGTATTTAAATAAACTTTTACTATCATTCCTAATGTTACTGGCTAGCCTACCTTCATATTTGATCCTCTCTTTCCTTATTTCTCTCTGTTATCCTCTGTTTGTTTTTGTAGCCTTCCCAATCTTCTGACTTCCCTCTACTCTTTGCCACATTATAGGCTTTCTCTTTTGCTTTGATGCATTCCCTAACTTCCTTTGTCAGCCATGGCTGCCTAATCCCCCCTCTGATAACCTTTCTTTTCTTTGGGATGAACCTCTGTACTGTGTCCTCAATTACTCCCAGAAACTCCTGCCATTGCTGTTCTACTGTGTTTCCCACTAGGCTCTGCTCCCAGTCGATTTTCGTCAGTTCCTCCCTCATGCCCCTGTAGTTACCTTTATTTAACTGTAACACCTTTACATCTGATTCTACCTTCTTTCTTTCAAATTGGAGATTGAATTCAACCATATTATGATCACTGCCTCCTAAGTGCTCCCTTACTTTAAGATCTTTAATCAAGTCTGGCTCATTACATAACACTAAGTCCAGAATGGTCTGTTCCCTCGTGGGCTCCATCACAAGCTGTTCCAAAAAGCCCTCCTGTAAACATTCAATGAATTCCCTTTCCTTGGGTCCACTGGCAGCATTATTTACCCAGTCCACCTGCATATTGAAGTCCCCCATGGTAACTGTGACCTTGCCTTTCTGACATGCACTTTCTATTTTGTGGTGCATTTTGTGCCCCCGGTCCTGACCACTGTTAGGAGGCCTGTACATAACTCCCATTCTGGTTTTTTTGCCTTTGTGGTTCCTCAACTCTACCCACACAGACTCCACATCATCTGACCCTATGTCGTTTAGTGCTATTGATTTAATTTCATTCCTAATTAAGAAGGCAACCCCGCCCCCTCTGCCCACCTCTCTGTCTTTTCGATAGGTTGTGAATCCCTGGATGTTTAAATGCCAGTCCTGAACCCCCTGCAACCATGTCTCTGTGATGCCTACCACATCATACCTGCCAGTCACAATCTGGGCCACAAGCTCATCTACCTTGTTCCGTACACTGCGCGCATTTAAATATAGCACCTTTAATTCTCTATTGACCGTCCCTTTTTGTTTTCTTAGTGTGGTGGACCTTGGTTTACTGAGCCTTTCCATACACTGTGTCATATTTTGTGGGATGGGGACAATCGTAACCACTCTTGAGTTTTGTCTGTTCGTGTTTTTTTGTATTCCTAAGCAGCTACGCTCCCCACTGATTACTTCACCTCTTGGTTCCCTGACTTTCCCTTCCCCCCCCAATCTTTAGTTTAAAGTCCTATTGACCACCCTATTTACATTTTCGCCAGAACACTGGTCCCAGCTGGGTTCAGGTGGAGACCATCCCAACGGTATAGGTCCCCCCTGTCCCAAAACTGATGCCAGTGTTCCATGAAAAGGAACCCCTCATTCCCACACCACTCTTTCAGCCACGTGTTAACTTCCCATATTCTTGCCTCCCTATGCCAATTTGCACGTGGCTCGGGCAGTAATCCGGAGATTATGACCCTTGAGGACCTGTTTTTTAATTTGAATCCTAGCTCTTTATAATCTCTAAACAGGTCCTCTTTCCTAGACTTGCCTATGTTGTTGGTACCGACATGGACCACAACAACTGGATCCTCCCCCTCCCTCTCCAGTATCCTTTCAAGCCGGTCAGAGATGTCCCGCATCCTAGCACCGGGCAGGCAACATACCATGCGGGACTCTTTATCCTGCTCACAAAGGATACTATCTATCCCCCTGATAATAGAATCCCCTACAACTACAACTTGCCTATTTACTCCCTCCCCTTGAATGGCCTGCTGAACCATGGTGCCTTGGTCAGCTGACTCATCCTTCCTGCAGCCCTGTTCGCCATCCACACAGGGAGCAAGTGCCTCATACCTGTTGGACAGAGTCAAGGGCTGAGGCTCCTGAGTTCCTGACTGCTGGTTCCCTTTACCTGCCTGACTTGCAGTCACACCCTGCTGTCCCTGGCCACTGGCAGGATTTAAACTACTTACTCTGACAGGTGTGACTGCCTCCCGAAACACAGTGTCCAAGTAAGTCTCCCCCTCCCGGATGTGCCTCAGTGTTTGAAGCTCAGACTCCAGCTCATCAACTCTGAGCCGGAGCTCTTCAAGCAGCCAACACTTACTGCAGATGTGGTCGCTGCAGCTCGCAATGGGATCTGGCAGCTCCCACATCAAGCAGCTCAAGCACATCACCTGACCAGCCATCACTAATTAATTAATTAGTTTAATTTAGGTTTATGGTGGGGGCAGCTTCAGCCAATCAGACACTAATCTACACTGCACTTTTAACTGAAAAACAGCACAATTAGATTAACCACTTACCTTTCCTGGATACCTCACTGCACCAAACTACCAAATTCTCACTGTCTGTATCTCTCTCACTCCGGCTGTGTCTCCTTGACCAGCGCAATGCTAATAATATAATATAATAATGCTAATAATAATAATATAATATGGCACTTACCACACACCAATGGATCTTATTATTAGGTTAGAGGAGGCGGGTGGGTGGGAGACACTACACGTGTAGTGTCTCGGGTTACCTCTCCACCAGAATGTATTGGTTGGGGGGGCGGGGGCCTTCCCAGAAGTCCGCGGGTCGAACTTCCGGTTCCCGCCTTATATTAAAAAAAATAACAAATAGAACAGAAAAGAAGAACAGAAATGGGACCAGGTAAGTGTTTTTAAATCAAAAACTTACCTCCCAGAAATCCCTTGCGCACCGCTTCCGCCGAAATCCAAAGGCCTGCTCCTGTAAAGGTAAGTGTTTTTAAAGTAAAAACTTACCTCCCTTGATGCGGGAGTATCGATTGCTGGCAAATTCATGAACAACACATGTTTCGATGGGAACAGAGAGGGTCATCCTTTTGATTTTGAGGAACTGCTCCCGCAGGGAGACGGAATGGACCCCGAAAACGATCTGATCCCGGATCATGGAATCAGCAGTTGAGTCATAATTACATGACTGCGCTAGGATGCGGAGATGGGTCAAAAAGGACTGAAAAGGTCCTTACCCTGAAGCCTCTGTTGGAAGATGTACCGTTCAAAACTTTCATTCACCTCGACTTCGCAGTGGCTGTCGAATTTCAGCAGAACTGTCTAAAATTCCGTCTTGTCTTCGGCATCGGCAAACGTGAGCGAGTTAAAGATGTGGATGGCGTGATCCCCCGCAGTCGACAGGAACAGCGCGATCTTCATGGAATCTGATGCTGCCTCGAGGTCGGAGGCCTCGATATACAGGAGGAACTTCTGTTTGAAGACCTTCCAGTTGGAGCCGAGGTTACCGGAGATCCGGAGTTGCGGAGGGGGCTGGATCTTTTCCATGCCGCTGGATGGTTGCTTGCTGGTCGTTGCAGATTCACTCGAGGTAGGTTTGTTAGAATTAATAGTTTCCTGGTACCAAATGCTGACTTGACCAGCATTGCACTGGGCAAGGAGACACAGCCTGAGTGAGTGAGGCACAGACAGAGTGAGAATTTGGTAATTTGGTGCAGTGAGGTAACCAGGAAAGGTAAGTGGTTAATCTAATTGTGCTGTTTTTCAGTTAAAAGTGCAGTGTAGATTAGTGTCTGATTGGCTGAAGCTGCCCCCACCCTAATTGCTGAGAGGCAGTTATCTGGCAGTCACCTGAGGCCTGTTAAGGGGCACAAAGGTACACATTGTATTCTTCTCTTTGAAGTTTTAGTGTGAGTCATCCTAAAGTCTGAATAAAAGACAGACAGAAAGCGCATTTAGTAAGCATTGCGCTGGTCAAGGAGACACAGCCTGAGTGAGTGAGACACAGACAGAGTGAGAATTTGGTAATTTGGTGCAGTGAGGTAATTCGGTGAAGAGTGGAAGAAGGTGCTTTTTCCCGACTGTTTTGTTCTCACTTTTTCTTCGGGCCTAATTTTGGGAGCCGTTCGGAGGAGGAGGAGCAGTCTCTGTGAGTATAAAAACCTAACGGTAACTTCCTGTTTTCCAGTTTTTTTTTTCCAAAAGTGACGTCAGAGGGAAGTTGTGATCTGATTGGTTGATAGCAAATCAGCCCCAAATTTTAAAAAAAAATACAGCTAAACTCGTAAACTTAAATTAAACTAATTAATTAATTAGTGATGGCTGGTCAGGTGATGTGCTTGAGCTGCTTGATGTGGGAGCTGGCAGATCCCATTGCGAGCTGCAGCGACCACATCTGCAGTAAGTGTTGGCTGCTCGAAGAGCTCCGGCTCAGAGTTGATGAGCTGGAGTCTGAGCTTCAAACACTGAGGCACATCCGGGAGGGGGAGACTTACTTGGACACTGTGTTTCAGGAGGCAGTCACACCTGTCAGAGTAAGTAGTTTAAATCCTGCCAGTGGCCAGGGACAGCAGGGTGTGACTGCAAGTCAGGCAGGTAAAGGGAACCAGCAGTCAGGAACTCAGGAGCCTCAGCCCTTGACCCTGTCCAACAGGTATGAGGCACTTGCTCCCTGTGTGAATGGCGAACAGGGCTGCAGGAAGGATGAGTCAGCTGACCAAGGCACCATGGTTCAGCAGGCCATTCAAGGGGAGGGAGTAAATAGGCAAGTTGTAGTTGTAGGGGATTCTATTATCAGGGGGATAGATAGTATCCTTTGTGAGCAGGATAAAGAGTCCCACATGGTATGTTGCCTGCCCGGTGCTAGGGTGCGGGACATCTCTGACCGGCTTGAAAGGATACTGGAGAGGGAGGGGGAGGATCCAGTTGTTGTGGTCAATGTCGGTACCAATAACATAAGCAAGTCTAGAAAAGAGGACCTGTTTCGAGATTATAAACAGCTAGGATTCAAATTAAAAAACAGGTCCTCAAGGGTCATAATCTCCGGATTACTGCCCGAGCCACGTGCAAATTGGCAAGAATAAGGGAAGTTAACACGTGGCTGAAAGAGTGGTGTGGGAAAGAGGGGTTCCTTTTCATGGGACACTGGCATCAGTTTTGGGACAGGGGGGACCTATACAGTTGGGATGGTCTCCACCTGAACTGAGCTGGGACCAGTGTTCTGGCGAAAAGAGTAAATAGGGTGGTCAATAGGACTTTAAACTAGAGATTGGGGGGAAGGGAAAGTCAGGGAACCAAGAGGTGAAGTAATCAGTGGGAAGCATAGCTGCTTAGGAATACAAAAAAGTACGAAAAGACAGAACTCAGGAGAGGTTACGATGTAACCACAAAGGCAAAAAAACCATAATGGGAGTTATGTACAGGCCTCCTAACAGTGGTCAGGACCAGGGGCACAAAATGCACCACGAAATAGAAAGTGCATGTCAGAAAGGCAAGGTCACAGTGATCATGGGGGACTTCAATATGCAGGTGGACTGGGCAAATAATGCTGCCAGTGGACCCAAGGAAAGGGAATTCAATGAATGTTTACAGGAGGGCTTTTTGGAACAGCTTCTGATGAAGCCCACGAGGGGACAGGCCATTCTGGACTTAGTGTTATGTAATGAGCCAGACTTGATTAAAGATCATAGAATTTACAGTGCAGAAGGAGGCCATTCGGCCCATCAAGTCTGCACCGGCACTTGGAAAGAGCACCCTACCCAAGGTCAACACCTCCACCCTGTCCCCATAACCCAGTAACCCCACCCAACACTAAGGGCAATTTTGGACACTAAGGGCAATTTATCATGGCCAATCCACCTAACCTGCACATCTTTGGGCTGTGGGAGGAAACTGGAGCACCCGGAGGAAACCCACGCACACACGGGGAGGATGTGCAGACTCCGCACAGACAGTGACCCAAGCCGGAATGGAACCTGGGACCCAGGAGCTGTGAAGCAATTGTGCTATCCACAATGCTACCGTGCTGCCCTGATGATCTTAAAGTAAGGGAACACCTAGGAGGCAGTGATCATAATATGGTAGAATTCAATCTGCAATTTGAAAGAAAGAAGGTAGAATCAGATGTAAAGGTGTTACAGTTAAATAAAGGTAACTACAGGGGCATGAGGGAGGAACTGACGAAAATCGACTGGGAGCAGAGCCTAGTGGGAAACACAGTAGAACAGCAATGGCAGGAGTTTCTGGGAGTAATTGAGGACACAGTACAGAGGTTCATCCCAAAGAAAAGAAAGGTTATCAGAGGGGGGATTAGGCAGCCATGGCTGACAAAGGAAGTTAGGGAATGCATCAAAGCAAAAGAGAAAGCCTATAATGTGGCAAAGAGTAGAGGGAAGTCAGAAGATTGGGAAGGCTACAAAAACAAACAGAGGATAACAGAGAGAAATAAGGAAAGAGAGGATCAAATATGAAGGTAGGCTAGCCAGTAACATTAGGAATGATAGTAAAAGTTTATTTAAATACATTAAAATCAAACGGGAGGCAAAAGTTGACATTGGGCCGCTCCAAAATGACGCTGGTAATTTTGTGATGGGAGACAAGGAAATAGCTGAGGAACTAAATAAGTACTTTGCGTCAGTCTTCACAGTAGAAGACATGAGTAATATCCCAACAATTCAGGAGAGTCAGGCGGCAGAGTTGAATATGGTAGCCATCACAAAGGAGAAAGTGCTAGAGAAACTAAAAGGTCTAAAAATTGATAAATCTCCGGGCCCAGATGGGCTACATCCTAGAGTTCAAAAGGAGATAGCTGAAGAAATAGTGGAGGCGTTAGTTATGATCTTTCAAAAGTCACTGGCGTCAGGGAAAGTCCCAGAGGATTGGAAAATCGCTGTTGTAACCCCCCTGTTCAAGAAGGGAACAAGAAAAAAGATGGAAAATTATAGGCCAATTAGCCTAACCTCGGTTGTTGGCAAGATTCTAGAATCCATTGTTAAGGATGAGATTTCTAAATTCTTGGAAATGCAGGGTCGGATTTGGACAAGTCAGCATGGATTTAGTAAGGGGAGGTCGTGCCTGACAAACCTGTTAGAGTTCTTTGAAGAGATAACAAATAGGTTAGACCAAGGAGAGCCAATGGATGTTATCTATCTTGACTTCCAAAAGGCCTTTGATAAGGTGCCTCACGGGAGACTGCTGAGTAAAATAAGGGCCCATGGTATTCGAGGCAAGGTACTAACATGGATTGACGATTGGCTGTCAGGCAGAAGGCAGAGAGTTGGGATAAAAGGTTCTTTTTCGGAATGGCAACCGGTGACGAGTGGTGTCCCGCAGGGTTCAGTGTTGGGGCCACAGCTGTTCTCTTTATATATTAACGATCTAGATGACGGGACTGAGGGCATTCTGGCTAAGTTTGCCAATGATACAAAGATAGGCGGAGGGGCAGGTAGTATGGAGGAGGTGGGGAGGCTGCAGAAAGATTTAGACAGTTTAGGAGAGTGGTCCAAGAAATGGCTGATGAAATTCAACGTGGGCAAGTGCGAGGTCTTGCACTTTGGAAAAAAGAATAGAGGCGTGGACTATTTTCTATACGGTGACAAAATTCATAATGCTGAAGTGCAAAGGGACTTGGGAGTCCTAGTCCAGGATTCTCTAAAGGTAAACTTGCAGGTTGAGTCCGTAATTAAGAAAGCAAATGCAATGTTGTCATTCATCTCAAGAGGCTTGGAATATAAAAGCAGGGATGTACTTCTGAAGCTTTATGAAGCATTAGTTAGGCCCCATTTAGAATACTGTGAGCAATTTTGGGCCCCACACCTCAGGAAGGACATACTGGCACTGGAGCGGGTCCAGCGGAGATTCACACGGATGATCCCAGGAATGGTAGGCCTAACATACGATGAACGTCTGAGGATCCTGGGATTATATTCATTGGAGTTTAGGAGGTTGAGGGGAGATCTAATAGAAACTTACAAGATAATGAATGGCTTAGATAGGGTGGATGTAGGGAAGTTGTTTCCATTAGCAGGGGAGACTAGGACCCGGGGGCACAGCCTTAGAATAAAAGGGAGTCACTTTAGAACAGAGATGAGGAGAAATTTCTTCAGCCAGAGAGTGGTGGGTCTGTGGAATTCATTGCCACAGAGGGCGGTGGAGGCCGGGACGTTGAGTGTCTTTAAGACAGAAGTTGATAAATTCTTGATTTCTCGAGGAATTAAGACTATGGTGAGAGAGCGGGTAAATGGAGTTGAAATCAGCCATGATTGAATGGTGGAGTGGACTCGATGGGCCGAATGGCCTTACTTCCGCTCCTATGTCTTATGGTCTTATGATGTGTTTTGTGAGTTGGTTTAACACTGACTGCAACTGGATGCAGTAAGACGAGAAACAGGCTTCCAACACAGGAGATGGTTCAACACTGTTTTATTGAACCTGCTGACAAAAGTGGAGTTTTTAACATGCCCGCCTTTATTTTCTACATGTTCTTCCTGTGACAGAAGTACTATTCATTTCATTTGTCCTTAAGATATGAGTGTTACTGGCATGGCCTTTCATGAAAGCAGTTTATTGGTGTTAAAAAAGCAACATTTAAAGAGTGGCCTGTCTGTAGCCTGGTGAGTGATTCATTGAAATAATGAATGATTTAGTTAAAATACAAATGATATTTGTTATGTAACTTAACTTGTTCGGATATTAATAAGCCTTCATATGAAGGATATTTTATTGGAGATACTTGGCTAACCTTTTGGGTTCACCTGGCGGAGGGAGGAATTTCAGACAACACTAGCATTTAAATGCAATTTTCCCATTATATGAATGGAAGACCTTGATTCTTAAGTTACTTTATGAATGTAGCTAACATTAAAGAATGTTGTAAAAAGAAATCCTGTCCAGTAACAGCCACTGTGAGTTGCCTCGAGCGAGGTGAAGATCAAATACACAGTTGACGTCCCCTCCAAAGATCAAGTTTAGATGTCCAGGTCACGAATGGAAGCCAACCAACGGAATTCTCTCTTCCTAAGACTTAATGTTGACGCTGGCGGAGGATTCGTGGAGTTCCACGACAGCAAAACTGGCGCCGCACCTGGACAAAGCACGGTAGCACAGTGGTTAGCACTGTCGCTTCACAGCGCCAGGGTCCCAGGTTCGATTCCAGGCTTGTGTCACTGTCTGTGTGGAGATTGCACTTTCTCCCCGTGTCTGCGAGGGTTTCCTCCGGGTGCTCCAGTTTCCTCCCACAGTCCAAAGATGTGCAGGTTAGGTGGAGTGGCCATGCTGAATTGTCGTTAGTGTCCAAAAGGGTTGGCTGGGGTTACTGGGTTACAGGGATGGGGTGGAGGTGTGGGCTTAAGTGGGGTGCTCTTTCCAAGGGCTTGCGCAGGCCCGATGGGCCGAATGGCCTCCTTCTGCACTGTAAATTCTATGATTCTATTCTATAATTCAGCTACTGTTAAAGGGCTAGCACCGGCACCACGTGGAACACTATCGATTCCAATGCGAAACAGTGCCGGATTCGGCGTGTCCGAGATTGACACTCAGGAGGCTAACAAGCTGCAGCCGCATCTATACACTTCACTCCCCCACACACCATCCCAGCCAACATGGTGGCAGCGAGGAGAGCGGCACCATGGTTCGCAGATGCTGAGCTGGAGAATCACCTGGATGTGGTGGAGGAGAGACAGTTGACCCTGTACCCCGACCCGGGAATGATGCTGCCAGCCTCCGTTATTTGCCGTGCCTGGGCGCAGGAGGCAGAGGCGGTCAGCGCCGTGAGCAATACCGTCTGGACCATCCAGCAGTGCCGGAACAAACTGCACAACCTCCTCAGGGCGACCAGGGTGAGTAGGCAGTACTGTGCCCTTGGTACTAACCTGGGCCCAAACACCCATAACCCGATCCAGCCCCTACCTAGAGGGTGTCCAAACCCCCACCCTGCACAACATGCCGGCACCCATACTGCCATGGCAAGGTGCTCTGGCTTCTAAGGCCAACAGCTACCCACCCCCTGGGCTGCATGCGGCGGACTGTCTAACACTGTCGTTTTTTGTCCTGCCCCACCATCCCCAGGAGAAGGCCACCCAGAACCGTCGGAATGGGAGAAAACTGGCGGGGGACCTGTGACCCCTCACCGTGGCAGGGCCTTGGACATGCTTGGTGACCCAGAGGAAAGGGAAGTCGCCGGGGTTGAGTTCGGCTGTGGGCGAGGAAGTGAGACCCCGTTGAGTTGCGGTTTCCTATGACAGTGTGTTAATCCCTCCCTCAAAACCACCTCACCACCCTCACCCCCACCCTCACAGCACCCTCATCCTCAACATCACCCTCATCCCGCACCACGCTCATCCTCAGCATTACCCTCACCCCCGCACAACCCTCACCCCCCCCCCCCCCCCATCACCCTCCCTCCCACTACCCCCCCGGCCTGTAGTCTAATCATGTGTCTTGCAGGATCTGTTGGTGATGGAGCGGGTCCATCTGGTGTCCCCCACCCTCAGACAGTGCCACAGCAGGAGCCTCCCCGTGAGCCGAGCAGTGACGAGGAGAGGAGCTTGGACGGCACCCCTCGATCCGAAACCCAGGACACCCCAGAGCACGGGTCCGAGGATGACACTGACTTCCCGTCACAGCTGTCATCAATATCCTCCAGCATCCCATAGACGCTTACCTCATTGGGCACTTTAGTGAAAAGGCCCCTGGGACACTGTCTGGTGCGCACTACACACCTCATCCGGTACAGCAGGTGGAGGTAGGAACTCCCGAGGAGGCGGACGGTTGGAGGGCAGGCTGATCTCAGGAACTAGCTGCCGTCCAGGCAGGTTTCGGTCATCTGGAACGGACACTCTCATCAATGGTGGAGATGCAGTCGCAGAGCCAGGGAATACATGAGGGGTTGTCGGCGAGCATCCAGTACCTGCAGATGCAGCTGGAGGAGTCCAACTGCGTGCAGGACCATGCGTGCCACCCAGGCCAACACTGCACGGCTGCCGGCGGGCTGGAGGCATTGGGGGCGGGAGTTTTGGCGATTGATCAGCATGTCTAAAGCCTGGGGCATTCTGTGCAGGAGCTGGCCGAGGCCCAGTACAGCGTTGCCGCCTCACAGGCAGCCATGTCCCAGAGCCATCTAGAAATCGCAGCAGCACTACTGAGTGTGGCCCAGTCACAGCAGGCCATGGCTGAGAACATTGCTCAGGCGCTGGCCGAGCTGCCGCAGACACAGAGGGACATGGCCCAATCCCAGAGGGAGATGGCGCAGTCACTGACTGATTTCTGATTTGACACAGACCCTGTGAGGGGGGGGGGGAGGAATGAGCGGATGTTGTGAGTGATCTGGGCTCCCTCCCCCCCCCCCCCCCACCCCCCTGACCATCCCCACCACCGTCACCCTCGGGATCCAATGGCACCATGTGATGGAACGACCTGTTCACATGCAGGGTTCACCCGGGTGGACGGTGGAAAGTGCTTCCGTGGGTAGGAGTCAGACGATGACATATGTTGCGGAGCACCAGAGCTCATCGCAGAGCGGGTTGTCATCATCCTCCATCCCATGGACTACACCCGGTGTTACAGCCAACCCAAGTCCCACACCCTGTAGTGCCACAGGTATGTATCACAGAGAGGGTTGTAGGCGAGGGGTTGAACCGGGGGGAGCGGGTTGGGGGGCGGGTGGGGTGCGGGCTGGGGGCACCCATATGGTCGGTGTATCTCTGCAGATCCACGGGCAAAGGTGGGTGGTCAGTGGAGTGTGCCTTGATGGCTGCCTTGCAGGCTGTGGCGATGGCGGTCCATGTCTGGGCATTGCCCCAGTCCCGTGGGGAGTCACTCTGGCCACATGGCCCGTTCCTCAGTCACCACCCCCCCCCCTCGGCCCTGGCAGAGCCTCTCCACCCCCCCCCCCCCATCCCAGCTAGTTCGGCAAGTGTCTGGGCCGCCCATGGTCGCACCTCTCTGTGTCCTACCTCCTCTCTGTCTCCCCCTCATCAGCCATAATGCCGGTTTCACAATGTTTAAAAGCACAGGTGAACTGCAACGTCGGGAACTCGGTCCATCGGAGGCAGAGAATCGCGTAGGCCTCAGAGAATGCTGGGTAAGGCCTTCTAATGACATGCAAATGGTATTTACTGTATGTGCACTCCGGACCGCTTTGATACCGCTGTCGTGGTGATGGAGAATTGCGATTTGGCGTCAAATCGGCGACCGCTGCGATTTCAGCGCCAGAACTGATTCTCTGCCCAATCGCATTTCCCGTTTCTGGTGTCAGCCAACGGAGAATCCTGCCCAAAACTGTTCTAATGAATGCCACATTGTCCCAGTCTGACGCGTAGACAATTAGCAGTACCACCAATGTACCCGCCAACGACCGACTGACCACCACAAATCTGCCATTGGGATCCGCTAGGGTCCTGGTGGCTGAAATAAGGACCCGTTTATTAACCAAGATCGCTGCACCTGGGCCCGTCCAACAATCCTGAATGGAACACCTGTAACACTCACCCCTTCTGCAGTCTGGTCTGATCATTTACCCGCAAATGGGTCTTCTGCAAAAACACCATATCAGCACTTAGATTCTTTCGATGAGGAAAAACTCTCAACTTTTTTTACTGGGCCGCCCAACCCCTTATTCTCCATGTGACCAGCTGAATTGGGGGCTTCCCACCCCTCCTCATCCCTGAGTCAGCCATTCCCACTGCCAGGGGCTGCCAAGGACCTACTTAAAATAACGGCCCAAGCCCACCCAAGAAGCCGCCAAACCCATTCACAAAGCGAGATAAAGAAAATCTCATAATCACCATCAGCCAACTAACCCCTCCCGCTCCCCATCCCATTCCCCTTCCTCCCTCCCCCAGCCAACACCCCAACCAAATATACATATAAATAACCAAAATCCCCTCCCCTCCAACCACCAACTACTCACAGATGTTAAGTTCATCAAACCACATGAGACTGGTTCGACAGCAGCAGTCCCTCCTCCAACTGACTCCTGTTAACTATCTGAATGTAATGCTGCCCCCCCCCCCCTCAAGGACAAAGACTTTATCGCCCACCCTGCTTTTGGGTCTCCTTCTTTAAAGATTCCACTTGTCAAATTACTCCTGCTTCTGCTGTTTTCTGAAAAGCAAGCATAATTTTCCTCCCTCTGTATCTGGAATACTCACGCTATGCAGGAGTTGTTACGGAGTCTTAAAAAGACAATCTAAATGCAGCTAAACTCCAAGCAGCAAATTTATTAATCATAATGGTGGTAATAATTGAATAAGAACATGCAACACTTGAAGGTTAATTACATTTCCAGTTGCTGAATAAGATGTCAAAATAGTTGTGTTTCTGCCTCCTGAACATCATCTGTTACCTTGAATTATTTATGCAGGAAGCAGATGTTAGCTGCTGCTGAGGAGAATGTAGAACAGACTTGGTGCCTAGGCTGTTAGCAGTATTTCAGACAGTAACATGTTGGTCGACATGGTGGATTTTCACTCGTGAACTGTTTCATTGTGCATGGTGTTAATTCTATCTGTTTGGTAAAATGACCAACATTATCCCTGTTACGATCTTAAGTGTGAACAGATGGGTCAACAGTAAGCAACAAAATGGATGATCTCACCAAACTTGTCTTACCTTCTTTAGCATTAAAGCTACAATGATCCAAATTACTTGCTCCTGGAATTCCTTTCAACCATTTGTTTGAATTGAACGTATAATAAATGTAGAGGGTATGAAGTTTTGTAGTTTCATGCTGTTGGCAGCTTCATCGTGAGTAGGCTGGTGTTTTGCAGGAAGGATGGCATTGCGACCTGTCTGAAATGTCCAGTTTAGTTCCAGGTCACGACCCCTCATTATGTCAACTTCACTGGCTAAAATGGAATTTTCAAATGAAAATGACTTGATTGGCCTGGGGCATAAGTTCGGTACCCAACCGGTGATGCTGAAAGCAGCTTGGAGATGCGACACAGCAGGCTCTTTGAAAAGGTGCAGCAGCCAAGACTGGGCCTGCCGCTCGCTGTGGAGATGGTTGGCCAGCAGAAGGTAGGAGACTGGGCCAGTGCTGCCAATGACTGGCAAAGCTTTTGACACCTCCTTGGATGCCTTCACTGAGGCTGTGTCTGAGAGGCAGGGCATATTGTTCCCATTCTGGCTGGACATCCCCAACCCCGCGCTGCCCCCCCCCCCCACCACCACCACCTCCACCCCACTCCCTGGCCACCAGGGAACAAAGGACATGGCCAGAGGTGGCAGTGGAGATGAGTCACTGAGTGGCTAGGAGGATGCAGCTCCAGGGCAAATGTTTCAATGACCTCATAACTTCTGGTAACGTGAGTGGCAAGTGGCACCCGGGTGACAGGCCTGGAACTCTGTACACAGCAGCATGTACATGGGTTCAGCAGTCTGGATGTCCTCAGTGCTCCCTAACATTATCAGAGCGAGTGTCCAATCACATTACTGAGATGTCAGCCATCCTCACACGCAGCCTATTCATGAATCATTCACCCTTTGGGGCAGCACGGTAGCATTGTGGATAGCACAATTGCTTCACAGCTCCAGGGTCCCAGGTTGGATTACGGCTTGGGTCACTGTCTGTGCGGAGTCTGCACATCCTCCCCGTGTGTGCGTGGGTTTCCTCCGGGTGCTCCGGTTTCCTCCCACAGTCCAAAGATGTGCAGGTTAGGTGGATTGGCCATGATAAATTGCCCTTAGTGTCCAAAATTGCCCTTAGTGTTGGGTGGGGTTACTGGTTACTGGGTTATGGGGATAGGGTGGAGGTGTTGACCTTGGGTAGGGTGCTCTTTCCAAGAGCCGGTGCAGACTCGATGTTGAATGGCCTCCTTCTGCACTGTAAATTCTATGATAATCTTTATCCTGAGGGGAAGCGCAATATCAGCGAAAAGGGTCAGGCAAGATGCACAACAATGTGCCGGACATTCACCAACTCATCACCATGGAGGAGACGGTGCTAGGCATCACGTGTTGCCATTGTGGCAGGCATTGGTGATGGCGAGGCTGGGAGCCAAGGAAAGCAGGATCTTTGGAGAGCTGCATCATCAGGTGAAGGGCATGGAAAAGAGCCCTGTCCAATGTGCACTGTGGCTTGATGACCTGCTGCCATTGATGGGCTTGATTGTGCTGAAGCACTGGCTGAATTCTCCAAGTTCTCATCGTCACTTTCTTCTTGTGTCACCTATAGAGCCTTCAGCTGAGCCATGCAAAGTGGGCCAATGCAAATATCACCAGCCTCCACCCGACCAGGACTGCCACATCATGCCTCCTCATCAACCACTAATACAGAAACACTCAACACGTTACAGTGGTGCAGTGGTTAGCACTGTTGCCTCACAGCGCCAGGGCCCCGGGTTCAATTTTGGCCTTAGGTGACTCTCTGTATAGTTTGCACATTCTCCCCGTGTCTGCATGGGTTTCCTCCGTGTACTCCTGTTTCCTCCCACAGTCCAAAGATGTGCAGGTTAGGTGGCTTGGCCATGCTAAATTGCCCCTTAGTGTCCAAAGATGTACAGGTTAGGTGGGGTCACGGGGATAAGGTGGGAGAGTGGGCCGAGATAAGGTGTTCTTTCAAAGGGTCAGTGCAGACTTGATGGGCCGAATGGCCTTCTTCTGCACTGTTGGTATTCTATGGGTTCTATATTCTAACCTCGGTGGGGCCACACTCTAGATTAGTGTGGGGATCATTTGGTGAGCATCATATCACTAGTGAACAGGAAGAGGACAAGGATGCTGGGCCCCAACCAACACAAACAAGAGCGTTGTTTCTGGAGGACCAGAGACAGAAATCCCTGGTGCACTGCAGAGACATGGACAGGCAATGGAGGTGTCCATGCTGCACATGCGCTTCATCATGGCCAAGGATTTTAATCAGGTCACAAGGCCCTGTGACAGAAGCTGCCTTACAATGATGTGGGTGCGACGTTCTGTGGAGGAGCCCACGCAGGCACCTCCAAGACCAGGACAGGACCCACGGGTACCCCAGCTGGATGCAACTAGAATGGAGCAGGCTGCCTCCACCTCTTTCTCACCACAGTGGAATCATCTCATAGGAGTGTGAATGTGAGTGCAAGGCACCATGCCAATGGCTGCGCTGGATAGCCAGCTGGGTGATGTTTGCTCTGTTTCTGTTTTCACTGATTGTATTGCCCAGATTTCTGTATGCTTTCATGTGTTGTGGGGATTGGCAAGATGGTTTAGGAGGGTATGAGGGAAGAAGGGTATCTGGGATGAATGTGAGGGGATGGCATCATGGATTTATACAAGTTACATAGAATTTACAGTGCAGAAGGAGGCCATTCGGCCCATCGAGTCTGCACTGGCTCTTGGAAAGAGCACCCTACCCAAGTCCACACCTCCACCCTATCCCCATAACCCAGTAACCCCACCCATCACCAAGGGCAATTTTGGACACTAAGGGCAATTTAGCTTGGCCAATCCACCTAACCTGCACATCTTTGGACTGTGAAAGGAAACCGGAGCACCTGGAGGAAACCCACACAGACACGGGGAGAACGTGCAGACTCCGCACAGACAATGACCCGGCGGGGAATCGAACCTGGGGCCCTGGAGCTGTGAAGCAATTGTGCTAACCACCATGCTACAGTGCTGCCCTAAGTGGCGGGTTTGTGATGTGAGTCGATGGGGGCTGCCAGTGGTTTGTGCAGCAGGATTTTCCTCTGCCAACCTCTTGCTGCCCAGGTGAAGTCAGAAACCTGATACCCCTCTGAAGAATACCACTTCTCGCTGTTGAGAAATACAAGCCTCTCAACATCAGGGATGGCAACCCTTTGCCACTAATTGAGCAGCTGAGCATTGATTTTTCTGAGTTTACCAATGCCCCCTTTCACATGATGGCTCCGCGATGTGTTGCATGTCAGATAATCCTGACACATTCCAAACACTCTGGCTGCCTGCAGATTGAAATGGGCCCAGTGAGGCCTTTGAATTGGTTCCATGTGTAGCTTAAGTATTTGAGGCAGTGACGACCTAGATGGGCCTATTGGGGTTGCAGGGATAGGGCAGGGGAGTGGGCCTTGGGATGGTGGCTCTTTCAGAGTGTCAGCGTAGACTCGATGGGCCAAATGGTCTCCTTCTGAACTGTAGGAATTCTATGATGGGATCCAGTGCCACCCTCTGGGAAGGTGATTTTCAAATTGCACTCATTCCTGTCCCCTCCTGCAATTCTGGCACGAGGGACCTTATCTGAACACATTGAAGGTTGTCAATGTTTCACTTAACATATCAATGACCAGAAATGGATTTGAAATGTAGTTTGATGATAACTCTAAACAAGTTGAAAATAACTTTCTTTGACTTGTACTTGGTTACATGACTCTACTTTCTATCGGCTCTGTGACTGCTGCATGAATGTTGCTGGAAATCCTACGGGGAAGTTAAGAACTCACCTTGTGTTGTTCAGAGTGCACTTTGACGATACCATTTTGGGAAGGCATTTGCAATAGTTTATCTGTTGGAATGAAGATTTATCTCCCGAGTTTTGATGAATTGATTATTCTTGATGACAGCTGCAAGAGTAATAGCGTTTTTATTAAACTTGTGTCTAATGGGTTTTCTCATAGAAAGGAAATGAGTTTACAAAGCTATAAGTAATTGTACCTTTTGATGGACGAGTTCATACTGAGATGTGGGTGATTTTGTGAGGGTTTCTCCTTGTGTTGAAGCATCAGCATTGTAAAATTCCAGCATTTATGAGGTTAAGGAGGGCAGCTATGGGATGGGGGATAACATTTCCTTAAATCTTTTTCGAAAGAACAGGAAATGGTGTAACTTGTTGGCATCTGAAAGCAATGGTGGATGTTTCAGTCAGCAATCTTCATTGGGGCTTTCCAGAAACTGTATTCATTGTTCTTTCAAGTGATTGACACTTACTGTCCAGCCATAGTTGTTCTGATTTCCCATTGAAACCACCCATGCCGCTAGGAAACCCACAGGCAGGGGTGCACTGCCGGTAGGAAAAGAGTATCCCAACGGCCGGAAAATTCCAGCCTCGATTTGATACAACTGAGTGAATTGTTTTTTTGTATTCTTTCACGGGATGTGGGCGCCGCTGGTTAGGTCTACATTTATTACCATCCCTAATTGCCCTTGAGAAGGTGGTAGTGAGCTGCCACCTTGAACCGCTGCACTCCCTGTGGTGTAGGAACACCAACAGTGCTGTTACGGAGGGAGGTTGCCAGGCCTCTTGAGTGTTGTTAAGAGTTGGCATAGGACTGGAATCATATAAAGAGCAGATCGAAGGATGTAGACCTTCCTTTCCACAAAGGTATTAGAGGACCAATTGGAATTTTCCAGCAATCTACCAGCTTCATGGTCACTTGCACTAATATCAGGGCCGCGATTCTCCCATTTGAAGACTAAGTGCTCCCGCCAGCAAGAAATCAAGGCCGTTTCCCGCTGGTGCTAGGAGCGACACTGACAAGCCATTCAATGGCACTAAGAATTTGTTTTCCACATGATTGGGCTTTATCTTGGTCCTGAGAAGGCTGGGGCCTAAACCCGCTGACAGGTTCCTTTCCTCAAAGATTGGGACACCCTTTAAAAAGGCTCCCTGATCTCAGAATACTGTTGTAGCAGCAACCCTCCAATCAGCAAGTTCCCCCACCCTCAGTCCCCCCCTTCAGGCCTCGCCCTTGGCAGTGCCTACTTGGCACCTTCCTAAAGAGAGCAGGTGCAGAGGAAGCACTCAGACAGAGCTCCTGGTCTTTCTTGGAAGCTTTTCAGAACAAAGAGACAGCCATTTTTTAATTCAAAAACTGCGGTTAGAAAGAATATCTGCTCAAAAGAGGAAATACTTCAGAGTTAATGGACTCCTGTAGAGCTACATAAATAAACAAAGGTTATCCTTCTTTTGAAACTACCTGAACCTGTCAATCAAAAGGATTTTAAAAGACAATGGGTCATGAAATTGAATGTAAACAATGCAGTTTAAAGATTTTAGGCTTCTAGGCATGCACGCAAGATTGAGAAAGATAAAGGGCAATTAAATTGACTGTGAAAAATAATTTCAAAGGGTTCCACCGCATTCAAGGGAAGATGTTTTCCTCCATCTCACAGATCTTTCATTTTATCACACTGGGAGATAATTTAAAGGGTTCAAAGTCTGCAGCTGGGAAGACCAACCAAATGACTCACATCACAGGGAAGACTCCCCGATCTGAGCCCCTCCAGCCCAGCCCAAGCCCCCTGACCCCCACCTCTCTTGAAGGACTTCCCTTGGCACCTAAAAGGCATTTTTAGGGAGGGTACTAACCCCCTCGACCCCACTGGTAGTGCAAGTGCCATGTCCCGGTTTCCAGGAATTGCACTAATTCACATGAGCAAGACTCACGGCTGGGAGCTGGAGCATCCCAGGAGGCAGATGAATCAGGCGTATGGCTTGATAAACATATTAGAATTAGGTTTAATGAGGTATTCGCATATTCCCGCTGGGTCTGGGTGGAAATCTCTCCAGAGCTGGCGGGGCGGACCAGTTTGGGCCGGGAGCCTCGCAACAGGTTTGATGCCATTTTTGATCAGTTTTCTTCCTCCCACCTGATTCTCTGGGCCATCGCAATTCCTGGCGCTGGCTGGCGGACCCGTAGAATTCTCCCCGGGCTCCCACATTTAAAATATCATTTTGAATTCTCAAATTGCCATGGTGAGCCCCAGCAAGGGCATATCCAGATTTCACCGGGCGGCGCGTGTCAGGTGACCTGCATGAGGTTTTGCACCCAGTGCGAAGCCCAATTTGGACCTATCCTGTGATTCACCCATCGCGCCCAGTGTGGAGCCGGGAGAAATGAGGTGGGAAAATCGCGCCCATTATTTTTAACCTTGACCATCAGGTAACCTGACTTTTTAGACATGAGAACCACGAGAAATAATAAGACAACACTCAAAGCCCAAATTAAACATTAATATCTTGATTAGTTGTTTGGAATAGTAGTTAATAGTAAACAATTGTTAGGAATTATGATCATGCAGCAAGGGACCAACTTCCTGTTGATCATACTCTTCTGCCTAGTTGCCTGGATTTATTAAATCACTCTTTGCAACAATTTTGAGAACCTTCTTTTGAAGGTGGGCAGGATATTTTGCTGACACCTGTCATAATGTCGTATCAAAATCCACTTTAAGCTACAATTGCCCAATGGGTATCTAATTATTAGAAAATACACAAAATTATTTTTTATCATTTCTTGCGGTGAGGCAAAGCCAGCATTTGTTACTCATCCCTAATTGCCCTTGAACTAAATAGACCATTCCACATGACAATTAAGGATTAACCACATTGTTGTGTATCTGGAGTGACCAGGCAAGGATGCCAGATTTTCTTCTAGTAAGGGGCATTAGTGAGCCACTTTGGGATTTGAACTCTGTCCCCAGAGGATTAACCTGAATTTCAGGTCCGGCGACATTACTATTGCGTAATTTCTCTCCTGCCTTGATATTTGAAAGAAACTAGCTATTTCTTTTAGTTAAAAGAGGGTTAATTGATAAGTTGAATTAATAATTGACTTAAAAAGCTCAATCAGAAACCATTTAAAATGGATTCCATCATGATTGTGCAAAATGGATGTTACTTGCTTCTGCAAAATGGATACCTGTTTGAAGGAACAGCTTGCAAATGAGCTAAGCAAATGCAACATTTCTAATGAAGGTCAGGTTGACATTAGAGTTCATATGAGCCTTCCATTGTCCAAAAGAAGGAATCATAGGATAAAGCACATACCAGTCAATGATAAGAACAGATTTCGCATACCAATGCCCACTAAAGAATTCACAGAAGCAACATGGCTGACAATTCTAAATTAATGTTGCATATTGAAGATTGACAACCCAATCATCGAATCAAATGTATTGAAGACTCATCCAAACCAATCAGCATGTTACAGGGGCAGGAATAGATTGACTTAGACTGATAACAAGTTCCTTAAAGGTAATAGTTTTAGGCTATTATTTCCATTCTAGAATCATCCTATACTTTTTGCTTAGAAGCTATCTTCTGTCTAATATCTTACAGTCTATATTCTATGATCTATTTTAACTTACGTAGCTGTCTTGCTTCATGCATAGAAACCGCTACTGCTATTGTATTTTGAATTCAAGTCGTCTGTAAGTTACTAAGGATAATCTGATTCTCAAAACAGTCTTTTGCAGGCAAGGGCTGAACTGAGAACCTTGTAAATTCTGTAACAAGAATTTCTTTTATAATCGATCAATAGATACCACATAGGGCACCACGGTGGCGCAGTGGTAGCACTGCTGCCTCACGGCGCTGAGGTCCCAGGTTCAATCCCGGCTCTGGGTCAGTGTCCGTGTGGAGTTTGCACATTCTCCCCGTGTTTGCGTGGGTTTCGCCCCCACAACCCAAAGATGTGCAGTGTAGGTGAATTGGCCACAGTAAATTGCCCCTTAATTGGAAAAAATTAATTGGGTAATCTAAATTTATTTTTAAAAATAGATACCAAATAAAATTACTTTGCACCGAAAAGTATAGTCAAATATTCTGCATTGTTAGTTGCATGGTGTGGCGTCACAGAAATATATGCAATAACAGAAAGTGCGGATCTATCAATATTGTACATTTGTTTTAAATTTCCTTCAGCAATCCTATCTCCCATGATGCTGCAGATGTCTTTCAGATCATTATCAGCAGGTGGAACAGCAGCAATCTTTTTTTGGTCTTGCACATATCAAAATCACAAGACAATGAAGGGGCTGGTTTAGCACAGGCTAAAGAGCTGGCTTTTAAAGCAGACCAAGGCAGGCCAGCAGCACGGTTCAATTCCCGTACCAGCCTCCCCGAACAGGCGCCAGAATGTGGCGACGAGAGGCTTTTCACAGTAACTTCATTTGAAGCCTACTTGTGACAATAAGCGATTTTCATTTCATTTCAATCAGTTGTTTCTTGTTGAATTAAAGACTGAAGCCAGAATTGTCCATCTATAGGGATTTCTGTTCCTGCCGGCAGCGCATCCTCACTTGCTGCTTTCCTGGTGGCGTGAAGCGGCTTCAATAGGAAATCCCATTGACAAGCAGCGGGAGTAGAGAATCCAGCGAATGGTTGGCCGTCGCGAAACATGCTGGGGGACCGGAGAATTCAGCCCGGATTTTATCTGAGAAGCATATACAAAATGGCTTCTTGCTGTGGAGTTGGATTCTCTGCATTTCAAAAGAAAACAAATCCTGACATTATCGGCTTGGGTGGGTACTCTTCCGAGGGTCGGTGCAGACCTGATGGGCTAAATGGCTAAATTGGGGGAGGATGTTTGAGGTAAATCAACATCTGACATGTGGGAGGCTATCAAGTGTCAGTTGAAAGGAATTCAGGACCGGCATGTTTCTGTGAGGAAGAAGGATAAATACGGCAAATTTCGGGAACCTTGGATAACGAGAGATATTGTAGGCCTCGTCAAAAAGAAAAAGGAGGCATTTGACAGGGCTCAAAGGCTGGGAACAGACTAAGCCTGTGTGGAATATAAGGAAAGTAGGAAGGAACTTAAGCGAGGAGTCACGAGAAGGGGTCATGAAAAGTCATTGGCAAATAGGGTTAAGGAAAATCCCAAGGCTTTTTACACTTACATAAAAAGCAAGAGGGTAGCCAGGGGAAGGGTTGGCCCACTGAAGAATAGGCAAGGGAATCTATGTGTGGAGCCAGAGGAAATGGGCGAGGTACTAAATGAATACTTTGCATCAGTATTCACCAAAGAGAAGGAATTGGTGGATGTTGAGACTGGAGAAGGGTGTGTAGATAGCCTGGGTCACATTGAGATCCAAAAAGATGAGGTGTTGGGCGTCTTAAAAAGTATTAAGGCAGATAAGTCCCCAGGGCCTGATGGGATCTACCCCAGAATACTGAAGGAGGCTAGAGAGGAAATTGCTGAGGCCTTGACAGAAATCTTTGGATCCTCACTGTCTTCAGGTGATGTCCCGGAGGACTGGAGAATAGTCAATGTTGTTCCTTTGTTTAAGAAGGGTAGGAAGGATAATCCAGGGAACTACAGACCGGTGAGCCTTACGTCAGTGGTAGGGAAATTAATGGAGAGAATTCTTCGAGACAGGATCTACTCCCATTTGGAAGCAAATGGACGTATTAGTGAGAGGCAGCATGGTTTTGTGAAGGGGAGGTCGTGTCTCACTAACTTGATAGAGTTTTTCGAAGAGGTCACAAAGATGATTGATGCAGGCAGGGCAGTGGATGTTGTCGATATGGACTTCAGTAAGGCCTTTGACAACGTCCCTCATGGCAGACTGGTACAAAAGGTGAAGTCACACGGGATCAGGGGTGAGCTGGCAAGGTGGATACAGAACTGGCAAGGTCATAGAAGACAGAGAGTAGCAATGGAAGGGTGCTTTTCTAATTGGAGGGCTGTGACTAGTGGTGTTCCGCAGGGATCAGTGCTGGGACCGTTGCTGTTCGTAGTATATATAAATGATTTGGAGGAAAGTGTAACTGGTCTGATTAGTAAGTTTGTAAACGACACAAAGGTTGGTGGAATTGCGGATAGCGATGTGGACTGTCAGAGGATACAGCAGGATTTAGATTGTTTGGAGACTTGGGTGGAGAGATGGCAGATGGAGTTTAATCCGGAAAAATGTGAGGTAATGGATTTTGGAAGGTCTAATGCAGGTAGGGAATATACAGTGAATGGTAGAACCCTCAAGAGTATTGAAAGTCAGAGAGATCTAGGTGTACAGGTCCACAGGTCACTGAAGGGGGAAACACAGGTGGGGAGGGTAGTCAAGAAGGCATACGGCATGCTTGCCTTCATTGGCCGGGGCATTGCGTATAGGAATTGGCAAGTCATGTTGCAGCTGTATAGAACCTTAGTTAGGCCACACTTGGAGCATAGTGTTCAATTCTGGTCGCCACACTACCAGAAGGATGTGGAGGCTTTTGAGAGGGTGCAGAAGAGATTTACCAGGATGTTACCTGGTATGGAGGGCATTAGCTATGAGGAGCGGTTGAATAAACTCGGTTTGTTCTCACTGGAACGACGGAGGTTGAGGGGCGACCTGATAGAGGTCGACAAAATTATGAGGGGCATAGACAGAGTGGATAGTCAGAGGCTTTTCCCCAGGGTAGAGGAGTCAATTACTAGGGGGCATAGGTTTAAGGTGCGAGGGGCTAGGTTTAGAATAGATGTACGAGGCAAGTTTTTTACACAGAGGGTAGTGGGTGCCTGGAACTCGCTGCCGGAGGAGGTGGTGGAAGCAGGGACGATAGTGATATTTAAGGGGTATCTTGACAAATACATGAATAGGATGGGAATACATGAATAGAGGGATCCGGATCCAGGAAGTGTAGAAGATTGTAGTTTAGTCGGGCAGCATGGTCGGCACAGGCTTGGAGGGCCGAAGGGCCTGTTCCTGTGCTGTACTTTTCTTTGTTCTTTGTTCTTCTCCACTGTAGGGATTCTATGAATATCAATCAATGTCAGTTTATGAAGCTTTCAAAACCATTTGTGAAACACTTAAGCCATCTAAGTTAGCATTAAAAAAAAACCTTGTCTGGTCATGCCAACCTTTTATCTTCATGGCACCAGACATTATGGCTCCACGTTATTTTGTGTATTTATCTCCGTTATTGCTTTCAACCCATTTTGATGTCTTTTGGGACTGTTGCTAAACATCCCATAACCTCAAAGTGTTATTTTCCAATTCACAGTCATTTCTGTGTGAGAGAGAAAAAAACAGCCTCCAGCTTTCAACAGACTACTTCAGCTTGAAAAGCCATTTGATCTTCACAACGCATGCTGGTAAGATTTGAACAACTTCTGAACATCTGTCTACAGGAAACAGCATTCTCTATCGACCCTTGAGTGATAGATAAGCATCCTCTGCAGCCAAGAACCAGAATCTCAAAGCGTGTGTTGTCTACCAGGTGTAAGGGTAAAGGGTATCTCATGGAGGCTGGAGAGGAACTTGGTAAGGAAGGGAGGCGGTTAAATTCAGCTTATGCGGTCCATGTTGGAACAAGTGACATACGTAAAAATAGGGAGGCGGTCCCGTGAAAGAGTATCTGGAGTTAGACTATAAATTAAAAAGCGGTAACTTGAGGGAAATAATCTCTGGATTATTGCCCAAACCTCATACAAATTGGCATAACAGCAGACAGAACAGGAACTATTATCACATGGTTAAAGGATTGATGTTGGCAAAGAGGGGTTCCTTTTCATGAAACATTGGCATCAGTTCTGGAACAGGAAGGGATGTACTGATGGGTTTCACCTGAACTGGGGTGGGAACCATGTCCTGGTGTAAAAGGTAAATGGGGGAGGTAGCAATGGCTTTGAATTGGTAAAAGGCAGAGGTGGGAGGGGTGGCGGGGGATGGGGAAGGATCTACAAGAAAAATGAGCCGCCTAAATGTAGACAAAACAGGGCATGAGAAAATAGGAATAAGTAAAGAAATGGGAGGGCATTGGTGTCAAGAGGATAACTGCAGAATGACAGTCGAATATGATGGTCAGTCACAAAGTGATGGAAATCCTATTGAAAATGAATTGAAATGTCTGTAGCAATTCACACAGTGGCCATAATAAAGCAGGGAAGCTTAAGGCAATCTTGTGTTGAGAGGCAACCAGACAGAATTAGGATGACTGAAACACGGCTGCAAAAAAGTCAGCACTGGAAATTAAACATTGTAGGTTACAATATGTTTTGGGATAACATGGCAGTAGGCAAAAAGAATACAGCTATCAGGAAGATACATGTAGAATCCACATGGATGGATATAAAAGATGATAAAGGAACCATCAGATTATTAGGTGCAGTCTATCTATTATTGGAAGAGAGTTAAAGGATGAAATGATCAGACAAATTAGGGAATTCCGTAAAAAAATATAGTATAATAATCACAGGGAATTTCAACTACCCTGTAATGAATTGAACAGAAGGGGTCGGTAATGAGGATAATGGTGGAGCTTCTACAATGTATGCACAACTCTATTCTAATCCAAAATGCAAAAAGGCAATTATTGGATTTAATAATTGGGAATGCAACAGAGCAAATAAGATAAATAAAAGCAGGCGAACATTTAGGTAATAGTGACCATAATCTAAAACTATGAAATGATGAGAGAGAAGGATATAGGTATGACAAAGCCTCGGTTAATAGATTGGAAAAAAGGTGAATATGAGGGATTGAGAAGAGAACTTGGGAAAATAAAATGGGCAACAATCTGGGCAACAACAATGTAAAACAATGGGAAATATTTAAAATGGTGTTCAATGGAGTTCAGGAAAAACATATCGGCCTGATGGAAATAACAAAATAAACTCCAGCGAGACCCCATGTCTGAATAAATACATAAGGAAACAATTCAGGGTTAAGAAAGAAGCATATATTGGGTAGTTAGACGACTAGAGGAATGCACAGTAAGAGAGAATGCAGAGAAATTAGCAGAGAAAAGTAAAACAAATTAAGAGGGAAAAGAGAAACTATAGAATTAAATCTTTCCACCTTTTAAAATCACCATCCATAAGCAAAATAGGAAGGATTGAGAGTCCATACTTGTGAAAACTATTTTTCTGTGTTGGAAAGGATGTTTGGCAGCATTTGAGACTTATCATGCTGCTAAAAATGTATTTACATTAGATTGAACAAGTCCTTCTTTACATACATATTATGTATGTGTGTGTATATGTACATCAATATCACTGGACAATTTTGAGCCCGCACTAGCAGTTAGTGAGAACACTTATGCAGACTCAAAATTTGGTGAGAATGGGAAAATGCGATTCTCTCCATTGAGAGAAAATGCAATTCTCTCCATCAGTATCGGCATCTCCGGGGGGGGGGGTTGCTTGCATGCCTTTGCAGCCCATCATGTTTGTGAGCCTCTAGGTTTAAAGGGGCCTGGCAGCTGGCAGGCAGGCATCGCTTCGTATGTCCTCCTTGCTGGGCTTGTAGCGATATCACCGCTGAGGGATTGCCCTTCCAGACGGGCAGCTGGAAAGTGGGTGGGACCAGGTGAATCCATAGGGTCAGCACTGCAGGTGACTGTGAGATCTCTGGGTGGGCTCCCATGAGATGCCAGGCTGCATGAGCAAAGTGGGGTACATTGACAAGGCATGGTTTTGAGCCTCATGAGGCTTGAAGACCCTCACACAGGGGATGAGGATGGCTGCAGTGAGAATAAACCCCCACAATCAGGCAGCACAGTGAAGCCAGCAGGCATGAACTTATATGGAAGTTCAAAGTCACTGGTTATGGAGGTGAGGCTATCAGGGATTACCTTCTGGGTGGCTGGCAGTACCAATTGGAAGGCCTGTTCACTCTGCAGCCCATGTGAGCTGGGGAATCAGGGTTTCCTCTGTTGATCTCGTTGGTTGTTTCTTAATTCTAATTACGTTTGCTTTAGAGTCGCCAGGTACCGCAACAATGTTCAAACCCGAATACTGATCAAAGAGTCGGTACACCAGTTAGTTAGTTCAAAGTCAATAGTATTTATTTACACACACAGCAATATCTACTCATGCACGAAATACTACAAACTAAACTATCTCTAACGCTAAAGCCTATACTTAGCTTCGGGCGCCCACCCAGTCAGAGGAACAATGGCCGTTGTTCGGTTCTGAGGCTGCTGGGGCCGAAGTGGTAGAGGGGAACAGCTAAGGTCGTCCGTCTGGTAGCAAGCGTTGACCTTGGACTTACTTGCTTTCGGTGCAGCTGGTGGAAGGGTCTCTCCTCTTTGAGAGCCGATTCCAAGAGAGCGATTCTCTTGGGGCCTTCTTCTTATACCCGAAGGGGGCTTCGCACGCTTTTCGGCGGGCCTTGAACTTGGCCCCAAACAATTGGGCTGTATCTTGATCACTCGTATTGATCTTGACCAATAAAGGGGTGGGTGCCCTGATGGCTGGGCGGGTCCTATGTGTCCGTTGGCCTTGCTTTGTTTCCGCTTTCGGTTTGGGGAACTGGCACCGCGAGGTCTGGAGCTAGATCGGTTACTTAAGTGTTTTTCTTTGTTCCCGGAGATGGGCCATCCATATGCTAATGGGCCTACAGTTTTGATCTCATCTGGGAGCTGTTTCTCCAATATGCATACAGCTTCTGTGCCTGCCTGCTTTCTTAGCATTGTCCATATTTCCCTGCAATCTTTGCAAATGTCCATTTTGTATTCTGGAAGTGGCCATCCCAGATGGCTACACTTCTATGGATGAAGTTGACATCCTAATTCCAGTCTTCGCATGAATCAGGTATGTCTCACCTGCCAGAAGGGAAAACTAGTTGCCTGATCATCCCCCTGACCTTCCGTGATGAGTCAATTGTGTCAATTAAGTTAGCATAGCAATGCATGAGTGTGCCACTGACTGGCGCCCAATATTTAACACAACTGTCCTTTTAATTTGTCCCTCAGTTTATTTGATTTAGTTTACTGAGACTCTCGATGGTCCAAAAATTCATTCATGTGGAATTGTGAGGGACAATTGTGGGGAATTGGTTATTGTATGACAGGGTGTGTGTGTGGGCGGGCGGGGGGGGGGGGGGGGGGGCGAGAATGAGGCTTATTGGAAAGGCACTCACTTGGGGGGGATGCTCATGGGTTGATGCCCCGGATCCTGAGAGGTCAGGGCATTGTCAGTACTCCTCACCACTCATTTTGATGTTCTCTTCCTTTCAGTTTATGATTGTGGATAATCATGGAGTCAGTCAAGTTGGCAATTCTAGGCGGCACGGTGGCGCAGTGGTTAGCACTGCTGCCTCATGGCGCTGAGGACCTGGGTTCGATCCTGGCCCCGGGTCACTGTCCATGTGGTTTGTGCACTTTCTCCCCATGTCTGTGGGGTCTCACCCTCACAACCCAAAGATGTGCAGGGTAGGTTGATTGGCTACTCTAAATTGTCCCTTAATTGACAAAAAAGAATTGGGTACTCTAAATTTATAATGAAAATAAGTTGGCAATTCTATTGATTACAATTGACAGCAGCAGCAACATCGAAGTATTGCTGCACACGGCCAAGATCAGCACCCTGCTGAGGAGGGGAGGCAGGCCATTGGTCTTCTGGGAGCAGGGCCACAGATGGCAGAGCCTCAGAAGAGATATTACCGGCCAAAGATATTCCAACGCTGAACTTCCTACCTCCAGATGTCAGAGCCCCTGTACCGGATAGAATTGTTTCTGTTCCGGGGAATGGTGGACCACCTGTGCCAGCTGAAGCAAGAGTTTACATCACACAAATTGGGAGGTCAACCACTGCCCGTGAGCCTTTACTGCAGCGCTGAACGTCTCTGCCAGTGGCTCGTTTCAAGGTAGCATGGGTGACCTGTGCGGCATTTTCCAGTCAGTCGTGAGGGCCCACATACACCATCGACTTGGACTGGGACCAGGCTAGGCATGGACTTCACCCGCATAGCAGGCATGCCCCAGTAGCAGGGTAGCATTGACTGCACCCATGTGGCTCTGCAGTCTCCATGTGTCTCCGTGGCATGGAGCATCATTTATGAACAGCAGGGGATACCACTCCGGCAATGTGCAGCTCGTCTGTGACCACACAATATGCATCATGCAGGTATGTGACCATTTACCGGGAAGATGTAGTTACATCTTGCACTGCTCGCAGATACCAGCCATCTTTGAGGGAGAGCAGCGGCTGGACGGTTGGTTCCTAAAGGACAAAGGGTATCCCTCAGGAGATGACTGATGCGGATTCCACAAATACCCGCTAAAACTTGCTACAATGTGGCTCATGCGGCTAAGTGTGTGCTGGACGCGCAGATGATTGAACTGCTGAATATATGGTTCCGGTGCCTGGATTGGCTAGGGGTGCCCTCCAATGCAGCCCCCAGAGGGTGTACTGCATCATTATGCTCTACTGCTCTCTGCACAACCTGACACTGCATCGGGGAGAACAGCTGGACCAGGAGTTGGGGAAGTGCCACATCTCCTCAGATGAGGAGGAGATGCGGGGGAGAAGTAAGGACCTCGGGCAATGGCCACAGCAGCATGGGGCGAAGGACTAGAGATTCCCTCATAACATCTCGGCTTGTGGACATCCAGGTCTAGGGAGTGAAGAGTTCTCCCACCATGGGGTTTGACCAATTCACTAATGTGGTGCTGGTGGGAAGTCCTCATGATGGTTCCTACGTTGATGTGCAGGGCGCTAAAGCCATTGGCCACATCCTGCAGGAGAATGATGATGACTTGCGTTGAGGACAGAGGGATGCTCCTCTGATCGTCAGCGATATGTCTGACTCCTGCCTGACAGAGAGCTGAACCTGTCCTGACAATGTTCAGGCTTATTGTTGGGTTCAAAGATGCTGGATGACAAATCTCAGTGACTGCTGCCCATTCTGAGGTCAGGGGTCCTGGGGTTTTTCTTCACCTTACTTATGAGGTGGGCAGGCTCTCAAACCTTGTCAGCCTTTGGCCTCCTCATCATTAAAGAGTGGCAGACGCGAGAGGCAGGAGCATTGATGTTGTCGGTGGCTGGGTCGGGGGCGGGGGGTGGGTGGTGGGAGGTGTTGCTTTCCATGGATGGGAGTTTGGGTGGTGGTTGGGGGAGCCCATCCCAGCAGCAGTGCGTTTTTACTTGTGTCGTCAACATGGGAGGTGCGAGAATCAGAGTGCTGTGATTCTCACACTCCATGAGCATGAAGTGTCAAGTGTGCACCAGGCGTTTGTCAGGCATGGTCCCATGAAACGATAGCGTAGAGGACCTGTATGGCTGAACAAAGTGATGTGTAATATAAGGGCGAAATTACAATGCTGACGAGTGCCTATGTTCACTCGTACCCATTAGGCACTGAAAAGTTCTTACTTTGTCCCCAGGATCCACAGCTCAGGTTGAAGTGGCCTCCTGTCTTCCACCCCCTGTTGTCTGAGATGACCTTGGTGGGCATTCTCCTGGACCTTGAGAATCTGGGCCTACAATCAGGCTGCGCAGGTATTGCAGTGCTGCCGTCAATGGTGTGTGGGGCTGGAGGGGAAGTGTGTCACTCACAGGGAGGGGGATTTCAGATGGGCTGGCACCCCTGGAGCCTGCTGGGTGGAAGACTCCGGGCTGAGCTCCTGCTGATCCTCTTTGCTTTGCTCACAAGTGAGCCCCTGGCCTCCTCCATGTGATAGAGAGGAAGCATGCCTTGAGATCCATCCTCTGGTGAAGACACTTGTGGATTCCCACTAGTGTATGCACCATGCAGTTGAAGCCCTGCACCATGGAGCTCATGCCCTCACCTGTGGAGATCATGACCAGAACCATGGAGTGGACATTCCCCGCCATGGAGTGCATATCCTGCTGCATCAAGGTCTCCATTGAGGACACCGCCCTTGCAATGTTGGCCTCATTGCATTGCATTGGCGGCGCCATCTTCTTGGATAGAACACAGTTGGACTCCTCCAGTTAGGGGGACGCTGTCACCCCCTCCTGATATTCGTGACTCTGCCTTTGCAGTTCCAGCCGCTGTGGGATGACCGAACCGGCCAGGGGCACAGGTGAACTCTGGGCTCCGGCATCCCTCCAAGTGCCGGTACTCGAGGATAATCTTTCCTCCTGTGGATCTTCAGCTGTGAGGTGCTCACCAGTCAGTGATCCAGAAGCCTGCCTACTAGTTATTCCCAAAGAGGTGTGAGTATCTATCTGCACTAGCGGAGGGTGCGGGTGACCGATGTGATCCCTCCTCGACGCTTATCTCTGAGATGTTTCCCTCAGAGCTGCTTGGGTCTGTGGTGTCCAGAGGGCACGAGGATGGTCCAGACTGGTCGACTGATAGACCTGCAATGGAGGCAATGTCATGATATTCAAACACACACATCATGATGGACACACCAACAGACAAATCAGAGCACACAACACCACAACCAATCACACACAAAGACAGCAACCACATAAAAGCACAAACACGACACCTAGTGGACAGTAGGTCTGGGGACAAAGACACGGACAAGACCTGTTACAAGATCACAAACAGGGAATCCCCACGTGCAGAGTATCAAGACAAAACTGCACATAGAAAGTTTAAATAAAATAGCGTTGTACCATATACAACCGTGTTGGCTCATCTGTGTGTCAGAACGCCCAACACCACAGGCAAGATGGTATTAGTGCATCACGGGTGATAAATGATGGAAGAAAGTTAACTCACATGAGGCTTTTACCATGGCTGCATGTCTTGACGGTTCTCACTTTTGTCTGCTACCCCCACTTTGCCCTCTCCACAGGTGACATCCTCTTCCCTGTGTCATAATACACACCAGTATATCATGGTGCAGACACACACACACTGATGGACATGCAGTGGGACCAATCAGCATACACAACACCACAGCCAATCACCAGTGAGAGCACACGCACTATAAAGACAGGGGACAGGAGAGTTCCCGCTCATTCTAATAGAAGCCAGCTCGGAGCACAGAGCTCACAGCCTGCAACACAGACATTCACCATGTGCTGAGTGCATCACCTGGTTAGGACGAGGGCAAGAGTCAACAGTTAAAGCTGGTATTGCATTTACCCACAGTTCAAGTATGTTAATATAGTTAACCTTATAATAAAATAGAGTTGCACCACTTCCAGTGTTGGTGACCTGTTTGTGATCCAGAACACCCAACACATCATGGTACAAGGAGTGGTTGCATACTAGCACTTCTGAGACTCACCTGCAACTAATCAGCATTCCGGCATCCTGAAGTATGGAGAACATTAACCCGCCACCGCCGCTCCGCATCGCCGGCACCTCAGCGTACAGTGACAACCAGCAACGATACCCAGGCAAGATGTTCAAGATCCGGGTTCTGCAGCAGCTCCAGTGCCACGGCGCTATCCGCGAAAACTGGTGGGCATTCCGGCAAAAGTTTGAAATCTTCCTGCTGGCAGCCGAACTAGAGGACCGGGCCGATCCTGAAAAAACTGAGCTTCTCCTCACCATCGCCGGTGCCAGAGCAGAAGAAATCTTTAAAAAATTCAAGTTCTCCAAGGGGCAAAACAGGAGCGACTTCCAGGCAGCCCTGGACAAATTCGGCAAATACTGTGAGGAAAACACACTCCAACCAGCAAGAAAAGGTAAGAGAAGCGGCAGTACTCACCTCGAGGCCGAAATCCTGGAGCAGAGAACGAATTTGGGTCGGTGGCCATCTTTATAAAGGGACTGCACTTGCGCAGTTGCGCAATGCCGCGCATGCGCAATCACGAAAACGGACATCAGTAAAGGAACCGCGATATGCACATGTGCAAACGCCTCCTACGTGCTACGTCATGCGCGTCATGACGTTAGAGACCCCGGACCACGCCCATTTAAAGGGGAAACGTCCCAAATCAAAAATAAAATCTTTTAAAGCAGTAAAACAATCTTCCTTCACCTGGAATAACATCACAATGCCTCAAATTGAACCAGGAAATGAAATAAACCTCCGGCGAACCCTGCAACCAGCAGTTACCTACCCCCAAACCGAGTCCGATTCCGACTTCCCGCAGACAAGTGACACTGAGGACCCGAGGGAGCCTTTTCGAGTCGCTGTTATAACAAAGAACAGGCTGTCCCCGAATCAAAACCACCAGCCGCTGTCGGTGCACATCATTGATCCAGACGACGAGTGGTGTGCCACCCTGACGGTCAACCGATCCCAGATACGATTCCGCCTGGACACTGGTGCTTCCGCTAATCTCCTAGTGTGGTCAGCCTTTCAGATCTTTGTGGTTATACCAACCATTCTTTCGTCGACCTGCCAACTAGTGGACTACAATGGCAACGTCATTCCTGCTACCGGTTTATGCCAACTCGAAGTGACGCACAACTCGCGAAAAGCCGGGCTCCTCGAAGGACTCTGTGCCAGGCGCACAGGCGTGCAAACTCCTAAACCTCATTCAATGAGTACACTCTCTCTCCAGAGGACACGTCTGCCTTCCAGGATGCGGACTTCAGGGCGCAACTCAATGCCATCATCGACCAGCACCGCTATGTTTTCGAAGGCATGGGCACGCTTCCATACACTTACAAAATCCTGCTCAGACAAGACGCCATGCCTGTGGTTCATGCACCTCGCAGAGTCCCAGCACCCCTCAAGGACCGCCTCAAGCAGCAGCTGCAGGACCTCCAGGACCAAGGAGTCCTCTCCAGAGTGACGGAACCAACCGACTGGGTCAGTTCCATGGTGTGCGTAAAGAAGCCCTCCGGCGAGCTCCGGATCTGCATTGACCCAAAGGATCTGAATCGCGACATAATGAGGGAGCATTACCCAATCCCCAAGCGCGAGGAAATGACGTGCGAGATGGCTCGGGCCAACATCTTCACCAAACTTGACGCCTCGAAAGGATTCTGGCAAATTCAACTATACAGGTCCAGCAGAAAGCTGTGTACCTTTAATACCCCGTTTGGCAGATACTGCTACAACAGGATGCCGTTTGGGATTATATCGGCATCAGAAGTATTCCACCGGATCATGGAGCAAATGATGGAGGGCATTGAGGGTGTGCGCGTCTATGTTGACGACATCATTATTTGATCCACCACCCCGCAGGAGCATATCAGTCGCCTCCAGCGCGTTTTCAAACGAATACGGGGCCAAGGCCTTCGCCTCAACAGAGCCAAATGTTCCTTCGGCCAGACGGAACTCAAGTTCCTAGGGGACCACATCTCCCGGTTGGGTGAGTGGCCGGATGCAGACAAGGTGGCAGCCATCACGGCCATGCAGACGCCAGCGGATAAGAAGGCGGTCCTCCGATCTTTGGGCATGGTCAACTTCCTGGGGAAGCTCATCCCCAACCTCGCCTCCCATACCCCAGCTCTCCGGAACCTGGTCAGGAAGACGACAGACTTCCAATGGCTTCCCGCCCACGAGCGCGAATGGGAGGAGCTTAAGACCAAGCTTACCACGGCCCCGGTATTGGCATTTTTTGATCCCACGAAGGAAACAAAACTTTCACCGGATGCCAGCCAATCCGGCATTGGGGCGGTGCTCCTGCAACGCGATGAGGTCTCACCATGGGCCCCCGTTGCATATGCGTCACGAGCCATGGCCCCTACGGAACAGCGCTACGCGCAGATTGAAAGGAGTGCCTGGGCCTGTTGACTGGAGTTGACAAATTTCATCATTACATGTACGGCCTCCCCAATTCACTGTCGAGACCGACCATCGCCCGCTGGTCAACATTATACAAAAAGACCTGAATGGTATGACCCCTCGCCTCCAGCGCATTCTGCTTAAACTCCGGCGGTACGATTTCCAGCTCCTATACACCCCGGGCAAGGACCTGATCATAGCCGACGCTCTGTCCAGGGCAGTCAACACCACGTGTGACGCAGAGGGGTTCGTCTGCCAGGTTGACGCCCATGTGGCCTTCACGGCCTCCAATCTGCCGGCCACGGATGAACGCCTTATCCACATTCGCCGCGAGACTGCGGCTGACCCCCTACTACAGCGTGTCATGCGCCACATGACAGACGGGTGGCTCAAGGGCCAATGCCCGCAGTTCTACAATATCAGAGACGATCTGGCAGTAGTCGATGGTGTCCTCCTGAAACTGGACCGCATCATGATCCCGCACAGCATGCGCCAGCTCGTTTTGGAACAGCTACACAAGGGCCATCTTGGCGTGGAGAAATGCCGACGGAGGGCCCGAGAGGCTGTGTACTGGCCCGGCATCAATGAGGACACCGCCAACACAGTGCTCAACTGCCCCACCTGTCAGCGGTTACAGCCGGCCCAACCAAGTGAGACCCTACAGCCCCATGAGTTGGTCACGTCCCCTTGGTCTAAGGTAGGCGTTGACCTGTTCCATGCGCTCGGCAGGGACTATGTTCTGATTGTAGACTATTTTTCGAACTACCCGGAGGTCGTACGCCTGCACTACATCACATCATCGGCGGTCATCCATGCCTGCAAGGAGACCTTTGCTTGTCACGGCATCCCACTCACTGTGATGTTGGACAATGGCCCCTGCTTCACGAGCCAGGAATGGTCCAACTTCGCCAGCAGGTACAACTTTGTGCATGTGACATCCAGTCCCCTGCACCCCCAATCCAACGGCAAAGGGGAAAAGGGCGTCCACATCGTCAAACGGCTCCTCTGCAAGGCTGCCGATTGCAGGATCCGACTTCTACCTCGCCTTGCTGGCCTATCGTTCGGCCCCACTCTCCACAGGCCTGTCGCCAGCCCAGCTGCTCATGGGTCGCACCTTCAGGACCACGGTGCCGTCCATCCACGTCCCAGACCTCGACCACGTTCCGGTCCTTCAGCGGATGCAACAGTCTCGTGCACAACACAAGGCGGCGCAGGACGCTCGGGCGGCTGATCTCCCTGCTCTGGTGCCGGATGACAACGTCCGCATCCATCTTCTGGAGGGTGGCTGGTCTGCAACTGCTGTGGTTCTTCGGCAGGTGTCTCCCCGCTCGTTCCTGGTTCGTCTGCCAGATGGTTCCATTCGCCGCCGTAATCGGCGTGCCCTTCGTCTCGTTCCATGCTCGGTACGTGATCCTCCACCGGTGCCACGCCCTCCTGTTGTCCCCAACCTGGACTATGTGGAGATTCCGAATACTCTGCATCCTCCTCACTCTGCCGTGGCCCAGCCCGTTCCTCAGCCGGTGGCTCCTGACTCACCCTTGAGGCGGTCAACCAGAATTCGTCACCCACCTCAGAGACTTGACTTATGAGTTTTACAATGTTGGACTCTTTGATCTGTTCTGTTATCCTGTTTCATCGTTCCAGTAGTTTGTATATAATGTTCATTTCGTTGTTGGTGTGACACCCTATTTCTCAGCACCAGGCACCTTCCCGTGTAAATAGATTAGCCTCCTGTACATCGTAATGTAAATAACATGCCCACACATAGTCAGGTACATTCACTACACGATATTTATTGTCAAGCAGGCACATATTCTTTATATAAAAGGGGGGATGTCATAATATACACCAGTATATCATGGTGCAGACACACACACACACACTGATGGACATGCAGTGGGACCAACCAGCATACACAACACCGCAGCCAATCACCAGTGAGAGCACACGCACTATAAAGACAGGGGACAGGAGAGTTCCCGCTCATTCTAGTAGCAGCCAGCTCGGAGCATAGAGCCCACAGCCTGCACCACAGGTATTCACCATGTGCTGAGTGCATCACCTGGTTAGGACTAGGCAAGAGTCAACAGTTAAAGCTGGTATTGTGTTTACCCACAGTTCAAGTATGTTAATATAGTTCACCTTATAATAAAATAGAGTTGCACCACTTCCAGTGTTGGTGACCTGTCTGTGATCCAGAACACCCAACACATCACCTTGCCTACCAGCTCAAGGACCCTCTCCTCAAAGGGTGTTATGCATCTCAGCTCGGGCATGATTCCGTGCCCGCTCACGTTGGTTGTGCTCGAGTTAGTCCTGCAATGAGACAGATGGTGAGAGTATGGGCCAGAGTCCTGCCAGGTCAGATGGTAATGAAGTTGGCATGCATGGTGAGTGGGAGCAGGGATGTGAGGAGCAGATTATCTACTAGGGGGAACATGGGAGTGGGGCGAGGAGCAGGAGGGTGCCATGAGAAGTGTTGGAAATCCATGAGGTGGCTGGGTGAGAGATCACCATGGAGGTGTACAGGGTGTGTGAAGGGTGTAGTGGTATACATCAGGAGGCAGAAGACACTATTGCGCTGTGATGCATGATCAATTGCACAAAGACTAAAGTTGGGTACAACCTCTATTACAGTCAGATGCGTGGCCTCCTGCTGCAGCTGGCGAAATGGCAGTGCACTGGAGGTCATGCATATTTATACAGTTCTCCCTGGGCGGAGCCAGCCAGCAGGAGCTACCGGCGAACCTGTAGTGCAGGTCCTACCTTACGTCTCCTATTACAGTGGATCACCACATTCACCCCCTGTTAAAAATAAGTCTGGCGGGGGTGAAGTGAAACTGTATACAATTAGTGTAATTATGTACAGTGGTAGGGAAAGAAAAGTCCATGTTGACGATCCGGAGTCCGTCAAAGGTTCAGCCGGTTCGGTGCTTTGGTGCTTCATTGGGAGCAGCGTAACAATGGCGGCGAAGTCGGTGCTGGCGGTTGTGGAGGTGGCAGCGATGGCGGTGCTGATGCTGGCCAGTCATCGGGGAACTCCGGGAGCGTGCAGAGGTCCTCTTCATCCTGTTGTGCGGAAAAGGGGAGGAGGGGGGTGGTCTGGTGGGGTCAATATTGGCGGCGCGGTGGGAGGTGGGGCGCATTGGTGGGGGGGTGGGGGTGGTGTGTTGGGGTGGAACTTGACGGTGCCAGGTCCCTGAGTGAAACAGTATCTTGGCGGCCATCGGGGAACTCAACGTAGACATATTGAGGGTTGGCGTGGAGCAGGTGAACCCTGTCCACCAAGGGGTCCGCCTTCCTACGGAGAAGGACCAGTCCTGGAGCAGCGAGCCACGTTGGGAGCGACACCCCGGATGTGAACTTCCTGGGGAAGGTGAAAACACGTTCATGGGGTATGTTATTAGCAGCGGTGCACAATAGTGACCGGATGGAGTGTAGAGCGTCAGGGAGGGCCTCCTGCCAGCGAGAGGCTGGGAGGTTCCTGGACCATAGGGCCAGTTGGACGGCCCTCCAAACCATCCCATTCTCCCGTTCTACTTGCCCGTTTCCCCGTGGGTTGTAGCTGGTCGTCCTGCTGGAGGCTATACCCCTGCTGAGCAGGAACTGACGCAGCTCTTCGCTCATGAATGAGGATCCCCTGTCACTGTGGATGTAGGCGGGGAAACCGAACAGAGCGAAGATGGTGCTGAGGGCCTTGATGACGGTGGCAGACGTCATATCGGGGCATGGGATGGCGAAGGGAAATCTGGAGTACTCGGCGACCACACTGAGAATGTACGTGTTACAGTCGGTGGAGGGGCGGGGCCCTTTGAAATCCATGCTGAGGCATTCAAAGGGGTGGGAAGCCTTCACCAGGCGCACGCGGTCCGGCTGGTAGAAGTGAGGCTTGCACTCCGCACAGACCTGGCAGTCCCTGGTGACTGTCCTTACTTCCTCGACGGAGTAGGGCAGATTGCGAGCTTTGACCAGATGGTAAAATCGAGTGACCCCTGGGTGACAAAGGCTGTCGTGTAGGGCCCGGAGTTGGTCCACTTGTGCGCTGGCACATGTACCTCGGGAGAGGGCGTCTGGGGGCTCGTTGAGTTTACCGGGGCGATACAAGATCTCGTAATTATATGTGGAGAGCTCGATTCTCCACCGCAAGATTTTATCATTTTTGATCTTGGCCCGCTGTGTGTTATTGAACATGAAGGCTACCGATCGTTGGTCCATAAGGAGAGTGAATCTCTTACCGGCCAGTTAATGCCTCCAATGCCGCACAGCTTCAACGATAGCTTGGGCCTCCTTTTCGACGGATGAGTGTCGAATTTCAGAGGCATGAAGGGTGCGGGAAAAGAATGCCACGGGTCTGCCTGCCTGGTTTAGAGTGGTGGCAAGGGCGACGTTTGAAGCGTCGCTTTCTACTTGGAAAGGCAGTGACTCGTCCACTGCGCGTATTCCGGCCTTGGTGATGTCTGCTCTGATGCGGGCGAAAGCGTGTTGTGCCTCGGCCGCGAGGGGGAATTGGGTGGACTGAATGAGTGGGCGGGCCTTGTCCGCATAGTTTGGGACCCACTGAGCGTAGTAGGAAAAGAACCCCAGGCAGCGTTTGAGGGCCTTGGGGCAGTGGGGGAGGGGAAGTTCCATGAGGGGGCGCATGCGGTCAGGGTCGGGCCCAAGAAGTCCGTTTTGGACTACATAGCCGAGAATGGTTAACCGGATTGTGCTGAACACACACTTCTCTTTGTTGTAGGTCAGGTTGAGAAGAGTGGCAGTGCGGAGGAATTTACTGAGGTTGGCATCGTGGTCCTGCTGGTCATGGCTGCACAAGGTGACATTATCTAAGTACGGAAAGGTGGCCCGCAAACCGTACTGGTCGACCATTCGGTCCATTCTCTTTGGAAGACCGAGACACCATTTGTGACACCAAAAGGGACCCTAAGGAAGTGGTAGAGGCGACCGTCCGCCTCGAAGGCAGTGTATGGCCGGTCTGACTTCCGGATGGGGAGCTGGTGATAGGCGGATTTCAGGTCAATTGTTGAGAAGGCCCGGTACTGCGCAACCTGATTGACCATATCAGATATGCGTGGCAGGGGGTACGCGTCGAGCTGCGTGTACCGATTGATGGTCTGGCTGTCGTCCACGATCATCCCGTGTTTCTTCCCAGTTTTAACCACTACCACTTGGGCTCTGCAGGGGCTGTTGCTGGCCTAGATAGTACCCTTCTTAAGCAGCCACTGGACTTTGGACCTGATGAAGTTCTTGCCCTGGGTGCTGTACCGTCTGCTCCTAGTGGCAACGGGCTTGCAATCCGCAGTTAGATTGGCAAAAAGGGAGGGGGGATCGACCTTGAGGGTCGCGAGGCCGCAAACGGTAAGGGGGGGTAAGGGCCTGCCAAATTTGAGGGTGAGGCTCTGGAGGTTGCACTGGAAGTCCAGGCCCAACAGGAGTGCAGCACAGAGATTAGGAAGGACATAGAGGCGGAAGTTACTAAATTCTACACCCTGGACCGTGAGGGTGACTGTACAAAAGCCTCGGATCGGGACGGAGTGGGATCCGGAGGCTAGAGAGATCCTTTGATTGGCAGGGTGGACCGTGAGGGAGCAGTGCCTTACCGTATCTGGGTGAACAAAGTTTTTGGTGCTCCTGGAGTGCAGCAGGCACGAGGTCGCGTGGCCGTTGATTTTAACCATCGTCGACGCGGTGGCCAGGTTGTGCGGGCGAGATTGGTCCAGCATCATCAAAGCAAGCTACGGGTAGCCATCGGATGCTTCGGGTGGCGGCGTGTGCAGTTCCGATGTCGGGATGTCCGGGGACCCTGTGGGGAACAAGATGGCGGCGCCCATGGTGCGCACATTGCGGCATCGGGACAAGATGGCGGCGCCCACATGACCGAAGGGGGACAAGATGGCGGCGCCCATTGTGCATTTGGCATGGGTGAGGGGGCGATAGAGGGCGCGATAGCAGCACACAGCCGCGAAGTGGCCCTTTTTACTGCAGGCTTTACAAACTGCAGTGCGGGCCGGACAGAGTTGGTGGGGATGCTTCTGCTGACCACAGAAGTAGCAGCGGGGAAACCCGGGGTGGGCGGATCAGCGGTGTGAAGGCAAGGCCCCAGCTGAGGAGGTCGGCGGCGGGGTGCAGGAGGGGTAGGAAGGGGTAGAAGGGTGGGCAGCGCGGCGGGAGAGGTGCGATTGTACGTTACGGGGCGCGACCGTCATGGAGAGCGCCAAAGTTTTCGTCTCCGCCAGTTCGAGTGTGGCCCCTTCCCGCAATCGTTCTCGGATGCGGTCTGAAGCAATCCCCGTCACGAAGGCATCGCGCATGAGGAGAGATTTGCGTGTTCGGCGGCCGTGATGACCTGACAGTCACAGTCCCGGACGAGCGGAATTAGGGCCCGCCAGAAGTCTTCGATGGACTCACCAGGTAGTTGCGAGCGGGTGGCAAGTACATGCCTGGCGAAGAGCGCGTTCACCTTCTGCGTGTAGTGTTCTTTGAGGAGTTCCATTGCTTTTGTGTAAGTCGTGGCATCTTGGATCAACGGGAACACGCTGGAGCTCAGTCTGGAGTACAGGACGTTTATCTTCTGAGCCTCCGTTGGCGTGGGGTCCGCCGCGTTGATGTAAGCCTCGAAACATGCTAGCCAGTGAGTAAAGTCTTTCCTGGCGTCGGGCGAGTGAGGATCCAGCTGCAGGCGATCGGGCTTAATTCGGATATCCATTCTGTGGAAAATCTGACTGTAATAAATTGATGCACGATTAATTGCACAAAGACTAAAGTTGGGTACAACTGTGGCTTTATTACAGTCAGATGTGTGGCCTCCTGCTGCAGCTGGAGAAATGGCAGGGCACTGGAGGTCATGCATATTTATACAGTTCTCAGTGGGCGGAGCCAGCCAGCAGGAGCTACTGGCGAACCTATAGTGCAGGTCCTACCTTCCATCTCCGATTACAGTGGATCACCACACCCTGTCCTCTTATGCAGCCAGCTGGCGCTCGCTATTGCTGCCACTGTCTCCCAGATGGGGATGGTGACTTTGGTTGATGGACACCTACGGGCACCCGGGTAGATGATGTCATGCTTCTGCTGCACACCATCCAGGAGTTTGGTGAGGGCTCCCCCAAAAAAATCTTGATGCCGTCTTCTTGGCAGTCATTCCCTGACTGGACTTGGGACAGGGGAGGTTTAAAAGGAGCGACCCACTGATTGCACAGATTAAGTTCTCCCTGGGTGAGCGAATCAATGGCAAGCTGCAACAAGTGCGGCGTGAATCATGTGGGGAAAAAAATGTTGTCTTGGATGCTCAATATTTGGTGAGTTTTCCTGCCAACAGCGTCCACGAAGTTCTCACTGGTTTCCTCACTGGAACCGATGCTTTGATAAAAAAGGTAAGGTTCCACCCACTGTCTTAACGCAACTGGGCAAATTACCAGGTAAATTGTGTCTGACTGACTTGACTGAATTCTTTGAGGTTTCAGAGAAGATTGATCAAGGGATTGCACGAAATGTTGTTTGCATGGGCATTTGGAAGGCATTTAATATAGTGCCACAGAGGAGGCTTATTAAAGGAGATGGAAGCCCATTAAAGCAAAAGTGCTAGTAATGCTACCGTGGGGCAGCACGGTAGCATTGTGGATAGCACAATTGCTTCACAGCTCCAGGGTCCCAGGTTCGATTCCGGCTTGGGTCACTGTCAGTGCGGAGTCTGCACATCCTCCCCGTGTGTGCGTGGGTTTCCTCCGGGTGCTCCGGTTTCCTCCCACAGTCCAAATATGTGCAGGTTAGGTGGATTGACCATGATAAATTGCCCTTAGTGTCCAAAAATTGCCCTTAGTGTTGGGTGGGGTTACTAGGTTATGGGGATAGGGTGGAAGTGTTGAGCTTGGGTAGGGTGCTCTTTCCAAGAGCCGGTGCAGACTCGATGGGCTGAATGGCCTCCTTCTGCACTGTAAATTCTATGATATTCCATGATAAAATGAATCAATGACAGGAATCAAAAGCTGATGGTGGATGATTATTTGGCCGGCTGGGAGATGGTTTGCAGTCATGCTCTCCAAGCATTAGTTTTGGGTTCGTTGTTCTTCACAATTTTTATAAATGACTTTGTCTTGTGTCTAGGAAGCAACATTATGCAATTTTCAGATTGTACAAAAGAAAAGTAGTAAATCATGTTAAGGCTTGTGACAGGTTTCAAGATTATATTGACAGAATGGTGAAATAGAGCAGAAGCATGTCAGATGGAGTTCAATGTGTAAAGTGATGCATCTTGGCGGACTAAAATGGAAAGATAGTTTACTGTAAATGGGACATAGTCACGCTTGGGCCAAACTGGGAATGGAAACAAAGGTACGCCGTTCAAAGGGGGTACATGGCCACAGCAGGAGGGAAAGCAATTGTATGGAAATATTTGTACTGACATCTGCCTGCCTTTTTACCTCATATTAGTTCGTGCTCGTTTCTGTAATTTATCTGTGGTTTTTTTTCTCTGGTCGGCGCGGTTATGTAAAGTGTAACATCAAACTCGAGTTGTGAAAACCCAATAAAAACACTTTAAAAAAAGGTAAATGGCACATATTGAAAAGGTTAGATGGGCAGAGACAGTTGGTGTGTATATTCCTTAAAGATGACAGGGCAAGTTAAAAAGGTGGTTAGGGCAGCACGGTAGCATTGTGGATAGCACAATTGCTTCACAGCTCCAGGGTCCCAGGTTCGATTCCGGCTTGGGTCACTGTCTGTGCGGAGTCTGCACATCCTCCCCGTGTGTGTGTGGATTTCCTCCGGGTGCTCCGGTTTCCTCCCACAGTCCAAAGATGTGCAGGTTAGGTGGATTGGCCATGATAAATTGCCCTTAGTGTCCAAAATTGCCCTTAGTGTTGGGTGGGGTTACTGGGTTATGGGGATATGGTGGAGGTGTTGACCTTGGGTAGGGTGCTCTTTCCAAGAGCCGGTGCAGACTCGATGGGCCGAATGGCCTCCTTCTGCACTGTAAATTCTATGATAATCTATGAAAGCCAGGGTCACTTGGGTTTATTAAAGTGGAATGAAATATAAAAGCTAGGAGATTATAAATCACTGGTTAGATAGGTATTGTGGACAGCTCTGGGCACCACAATTTGGGAATGATTGTCATTTTCTCACAGACTGTGAGCACCAATAGAAAGGGCAATATTAGTTGCCCATCCCTGGAATTGAGTGGCTATGGGCAGACCCACATTGCTGGGAGTCTGGAGCCACATGTAGGCCAGACCAGGTAAGATGGCAGATGTCTTTCTTTCCCTAAAGGATTTTAGTGAACCAAATGTTCTTTTTTACAACCATTGACAATGGTTTCATGAGACTAGTTTTTGTTTTCCAGATTTATATTTCAGCAGCTACCATGGCGTGACTTGAACCCATGTCCCAGAGCAATAGCCTGGATCTTTGGTTTACAAGTCCAGTGACATTACCGCTATACCACTGCCTCCCCATGTTACTAGGGGTAAGGAATTTAAGTTATGAGGAGAGATTGGAAAAGCTTGAGGGGCTTGGAATAGAGAATGTGAAGATTTTTCCATCTTTTCCAGTGATACCGCCTTCCTTGTTTTTGGAGTGAATTCTGTCGTTGGTGGCGAAGAAGGAAGGAACACGTTGAGGATTTATGGGAGGCTTATAATAGAGGAAGCTGCATCCTTGATTGTAATCAAAACCGAGTGGGAAGAAGAACTGGGATCAGAGCTGGAGAATGGGGTATGGCGTGGGATTCTACAAAGGCTAACTACAACATCATAATGTGCTAGATTAGGACTGATACAATTGAAGGTGGTACATAGAGTCCATTTGACCAAATCTAGGATGAGTAAGATGTTTGCGGAAGTGGAAGGTGAGTGTGAGCGGTGTGGAAGGGGCCTGGCCAATCATGTACATGTGTTCTGGGCATGTCCTAAACCTTTGGGATTTTGGATCTCCTTCTTCAGCACCATGTCGGCCATCTTGATCTGAATCCCTGTCCTCTAGTCGCTATGGGCGGGATTCTCCACTCCCACGCCGGTTGGGAGAATCGCCTGAGCCGCCAAAATTTCCGGGGACGCCGGTCCGACGCCCTCCCGTGATTCTCCCAAGCGGCGGGAACGGCCCGGTCGAGTTTCGCAGGCCGCAGGTCGGAGAATCGCCAGAGACACCCAAAATGGCGATTCTCCGGCACCCCCGCGATTCTGAGGCCCGGATGGGCCGAGCGGCCAGGCCAAAACGGCGGGTTCCCCCCGGCGCCATCCACACCTGGTCGCTGCAGTCGTGGGCGGTGCATGAACGCTGGGGGGCGGGGGGGGGCCTGTGGGGGGGCGAGGGGGGATCCTGCACCGGGCTTCACCTGCAATGTGGGGTGGCCTGCGATCGGTGCCCACCGATCGTCGGGCCGTCCTCTCTGAAGGAGGACCTCCTTCCTTCCGCGGCCCCGCAAGATCCGTCCCCCATATTCTTGCGGGGCGGATTTGGACAGGACGGCAACCATGCATGCGCGGGTTGGCGCCGGCGAACCCGCGCATGCGCGGATGACGTCCGTTATGCGGCACCGGCCGCGTCATCTATGCGGCGCCGCTTTTACCCGGGCGACAAGGCCTGGCGCGGGTCGATGACGCGGCCCTGATACTGGCCCATTGTCAGGGCCTGAATCGGTCGGGACCGGGGCCGTCCGCGCCGTCGTGAACCTTGACGGCGTTCACGACGGCGCGGCCACTTCGGCATGGGAGTGAAGAATCCCGCCCTATATTTGGGGTGTCGGATCTTCCGGAGCTACAGATGGGGCTGAAGGCTGATGTTTTGGCCTTTGCCTTACTGATTGCTCGTAGGTGTATACTAATGGGGTGGAGATAATCGTCTCCACCCAGTGCCTAAATATGGCTTGGAGATCTTGTGGAATTTATATATCTCGAATAAGTTAAATACACTGTGAGGACTCAATTGATGAGTTCTACAGGAGATGGCGGCCATTCATTTTGTACTTTAAAGAGTTGGTCACCGTTAGATGTTAAAAGGAATGAGGGTGAGGCACAGCGGGAGGGGGGGGGGGATTTGTTGTTGTTATATGGAAAGAAGGGGCTATTTGTTGTTATTATTGTTATTGATATCCAGAACAAGGCAATACCCTGCATCATTCCCACCAACATTTGCATGCAGCAACACAACAACACATATCCCAACAGATGCACTCAAGGATAGAGTAGGAGCAAGTGGTGGAGCTGATAAAGCAGCAGAAGTCCGTCACTTCTTGGGGGCACAGGACTACCAACATTAACATACTTTCATTCGGAATGGAAACAGTGCATTGAGGTTGCGCACACTTGCCGCGGTGTTGTTTGTCCAGTGGGAAAGCAAGTGAAATTGCCGGCAAGTGCAACAGCCAACTGTTTATTTTCTGATCCAACATAGATCTTTATGTTGGCATTGAAGGAGCAAGACTCCGGGACCTTTCCGTAGCTTTAACTGTTACAGTTTGGCTGTAAGAACGCTTGGAGTCAATGGCAGAGCTACTATCAGGACCTGTGAAGATAGCTTTTCTCAGTCACTCTCTTTTATTCACAGTTGCGATGTGGCCACTGTTGGTTAACCTTCCATTATTTTCCCATTCTTAGGAAGGACGGGGTTGTAACAGCAGGAAGAAACCATTAAAATAAATGAAAATGAAATTACTTTTCGAGACCTGCTCTCTGTTTTTTTCCCCCCAAGAGGCAAGCCAAATGCACGGCATGACCCCATGACAAATGTGACTGTATTTTCATATTTTAATGAAACACTTGGATATTTTATGGAAGTGCCCTTGGCGTTGTGCAATGGTGGTTCAGTGATTCCATCATGCCGATTGAAGACTCAGTCTCATTGTTCCAACAGTGACTTTTGCAGTAAATGTATGGTGAAAGATCAGGAGGATTACTGTAGATGTCAAAAAGCTGTGAGGAATGATTTTCCAATCTTGTCCTTCCCAGTGGGAGCCTTGCCCACCGATTGCACATTTGTGTTTGTGTCATTGTCTACTTTGGTTTTTGATATGTGTTGTTAACAGTCAAAGCTGGCAAGATGAATTCAGAAAGTTATCCACAGCCAATCGAATTTCTGCCTGATGGGTGCGGAGGAAGAAAATGGAGGCAGAGCATCATGTGGCCTCCTGATTTTAGAAACGAATGCTATCAGGTAATTTCGGAAACACATCATGAATGGGGCCTTCAAATTTCTTCCATTGTACAGGATGATTGTTTTGCATTGTGGGTTGTTCCATCTCAGGGCAACTCTAGTTATCTGCTGGGCCCTAACAGTGCCTCTCTATAGGGGCTCATGTCTCAGCACATGAGGGAAAGAGGCCATGGCCGGAATTCTCCGGTTGTTGAGATTCTCTTTTACTGCTGGCAGTGCATCCAGGTTTTCTGGAGGAATGGGGTAGCTTCAATGGGAATTTTGGTGGGAAACACGCGGCTGGGGGATCAGATAATCCCATCCCATATTGCTAAATATCTGGAACCAGAGTCCACAAGCTAATTTATTGCCTTAAATAGAGATGGCTCGACAGAACTGAAGAGAAAAGGTGGTAAGCACTTTTTTATGTATATTAGGGGAGTGTGGGGTGTTAATGTTGGAATCCTCTCACATGCTTTAGTTGTACCAATTGGGGAAATATTGGAGAATTATTCTTAAGTATAAAAGAACTGGTTTACACCAGTGTACAAGGGAGGAAAAGCCTGTTCCTGTGCCTGTGCCCAATGGTTTTGTGAATAACCTGTGTTAAGGAAAAGACTGCCTTCAGATTCGTCCTGTTCCAAATATATTAACAGTGAATTTAACAGGGTGATCTCATTTGTATTCAAGAATTTCATCATCGCACACTCTTAAAGGGACGATCAAATCTATAAATCAGGACATATTGCAGAAAAGAGACATGTCGACGCTTTTCATCTTGAACGCATCAGGACACTTTGCAAAAATGCCGATATGAGGGGAAAACAACAATTTATACTGTACGAGAAGAAAGTGCTGATTGTTGGCAAGCAAATTCTGATTGGTAGAGGCATTGGCATGGAAAATGTACCAGGTGACTGGCAGTTAACTGCCAAGCATTGTTTGAAATTTAAACCAGGCATTGTTTGAAATTTAAACCAGGCAGTTTGACCCTGATTGGTCAAGGCATTGCCCTGAGGTATGATTCTACTTATTTTGTTCAGCTAAAGCAGGTGTTTATTTATTAAATATACTGGAATGTATTGAAATAGGGTTCCCGTCATTGCATGGTGGGAACCTCATTACCTCAATGACAGAGGGCTGGGGTGATTGCATCATGAAATCTTGCCACATACAATTTTGGTTCTCATGAGATTTTGAGGCTCCGCCTCCATTTATGCCTGTGGCAAATGGGGGCACAAAATCCCAGCCCTTGTTATGAAACACTTGTTCAATAGATATTAACAAGCCTATAAATTCAAGATTGTGTAAAGACTGAATTACATTAGAGATCTTCTGGTTATGTAATGGCTCCCTACATCTCATGAACCTTGGAAAATATCATTCTTTCTCCATTCAGTATTCTCCATATTGCAGGAGTCTGGTTGTCCTCTAATTGAAAGAAAGACTTGCATTTATACAACATTCATAGACTTAGAAAATCCCAAAGTACTTTTCAGCCAATTAAGTGCTTTTGGAATGTGGCCATCGTTGTAATGCAAGAAGCATGGCAGCCAATTTGTTCACAGAAAGCTCCCATAACCACCAACCTGATAATGACCAGGTAATCTCTTTCAATGATGGTGATTGAGAGATACATATTGGCCAAGATGGCATGGAGAATTGTCTTGATAGTCTTTGAAATAGTGTCATGGTAGATATCCACCTGAGAGGGCAGATGAGGCCACGGTTTAATCTTTCAGCGAAAAAGCGGAATCTCTGACAGTGCCGAAGCCATGGAGCATCAGCCTAGATTTGTATACTCCACTTTCAGTCGGGGGAATTGAACCTTCAGATTCAGGGACAGGAGTACGAGCAGCTGAGCCATGGCTGAGTCCCAATCATTGGCTTCTTGCAGAACATGTACTTGACATAACAAGCACACTATAATTATTAGGAACTGTCATAATATACACCAGTATATCATGGTGCAGACACACACTGATGGACACACAGTGGGACCAATCAACACACACAACACCACAGCCAATCACCAGTTAGAGCATATGCACTATGAGGACAGGGGGCATCAGAGCTCCCGCTTATTCGAGCTGCAGCTAGCTAGGAGGACAGAGCTCACAGCCTGAAACACAGACATTCACCATGTGCTGAGTGCATCGACTGGTTAGGACAAGGCAGAGGTCTTTAGTTAAAGCTAGTATCGTGTTAACCCACAGTTAGAGTATGTTAAACAGTTAATGATTCAATAAAATAGCGTTGCACTATTTCAAGTGCTGGTGACCTGTATGTGTTCCACGGATCCAGAACACCCAACACAACATGATACCAGGAGTTGAGGGATATTAGCACTTCCTAGACCTACCTGCAAGTGATCTGCCTTCCGCCAGCATTCCGTCATCCTGCAACATGGACAACATCAGCCCGCCGCCGCCGCTCCGCATCGCCGGCAACCTAGGGGCCAACTGGAAGATATTCAAACAGCGCTTCCAGCTCTTCCTTGAGGCCACAGACAGGGAGGACGCCTCGGATACCAGGAAGATTGCTCTCCTCCTCTCCACGGCCGGAGACCATGCCATCCACATTTTCAATTCTCTCACCTTTGCGGATGATGAAGATAAAACAAAGTTCAAGACGGTCCTCCTCAAGTTTGACACTCGCTGCAGCGTCGAGGTGAATGAAAGTTTTGAGCGCTACATGTTCCAACAGCGTTTGCAGGGTGAGGATGAACCTTTCCAATCCTTTCTCACGCACCTCCGCATCCTTGCACAGTCTTGCAGCTACGGGCCCACCTCCGACTCCATGATACGCGCCCAGATCGTTTTCAGTGTTCAGTCAGACCCCCTACGACAGCAGCTCCTCAAAGTAAAGCAGCTCACCCCTAGCGACCGCTATTGAGACCTGTGTCTTACACGAAAACGCCACGAGTCGGTATTCCCACATCCAAACGGCTGAAGCGACGCGGCAAGGTCCCCACGAGGCGGAACGGGTCCAAGTGATTGAGCAACTCCAGGGCCTCAGCCTGGATGAGGGCGGACATTTTGTGTGCTTTTCGCGAACTCCCGCGCTTGTGCGCACCAAACGGGGGCGGGGGGCGACGTTGAAGAACGTAATGCGCAGGCGCGTACCACGCACGACCGCACCGCGCATGCGTGGTGGCACAGCGAAAGTGCTGACGCTACGACGTGCGGCAACTGTGGCTCCGCCCATTTAAAACGGCAATGCCCTGCCAAATCTCGACAATGCCTATGATGTAGCAGACTTGGCCACTATGCTGCCTTCTGCCGAGCAGCTCAGCCTGCCAATTCATATCACTTCAGCCAGCCTCGCAGGAATGTCCGGGTAATTCAACCCACGGTCACCGAGTCCTATGCGCACCTCCCACACAGCAGTGACACCGAGGACCCGAAGGCGCCTTTTCGAGTCGGTGTCGTGACAAAAAACAGGCTGTCCCCGAAGCAAAGACACCAGCCGCTGTCGGTATACAGCATCGATCCAGGCGATGAGTGGTGTGCCACCCTGACGGTCCACTGGTCCCAAATACGATTCCGCCTGGACACTGGTGCCTCCGCCAATCTCATTGCGCGGTCTGACTTCCAAAGCCTTTGTGTCCAACCAGCCATCCTTCCATCAGCCTGCCAGCTATTGGATTATAATGGCAATGTCATTGCTGCTAGCGGCTCATGCCAACTTGAAGTGATGCACTGGTCACGCAAAGCCATCCTTCCTTTTGAAATCGTGGGCTCCTCGAAAGCCTCCCTGCTTGGCGCGTAGGCATGCAAGCTGTTGAACCTAGTTCAGAGAGTTCACTCTCTCTCTTCTGATGACACATCTGCCTTTCAGGACACTGACTTCAGGGCGCAACTTGAAGCCATCATCGACCAGCACCACGACGTCTTCGAAGGCATGGGCACGCTCCCATATACCGACAAGATCTTATTGAAACAAAACGCCACGCCTGTGGTACACGCAACTCGCAGGGTCCCAGCACCCCTTAAGGATCGCCTCAAGCAGCAGCTGCAGGACCTCCAGGAACAAGGAGTGATCTCCAGAGTCATGGAACCAACCGACTGGGTCAGTTCCATGCTATGTGTAAAAAAGCCTTCCGGCGAGTTGAGAATTTGCATTGATCCCAAGGATCTAAATTGCAATATCATGAGGGAGCATTATCCAATTCCCAAGCGCAAAGAGATCAAATGCGAGATGGCTCGCGCCAAGCTCTTCACCAAACTCGACGCCTCAAAAGGATTCTGGCAAATCCAGCTCGACAAATCCAGCAGGAAACTGTGTACATTCAATACCCCCTTTGGCAGATATTGTTACAACAGGATGCTGTTTGGGATCATATCTGCTTCAAAAGTGTTCCATAGGATCATGGAACAAATGATAGAAGGCATTGAAGACGTTCGCGTCTATGTCGATGACATAATCATTTGGTCCACCACCCCGCAGGAGCATGTCAGTCGCCTCCAGCGCGTGTTCAAACACATACGTGAGCAGGGCCTACACCTCAACAGAGCCAAATGCTCTTTTGGTCAGACGGAACTCAAGTTCCTTGGGGACCACATCTCCCAGTTGGGTGTGCGGCCGGATGTGGACAAGGTGGCTGTTATCACAGCCATGAAAACGCCAGAGGACAAGAAGGCGGTCCTCCGATTTCTGGCATGGTCAACTTTTTAGGGAAGTTCATCCCTAACCTTGCCTCTCATACCACGGCTCTCAGGAACCTGGTCAGGAAGACGACAGACTTCCAATGGCTCCCTGCCCACGAGCGTGAATGGAGAGAACACAAAACCAAACTCACCACGGCCCGGGTCTTGGCTTTCTTTGATCCAGCAAAAGAGACCAAAATTTCGACTGATGCCAGCCAATCCGGCATTGGGGCAGTGCTCCTTCAACGTGATGAGGCCTCATCATGGGCCCCCATTGCATATGTGTCACGCGCCATGACCCCCACGGTACAGCGCTACGGGGAGATAGAAAAGGAGTGCCTGGGCCTTCTGACAGGTGTGGTTAAGTTTCACGATTATGTGTACGGACTTCCTCAATTCACCGTCGAGACCGACCATCGCCCACTGGTCAATATAATACAGAAAGACTTGAACGACATGACGCCTCGCCTCCAGCGTATTATTCTCAAGCTCCAGTGATACGACTTCCAGCTGGTATACACCCCAGGCAAAGACCTCATCATTGCTGACGCTCTCTCCAGGGCAGTCAACACTCCGTGTGACCCAGCAGGATTTGTCTGCCAGGTTGACGCCCATGTGGCCTTCGTGGCCTCCAATCTACCTGCCACGGATGAACACCTCGTCCAAATTTGCTGCGAGACGGCGGCTGACCCTTTGCTACAGCGTGTCATGCGCCACCTAACAGCCGAGTGGCTCAAGGGCCAATGCCCTCAGTTCTATAATGTCAGAGATGATCTGGCGGTAGTAGACGGGGTTCTTCTAAAACTGGACCGCATTGTCATCCCGCATAGCATGTGCCAGCTCGTCCTGGAACAGCTACACGAGGGCCATCTTGGCGTGGAAAAGTGTCTCCGACAGGCCCGAGAGGCAGTGTACTGGCCCGGCATTAATGAGGACATAGCCAACACAGTGCTCAACTGCCCCACTTGTCAGCGCTTCCAGCCGGCCCAACCACGTGAGACCCTGCAGCCCCATGAGTTGGTCACGTCACCTTGGACCAAGGTGGGCATCGACTTGTTCCATGTGCTGGGGAGAGACTATGTCCTGATTGTGGACTACTTTTCAAATTACCTGGAGGTGATACGGTTGCATGACACCACATCGTCTGCAGTCATCCGTGCCTGTAAGGACACCTTTGCTCGACACGGCATCCCACTCACGGTGATGCTGAACAATGGCCCCTGCTTCGCAAGCCAGCAATGGTCCAACTTTGCCAGGCGGTACAATTTTGCACATGTGACATCCAGTCCCCTGTACCCCCAATCCAACGGCAAAGCGGAGAAGGGCGTCCACATAGTCAAATGGCTCCTTTGCCATGCTGCCAATGCTGGGTCCGATTTCTACCTCGCCTTGCTGGCCTATCGCTCCGCCTCACTGTCCACTGGCCTATCACCAGCCCAGCTGCTCATGGGTCGCACCCTGAGGACGACGGTGTCGTCCATTCATGTCCCAGACCTTGACCACGTTCCGGTCCTTCGACGGATGCAGCTGTCTCGTGCACAGCACAAGGCGGCTCATGACTCCCGTGCAGCTGATCTCCCTGCTCTGGCTCCAGATGACAACGTCCGCATCCATCTTCCGGATGGTGGCTGGTCTGCACCGCTGTGGTCCTTCGGCAAGTGGCCCCCCGCTCGTTCCTGGTTCGTCTACTGGATGCCTCCATTCTGCGCCGCAATCGACGTGCCCTTCATCTCGTTCTGCGCTCACTATGTGATCCTCCACTGTCGCCTCGCCCTCCTGCTGACCCTGCCATGTACTATGTAGAGATCCCGGTCACTCTGCATCCTCCTCACTCTGACGCAGTCCAGCCCGCTCCTCAGCCGACGGCTCCAGACCTACCCTTGAGGCGGTCAACCAGAATTTGTCGCCCACCTCAGAGACTTAATTTGTGAACTTTGTGGACTTATGGACTTTCTGATTTGTTCTGTTCTTCCGTTTAATCGTTTACGTGGTTCGTATATAGTGTTCATCTCGTTATTCTTGTGACATACTGTTTTTCTGCACCAGGCAAACTTCCCATGTAAATAGCTTAGTTCTCATGTACATAGTCCTGTAAATATTTTGCACACACGTAGTCAGGGACATTCTCACCATACACTATTTATTGCCACACAGGTACATTTTTTATAAAAGGGGGGATGTCATAATATACATCAGTATATCATGGTGCAGACACACACTGATGGACACATAGTGGGACCAATCAACACACACAACACCACAGCCAATCACAGTTAGAGCACACACACTATAAAGACAGGGGGCATCAGAGTTCCCGCTCATTCGAGCTGTAGCTAGCTAGGAGGACAGAGCTCACAGCCTGCAACACAGACATCCACCATGTGCTGAGTGCATCGACTGGTTAGGACAAGGCAAAGGTCTTTAGTTAAAGCTAGTATCGTATTAACCCACAGTTAGAGTATGTTAAACAGTTAATGATTCAATAGAATAGTGTTGCACTATTTCAAGTGTTGGTGACCTGTATGTGTTCCACGGATCCAGAACACCCAACACAACAGGAACAGGAGTAGGCTCTTCAGTCTCTTTGGTTCTAGATTTCTTGTAACCCCTTTTAGGGCCCATCGCTATGATAACCAGTTTGTGCTCTGCAGGCAAGACAGAGTGCTTGGCATTTACACAAGCAGCTGGGTTATAATTTACTTTCTTTGTAAGAAAGGTATTTATAGGAGTCTTGTCGGTTTCATTTAAAATACTCCAATACAATATACAAAACATAGCACCTGCTTTTATAAAGACTCTGATGGCTTCACTTTCATCTGAAACCAATCTCTTTGTAAGACTATCCAAGATTTCTTGGATAGCTTTATGCTCCAGAACCTTTGTCCAGGCTTAAGGGCCCCTGCTAAGACACAGACCAGAGTTCCATCCCAGGGCCATTTGCAACCAAATCTTTTTCTATTGAAGTTCCAAGGGAATAGTTACTTTTTTATCATTTATTTTTATCAAGATCCTTGTGGCACAGTGGGTAGCCTCCCTACCTCTGAGCCAGAACCTCCCAGTTCCACCCCAGGACCTGATGGCCAAGGAAGTGGTTCATAACGAGGTCAAATGGGTTGAGTGTTAACCTGCAAAACCTTCTCACACATCAATGGCTGACGGTAAGAGTGGGAGAGACCCCTGGTCAGCCACATTTGATGTGGAGTGGCGCTCCTCAAGCTGTAAGCCTCTGGTGACAGATTAGCAACATGTTCCAGGAATTACTAGCTATGGAAACAGATAAAAGTCTGCCTTAATGCTCCATTAGGTGTGGGAAGAGAATAAAGCTGCACAAGAATTTTGTGCTCGAGTTGTGCCAGGCTAGAACACCACAGAGAGAGACATGATGGAAGAAGGTTTGTCAGCAAAGGTCAAAGAAAATAAATGGTTCTAAGGGTAATTAAGGTGTTTGGACGAAGGGAATTGAATTGTCTTTGATGTAAACTCATTGGGAAACTTTGTGAAATGTTCTTTCTTTCGGCACTGATAGCATTTGAAGTCACATTGCCTTAGAGCAAAATTGAATTGCACTGCAGACAGTGTCCATTAGATGGAGTCAGTGTACCAATATTTCTATATTATATGTTGTACTTGTGATCTTGTAAAGCTGGATTTGCACATAGAATTTAAAGGATGTGCCAAACAGCTGGAGGGACAGGTGAAAAGACATTGCTTTAGATGGTGGTTTATTTTATAAATACTTCTTTTAAAGTTCTGAATAACTAGATTCAATGGTCCTGATGTAATCAAATGGGAACAGAGTCTCATGGCGAGCACGTTTAACCGCGTGTTTCCCTGCTAAAACACCCCGCTAACCTACGCCCATCCGGTCTGATACGGGGCCTCATCATTAGGAAATATATGTCTCTTGCATGCCAGTTTAGCAGAAATAATATCTTTGGTTTTGTAGTGGTCAAGGGAAATTGTGTCCAAAATGCTCACTTTCTACTAATCTGTTTCACACTGCAGTGCTCATGTTGCCTTTGCTGATGCTGTTGACAGTGGTGTGGCCTCTGCTCTTGTCCCTGATCAGAGGTGCATTGTGGCGTTGTAAAAGCAGCTCCCACGCTGTGTTGAAGGATCCAGCAGGAAAGCTCAGCTGAACGTGAAATGCTAGGCAGGTGAAATCCCTTCCAAGAAGTTAGTAGTCACCGATCAAACGGCAATAGTGCACTCTGAGAGGAGAGCTTTGAGTAGCAGCCTTCGAATTGGCCCAGACTGGAGCTCTTCAATGTGACTGACTAAAGCCTATTAACTTTGTCAATTTGACTGAAGAAAACTTCTCCCATTGCACACTCAGCTTGGTGACCCTGGAGAGGTGCAGACACAGCATGAAACACATACGCTGGTGGGAAAGAATTGCCATCCTGGCTAATAGATTTCTGTGTCTATTCGGAACCCTGGATATGCGTCATCCCTTCTTAGTTCCCAAATAACAGAGATTCCAGACTGCGATATTGGTAAAGTTATTTGAAACTTTATTCGTCAGCTTGTAGTGTCTACTGGTAAAGTCAATTATGGTACAAAATTTCGGAACTTCCGACTAGCCCTGCAGCAAGCTAGTCAGATTGATTGTCTTTCGCAAATACAGATGGTTGAATTGAATTTAAAATACAATTATAGTTTGTGGTAATTTCTTCAAATCAAGATGCACAGAACAAAAGAAAAAATAGCGATTTAGCAGATGCAAGCAAGAGAATAGGTTTCCGAGATTAGGTAAGAGTGATTCCGGAATGAGATCTCATCCCGACAACTGATCTTTTTAAGGAGATTACTATCTTTAAAGGTTCACCCTCTTTACAGCTGTGATTGGTTTTAACTAATTTATAATCAACTTAATTCGACCAAAGTGTCTGTCTCAAATTTAAAAGATAAACAATTTGCTGTAATTTTCCATGATGGTCTGAGCGAAATACGTTTCCCACAAGAAATTATCACTATGGGCTGACTAGCCGTTACCATCGAAACGGAGCTGGGATGTCAGCCCAGTTTTCCATAACACAAAGGGTCTTTTCTGCTATTTGGCCTTGCACTCGTTGCAGTCTTCAAAAAGCTTGCAAAATGTGAGAATGGAGTGTCTTATCTGATCAGTTCACAGCTTGTCAGCTTTTTTCTCACTCTCATGGTTGATATATTGATTTAGTTAATTACTCTTAAGGATTTAAGGATTTTTCCAACCAAGATTTCTTCATTAAACCTTTTATCTATCTTATCTATAGCTAACTAGAAAATCGGGGGTGAAATTCACCCCCAACGGCGCGATGTCCGCCGACTGGCGCCAAAAACGGCGCCAATCAGACGGGCGTCGTGCCGGCCCAAAGGTGCGGAATGCTCCGCATCTTTGGGAGCCGAGCCCCAACATTGAGGGGCTAGGCTGGCGCCGGAGGGATTTCCGCCCCGCCAGCAGGCGGAAATGGCGTTTGTTGCCCCGCCAGCTGGCGGAAATGGCGTTTGTTGCCCTGCCAGCTGGCGCGGAAATGCGGTGCATGCGCGGGAGCGTCAGCGGCCGCCGACAGTTTCCCGTGCATGCGCAGTGGGGAGAGTCTCTTCTGCCTCCGCCATGGTGGAGTCCGTGGCGGAGGCGGAAGGGAAAGAGTGCACCCACAGCACAGGCCCGCCCGCGGATCGGTGGGCCCCGATCGCGGGCCAGGCCACCGTGGGGGCACCCCCCGGGGTCAGATCGCCCCGCGCCCCCCCCAGGACCCCGGAGCCCGCCCACGCCGCCTGGTCCCGCCAGTAAATACCAGGTTTGATTTACGCCGGCGGGACAGGCAATTTCTGGGCGGGACTTCGGCCCATCCGGGCCGGAGAATTGAGCGGAAGGTCCCGCCAACCGGCGCGGCCCGATTCCTGCCCCCGTCCAATCTCCGGTACCGGAGACTTCGGCGGGGGCGGGATTCACGGCGGCAAACGGCCAGAATGACGCCCTTGATTTCTATCACTGGCTTAAAAAAAAACGTCTTAAATGTATCTCTAATTAGCTCCGTTGCTTTTCCATCATATCCTCAGGGGATCCCCACTAGCCTTGCAACACCTCATCTCCCCCAGCCCCCTCAGGGAAAACAGGAAGAGAGTGGAATTGTGCTCACTTAAAATGGCCACCCACAGGCATCGATGGGAAATTTGGCCAAGCCTGAGCACAGACAGGCTGCAGCCTGCAAATATACAAAAGGCTACAGTTGAGACTTATGCAGAAATGGACACAGGAAAAAGGCTGTTAAAAGGCCATCCCAGGACAATGGGCTCCAGATAGAAACTGACAATAAGTGGCAGACTCTGGCGCCTGCTTTTTCTTATTTGGGAAGGCCTATGTACCTTGGACACTAACGGCTATGGCTGACCAGCACCGCCCAAGCATCAAGGTGTCCACCCCCAATTGGTTAAGAGCAATCAGGGTGATCGAGACCTGATCAATCCATTGGATCTTCACCTGGGACCACCCAAAAGCGTGCGAAAATCCCAGGGATAAAAGGCGCTGCGTAGCCCACCACTCGCTATCTCTCTCAACTGCAGCTTTCGACAGCAAACAACAATGGTGAACCCTTCACCAGCCAAGACGAAGACCATCCACAGAGGGACCAGAACCAAGGACACAGATGACCAGCAACAGACATCCAGTACTGCCAGACTACAAGATTACAGATAAAGCCATATCGGCACTTGCCAGTCACCTGGAAGTTATGTTAAGGTCTTTCTAGCGTATTAGTTTAGAGTTCAACTTGCATGTGTGTGTGATTGATTAATATTAACCTTGTGTGTTTGTTAATAAACAATTATTGTATTGAACAACTTGTGTGATCATTTGTCCATTGTATACAGGTTAAATGCACACTGTGGTTGAGAAGGTACAACAGAATAATGTTGGGATCCCAACACATGTCAATTTCAGGGGATTTAATTCCCTGCAATCACCAAAATGTGTCTCCACTTGTCTGGGAAAATTATCCCCAAACATCCTGACAGACAGAGTTTTTAACAGCTAGAAGTGAGAATGGGTTTACTTATAGAAAGGCAAACGTTTTCTTTCATCCAGAAGATGAGCTGCCAACCACATATCCACTCCACCACCATGTCTGCCTAATTCCACCCCTTTTACATCGTCTGACTCTACCACTGCCTCAGCTTCTCTGCTGCTGAGTCCCTCACTCACTGCATTGTGACCACCAACATTGCACGCCTTTTCCATGCCCCGATTTTGATATTCGCATCTTGTTTTCAAACCCCCTCCATAGTCTCACGCCGTCCCTTTCTTTGCAACCACCTCCAGCCCTACCAACCCCTGAGAATTTTGTGTTACTTCTATTCAGGCATCATGGGGAATCCTGGTTTTATTTCCTATGCCATTGCTCACTGTTCCTTCAGCAGTTTAGGCCCGAGGCTCTTGAATCCCCTCTATAAACCTCTCTGCTTCTCAACCTCTCTTGCGCCTCCTTGAAGACACTCTTTATAACCTATTGCTGGTCATCTTATGAGGCTGGGTGTGAAATTTTAATTGATTTTTAATTTAAATGCTCCTATGAGGTGCCTTGATACATCCTACTATCGGTTAAAGGCAACATATTGTTCATGAATCGTCTGCAAGAGTGAGGGAAATGTGAGAAGAGCCTTCCTAGATAGGGGAAGAATACTGAAATGTTGCATAATGCAATCAAGAGCCTTAATATTTGCACTTTATAGGCTCAATAATAACCTCTGCTCCTATTTTATTTTCTGTTTGGTTTTATTTTTGGATGGTAATTGATGTTACTGATTCTGCCATTCCCATTGACAGTTACTGTAGAAGCACCTTTTGCTTGCTAATTTGTCCCTTCACCACCTGCCTTTATTTTGCACCATTTGCCAGAATTTTACCTGGCTTGGAGGTGGGGCGGCTAACATAGCAGTGAGCCATATCGGTAAATTTTCCTGACGCAATCCCGCCAAAAGGGGATTTTCCACGATTTGCAACAATTAAGGGCCATTTTATGGGGAGGTGGGAATTTCGCCCATAATGGAACATGCCTCTGCTGAGTGGGAGGTTGCCAGCTTCTTTGAGGTAGATTCCCTGTGGCAGCCAGGCTGGCTATTACAACCAGAGGCTCCAAGGCCCACAGAGAAAACCTTCAACAGGAAACGCAGCCCCAAAGGCCCCAACGATCCCCGTTGTAAAATCATAGAATTTACAGTGCAGAAGGAGGCCATTCGGCCCAGCGAGTCTGCACCGGCTCTTGGAAAGAGCACCCGACCCAAGGTCAACACCTCCACCCTATCCCCATAACCCAGTAACCCCACCCAACACTAAGAGAAGTACCTGTCTGACCTGCAGCCCCCTGAATATTTTATTTTTAACTTACCTTCCTGCCTGAGGGTCAACGTTTCCGAGCTCCGGCAGCATACACCACCTCGCCCTCTGACACTGCCAAGATTGAGGACGCCTGATTTAATGAGCAGAGAAATGCAGAAAACGAGAGAATGCAGAGATGTAAAAGATTCAGTCAGTTTCCCAGGAGTTGTGAAGAGAGCGCTAGATGTGGGGGCAGGGGTCACTCCCAGGAGAAGTGTGGATTTGAAGAAGCGACATGTCATGCCTGTGAAAGAAAAGGGCACGTAAGGCACAAGTGCAGGAATAAGCAGGGCCCACCCAGTGGAAGCATGGTTAGCAATCGAGCTTCAGTGCACAGCATGGAAGGTAATTCAGAAAATGGGCCAAGCGTCTTTAGATTGAATAATATAAAAGTGGGCAGAGTAACCCCAATTACAATAGTGTTAATGGTCAATGGTCGTCCACTCAAGCTCGAGGGAGACATTGGAGCCTCCGCCACGGTAGTTGGGAGAACAAACTTACTGATACCTCCAGGGCGGGGTTCAACCCCTGAGCACTGAAACCAGTCTGGCCACATATATGGGTGAGGTTATCAAGATCGTGGAGACAACAACAACCCCTGTGAGTTACAGGCAGCAATCTGCCCAGCTACCCTTAATTGTAATTTCAGACCGGGGTCAAGTCTGATGGGGTGTGATTGGCTTCAAGAGGTCAAGTTACACTAGCAAGAAATTTGGAGAAAGGAAGCCTGCATGAATTCCAAAGACAATAGCAAGATGTATTCCTGAAGGAAATGGGCAAAATCAGAGGGGTAAAAGCCAAGATTTATGTAAACCCTGAAGCTAAACCGAGGTTCTATAGGGCCAGACCTATGTCTTTCTCATTACATGAAAAAGTGGAGACCGGGTTGGGGTGATTAGAGGATTTGGGAATCAACAAGCCCGTACAATTTGCAGACTGGGAAGCACCCAATGTACCTGTAGTCAAAAATGACGAAACCATTTACATCTGCGGAGACTACAAGTTGACGGTAAACCGGGCGGCAAAATTAAACAATTACCCATGCCAAAATAGAGGACCTGTATGCAAAGGTGTCTGGGAGTCTAATATACACCAAGTTAGATATGACTCTAACTGAGACATCCTCTACGGGTGAGGCACAACCTGTTGAGCTATGTCACCCCCAGAGGAAGAGGATGTCCCCAGATAGACTGAGTTTATAATGAACTGTATGAAAAAAATTTGATTGCTGATGTTGCCTTCATAGATCATAGAATCCCTATAGTGCAGAAGGAGGCCATTCGGCCCATCGAGCATACACTGACACTCTGAAAGAGCACCCTACATCGGCCCACCCCATCGCTCTATCCCTAAACCTCACCTAATCTTTGTACACTAAGGGACAATTTAGCATGGCCAATCCATCTAACCTGCACATCTTTGGACTGTGGGAGGAAACCGGAGCACCCGGAGGAAACTGAAGCAGACACAGGGAAAATGTGCAAACTCCACACAGTCACCGAACGCTGGAACTGAACCCAAGTCCCTGACATTGTGAGGCAGCAATGCTAACCACTATGCCACCGTGCCACCAGTTTATCTTTTTATGGTATGTTGTAGTCAGGGACTTAAGGAGGAAGGGATGCAGTCGTGGGCCCTTTGAAGCGGCGAGGATTTGAAGGGTCATAGAACATATAGAACATAGAACAATACAGCCCGATTGGCCAGTTGAGTTATAGCATGTGGATCCGGGGGGTTTAAGCATGGGCTTTCCTGGCAGAATTGAACCTGGAGCTGTAGAAGTCGGCATCACATTCCAGCACTCTGTATGTAACTATAGTTATTTTCCGAGAGGCAGCTGGAGGCCCAGGAAAACACCATTAAGGAGTTGGAGAACCGGATCGTCGCTCTGGAATTTGAGGTAGCAAGGTTGGTGGCGGCACAGGGGAATTTATAAGGGAATATTGAAGACCAGGAGCATCGGTCGCGGCACTAAAATTTGTGGATAATGGGCCTTGGGAGGGACCCAGGGCAGTGACCCCACAGACTTGGTGGCCCAGATGGTGGGAAATCTGGTGGGGAGAAACAGCTTCCCCAAGCCACCAGACATAGATTGAGACCACAGGTCACTCCGGCCAAAACAGAGGGCCAGGGAGCAGCCAAGGGCCATAATTGCCAAGTTACACCTGTACCAAGACCGGGAAAGAATCCTGCGTTGGGCCAGGCAAACAAAGTCCTGCAACTGGGAAGGACACCAGATCAGTATGTACCAAGTCACTGGGGCAGGCCTGGCCAAGAGCCGGGCGGAATTTAATAGAGCAAAGGCAGCCTTGTGCAAAAGCAGGGTGAAGTTCAGGATGCTATACCCAGTTAAACTATGGGTCACCTTTCAGGGCAGGGAACACTACTTCACTATCCCTGCGGACGCAGAGGAACTCGTCCCAAAACACGGGCTTGGAAGGCGCACACCCGAATCTTGAAAAGATTATTTGCGTGGGATTGTACCACCATGACCTGAATGTGGGAGCTAAAACATGGAAAGGTGGAGGTGAGGACAGCAGGGCGCGGGAGAGGGGGAAGATGCAGAAGATAGATAACGGGAGAAGAGAAACTTAAGCTGACGCCAGGAGGGGCGCTACCACACTCGTGGGAAAGCTAGCACCAGGAGGCACAAGTGAGGGGAGGGCCTGTGGCGCATTGGCACATCTCCTGCTGGGGATAGAGCGCCTGGCGCTGCGGGGGTGCACACCACCAACGAGGGGATAATTAGGGGGGTAAGCAGAGTGGGGGTTAACAGGGAAGGGGGGGACAACAACAGGGATAAGGAGGGGAGGGACAAGGACGGGAATAGCTCTAGGCTGGCTATGACAGATCGCAATGGCAACAAGGAACAAGCTAGGGCAGCACGGTGGTGCAGTGATTAGCACTGCTGCCTCACGGTGTCAAGGTCCCAGGTTCGATCCCAGCTCTGGATCAGTGTCAGTGTGGAGTTTGCCCATTCTCCCCGTGTTTGCGTGGGTTTCGCCCCCATAGCCTAAAGTTGTGCAGGGTTAGTGGATTGGCCATGCTAAATTTTCCCTTAATTGGAAAAATTTAAATTGGGTACTCTAAATTTAAAAAAAAAACAGGAACAAGATGGCGCCTCAAACAACCACTTTGGAGGGTCCACAAACAAAGGAGAAACCCAGGGTGCAGGGGCTCACCCACACACAGAGTGGCCCCTGGACAAAGAGAAACCCTGGAGCACAGGGGTAAAACCTCATGGTGAGTACGATGACCGTGGCCATTTTGGATAGCCCCCTAACAAAGAGAAAACCCTGAGTGCACGGGCGCATCACAAGATAAGTATGGCTGATCCCACAGGAGGTGGGGGACAGAAACCCTCATCAGAATAATCACTTGAAATGTCAGGGGACTTAACGGCCCGGTGAAAAGATCCAGAGTCTTCACCCACCTGAAAGCATGAAGACCAACATAGTCTTCCTCCAAACGACGCACCCAAGGGAGAAAGACCGACTGCGGGTAAGGAAGGGCTGGGTCAGACAGACGTACCATTCATGCTACAGGACAAGAGCTGGAGGGGTAGCCATACTGCTAAATAAGAGGACGGTGTTGATAGCACCAAGGACGGTTATGGACCCAGGGGAATGGTACATCATGGTCAGTGGTGTCCTGGAAGGGGAACCAGTGGTTAATAATAATAATAATAATAATAATAATTGCTTATTGTCACAAGTAGGCTTCAATGAAGGTACTGTGAAATGCCCATAGTCGCCACATTCCGGCGCCTGTTCGGGGAGGTCGGTACGGGAATTGAACCCGTGCTGCTGGCATTATTCTGCATTACAAGCCAGCTGTTTAGCCCACTGTGCTAAACTAGTCTGGCAAACATGTACACTCCCAACTGGGACGACACAGAAATCATAAATAAGACCATTGCGGAAATCCCTGGACATGCACTGACTCATCGTGGGGTGGTGGTGGTGGGGGGGGGGGGGGGGGGGGGGGCAGTTTAACTGTGTGCAGACAGATCAAATCCAAAATCGTGGAAAACATCAAACATGGCGAAGGAACTAAGCATATTTATGGAACAGATGGGGGCAGTGGACTCCTGGAGGTTCACACACAGAGGTTCTCCTTCTCCCAGGTACATAAAATATATACCTGGATCGGCTTCTTTGTAGTGGAAAAAGCAGTGCTTCCAGGGGTATTAAGAGTGGAATACTCCGCGATCGTAATGTCCAACCACAATCCATATTATGTGGATTTGAGGTTGGAGACGGGCCATGCCCAGTGTCCCCTTGGAGGTTGGATACGACCTCCTTGCGAACAAGCTTTTCTGCGAGATAATATCACAGGCCATAGATGGGTACATTACCAATAACTAGAATGGGGAGGTCTCACCCTCACGTTCCAGGAGGCCCTGAAGGCTATGATCAGGGTGAGATTATCACTTATAAAACGCGTAGAGATAGGGGAGAGAGGGCAGCTAGGCAACAACTGGTCGACTCCATATTGGAGGTAGACCAGCAATACTCTGTTGTCCGACCGTAAAGAAAGCAGGTAGCCACAAGGGAAATAGAAGAGATTAGGGACATCAAGGGCAGACTGTTCGCAGAGCTGGAAAAGGTCAACAAAGCATTCAAGGCCTTCTATCGGGGGCTGTACCCCTCCGAGCCCGCCGAAGAGGATTTGAGGATGAAGATGTTCTTCGATGAACTGGATATGCCAGTTGTAAGGGAGGATAGGAAACAGGGGCTGGAAACACCACTAGAACTGGGGGAAGTCATGGAGAGCATTAGCTCCGTGCAGGCGGGAAAGGTGCCGGGATCAGATGGATTCCCGGTGGACTTCTACAAAATCTTCATGGCAGCACTGGCCCTGCACTTGCGGGAGATGTTTGCAGACACGCTAGTGAGGGACACGCTATCACCAACGCTTGCACAAGTCTCAATCTCGCTGGTACCCAAGAAAGACAAAGACCGACCAAATGTGAGTCCTACAGACCCATCTCGCTGCTCAATGTAGACGCGAAAATACTGGCCAAAATCCTGGCTAGGTGGTTGGAGAACAGCATACCAGAGCTGGTCGCAGAGGGCCAGGCAGGGTTTGTCAAGGGGAGGCAGCTAACATTGAATATCAGGCGAATGCTGAACGTGATGATGACCTCATCCGGGGAGAGAACACCAGAAGCGATCATCTCCCTGGACACAGAAAAGGCCTTCAGAGTCGAGTGTAAATACTTCATAGTTTGGACTTGGATCGGGGTTCACTGCATGGGTGAAACCTTTGTACATCACTCCCATGGTGAGCTTACAGAGCAACACCACCAGCTCTAAATACTTCCAGCTGCATGAGGCAGGGATGCCCACTGTCCCCGCTCCTGTTCGCCCTGGCAATTGAGCCACTAGCGATTGCCCTCAGGTCAGCGAAAAGCTGGAAGGGGATGCAGAGGGGGGGGGGGGGGGGGTCAGAGTGTATAGAGTCTCATTCCATGCAGATGACCTGCTCCTCTACGTCTCAGACCCACAAGCCAGCATGCAAGAGATCATGAAGCTCCTGAAAGAGTTTGTAGCCTTCTTGGTCTATAAACTCAACCTCAGCAAGAGTGACATTTTCCCAGTGACCCCACAAGGGAGAGGAGCAGAGCTGGAGGGACTGCCATTAAAACAAGCCAAAAACAAATTCCGCTACCTGGGGATCCAAATAGCTCACGACTGGACGTGGATCCACAAATTGAACCTGACGAGTCTGGTGGAGGAAATAAATACCCCCCTGCAGAGGCGGGACTCACTCCCATTCTGCCTAGCGGGGAGACTGCAGATGATCAAGATGAACGTACTGTTCAGGTTCCTCTTCCTGTTAAGATCCATACAGATCTACATCCCCATTTTTCAACATGGTAGACAATTTGATCATGCCGTTTCTGTGTCTGTGTGTGTGTGTGTGGGGGTGGGGGGGGGGGGGGGGGGAGATGGTGTGTATGTGCTGGGGGCGGGGGGGGAAGATTCCTAGGATCCCCAAAAAGTTCCTACAAAAGAAAAGAAATAGGGGAGGCCTGGCCCTCCCAAACCTGCAATACTACCACTGGGCAGCCAAAGCGGAAAGAGTGAGGGGATGAGTGAAGGAGCCAGAAGCAGAATGGGTAAGAGCTCCTGCATAGGGATATCCCTCCAAGCCCTAATCTCCCATCCCCACCAACCAAACACTCAAAAAGACCAGTGGTGGTACCCATGCTTTGGACATGGAACCAACTAAGGCAACACTTCAGTCTGATCAATGTGTCCACCATGGCCCCCATCTGCAACAATCACAGGTTCACGCCAGCAACAATGGAAGTGATCTTTAAAAGGAGGAGACAGGACAGGGGGACGTTGACAGTTAGTGACTTTTACATGGATGATAGACAAGAGACGCTAGTAGAAGAACTGATGGAGAAGTTTCAACTGCCCAAAGAAATTGAGCTACAACACGTGCTGATCAAAAGCTTCCTCCGTAGGAAAATGACGATGTACCCACAGCCGACAGGACATTCACTGGTAGCGAAGCTGTTGGACACGGGCAACTTCGGAAGGGGGACCTACGGGTACCTGTATGGGTGACTGTTGGAGGAGGAATGCTCTCTGCTGGATGAGACAAGAGAAAAACGGGAGGAAGAACTCGGGATAGAAGTAGGTTGGGGTCTCTGGATCGAAGCACTGAACAGGGCAAACTCCACTTCCACATGCGCAAGGCTAAGCCTAATGCAGCTGAAGTTGGTACACAGTGTGTCCCTGACCAGAACCTGAATGAACAGGTTCTTCTTGGAGGTGGAGGACAAAGGTGAATGGTGCCAGCGAGGCCCGTCCAAGCACATCCACATGTTTTACACCTTCCCAACACTTGTTGGGTTCTGGACCACCTTCTTTGAGGCAATGTCTAAGCTTGTGGGGGTGAGGATGAAGCCATGCCCAAGAGTGGCAGTCTTCGGGGTCTCAGACCAGCCAGAGCTCTTCATGGGGAGGACGGCCAACACCCTAGCATTTGCCTCCCTAGTCACCCACCGAAGAATCCTGTTCGGCTGCCGATCGGCAGCACCACCCAAAGCTGCAGATTGGCTGTCCGACTTGTCGGAATTCCTCCAACTGGAGAAAATAAAATTCACCATCCGTGGGTCGGAAAGATGGCTTCCACAAGACGTGGAAGTCGTGCACCAACTTACCCCAAGACATGCTTGTAGCCAGCAGCCAATAGAGTGGGGGGGAGACATAGACGTGCCACAAAAACATAAAGGAAAAAGTGGGGGGGAAGCGGGAGGAAGGGGAGCGGGAAGGAGTGGGGGAAGCAGAGGGGGATGGGGAGAATAGGGGGAGAGGGACATTTTCTGCATAAGTGACTACAGTTCCAAAAGGTACTTCAATGGATGGATATTGTTTCGGGACATTCTGAGGAAATGAGAAGCCCTCAATAAATGTGACCCTTTCTTTCTTGTAAATCAACCAGAACCACTTCAAATATTCATGCAATCAACTCTTGTTCATCAATTAATTCTCCTCTCAGATATTGTAAACAAAGGCCTCGTGAAGCTTTTTACATCATCTCGTATGGGTATTATTTTAGAAGAAAAGTGCAGGTTACATTGATGGAATAACCGGAATTATGTTGACAAGTTATTAAGAGGAAGGTACAAGCAAGGATCTGCGGCAAAGCAAAATTAGAAAGCAATTAAAATCCTCAGGCAGAAAATATCTCTTAATGATATGGCCAGATGGTTAATGTGTTCATAGTGTACTTAGTCACTGTTTAAAGTAAGTGTTAAATCCATTTATCTTAACCAAACCTCATGCCTCCATTAGAATTGCAGACTGAGGAATGTCATATGAATATTGATGCACGATCAATGACCACTAAAGCGAGGTTGGAGTCCAACTGAAGGCTTTAATAAGCGAGATGTTTCCCCCAGCAGCTCAGGTACAGAATGAAGGCTGCTGGGGCGGCACAGGCTCTTATACCCCGCCTAGCAGGGCGGAGCTACCATACATCCTAACCAATAGAAAGCATACAATTTCCACCAATGGTGCTCCAGCCTATGAGGTACCGTAATATCTCTAATACCACAAATACTTAATGTTAAAAAGCCTTATGCCGATATTCTAAAGCAGTGGGATAGAAACATAGAAAATAGGAGCAGGAGGAGGCCATTCGGCCCTTTGGGCCTGCTCTGCCATTCATTACGATCGTGGCTGATCATCCAACTCAATAGCCTAATCCTGCTTTTCCCCCATACCCTATGCTCCCCTTCGCCCCAAGTGCTATATCTAATTGCTTCTTGCAAACCTATGGGCGGGATTCTCCGACCCCCTTGCCGGGTTACAGAATCCCCGTGAGGTGGCGCGAATGCCGCCCCACCGCCCCAAATGCCACCCCACCGCCCCGACGCTGGTTGCCGTATTCTCCGGCACATTTTTCGGGCGGGTGTGGGATTCCCACCACGCCAGTCGGGGGCCGTTGGCAGCGGCCCCCCCGGCGATTCTCCGGGCCCCGATGGGCCGAGCGGCCGTCCATTTTTGGCCAGTCCTGCCTGCGTGGGTTGCGTATGGTCCCACACGGCGGGACCTGGCAGGTACGTCGGTGTGGGCAGTTCTCGAGGGGGCACGGGGGCATCCGACCATGGGGGGGGCCTCAACAGTGCCCTGGCCCGCGATCGGTGACAACCGATCTGCGGGCGGGCCTGTGCCATGGGGGCACTTCTTCCTTCTGTGCCGGGCCCTGTAGGGCTCCGCCATGGCCGGCACGGAGGAGAGAACATGCGCATGCGGCAAAATACGAGGGCCGGTTTGTGGAATCATGCCGGCGGTTCCGTGCATGCGCAAGATCACGATGGCCGTTCCGCGCATGCGTGAACTCGCACCATCCCTTCGGCGCCGGCTGGAGCGCCGCCAACCCCTCCGGTGTCCACCTCACCCCCCTAGACAGGTGAGAATTCCTCACCTTGGGGACCCATTGACGCCGGAGCCGTTGGCGCCGGTTTTCTCGCCAGTGTGGGGACTTAGTTCTCGGAAGGGAGAATCTCGGCCACAATGTTTTGGCCTCAACTATTTCCTGTGGTAACGAATTCTACAGGCTCGTCACTCGCTGGGTAAAGAAATTTCTCCTCATCTCTGTCCTAAATGGTCTACCCCGTATCCTCAGACTGTGACCCCTAGTTCGGGACACTCCCACCATCGGGAACATCCTTCCTCCAACTACCCGGTCTACTCCTGTTCGAATTTTATAGGTTTCTCTGAGATTCCCCTTCATTCTTCTGAACTCGAGTGAATACCATCCTAACCGACTCAGTCTCTTGTCATACATCAGTACTGCCATCCCTGGAATCAGTCTGATAAACCTTCGCTGCACACCCTCTACAGCAGTAAAACCCTTTCTCAGATAAGGAGACAATATTCCAGGTGTGGCTTTATAAGGCCCTGTACAATTGCAGCAAGACATCCCTGCCCCTGTACTCGAATCCTCTTGCAATGAAGGCAAGCATATCATTTCCCTCCTTTACGCCTACTGTACCTGCATGCTTACCTTCAGCGACTGGTGTAATAGGGGACCCAGGTCTCGTTGCACATTCCCTTCTCCTAATTTATGGCCATTCAGTTAATAATCTGCCTTCTCGTTTTTGCTGCTAAGCAACCATGGCTATTATAGTTAACCGTATTATTGTGAAGTCTATGAAGTGAACTTCCTGACATTGAACCTCACTAAATGGGAATGTAAGTGGCTGATTTGGCCCCTGCTCCAACCAGTGTTCCTGTCCCACGGCACTATTTCGAAAAAGAGCAATGGAGTTCTCCCCAGTTTCCTGACCCTCAGTCAACACCACAAATTAGATAATCCAGCCATTATTACATTGCTCTTTGTGGGGAGTCTGCTGAAAGCCTATTGGCTGCTTTTCCCCCCTGCATTACAACAGTGAATACATTACAAAAAAGCACTTCATTGGCTGTAAACTGCTTGAAAATCACCTTGTAAATGCATGTCTTTCTTTCTTTCTGCCTCTCTGTCTTCCTTTTCCGGCATCTCCACATCATTCCTTTTCCTAGTAAGATGATGCACAAAATGAAATGGATTGACTGAACAAAAAGTATTCGATGATTTCCCTTGCCTGTAAAATTTTAACTTTTTTAATATGTTGTTACAGGTATTGAGGAAAATAAATGTGCTGGATAATTTCCTGTGGGAGCAGAATCATCAATTTAAGATGCAATTTCCTTCCAATGACATTCACACAGCTCTGAACGGACAACCCGGTGTAACCAATCTGAGGAAAGTACACAACTCACATATATTTCTTTAAGCATGGATTTTCATGTTTCAAGTCATGAAACTAGTATTCATGTACATCAGACACTTGAAGAGAGAAATTGGGTTCGGGAGACCTCGGGCGGGATTCTCCGGGAATCAGCGGGGCGGGCAGAAACGCGCAGTGGAGTGGCAGGAACCACTCCGGCGTCGGGCTGCCCCAAAAGTGCGGAATCCACCGCACCTTCAGGGGCTAGGCCGGCGCCGGAGCAGTTTGCGCCCCGCCGGCGGGCGTGGAAGGCCTTTGGTGCCGCGCCAGTCGGGGCTGAAGGGACTCCACCTGCTGGCAAGGGTCCGCGCATGCGCGGGAGCATCAGCGTCTGTTGACGTCATCTCCGCGCATGCGCACATGGAGTCACTTCCGCACCGGGAATGGCGGATGACCACGGCCTCCAGTGCGGAAGGAAGAGAGTGCCCCCACGGCACAGGCCCGCCCGCGGATCGGTGGGCCCCAACCGCGGGCCAGGCCACCGTGGGGGCACATCCTGGGACCGGATCCCCCCGATAACCCCGGAGGCCGCCCTCGCCGCCAGGTCCCGCCGGAAAGGGTCCAACTCCAATTTACGCCGGTGAGACTGGCTACAGGCGGGCGGGACTTCGGCCCATCGCGGGCCGGAGAATTCGGGCAGCCCCGGGGCGCATTGAGTAGCGCCGGACCCCCCATTCTCCAAAGCGGGCGGCGTGACTCACGCCACACCGGTTTTTGGGGGGTGGGAGAAGTCGGAGGCCGGCGGGGGTGGGATTCACGCTGACCCCCGGCGATTCTCCGACCCGGCGGGGGTCAGAGAATCCCGCCCCTCATTTTTAATGCAAATTGCCCCAGAAAAGTGTAAATCAGGGGCGAAATTCTCCGTTATCGGCGGAAAGTCCGCCGATCGGCGCAAAAAACGGCGCAAATCCGACTTGCGTCACGTCGGAAAAATGGGTCGAAAGTCTCCATCCCGAAATGGGCTAGCAGCGACGTAACGGGATCCGCGCTTGCGCAGTGGTTCACGCCGTGCAGCGTCATACGCGCCGCACGGCGTGACGGCTCATAAGGCCGCGCTGCCCCCCCCCACCCGACAGGAACACCCGACCGCAACACCCGACTGGATGGCTGGCCGCCGCTCAGCCCCGAGGTTCGAGTCACGGGATGTGGAGGCGCTCCTGGACGCGGTGGAGCAGAGGAGGGACGCCCTGTATCCCGGGCACGGCCGCAGAGTTGCCCCACACCACAGCCGGCGTCTGTGGAGGGAAGTGGCAGGGGCCGTCACCGCTGCGGCCCTGACACCACGGACAGGCACCCAGTGCCACAAGAAGGTGAACGACCTCGTCAGAGCAGGCAGGGTGAGCCTCCCCCATATCCCCCTCCCCCATATCCCCCCTCCCCCATATCCCCCCTCCCCATATCCCCCATATCCCCCATATCCCCCCTCCCCCATATCCCCCATGTCCCCCCCTCCCCCATATCTCCCCTCCCTCATATCCCCAATATCCCCCCCTCCCCCATATCCCCCATATGGCCCAGTCTCTGCAGGCCATAGCCCAGTCTCTGCAGGCCATGGCCCAGTCTCAGCAGGCCATGGCCCAGTCTCTGCAGGCCATCGCTGAGGGCATCGGCGCCAGTGGCCATGTGCGAGCCGGCGTCGCACTGTCACAGACAGGGTTTGCCAACCCCCTGGGCTCCATGGCTGCAAACCTGCAGACCCCTGTCGATACCAGCACGGCCCTCCAGGACTGGCAGCGCCAGATGTCGGGGGGGTGTCGGATGGCCAGTCCGTTCGCATCCCCCACCCATGTAGAGGCCTGGGGGCCATCGGGCACCCCGAGGGAGGAGGAGGTGGTGTGGTCCGTCCCGGCTCCCCCTGTAGGGGAGGTCCCGGTACACCGCGACACCTCGGACTCCCCCCCCTTCCGTCCCAGGTGCATCGGGTGGGCAACGGGCAGGACAGGCTGGCAGCTCGCCATCCCAGTCGCCCGGGCCGCAGCCTGGCCCATCTAGGCCAGGACGCCCCAGGAAACGGCCGCCAAAGGGATCCAGTGTCAGAGGGCAGGAATCACAGGAGTCCACCTCCAGTTCTGCTGTACCGTCTGGGGAACCACGTAGACGTAGTCAAAGGGCCCGTAAGGCCAAACAATTAGACACTGAGTAAGTTGGCACGGGTGCAGGGCACAGATGAGTTTTAGGGGCTAGGGCACGTGCATGAAGTCCTTTGGTTATTAAAGTCAATGTTACACCTACAGAAGCTGCCTTTGTGCTCTGTCCAAAGCGTGCGGGGGGTGTCATGTACGTTGAGCGCAAGTGTGTGTGTGAGGGGTGGTCTTACCTCAGCCCCAAGTGAGTCTGCCCCGTTCCCGCTGGGCCGCCATCAACGTCCCCCCGGGCAGAGGACGGGACCGTGCGCTGCAGTGTCACAGCCGCATGCAGGGATGGTCCGGGTGGATGGTGGTACTGTGGCCATGGGTCAGACATAGTCCAACGATGTAGAGCCAGGAGCTCACCGCAGGGCGGGTTGTCATCATCCTCCATGGCCTGCAATAGACACGCGTCCACCCGTAACTGTGTGAGCCCGGCCCGTTGTGCCGCAGGTGGATCGGCAAGGTGGGGGGGTGGTGTGCATGCAGGTGGGGTGGGTGGGGTTGGGGAGGGGGGTGAGGGTGCTGGGTGGGTGGATGGGTGGGGGGTGTGGGTGGTCGGCTGTTGCCATGGTGTGCCGTCTGTGGCCATACTACCCAATTGCCACGCCCATCTAGTCAGTGAAGCGGGCGGCTATCAGTCTGTCCCGTGCCCGCTGGGCCAGCCGGTAACGGTGGACAGCCAGCCGCCTGTGTCTACCCCGTTTGCCCTGACCATTACCCCCATCCCCCTCATCTGGGGAGGACTGCGCCTCTTCCTGCTGCGCCTCCAGTCCGCCCTCCTCTGCCTGCGGCACATCACCCCTCTGCTGGGCGATGTTGTGCAGGACGCAGCACACCACAATGATGCGGCCGACCCTATTTGACCGATACTGGAGGGCTCCCCCAGAGAGGTCCAGGCGCCTGAAACGCATCTTCAGCACGCCAAAGCACCTCTCTATTACTCCCCTTGTCGCTACATGGGCATCATTGTAGCGGTTCTCCGCCTCATTGCGTGGCCTCCGTATAGGCGTCATCAGCCACGATCGCAATGGGTAGCCCCTGTCGCCCAGCAACCAGCCCCTCAGCCGGGGATGGCGTCCCTCATGTATGCCGGGGATGGATGACCGCGACAACACGTATGAGTCGTGTACACTGCCTGGGTAACGGGCGCAGACTTGCAGGATCATCATGAGGTGGTCGCAGACCACCTGTATGTTCATCGAATAGGTCCCCTTCCTATTGGTGAACACGGCCCTGTTATCTGCAGGTGGCCGCACGGCAACGTGCATCCCATCGATCGCGCCCTGGACCATGGGGAACCCGGCCACGGCAGAGAAGCCCACGGCCCGGGCATCTAGGCTGGCCCGGTCAACGGGGAAGCGGATGTAGCGGTGCGCCATGGCATATAGGGTATCTGTCACTGCCCGGATGCACCGATGCACCGATGTCTGCGATATGCCGGACAGGTCCCCACTCGGTGCCTGGAATGACCCCGTTGCATAAAAGTTCAGGGCCACCGTAACCTTGACGGACACGGGGAGAGGGAGTCCCCCGCCAGTGCCACGCGGTGACAGGTGTGCCAGCAGGTGGCAGATGTGTGCCACGGTTTCCCGCCTCATCCGGAGTCTCCTCCTGCATTCCCGGTCCGTGAGGTCCTGGTATGACTGCCGGGGCCGGTACACACGGGGCGCCCTCGGGTGCCTCCGTTGCCGTGGGGCCGCTACGTCCTCCTCCCCCTCCTCGTCCTGTCGGTCAGGTGTCCCTCCAGCCTGGGCGGCTGCCGCCTGTCCCTCTGCGGCAGCCTGCGCCGCCTCTCTGGCACGCTCCTCCTCCTCCTCCTCCTCATCCAGGGCAACATAGACATTAGCGGCTGCCGCCACGGCGGCCAACATCGCTGGATGATCGGAAAACATGATGGCCTGGTGGGGGGGAGGGGAACGACGACATGTCATCATTGCCCATATCCCCTCCTCCCCCCAGCCAGGTGGCATGGACCGCATGGGTCCAACTGTTGGAGGCTGGCACCTGGCCAGGTGGACCAACTCACTTGCCCTCGCATCCCCCTCCCCGGCACGGACCCCACCCCAACCTCCACCCCGGCACGGACCCCCCCCCAACCTCCACCCCGGAACAGACCCCCCCCCAACCTCCACCCCGGCACGGACCTCCCATCCCCCTACCCGGCACGGACCCGCCCTCCAACCTCCACCCCTGCACGGACCCCCCCCCAACCTCCACCCCCGCACGGACCCCCCCCAAGCTCCACCCCGGCACGGACCCCCCCCAAACTCCACCCCGGCAAGGACCCCCCCCAACCTCCACCCCGGCACGGACCCCCCATCCCCCTCCCCGGCACGGACCCCCCCCAAGCTCCACCCCGGCACGGACCCCCCCCAAACTCCACCCCGGCAAGGACCCCCCCCAACCTCCACCCCGGCACGGACCCCCCATCCCCCTCCCCGGCACGGACCCCCCCCCCAACCTCTACCCCGGCACGGAACCCCCCCCCAACCTCCACCCTGGCACGGACCCCACCCCCCAACCTCCACCCCGGCACGGACCCCCCCCAAACTCCACCCCGGCAAGGACCCCCCCCCAACCTCCACCCCGGCACGGACCCCCCATCCCCCTCCCCGGCACGGACCCCCCCCCCCAACCTCTACCCCGGCACGGAACCCCCCCCCCAACCTCCACCCCGGCACGGACCCCACCCCCCAACCTCCACCCCGGCACGGACCCCCCCCAACCTCCACCCCGGCACGGACCCCCCCCCAACCTCCACCCCGGCACGGACCCCCCCCAACCTCCAGCCCGGCACGGACCCCCCCCCAACCTCCACCCCGGCACGGACCCCCCCCCAACCTCCACCGCGGCACGGACCCCCTCCCCAACCTCCACCCCAGCACGGACCCCCTCCAACCCCCAACCTCCGGGGGGTCGGAGGATGACGCCCTAGGTCCTAGGTGTGTTCATAGTTCTGATGGGAATGTGCTGTACACCATCTTGGCCCAGCTGTTTTTGCGCACACCTAATTCCTGCTATATCATGCAGAGCAGAAGGGGTACGACATTTATAAAGGTGCAACACTGATTTAACACAGAAACTGCCATTTTCGAACTCCAGCCTCACTTAACCTCCCACACAGAAGTGAACATGGAACAACCAGAGATTCAAAAGTGAAAATCGACACAATAATAATAATCTTTATTAGTGTCACAAGTAAGCTTACATTACACTGCAATGAAGTTACTGTGAAAAATGTTGTCAAGTACCTTCCCATCACCAACGTGTTATCTGGAAATGTAATATTGCACTGAGGGGCAAAGGTACACACAGAGGCTAGGAACCCTGTGGTGACTAACTCAGCTCCTGACTCTCCAAAGCCTGTCCACCACCTAAAAGGCTCAAGTCAGGGGCGGGATTCTTCGACACCCCGCCGGGTCGGAGAATTGCCGGGGTGCGGTGTGAATCCCGCCCCCGCCGGCCGGCGAATTCTCCGGCACCAAGGACGGGAATCGCGCTGCGCCGGTTGGCTGCCCCCCCCCGGCGATTCTCCTGCCCGCGATGGGCCGAAGTCCCGCTGCTGTAATGCCGGTCCCGCCGACGTTTATTAAACTATTTACACTTCTATTACTCGGGTTCGACACTACTGCTAATCCTACTGTAGCTACCCAGACTGACTAACCAGCTGCTGCAATCCACGTGGTGGGTCTAATATTGAATTAACCCCGTGTCTGTACTCACTGACTGTCTCCACTGGAAAGAGGCAGATTATGTGTGTGGTGTCCTTTATATATGGGTTGGTGTAATGCCCCCCTGTGGTCGTGTCACCTCCGTGTGCATCGTGAATGTCCATTGGTTGCGTCCTATCTAACTGATCTATTGGCTGAGTGTGTGTGTGATGTTTCTGGTGCTCCCTCTCGTGTCTAGCTAGCCTACATGCATTTACATTGATGCACATCACCACACTCACCACTTGCCTGGATGAGTGCAGCTCAAAAAACACTCAAGGAGCTCAGCACCATCCTGGAAAAAGTAGCCCGCTTGATTGGCACTCTGTCCACAAATATTCATTTTCTTCATCACCGAGGTACATTGGCAGCAATGTGTACCATCTACAGGATACACTGCATAAACTCACTGAGGCTCCTCAGACAAAGCCTTCCAAACCCATGACCATTATCATCCTGAAGGACAGGCACAGTAGACATGTGGAAGTACCACCATCTGGATGTTCCTCTCCAAGCCACTCACCACCCTCACTTGGAAATAAATTGCTGTTCCTTCACTGTCACTGGGTCAAAATTCTGAAGCACCCTTCCCAACAGCAATGTGGGTGCACCTACATCACATGGACTGCAGTGGTTCAAGAAGGCAGCTCACCAACACCTTCTCAAGGGAAGTTAGGGATGGGCAATAAATGCTGGCCTGACCAGCAATACCCACATCCCATGAATGAATAAAATTATATTCTACAGTTGTTGTCCTGGTGTTCCACACATGGTAATAAAGGCTTTTTTTCGAAAAAGGTAACCAACCTGGCTGCCTTACCATGTAATCCTTTGCAGCTGTCTTCCAAATATAGTGTTTGACTGAAGTTAGTTGGCTACAACCAGAGCCGTTGTGCAGACATTCATCCCGGGGCTTTCAAGGCAGTTAACGTCTTTTGTTCTGAAAAGACCCATTCAAGTCAGAAAAATCTCTTCTGGATGGTCTCAGGATATTGGTATTGACACTTGCTAGTCTGGAAGTGTCCTTTTGGCTTTTCAGGCAATGTGGTAGTTTGAACCCACAGGTCAAATCAGGTGACTTTTGACGGCCATCTTGTGTAGCATTTTATTGTCCATTTTTAAAAGGAAAGTCAGTGACAGAAGATTCTGCACTGATTACAGTTCATATTTTACAAGTTCTGGATCAGACATACCTTCACTGGTAAGGACACCTGTATTACATGCTCAAATCTTTCAATACACAACCTACTACTGATCTGGGCGACAAGGAACTTTGATTTGCACGTAGCTGCCCTGAAACGTAGCCCAGAGTGTTTGATGCTGACAACAGATGCCAGAATTGGACAGCTTTCCATTCCCCAACACAATGCCACAAAAGAAGCTCCTGTTCAACATCCCATCCTTCCACCATTGGTATATCACGGCTGCAGTGTGTATCATCTACAAGACGCACTCCAACAACTGTCATAGCTTCTTCAATCTTACCTCCTGAACTACTTAGAAGAACACGCAGGAGGTGGGCAGGTTGAACCTGAACAGAGCTAGGACTTAGTTCACTGTGGGGCGCTTTGCTAGTGCTGTCTGGAGGGCTTTTAAATTAACATGGCAGGGTTGTGGGAATCAAGAGAAAGTATTAGAAAAGAATACCAGGTCGCACAAAATACTAGGAGGGACAGAAAGTACTAGCATCGAGTATAATAAGTTAATAGAAGTTGGAGTAATCAGGGTTACTGTGCATGGGTGTGAATACATGGGGCTGAATTCTCCGATTTTCAGGCTATGTCCTGACACCGACGTGCGAACAGCGTTTTACAACCGTAAAATCGGCGCGAAACAACCACCGATCCTCCGTTTGTTTGGGGGGGGGGGGGGCTAGCAGGCAGGTAGCATAGAGCACCCGGTTCTAGCTGCCGATACGGCCGTAGAATTGCCGGGTCCGTAGCCGCACATACGCACGACGGTGGCCTGCAGCGGCCTCGCCGTGCAACATGGCGCCGGCCGCGCGCAGAACCAGACAGCCAAATAATGACCCCCCCTTTGGCCAGGCAACTCCCGACCACCCCAACAGTGCCCCAAGCCCCTCCCAAAGTCTCCCCTGCCCAAGGGTCGGCTCTCCCCTGACTGTAGCGGCGCTGGACTGATTCCGCATCCGCCACGCCGAGTTCCCGACAAATAATAGCATGAGAGACCCACGCCGTCAGGAACTCGGCCGGTCGGGGGCGGAGCATCAGGGGAGGGCATCAGGTAACATCCTGAGGCCGTCGATACGGCGTGCAGTGTACTCCTAGAGTATGCAGCTTTCGCAAAAGCGCCGCCGACCCCAATTTTGGCGCCAACGTTGATTCTCCGGCCAATCGGCGAACACGATTGCAGCGTTGCCGACTGGAGAATCCCACCCACGGAGTATTGTAAATAAAATTGGGGAGCTACAGTCATGTGGATCTATGATGATGTGGCGATAACAGAGACCTGGCTCAAGCAAGGGCAGGACTGGGTGTTAGATATTCCTGCGTACAAGGGGCGCAATTCTCCCATTGAGAGATTAAGTGCAGACGCCGGAGTGAAAACCGGAGTGTTTCACTCCGGCGTATGAGGCCGTTTGCAGCCCCGTATTCTCCCGCCCCCGGGGGGGCTAGGAGTTGCGCCGCGTTATTACGCGCGCCGGGCCTTGGTGCTGCATAAAAGCGGCGTCGCGTAAATGTCACAGCCGGCACCGCGTAAATGACGTAATCCGCGCATGCGCAGGTTGACCGGCACCAACCCGCGCATGCGCGGTTGCCGTCCTCTGCGCGGCTGCCCCGCAAGAAGATGTCGGATGGATCTTGCGGGGCAGCGGAGGAAAGGAGGTCCTCCTTCAGAGAGGCCGGCCCGCCGATCGGTGGGCACCAATCGCGGACCAGACCCCTTTTGAGTCTCCCCCCCCCCGGTGCAGGAACCCCCCTCCCCCTCCCACAAGCCACCCCCCCCCCGAGCGTTCCTGCGCTGTTCCCGCCGGCAGCGACCAGGTGTGAACGGCGCCGGTGGGAACCTGTCATGTTGGGCAGGCCGCTCGGCCCATCCGGGCTGGAGAATCGCCGCTTGCCCATTACAAACAGCGAGCGGCGATTCTCCGAGCGGCCAGCCTTGCTGGTTGGGGGGTGGGGGGGGGGGGGGTGGGAGAATCGCGTGCGGGTGCCGGGGCGGCGTTGCGGGACTCGCACGGCGCCCCGGCGATTCTCCCACCCGGCTGGGGGTGGGGGGGAGAATTCCGCCCATGGTGTTTAGAAAAGATTGGGAAAGAAGGAAAGGAGGAGGGCTGACGGTATTCGTTAAAGAGAACATTGCAGTGCTGGAATAGGAGGATGTCCCAGAGGGTTCAAGGACAGAATTAGTTTGACTGAAGCTAAGGAGAAAATAGGTGTAACTACATTATTTGGTGTATTCTGTGGATCTGCAACTGATGAGAAGGATGTTGAGGGTCAAATCTGCAGAAAAATTATTGAGAGATACAAACATAATAGAGTAGTTTTAATGAGGTACTTTAATTACTTGAATATAGAGTGGAACAGTAGTATTGTAAAGGGTGTAAAGGGACAAAAGTTCCCGGATTGTGTTCAGGACATTATTCTACAGCAGTATGTGTCCAGTGCAACACGATATGATGTAGGGCCAATTAGGGACCTAAAAGGGAATTTATGCATGCAGGCAGGGGACATGGCTGAGGTATTAAGTTAATACTTTGCATCTATCTTTGCCAAGGAGGAAGATGCTACCCAAACCATGTAAACAGACAAAAAAACTCTGTCCCTAAAAGTGAAAATTGATAATGAGGAAGTGTTGAATAGACTGCTGGTATTTAAAGTTGACAAGGCTTAGGGACAGGAGAGATGAATCCAAGGATAATGAAGGAAGTGAGAATCGAAATTGCATGGGCACTGGTCATAATCGTCTAGTTTTCTCTGGACTCAGAGAAGGTGCTAGCGGACTGAAGAATTGCAAATGTCACGGCCTTGTTCAAAAAAGTTTGGAAGGATAGTCCCAGCAATTAGAGACCAGCAGGTGGACAAGCTTCTGGAAACAATTATTCAGGATATAATTAGTAGTCACATGGAAAAATGTGGGTTGTTAGGAAGAGCCATTATATATTTCAAAAGAGGAAATTGTGTTTAACTAACCTGATGGAGTTTTTTTGAATTGGTAACAGGAAGGGTCAATGAGGGTAATGCTGTTGGTGCGGTGTACATGGACTTTCAGAAGGCATTTAATACAGTGTCATACAACAGGGGCGAAATTCTCCCCCAACGGCGGGATGTCCGCCGACTGGCGCCAAAGCCGGCGCCAATCAGACGGGCATCGCGCCGGCCCAAAGGTGCGGAAGGCTCCGCATCTTTGGCGGCCTAGCCCCAACATTGAGGGGCTAGGCCGACGCCGGAGGGATTTCCGCCCCGCCAGCTGGCGGAAATGGCGTTTGTTTCCCCGCCAGCTGGCGCGGAAATGCGGCGCATGCGCGGGAGTGTCAGCGACCGCTGTCAGTTTCCCGCACATGCGCAGTGGGGAGAGTCTCTTCCGCCTCCGCCATGGTGGAGGCCGTAGCGGAGGCGGAAGGGAAAGAGTGCCCCCACGGCACAGGCCCGCCCGCGGATCGGTGGGCCCCGATCGCGGGCCAGGCCACCGTGGGGGCACCCCCTGGGGTCAGATCGCCCCGCGCCCCCCCCCCAGGACCCCGGAGCCCGCCCACGCCACCTGGTCCCGCCGGTAAATACCAGGTTTGATTTACGCCGGCGGGACAGGCAATTCCTGGGCGGGACTTCGGCCCATCCGGGCCGGAGAATCCAGCGGGGGGTCCTGCCAACCGGCGCGGCCCGATTCCCGCCCCCGCCCAATCTCCGGGAGCGGAGACTTCGGCGGGGGCGGGGGCGGGATTCACGGTGGCCAACGGCCATTCTCCGACCCGGCGGGGGGTCGGAGAATGACGCCCCAGACTTGTGAGAAAATTTATAACTCATGGAATAAAAAAGACAGTTGGATACAAAATTGGTTGAATTATAAGAAGCAGAGAGTGACAGTCAAAGGATATTTTTAGGGCTAAAGGAAGTTTTGTTAGTGCTGATCCCCAGGGGTCAGTATTGCCACTCTTGATGTCCTGATATGTAATAATGATCTAGATCTTGGTGTGCAGGGGGACAGTTTCAAAGTTTGCGAATGATACAAAACTTGGAAGTATTGTAAAGTGTGTGTGGAACTTCAAAAGGATTGAGACAAGTTGGTGGACTGGGCAGTTGGTAGCAGATGACGTTTTAGGGGCTGGTTTAGCACTGGGCTAAATCGCTGGCTTTGGAAGCAGACCAAGGCAGGCCAGAAGCGCGGGTTCAATTCCCCTACCAGCCTCCCCGAACAGGCGGCGGAATGTGGCGACTAGGGGCTTTTCACAGTAACTTCGTTTGAAGCCTACTTGTGACAATAAGTGATTTTCATTTCATTTTATTTCACTTCAATGCACAGAAGTATGAGGTGGTGCATTTTGGTAGGAAGAACATGGAGACACATTAAAAAATAAGGTTAAATATTCTTAATGAAGTGCAGGAGCAGAAGGGCCTGAGTGTATAAGTGCATAGATCATTGAAGGTGTCAGGACAGATGGAGAGAGCAGTTAATAAAGCATATAGTATTACGGGCTTTATTAATAGGGGCACAAAGTACAAGAGTAAGGAGGTTATGCTGAAATTATACAAAGCACAAGTTAGACCTCAGCGGAGTATTTAGCACAGTTTTGGATGCCACACTATAGGAAGGGTGTGAATGCATTGGAGAGAGTGCAGCAGATTTTCACAAGAATGGTTCTGGGGATGTGAAACTTCATTTCTGAGGATAGATTGGAGAGGTTGTGACTGTTCTCCATGGAGCAAAGAAGGCTAAGAGGAGATTTGATAGTGATGCTCAAAATTACGAGGGGCTGGACAGAGTAGATAGGGGAAACTGTTCCTGCTCGTAAAAAGATAAAGAACGAGCGGTTAGAGATTTAAAGTGATTTACAAAAGAAGCAAACGTGATATGAGAAAATACTTAATCACACAATGAGTGGTTCGGGTCTGGGATGCACTTCCTGGAAGTGTGGTGGAGACAGGTTCAATCGAGGCATTCAAGAGGGCATTCGCTGATTATTTGAATGGATATGGTGTGCAGGGGCATGGAGAAAAGGCAGGGCAATGGCACTCATTCATAATGCTCATTTGGAGAGCTGGTGCAGACACGCTGGGCCGAATGTCCTTCTTCTGTGCAGTAACTATTCTGTAATTCTGTGAACTGGAATTCCCAACCTGACAGCACCATGGGAGCACCTACACCACATGGACTGAGGTCGTTCACAAAGGAAGTTCACAACTACCTTCGCAAAAGCAACCGGAGGTGTTCTTTGCCACTGATACAAACATCCCAAGATCGCCAAGATATTTGTGAAGCTGATTACACTATCCTAGAGAGTTCTATTATACTGAAGCGGGCTTAAGAATTGTTGTTTTGTTCATGCCAATGCCTTTAATGCTCTTACAGTGTTATTTGTTTCCTGAAAGCCAGCTTGTATTCAGAGCCCTCATCAGTCTGGCTTGCAGGCTATCTCAACGTCAATGACTCAATTTCTTTCACTGTGTGCTGAATGATATGAAGGAAAATATGTGAAGCCCACTGTTCTGATCTTTAATGAGTCTATCAGTGTACTTGTACTTATCATTAGGAATTAATTTTATGGATAATTTTAAAATTACAACTACCATTTTACCAGATTCCTTTCTGTGATTGTCTGTCTTCATGCATGGGTGTTTCATTTTATGCTTTGATGATTGCCAGCAACAGCAGATAAGAAACATTATTTGAACGATGAAGAGCAAAAATCGCAAGCATCAGTGAAGATATGTGTGCACAAATACTAAAAATTAATATTCAAACACTGTAGTTGAGAAGGTTGATGCTTTAACTTCAGAAAAGGATTAAATACCCAGTGGAAAGTTTTCTTTACAACAGGACTTGGTTGATAATTCATAACTTTTAAAAACTTTCTCATTTAATGTTGCCCTCTCATGGTTGCAAAGGCGCTTAATGCCATTACTCTAAATATGCCTTTCACTCATTGTGTGTCCCCTGTTGAGGAAATTGAGTTAATGTGCTGCATGCTGTTTGATTTATATCCGATCTATTGGCAGGAATGGGGAAATGTTATTAGATGTTGTGTCTCTGGGGATACCCATTACCAGAAAATTGCCTTAATACAATACTTATCATATCTTACAAAAAAGTCACAGTGGTCTTCAAATACAATTCGTTTGGAGTGTAAGGACCATTGTTTTGTAGACAAACATACCACGCAAACTGAAGCAGGACAAAATCCAAGTCACAGCGAAATGGTTGCACAACCAGTTGATCTGGCTTTTGGTGGCGTTGGCTGAAGAAGCTCAAAGGAGGGTCTGGGTGTTGGTTGCAGTGTTAATCTAATGGCAGAGTCTGCCCACAACCGGACTTGGAAATCTTTCCAGTGAATTGCACCCCATATATTCAATCCCATATTGCCTTGGGCTAGCTTTCTATGCTGAGGATGGAGTTCTTGTTGCTGTTGTTAAAGAAATGTTGTTCAGGGTACCTAATGAAATTTTACTTCAGCTCTTCGGATCGATCAGTAACTTCCAATTACACTGCCAGGAGGCGGCAGAGAGGATCATTGATCTAACATCCTATCTGAAGGACCCCCTTGATATTTCACCAATGTGCCATCTTGGATAATGTTATCAAGTCTTAATTGCATTGTGCATGTTTGCCCGACAAGAGAAGTATTAATGTTTTATGTGCATTTATTCAGAGTTACAGTTCATATCAGTATTATGTTTCTGTTGCTTTTAAGATCAAAAGAAAGAGGAGCAGGTGTAGGCCATTTGACCCATCGAGCCTGCTTCATGATTCGATAAGATCACAGCTGATCTGGTTATGACCTAAGCATACCTTCCTGCCTGTCTGCCTTCCATAACCCTCGGTTCCCTTTTAAATTAAAAATCTGTCTAACTCAGCATTGAATATATTAAATGACCCAGCCTCACTGATCTATGTGCAAGAGAATTTCACTGACAAATGACACTCTGAGGGACGAATTCCTCCTCATCTCCAGAGGGGAGACAGAAAGTGCACAGTGTTAGACAGTCGGACGTGGGCAGCACAGAGGGTGGGCAACTGGTGGTCTTTGTGGCCAGGACACCCAGCCATGGCATGGTATGGGTGCTGGCCTGTGGTGCAGAGTTGGGAGTGTGCCTACAGCCAGCGGGTGGGGTTTGATCGCCCTTCAGGTTGGGGGGGGAGGTTACGGGTGTGTGGGACTCGGATTGGTGCCAGGGGCATGGTATTGCCTACTCACCCTGGACGCCATGAGGAGGTCACACAGCTTCTTCTTGCACTGCTGTCCAGTAGTAAGGGTCCCATGCTGCTTTATGGCCTCTGCCACCTGTGCCCAGCCCTGTGTACGGCGGTGGGTGCAGCCTCCTTCTTACCCCAGGAACAGGGCGGCCCTCCTTCCTTCACAGTGTCCAGCAGGGTCTTGAGGTCTGCATCCGTGAACCAGTGCCGCTCTTTGTGCTGCCATCTTGTTGGCTGGGATGAGCATGTTTGGGGAGTGGAGTGCTAATATGCGGCTACAGCCTGTCAGCCTCTTGATTGGCAATCCCCCGATCTTGGCGAATCAGACACCGTTTTTTATTGGAATCGATCAAGGTCCATGTGGCACTGGTGCTAGCCATTACTGGCCATGAATTGCTGGCCGGGAGCGGTGCCAATTAGTGGTCGTAGAAGTCTAGTCTACAATTCAGTCCCAGTACCAACACTTACTTTCTGAAATGGAGAGTCCCGCCCCAGGTCTTTTATGGAAGATTCTCTGATCACTTAGCCTGTAGTTGAATTTGCAATCCTAAGAAAATGCAGTGCAGTTACATAGATCAGAAGACAGACTAACAAAATCAAATACCGATCAATAAAACCATTGAACACCATGGTGCACAATGTTCTCCTGAAAATTAGAAGGAGATTTTTACAGTAACTTCATTGCAGTGTTAATGTAAGCCTACTTGTGACACTAATAAAGATTGTTAGTATTATTATTATTAATAAATGTAATTGTTGAAGGAGCCAAAGAGGAAAATCCTTCAGCTGTAACGTGAATTTTGGTATGTGTGAAAAGTGTCCAGGAGATGTAACATACTTTGTGAGCGCATTGTTAACCAGATTTGACATCGCATTAGCCTTTCATTCAACATCAAGCCCAGTCTCTGGAATTACAGTGTAGAAAGGTGATCAACAGTCAATTTTAGTATCAAACCATTCCTCAGCAGCATTCACATTATAGCAATAACATTATTGCACAGTTTATCTGGTGTTGCAGCTGGGGTCGCTTAGCTCAGTGGACTGGGCAGCTGGTTCATGATGTGGAATGATGGCAACAGTGCGGATTTAATCCCTGTACCGGCTGAGGTTATTCATGAAGCCCCACCCTCTCAACCTTCCCCCTCGCCTGAGGTGTGGTGACCCTTGGGTTAAATTACCTCGCCCTAAAATAAAGGGGGAGAGCAGCCTTGAGTTCTTTCTTTCAGTACAAACACAAATGAAATCTGGAGCCAGAGCCCAACCCAATACTAACATAAACCGAACGAAGGACCCCCGGTTGAGAAAGTCTCCCTCCATTTTGCTCCATTTGCAGTTTTAGCCTGAACAGCAAATCCACACAGCACAATGAGTGCAAAGTTCACACCTCTTCAGGCAACAGCCGACTTGAAGTATATTTGCATCCTGGAAGAATCTTTACAAATGGCCATTAATGTATGGTTAGTTGGCATACTCGATAATTTACCATTGAGAGGAGAGCACAGTAATAAAATGATGGTAAATGGCTTAATCACATTATTTAACACATCTGACACAAACGAGCGAGCGAACCACCCTGCGTACTCCCCAGTAAGACAGAAAAGCATGAGAGAAGGTTACATACTTTGTGGCGGTTAAAGGGAATGCTCTGATTCATGCTGATGCCAATCAACTAATTATGCTCTCTATTTAATAACATGTCAAAATTGCCTTGCACATCAACTTAGCAAACAATACCCCTTTAAAAATAAACATAGAACATAGAAAATACAGCACAGAACAGGCCCTTCGGCCCACGATGTTGTGCCGAACCTTTGTCCTAGATTAATCATAGATTGTCATTGAATTTACAGTGCAGAAGGAGGCCATTTGGCCCTTTGAGTCTGCACCCGCTCTTGGAAAGAGCACCCCACCCAAACTCAACACCTCCACCCAACACCAAGGGCAATTTTGGACACTAAGGGCAATTTATCATGGCCAATCCACCTAACCTGCACATCTTTGGACTGTGGGAGGAAACCGGAGCACCCGGAGGAAACCCACGCAGACACGGGGAGGACGTGCAGACTCCGCACAGACAGTGACCCAAGCCGGAATCGAACCTGGGACCCTGGAGCTGTGAAGCAATTGTGCGATCCACAATGCTACCGTGCTGCCCTTAAAAACAAATAAATCTACACTATATCTACACTACACATTTTAAATTACTGCGTTTTCTCTTAAACAAATATCTCACAGGCATCGAGCTTGAGAAGAGATACAGAGAGGGAAATCAGAGAAAGAATAAATATGACGTAAGCTGCAATGCAAAATGTTATTAAATAGATCAGTACTGGAGCAGCACTAACATTCCTTTGTGGCCAACTTAATATCATTGTAGCAGAGGTTCCTAAGGCAATAAACATAATCTTTAACCTTCACCAAAAAAAATCTATAATAGTGGAATCCTGCTGTTGTGTGCGCGTGTATATTAAATGTTTCTGTATATCGTTGTGCATCTATTATGGCCGAGGGGGGGCACGGTAAATTGCACAAATGCAATTGTTCATCTGTTTTAACCAGAGATGTCAGTAAACTCTCATTAAAAGTCTGTGTATATAATATGAAAGTAAGGCTATTGAATATGCATGGCCAGTATTTGATAAGCAGAATGCTAATCATTTAATATCTCCGAACATTGGTCTTTGTTATTCAAAGTGCAGCTTTTAAAGTCGGATCAGGGAGACAGCGGTTTGCCACCGTCCCATCTGAAGCTCTATTCCCAACCTGACTCTCACTGCTCATTACGATCACTTGACTTGCATATGAAGCCACTTTAGCCTGAATCTTGCCATCCACTTGACATACATGTGGGATTTAAAGACAGGAGCTTGCATAAGTGCTTAAATGTCACAGCATTTATTGTGCTGACTGTGTGGCGTTTGAATTGTTCAGCTTTTTAGAGATGAATATGATTAAAATAAATTTGAGAAAACCAGCCTTAATTAAAATCTTTTCTGAACAATATGTTTTGGGGAAAGGATTTGACTAAAAGTGCCATAGGGTAGGTTTGTCTTTAACAGCAGCAGAAAAAGGCAACTGCCAATTAGCAGCCTGTGTGGTACTCCATCCAATTTGGATCGAAGTTAAACCCCACAACGTTTGATCCGGCTGCCATCTTGTCACCAACAGCTGTCATGGATGGGATTCTCATGGCCTCCCAGCCACGTGTTTCTAGGTGGTGGGAGGTGGCACGTCATTTGCTGGCAGCGGGAGTCTCTGATCCTGCTACTGTCAATGGGAATTCCCATTGAAGCCACCCCACGCCACCAGGAAACCCACGTTGAGCGGGGTGGGGGTCTACTGACGTGACCAGAGAAACCCGCCACAGCAAACGACCGGATAGTTCAGCCCATGTTTACATACAGCCAGAGCTGATTGCATAGATTCATCCTTTTAATTCCAAAATTAATAGAGAACCAGAGACCATAATTTGTCAAAATCACAAGTTACATCACACGGTACGACACCATGATAGTAAGCTATTTAAGTAATAAAATCTTGTGATCATAAAAAGGTTTTGCGCACCTTAACTAAAACCAGACAAAATGGCAAATGCACGTTGGGTCAGTCAGCATCTATAAAGAGAAGAAACGGATGTATCTTTTGTTCCCGTGTCCTTCAATGGAATGAAAAAATTGAAAGATATGCAAGCTCCTTTGTGGAGGGGAAAAAAACCAAGGCGGAATTCTCCAATTTTTGTCTAAGTGCGGTGGCGGACGGTTCCAGTGCCACTGTTCCTGCTGGCGGGAATGGCGGGAATTAGAGCCCGATCCCAAACTTGGAACCTCATTAATTGTGCACGAGTGAGAATCTCTTCGATTTACCTGATGGGTCGGAAGCTGATTTGTCCATCGCCATCAGCTGGCATATTCAAATGTCCCGACATTATATTGAAACGTCAGATCAGTACATACACCTAGTTCCCTCCAACCCACCTGTCGACAGTAGACGGCTCAAGATGGCATCCAGCCAGAAACAAAAGGTTACCATGCTCAAGAGGATGTTCTGCTGCACCCAACAGGCCTTCGAGGTCTTTATTGAAGGCATGTCCTCTACCCACGGGATGGCTTCAAGAAGCACCTGAATGTCACATCTCCGGCCTGGGAGGCCGTCTCCCAGGAGGTCATCGAAGCTGGCAACTACACCTGAAGAACCACGCAGTGCAGGAAGCAGATGAATGATCTCATCTCATTACTAAGTGGACAGGATTGTGCGCCTCAAAGAAGGAGCCCCATAGCCCAACTTAGAGGTCCTCCCACATTGCCTCATACTCCTCTCAGACAGAACCGATGTTACTTTTGTTTTTGCTAAACGCCATTATTCTGGGACATTAAGATGGTGCTGCTACACCTCTACCGCAGTACTGAGTTTGACTCTCCCTCCGATTTACCTGGAGCCGCACACTGTGCAGGTAGAGCTACCTTCTGTTATTCTCCAGCCTTCCCCAATAATCCTAGATCCCATTGTTGTTGTGATTGATATTCCGCCTTTCCCCCCCACCTTGAGTCTATAATCTGTGAGACACCCATGTCCCATGTGGACCCCTCCACCCAGCCCATCTGGAGGCTATGTGCACCGTTACCTACAGAGCTGCTTCACATGCCCACACGTGTATTTTGCTTTCTCTATCTACAGAATGCAGCTTCCCCCAGTGACCATCACCATGTTTTCTGCAGCCCAGAGCCCAAGAACTTTGACCGCACGACAGCCCTGAACACCAACCTGTGCTTTTCCTGTGGAGCACTCAGCCCTTGTCCTTCCCTGCAGCTGGACTACGCCATGCTTCCAATGATTGCTCCTGCTGCATGGCCGCTGCTGTTCTGCAGTGCCCGCTGTCTCTGACTTCAGACTGTGAGGTCTGAAATGTTCTTTGATTGGGCTGATGTGAACAAAGAATGTTTTACAATCAAAGCTATTTCTTACTAACACTACATTAACGAATAACTAAAATGTCTAAGATGAATACAATTGGAAATAAATGTCCAACACTACCTTACACTGAGATACAACAGAGATGCTCTAATCTGCGACTGCTATCAACCCCTTACAAACACCTTCTGAAGGAACACCTGGTGCATCCGGGTCCTGGGACTCCATACTTGCCCACACCTGCTGGTCAGATGGTAGAACTACAACATTCAAACGTAACGCGTGGGATTCTCCGACCCCCTGCCGTGTTGGAGAATACCCGGGGGGGGGGGGGGGGGGGCGGGGGGCGCGAATCCCGCCCTGCTGCCCCGACGTCGGCTGCTGTATTCTCTGGCCGCGTTTTTCGGGTGGGGGCAGGATTCCCGCCACGTCAGTCGGGGGCCGCTGTAAGCGGCCCTCCGGCAAATCTCCGGGTCCCGATAGACTGAGCGGCCGTCCATTTTAGGCCAGTCCCGCCGTCGTTTACGTATGGTCCCACATGGCGGGACCTGGCAGGTAAGTCGGCGGGGGCGGTCCTCGGGGGATCCGACCCTGGGGGGGTACCCCCACGGTGGCCTGGCCCGCGATCGGGGCCCACCGATTTGCGGGCGGCTTGTTCCATGGGGGTACTTCTTCCTTCCGTGCCGGCCCCTGTAGGGCTCCGCCATGGCCGGCGCGGAGAAGAGAACCCCCCACGCATGCGCCAAAATACGCCGGCCGTTCCGCGCCTGCGCGAACTCGCGCCGTCCCTTCGGCGCCGGCTGGAGCGACGCCAACCGCTCCGGCATCCACCTAGCCCCTGAGACAGGCGAGAATTCCTCACGTTGACACCGGAGTCGTTGGCGCAGGTTTTCCCGCCGTCGTGGGACCATACCCCGGCACGGGCCCCCCCATCCTCCTCCCCGGCACGGACCCCATCCCCCTCCCCGGCACGGGCCCCCTATCCTCCCCGGAAGGGAGAATCCCGGCCATAACTTGTAATACACATGCAGATCACAGATCATAGAATTTACGATGATGATGAACTACTCATATTATATACAGATGATAGTCCCGCTATCATCACAAGGTCCACATAGTCCTTGGACTGTCCATCATCTGACTTCTTTCCAATTTGCAAAAGGAACCTCTGTACTCTGTGACTCCTGTCTGCAAGCCTCTGAACTAAAATGGAACATTTACATATTTCCTCATTTCAAAGTGGCTTTCCCAAACTACACCACCCCCAACTTCTAGGTGTTCATGTGGACCATCATGTGCCACACTAGGGAGCCCCACCCCACCATTCCGAAGTATGTATGCACCCCCTTCCAGTAGACAATGTGATTTCCCTTTAAGCCTCCTGTTTGCTGGTATTTTATGTGCCCTTGTTGGGGTACAGCTTCCCATCCCTCAGCCTTCCCTCTACTGCCTCGCCCCTCTGCCTTTCATTGTGCACACTTGCCTCCCCCCCTCCTTCCCCACAGACCCCCTTGTCTTTGTCATCCCCACCTTCCCCTTGCACCCCACCCTCCGGTCAAACTACAGATTGGTCAAAGTGGAGGCTGCTCGAGTCCTGTGGCATAGAGCAGTCCTTAGCGACAATGTTGGCATGGAGCTGGGGGGCACAAACTGCTCATCCTCAGCAGTGTGGCATTCAGTGCAGCAGCAGCGGCACAGCGCCCCCGTAGCTATGCATGTTACACTTACCTCAACGTCTCGAGCGAGCTGACGTCTGACTCCTGCACGCCAATCCTTTTCAAATTGGTTTGAGGCCAACATTATTTCCAGCTGGTGTGATGCAAAATTGGAAGGTGTGGGAAGATTCCGGCGAGCAGCTTTTTCAATGAGTATTCATGAGATGCAAATAATGTTCCCGCCACTATGAAGTGGGATAACCAACCTGCCACTGGAAGAATTGCAAGCTGTTTTTATGTCGAGGTGGGTTTCCGACTTTTTCGTTCCAGGTAGATTCTCCGCTCTCGCCTGCCATGAAACCCGCCATGGGCGGAATGGGAAAGTTCCACCCACAGGCACTGCAATCATTGAGAGAAAACGTGTCTCAGCCTCTGAGTTCTTATCAAGTAAAGGTAAAGCTGCTGTAGTCCCAGACGACCATCGGCTGCTTTCCCCTTTGAGGGAGAGAGCTGACTGGTGGTGATTTAATCTGAGGATCCCCACACCTCAGGAGAGGGGCAAGGTTGTGAAGGCGGGGCCTTCATGAATAACCTCAGCTGGTACAGGAATTGAACCCACGCTGCTGGCCTCACCCTGCATCACAAACCAGCTGAGTTTGTTAAGCAAGTCATTGACAGTGGAGGAAGCCTGTCAGACAGGCTGGCTTCCTGGTGGATGAGCCACTGTGCTGTTCTCAATACTCCAGACCTCAACTTCCATATTCCTGGGTTAAAATGCTTCACAGTCTACCCAGCCTCACTAACCCAGCTGAGATTAAGTCCTACTTTCTCAAAAGTAGAATCAAAGGCAGTTTTCAAAGCATTGTGATAACACGGAGGTACTTGATTTACACATTATCCATTTCGATCTCTGACAATGGAGCCTGTAGAGACCTTCCGCCTCCATCACCTCTCATCCTATCTGTGGTACAAACAAGGACATTTTATGATCGCAATTATAGCTGATTATTCAACAACTCGTGCAATGATCTACAACATCTGTAAGAACTGAAGCTCAGAAGGAAATCAATAAAGTGAATCTAAAGTAATTGCATAATAATTCACTTTGTCCGAAGATAATTGTGTACTGACTCGCTAGTGATGATGTTAATGTAAAGTTGGTTTACCAGTAAACAGATTCTATACTTCTCACCATATTGGGTGCTGCTTTGCTTAATATTCATTTCGGATTAAATCACATAGGTATTCCAAAGTTCCCATACATTATAATGCACCCCTCATATCCTTGTGTTTTAATGCTTGATTGTATTGCAATCTTCACATTCTAAACATGATTGACCTCAGTTCTGCCTGACGATACTTTGAGTTGAAAGTTATGGGCGTCATTCTCCGACCCCCCAGCGGGTCGGAGAATGGCCGTTGGCCGCCGTGAATCCCGCCCCCGCCGGTTGCCGAAGTCTCCGAAGGGAGAAAAGTCGGCGGGGCGTTAATGGCGCCGCAGATGTCGGAGAATGGCAAGGGTGGGCGCAAGGCAGCCGATTTTGGGCCTGCCGATATTCTCCCGTCCGGATGGGCCGAAGTCCCGTCGACGTGATGACGGGTCCCGTCGGCGTAAATCAAACCTCCTTTTAATCGGCGTCAACCTGTGCTCCAGGTTCACGCCGACCAGCGTGGAGGTGGGTGACGGCCTGGGGGGTTGGCCGCTGGGCAGGCGATGGCGTGGCCGCAGTCTGAATGTGTGGGGAGAGGTGTGTCTAGGGTTGTGTGTGTGTTTGTGCGGCGGGGGGGGGGGAGGGGGGGGGTGGTTAGAGTGGGCTGGGCTCCGGGGGAGTGCCGGGAGGGGGGTCAGTGCCGGGGAGGGGGATGGGGGGGGGGAGTCCGTGCCGGGGAGGAGGATGGGGTCCGTGCCAGGGAGGGGGATGGGGGGTCCGTGCCGGGGAGGAGGATGGGGTCCGTGCCGGGGAGGGGTATGGGGGGGGTCCGTGCCGGGGAGGGGTATGGGGGGGGGTCCGTGCCGGGGAGGAGGATGGGGTCCCGTGCCGTGGAGGAGGATGGGGGGGTCCATGCCGGGGGGGAAGATGGGGGGGTCCGTGCCGGGGAGGGGGATGGGGGAGGGTCCGTGCCGGGGAGGAGGTTGGGGGGCCCGTGCCGGGGAGGAGGATGGGGGGCCCGTGCCGGGGAGGAGGATGGGGGGACTGTGCCGGGGAGGAGGATGGGGGGGTCCGTGCCGGGGAGGGGGATGGGGGGGTCCATGCCGGGGACGAGGATGGGGGGTCCGTGCTTGGGAGGAGGATGGGGGGCCCGTGCCGGGGAGGGGGATGGGGGAGGGGTCCGTGCCGGGGAGGAGGATGGGGGGCCCATGCCGGGGAGGAGGATGGGGGGTCCGTGCCGGGGAGGAGAATGGGGGGCCCGTGCCGGGGAGGAGGATGGGGGGTCCGTGCCGGGGAGGAGGATGGGGTCCGTGCCGGGGAGGAGGATGGGGGGCCCGTGCCGGGGAGGAGGATGGGGGGTCCGTGCCGGGGAGGAGGATGGGGGGTCCGTGCCGGGGAGGAGGATGGGGAGGTCCGTGCCAGGGAGGAGGATGGGGGGTCCGTGCCGGGGAGGGGGATGGGGGGAGGGTCCGTGCCGGGGAGGAGGATGGGGTCCGTGCCGGGGAGGAGGATGGGGGGGTCCGTGCCGGGGAGGGGGGATGGGGGGGTCCGTGCCGGGGAGGAGGATGGGGGGGGGCCCGTGCCGGGGAGGGGGGGTGCGAGGGCAAGTGAGTTGGTCCACCTGGCCAGGTGCCAGCCTCCAACAGTTGGACCCATGCGGTCCATGCCACCTGGCTGGGGGGAGGAGGGGGTATGGGCAATGATGACATGTCGTCGTTCCCCCCCCCCCCCAACCAGGCCGTCATGTTTTCCGATTATCCAGCGATGTTGGCTGCCGTGGCGGCAGCCGCTAATGTCTATGTTGCCCTGGATGAGGAGGAGGAGGAGCGTGCCAGAGAGGCGGCGCAGGCTGCCGCAGAGGGGCAGGCGGCAGCCGCTCAGGCTGGAGGGACACCTGACCGACAGGACGAGGAGGGGGAGGAGGACGTCGCGGCCCCACGGCAACGGAGGCACCCGAGGGCGCCCCGTGTGTACCGGCCCCGGCAGTCATACCAGGACCTCACGGACCGGGAATGCAGGAGGAGACTCCCCGCACACATCTGCCACCTGCTGGCACACCTGTCACCGCGTGGCACTGGCGGGGGACACCCTCTCCCCGTGTCCGTCAAGGTTACGGTGGCCCTGAACCTTTATGCAACGGGGTCATTCCAGGCACCGAGTGGGGGCCTGTCCGGCATATCGCAGACATCGGTGCACCGGTGCATCCGGGCAGTGAGAGACGTCCTATATGCCATGGCGCACTGCTACATCCGCTTCCCTGTGGACCGGGCCAGCCAAGATGCCCGGGCCGTGGGCTTCTCTGCCGTGGCCGGGTTCCCCATGGTCCAGGCGTGATTGATGGGATGCACGTCGCCGTGCGGCCACCTGCAGATAACAGGGCTGTGTTCACCAATAGGAAGGGGACCTATTCGATGAACATACAGGTGGTCTGCGACCACCGCATGATGATCCTGCACATCTGCGCCCGTTACCCGGGCAGTGGACACGACTCATACGTGTTGTCGCGGTCATCCATCACCGGCATGTACGAGGGACGCCATCCACGGCTGAGGGGCTGGTTGCTGGGCGACATGGGCTACCCATTGCGATCGTGGCTGATGACGGAGGCCACGCAATGAGGCGGAGAACCGCTACAATGATGCCCATGTAGCGACAAGGGGAGTGATAGAGAGGTGCTTTGGCGTGCTGAAGATGCGTTTCAGGTGCCTGGACCTCTCTGGGGGCGCCCTCCAGTATCGGTCAGATAGGGTCGGCCGCACCATTGTGGTGTGCTGCGTCCCGCACAACATAGCCCAGCAGAGGGACGATGTGCCGCAGGCAGAGGAGGGTGGAGTGGAGGAGCAGCAGGAAGAGGCGCAGTCCTCCCCAGATGAGGGGGATGGGGGCAATGGTCAGGGCAGACGGGCTAGACACAGGCAGGTGGCTGTCCACTGTTACCGGCTGGCCCAGCAGGCATGGGACAGGCTGATAGCCACCCACTTCACTGACTAGATGGGCATGGGAATCGGGTAGTATGGCCACAGACCGCACACCATGGCAACAGCCGACCACCCACACCCCCCACCCATCCACCCACCCAGCACCCTCACCCCCCTCCCTAACCCCACCCACCCCACCCGCATGCACACCACCCCCCCCATTGCCGATCCACCTGCGGCACAACGGCCGGGCTCACACAGTTGCGGGTGGACGTATGTCTATTGCAGGCCATGGAGGATGATGACAACCCGCCCTGCGATGAACTCCTGGCTCCACATCGTCGGACTACGTCTGACCCATGGCCACAGTACCACCATCCACCCGGACCATCCCTGCATGCGGCTGTGACACTGCAGCGCACGGTCACGTCCTCTGCCCGGGAGGATGTTGATGGCGGCCCAGGGGGAAGGGTCAGACTCACCTGGGGCTGAGGTAAGACCACCCCTCACACACACACACTTGCGCTCAACGTACATGACACCCCCGCACGCTTTGGACAGAGCACAAAGGCAGCTTCTGTAGGTGTAACATTGACTTTAATAACCAAAGGAGTTCATGCACGTGCCCTAGCCCCTAAAACTCATCTGTGCCCTGCACCCGTGCCAACTTACTCAGTGTCTAATTGTTTGGCCTTACGGGCCCTTTGTCTACGTCTACGTGGTTCCCCAGACGGTACAGCAGAACTGGAGGTGGACTCCTGTGATTCCTGCCCTCTGACACGGGATCCCTTTGGCGGCCGTTTCCTGTGGCGTCCTGGCCTAGATGGGCCAGGCTGCGGCCAGACTCCAGACTGGGATGGCGAGCTGCCAGCCTGTCCTGCCCGTTGCCCACCCGATGCACCTGGGAAGGAAGGGGGGGGAGTCCGAGGTGTCGCGGTGTTCCGGGACCTCCCCTACAGGGGGACCCGGGACGGACCACAGCACCTCCTCCTCCCTCGGGGTGCCCGATGGCCCCCAGGCCTCTACATGGGTGGGGGATGCGAACGAACTGGCCATCCGACGCCCCCCCCCGTCATCTGGCGCTGCCAGTCTTGGAGGCCCGTGCTGGTATCGATAGGGGTCTGCAGGTTTGCAGCCATGGAGCTCAGGGGATTGGCAAACCCTGTCTGTGACTGTGCGACGCCGGCTCGCACATGGGCAATGGCGCCGATGCCCTCAGCGATGGCCTGCTGAGACTGGGCCATGGCCTGCTGAGACTGGGCCATGGCCTGCAGAGACTGGGCCATGGCCTGCTGAGACTGGGCCATGGCCTGCAGAGACTGGGCCATGGCCTGCTGAGACTGGGCAGCCATGTCCTGGGCCACAGACGCCGCCTGCACGGAAAGCCCCAGGCCTCGCAAACCGTTCCCCATGTCTGACACCGTCGCACCCATTGCCTCCACCGCGGACGCCACCCGTGCGGTGTCGGCCTGGTGGCACGTATGACCGGCACCACTCCCAGCTCCTGGACGCGGGTGGACTCCTCCACCTGCGACTGCAGCCGCCGCAAGCCGGCCGTCACCCTCTTCGCTCGTCTCCGGTTCGGTGGTTGCATCGGATCTATGGGTGGGTGTGGTAACTCCAGGAACCCGGGATCCATCTGGGCGGCAGATGTTCGCTTGGGCTGGGCTGCCCTCCGACCGCCCGGCCACTCTGCTGCTCCTACCTCCACCTGCTGTACCGGGACGGCTGTGTTGTGCGCACCAGTGAGTGTACCAGACGCCTCATCACTAAAGTGCCCAACCGAGGTGAGTGTTTCTGCGATGGTGGAGGGTGTTGGTGACAGCAGTGGCGTTGTGTCGTGCTCTTCGTCCCACTCTGAGTCCATGGCACTTTGGGGTGGGGGTTCATCTCCACCCATCCACTCTGTGTCACTGTCCGGTATTTCGTCTTCCTGGGTAGTGCTGTCCCGGGTAGGGGTGTCCTGGGTAGTGGTGTCCTGGGTAGTGGTGTCCTGGGTAGTGGTGTCCTGGCTCGGCTGTGACGGGGGCCTGTGGCTGCCCCTCTCGTCGCTGGGTGGCACACGCCTGCGTCGTCGCACCCGCACGTGACGGGGGCGTCGTCTCCCTGTTGCTCCAGGTCTATCCGTCTCCCGTGGTCTCCAAGGGACATCCTGCGGGTGTCGCATGCCGGAGGGTCCGGGTCTCTCCGTCTCCCGTGGTGTGCGAGGGGCATCCTGCGGGCGTCGCATGCCGGAGGGTCCGGGTCTCTCCGTCTCCCGTGGCCTCCGAGGGGCATCCTGCGGGCGGTCTGCATCTGCGGGGATGGGTGCCTCGACGTTTGCTCCTGCGATACACAATGAAGCATGCATGGTTAGACATGCAGGCAGTGATCAGCTGATATGGGGGAGGGGGATATAGGGGAGGGGGGATATGGGGACGGGCTGTCGGTGGCTCACTTGCTAGTACGCCCCCGACCTCTGCATCAGCAACCTCCCGGTCCTCAGGTCCGCCAGCCAGTTCCAGGGCCCTTTCCTCGTGTTCGGTCAGTGGCCACTCATCATCGGGGCCTCCTCCAGTCCTCACATGCTCCCTGGTGTTGTGTGCGCGTTTCTCCTGTGGCGGGGGCGGGCGGGGGTGGCGGCAGGGGTAAAAGGCAACAGTGTTAGACAGGTATATGAATGCACGCCATCGGTTGCGCGTGTATTGCAGAGGTTAAGGTTAGGGCTGGATTCACTTGGGGATATGGGGGATATGGGGGAGGGGGGATTTGGGGGAGGGGGGATATGGGGGATATGGATATCGGGCAGGGGGGGCGGGGTAGGCTCACCCTGCCTGCTCTGACGAGGTCGTTCACCTTCTTGTGGCACTGGGTGCCTGTCCGTGGTGTCAGGGCCACAGCGGTGACGGCCTCTGCCACCTCCCTCCACAGACGCCGGCTGTGGCGTGGGGCAACTCTGCGGCCGTGCCCGGGATACAGGGCCTCCCTCCTCTGCTCCACCGCATCCAGGAGCGCCTCCACATCCCGTGACTGGGACCTCAGGGCTGAGCGGCGGCCGGCCATCCGATCTGGTGTTCCGGTCGGGTGTTCCGGTCGGGTGCGGGGGCAGCAGCGCGTCCTTATGAGCCGTCACACCGTGCGGCGTGTATGACGCTGCACGGCGTGAACCACGTGAGCAAGCGCGGATCCCGTCACGTCGCTGCTAGCCCATTTCGGGCCGGAGTTTTCGCGACGATTCTTGCGGCGTGACGCAGTCGGATTTGCGCCGTTTTTTGCGCCGATCGGCGGACTTTGCGCCGATAACGTAGAATTTTGCCCTATATCTTTAATAAAAAATAAAATGTGCATCAATGACATAGAACAGTTTTTCTGACCAGATGAGGTGGATTTCAGTGCATGTGGGGAAGGAAAGATTCAGAAAATGATGCTGGGTCTTTACTGCAACTGACAAACTGAGAAGACCTGAAGAGCTCCAGCAATGGTCAGTCTTCTCTCGAGAGTTCCTTTACTGCTTGACAACTTCTTTGAAGATACTGCACCTCTGTTGCATTTTACTCACCTTCAGTTGCACACTCCTGCTGCCAAGGCTTCACCACAGCATGGGTGCACTTCTCACCTCTTCTGTGGGTGTTAGGAAAACAAAAGGCAGTTTTACAGGATTTATATTCGTATTGGTAAACATTAGAAATAAGGGGCGGGATTCTCTCAGCCCGTGTTTGGCGCGGCGCCGGTCACGGGTCGCTTTACGCGGCCGGCCGGCCGATTCTCGGCCCAGGATGGGCTGAGCGGCCGTAGTGAAAATGCTGAGTCCCGCCGGCGCTGTCCACACCTGCTCGCAGCTGGCGGGAACTCTGCGTGGAAGGGTCGGGTGGTGGCCAGTGGGAGGGGAGGGGGCTCCGACCCCGGTGGGGGCCGCTGATGTGGCCTGGCCCGCGACCGGGGCCCACTGATCGGCAGACCGGCCTCTCTGTTCACCGGCCTCTTTACCTACGTGCTGGCCCCTGTAGCCCTGCGCCATGTTGCATTGGGGCCGCGCTTTGAAGGCAGCCACAGCGCATATGCGCGTTGGCGCCGGCGGCACTGCGCATGTGCGGATCCCGCGCTGCCCAGTTCACACCGGGATCGGCAGCTGGAGCGGTCCAGAATTACTCCTGGCAACGGCCCGTTCACGCCGTTGTAAAACACGATGGTGTTTACGACGGCATGGACACGATGCTGCGGGATGGGAGAATCCCACCCAAGGTATAGTTTTAAGTGTGTTAATTTAATGTTTCTGTGGCTGGAAGGGTAAAACCTACAGTTAGATTCATACTGGACAAAGGTGTTTGTATGTCTGGAGGTTGTTTAAGTTCCAACTGTGTTTCTATTGTGCTAAGAGAGGACTATGGTGTGAAGAATAAACAAAAAGTATAAGCATGCTGCCATTGCTTAGCAACTGGAGGCCCTTGTAAGGTAAAAAAACTTTCAGGTTTTGGTTTAGGTAATTTGAGAGCAGTTGGAGTGGAACATCTCTCAATTCTGCCAGAAGAAAGATTGGACAGGATGGGAGCTGCGAAGAGGCAGGCTCCCCAAAGTACTAGTAACAGTCCAGATAACCAGGGAATTGGGACAGAAAGAGTGTCTAAGTTGACTGAAGAACAGGTATTGTTCAGAAGAATTCAAGGACGAATAAACAAAAAGTTGTGAGTTAAAGAGATAATTGCAGTAACTAGATATAAAATGGGACAATAGACTTCAAAGGTAGATGAAAGATTAGGGACGAGATTCTCTCAAACAATGACGAAATGTCTTTTTGGGCTTGTTTGGTGGGGTGTTTCCTGCTGGGGTTTTGGGTGAGATGCCACACTTAATCTTATTTTTGGGCCTTGGAGAGTTTCTGCCTGGTCTCGCCCACACTTAGAAATGTTTTAATCAGCGGGGAGCTGAACTTGCCAGCTGCTCAGAGATTGGGAAGCCATTTTGAAATGAAATCTCTAAATCAGCTTGAGGCCCCCCCCCCACCCCCCACACACACACACCTCCCACCCACATGCAATGCCAGCCCCCGCAGACAGGGAACACAGGAAGAGGATCTTCTCACTTGACACGTCTGAGTCCCAGTGCCTCAGGAGGTTCAGGCTTTCTTGGTAGGTCACAGCAGATATCTGCAGCCTCCTGGAACAAGGCATCCTTCCTATCAATGACCAATGAGATGCCAGTCACTGGAGGGCCCCCACCCCACTGGGCCACCGCCTCTTGCCAGGTTAGGTGCTCTTCTTTAAGGATAGAGGGCACCGATGTGTGAGTGTTCGCAATGATTTGTGTGTAAAGGAGGGAAGGACAGCATTTGTGAAGCTGCACCTGAGGGCAATGAATGCAAAAGGCATAGATTGAGGATGACTGTGAATCTTGTCTGTTCAGATGGGGTTGTCAGGTGCCTGGAGAGAGAGGAATGTGTGGAGCTACGAGGTGTAACACCCTGAGGATTGATGTGCAGGAGAATGTTGGGTAAGCCAACGTGGGGATTGGTACTTGAAACTGTTACGCCACTCACCTCTACTATCCTCCTGAGGTCCTGGACCCTCTTGGTACACTGTCTCCAAGTTGGAGGGATCACATTTCTGCTACTGATCCCTCAGTCACTTCAATCCATGCCTATTTGTTTGAAAGGTTGTCCTCTTCCTCCCATCCTCAGGAAAAATCGCATCACTGCAGCTTCGCAGATGATGCAGAGGGACCTCCAGACAAGAGTAAGAGGCTTAGTGCAGACTCAATGGGTCGATTGGCCTCCTTCTGTATGGTAGGGATTCTTTGGAACTTGTTGAGTTAGGGGGAGCAGCCTTCCTAGGTCTCCTTTTCGGTGTATGCCAGAGCCTCAAAAATCTAAGAAACGGGGAGCATGAAGGTGGGACAATAATAATTGTGGATGTACCTGTGACAATATACGTATTGTAAGAAAAATGAAGGGTTAACAATTTACTGTAACTACATCCAACCACTGGTTTGCGATCAAGCGCATACACGTAGATCACGTGATACTCTTGATTCGGGGAGTAGGTTGTTAGGTGAGATAGTGAATAGTCGTGTTATCAGGAGCTCTGTAGTTTGTATCATAGTTTTAGTCAATCTGTAATCTTTTATATCTTAGCAGGCGAGACAAATCTATTTGTTTTGCAGTATAAATAAATGAGCTTAGTTCAAAACATAGCTTGATGTTCTTTGTGAGACACTACATTTCGAAGCCATCCTCATTAAGAAACCAAAGAACATCACAGTGCCTGCATCCAGAGATTGCAGTGGGTGAAGACGGCTGTTCGCCATCATCTTTTCAAGGACGACAAGTGGCACAGTGGTTATCACTGCTGCCTCACAGCGCCAGGGACCCGGATTTGATTCCAGCCTTGGGTGACTGTGTGAAGTTTGCACGTTCTCCCGGTGTTTGTGTGGGTTTCCGCTGGGTTACTACTGGGTTAATTTGGGTGCTCCAGTTTCTTCCCACAGTGTGGTGAGGTGGAATGGTTATGATAAATTTCCCCTTAGTGTCCAGAGTTGCGCGGGTCGATGGGGTTACGAGGCTGTGGGAATAGGGCAGGTGAGTGGGCCTAGGTGGGTGCTCTTTTGGAGCGAGACTCGATGGGTCGAATGGCCTCCTTCTACATTGTAGGAATTCTATGGATTCTATGAATTAGGGATGGGCAATAAAATGCTGGCCCAGCCAACGACATCCCATAAATGAATAAAAACAAAATGCTTTACTCTGTAAAAGAGCCTCAGTAAAACCCACCATTAGAACATTAGATCCCTGACTGACTATTTGTCTTGCCTTTGCAGTAGGGACTAAGTGAAGTAGATTCGATCCACAATTTTGTTCAAATCTATTCATTAAAATTTAATAAAGATTGTGGAATTTCCACAAAAAAATCTTCAGGTAATCTGTAAATAAGATTCTCACTGGCCTTTGGAACGTATTCAAAAATTAAAGGCTAGATTTAACCAGGTGCTCTATTCCCTGCCCTTCCCGCATACACTACCCCCCCCCCCCCCCCCCCCTACACCAAAACCTTGGCAGTCCTGCAGCTATGATACACTCGGCAGACATTAGTAGGCTCAGGGTGAGGCCTCCTGCTGTAAGTACAATAGCAGCAGGAGTGATATGAGGAACTTAAATGGCTATTAAATGATGAGCATATCACAATGTGTTTTCCAAAAGACAGCCGCCCCTCAGCCTTCAAGTATGGGGCTGTAAAATCCAGCTCTAGTTATCCTACTGCACTGCGAGCCAGAGCAGCCGAGTGGAAAAACAGAGTTGAGAAAACTGACTGAGAGTCTGAACTGTGATGAAATCTTAACATTACTTTGTAAGGACCATAAAAGAGCCTGCACTAAACTTTCCATGGGATCCCGAATTGAGATTATAAATGGACCTTCAAACAATACCGCCCTCTCTAATCTAATTTTAACCTTATGCTGTGTGAATCCCTCACCCCAGTTCCTCTGCACCTAAGTGGTATCTGTATTAGGATTTTCTGCCTTTATTATCTCTGACAGCTATCACGTCACAGCAGTGGAGTGATTCAAAGATGTCAGAAGAATTTGCTGTGAAATTCCTCACATGGAACAACACAGTAGACTGTTTGAAACATGACTCCAGCATAATCTTTGTTTCTTTCTTTGCTTTCTCGTGTATTGCCACATTATTGCACCCTGCAGTTTTCAGCATGTAGTCTGCTGGTTTAAGTTGGGCTGCTTTACTTTTCTATTTTGTTTTGTTACTTTAAACAAGACTTCAGCTATTATGACCACAGAATTAGATCTGTTTCTTGAATGAGCTCATGTTAAACAATCCAACTTGAGTCCTCAGTCAAATCTATGATTCCACAGCGCCACGGACCCGGGTTCGATACCAACCTGGGTGACTGCCTGCGTGGAGTTGGCACTTTCTCCCCGTGTCTGCGTGGGTTTTCTCCGGGTGCTTCGGTTTCCTCCCACAGTCCAAAGATGTGTCGGTTAGGTGGATTGGCAATGCTAAATTGCCCCTTAGTGTCTAGGGATGTGCAGTCTAGATGGGGTTTCGGGATAGGGTGGAGCGGGGTGGGCCTAGGCAGGGTGCTCCTGTCGGAGGGCCGATGCAGACTCGATGGGCTGAATGGCCTCCTTCTGTAGAGATTCTATACTATATCATGACATATTAAAAGCCCCACAAAGCAAATGTTAAATAACGTTGAGCAAAGAAAATGTAATGACGGTCATCTCAATCTCTCCCAGTGATTCAGTTGCCATGAATAATAATAATAATCTTTATTATTGCCACACGTAGATTTACATTAACACTGAAATGCGTTACTGTGAAAATCCCCTAGTCGCCACACTCCGGCGCCTGTTCGGGTACACTGAGGGAGAATTCAGAATGTCCAATTCTTGTAACAAGCACATCTTTTGGGACTTGTGGGAGGAAACTGGAGCACCCGGAGGAAACCCACACAGACACGGGGAGAACATGTAAACTCCGCACAGACAGTGAGCCAAACCGGGAATCAAACCTGGGACCCTGGCACTGTGAAGCAATAGTGCTAACCATTGTGTTACTGTGCTGCCCATATGTGGTCCACAAAAGCTCCTCAGTCATTTTTATCACTATAAGCAGTGACCAAAGAACATGGTCCAGCCCTTAAGACAAGGATGAATTACCTTCCTATTCCTTCAAATGATCACCCTTGTCTTTGGCCTGCTGCACACAAAACAGTTAACTGTTTCTCTCTCCACAGGTGCTGGCAGACCTGCTGTGCATTTCCAGCATTTTCTGTTTTCATTCCACCCAAAGTCTCTGATTTGTTATGTTGTAGGTGTAACATAAGTGGCTTCCTTGTGGTGCACTTGACAAAGGAAGGTTCAGACGTGGAAATAACTTCAACACGTTTATTAAACTATTTACATTTCTATTACTCGGGTTCGACACTACTGTTAATCCTACTATAGCTACCCAGACTGACTAACCAGTTGCTGCAATCCACGCGGTGGGTGTAATATTGAATCAACCCTGTGTCTGTACTCACTGACTGTCTCCACTGGAAAGAGGCAGATCATGTGTGTGGTGTCCTTTATATATGGGTTGGTGTAATGCTCCCCTGTGGTCGTGTCACCTCCGTGTGTATCGTGAGTGTCCATTGGTCCTGTCCTATCTACCTGATCTATTGGTTGAGTGTGTGTGTGATGTCTCTGGTGCTCCCTCTAGTGTCTAGTTAGCCTACATGCATTTACATTGATGCACATCACCACAGTCTCTGCCTGATTCAGGTAATGAGCCCTCTTTAACATGCAAATTGCGGCCAATCCTGGTTGCTGTTTTAGATCAGAATTGGTCCGAGTAAATGCTGTGCAGGTTCCAATCTGTTCCATGGGTAATTGAACCAAAGAGCCCCAGTAATGGTTAAATCAGGGCCCAGTAGAACATTGTGGGCCATCTCAGCAACCTCAGGACGCGCCCCCCACCTCCAATTACAAATCCCCTCACCCACGTTTACATGGCTGTGGGCGCGGCTGCTCGATACAGGGCTCAAAATGACAAGCTCCATCAGGTTATGCACTTTGACGCCTTGCAGCTGTTTGACCCAAATGTGGCCAAGGCTTGAATCACAGCCATCTCTTGGTTCTGGGGTGGCTAGTCACACACACAGGTCTGAAACTACCCCCCGCCCCCCCTCCCGCCCACTGAATTTAACAATCAAAAGCATGAAGAGAAGAGAACATGTCAAAACAATTCTCACTGAAGTATGCCCCTGAGCAAAAGGCCGACACTAAACCTTTCCATGCAACCTCAAATGCTGCTCCTGTTGACAGGGCTAGACCAGGTAAAACAAAATTCTGTTGCAGAGAGCACAGACAAAAATGTGTCAGACCTCCGGCAGAAGCCTCGATCACTAATATTAATTATTCATTCCGTGGGCTGTGTGTGAGCTCCTGAGTTCAGTCACACTGTCATTCTTGCATGGCACAGCCTGAACAAGACTTCACACCTGCTTCCCTCAACTCTCTGTCAATCACCCCCAAGATTTGTAAGGCTCACCCTACTGTCAAACAGTAAGTTAGAACTATTCCCGTGGTGTGCTGAACACATTAAATAAAGAGCGGAAGCTGGCATGCAATGGTGAACATAGCTGAAACAAATTACTGGTGCTATCCTTTCTCCATCACCACAGATCAATCTAGAAATATAGATCAATGAAGTACCTTCTATGCCCATATACAGGTCCTTCACGGAATAGGAAACATTTTACATAATAACCTTTGGGGAGGAGAAATTAAGCAGCAGAAGACATTTTGTGATGCACAACTGTTTTATTGTTGTCCTATAGTTAAGTACAAATGTCAGTTTTCATTCTCCCCTTCTGGATCCTCTCTCTCTCTGTCCAGAACTCCCCCCCTCCCCCCCTTATTCCTTCCCCTGGGAGGATTTACTATCTACCCTAGTGGGATTTGAGCCGGAACCCCAGAGCATTGCTCTAGGTTTGTGGTTTGCCAGGTCAGTGGCCAATACCACTAAGCCACCTCAGTAACCCCGAAAGGTCAGTTAGGGTCGCCAATAGCGGCGACCAGGAATTGAACACGGATCAACTGCTTGGGGAATAGCCATGCTCATCACTACACCACCAATGCTGACCGAGCCCACTGGGGAAAAGCCCAGCTCTTAAACACAGGCTTCAATGAGCATCATGCGCTCTCAACTTACTCTGAAACTAGTCCTGGTTTGCTCTTAAAGGAGCCTGCATTTCTAAAGTTGTCATTCCATACACCATTGGAAGTAATTTTGACTTTGAATTATGGGCAGCACGGTAGCACAGTGGTTAGCACAGTTGCTTCACAGCTCCAGGGTCCCAGGTCCCGGCTTGGGTCACTGTTTGTGCGGAGTTTACACATTCTCCCCGAGTCTGCGTGGTTTCCTCCGGGTGGTCCGGTTTCCTCCCACAGTCCAAAGATGTGCAGGTTAGGTGGATTGTCACTGCTAAATTGCCCTTAAGTGTCTAAAAAAAAGGCTAAATGGGGTTACTGGGTTATGGGGATAGGGTGGAGGTGTGGGCTTAATTGGGGTGCCCTTTCCAAGGTCGGTGCAGACTCGATGGGCCAAATGGCCTCCTTCCGCACTGTTTATTCTATGAATCATGTTGTAAAATGGATGGCAGCACACTGGAGCCAATTTGCATCTCTTCTGATTTCTAAAGTACAGTGGGTTCGATTTAACCGTCTCGTCGCGTTGACTTGGCCACTCCCTCTGGCGAAAAACAACGGCAAAATGCCGTTCAATAGCGGGGTTTTTCCAGGTGCTGTAGCCCAAAACTGGACATAGATTTTTTTAAATCATTGAAATGCGCCCGATATTTCTATTGACGTCACTGTAATCGCAATACCTTAAGTCGAGATCTACCGCAATGAAAGGTAATCAGTTTACCTTGTTTAGTTCAGACTTGGATTTGGAGATCTTTAACCTGATAATTAGTGACATGAAGTCTTTGTACACACTAACTGCTGATCTGCTATAAAGCAATATGCAAACATTACAACATTCAGTCAAGAGCATGCTGAAAATTAAATGGCAGAAACATAAATTTCAAAATATCTCACTGTGAAAATATGTCAAATTACCAAGTGCCAATTTTCAATATCTCTAATGAGCTGTAACAAATTATAGAACTGGTATCCTGCTCGGTAAATCAATGGTAAAAGTAATAATCTCCTCATTGAGAAATACCACCATAAAAAATAAAGATACACAAAGCAGGATTTCTGTAGTTTAGAGAAACAATTGTAATGAAGGCTTCAATTATACTTTGACAAATTACAGAGTTTCTTCTTGGAAGGGAAATGACATTTTGGAATAGGAGTTTCAAAAAATAAAGTAAAATAAATACTTTTGCACAGATAAGGGGAATTTTCAAATGGTTGCACTGAGGAGGGTATTTGTGTTGTGACCATCAGCATGTTTCAAAGGGCTGCCAAAAATGCAACAGAATGATTCACCAACAGAGAGAACTTTTCGGGAAAGCATTTTGTTGGTACTGCAATGGGGTCAGAACTTGCAATCAAAATGAAGGGAAGGCTAATGTAGCTTGCTGCTATTTATGAGTAAATGGTAGAATGAGGTGCAGGTGCCCAGTTAAATGTGAATATGTGAAAATCACTCCGCCGATAGCTTTGTGAAAGCTGAATTCTGCCCTTAGTCTTCCATTTCTTTACTTAGGAACTTGCTTAATTTTCTTATCAATTGCCCATTGCACTTGATACAGACGTTTAGCCTTGTCTCCAGAGGCACAAATATCATTTTACTGGGATAGGTAAGTCTTAATGGCTGCCAATCAATCTCCCTGACATTATGTAAATTCACTATTCCAAGTGTGGAATCATATTCATTCTGGTTTTGCTTTTTTGGGGGAGATTGGAAAACAGAAAATTCTGTTTTTTATTATTTTTTCAAGAGGTATGAGACTGGGAAATGTTGGTATTCTGAAGTATCCACTTTAGTAGGGAAGGAAAGAAACCAAAAGCAGATTTTTTTTAAATGATGGGTAATGTTGCATTTATGGAACCTGGCATCCTTCTGTCTGAGTCACAGGAAGTTATATGGATACAGCAAGCAATTAGGAAGGCAAAAGTGTTAGATGTTATCATAAGGAGAGCAAGAGTAAAGAAAGTTGTGTTACAATTATCCAGGGCATTGGAGGACTGTGTTCTGCTTTGGTCTCCTTGGCTAAGGAAGGAGATACTTGCTAGAAGGAGTGGAACGATAGTTCACTTGGCTGGTTCCTGGTTTGAGGAGGTTGTCCTTTTGGGAGAGATTGAGCAGACTGAGTCCCAATTACCTGAAACTTGGAAGAATAAGAGATGATCTCATGGAAATCCTGCATGAGCTTGACAGGTTAGATATTGTGAGGCTGTTTACTCTGGCTGGAGAGTCGAGAACTAAGGATTACGGTCCCAGAATAAAGGTTGACCATTTAGGATTGATATGAGGAGGAATCTGTTCACTCAAACGGTTTGACTCTTTTAAAACTCTCCAAGCTAGCGGGCTGTTGATGCGCAGTTATGTTGTACGATGCGTATTTACAAGACATGGCTCAATAGACTATTGAATGCTCAGAGTATTCAGCCATTTGGGACGGACGGGCTAGTGGAGTTGAAGTACAAGTGCATATGATCATATTGAATGATGGAGCAGGCTTGAGATTTTCACATGTTCTTATGCTCTTATGCTCTGGGGATTGGGACAAACTGGATGGCTTTTTCAATGGGCCAATACAGACACGATGGGTGAAGTGGTCTCTTTCTGCGCTGACATCAGTCTACAAACAAAATGAACCCCTTGTTTGATAAAAACTTTGACAACATTGTGGAAAAAGGAAAACATTGGTGAAATTCTACTTGTGGAGAAGTGGTGCGTCTGTGAGTTTTGGCTTTTAGGTTAATAAATAAGAGTTGGGAACTTTTAGACTGTGCCCCATTTATGTGTCTATCATCAATGATTCATGTAAGCATTCTTGAGGAGGTGCAGACATTGTAGAAAAACAGCCCATTTTATAAATATGCAGACTTGCTACAACTGAAGCCAGGTAGAAAAAGCTGGGACGCAAATCATTAGCGAGAAATTCTTTGGGATGGTCAGGAATTTTCCATCATGGAATTATGGATATTTGCAGGTTGCACACGTCAGCCCCAAAAATTAGCCTATCTTAAAATTAGCTGAGGAGATCAGCAGAATTATTGACACTGGTTTCTTCAATAAATTATCAGTTGTTGGGGAATTGCACTGACAGGGTTAGTGTCATAACCCGACTGGAGGCCAGGAAAGAGATGCCACCCTTGCCTCCCAGCACCGCTCTCCTTTGTTTACCTTTCCACTTGGCATGATTCCTCATTGGGTACAGATTGAGATCAACATATCCAATGATAGTTTGTAAAAGAATCAAGAATGAGAAGGCATAGATTCAAAATGATTGACAAAAGAAGCAAATATGATGTGAGAAAATACTTTTGCCTGTGGCTTTACCTGAGTATGATCTCCCTTGTTAGGGGGCGGAGCTAGACCCTTAAGCCAAGGGCCTCATGGGATATAAATACCCCAGCCCGAGTGTGGGCTCCGCGCAAGAGACCATTCAGGGAGTAGGAATTGTATCATAGTGGGTAAAATAAAATAGTGTTTTTCTTACAGTCATCACTTCCGTGTGGGTGCTTCCCTGGAGCTTTACAGTTATCTCCATAATAATTTAACCAGCTGTTTGTCTAACCAAATGAATGCTGACAAATCATCTGTGATCACTCTTAAACTGTGCTAACATTCTAAAACCAGCATTGGGCGATAAGTCCACAGTTTCCTTACCATCGTCTGCAGTCAAAAAGCAAGGAGTTTATAATTGCTTTTCTCAATTGTGTGGCTAAAGGTGATTTTATTTTGCAACACTTGTTTCAGGAAAGAGATGCCATCCTTGCCTACCAGCACCGCTCTCCTTTGTTTATCTTTCCACTTGGCATGATTCCCCATTGGGTACAGATTGAGGTCAACATATCAAATGATAGTTTGTAAAAGAATCAAAAATGAGAGGGCATAGATTTAAAATGATTTCCAGAAGAAGGAAATGTGATGTGAGAAAATATTTTTTCACAAAGTGAGTACTTTGTGTCTGGAATGCACGGCCTGGAAGCGTGGCGGAGATAAGTTCAATCGAGGCATTCAAGAGGGCATTAGCTGATTATTTGAATAGAAATAATGCGCAGGGGCATGGAGAAAAGGCAGGAGAATGGCACTTAGCCATAATGCTCATTTGGAGAGCCGATGCAAACACGATGGGCCAAATGGCCTCCTTCCGTGCCGTAACAATTCTGTGATTTTGGAAGACAGGAGCTGTTTGAGTTGCTGCCACCTCAATGTTTGCAAGACCTGCTTCTGTTTGGCAGCCGATGAAGGATGGCACTCCCGAGAAATGAGCTTTGCAATTATAAACACCCTCTTAATCAAGTGGCTGAGTGGTCATAACGTGTCAGAATACATTGGCATAGAGCTCTGAATATTCTGGATAAATGATATTGCGTTTACTCATAGTGGAAATGCAGAATTTAAATGGTAAATGTGAAATAATTCCAACTTGCAAAATTGATTTTGTCAAGATATATTTTGAAAGGCACTTAACATGGAATCGGTGGCATTCAGGAGTTATGGTGGGTTTTTTAATGTCATTTCTATGGAACTACCCACAAGATTATTTTTCAGAAAGGTAACCTGCCACTGTTGAAAGAAATTCTACTGGATAAGAGCTAACTTTGCCCACACTCCAGCGTGCAGCTATAAACTTATCTCCACACAAATTGGCCTTAGATTAGAATAGTGAAAATAGTGGAGACAGTTAGTTGGATAGAGTGTGTTACATTCTTCTACTTGTCGTAGACATATAATTCATATGGCAAGATCAAAGCAAATTACTGTGAATGCTGGAATTTAAACAAAAACAGAAAATACTGGACGATCTTAGCAGGGCTGACAGCCTCTGTGGAAAGAGAAGGGAGTTAATGTTTTGAGTCCGGATGACTCTTTGTCAAAGCTAGAGAGAACTGGAACTGGGGTCAGATTCATACAGTAGTGGGGGGGCATGGAGTGGTGGGGCTGGATAGGCGGCCAGCGATAGATGGACATAGACAAAGATGTCGAGGACAGAAAATAAAAGAAATGTAAATGGAGGTGATTCAGTACAAGAAGGGTGCTGATAGGAGTAGCGTGTCAAAGTGCAACTAGGAACAGATGGCCCAAGTGGAATGGGGGGAAGGGTCACCCACATTGCAGAACACCTCTGGTCCATCCGCAAGCAGGGCCCAGACTTTCCTGTCACTTCCATTGCAACTCACCATTGAAGTCTGAAACTTTCTGCCTGAAAGGGAGGTAGATGCAGGAACCCTCACGCCTCAGACTTTTGATATACAAGGGGGTTGAGGGTGATGGGGCCTAACAGGAAAATGGAGTTAAGGCCAAAATCAGATCAGCCATAATCTGTTTCAATGACGGAGCAGGCTCGAAGGGCAGAATAGTCTACTCCTGTTCCTAATTCTTGATATTTTCTGGACTAGCATCTGTGTGGTTTTCACAATTGTACAACTGCTAAACCCTACCAAAGGCTCAATTAAAATCCATGTAGGCCATGTTCTCTTGTAGAGCAATTGAGGGTCTTGAGACATGAGCTCGTAGTTGGGAGGGTGCTGGGCTCCTTTCACAAGATTGACAATTGATCATCATCTTTTTTACTTTCTACTTGATATAATCGAACCATTGACTGTAATTTACTGGTGTGGTGTGAAGGTCGGTTGTGCGGTGATTTGTCTAAGATGAAACTTCCAATGAGTTTCAGCTGATTACTGTAATTATCGATTTTATTTTCATTTGTGGGTTAATTAATAGTTGCGGTTAAATTACCTTTGCATGAAAGTGGAAAAATGGTGCTCAGACATTTGGTAATCATGCACAATTACCACACGATCACCCTCAGAACAACCCTAATGATTGCAGGGAGACAGATTCTTTTTTGTTTTGAAATTCAGACACTAAATATATTAAATGTAAGGGGCTGAATGTGTGGGAAATTCTTGCATTCATTTTGCACCTCACCAAGCTAAGGGACTTAATGTTGGGCAATGCAACACTTACCCTTCAAGTCACCCAGTATTGGCATTGATGATATTTCAGTTGGTAACAGTAAAGTTAAAAGCAGAGGAAGTTTCACGGGCAGCCCGGTAGCATTGTGGATAGCACAATTTCTTCACAGCTCCAGGGTCCCAGGTTCGATTCCGGCTTGGGTCACTGTCTGTGCGGAGTCTGCACATCCTCCCCGTGTGTGCGTGGGTTTCCTCCAGGTGCTCCGGTTTCCTCCCACAGTCCAAAGATGTGCAGGTTAGGTGGATTGGCCATGATAAATTGCCCTTAGTGTCCAAAATTGCCCTTAGTGTTGGGTAGGGTTACTGGGTTATGTGGATAGGGTGGATGTGTTGATCTTGGGTAGGGTGCTCTTTCCAAGAGCCGGTGCAGACTCGATAGGCCGAATGGCCTCCTTCTGCACTGTAAATTCTATGAAATGAAATTCTATGAAACTCTATGAAACACTGCTCCCCTACCCCAACTTCTGGAGATTTCTCTTGCAACACACTTTTCTATGCTTGGTGTCCTTTAGTACATGTTCAGCGGCGAATTGGTGGAGCTCGATGGGCTGAACGATCTGTTCCTGTTCCTGTGAGTAAGACTGCCAGTAGATTGTGAACTCAGGGAAGTTTTGTGCTGTAGGCTCATGGTTCGAGGTTGCCTAACTCATCCCAAGCAGCTGAGTCGATGCACCGAACCTTTCACACATCGCTCTGGATTGGATGTGAACTGAGTTCCGAGCAAGTGAAAGTCTGTGTTTCAAATCCTTGAACTAGCTTCCTCAATCTCATGCACAAATTTATATTAAATCAAGCAGATTGGGAGGATTTGCTTTTTTGTAAGGATGCACACTACACATGGCATCAAAACTTTCAACATCACACCAATATCTTGCAGCTGATAAAATTTCACACTCCAACCTTGTAGCAGTAAGTATTGTAGTACCACAGGCTTGAAGATCTATGATATACACAAAAAAACATCCAGCTTGTAGCGATAAACAGTCTAGCTTCAATCAATCCATGGTTTTTCACATTGGCATCACTGGCCCGACTCACTAAGCTAATGTCACAGCTGTGGCATCAAAAACTGATGCTTATCCATTCACAGATTCAGAGGACATGCCGAGTTTGTGCTCCTATTTTATTCAGTGGATGCTGAATGTTCAATGGGGAGGCTTGCAATGTGTGCTCGGCTGCAAGTTGCCACTAGAGGACAGTCTGGTCATATTTATTTGATCCCTGCTGTTGGTGCACCAAAGATGCACTGAGGTTTCTCTCATATCTCCAAAGTAAATATGAATTGTTTAGCATTTGTGAAAAGGATCTGTGGAGAGTTCTTACTTCCTGTGTTAAAAGTGGAACGCAAATGTGTAGACTGATGAAATTTCTTTCAAAGAGCACAAGAGGAAAACATCATTGGGAACAAATATAAAATACTATGGCTCTATCGTGCTCAATTGTTCTGTGTCTGATTATAAGAGTCTATATACTATTGATGCTCACTACACTTGATTGGCTAAGCCTGGATGTGGACTGAGAAAAAGTAAACAAACTGCAAAAAGTGCTGGAAGCTGGAGCTGAGGGATGAAACAGATGTTTTAAAGAACTGTGAACAAAATGTGTTGCACACGTAAAAACTAGTGTCATTTCTGCTTAGCTCCGAGATATTAAATGTGCAACAGACACAACAGCACAATCTAATGCAGAAGACCATGCCAACCTAATTGCTAAAAACGTAAAATGTGATTACCAAGATGCCTTAGAATCTTCTGTGATTGATGTGAATATAACACATTTATATAATAACAGTCTCTGAATTAATTCTAGGCCATTGCTAGCTCCCCACATCACACCTTAGTCAGTGAATTGTGACAAGATATGTTCCTCTCCCGGTGGGGGCAAGGAAGAGGACTACAGTAAACAGCTCCAGCTGAAGAGCTGGAGCCGATATAAGGACGATGAGCCAAATGGCCTTCTGTGTGCTGTGATTTCTATGGTCCCATGTATGAATGAGATTTGGAGAGTGAGCAATTTTACACATGCACCTGGAAAACAGTTTCTAAGTACTGGAGATAATTCCATCCAGAATGACAAAAATGATTCCAGTATTCAGAGCTCGAAGGATTAGAACATAGAACAGTACAGCACAGTACAGGCCCTTCTGCCCACGATGTTGTGCCGACCATTTATCCTAATCTAAGATCAACCTAACCTACACCCCTTCAATTTACTGCTGTCCATGTGCCTGTCCAAGAGTCGCTTAAATGTCCCTAATGACTCTGACTCCACCACCTCTGCTGGCCGTGTATTCCGTGCACCCACCACTCTCTGTGTAAAGAACCTACCTCTGACATCTCCCCTATACCTTCCTCCAATCACCTTAAAATTATGTCCCCTCATGACAGCCATTTCCACCCTGGGGAAAAGTCTCTGGCTATCCACTCTATCCATGCCCTTCATCACCTTGTACACCTCTATCAAGTCACCTCTCTTCCTTCTTCGCTCCAGTGAAAAAAGCCTTAGCTCCCTCAACCTTTTTTCATAAGACATGCCCTCCAGTCCAGGCAGCATCCTGGTAAATCTCCACTGCACCCTCTCCAAAGCATCCACACCCTTCCTATAATGAGGCAACCAGAACTGGACACAATATTCCAAGTGTGGTCTAACCAGGGTTTTATAAAGCTGCAGCAAAACCTCGCGGTTCTTAAACTCAATCCCCCTGTTAATGAAAGCCAACAGATCATATGCCTTCTCAACAACCCTATCAACCTGGGTGGCAACTTTGAGGGATCTATGTACGTGGACCCCAAGAACATCTTGCTAGAAGGGAAACAAACAAGTGAGAAAGGACTGATCCAAATAATGGTCCTTTGAATGGGGAGCAGGATGGCATGATAGGTGATGGCCACAAAATTTATAAGTCTCAACTGGGACCACAGACTACAAAACATTTTGTTCACGCATAATGGTTGAAGTTGCATTAACTGCTTAAGAAGGGTTTGATAGATATACCAATAAGGAAGAGACTGCATGATCTAAACAGGATGGATGTTCACATGCAACCAATATTGATAGGCCCTATGCAGTTGGTATCATGGGAATGCCGTTGTGAAATACAACTGACCAGTGTTTGAATGATTGGACTTAAAATCATATTGATGCCATAATAAAGATGTACAGTTAGCCAGTACCTGCTGTGTTTAGAATGTCTCAATGCTTTACAAAGTGGACTCCAAAATGCATGTGAATAAATTCATGTTGAGAATATAAGCATATTCCAAACCTAAGTTCTTAAGGATACTTACTTGGCACAAGATATTGGTTAGATCTGCTGCCTCCTAGCGCCAGGGTCCTGGGTTCGATTCCCAGCCTTGGGTGACTGTGTGGAGTCTGCACGTTCTCCCCGTGTCTACGTGGGTTTCCTCCAGGTGCTCTGGTTTCCTCCCACAGTCCACCGATGTACAGGTACGCCATGATAAATGCGCAGGATTAGGGGGGGTAGGGCAGGGGAATGGGCCTAGGTCGAGTGTTCTTTCGCTGAGTCAATGCAGACTCAATGGGCTGAATGGTCTCCTTCTGCACTGTAGGGATTCTGTGGGTTCTATGGTATACCATGATCAAGAAGGTGGTTCTCCCAGGCTGAGGGTAGCCCTTTGTTCCTCAGGTGTGCTGATTCCTGGGATGTCCCTCAGTGCAAGATACCCGACTGCAGTAGTAGCGAACTGCATTGCGCACTCTCCCGGAGGTATCGACTTCTAGTTCAAAGTTAAACTGAGATCCCTTCTGCCCTCTCTGGTGAATGTAAAAGATCCCCTGGCACTATGGCGAAGAAGACCGGGGTGGGGGGGGGGTTATCACCAAGTCCTGGCCGATATTTATCCCTCAATTGACATCACGAGGAAACAGATTATCTGCTTATTATCACATTGCTGTTCGTGGGAATTTATTGTGCTCACATTGGTGACTGCTTTTGTTACATTGCAACAATAACTACACTTCGGAAATTTTTTTTTGGGCTGTATAGTGCTTCGAGATCCTGTGTAAATGCAAGTCCTCCTTTAAATCTTTTGAAGAACATTTTTGAATGCAGGTTCGAGGAAAAGTACTTTTGGGGAGAAGATGGGTGAAGTGATTGAAAATTCAACTGATTATGTCGATAGCGAGCAGGAACCAGAATCAAGGAAAGTGAATGGGTAGGTGAGGCTGGAGGGCTGGAGAATACTTGCAGACAATATGGAGAAAAAGTGAAAAACATGAAATTGCTTGTAGTTGAGATCCAGTGATGTTTGACCAGGTTAAAAGGACAGGTTTGTGTGGGAGAGGGTTTGAAAAGAAATGTGGATTTCTCAGGCACCTCTCACAACCTCCGAATATCCCACAGCAGTTCACAGCCAATAAAACCCTTTAGAGTGTCATGAGAATGCCGCTTTAAGAAATGTTTGGCTGCTCATATTACTGCAGTGATGTCAGAGTGTGAGTGGAGCTGGGCTGTCTGTCAGCTTTTTACTTTCGTTTTAGACTGTTTGATGCAGGGTGTGTTTTAGTTTTGTTTTCAGTGTTGGAGCTGAAGCCAGACAGAGCAGGTGTACTGTTGATCCCCAAATTTGTTATGGGCCAGGGTTTAGAGAACCCCAAAGTGTATCATGGAGTTCACCTGACCCACAACTTTTAATAGATTGTGGTATGGGGACCCCAAGGCCCACTCTACAGGTGTGGTACAGCAGGAATGGAAAATTATCTTTTAAAAGCAAAACAATGTTTATTCTATGAACTCAAGTTAACCTTTTTGAAATATACAGTGAACATCTTAGCAACCATTAATTCAAATATAACCCCCAGAGAATACAACACTAAGTAATGCTTAATGACTTCCCAAACAACATCCAGAAGACAGATGAAACACCTTTGAACAGAAGCACATTAGGTTTATATTCACTACTGAGAACATTTATAATTCTGAATTGACCAAATGAGCAAGAGATAGTCTTTTGATGGCAGAGCGAACAGCAGTACACCTGCTTGGTATGGCTTCAGCTCCAACACTGAAAACGAAGCTAAAACACACCCTGCAGCAAACAGCTTAAAACAAAAGTAAAAAGCTGACAGACAGCGCAGCTCCACCCACACACTGACATCACTGCAGTAATATGAGCAGCCAGACATTTCTTAAAGCGACATTCTTATGACAAGAGTGAAGTACTGTTGTTTGGTCGGAAATGGAGCAGACAATTTGCGCACAGCAAAATTTCACAAACAGCAATGTGAGAATGACCAGGTAATTTTTTTTTAACCATGTTTCTTCAAGGATAAATATTGACCAGGATATTGTGAACAATTCTCCTGCTCACCTTTGAAATAGTAACATGGGGTCCTTTACAACCACCTGCGATAACAGCTGGGCCCTCAGTTATCATCTCATCTGAAAGACAAAAGATTTTGGGCTGGATTCTTCCGCCACGCCCGCCGCGGGATTGCTACGAGCGAGACGTGGGCAATGCAGAAGTCCATTGACCTTGGGCAGGATACTTTGGTCGCCGGGTGTATGCGGCTGGAGAACTCCGACCTTTGTTTTCAGAGTTCCGGGAAAGTTAAAGTTTACAAAGGGTGTGGTGGGGAAGCTTTTAATAAATATTTGGAGGAAGTCTTTGTTTCTGAGACTAATTGATTCTGGGGCAGGATTCGTGGAGTTCCACGACAACAAAACTGGTGCCGCACCTGGACCGATTCAGCGACTGTTGAGGGGCTAGCACCGGCGCCACATGGAACACAATCGATTCCACTGAGAATCGGTGCGGGATTCGCCGGATCTGTGATTGACACTTGGGAGGCTGATAAGCTGCAGCCACATATACACACTTCATTCTCCAGACACACCCAGCCAATAAGATGGTACTGGTTGCACTGGAGCACGCCCTTCCCACTGATGGGTGGGCTTGGGCCAGATGGCACCGAGGGGTGTGGCCTGTGGGGACACCCATATGACCTGTGGCCCTAAGTTCACATTGGGCAGTCAGTGGCGTGCGCAGCTGCATGGCTGCCTTGCAGGACATGGCAATGGTGTCCTGTGCCCATCCACCTCGACTCCACAGCCCACCTCCTGCCTATCCCCCCGTTACTCGCTCGGCCCTGGCAGAAGTCTCCCAGCCAGCTGCACGAATGTCAGCAAACTATGGCGATTTTGGACACTTTCCGTCCCCACTCTCTCTCTCAGCAGCCACGGTGCCGGTTTCAAGATTTTTAAAAGCACAAGTGAACCTCGCCATCGGGAATTCGCCCTGGTGGAGGCGGAGAATCGCGGTGGCCCTGGGGAACGCCGGGTCAGGCCCGCTGATGATATGCCAAGGGTGTTTACTGTATTTGTGGAGTGGAACGCATTGGCCCCACTGTCAAGACATCAGAGAATTGCGATTTGGTGTGAAACCCACTTCCGCCATGGTTTTAGCGTCAAAATCGTTTCTCCGCTCAATCGGGTTTCCCGCATCAGCCAATGAAGAATCCCACCCATTACTTTTGTTTTTCGTTCTTGGAATGTGGGTCGCTGTAAGGCCAGCATTTGTGGCCATCCCCAATTGCCCTTAAGAAGTGGTGAGCCATCTTCTTGAACTGCTGCAGTCTATGTGGTGTAGGCAGTCCCATTGCTGTTCGGGTGGTACTTTCAGGATTTTGACTGAACAACAGCAAGGTAAAGATGCGATTGTTCCAACTCAGGTTGGCGATTTGAAGAGGAATTGCAGGTGATGAAGTTCCATGAGCTGGATTCTCCGTTTCTGTGGCAAAGTGCCGGCGCGAACGGAGAATCCGCAGGAGGTTCACGACAGGAAAATCGGCGTGAACCCGTCGCCGATTCCGGTTACGGTGAGGGGCTAGCACCAGCGGCGTGTGAAACTACCATGGATGAGTGATGAAGGTAGGGCAGTGGATGTTGTCTATATGGACTTCAGTAAGGCCTTTGACAAGGTCCCTCATGGTAGACTAGTACAAAAGGTGAAGTCACACGGGATCAGGGGTGAGCTGGCAAGGTGGATACAGAACTGGCTAGGTCATAGAAGGCAGAGAGTAGCAATGGAAGGATGCTTTTCTAATTGGAGGGCTGTGACCAGTGGTGTTCCGCAGGGATCAGTGCTGGGACCTTTGCTCTTTGTAGTATATATAAATGATTTGGAGGAAAATGTAACTGGTCTGATTAGTAAGTTTGCAGATGACACAAAGGTTGGTGGAATTGCGGATAGCGATGAGGACTGTCAGAGGATACAGCAGGATTTAGATTGTTTGGAGACTTGGGCGGAGAGATGGCAGATGGAGTTTAATCCGGACAAATGTGAGGTAATGCATTTTGGAAGGTCTAATGCAGGTAGGGAATATACAGTGAATGGTAGAACCCTCAAGAGTATTGAAAGTCAGAGAGATCTAGGAGTACAGGTCCACAGGTCACTGAAAGGGGCAACACAGGTGGAGAAGGTAGTCAAGAAGGCATACAGCATGCTTGCCTTCATTGGCCGGGGCATTGAGTACAAGAATTGGCAAGTCATGTTGCAGCTGTATAGAACCTTAGTTAGGCCACACTTGGAGTATAGTGTTCAATTCTGGTCGCCACACTACCAGAAGGATGTGGAGGCTTGAGAGAGGGTGCAGAAGAGATTTACCAGAATGTTGCCTGGTATGGAGGGCATTAGCTATGAGGAGGGGTTGAATAAACTCGGTTTGTTCTCACTGGAACGACGGAGGTTGAGGGGCGACCTGATAGAGGTCTACAAAATTATGAGGGGCATAGACAGACTGGATAGTCAGAGGCTTTTCCCCAGGGTAGAGGGGTCAATTACTAGGGGGCATAGGTGTAAGGTGAGAGGGGCAAGGTTTAGAGTAGATGTATGAGGCACGTTTTTTACACAGAGGGTAGTGGGTGCCTGGAACTCGCTACCAGACGAGGTGGTGGAAGCAGGGACAATAGTGACATTTAAGGGGCATCTTGACAAATACATGAATAGGATGGGAATAGAGGGATACGGACTCAGGAAGTGCAGAAGATTGTAGTTTAGTCGAGCAGCATGGTCGGCACGGGCTTGGAGGGCCGAAGGGCCTGTTCCTGTGCTGTACATTTCTTTGTTCTTTGTTCTTTGTATCACCTGGGGAATAGCTGGGCCCCGGATCGCGCATGTGCAGGGCTGACGACCTGGAGCGGTCGCGCCGTAAAACATGCGCCGGCCATGTGCGAATGGTATCCCGCTAACAGCGACCCCACAGCACACCCCCTAGCCACCCCCCACCAGTCCCCTCAGCCCTAGCAGAAACCCTCCTGGCCAGCAGCACGGTTCCCAGCCGAGTGTGGCGGCGCTGGACACGTGGTCCATGCTGTCGGGAGCTCGGCCCATTAGGGGTGGAGCATCGTGGGTGGGCCGGCTGATGACACGCCAATGCCGTTGAAACGGCACGCGGCGCGCGTCACGATGGTGCCGGATTGGAGGGGGCAGATCATGGCGAACTGGCATCAAATCGGTGCCGGCCCCGATTCCAGCGTTGGAATCCATTCTCCCCCCAATCACCAATCCCGATTTCGTCGTCGGGCTACGGAGAATCCAGCCCCATGTGTCGCAGGCTATTGTCATCTCAAGTCCTTGTCCTTCTAAGTGGTAGGTGCTGTTAAAAGAGCTTTGGTGAGTTGTTGCAGTGCATCTTATAAATGGTACTTGGCTGCCATAGTGTACTGTTAGCGGAGAGTGTGAATGTTTAAGGTGGTTCGGCTAGGGTACTGATCAAGGAGGCAAGTTTCTTGGATATTGTTGGTGCTATACTCACCAAGGCAAGCAGGAAGTATTCCAGCTCAGTCCTAATTTGTATCTTGCGGATTGTGGGCTGGCTTTAGGGAATTAGGAAGTGAGTTACACAGATTTCCCAGCCTTTGACCTGCCCTTATAATGTTTATGTGGCGGCTGATAGTTGTTTTTCTGGTCAATGCTAACTCCCAGGTTGCTGATAGTAAGGGATTCAGAGGTGGTAATATTGTTGAATGAATGGGTGGGGGGGAGGCTACATGCTATCTTACCGGAAGTGGTCATTGTCTGGCACTGGTGTGGGGCAAATGTTAATTGTCACTTCTCAACCCCAGCCTGAATATTGTCCAGATCCTGTTGCTTGCAGGTATGGGCTGCTTCAGAGTCTGAGGAGTTGCAAATGCTGTTTGGTAAAATCCTGATCCTGGAAATGTCTGGAAGAGGTAAGGGAGCAGGTAAGGAAGAGGATGAAAAAACTGCCGACAAGATTTTGCTTTTAATAACATTTACTTTAACACAAATCAGAATCAAGGTAAATTAAACCTGAATTACCTGACAAATCATTTTTAATTCCAAAAGATAAATTTCACTTTAAATAGTTGATACCACAAAGATACATCTTGCACACCCTTGAGCACCCGTATCACCCTGTGCACATGTGGCACCATGTGCAATCTCACAGACTTTCAAACTTCAGTCTTGGTCCCTGGTCTGTGAGATTTCTCACTTTGCTACTCAATCGATTTGGCCCTAGAGTTGCTTTCACCAGCTGCTGTACTGCATTCGAGGTCCCTGGATTTTGTTAACATCGACAAGGTGCACATCTACGAGCCCCCTCACTTGAATCATGTCAGTCCTGTGGCAAAGCTTTCCAGAGTTCCCTTTCATACAACCCACCAACAATACCTTGTTCACAGGCAGCACGGTGGCACAAGTGGTGAGCACGGCTGCCTCACACGCCGAGGTCCCAGGTCGATCCCGGCTCTGGGTCACTGTCCGTGTGGAGTTTGCACATTCTCCCCGTGTTTGCGTGGGTTTCACCCCCACAACCCAAAAGATGTGCAGGATAGGTGGATTGGTCATGCTAAATTGCTCCTTAATTGGAAAAAATGACTTGGATTTTCTAAATTAAAAAAAAACAATAACTTGTTCACGATAGGGTCCTCTGACACAAACTCTCAGCTGTTTCGCATGCCTGAGCTATTCACACCGCCTTTAGGATTCAGTCCCTTTTAGCTAGCTTGTACATTGCTTCCCCAAGAGCTTGGATGACGGGACCGAATTTATGGTTGCTAAATTTGCTGATGACACAAAGATAGATGGGAAAGTAAGTTGTGAAGAGGACAGAGTCTGCAAAGGTATAACGGTAGGCCACGTGAAGGGACAGAAAATTGGCAAATGGAGTAGAACAGAGGGCGGGATTCTCCGAAATGGAGGCAGAGTGTTCGCGCCGTCGTGATCGCCGTCGAGGTTCACGATGGTGCGAAACGGCCCCTATCCCGACCGATTCAGGGCCTGATAATGGGCTAGGAGCGGGGCCGTGTCATTTACACATGTCAGGCCTTGTCGCCGCGTAAAGGCGGCGCTGCATTCATGATGCGTCCGGCGCCGCATAACTTCCGTCACCCGTGCATGCGTGGTTGCCGTCCTCTCCGAGTCCGCCCTGCAAGAAGATGTCAGACGGCTCTTGCGGGGCTGCGGAAGAAAGGAGGTCCTCCTTCAGAGAGGATGGCCCGACGATCGGTGGGTACCGATCACGGGCCACACCCCATTTGAGGCCCCTCCGGTGCAGGATCCCCCCTCCCCCCCCGCAGGCCGCCCCCCCAGCATTCCCGCGCTGTTCCCGCCGGCAGCGACCAGGTGTGGACGGCGCCGGGGGGAACCCGCCGTTTTGGGCTGGCCGCTCGGCCCAACCGGGCCTGAGAATAGCAGGGGTGCCGGAGAATCGCCATTTTGGGTGTCTGCGGGCGATTCTCCGGCCTGCGCCACGCGGAACTCGACGGGGCCGTTCTCGCCGCTTGGGAGAATCGCGGGAGGGCGTCGCGGGAAAATTTGGCGACCCAGGCGATTCTCCCAACCGGCGCGGGAGCGGAGAATCACGCCCAGTGTTTTTCAATTTTTTTCCCGGGGTTGCACTTTTAGCAGCTGGCTTACCTTTGCGACCTATACCGGTTGACCTTCGCAACCCACGCCGGCCGACCTTCACAACACACCCTTTTCGCTTACCTTTAAGGTGACAGATGAGCCAGCTTGGTCCTCGCGATGTCACTTGTTTTGTCATTTAATGTTACATTTCTGCAAGGGCTGCAGCTGATGATTTAAGTTCTCGTTGCATCCTTTGAAAAAAAAATCAAGAGGTTTGGCCTCAAACTCACCATGTTTCGTCTTCAAATGCTTTTGAAGTTTTGAGGGTTTCAAACTCTCATTTGCCAGTACTTACTTCATATAACACACATGGGCTTTGCATCCTGATTTGCATTGGCACAATTAACAAAGCCATACCTCAAGAAATCATCTTTTTACTGCTTTGTACCGATTTCAGTTTTTTCTTTGTTTAAAATGATGCATCTTCAGTTCTTCACAGTACAGTTGCCCTGCTTGCTTGCAGCTAGAAAATGGAGGAATCTATGTCAGTGTACGTGCCGGGCATTTGACCTGCGCATGACCTGTGCTTCTGGCCAGAAGGCTGCATTGTTCCATTTACAAGCCGGTTTCAGCTGGCATTCTCAATTTAAAAGCTGGTTGCAGCTGTTGGGTGCTCCTCCCGCAATCGGGAACATCGTGACCCTCCCGTCACCCACCCATGACCCACCTGCAGGTTGAAAATCCCTGAGTAGAATGTGAGAAAATTTTACCTTGTTCACTTTGTCAGGAAGAATAATAAAGAGTCATATTATTTGAATGGAGAGAGATTGCAGAACTCTTGAGGTACAGTGGGATCTGAGTGTCCTTGTACATGAATCAGGAAAAGTTAGCATGCAGGTGCAGCAAGTGATTCGGAAAGGAAATGGAGTGTTGTCATTTATTGCAAAAGGGGGAATAGAATATAAAAGTGAGGATGTTTTGCTACATTTGTACAGGGCATTGATGAGAACACATCTGGAGTACTCTGTGCAGTTCAGGGGCTGGATTCTCCGTTTTAGAGAGTAAGTGTGGCGTGTGGTGCTGTTTTACTCCAGGAAAACCCGTGTAAAATGGCCACCGATTTCCTGTTTTGCTGGGGGCTAGCAGGGAGGCAGCGTAGAGCTCGCAGCTCTAGCTGACGATATGGCCCCCAGCACTTCGGGTTCAGAGGCCGTGCATGCGCACGTCAGCGGCCTGCAGCGGCCGCGCCGTGCTCCATGCGTTCTCAGCCCGCGGACCTGGACCGCCAATGTAGTGCCACCCATCGGCCACTGGCGCGCCCCGGACCGCCCGGCCACAGTTCTCCCAGCCCCGAATGAAGCCCCCCTGCCTGGCGATCGGCCCTCCCCTGACTGTGGCGGCCCCTGACTGAGTCCGCAGCCACCACGCCGAGTTAACGAACGGTGTGAGCACACGTAACCCACGCCATCGAATACTAGAGACGGAGCATCACGGGGTGGGCCTTAGGCAATGGCCTGAGGTGGTGAATAATTGGCACGGGATACTCCTAGAGAAGTCCGCTTTTCAGGGGCTGGAGAATTGAAAAAACGGCGCCGAGTATTCTCCACCCCGTCGCCGAACGTGATTTTAGCATCATTGAGTGGAGAATCCTGGTTTCCTTATTTAAGAATGAATATAAGTGCATTAGAAGCAGCCCAAAGACATTTTACTTGACTGATACATGGAATGTGGGGGTGACAGATGGTGGAGGTTGGGTAATCATGTGAGGAAACGTTGGACAGGCTGGACCTGTATCCATTGGAGTTTGGAAGAGTGAGAGGTGAACCTACTGAAATGTATGTGATCCTGAGGGGACTTGACAGGGTGGATTGTGAAAGAATGTTTCCCCTTACAGAATAGATTAGAACTATTAGATATAGTTTATCAATAAGAGGGGCGGGATTCTTCCGTAATCGGCAGGGCGGGGGGTCCCGGCGAGACGGAGTGGCGTGAACCACTCCGGTGTCGGGCCGCCCCAAAGGTGCGGAATCCCCTGCACCTTCAGGGGCTAGGCCCGCCCCGGAGTGGTTTGCGCCCCGCCGGCTGGCGGGAAAGGGGCTTGGCACCACGCCAACTGCACCGAAGGGCCTCCGCCGGCCGGCATCAGTTGGCGCATGTGCGGGAGTGCCAGTGTGTGCTGGCGTCATCCCCGCACATGAGCAGAGGGCTTCGTTTCCGCACCGGGAATGGCAGACTTGTGCAGCCTCTGGTGCAGAAGGATAGAGTGCCCCCACGGCACAGGCCTGCCCGCGGATAAGTGGGCCCCGAACGCGGGCCAGGCCACCGTGGGGGCACCTTCCAGGACCAGATTCCCCTGCGCCCCCCCTAGAACCCCGGAGGCTGCCCGCGCCGCCAGGTCCCGCCGGTAAGGACTTACTCCAATTTACGCCGGCGGGACTGATAAAAGATGGGCATGACTTCGGCCCATTGCGGGACGGCGAATCCGGGCAGCCCCGGGGCCCTTTGAGTCGCGCCAGACCCCGCCATTCTCCGAGGCGGCCTGTGCGACTCACGCGGGCTGATTTTTAGGGGGCCGGAGAAATTGGAGAATGGTGGAGGCGGGATTCACGCCGACCCCCGGCGATTCTCCGACCCGGTTGGGGGGGGGGGGGGGGGGGTGGGGGATGGGGGGGGGGGGCGGGGGGTCGGAGAATCCCGCCTGAGGTCTCTCATTTAAGACTGAGGTGAAAATAATTTTTGTCTCTCAGAGGGTTGTGAGTCTTTGGAACCCTCTTCCCCAGAGAACAGTGGAGGCAGGGCCATTGATTATTTTTCAAGAAGATGTAGATGGATACTTGACTAACAAGGAAGTCAAAAGTTATCCAGAGTTGGTGCAATGTGGAGCTGAGGCCACAATCAGATCAGCCTTGAGCTTTGACAAAGAGTCATCGGACTCGAAACGTTAGCTCTTTTCGGACTCAAAACATTAGCTCTCCCTACAGATGCTGCCAGACCTGCTGAGATTTTCCAGCATTTTCTCTTTCGTTTCAGATTTCAGCATCCGCAGTAATTTGCTTTTATCTTTTAGCCATGAACTTGCTCGGAGCAGGCTCAAAAGGCCAAATGGTCTGTGCTTGCTCTTTTCTTCTTGCTACCAAACAGAAAATTGACCTTTAGATAGAGAGTTTGGCTCACTTCTCTTCACACAAATTTTATTTTCCTCTTTCCATCTGTTGCCTTTTTCTTTACGTCCGCATCTGTACATTAATTTCCTTCACCCTCCCACTCTCCTGCTTGTAGCCGTCCTTTGTATTATGAAAACAGGACTGAACAAAGGTGTTCTACATAACAGTCACCCACTCTGCGTTTGGTCTCTCCAATGTAGAGGAGAACTATTGTGAGTAGCGGATATGGTAGGTTAAATTGAAAGACGGGCACATGTATCTCTGCTTTGCCTGGAAGGAGCGTTTGGGGCACTTCAAAATGAAGAGGGAGGAGATGAAGGGGCGTGTTTTACACCTCCTGTGATTTACATTTTTTAAATTCATTGACGGGATGTGGGCATCACTAGTCAGGCCAGGATTTATTGCCCATCCCTAGTTGCCCTTCAGAAGATGGTGGTGAGTTGCCTTCTTGAACCGCTGATGTCCTTCAGATGTAGGTTCACCCACTGTGCTGTTAGGGAGGGAATGCCAGGATTTTGTCCCAGCGACAGTGAAGGAACGGCGATATATTTCCAAGTCAGGGTAGTGAGTGACTTGGAGGGGAACCTCCAGGTGCTGGGGTTCCCAGGTATCTGTTGCTCTTGTCCTTTTAGATGGTAGTGGTCGTGGGTTTGGAAGGTGCTGTTGAATGAACCTTGGTGAGTTACTGTAGTGCATCTTGTAGATGATACACACAGCTACCACCGTTCTTCAGTGGTAGAGGGATTGGATGTTTGTGGAAGGAGGAGCAATCAAGCGGGCTGCTTTGTCCTGGATGATGTCGAACATTTTGAGTGTTGTTGGAGCTACATTCATCCAGGCAAGTGGAGAGTATTCCACTACACTCATGACTGGTGCCTTGTAGATGGTTAACATGCTTTGGGGGGGGGTCAGGAGGTGAGTTACTCGCCGTAAGATTCTTAGCCTTTGAATTGCCCTGAAACCCACAGCATTGATATGGCTAGTCCAGTTCAGTTTCTGATCAATGGTAACCCCCAGGATGTTGATTGTGGGGGATTCAGCAATGGCAATGCCATTGAATATCAAGGGGCAATGGTTAGATCCTCTCTTGTAGGAGATGGTCATTGCCTGATACTTGTGTGATGCAAATGTAACTTGCCACTTGTCAGCCCAAGCCTGGATATTGTCCAGGTCTTGCTGCATTTGGACATGGACAGCTTCATTATCTGAGGAGTCGCAAATGGTGCTGATCATTGTGGAGTCACCCGCAAACATCCCCACTTCTGACATTATGATGGAAGGCAGCTGATTGATGAAGCAGCTGAAGATGGTTGGGGTAGGACACTACCCTGAGGAACCCCTGCAGTGATGTCCTGGGGCTGAGATGATTGACCTCCAACCACCACAACCATCCACCTATGTGTCAGGTATGACTCCAACCAGCGGAGAATTTTCCCCCTGATTCCCATTGAGTCCAATTTAGCTAAGGATCCTTGATGCCATACCCGGTCAAATACCACCTTGATGTCAAGAGCAGTCACTGTCACCTCACCTCTGGCATTTAGCTCTTTTGTCCATGTTTGAACCAAGGCTACAAGGAGGTCAGGAGCTCAGTGCCCCTGGCGGAACCCAAACTGAGCGTCCGTGAGCAGGTTATTGCTGAGTAAATGCCACTTGATAGCACTGTTGGTGACTCCTCCCATCACTTTGCTGATGATGGAGAGTAGACTGGTAGGGTGGTATTTGGCTGGGTTGGATGTGTCCTGTTTCTTGTGTAAAGGATACACCTGGGCAATTTTCCACATTGTTGGGTAGATGCCAGTGTTGTAGCTGTACTGGAACTGCTTGGCTAGGGGTGTGGCAAGTTCTGGAGCGCAAGTCTTTAGTACTATTGCCGGAATATTATCAGGACCCATAGCATTTGCAGTATCCAGTGCCTCTTGCCATCCTCAGTGCTTCCTCCAAGTGGTTGTTCAACATGGAGGAGTACTGATTATTCAGCTGATGGTGGCCGGTACGTGGTAATCAGCAGGAGGTTTGCTTGCCCATGTTTAACCTGAAGTCATGAGACTTCATGAGGTCCAGAGGACTCCCAGGGCAACTCCCTCCTGACTGTATACCATTGTGCCGCCGCTGCCTCTGTTTGGTCTGTGCTGCCGGTGAGACAGGACATACCCAGGAATGGTAATCGTGCTGTCTGGGATATTGTCTGCAAGGTATGATTCTGTGAGTATGACTATGTCATAATTGCATGTGAATGTGCCTTGGGAAAAGGATGTGTTTGGGGATATAGAGGAGTGGACAAGGGGTAGCTCCATTTGGAATTCTGATGAGAGGGGAAGTGAAGATCTGTTTGGTAGCGACATCATGCTAGCGTTGGCAGAAATGGGGGCAGACAATCTTTTGAATACAGAGGCTTATAGGGTAAAAGTGAGGACCGGGGGAACCCTACCATAATTCTGGGAGTGAGGGAAAGGGGTGAGGACAGAAGTGTGCTTCGCTACGGCCTCGCGGATTGTGCCCAGCCTGGTTTTGAAAATGGTGGGGTACTTCGCCAATACAGTGTGGAGGTCACCCAAGCTCATCCGGACACCTGCCAGTCAAGGCGGAGGCACTGCAAAGCAATCACGCCCGAGTAAACTGGGGCCGTTGCCTCACACTACGAGCAGAGGTAAACAAGTGGACTGCTGCCCGTAGTCGACTAGGATCAAGGTATTTTCAGCTATCGCCAGCAGCTTCCCGGTGTATGTGGCCAACCGAGCCTCAGAGTCCGGTAACGACAGGAGTTGCACTCCCATTGGACTTTCTCAAAAGGGCCCCTACTGAGAACAGAGACAGCAGCACCATGTCCAACTTCATCAATAATGGGTGACCATTGGCACGAACCGTGACCTTAATAAGGGTGACTTTAGGTGCGGAGACACTGTTCAATTGTTGATAATCATCTGTGGGTTCCTCCACGAAAAGGCGCGTAACTGGGGTGAGGCAGCCAGGCCTAGTGGGGCGACGGTGGATGGACCATCCCACGGATGTCACCCTCTGCGACCAGGCGAACCAGACGCCCCACATTATCCAGGGTCTGTCCCATCTGGATCGAGGGAGAGGTCCCGCCCGGTCGCCGGGGTCCTAGGCTGTTGGTCCAACTCCCAGCTGGCTCCTGCCCAGGGTTGAGGATCAGGGTTACCCAGTTGAGGTGGGGAGGGGTGCAGCCTAAACTGAGGACCTCCAACCCCTGCAATTGTTCCACGGTCTGTACTGCACTTTCCCGCGACAGGGCGATTTCTGTGGTCTGCTTGAGGTCCTGCTGGGTTTCAGCGAGTAACTTCCGCTGTGTTACAGCCAATGCAGACGAACCTGTCTCGTACAACATCTCGGAGAGGCAGCGCCATATCGCAGAACTCAATGAGCTTCCGGAGGCATGCCAAAAATTCCGTTATGGACCCCCCAAGGGTCCTTTCAGCTGTATTAAAATAGTAACACTGGATTATGAAGGCTTTGTATTGAGGTGTTTACCTACAAAAACGACCAGGTCCGCGAATGACTTTGAGTCCGGGGCGGCGTGGTATGTCTTTATCACGGTAAAGGTGGTCGTGCCCCAAGCTGTTAAAAGGAAAGCAGTCTGGCTTCATCCCCGATAATGGCATTGGCCCGAATAAAGCATTCGCTCAACATACAGTGACCCGTTTCAGCAGCAGCGTCAAAAGCTTCTAGTTTCCCAAAATGCGGTATTTCTGCCGCAGGCGAAATAACCTCCAAAGGCCTTTGGAGAGGTGGCCAAGCTCAGCGAAAGTTATGCTGTCTGCAGCTCCACTTGATTCCCCCTCCCCTGCAAAATCCTATCCACTGACCTCAGACACTTATCTTCTCTGTGGCCTATCAATTTCAAATAGACCTTTAAACTTTTAAACTTACCCGCTGAATGGCAGCTAGTGTAAAAAAGGGTGCATGTCCTCCTTTATTCCAACCCTCTTCAACTTCCAAACGTTTCCAAAGTTACCGATTTAAATCACATTTTGGGATGTTTCAGAACGCAGGGCAATTGTCCAGGGGAAGTTACCACGACTGGATCATTGCTGTGCAAACCCTCCCCAGCCCATCTCTGGCATACTCCCTCAATCCATTGTGGAGCCAGGAAGCTACGGCCCTGTAACTGAACGACGTGAATAAAAGTGAATAAAATGTGCTAAAAACATCTGATGGCACCAACTCAGTCCTATGATCTCTATCAATAAAACAGCATCAGAAAGGCACCTTTCTATGAAATGAATTTGTTAGCTGGCCATTGGAGCATAGAAACATGGCCAGGAGGTGCAGGCTGGCGTCAGGTTTAGTTTATTCTGGAGCAGAGCAAAGACCTGGGCAACCATTTTGTAAAACACAGCTGTGATGGCCCATGTCCAAAGAAAGAACCATTCGTCCAGAATGAGCCCTTCGCTTGGCAAATTGGTGAAGTTGTGGCTTGCAGAAAGATCATGTTGGAATGAATCCAGCTTAAGTTTGTCTATGCGGCTGTAATATGACAAATTCGCTTTCTGTCATGGTGGGTGTGATTTTGATAAGTTATCTAGCACTGTTGTGGTAGTTCAAACACTTCACTGCGTGTGGGACTACAGCACCTTCTCATCAAACTGAAGTCTGTTGGCATTTTGCTCTTTGTATCAATTTATATAATTCAGAATGATAATCAGTTATGTTTTTTGCAGGCTGGAATAGATCCTCAATTTAATCACTATCAAAAGGAACCAACAGACTGTTAGCTTTGGTTTGCTTTTCACATCTTCGTACTCTTCTCTTTAAAAACTTCATGAAATAGCGGCGATTTACAGGATAATTAATAGCTCGATGGGCCGCAACGTGGCTGGGACTATCTTATACCAGCTATATCTGTGGAGAGAGAAACATAGTTAATGTTTTGTGTCGAATATGACTGTGCTTCGGAATGGTCAGTTCCGAAGATATTGGACTTGAAATGTTAACCCTTGTTCCTCTCTCCACAGATTCTGCCAGACTTACCAAGTTTATCCAGCATTTTCTGTTTATATTTCATATTTCTAGCATCTGCTGTATTATGATTTTATTATACCAGCTGTGGTCCTATATTCTGGGATGGTTCTGTGGGCCCCCACTAGCCATATTTTCCTGGCGGGGTGGCAGGTTAGATGTTTCTGATTTGGGTTTTGTTCTGGATGCCAACCCAGTGTTCAGAGGGCAAGTTGCAACCTCCACGATCTGGAGCAGAATTTAAACACTTTCTAACATATTGGGTAGAATTTTAAGGAAGGAAAGTGGTCGGCATAGTATGCTAAATTTGCAGAGTCCTTTTGTAAGGTGGGGCATCCCTTTGGGTATGTTTCTGGGACGCCTTTGGGAGACGTCAGGGTGACTTTTGAGAATATTAAAAGTGGACATGAATGTGCATAAATAATCAAGGGAGCTGCCAAGAAGAACGGCCAAAAGTGTCAAAAGCAACTATCATGCTATCAATGATTTAAAACCCCTGCCCTTTAAATCTAAAACATATCATTGCTTATTATTTCACTCTGTCTGTTGATATATTCCTGACAGCGATCACTGATAGATTTGTGCTGTCTGACTGATTTCACAATCTTTCATTATCACAGTCTTCCATTATAAGCTCATTGAATTGGGACTATGAAATCCATTGCCTGTTTTACAAGGGATTAAATGCATGAATAGTTGATCTCAAAAGGGATTATGCGGTGGGATGAATGCAAATGCAGTGAATATGTTTTTATGAATGACAGTATTAAAAAATATCTACAATAGACACTTAAGACACAATGCAGCATGGTAGCATTGTGGATAGCACAATTGCTTCACAGCTCCAGGGTCCCAGGTCCGATTCCGGCTTGGGTCACTGTCTGTGCGGAGTCTGCACATCCTCCCCGTGTGTGCGTGGGTTTTCTCCGGGTGCTCCGGTTTCCTCCCAAAGTCCAAAGATGTGCGGGTTAGTGGGATTGGCCATGATAAATTGCCCTTAATGTCCAAAATTGCCCTTAGTGTTGGGTGGGGTTACTGGGTTTTGGGGATAGGGTGGAGGTGTGGACTTGGGTAGGGTGCTCTTTCCAAGAGCCGGTGCAGTCTCGATGGGCCGAATGGCCTCCTTCTGCATTGCAAATTCTATGAATTAAATCCTTATCTTATCTAATCCAACATGGCTCCTAAGATCTTCCCATGGTGAATATTGGGTGAATTGGCATGGGAGGTATAAAGGAAAGGTAGTGGGTTTGGGGCATGGGGTACAAAGTTGATATAGGTATAAAGAATTATGGGGGTTGATAGTGGGCCATGAATTGGCATGGAAGGTATGAGGGGGCATAATGGTGTGGTTGGAGGGTATGAGATGGCAAGGCTTGTCATGGATGGGGAGTGTGGTGTGCGGAGGGGTGAGAAAATTTTAGGGTGAAGGCAGAGGGGGACTGTTTTCAGTTTTTAGAGTACCCAATCCATTTTATTCCAATTAATGGACAATTTTGCGTGGCCAATCCACCTGCCCTGCACATCTTTGCGTTGTGGGGGCGAAACTCATGCAAAAACGGGGAGAATGTGCAAACTCCACACAGACAGTGACCTAGATCCGGGATCATACCGGAGACCTCGGCGCCGTGATGCAGCTGTGCTAACCACTGCACCACCATTCTGTCCTATGTTTTCAGTTTTAATGCTTTGAAAAAAAATTTGGGGGGCAAATTGCTGGTGCACTGAGAAAGGCCTGCTCAGCCTACCTCCACATGTGGCAGCCTCTGCACTTGTTCTAGTGTCACTCACTCCGACTCCCAGAGAACCCCACCACCCGGGACCGAAAATCCAAACTTCTGGGACAATCTCTCCCGGTTTGTCTTTGCAGAACTGGAAAATGTTCCGACTCTGTGCTCCCGGCTCGGGAGTGAAAACGCAGGCCTTAATGTGAGGGTTTCTGCAACTTCTCCTGCAGTTTTGTACCTGGAAATAAGAAATTAAATGACAAAAAATAAAGTTGCTGTTCAGTACATGTTTGTAAATCACTTTGGAGCTCCACTGTGCCTAGCGTTTCAACATTTGCTCCTAAATGAATGTTCTCATATTTACCTCTGTTCACCCACTGACTTAATCTGTCAATGGCTGGTTTAGCACAGTGGGCTAAATAACTGGCTTGCAATGCAGAAAAATGCCAGCAGCGTGGGTTCAATTCACGTACTGGCCTCCCTGAGCAGGCGCCGGAATGTGGCGACTCAGGGCTTTTCACGGTAACTCCATTAAAGCCTACTTGTGACAATAAGCGATTATTATTATTATTATGTCTGTACTTTTATGCCTCTGTCTACACGACTTGTACCGCCAATTTTTGTCACTGGCAAATTAAGAATCAAGGCTCTCTTGCGATATCTGAGTCATGAACCCCCAGCACACATCCTGTGGGATACCACTAGTCACTTCCTTTGAACGCGAGTACAAACCCACTACTGTATAGTGTAAGGATTCTCCTGTTAATCTCTGTCTATCACTTGTTTTTATCCTTTTAATTTCTGTTATTCTGCTATTAAAATTTTTATAAATGGACATATGCCTTTAAGATGGACTTCACCTTTAATTTTAAAAAAAGCCTCCAGCAGATGTGCTGTTTGTTCTGACATCAGTAATGACCCATTTTGATGGACTATGAGCTATTTCAGATTGCTGGGGCTTGGCTGATAATCAATGCAGATTGGTGCTGACCATTCTGGAATGTTCCTCCTTCTATGAGACTGTGTTTCCAGTTTTTAGTTTAGTTTTGAACTCAGCGTTGAAGGAGGCTCTTCGAGTTTCTCTCTCCCTGAAAGAGTAACTCTCTCTCAGACACCGAATTGGAGACTTTGTTTTCCCCTCAGCACAGCTGGAGGACATTCTAGTGAGACTGGAAAGCAAGTAAGAGTAAATATAAGGTTCAGACAGATCTCAGTGGTTTAAGGGGAGTCAAAGAAAATCTTAAGGTAATCTAGACAAGCCACCAGCTGAAATCAGGGTTAGTAGTTTAAAAATCCTTTTAAAATCTCGGGCGTCATTCTCCGACCCCCCGCCGGGTCGGAGAATGGCCGTTGGCCGCCGTGAATCCCGCCCCCGCCCCCGCCGAAGTCTCCGGTACCGGAGATTGGGCGGGGGCGGGAATCGGGCCGCGCCAGTTGGCGGGACCCCCCGCTCAATTCTCCGGCCCGGATGGGCCGAAGTCCCGCCCAGAAATTGCCTGTCCCGCCGGCGTAAATCAAAGCTGGTATTTACTGGCGGCGTGGGCGGGCTCCGGGGTCCTGGGGGGGGGGGGGGGCGCGGGGCGATCTGGCTCCGGGGGGTGCCCCCACGGTGGCCTGGCCCGCGATCGGGGCCCACCGATCCGCGGGCGGGCCTGTGCCATGGGGGCACTCTTTCCCTTCCGCCTCAGCCACGGCCTCCACCATGGCGGAGGCGGAAGAGACTCTCCCCACTGCGCATGCGCGGGAAACTGTCGGCGGCCGCTGACGCTCCCGCGCATGCGCCGCATTTCCGCGCCAGCTGACGGGGCACCAAACGCCATTTCCGCCAGCTGGCGGGGCGGAAATCCCTCCGGCGTCGGCCTAGCCCCTCAATGTTGGGGCTCGGCCCTCAAACATGAGGAGCATTCCGCACCATTGGGCCGGCGCGATGCCCGTCTGATTGGCGCCGTTTTTGGCGCCAGTCGGCGGACATCGCGCCGTTGGGGGAGAATTTCGCCCCTCATGTGGGGTGAGGCACGATCAATTTGACTGGAGACGAAGTTGAATCCAAATTGAGGCTTTATTAGTATCAGATGTGTGGCCTCCCACAGCAGCTGCGAGCTGGAGGCCACGCATATTTATAACCCGGCTCCTGGATGGAGCTAGCATGTAGGGGCCCAGGTGAACCTGTAGTGCAGGTTCTACCGTACAGCCCCTAATATAAGAACACAGTGGTTTACCACATTCACCCCCTGTTAAAATTGAGTCCGGCGGGGGTGGTGGATAACTATATACAATTAGCAATCTTTAATATTTACAGAGCAGTAAAAAAAATGTCTCTGGTCATCCGGTGGGCTAGTCAGAGGTTGAGCCGGTCCGGCGCCTTGATAGTCCTCCGTGATCGACGAAGTGGAGCCGGCGATGTTGGTGCTGTCGTGGTCGAAGTTGACTCCGGGAGCGTGCCAAAATCCTCTTCATCAACGGGGGTGGGCAGGGGGAGGACGGACGGTCCTAGGGGGGTTGATGGGGGGTGGGGGGGGGGTGGCGCCGGGGGTGACGGGGGTGGTGTGGGGGTGGAACCTGCTGGTGCCAGGAGATTCACTCTCTTCACTGACCAACGGTCGGTAGCCTGATAGAGACGGTATCCTGGCGGCCGTCGGGGAACGCCACGTAGGCGTATTGTGGGTTTGCGTGGAGCAGGTGCACCCTTTCCACCAACGGATCTGCCTTGTGGAGCCACACATGTTTACGGAGAAGCACGGTTCCCGGAGCTGTGAGCCAAGTTGGGAGCGATATCCCGGATGTGGACTTCCTGGGGAAGGCAAAAAGACAATCATGCGGTGTACTGTTCGTAGCAGTGCAGAGTAATGAGCGAATGGAATGTAGTGCATCAGGGAGGACCTCTTGCCAGCGGGAGGACGGGAGATTTCTGGACCGTAGGGCCAGCTGGACGGCCCTCCACACCGTCCCATTCGCCCTTTTTACCTGTCCGTTTCCCTGGGGGTTGTACCTCGTCGTTCTGCTGGAGGCGATACCCATGCTGAGCAAGAACTGACATAGCTCATCACTCATGAATGAGGATCCCCTGTCACTGTGGATGTAGAAGGGGAAGCCGAACAGAGTGAAGATAGAATTAAGGGCTTTAATGAGGGTGGCAGACGTCATGTCGGGGCATGGGATGGCGAAGGGAAACCGGGAGTATTCATCGATCACACTGAGGAAATATGTGTGTCGATCGGAGGAGGAGAGGGGGCCTTTGAAATCCACGCTGAGGCGTTCAGAGGGGCGGGAGGCCTTCACCAGGTGCACGTGGTCCGGCCGGTAGAAGTGCGGCTTGCACTCCGCACAGACCTGGCAGTCCTTGGTGATCGTCCTTACTTACTCGACGGAGTAGGGCAAATTTTGTGCCTTAATGAAGTGGTACAACCGAGTGACCCCTGGGTGACAAAGGCTGTCAAGCAGGGCCCGGAGTCGGTCTACCTGTGCACTGGCACATGTACCTCGGGATAGGGTGTCTGGGGGCTCGTTGAGTTTGCCAGGGCGATACTTAATCTCATAATTATAGGTGGAGAGCTCAATTCTCCACTGCAAGATTTTATCATTTTTGATCTTGCCCCGCTGTGTGTTGTTGAACATGAAGGCTACCGACCGTTGGTCAGTGAGGAGAGTGAATCTCCTGCCGGCCAGGTAATGCCTCCAATGTCGCACAGCTTCAACGATAGCCTAGGCCTCCTTTTCGACGGACGAGTGCCGAATTTCGGAGGCATGGAGGGTGCGGGAAAAGAATGCCATGGGCCTTTCTGCCTGGTTGAGGGTGGCGGCAAAGGCGACGTCCGATGCGTCGCTTTCTACTTGGAAAGGAAGTGTTTCGTCTACAGCGTGCATTCCCGCTTTGGCAATATCAGCTCTGATCCGGGCGAAAGCCTGTTGGGCCTCGGCCGTCAGGGGGAAATGAGTGGACTGTATGAGTGGGCGGGCCTTGTCCGCAAAGTTTGGGACCCACTGTGCGTAATACGAGAAGAACCCCAGGCAGCGGTTGAGGGCCTTGGGCAGTGGGGGAGGGGGAACTCCTTGAGGGGGCGCATGTGGGATCGGGCCCCAGAACTCCGTTCTGGACTACGTAGCCGAGGATGGCTAAGCGGTTTGTACGGAACACACACTTCTTGTTATCGTGAGGTTGAGGAGAGTGGCGGTGCGGAGAAATATAGCAAGGTTGGCGTCGTGGTCCTGCTGATCATGGCCGCAGATGGTCACATTGTCTAAATACGGAAATGTGGCCCGCAAGCTGTACCGTTCGACCATTCAGTCCATCTCCCTTTGGAAGACCGAAACCCCATTGGTGACGCCGAAGGGATATAGCCGGCCGTCTGCCTCGAAGGCGGTGTATGGTCGGTCCGATTTACAGATGGGGAGCTGGTGCTAAGCGGATTTCAGGTCCACCGTTGAGAAGACCCGGTACTGTGCAATCTGGTTAACCATGTCAGATATGCGTGGGAGGGGGTACGCATTGAGCTGTGTGTACCTGTTGATGGTCTAGCTGTAGTCCACGACCATTCGGTTTTTCTCCCCAGACTTAACCACTACCACTTGAGCTCTCCAGGGACTGTTGCTGGCGTCGATGTCTCCCTCCCGAAGCAACCGCTGGACCTCGGACCTGATGAAGGCCTTATCCTGGGTGCTGTACCGTCTGCTCCTGGTGGCGACGGGTTTGCAATCTGGAGTTAGATTGGCAAAGAGGGAAGGAGGATCGACCTTTAGGGTCGCAAGGCCGCACACAGTGAGGGGTGGTAAGGGTCTGCCGAATTTAAGGGTCAGGCTCTGGAGGTTGCACTGAAAGTCCAGGCCGAGGATAAGTGCAGCGCAGAGGTTAGGGAGGACATAGAGGCGAAAACCGTGGAACCCTACGCCTTGGACTATGAGCGTGACCGTGCAGTAGCCCCGGATCGCTACGCGATGGGATCCGGAGGCCAGGGAGGTACTTTGATTGGTAGGGTGTACCTTAAGGGAGCAGCGCCTCTCCGTATTCGGGTGTACAAAGCTCTCGGTGCTCACGGAGTCCAGTAGGCAGGAGGTCACATGGCCGTTGACTTTCACGCTGGTGGATGCGTTGGTCAGCGTATGTGTTCGGGACTGGTCGATTGCCATGGATGCGAGCCGTGGTTGATCGTTGGGTAGTGAGGCGGCCGTTGAGTTGGGGTCCTGAAACACCTTTGGTATCCCGGTGCTGCGGGGTGGACAAGATGGCGGCGCCCGGAGGTCCTGGGGATTACAAGATGGCGGCGCCCATGAAACGCACGTTTTGTGCGGGGGAGAAGATGGCGGCGCCCATTGCTCGCACATGACCTGGGGAGGATAACGGCGCCCATTGCCCATGACCGGGGGGGGGTGGAGGTGACCGCGGCCGCTGAGTGGGCCTGGCATACCGCTGCGTAGTGACCCTTCTTCCCGCAGGCCTTACAAAGGGCAGCGCGGGCCGGGCAGCCTTGGCGGGGGTGTCTTTGCTGGCTGCAAAAATAGCATCGGGGCCCCCCGGAGATCACTGGCTGGTGCATAGCGCAGGCGTATTGGGTGGGTACCGCCCCCACTGGGGCAGCTGCCTGTGGGGCCCATGAAGCGTAGGAGGAGTGGGCCGCGCGGTTTGGGGCGTAGGACCGTCATAGAAAGCGCTAGTGTTTTAGTCTCTGCGAGGTCGCACATGGCCCCTTATAGGAGCCGCTGCCTGATAACATCAGACCCAATCCCAGTTACAAAAGCGTCCCGCATAAGGAGATCTGAGTGCTCCTTAGCGGTAACGTCCTGGCAGTCACAGTCCCGCACTAGTGGGATCAGGGCCCTCCAGAGGTCCTCGATTGACTCACCAGGTAGTTGAGTACGCGTTGCGAGCGTGTGTCTGGCGAAGAGCGTGTTCGTCTTCTGCTCATAATTTTCTTTGAGTCGAGTCATGGCATCAGCGTAATTGGGCGCATCCTGGATCAGCGGGAAGACTTTGGAGCTGAGTCTGGAGTACAAGATTTGAATCTTCTGAGCCTCTGGAACAGGGGTCGGCGCCACGTTGATATACGCTTCAAAACAAGCTAACCAGTGCTGGAAGTCCTTCCTGGCGTCGCTTGCGTGTGGATCCAGCTGCAGCTGATCTGGTTTAATCCGGACGTCCATCTTCTGAATTTGATACTAATAAATTGAGGCACGATCAATTTGACTGGAGACGAAGTTGAATCCAAACTGAGGCTTTATTAGTATCAGATGTGTGGCCTCCCACAGCAGCTGACGAAATGGCTGCGAGCTGGAGGCCACGCATATTTATAACCCAGCTCCTGGGTGGAGCTAGCATGCAGGGGCCCAGGTGAACCCAGAGTGCAGGTTCTACTCTACAACCCCTAATATAAGAACACAGTGGTTTACCACATGGGGAACTCTGTTCTTATCTCAGAAAGGCTGTTGGTCATTCTGGTGGAGTTGGAAACAAATGAGAATTACACAAGTCTGAGGCTGTGAGGCAATCCTACAGCTGGGAGTTCTGACTGAATGCTACTGCTAGAAGATCCTCGTTAGTAATACAACTAATGGTTTTGATCTTTAAGCATCCTGGGAGGACAGCCTGCTGCTGCAATATCTTCAACATCCAAAGCTAGGGCGCTCATCTTCCATTTTGTATTAATCCACTTATAATTTTTGCCCCTTTCCTTTCCTCTGTCTGTCTTGTGCATGTTGGGTAGAGGGTGAGACGGTAAAAGGGGAGAGTAATAAATTAACTGGCTGTAATTCTATTATAATTAGTGCATGTCTTATCTCTATTTTTATTATAAACAGTTGTTGTGTTTCACTGACAAATCTGGTGCCTGTAAGTCATTGGTGTAGTCGAGGGCAAAAGATCTCAGAAACTTTATATGAATTATTGGTTAATTCACTTGTGTTGAGACTCCGGGGCCTGTGGGGCTGGAATTGACCGTGCACTCGCCCAGGGAGTCGCAACAATAGCCGATCACTGTCAACCGCCTAACCAATTATTTAACTAAGTCAATAATTTGCCTTCAATTCCTTAAGCTTAAAGTTTAGCTAATCAAATGCATTTAGGAAATTGGTATAAACTACATCCATAAACAAGCCTCTGTCTAATACCTTTGTTATTCCCTTACCCATTGCAAATCAAATTGCTCTCTCAAATCAACTCAAATTGCTGCAAGTGCTCACTCACTCTGTCTTTTAAAAAAAATCTCCAATATCTTTCCTTGTCTAATGAATGTTAGATTAACAGATCTATAATATCCTGCTTTCGTCTGTCATCCATCTTAAATAATTGAGTTACATTTGTAATCTTCCACTCTAAAGGGACAGTTTCTGAATCTGAATCATTGGAAAATTATGGCTAAAGCATTTTGAACTCCTCAAATACTCCGTTTAAATCTCAAGACCAGAAACCTTTTGATTTGGGGATTTGTTACTTTTTAGTGCTGCTATCTTATCTGTTTCCTTTCTTACATTAACTTTGAGTTCCAGTCATAGAATCCCTACAGTGCAGAAGGAAGCCATTCTGCCCATTGAGTCTGCACTGACCTCTGAAAGAGCACTGTACCTGGGTCCACTCCACCGCCCCATCCGTGTCACCTATCCTGCACATCCCTGGACACTAAAGGGTAATTTAACATTGCCAATCCACCTAACCTGTACATCTTTGGACCACGGGAGAAGTTCGGAGATCCGGAGGCAACATACACAGACACGAAGAGAACTGTGCAAACTCCAGACGGACAGTCACCCAAGTCCGGAATCGAACCTGTGACCCTGACGATGTTAGGCAGCAGTGCTAACCACTGTGCCACCATGCCTTGATTCATTGTAAATTCCTCTGAAATATAAAGTACGTTATCTTCTTCCTCTCCTGTGTAGACTGACAAAGTAATTGCACAACAAATCTGCAAATTCCTCATTTGTGTTTGTAATACAACATTCAAACATGTTCATCATCTATTTTATCATTGACTAACCTTTTTCTTCGCGTATAATTGAAGTAATGTTTGTTAATTGTGAAACCTTTTGCAAGTTTTTTGTTGTACCCTTGTTTGCCGCTCTTACTTTTTAAAAATATTTCTTTTGTTCTGTATATTGCTGTTAAACCCCTGGATTTACATGATATAAAACTACATTTTCTTTGGAAAATCTGTCCTGTTTTCTGTCATCAGCCTCTGTCTTGTCCCAGTAAACAAAGCCAGACTAAATTCTAGAAGCTGAGTAAATGTTTCATTTTTCATTTGCAGGCCTAAAATTGAATTTGATCATGTTATGATCACTGTTGGAGAAATGTTGCTATTGTTAGATTATTATGAAATGTGGCTCATTGTTCATTACTGTCCTTTATCCCTCAGAGACCTTCCCCACACTCAAGTTCGTTACATCAGATTCACAGGAGTGTGGCTGCAACAGAATGGCCAGCGAGACAGGTTTATTCTGATAATTCACAATCTCTTTATTGAATTAGCGACAGCCATCAGAGAAGGTCTGCATTGAGTAATCGTGAAATAAACTTACAAATAGTTACATTGCCTGGAAACCTGTCCCATTAAAAGCTAAACCCGTACCCCGTCCCAAACAAACACTTAAATCTATATATCTTTACCCCTGTCTGCATCAATAGCTCAATGATGCCGAGGTGTAGATGGTTGACAGCTTCAAATTCTAGGTGTACATCACCAACAATCTGTCCTGGTCTACCCACGTCGACGCTACAACCAAGAAAGCACAACAGCCCCTATACTTCCTCAGGAAACTAAGGAAATTCAACATGTCCACATTGACTCTTACCACTTTTTACGTATGCACTATAGAAAGCATCCTATCTGGCTGCATCACAGTTTGGTATGGCAACTGCTTGGCCCAAGACCGTAAGAAACTACAGAGAATCGTGGACACAGCTCAGTCTATCACCCAACCCCGCCTCCCATCCATTGACTCTGTCGACACCTCCCGCTGCCTGGGGAAAGCGGGTGGCATAATCAAAGACCCTTCCCACCCAGGGTATTCTCTGTTCTAACCTCTTCCATCGGGCAGGAGATACAAAAGTCTGAGAACACACACTAATGGATTCAAAAACAGTTTCTTCCCCGCTGTGCCAGACTCCTGAATGACTCTCGATGGACTGAACTAATCTCTCGATGCATCTTCTCCACCGTTGTAGCACAACAATCCGTATGCTTCACCTGATGTCTATGTGTATGTATTTACATTGCGTATTTATAGTGTGTCCTATGTTTTTCATGTATGGAACGATCTGCCTGGACTGTACGCAGAACAATACTTTTCACGGTACCTCGGTACACATAATAAATCTAAATCCAGATCTTATTCAATTCTTACAATCACTCCTCGTTTGGAATTCCAATTGTTTTGCAGGTCCCTCGGTGGAGTTCACTAGACTCTACTGATTTCCTTGACTGCGTGCAGAAAACAGGGCACACTACATTTTCTATCCCCAATTATACCATTTCTGCTGCTGGCCTGGCTAACACATTTTAATGTCCAATAGTTTATCACTCTTAGTTTATTCTACGCATAGTCCACACAAAAATCTTTCCATGGAAAATATATCCAGACAAAAACACGGTGGGACAGTAGTTAGAACCGCTGACTGCTGCCTCACCGCTCCAGGAAACCGGGTTCAATTCCGGCCGAGGGTCACTGTCTGTGTGGAGTTCGCACTTTCTCCCCGTGTCTGCGTGGGCTTCCTCCGGGTGCTCCGGTTTCCTGCCACAGTCCAAAGATGTGAAGGTTGAGTGGATTGGCCTGGCTAAATTGCTCCTTAGTGTCCAAAAAGTTAGAACGGGTTACTGGGTTTACGGGGATAGGGCTTAAGTAGGGTGCTCTTTCCAAGGGCTTGTGCAGTCTCGATGGGCCGAATGGTCTCCTTCTGCACTGCAAAATCTATGATTCTATGAAATATGATCAGCTCTCACATTGTTTAAACGGTTCTCCTGCTGTTTTGATGCAATACAGTCACAGCATCTAGCTCCAAGATTGATGAAGTTTTGAATGACCCCGCTCCTCTCCTTGAGAGGAACCAATCATAGTTGCAATGCCAGATTCCAGAACCACTGTTTGTGATGCAAGCCTTAGTTGCATTACTATTTCTTGATTGTATTATATCAATGACATGTTCCTTGTACGATTGTATTGGGTAATCAGTGTCTTAATTGTGTTAGTCAGTGGCAGGGTATTGGCATTTCCTGGTCCCATTGTTCTATGATAGCAATCAGTCAATGTCCAAACCCTTTAGAATGAGTGACTGTCTTTTACTAAATGTCCAGATGAGCTTCTTGCTGCCCGCCCTGTGCAGTTAGCTGCAGCTTGGTTTTTGTACTGTGTGGTACACAACAGCAGGTCAAATCATGTCTGTGGGTTTTATACTCCATAAATTTCCTAGTGGGAAGGAGATCCTATACTTAATCTCTATTTTGAATGGCATTCACAAAATCCTCTAACGTTCTGCCTTGAACTGCTCTTCCAGATATATCTGAAAATTAAAGGGTGGGATTTTCCATCCTGCCGCACCCGTTTTCTGGAGCGGCGCGCCCCTGCCGGCAACAGGATCCTCCGTCCCGGCAAACGGCCAATGGGGTTTCCCATTGTGGGCACCCACGCCGTCGGGGAATCTGTAGCTGTGGGTGCGCTGCCGGCGAATCGGAGGATCGCGCCGACAGAGAATCCAGCCCAAAGTTTCCCATTGGAACAACTTTGCTTTTCAGAGAGTAACCTACTCTCAACTCTGAATTAATGAACTCTGCTGCCACTTCATTGCTTCTACCAGGAGACCTGTGGATATACTTCTCAAGGTTAATTAGGGATGGGCAACAAAAATGCTGGCCTAGCTAGCACGTCCCATGAACAATTGATAAATAACTCCCGTTAATGTTTTTAAGTCCTCTCGTATTTCTAAATTTTAACTACGCCACTGATTTGTTTTTCTTTGCCTAAATCCTCTCTTATTAATGTTGTAATTGTCTCTTTAATTGGCTACTCTTTCCACTCTTGAGATTCGCTATTCTTTCTAGTAACCTGGAATATTTAACTTGTGACCAGCTTGCAGCCACACCTCCGTAATGGCTGCATTGTCAAACCTTTTAGATGTGTTTGAGCCTCTTATTCTCTTGATTTATTGCTCATACACCACACTTTGTTAACTAAAGCTCTTATTTGGGCAAGAGCTCATGACCTGTCCTTCTGTCCTAATGCTGCCTTTCTCACACCGATGTGTTTTCTATTCATGTCTACTTCAGTTATAACTTCCATAAATAGCATCGTTATTTTGGCGTTCCCTTCATTACCTTCGCCCGTTGGACCTGAAGCCACTAGAATAGCCAAGAATGTTGACTCTAAAAGCCATGATCCTGAACATGGTGTTCAGCGGGAACAAAAACCATTAGGAGAGGTGCCCTGAGTTAAAGATTAAGGCAGAGCTCCCGCTGGTATTCACAATTGAGCAGCTTCTGCTGAAAAATGGTTGGTGTGTATGTTGGATAAGGATAGGATCAGGTTTAGTTATGATGCTCTCTATTATAGGATGGCACTGTGGCGCAGCAGTTAGCACTGCTGCATCACGGTGCAGAGGACCCGGGTTCGTTCCCGGCCGCAGGTCACTGACCGTATGGAGTTTGCACATTCTCTCCATGTCTGCGTGGGTCTCACCCCCACAACCCAATAGGATGTGCAGGGTAGGTGGATTGGCCATGCTAAATTGCCCTTAATTGGAAAAAAACTAATTGGATACTCTAAATTTATTGAAAAAAAATTATGCTCTCTATTATGCTCAGTGGGCTAAACAGCTGGCTTGTAATGCAGAACAAGGCCAGCAGCGCGGGTTCAATTCCCGTACTGGCCTCCCCGAACAGGCGTCGGAATGTGGCGACTAGGGGCTTTTGACAGTAACTTCATTGAAGCCTACTTGTGACAATAAGCGATTATTATGACAATGAAACTGATTTAGTTTAACGTAGCCTTTTCCAGCGACCTGTCTTAACCTAGTACAAAAACAGAGGAATTAGGATCTGCCCCTAGCGAGTTAGGTGTAAGGATGTGCAGACTCTGTTACAAAATCATCATGCTTGAATACCTACTGCATAGGTTCAGAAAAATTGGGACTTTGCTTGGTGCTGGCACTGGTAGCACTCTTTAAACTATACCCTATTGAGAATCAATGCCACCTTTGAATAGCTGGTTGGTCCACCATCATGCAGGCATGTTTGCACAAATTTAAAGATACATTTTTCTCTGATAGTTCTTTGGCAGTAGATATGCCATTTTAGGTGTCAACCTTGATGCAGTGCTAGCACAGCTTGTCTCTGGATCAGATGGCTGTGGAATCAAATCCCACTCCTGAGAATTGAGTGCATAATTTAGTCTGGTAATACAGCTAGAATGCTGCATTGTTCTAACGGTTGTCTTTTGGATGATATGTTAAACATATCCTTTTCCTGTTCCTGCTCCAATCCTCTCAGCCAAGAATACTTTTGCATGTTACTTTCTCAAAACCTTAATTAACTTTGTATTCGCAACTAGGCAGCATAAACAGACTTTCGAGGCTTGTGTGTGATCTCTACTGCATTGTCCCAGTAAAGGCTGAAATTTACTGTTGTTCACAATGGCTGTTGCCGTAGAAATGCTGAGGCTATTGGTGCTCACCATTATTAATGAATAGGTTGGATAGTATATTCCAGCATCTATGCATGCCTGGAAATCAGAAAGTGCTGCTCCACGAGAAGCTTCGCTATAGCAACATCGGCCTGGAAACACATGGAAAAGCATGACGTTGCTGTACTTTTGTGGGATATATGCACTAAACATGTCAGAAAACTTGCGGGCTTGTCCACTCCAGTGTATTTTTAAAAATAATCTCAAATCTTTATTACAATTAAACAGCCATTCTGACACTGAAAATTAGCTTCGAGAAGTGTGGAGTCTCAGGCTTTCAAATCTTAATGTTTTTTCGGTCTCAACCAATATTTCAGACTTTTTATTTCTGTCTCATTTCCATAAATTTCTCTCTACTAATTTCATCTTTGTTTCTCTCTCTCTTTCACTTTCTATACATGCTGTGACATTGAACTCACTATTCCAATGTACATTTCCTTGTTCAGACATTGCGCTGCTCATTAGCAATGAAGACCCTGTTTCTCATCCATTCCCCATGTTCCTAATGCCCTAAAATAAAAGGGATGAGCCAAACCATCATTAACTTCTCTGTTAAACCGGGCACAGGAAGGCCGTGACACTGTGAATCTCAGACATAATACCAGCAAGGGTAATTTTACATGGTACATACGGCACAGGAACAAACCATTTTTCCCATTAGGCCCTTGCAAGAACCTTAGGGTGTGATTCAGCAAACCAGGACTGGGTTGTGCCCAGGACTTACTGGACGTGCCTGGGAGACATCACCAGGGCGATGTTTAGTGTTGGTCCACACAAATATGGACCAGTCGTAATGGTGCCTCCGAGGCCATTGCAGACCCCAAAGTGATCGCGGATGGGGCATGGTCACACCCAGGCACTCCCCTTGCAACTGGGCACCTTGGCACTGCCAGAGTTCCAGATGAACTGCCAGGGTGCCTGCATGCCAGGTTGGCACTGCCAAGGATCGAGGCCTTGCCAGGAAGAGGAGGGTCAGAGGGGCTCCCAGGGGCCTCCACAAAGGTGGGTGGGTGAGGGGGGATCCAAAATGTGGTGGGGGAGGTGCTGAATGGGGTGGGGGGGGGGAAGATCAGGGCTGCCGGGCAGAATGGCGCGCCGATCTGCGAGGAGCCTTTCTTGCTGCCGAGCTGAATCTCGCCAGCAGGAAATCCCTCTAAGTTTGGTCTCGGCAACGAGAAACTCCTCAAGTCAAAAAAAAAGCAATGTGCCGTTGGATAGCGGGATGTTTCTCAGCATTGCAACCATCGAGAAACCCCCCCCTAAACATACCGTTCAATGGAATTCAACTATAGCCCTGTGACTCGTGCCCCAAGTTTTTTTTTTTAACCATTTATTTGACTTTGATATGATACTAAAGCAATAATTATGAATGTTCACAATCTCAGAACTCACACCATGATTTCTCTTGGACATCATGGTGGGGGAAGAAGAAGAATATCTTTATTGTCACAAGTAGGCATGCATTAACACTGCAATTAAGTTACTGTACAAATCCCCTCGTCGCCACATTCCGGCGTCTGTTTGGGTACACTGAGGAAGAATTAATTCACCTAACAGCACGTCTTTCAGGACTTGTGGGAGGAAACCGGAGCACCCGGAGGGAACCCACGAGACATGGGGAGAACATGAAGACTCCACACAGACAGTGACCCAAGCCGGGAATCAAATCTGGGAACCTGGAGCTGTGAAGCAACAGTGCTACCCACTGTGCTACCGTGCTGCCCTATTGCACCTATTTAGTGTTTCAACATCTCCATAGGTGCTCCTCACCAAACTGTCTTGTTAACCAAGCTTCTGGACGGAGCACCCACCAGGGCCGAAGGATGTGGGGAACGTCAGACTTCCGGGGTTCATGGCAGTTACAGGACCCACAGTGACCCCGACCAGTCAGAAAATAAAAAAATCCTCCCATTGTCTCTAAAAGTTGCAATGTTGCTTTAAACAATTATCAGCCATTGAACAAATGTGAATAAAGTTCAAATAAGCTTTACAGCAGCCGGTGACATGCAATTGGTTTTCCAACCTGCACTTTGATACGCTAGACAGGATTCCTAATCTTTCTGGAACTGAAAATTCAGTGTGCCATCTGAGAAATACTGCTACTAACAGTTTTATTATTAAAAGAGATGTCTTGAGGGATCTGGGATATCAGCATGGCTCTAACAGCCAGTAAATATAAAAGCTGTGAGCTTCCTTCAGGGGACTGGATTAAGATTGCCTCCTCAGTGCATTATGACTGGTAGGGCAGCAGTTACATTGCATTGCAGTCTATGATGGCTAGGTATGAGTAATTGTGTTGTAATGGTGTATGAAAATAATGGCTCTATGATGGGTGTAGGAAAAAGGAAGCCACAGACTGGATGTGGGATTGGGAAATTAGCTTGTAATGCAATGAATGGTATACTTTTCCCAAAGAGAGGTAAAAGATCAGTTGCTGTATGTTGCAGGCAATCCCAGCACAGTGATAAAGATCTACCGCATTCATATTTTACCACAATCCAGGTCTGATGCACTATCAATTACGACGAGACGAGAGTAGAGAGTAATTGAGGCTTTATTACACAGAGATGTGTTGCCTCCTACAGCTGCTGCCGAAATGGCGGCAGCTCGGTGAGCATAGACATTTATACTCCGCATACTGGGCGGAGCCAGCAGTCAGGGATCTACCTCCGTACCTGTAGTACAGGAGCCTTACCATATTACCTCTCATATACGTATTATACATACAGCGGTGACTATCACGTTCACTCCCTGTTAAAAAAAGAGTCCAGCGGGGGTGGTGGAAAACTATTTACATGGTATGTGAGCATATTCAAAACTATTTACATGGTATGTGAGCATTTTTAAAGAGTACATTTTGGTGAAAGTTCACAAATTTAACCGGTCGGGTGCCTTGATCCTCCGTTGTGAGCGCCGCAGTCCCGGTGATGATGCAGGCGCCGGCTTGGTCGCCTGTGACTCCGGGAGCATATAGTCCTCATCCTCATCCCCGGGTGGAACCAATGGGAGGATGGATCATCCTGGAGCAGGGGCTGTGGTAAGGTGCGCTGGGGGGAGGGTGGGTGGAGCAATTGGAGGGGGGTGGGAAACCAGCTGGTGCCAGGTCCCTGAGGGAGACTGTGTATTGGCGGCTGTCGGGGTAAGGCGTACTGCGGGTTTGCATGTAGCAGTTGTACCCTTTCGACCAACATGTCCGCGTTGTGGAGCCGCACGTGCTTGCGGAGGTGGACGGGTCCTGGGGCTGCCAGCCACGTTGGGAGCGAAACCCCGGAGGTGCACTTCCTAGGGAAGGCAAGGAGACATTCATGGGGGGTTTCATTAGTCGCAGTACAATGTAGAGATCGGATGGAATGGAGGGCGTCAGGGAGGACTTCCTGCCAGCGGGGGATCGGGAGATGTTTAGACCGTAGGGCCAGCAGGACGGCTTTCCAGACCGTCCTGTTCTCCCTCTCCACCTGCCTGTTTCTCCGGGGGTTGTAGCTGGTCGACCTGCTCGGGGCAATGCCATTGCTGAGCAGGAACTGATGCAGCTCATCACTCATAAAGGAGGATCCCCAGTCGCTGTGGACATAAGCGGGAAAACCGAACAGAGTGAAGATGTTATTGAGGGCCTTGATGACCGTGGCAGATCGGGCCATGGGATGGCGAAGGGGAATCTGGAGTATTCATCGACCATGTTCAGGAAGTACGTGTTTCGGTCGGAGGAGGGAAGGGGCCCTTTGAAATCCATGCTGAGGCATTCAAAGGGACGGGAGGCCTTCACCAGGTGCGCTCGGTCTGGCCAGCAGAAGTGCGGTTTGCACTCCGCGCAGACCTGGCAGTCTTTGGTGACCATCGTGACTTCCGCAATAGAGTAGGGTAGGTGTGGGCCTTTATGAAGTGAAAGAACCAGGTGACCCCTGGGTGACAGAGACCATCGTGCAGGGCCCGGAGTCGGTCCACTTGTGCGCTGGCACATGTACCTCGGGATAGGGCATCGGGGGGGGGCTCATTGAGCTTACCGGGGTGATACAAAATCTCGTAACTGTAGGTGGAGAGCTCGATCCTCCACCTCAAGATTTTATAATTTTTGATCTTGCCCCGCTGCGTATTATTGAACATGAAGGCAACTGACCATTGGTCAGTGAGGAGAGTGAATCTCCTGCTGGCCAGGTAATGCCTCCAATGCCGCACAGCTTCAACGATGGCTTGGGCCTCTTTTTCGACAGAGGAGTGCCGAATAACGGAGGCATTGAGGGTGCGGGAAAAGAATGCCATGGGTCTGCCTGCCTGGTTGAGGGTGGTGGCCAGAGCGATGTCTGATGCATCGCTCTCGACTTGAAAGGGGAGTGTCTCGTCGACTGCGTGCATCGCGGCCTTGGCGATGTCGGCCTTGATACGGTTGAAGGCCCGGTGGGCCTCAGCCGTCAGGGGGAAAATTGGGGAGTGGATGAGTGGGCAGGCCTTGGCCGCATAGTTAGGGACCCACTGGGCATAATAGGAGAAAAACCCCAGGCATTGTTTGAGGGCCTTGGGGCAGTTCCATGAGGGGGCGCATGCGATCGGGGTCGGGCTCTAGAACTCCATTTTGCACCACAAAGCCGAGGATGGCTCAGCGGATGGTCCTGAACACGTACTTCTCTTTGTTCTACGTGAGGTTCAGGAGTTTGGCGGTGTAGAGAAATTTGAAAAGGTTAGCGTTGTGGTCCTGCTGGTCATGGCTGCAGATGGTGATGTTATCGAGTACGGGAAGGTGGCCTGCAGTCCGTATCGGTCATCCATTCGGTCCATCTCACGATTGAAGACCGAGACCCCATTAGTGACGCCGAAGGGAACCCTAAGGAAGTGGCAAAGGCGGCCGTCTGCTTCGAACGCAGTGTATTGGCGGTCCGCCTTTCGGATGGGGAGCTGGTGGTAGGCAGATTGCAGGTCGACTGTTAGAGAAGAGGCGGTACTGTGCAATCTGATTGACCATATCAGATATGCGTGGGAGTGGGTACCCGTCGAGCTGCGTGTACCGATTGATGGTCTGACTGTAGTCAATGACCATCCTGTGTTTCTCGCCAGTCTTTACAACTACCACTTGGGCTCTCCAGGGGCTGTTGCTGGCCTCAATGATGCCTTCCCGCAGTCGCCACTGGATCTCCGACCTGATGAATGTCCTGTCCTGGGCACTGTACCGTCTGCTCCTGGTGGCGACGGGCTTGCAATCCGGGGTGAGGTTTGCAAACAGGGAGGGTGGGTCGACCTTAAGGGTTGTGAGGCCGCATACGGCGAGGGGTGGTAGGGGTCCGCCGAATTTTAGAGTTAGACTTTGGAGGTTGCACTGGAAGTCCAGGCCGAGTAGCAAGGCAGCGCAGAGGTTGGGGAGGACGTAGAGTCGGAAGTTGCTGAACTCTACGCCCTGGACAGTGAGGGTGGCGATGCATTACCCCCGGATCTCCATGGAGCGGGATCTGGAGGCAGGGAGATTCTTTGGGTAATGGGGTGTACCGCGAGGGAGCAGCGCCTTACCGTAGTGGGGTGGATGAAGCTCTCCATGCTCCCGGAGTCGAGAAGGCAGGATGTCTTGTGGCCATCTACTTTCATCGTCGTTGTTGCGGTTGCGAGGTTGTGTGGCCGGAACTGGTTGAGCGTGATGGAGGTGAGCTGCGGCTGGTGTTGGTGGGCCCCGGGCTGGTTGGCGGCGGTTGCGGGCGATGAGCGGCCAGATGAGGTGCCCGACGAACAGGGGTCCTGAGGCGCCGTCCAAAATGGCGCCGAAGATGGCGGCGCCCACGGGCCGCATGTGGCGGGCAGCGTTAAAGATGATGGCGCCCACGGACCGCACAAGGTCTGATGGTGGGAAGTTGGCGGGGTCCACGGGCCGCACGTGTTCTGCTGAGAGGAAGATGGCGGCGTCCATGCGTCGCACGTGGGGGGTGCAGGAACAATGGGCTTGGATACAGCGGCGATTGACCGGGCCGGCACACCGCAGCGAAATGTCCCTTCTTCCCGCAGGTCTTGCAGATTGCACTCCGCGCCGGGCAGCGCTGTCGGGGGTGCTTTGTCTGCCCGCAGAAATAGCACTTGGGCACCCCAGGGTTTGCTGGCTGACGCGCGGCGCAGGCTTGGGATTGGCTGGGGGCGGCCGCTGATGGGGCCCACGATGTCCATGAGGGGGGTGCCGTGCGGTCGGGGACGTAAGCTTGTACATTACGGGAGGCTACCGTTAGTGAGGTCGCGAGTTTCTTGGTTGCCGCGAGGTCGAGTGTACCCCCTTCTTTTAAAAAAAATAATTTTTATTGATAAAATATCAATAACAAAATGAGAAAGAAAAAAGAACCCAACAGGGTTAAGTACAAAACACAATCTAAAAAAGCAACCCCCCAAACCCCTCCCCCCCTGTACCTAAATAATAAATTAACATTAACTCCCCGACTTAAGACAACAGGTGTATACACCCCCTCAGACCCTTCCAGTGTAAATAACATAAACAAAAATAAAGTAAACCCCCCCCCCCCCTGCTGCCATTGACCAATGTCTATCGTTCTGCCAGAAAGTCTAAGAACAGTTGCCACCGCCTAAACAACCGACCCTCTCAAGGCGAATTTCACCCTCTCCAATTTAATGAACCCTGCCATATCGCTGATCCAGGATTCCACGCTTGGGGGCCTCGTATCTTTCCACTGAAGGAGAATCCTTCACCGGGCTACCAGGGACGCAAAGGCCAGAAATCCGGCCTCTTTCGCCTCCTGCACTCCCGGCTCCTCTGCCACCCCAAATATTGCGAGCCCCCAGCCCGGTTTGACCCTGGATCCTACCACCCTCGACACTGTCCTCGCTACGCCTTTCCAAAATTCCTCCAGCGCTGGGCATGCCCAGAACATATGGGTGTGATTTGCTGGGCTCCCTGAGCACCTAACACACCTGTCCTCACCCCCAAAGAACCTGATCATCCTTGTCCCGGTCATGTGTGCCCTGTGCAGCACCTTAAACTGCATGAGGTTGAGCCTCGCGCATGAAGAGGAAGAGTTCACCCTCCCTAGGGCATCTGCCCATGTCCCCTCTTCGATCTCCTCTCCCAACTCCTCCTCCCACTTACCTTTCAACTCCACCACCGAGGCCTCCTCCTCCTCCTGCATCACCTGGTAAGTTTCCGAGATCTTCCCACTTCCACCCACCCCCCCGAGAGCACCCTGTCCTGTACTGTGTGTGGCAGTAGCCGTGGGAATTCCACCACCTGCCGTCTGGCAAACGCCCTTACCTGTAAGTACCTGAAGGTTTTCCCCGGGGGGAGCCCGTACTTCTCCTCCAGCTCACCCAAGCTGTGCGAACGTCCACAAACAGGTCCCCCAACTTTCGTATGCCTGCCCTGTGCCACCCCGAAAACCCTCCACCTGTTCTTCCTGGGGCGAACCGGTGGTTCCCCCGTAATGGGGTCCACGCCGAGGCCCTAACTTCCCCCCTATGCCGCCTCCACTGCCCCCAAATTTTGAGGGCCGCCACCACCAACGGGCTCGTGGTATACCTCCTTGGAGGGAGCGGCAGCGGCGCCGTTGCCAGCGCCCCCAGACTCGTACCCACACAGGACGCCATCTCCAGCCTCTTCCATGCAGCCCCCTCCCCCTCCATCACCCACTTGCGCACCATTGTCGCATTGGCGGCCCAGTAGTATCCACAGAGGTTGGGCAGCGCCAGCCCCCCCCTATCTCTACTCCGCTCCAGGAACACCCTTCTCACCCTCGGAGTCCCTCGCGCCCACACAAACCCCATTATACTCCTGTTAACCCGCCTGAAAAAAGCCTTCGGGATAAACATGGGGAGGCACTGGAACAGGAACAAAAACCTTGGGAGCACCGTCATTTTGATTGACTGCACCCTACCCGCCAGGGACAGCGGCAACGCGTCCCACCTCTTGAACTCCTCCTCCATTTGCTCCACCAGCCTTGTAAAGTTAAGCCTATGCAGGGCCCCCCAGCTCCTGGTCACCTGGACCCCCAAATATCTGAAGCTCCTCTCCGCCCTTTTTAGTGGGAGCTCGCCAATCCCCCTCTCCTGGTCACCTAGCTGAACTGCGAACAGCTCGCTCTCCCCCATATTGAGCTTGTACCCCGAAAAGTCCCCAAATTCCCTAAGCATCCTCATTACCTCTGGCATTCCTCCCACCGGGTCCGCCACATACAGCAGCAGGTCGTCCGCATAAAACGACACCCTATGCTCCTCCCCACCCCGCACCAACCCCCTCCAGTTCCTCGACTCTCTCAGTGCCATAGCCGGGGTTCAATCGCCAGTGCGAAGAGCAGGGGGGACAGGGGACACCCCTGTCTCGTCCCTCGGTGCAACCGAAAGTACTCGGACCTCCTCCTATTTGTGGCCACACTCGCCATCGGGACCTCATACAACAACCTAACCCACCTGACAAACCCCTCCCCTGTCCCGAACCTCTTCAGCACCTCCCACAGGTACCCGCACTCTACCCTATCGAAGGCTTTCTCAGCGTCCATCGCCACCACTATCTCCGCCTCCCCCTCCCTCGCCGGCATCATGATAACGTTCAAAAGCCTCCGCACATTCACGTTCAACTGTCTCCCCTTCACAAACCCCGTCTGGTCTTCATGGATGATCTGCGGCACACAATCCTCAATCCTCGTGGCTAAGACCTTCGCCAGCACCTTGGCATCTACATTTAGCAAGGAAATCGGTCTGTAAGACACACATTGCAGAGGATCCTTGTCCCGCGTCAGGATCAAGGAGATCAGTGCCCGGGACATCGTCGGGGGTAAAGCCCCCCCCTCCCTTGCCTCATTAAAGGTCCTAACTAACTGCGGGTCCAACAGGTCCATATATTTTTTATAGAACTCGACCGGGAAACCGTCCGGACCCGGTGGCTTCCCCGCCTGCATGCTTCCTATCCCTTTGATCAGCTCCTCCAGCCCAATCGGGGACCCCAGTCCCGCCACCAGTCCCTCTTCCACCTTTGGAAACCTCAATTGGTCCAGGAAACGGCCCATCCCTCCCTCCTCCCGTGGGGGCTCGGATCGGTACAATTCCTCGTAGAAGTCCCTGAAGACCCCATTGATGCCAACCCCACTCCGCACCATGCTCCCTCCCCTGTCCTTAACTCCCCCGATCTCCCTAGCTGCGTCCGGCTTCCGAAGCTGATGCGCCAGCATCCGGCTTGCCTTTTCCCCATACTTGTAGACCGCCCCCTGGGCCTTCCTCCACTGCACCTCCGCCTTCCTGGTGGTCACCAGGTCGAATTCGGCCTGGAGGCTGCGCCTCTTCCTCAACAATCCTTCCTCAGGTTCTTCCGCATACCTACTGTCTACCCTCACCATCTCCCCCACCAGCCTCTCCCTCTCCCCCCGCTCCCTCCGCTCCTTGTGGGCCCTGATGGAGATCAGCTCTCCCCTCACCACCGCCTTCAGTGCCTCCCATACCATCCCCACTCGGACCTCCCCGTTGTCGTTGGTCCCCAAGTACCTCTCTATACTTCCTCGGACCCGCTCGCTCACCTCCTCGTCCGCCAACAGCCCCACCTCCAAGCGCCACAGCGGGCGCTGGTCCCTCTCCTTCCCCATCTCCAAGTCCACCCAATGCGGGGCGTGGTCCGAAATGGCTATTGCCAAATACTCGGTATCCTCTACTCTCGCTATCAGCGCCCTACTCAAAATGAAAAAGTCGATTCGAGAATAAGCCTTATGGACATGGGAGAAGAATGAAAATTCCCTAACCCCCGGCCTTGCAAATCTCCAAGGGTCCACCCCTCCCATTTGGTCCATAAATCCCCTCAACACTCTAGCCGCCGCCGGCTTCCTACCCGTCCTAGACCTGGAGCGATCCAGTGTAGGATCCAATACCGTGTTAAAGTCTCCCGCCATTATCAGACCCCCCACTTCCAAGTCTGGGATCTGACCCAACATACGCCGCATAAAACCCGCATCGTCCAAGTTCGGAGCATACACATTGACCAGTACCACCCTCTCTCCCTGCAACTTACCACTTACCATTATGTACCTACCGCCATTATCTGCCACAATGCTCGACGCCTCGAGTAACACCTTCTTTCCCACCAAGATCGCCACCCTTCGATTTTTGGCATCTAGCCCCGAGCGAAACACCTGACCTACCCACCCTTTCCTCAGTCTTACCTGGTCTGCCACCTTCAGGTGTGTCTCCTGGAGCATAACCACATCCGCCTTGAGCCCCTTCAGGTGCGCGAACACGCGGGCCCGCTTAACCGGCCCATTCAGTCCCCTTACATTTCAGGTTATCAGCCGGATCAGGGGGCTACCCACCCCCCTCCCCCGCCGACTAGCCATGACCCCTCCTCGGCCAGCCACGCGCCCACACCCGGCCCGTTCCCCACAGCGGCATACCCCCGTCTCGACCCACCCCACTCGCTCTAGCTCCTCCTTGATCTTAGCAGCAGCAACTCGAATCCCCCCCACCCACCCCCCCACCCCCCACCCCGCCCCCCCCCAGGCTAGGACCCATCCTAGCTGGTTTACTCCCCCCATTGCACTTCCGCAAGTCAGCTGACTCCTGCTGATCCCGGCTACTCCCGCCACCCCATCGACTCCTCCCACTGTGTGGCACACCCTCCTCTTTCGCTCCCCATTCACAGGCTCTCCCCCTCCGTTCTAAGTGCGGGAAACAATCCTCGCTTCCCCGCCCCGGTCCCGCCCCCCCCAGTCTTCGGCGCGGGAAAAACTCCCGCGCTCTCCACCTACCAGGTCCCGCCACCAACCAAAACAGTGCCCAACCCGCCCCATCCACCCTCCCCAACCCGAAAGAGAAAAACACAGAGAAAAAGAAACCCAAAACAATGCAAAGGCCCCGCCCCGAACCAAAAATAGGCATAACATATCCACCGCAGTCCCCAATCGCCCATCCCGACCCTCCGTCTGTGTCCAGCTTCTCGGCCTGAACAATGGCCCACGCCTCCTCCGGAGACTCAAAATAATGGTGCTGGTCCTTGTAGGTAACCCACAATCGCGCCGGCTGCAACATGCCAAACTTCACCCCCTTCCTGTGCAGCACCGCCTTCGCTCGATTGAACCCGGCCCTCCTCTTCGCCACCTCCGCACTCCAGTCCTGATATATCCGAACATCCGCGTTCTCCCACCTGCTGCTCCTCTCCTTCTTGGCCCACCTGAGCACACACTCCCGATCAACGAACCGATGGAACCGCACCAGCACCGCCCGCGGAGGCTCGTTAGCCTTGGGCCTCCTCGCCAACACTCTATGGGCCCCTTCCAGCTCCAGGGCCCCTGGAAGGACCCCGCTCCCATCAGCGAGTTTAACATGGTGACCACATAGGCCCCCACTTCCGGCCCCTCCAGCCCCTCCGGGAGGCCCAGAATCCGCAGATTCTTCCGCCTCGACCGATTCTCCATCTCCTCGAACCGCTCCTGCCATTTCTTGTGGAGCGCCTCGTGCGCCTCCACCTTTACTGCCAGGACTAAGATCTCGTCCTCATTGTCAGAGATCTTTTGTTGAGCCTCTCAGATCGCCACCCCCTGGGCCGTCTGTGTCTCCAGCAGCTTATCAATAGAAGCCTTCATCCGTTTTAATCTCTCTGAGGCAGCGCTGGATACCCTCCTGTTGCTCCTCCGCCCACTGCCTCCACGCTGCCTGGTCTCCGCCCGCCGCCATTTTGTCCTTCTTTCCTCCCTTCTTCTGGTCCACCACCACCTTTTTTGTCACCCCGCTCCTAGTTAAAGCCATATACTGACGGGGAGCTATTATTAACTCCTTCCCACACTGGGAAACGTCGAAAAAGTGCCCTTGGGGGCCCTGAAAAGAGCCCAAAAGTCTCGAGAGGGAATCCTTTTGGCAGTGTTCGCTTCACCAATCTGCCCCAAAATGTCTGTGGAAACTCCTGAAAAAGGTCTAAGAGTCCGTTCCAGACGGGAGCTGCCGAATGCGCAACCTACTCCTCCATGGCCGCCACCGGAAGCCTCGTCCCCGCTTCTTCAGTGGCCTTGGTGAGATCTTTTCACAGTTGTTCCCTCTGCTGTTACAATTCACTTTTGATAAAGGCCCTCAGGTCAGTTTGCAGCTTTAAGCTTGCCCTTCCCCCGCCTGCATGCTGGAAGAGGACCTGTTTATCCTGTTGCAGCCAAATCTTTCACTGTTTCTGCCGGGTCTGGTAGCCAAAAGACATAACATTCCTAGGGGACACTGTCAGGGGAATGTTACAGTCTTCTTCCCACACCGGGAAATGTCAAACAAATGCCGTGGGGTCCCTGTAAAAGAGCCCAAAAGTTAGTTCCAAGCGGGAGCTACCGAATATGCGACCTAGCTCTGCATAGCCACACCCGGAAGTGAGTGCACCCCCTTCTAAGAGGCGCTGGCGGATGTACGCCGACCCTATGCCCATAACGAAAGCGTCCTTGATTAGGAGTCCAGTATGTTCAACGGCCAAACCTGCCTGGCAATCGCAGTTCCTCGCCAGGACGTGCAGGGTACACCAGAAATCGTCCAATGACTCACCGGGGAGTTGTTGCCCCGTGGACAGGAGGTGCCTGGCGTAGAGTTTTTGATCGGCCGGATGTAGTTCTCTTCCAGAAGCGCCATGGCCTCAGTGTAGTTGGGCGCGTCCTGGATAAGGGGAAAAATATCGGAGATCAACTGTGTGTACAGGATCTGGAGTTTCTGTGCTTCTGATGGTTGTTCTGTCGCTGCACCGATGTAGGCTTCAAAGCAAGCTAGCCAGTAGTCGAAGGCCGACGTGGCGTTGTCTGCTTGAGGGTGCAGCTGCAGGCGATCTGGCTTGATGCGTAGGTCCATCGCTGTAAAATCTCTGCTTAATAAATTGATGCACTATCAATTACGACGAGACGAGAGTAGGGAGTAATCGAGGCTTTATTATACAGAGATCTGTGGCCTCCTACAACTGCTGCCAAAATGGCTGTAGCTCGATGAGCACACACATTTATACTCCGCCTACTGGGCGGAGCCAGCAGGCAGGGCTCTACCCCGTACCTGTAGTTCAGGAGCCTTACTGTATTACCTCTCATATACGTATTATACAAACAGTGGTGGCTACCACAAGGTCTACTGATGATGGAGAAAAAAATTGTGTATGACGACTCCCTCACGACGACAGCAAAAGATTAGCCTCTGTTTTGTACTCAGTTCTCTGGAACGTGGTTTGAGCTAGGTTTTCCTGTTCGGAGATGAGATTACGAGCACTGAGCCAAGGATGGCACAGAGCAGTGTGGGATTCATTGCCGCACACTCTCTCCGATTTTTGTGTTTCAACTAATTGGTATAATGATACTTTTGAAATCCAGTGCGGGATTCTCCAGCCACATCCACCCGGCGATCGGAGAATCCCACCCGAGGTCAATGGAGTTCTCCATTGTACGCGGCCCGCCCGTGGCGTTCCTGAGGCGGGCGGGGCGGGAGAATCGAGCCCACAGTGTCAAGGGGATTAATTTGGGAAGATATGGCACCTGTGATGAGTACATGAAACAAACCTTGGCATGGAAGCTGTCTGCTGCCACTTGACAGAAGAAAATCCTAGGCTAAGTACACAGAACAATCGTGGATCAAGGGTTGTGTATCACTGACAATCCCAGCACAGTGACGGTGATCCGGCACATTACTATTTAACTACATTTCATAGAATCTTACAACACTGATGGACTCATTCCAACTCACCACGCCTGTGCACAGCTATCAGATGAATCCTAGTTCTTTCCCAGTAGCTCAGCAAAGCTTTCCTTTTTGTGTACATACCCAATTCTCTTTTGCAAGTTATCATTGAGTCTTCTTTCGCCACTCTTATAAAAAAAAACTTACGTTGCCAGGCTGTAATACCCCTCACCAGACCCACGGGGATGACCCAATTGATCTGCCTGTGGGGCTCACGGAATATGAGCTCCCCCGTTGAGGGACCAAGGTCTATCATGCGACCTTTACTCTTGTTTACAAAATAAACTTTCATTTGTATAACCTTCTCGGGACTCCTGAAGATTTTATCCAGGCAGAATAATTTCAGTCGCATTGCGATGTGCTCACGCTGCAGAATCTAGCAGTTGAGAGTAAGGTATGAAACAAATTTAGAGATGGCAATGGCACAAAACGAGCAATTTTAGTTTAATTTCCATGGGCAGCTTGCTCATCAAATTTGCATTGCTTTTCATCAGGAATGGAACATATAATACATTCTAACTGCCCTTAAGCTCACAGTGAGGTGAGTTCCAAGATTTGGTGCCAGAGATTGGGCTCAGAGTGTGATTACTTTTAAAAGAGTTACTGTTCCTGCTGGACCAAAATGATTTTTAAAAAAAACTGACCTGTGGCAATAATGAGACACCAGGGGCGAGATTCTCCGACCCCCCGCCGGGTTGGAGAATCGCCGGGGGCTGGCGTGAATCCTGCCCCCGCCGGTTGCCAAAGTCTCCGACACCGGATATTCGGCGGGGGCGGGAATCGCGCCGTGCCGGTTGGCGGGCCCCCCCCCCGCTCGATTCTCCGGCCCGGATGGGCCGAAGTCCCGCCGATAAATTGCCTGTCCCACCGGTGTAAATTAAATCACCTACCTTACCGGCGGGACAAGGCGGCGCGGGTGGGCTCCGGGGTCCTGGGGGGGGGCACGGGGCGATATGGCCCCTGGGGGTGCCCCCACGGTGGCCTGGCCCGCGATCGGGGCCCACCGATCCGCGGGCGGGTGTGTGCCGTGGTGGCACTCTTTCCCTTCCGCCTCCGCCACGGTCTCCACCATGGCGGAGGCGGAAGAGACTCCCTCCACTGCGCATGCGTGGGAAACTGTCAGCGGCCGCTGGCGCTCCCGCGCATGCACCGCCCCGAGATGTCATTTCCGCACCAGCTGGCGGGGCACCAAAGGCCGTTTCCGCCAGCTGGCGGGGCGGAAATTCCTCCGGCGTTGGCCTAGCCCCTCAATGTTGGGGCTCGGCCCCCAAAGATGCGGAGCATTCCGCACCTTTGGGGCGGCGCGATGCCCGTCTGATTGGCACCGTTTTGGGCGCCAGTCGGCGGACATCGCGCCGTTTCGGGAGAATTTCGCCCATGAAGTGAAAAGTCAATGTGGGATTTCTTAAAAACTATAAATTGTAGCTGTTTAAAGGTTTGCGCACAGTAAGAAGTCTTACAACACCAGGTTAAAGTCCAACAGGTTTGTTTTGAATCACTAGCTTTCGGTACACAGCTCCTTCCTCAGGTGAGCAGGAAGGAGCTGTGCTCCGAAAACTAGTGATTCGAAACAAACCTGTTGGACTTTAACCTGGTGTTGTAAGACTTCGTACTGTGCTCACCCCAGTCCAACGCCAGCATCTCCACATAAAGGTTTGAGAGTATTGTTTCTTGTCACACAGTAAATACCTGGGGTGGGATTCTCCGAGCCTCTGCATCGAAATCGCGATCGGTTTGGAGGCGGAGAATGGGCGTTGACGTTGAAATCCGGCGTGACGCAACTCCCGTGATTCCCTGGTCCCCCGAAAATCATGCGCGTGGTCTCTGCGGCGCGGGTAGGGGGCCATTGACAGAGGCCCCCAGGGCGAATCTCCGAGGACAACTATCCGAGGTCCTGATGGAGTTGTTCTAACCATGTTTTGTCTGTCGGGAACGGCCGGCGGCGGCTGCGGACTCAGTCTGCGGCCGCCCTGGTGGGGGGGCGTGGTTATCCTTCACGAGGGTGGGCCTCATGGACGGCCAGGCAAGCGATCGGGCGACACCGATCCGTGGGCGTGCGTGATCAGGGGGGATCTACATTCCTCGTGCCGCTCTGCGGGCTGAGTCCGCCATGTCGCACGGGGCGGCCGCCATAGGCCACCGCCATGTGCATGCGTGGACTCCCAACCGGAAGTGCAGGGCTCCGTATCTGCAGCCAGAACTGCGAGATGCACTCCGGAGCCTTGCTAGCCCCCTGCAAATTGGACCTGCGTTTTGAAGCTGGCGTGGGGACATAGTCCCATCATTATAGAATCCCGCCCCAGGTGTGGGATTTTCTCATATTTTTTGCCTTCGTGTTAACTCGGGCAGGAAAGGCAGAGTGCAGTCCACCAGCTGCTATGTTTTTCAAGTACTGAGAGAAATATAACAGAGGCAGGTCCCACGACATTACGTTGGTGGAGTGGGCTCTCGATGAACCAAGAACGGCCCGTTATCAGAACGTTAAAAATAGATAAAAGGAACAACCCCCACCAGCAGGGCAACACCTGGGCAATGCTAGGGTATTGCCCGAGCTTGACACGTTTTCCCCCCCCTCCCTCCCCACCCCCCGCCCCCGTTCTCAGCTGTTCACCTTTGGTGGCTTGTGTTTGCCTGTTCCCGGTTTTTACAAACCTGCTGGAAACAGCGCTGATGTGGCATGCTGCCGGTGGGGGGGTGCGGGCGGGGAAGACTTTTCGATGTGGGGGACATTATAGCGGGGAGGCCCACCAATTAGATTATAATGGGGTTTCGGCCGCTGTATGTTGGGAACTCCATTATGTTACTGGTGGGAGTCAGAGACAATCGAGCGGGGAAATCCAGCCAGCGTAAAAACCAGTTAGGGTCTCCCACTCGATTCTCCATTCCCTTCGTCATTTCCTCCTGCTGCAAATGGGGTCAGAAATCCCCCCCCCCCGCCCCCCCCCGCCCACACAGGTCTTTACCGATGTTTATGTTTCACACTGACTTCCTCATAACTCCTTTTCTCCAATCCTCTCTGCATATCCTTCCATTCCTTTCTTCCTCATGTACCTATCGAGCTTCACCTTAACTCAATAAATGCTGTTCACCTCAACGATCCCTCGTGATGAGAGGTTTTAAATGAGAGGTTTCAGCAAATTTAATCAGTTGTTTTGGTGAGGCGCATTGCTCATTTCTTATTCATAGTCGGGAGGAAGACAGAGCTGGCAAGGCTAGCACGTTTTACTTATCTCTGATCCACCTTGAGAAGGTGGTGGTCAGCCACCTTCTTGAATATCACTGAGCAGATCATTTCAGAACCCCGTTAAGAGTCAACCACATTGGCACTTGTTATAACCTGCCTACTGACGATTGGCTGGGGACTAATGACTATCCCACAATCCTATGGGAGTATGAACTTCCCCAATGAGGGGGGCGGAGAAACTCCTAGTATAAATAAGCTGGCCAGTTCAGGAACCAGCAGGAAGGAGAAGGTAGCAAGGGAAGTTACTGCTACTGTTATGTATATATTGTTATAGTAAATAAATGTTATTACTTTGTATCCTTAAAACTCGTGCTGGATTCTTCGTGGCCCTTACAAAACTGGCGACGTAGGTAAAAGTGAATAGCTGTCTACACTGCTGAAGCCACCTCCCTGGATTTTTGTTGGATACAGGTTGGAAGTTGTTTTCTATTATACCATGCCTCTGTACGGACGTTTGGATGTTTTTGATGCTGCGCTGGAAATCTGGAACCAGTACACACAACGGATGCGTTACTATTTCCGGGCAAACAATATCACTGAAAACGAGCGCCAGGTGGTCATATTGCTCACCGCCTGCGGCCCGCATACGTTTGGGGTGATTAGGAGCCTTACGTACCCAGCTGCGCTGGACACCAAAACATTTGATGAACTTGTGAATATAGTGGGGCAACACTTTAACCCAACCCCGTCCACGATAGTCCAACGTTACCGGTTTAATACCGCTGAGAGGACCCCTGGAGAATCCCTTGCCGATTTTTTTTATCCAGGCTACGCGGGATTATGGAATACTGTGACTATGGTGAGACCTTGTCAGAAATGTTACGCGACCGTTTGGTTTGCGGTATTAACAATGCAGCAACCTAGAGAAAGTTGTTAGCGGAGCCAACATTGACTTTTCAACAGGCAATACAAATAGTCTTGTCCTGAGAGAGCGCAGAGCGAGGAGTACAGGAGCTACAGGGAATGGAAGTGCATGCCTTGGGGCGCAACCCTTTCCGCCCAAAAACGTCCCCCCGCACTCCTGCGGTACCTTGGGCGAGGCAACGTCCGGACCGACGCCAGTGGCCATCGGACATTCCTCCCCGAAGGGAGCCTTCTCCAGAGCCAATGGATGAGGAGCCATGTCCGTGTCAGACTTGGCGGCGCCGACCCCGTCGCGGACGGCGGTCCTGGGGACGCCAGAGGCGCCGTCATTCCGACCGAAACTGTGACCAGCCCAGGGGCCGTAACTGGGGCCAGTCCAGAGGCCGTACCTTCCATGTGGATGAACCTGCGGCGACCACTCCTGAGGACGTGGAGACGGAGGATGACTGCCTGCAGCTGCATTGTGTGGCAGCTCCCCGTGTGGCCCCCATTAAGGTGACAGTATGGGTCAATGGCCACCCGCTGGAGATGGAGTTGGATACTGGCGCAGCAGTCTCCGTGATCGCCCAGAGGACATTCGACCGCATCAAGCAGGGTATACAGACCCTTACATTAACTGACTCACAGGCCAGGTTGGCCACCTACACGGGGGAACCACTGGACATTGCAGGAACTACAATGACCCCTGTTGTCTATGGACGCCAGGAGGGGCGTTTCCCACTTATCGTAGTGCGTGGCCATGGGCCCAGCCTGTTGGGTCGGGACTGGTTGCGCCATTTGCGGTTGCAATGGCAGCACATCCTCCAAACAGTTTCTGGAGGGTTGACTGAGGTGCTAGGACGATACTCAGAGGTATTCCAGCCTGGCTTGGGGAAAATAAAAGGGGCCGTAGCCCGTATCCAAGTTGAACCAGGAGCCACGCCGCGCTATTTCCGGGCGCGCCCAGTGCCTTACGCCTTGCTCGAGAAGGTAGAAGGGGAGCTCACTCGTTTGGAGAGTTTGGGTATTATCAGGCCCGTCCGTTTTGCTGACTGGGCAGCACCAATTGTACCAGTAATGAAGCCAGATGCCACAGTTCGCTTGTGTGGCGACTATAAACTTACAGTGAATACAGTTTCCCGACTCGACCGATATCCAATGCCTCGCATAGAGGATCTCTACGCGAAACTTGCAGGTGGACTCTCATTCACAAAATTAGATATGAGTCACGCCTACCTGCAGTTGGAGCTGGACCCTGCCTCCCGACCATATGTAACAATTAATACACACCGGGGCCTGTATGAATATACACGGTTGCCCTTTGGAGTATCCTCTGCCTGCGCAATTTTTCAACGTGTTATGGAGGGCATTTTGAGAGGTTTACCACGTGTGGCTGTCTACCTAGATGACGTGTTGATTACAGGGACGTCGGAGCAAGAGCATTTGGAAAATCTGGAGGCTGTCCTTAGACGCCTTTCGGAGGCTGGAGTCCGTTTACGTCGCACAAAGTGCGTATTTCAGGCAAAAGAAGTAGTCTACCTAGGTTATCGGGTGGACCGCGAGGGTCTGCACCCCGTCGCAGAGAAGGTGCGTGCAATTCAACATGCCCCCACCCCGACTGACACTTCGCATCTTCGTTCTTTTCTCGGTCTCATAAACTATTACGGGAAGTTCCTCCCCAATCTGGCAACTACGCTGGCCCCTTTGCACCTGCTGCTAAAGAAAAATCACACCTGGGTTTGGGGTCAGCCGCAAGAAACCGCTTTCCGGCGGGTAAAGCAACAATTGTCGTTGTCTGGGTTACTAACCCACTATGATCCGGGAAAGCCTTTGCTCGTCACATGTGATGCATCCCCGTATGGTATTGGGGCCGTCCTGTCCCACAAGATGGAGAACGGGGCCGAGCGACCGATAGCTTTCGCCTCCCGCACATTGACTGCAGCGGAGAAAAAGTACGCGCAGATCGAGAAGGAGGGCCTGGCAGTGGTTTTCGCGGTGAAACGCTTCCACCAGTATGTGTACGGCCGCCATTTCACTATCGTGACTGATCATAAGCCCCTGCTGGGACTCTTCAGAGAGGATAAGCCGATACCGCCCATTGCTTCTGCACGGATCCAGCGCTGGGCTTTGTTGCTTGCTGCATATGAGTATTCTCTGGAGCACAAACCAGGTACGCAGACAGCAAATGCCGACGCACTGAGCCGATTGCCTTTATCGACCGGCCCCATGTCGACCCCCACGACCGGTGAGGTGGTTGCAACCCTAAATTTTATGGCCACCTTGCCTGTCACGGCATCACAGATCCGTGAGTGGACCCAGACGGAGCCAGTCCTGTCAAAGGTTTGGCACATAGTCCTGTATGGTGGGCAGCATAGACAGCTCCCAGGCGAGTTGCCGGCATTTTCCTCCAAGCTGTCAGAGTTCAGCGTGGAAGACGGCATCCTCTTGTGGGGGACGCATGTGATTGTCCCGGAAAAAGGCCAGGAGCTGATATTATCAGACTTGCACAATGGGCATCCGGGCGTGACCAAGATGAAAATGTTGGCCCGGAGTTATGTCTGGTGGCCAGGCCTCGACACCGACATTGAGAAGGTGGCCCAAAACTGCTCCATTTGCCAGGAGCATCAGAAGCTTCCGCCGGCCGCGCCCCTATATCACTGGGAATGGCCAGGGCGGCCTTGGGCACGCTTGCATGCAGATTTTGCAGGCCCTTTTCAGGGATCCATGTTCCTTCTACTAATTGACGCCCAGTCCAAATGGCTGGAGGTGCATAAGATGCAGGGGACAACGTCCTGCGCAACAATTGAAAAGATGCGTTTATAGTTTAGTACGCATGGCCTCCCCGAGGTGCTGATCACGGATAATGGCACTCCATTCACGAGTGAGGAGTTTGCTAGGTTTACAAAGATGAACGGCATCCGCCATATCCGCACTGCCCCTAACCGCCCGGCTTCAAATGGGTTGGCAGAGCGTGCAGTGCAGACATTCAAAAGAGGCCTAAAGAAGCAGTCTTCCGGATCAATGGACACGAGACTGGCTCGCTTTTTGTTTACGTACAGGACCACCCCCCATGCAGTGACTGGGGTAGCTCCCGCAGAACTCCTAATGGGCCGGAGACTCCGCACCCGCCTTAGTATGGTTTTCCTGGACATTGGCGCAAAAGTACGCCGCACACAAGAACGGCAGGGACAGGGATTGTCTCGGCATCGTCCAATTCGGCAGTTTGCGCCCGGTGACCCAGTATTCATGCGGAATTTTGCTTGTGGTGCCCAATGGGTTCCTGGTGTAATCTTTCGCCAAACGGACCCTATATCTTACCAAGTGCAAGCCCAGGGTCATCTCCAGCGAAAACATGTAGACCACGTCCGGTCCAGAAGATCAGCCCCTCAAAAGATTCCCCGCCCCCGGAGCTCATTTCAACAGCTGCAAAGACCAGAGACAAGGGAAGGTAGTCCTCAAAATCTTCCACTGGTGCCTCACTCGAAGCCTGCGCAGTTCGTTACGGGACCGAATGGAGATAGAGACGCTGACATGACGGAGGCAGCAGACTCTGACTCCGAGATGGAGACACAGGATGCATCAGAGGGGGAATCCTCGGGTCCACGGGCCGTGGATGTACAGCCGCGCCGTTCATCACGGAAGCGCCGGTCTCCGTCTCGTTACACGCCGCCTGATCCAGCGCCGCGTGCAAATGGCGTCCGGCCTGCGGCCAAACGAGTCCGACGCCTTCCTTCGCCAGGGTCTTCAGTGGATTCCTTGGACTTTGGGGGGGGAGGGATGTTATAACCTGCCTACTTACGATTGGCTGGGGACTAATGACTATCCCACAATGCTGTGGGAGTATGAACTTTCCCAATGAGGGGGGTGGAGAAACTCCTAGTATAAATAAGCTGGCCAGTTCAGGAACCAGCAGGAAGGAGAAGGTAGCAAGGGAAGTTACTGCTACTGTTATGTATATATTGTTATAGTAAATAAATGTTATTACTTTGTATCCTTAAAACTCGTGCTGGATTCTTCGTGGCCCTTACAAAAGCACTTCATTGAGTATTTCAGGTAGAATGCTTTCAAAAGGATGCACTTCCTCTATATGTCAATGGTTCATTGTGGGATGGGTTGGTGTATGTTGGGTGGGGAATTTTTTGGGAGGGTATTACTGCTTTTGTTTGCTTTAGGAAGCAACTGAGGCCTTTGGGCAGGACTGCATGTTTGAGAGGGAGAAGGCTGTTTTCAGTGATGTGGGTTTTATCCCCAAACAGAAGAGATTCTGATTTCTGTAGAAGTCTTCCTGTCAAAGACAATACTGCCATTGCAAATAAATTGATGATGTCCCTCTGAGACCATGGTAGAGTCAAAGCCATTAAAGTAAAGTATCTCACACGTGGAAGGAGGGCTGCTTTTCTGAGGATGAGTCCGAGGTACATTGTGGAGGCAAAATTCAAGAGTGTCTGTAAAATGATACGACAGAAACTCACTTATATTCTAGGACAGTTGTAGAGTTTAATAAATACTACAGGCAACTTCTCCTGATGTGATCCTGGCCTAATCACAAATTGTTGCATCCATGTGCCACTGTTAAAAGAAAACAGCAAAACTCAATGCAGGACTAGGTCAGAATGTATTTTTCCATATACTGTACATGTTGAATCATTTTGGGATTATTTAGATGCATACAGAAAGCTCAGGAAAGGAAACATATCACATGAAATGCTCAGACTTTGTTTTTGCTGCTTATAATGTTGGTTTGATTTTTCCATATTACAGCCTTGGAACAACCTCCAAACTCTATGTTACCTGGAATGTGCAAGTTCACATTGGAATCACAGTGACTACAAGCTTGACATACATTCGAAAATTACCTGCTTTGTTCTCAAGAAGCACAAAATCTTTGCCTTCCGTTATAAATATTCCCGTGGCCTTCTTTCAGTTTATTTCTGTGACCTACTTGCATCAACCCCTCCTTTTAAAAAAATTAATTTTACGGGATGTGGATGCTGCTGGCTGGGCCAGCATTTATTGCCCATCCCTAGTGGATCTTCAGAAGCTGGTGGTGAGCTGTCTACTTGAACCGCTGCAGTCCCTGAGGTGTAGGTGCACCCACTGTGCTGTTAGGGAGGGAGTTCCATGGTTTTGACCCAGTAACAGTGAAGGAACGGCGATATATTTCTAAGTCAGGTGGTGAGTGAGTTAGAGGGAAACCTCCAGGTGGTGGTGTTCCCAAGTATCTCTGCCCTTGTCTTTCTAGATGGTAGTCGTTCTGGGTTTGGAAGGTGCTGCCAAAGGAACATTGGCAAGCTACTGCAGTGCACCTTGTAGATGGTGCACACGGCTGCCACTGTTCGTTGGTGGTGGAGGGATTGAATGTTTGTGGAACGGGGAGCACTCAAGTGATCAAGGGGGAGCAATCAAGCAGGCTGCTTTGTCCTGGATGGTGTTGAGCTTCTTGAATGTTGCTGGAGCTGCATGCAAGTGTTGCATTACACTCCTAATTTGTGCTTTGTAGACGGTGGACAGGAGGTCAGTTACTCGCCTCAGGATTCCAACCCTTTAACCCGCTCTGATAGCCACAGTATTAATATGGCTAGTACAGTTCAGGTTCTGATCAATGGGAACCCAGGATTGTCCTCACAACCCGTAGAAGGCTCAAATAAGTGTAAGCAAAAGAAGACAGGACACCCCACAGCGTTTGCTGGACGTTTGTGGATTCACTTTACCGCAGTTTTTGGAGAGTTAACCCGCGCCCATTTGTCCCCAGATAATATGGCCAAATGGACCCGAATTCTAGTCTCCCATGCCACAGAAGCAGGATTATGACCCCTCAGATGAGGCCCACAATGAAAAATGGGTTTTGAAGAGATTGTCCCACGCTTGGGAGCAATCAATTGCAGGCAAAATCGCATTTACAACACCCGATGAAGACCAGGTAGAAATGAACCCAATTAAGGCACCCCAGAACCCCGCATGGGTAAATGAGGGCAGGAACAGCCAACCCCAGCCAAAACCTCAGGAATGTTATAATTGTGGACAGCTAGGACACTTTGCACGAGAGTGCAACGCGCCCCAAAAGCAGCAGAGAAGCCAACAGACAGGCATCCTAAAGAGGAATAGGGAAAAGCCGATCCATAGCGTTAGCGCCCATTCAGAGAATGCAGACATGAACGGCACCGACTGACGATGTTCGGGCTCCTCAACTTGGGTCTGCGACACCCTTTGGGACAAGTCCGGTCGACCGGTTGTAGCAGGCAAAGTTCGGGGACAACCCGTAGCATTTCTTTGGGACACAGGAGGGTCCCGCACCACACGTAATTCCTCCACGATGTTCCAGCAAGACATGTGGCCCACAAGAGACACCATTACACTCAGCGGCTTTACAGGCCATTTACAACAGGGACACATCACAGCCCCTATAGCAATACAGATAGGTAACATCGCAACCAAGCACCCCGTAGTTTTAGTTGATCTGCCCCAGACAGCAGAACATATCATTGGGATCGATTTCATGAGCTCCCATAACCTTTCTTCACCCAGTGAACAAGTATGTATGGAAAATTGTCAAGGCAGCACGAGCACCCGCCACGCTCACAGTAGGAGAATACGTAAATAGGATTAGCTCAGTAGGAGACTTCTGGTTCAACCCTCGAGGCATTAGTGCAGACAAACAGGTTAGGGCAGTCCTGCAGGAACACAAAGCAGCATTTGCACAGCACAAGCACGACTGGCAGTTTGACTGACTTTGTGAACGTTACAGGTCCTGATCCTAAACCCCAGAAGCAGTACGGATTTTCCCAGGAAGCAGAGGGAGAAATCTCCAAAGTAATAGAGAGTTTGTTGGATCAAGGCCTACTCAGATCAATAGCCTCCACAAACAACGCCCGTCAGGAAACCAGATGGATCATGGCGACTGACCATTGATTACCGGGAACTGAACAAAGTAACCCCAGCAGCAGCCCCCACCATAGCCATGAGTCCCGAAACCATGCTCAAACAGGGATGCCAGTCAAAATTCTTTTCGGTTTTGGACATCAGTAATGGCTTTTGGTCCATTCCATTGGCTAAAGCGTGCCAGTACAAATTCGCCTTTACATTCCAAGGGCAACAATACATGTGGACGTGCCTTCCACAAGGCTTCCACAACTCCCCCTCCATTTTCCACCGACAGCTGGCAAATGGATTAGCCAAATTTTCCCGCCCCGATTGTTAGGTCCAGTATGTAGATGGCTTGTTACTACAGACAGACACAAAGGGAGAGCACATTTTGCTTCTCGCCGAGCTCCTAGCACTCCTAAAATAAATTGGTTGTCAAGTCAACCCCAAGAAAGCCCAGATTCTGAAAGAAAAAGTGATTTACTTGGGAACAGTGATCACTCATGGTAAACGCGAGATCGAGCACAAGACAATTGACTCGATCGTCAAATTGCCCCTTCCCCACAGTGTCTCAGCCCTCCCGTCATTTTTAGGACTAGTTGGTTACTGTCGAAACCAAATTGACGGTTTCGCCACTAAAGCAGCGCCCCTTTCCGAACTTCTCAAGAAGCAGGCACCTTGGGAATGGCTTCCACAGCATACAGATCCCGTGGCGCTTTAAAAAGAGCACTCAGCACAGCCCCCGCACTACAGGTCCCAGATCCACATTCCCCATACGCTATAGAGGTAGCAAGCTCCGACCGAACCCTTTCGGCCGTGCTCCTCCAGGAATGCCGCGACCAGTTACGCCCCGTAGCATACGCCTCACGCGTGTTAGACCCCGTAGAGCAAGGATTTTCTGCCTGTGAAAGACCATAAGACATAGGAGCGGAAGTAAGGCCATTCGGCCCATCGAGTCCACTCCACCATTCAATCATGGCTGATTTCAACTCCATTTACCCGCTCTCTCTCCATAGCCCTTAATTCCTCGAGAAATCAAGAATTTATCAACTTCTGTCTTAAAGACACTCAACGTCCCGGCCTCCACCGCCCTCTGTGGCAATGAATTCCACAGACCCACCACTCTCTGGCTGAAGAAATTTCTCCTCATCTCTGTTCTAAAGTGACTCCCTTTTATTCTAAGGCTGTGCCCCCGGGTCCTAGTCTCCCCTGCTAATGGAAACAACTTCCCTACATCCACCCTATCTAAGCCATTCATTATCTTGTAAGTTTCTATTAGATCTCCCCTCAACCTCCTAAACTCCAATGAATATAATCCCAGGATCCTCAGACGTTCATCGTATGTTAGGCCTACCATTCCTGGGATCATCCGTGTGAATCTCCGCTGGACCCGCTCCAGTGCCAGTATGTCCTTCCTGAGGTGTGGGGCCCAAAATTGCTCACAGTATTCTAAATGGGGCCTAACTAATGCTTTATAAAGCTTCAGAAGTACATCCCTGCTTTTATATTCCAAGCCTCTTGAGATGAATGACAACGTTGCATTTGCTTTCTTAATTACGGACTCAACCTGCAAGTTTACCTTTAGAGAATCCTGGACTAGGACTCCCAAGTCCCTTTGCACTTCAGCATTATGAATTTTGTCACTGTTTAGAAAATAGTCCATGCCCCTATTCTTTTTTCCAAAGTGCAAGACCTCGCACTTGCCCACGTTGAATTTCATCAGCCATTTCTTGGACCACTCTCCTCAACTGTCTAAATCTTTCTGCAGCCTCCCCACCTCCTCCATACTACTTGCCCCCCTCAGGAAAATGGTTCAGCAAAATAATAGTACCTGGGATTCAGTACTCCCATTTGCTTTGATGTTTTTAAGAAACACAGTATCTACATCCACAGGTTACACCCCCCACACCCCCATGACCGGACGCCCCAAGAAAGGCATTGAGTATTTACTAGGACTGGATTTGGTCAGCCCCGCAGTTTCAGCCCTCACACATGAAAACGCGGTCACACAACTAGTACAGAACATAAAGGCAGCCCAACTCGCCACAGCAGTGAGACTTGGAACCAGGAAGAAACAGAGCAAGGCCTGTTTCGGCAAAACAGTACACGCCACTGAGTTTACAGTATGGCAACAAGTTATGCTTTCCCTTTTCAACCCCAGTTCATTCCTCTCCCCAAAATTTTCCAGACCGTACTCCATTTCGGACAAAGTCAGCCCCTCAGTATACAAAATAACCTGTCCCAATGGTAAGTCTGCGTGGTTTCATATAAACCAGCTCAAGGCTTACGGCTCACAGAATAACCACACACACCACATCTCGCTCGCAGCAGCAGACGATCACGCCCCGCCCAGGATGACATATTCCTACCCTCCCCCAACCACTCCAGCCCATCCTCAGTCACGACTTCAACTCCGCCCCCAGAGGCACGACTCTGCCTCTCCCTTCCCTCAACCCCAATGGATGAGATGGACCCCAATTCGCCCCAAACAGCTTTAGCACGGTTACTACAGACAAGAGTTTGGCAGCCGGGAGAAGATGATGACTTAGAGACTGACTCCCACCAAACAAATCCCTTTGCGACCCTGTTCGCTATTGAGCAGTGAGGTGTCCAGATGATGGAGAAAAAAGGAACTGATGGAGAGATACGGTGTCCTTTCTGATGGAACCTGCACTATGTTTGTTGAATGTTTGTTCGTTAATGTTATCGTTCAGTGTTGTGTGTAATCTCGGAAAGTTTTTTCATGGCCCCACGTCACCACCCATTTTGACGGCCACTGGCTGTTAGAGGAACTAGTTTGTCCCCAGAAACTTGTTAAAGGTACAAGTTTGTCCCAGACAATAGTTCAGAGGAACTAGTTTGTCTACAGAACCCGACTCATAGTTGCTCTCCTAATTCGAGAGGCAGCCCCCACGACAACCACATTCTTACCCGTTCTTGCCGGTTGCTCAGGCAGTGGAGAAACGGCATTGGTCCCCGCCCTGCCTGAGGACCCCCCTCTGGTCAGCTACGCTCGGGTAGAGCACATATGGCATTGATCACCGTCCTACCCGGGGATTCCACCCATTTCTTACCCGCCGCGGCCCATACGCACCGTTTGGCTCGTTACGTTCAAAATTCTTTGTTTGGTTTTGGCAACCCTTAGGTTACTGGGATGGTAAATCACACAGGCTGCGAGACGGCTCGCAGTACGGCAGTATTTTATTAGATGTCTTGTCCAAATATTCAGTGTAAAAAAAAAAATGAGGGAGTCACAGATAGTGACCAATTATAAAGGGAAATTGGCAGTAAAGGACAGACAGACAGACATACGAGATCTTAAGCAAGATAATAACAGAAATTATGCTTGTGTTCACAGAACTCGGAAACCTCAGGAATCCCAGAGGAAGACAAAGAAGAAGTCCGACAAAGATGAAGACAGCCTTCGTGTTCACATGGATCTGAGCAGGATCCCTTCAGTTGCGCGCGGACGCTACCTCCCTGACCCCACCACACAAACCATAAACGATTCTCACCCCTGTAATACACGGAACCCCGAGATAACTAGCTCTGCGACAGCTAGCAATACCCCGACCTGGTGTGATAGGTTTATCACCTGGTACTCACTCTCATATGTAGTCGAAGCACTCTTAGTGCTGGCGATACTTTGTAGTGTCGTGCAAACATTTAGAGTCAGGAAATGGCGAAACAGAGCATATCGCTCTCACACCGCGGTATACAGATTTAGGTCCCCCATTTTCAAATTTCACCAGACCCCCGAACCCATTGGGACTGATTAAAGAGCATCCATTTTGTTTAATGTATTCTCTGGAATAAAGAGATGTAAACCTCTGTGTCTGACAGCCAGAACAGAGAAATTTGTGTGCTGCTATTTTGTACAGGTTAAGATGCATAGATTATTTTTGGATTGTTTGTATTTTTGGATTGTTTAAATGAGGATAGTTTATTTAGAATAGTTAGAGGTTCCAGTTTTTAAAACATTTTCTGGAATGCATGTATTAATGTCATAGCGCCCCGTAGAATTTTTTTGATAATGAATGTATTTAAAATGGTTTAGGTAAAATTGTGTTGCATATAATAGGACAGTGTAGAGCCTCAGCATGGGTGCCCCGGGTCTCAGAGGATGAAGACGCCATGGTAATGTGATCCTTCACGCTTCGCGTTGAGGATCACAAGGAGGGCGTGTAGCCACCTGGGATGGCCACGTCCCGATTACAAAATGGACACTTGCAAAGACTGCAGGGAAAATTGGACAATGCTAAGAAACAAGCAGGTGCAAGCTCTGTCTGTTGATTAGAACCTTAAACGCTCAGACAGGACAGAAACTACCAAACAATTTACATACTAATGAGCCATCTCCAGGGTCAAAAGGGAAACATTTAGATACACAATGTTATGGCAGACTCCCCGGCGCCAGGAGAAGCTAAGACAAAGTTGACTGACAGTCACCAGGACACGCCCAGCGATCACAAACCACCCCTCTATTGGAGGAAAATCGATACCGATGATTGGGAAAGACCCAATTAGTTGAGGCCAAGTTCAAGGCCCGCCCAAAAGAGCGCGAAGCCCTTTTGAGTATAAAAGGTATCCCCCAAGGGAGAACGCTCTCCTTTGGCTTTGGCTCTCAGCAAAGAGAGAGACCAGCCTAGCAGCTACAGCAGACCAAGTAAGTTCCAAGTCAACGCACGCTACGAGATAGCCATTCCTAGTTGCTACCCTGTAAACAGCTCAACCCAGCAGCCTCAGAACCGAGCAACGTCCATTGTTCCACTGACTGAGTGGGTGCCCAAAGCTAAGTATACACCTTAGTAATAGTGGTAGTTTAGTTTGTAGAGTTTATGCATGAGTAGATTTGACTGTGTGTAAATAAATGAGCATTGCTTTTGAACTTACTAACTGGTGTATCGAGTCATTGATCAGTATTCGGTTCTGAACCTTGTGGCGGTGTCGAAAGATGCCTGGCGACTCTTGAGCAAACGTGATTAAATAGAGCCAAATTAAGAACCAACCAAAAGTTAGCAACATCTGCAGGATAGGTGGATTGGGCATGGTAAATTGCCCATTAGTATCCAAAAGGTTAAGTGCGAATATGGGGGAATGGACAGGTGTATGGGCCGCAGTGGGGTGCTCTTTCGGAGCGTCAGACTCATTGGGCCGAATGGCCTCGTTCTGCACTGTAGGCATCCTATGATTCTATGATTGACAATGTTAGGTTTATGCCTGAAGGTGTTGAATTTAAAGTTAATTTTGTGCCAAGACACCACCAGGATTGGAAAGAAGATTGGCCAAACAGGAAATTTTCTTCCCCGTATATTGGGGAAGCTTGTCTTGGTCCCTGGGAGTGGAGTTGAACTATACTTTTATGCTATTCTATAATAAGTGCAGTGGAAGCATGTTATTAATGTTGTTAATAGAATCCAAGCTGGTTGATAAAGTCAAAACCAAGACCCAGAGCTTTTCTGTACTGAGAGGGTTTATGGACTTTGTTCCATCTCATCGCTCTCCGCCCACCCAGTGTCCCAGCTGTCCCCTATTTATATGTACTCAAAGTAGTTAATTAAGCAATGCCCTTCACCTGTGTGTCCTCACAATATAATTAACAAACCATTAACAAATGTGGCTCTTCTAAACCTTTCATTATCAGAATCTTAACATTTAACAAAATGAACCTTTGGAAAGTATTATTTTTCTGATCGCCAGACGTTTGCAATAATACGGTTCAACTGTATAATTAACTTGCTATTATTAATTTAAAGGGATTGCTATATTGACTGCAGTAAACGGAACAGTACATTAGCCTATATTAAGTATTACAAAGGCAGATATTGTGACATGCTTGATTCTTGTGACCTTTGAACACACGTGATTAGTGATAATCAACTATCACTGTCCTTTCTTGGAGTATAGTTACAATGTACTTCAATTTTTGGCCAGCTTCCTGCTTGCAGATCTGGGGCGTCATTCTCCGACCCCCCGCCGGGTCGGAGAATGGCCGTTGGCCGCCGTGAATCCCACCCCCGCCGAAGTCTCCGGTACTGGAGATTGGGCGGGGGCGGGAATCGGGCCGTGCCGGTTGGCGAGACCCCCCGCTCAATTCTCCGGCCCGGATGGGCCGAAGTCCCGCCCAGAAATTGCCTGTCCCGCCGGCGTAAATCAAAGCTGGTATTTACCGGCGGGACCAGGCGGCGTGGGCGGGCTCCGGGGTCCTGGGGGGGGTGCGGGGCGATCTGACCCCGGGGGTGCCCCCACGGTGGCCTGGCCCGCGACCGGGGCCCACCGATCCGCAGGCGGGCCTGTGCCGTGGGGGCACTCTTTCCCTTCCGCCTCCGCCACGGCCTCCACCATGGCGGAGGGGGAAGAGACTCTCCCCACTGCGCATGTGGGGGAAATTGTCGGCGGCCGCTGATGCTCCCGTGCATGCGCCGCATTTCCGCGCCAGCTGGCGGGGCAACAAACGCCATTTCCGCTAGCTGGCGGGGCGGAAATCCCTCCGGCGCCGGCCTAGCCCCTCAATGTTGGGGCTCGGCCCCCAAAGATGCGGAGCATTCCGCACCTTTGGGCCGACGCGATGCCCGTCTGATTGGTGCCGTTCTTGGCGCCAGTCGGCGGACATCGCGCCGTTGGGGGAGAATTTCGCCCCTGGTGCGCGATTCTCCAGAATGATTTCTAAGTTTTGCAGTGAGCTGGAATTGCCATGAGCTTCCCGGCGCTCGGCCCAGCGAGGCCCACAACGCTACTCAACGTTAATTAGTCCATTTAACGAGGCCCCATGGGCTTGTCGCCACAAATGAAGGCTCCCCAACTGATCGCTGGCACCGTGCTCGCCATCCCCTGCTAACAAGGTTGAGCAGCACTTAAGCTGCACATCTTCAGCCAACTCCTGCCAGCTGGCAACCATGGCGCTGAGTAATCAGTCCCAAGATTCAGGGACGTTGACCTAGGGAGGCTCCTGGATGCCTTGGAGGCCAGGTGGGATGTCCTGTTCCCCCGAGAGTCCTGGAGGATTAGCCATAGGGCAGCCAGTGCTGCCTTGGACCAGGTGGCGGCAGCAGTGAGCGCCGGGTGTGTGACCAGGAGGATTGATTTTGATTTTTGATTTGATTTATTATTGTCACATGTATTAGTACACAGTGAAAAGTGTTGTTTCTTGCATGCTGTACAAACAATGCAAACCGTACATAGGGAAGGAAGGAGAGACTGCAGAATATAATGTTACAGTTATAGCAAGGTGTAGAGAAAAGATCAACTTAATACGAGGTAGGTCCATTCAAAAGTCTGATGGCAGTAGGGAAGAAGCTGTTCTTGAGTCAGTTGGTACGTGACCTCAAACTTTGGTATCTTTTTCCTGACGGAAGAAGGTGGAAGAGAGTATGTCCGGGGTGCGTGGGGTCCTTAATTATGCTGGTTGCCTTTCTGAGGCAGCGGGAATTATAGATCGAGTCAATGGATGGGAGGCTGGTTTGCGTGATGGACTGGGCTACATTCACCACCTTTTGTAGTTTCCTGCGGTCTTGGGCAGAGCAGGCTCCATACCAAGCTGTGATACAGCCAGAAAGAATGCTTTCTATGGTGCATCTGTAGAAGTTGGTGAGGGTCATAGCTGACATGCCAAATGTCCTTAGTCTTCTGAGAAAGTAGAGTCGTTGGTGGGCTTTCTTAACTATAGTGTCGGCAGGGTGGGGGGGACCAGGACAGGCTGTTGGTGATTTGTACACCAAAAAACTTGAAGCTATCGACCCTTTCTACTTCGTTCCCATTGATATAGACAGGGGAATGTTCTCCACTACGCTTCCTGAAGCCGATGACAATCTCCTTTGTTTTGTTGACATTGAGGGAGAGATTATTGTCATTGCACCAGTTCACCAGATTCTCTATCCCTTCCTGTACTCTGTTCCGTCATTGTTTGAAATCCGACCCACTACAGTGGTGTCATCAGCAAATTTGAAAATCAGGTTGGAGGGGAATTTGGCCACACAGTCATAGGTGTATAAGGAGTATAGTAGGGGGCTGAGGACACAGCCTTGTGGGGCACTGGTGCTGAGGATGATCGTGGAGGAGGTGTTGTTGCCTATCTTTACTGATTGTGGCCTGTGGGTTCTAAAGTTAGACTGATCTCCAGTGCAGGATCCAGACTGATCTCCAGTGCAGGAAGAAGGCCAATGATCTACACCAGACAGCATGAGCGAGTAGACACCAATAGCACCCCCCCCCCCAGAAGACCTGACCCCCCCCTCCCCACCCCCCCACACACACAGGAGCATCCACCCCCCAACTCTCTGGAGGTGGGGGACCCTCCGCAGGGGTGGGCTGCCATGAAGGCATTGCAGAGTGAATTTGACATGTTAACATTTGATATAGAAAAGACTTGGCTGAGGCAAGTGAGGCTGGTTTTGGTGGTGGTGGATGGGGCCAATACATGAAGTGCTGCAAATCACGTAGAGTTTAAGTTGAAATGTAAGAAGTGTTTGAATTGCAGGTGACCTGCTCAGCGCTTATGTAACCTTGCCAGATACACAGATAGTTGTGAAAGCAGGTTGCTTCTAATTTGCTAAATGGCAACTCATAGTTTATAAGAAGATAAGGGATGAAAAATATCAATAATTCCCAATACTTGCATTTCATCCACTTTGGACGTAATATGTACTTGTACTGACAACGTCTGATGGTGCTATAGTACCTTTTACTCATGGTTTAACCGCAGGACCTTATGAAACATCAGAATAATCAATATCCTGTTGATATAAGCAACCTTCACTGTCACTGGGGGAAGCAGTGGCATAATGGTATTGTCACTCGACCAGTAATCCGGAATCTCAAGGTCATTCTCTGGGGTTCTGGGTTTGAATCCCATTGATGGAACTTGAATTCAATAAAAGAAAGACCTGGAAGTAAATGTCTTAAGGTGACCATGAAACCATTATTGATTTTCATTAAAAACTCACCTGTTCACTAATGTCCTTTAGGGAAGGAAATCTGCCGTCCTTACCTGGTGTGGCTGACATGTAACTCCAGACCCACAGCAATGTGGTTGACTCTTAAAATACCCTCTGAAATGGCCTAGCGAGCCACTTATTCAAGCGCAATGAGGGATGGACAACAAATGCTGCGCCTTACCAGCGACATCCACATCTCATGAAAGAATAAAAAAGTATTAATTGAGATTGAGTCAGTATCCACTATTTGATTTAAGAAAGGAAAGATTGTTGTTAGATTTTGAAAGTCTTGGCGTATCCTGTTTACATTCCTTTTATATTTTGAAGTCACATGAGGGTTTAGATTTACATCTAATAGATTTCATTGAAGAACCATGGTTCAGAGGAACTGACATTTCCAAGTTGGCAGTAACATTAAGGTGGCCATCATTTTTCAAATAGACAACTTAAGCAGACATGTGACCGTCTGGAGATCTTCTGGGCGATTCTCCATCGGCGGGATCCTCTGCTCCGACGGCAGCGCACCCATGCCTGCCCATTTTCCAACGGTGTGGGGAGGCCCACAATGGGAAATCCCATTGGCCGGCTGAGGGAATGGAGAATCCCGCTGCTGGTGGGGGCATGCCGCGCCGGCAAACAGGGCTGGCGGGATGGAGAATCCCGTCTCCTTGTCTTTCTATCAAAGAGAACGTCACCATATTCAGTGTGGAGGATAGTTCAACAATGTTGTGGAGAACTTGCCTAATTCGCAAAACCATTTATGGGTCTAAAATGAGGAGGCTTAGAGAACATTGTTCATTTTCTTACTGAAGACCTTAATCAAACCATAGTGAAATTCAAATCGAGTGACTTGAAACTCGCCAGTTGCTTTTTAATGTTCTTCCAGTAGTTGATACATCAACACTTAATGTTTATTCAGCAATGTATAATAGTTGATGGAGCATTTCAAAAAATGCTATGCGACTTCTGTTGTTGAGTGAGGTAATTGCATATCTAAGTTTAAATAAAAGATTTCTTTCAATGCGCGAGACTGTAACATTTTGATCTGATTACAGTGTAGAATTGTGAATATCAAGATGTTGAACTGAGGGCTAAACCTTTTAAGGCAAACATAGTTTACAGAGGTTCTGCCATGCTAATTATTGACAATTACCCACTTAAAAATAGGGACATATTTTCTGGAATTAGATTACAATCTTGCTTAGAAATACATTGGGCGGGATTCTCTACTCCCACGCCGTCGTGAACGGCGTCGAGGTTCACGACGGCGTGAAACGGCCCCGATCCCGACCAATTCAGGCCCTGACAATGGGCCAGGATCGGGGCCGCGTCATCTACCCGCGCCAGGCCTTGTCGCCCGCGTAAAGGCGGCGCCGCATAGATGACGCGGCTGGCGCCGCATAACGGGCGCCAACCCGCGCATGCGTGGTTGCCGTCCTCTCTAAGTCCGCCCCGCAAGAAGATGGCAGACGGATCTTGCGGGGCTGCGGAAGGAAGGAGGTCCTCCTTCAGAGAGGACGGCCCGACGATCGGTGGGCACCCGATCGCGGGCCACCCCACATTTCAGGTACCCCCCGGTGCAGGATCCCCCCTCGCCCCCCTGCAGGCCGCCCCCCCAGCGTTCACGCACCGCTCACGACGGCAGCGACCAGGTGTGGACGCCGCCGGGGGGAACCCACCGTTTTGGCCTGGCCGCTCGGCCCATCCGGGCCTGAGAATAGCGGGGGTGCTGGAGAATCGTCATTTTGGGTGTCTCCGGCGATTCTCCGGCCTGCAGCCCGCGAAACCCGACTGGGCCGTTCCCGCCGCTTGGGAGAATCGCGGGAGGGCGTCGGACCGGCGTCCCGGGAAATATTGGCGGCCCAGGCGATTCCCCCAACCGGCGCGGGAGTGGAGAATCGTGGCCATTTTATTTTATGCTATTTTAATGTTGCTTGTTTAAATTTTGTGCCTGTGATCTAAAACAGCACAAATGTTGTTACAGTCTGAGACAACATATCTGCCAAAATTGATGTGAGTGCTAAAAAAAAAGGTCAAATTGCTCCTTGTGGCGCACTTTCTTAATCGAGGGGGTAGACAGGCAGTTTATCCATTTCCATTGCCAGTCTGTTTCCGGCTAAGGAGTTCATGGGTTAAGGTGGTGCAATGGGTATACTACTGGACAATGAATCTCAATACCTTGGCCTAATAATCCAGGAGAATGTGGTCTCAAATTCCACCTGGGCAGTTTGAGAATTTGAATTCAGGTTTAAATGAATCTGGAAATATTGGTGACTCTGTTCTATTGGATTGTCATGAATGTGCTACTGGTTCACTGATGCCCTTTTAGGGGAAGGGAGTCTTTTGATTTTACCTGATCTGGCCTAACAAGTGACTTAGTTGAATAAGTTCAAGAAGGTGGTCTAGTAACATGGGATAGAATAGAATCTTAGAATGTTTATAGCACAGAAAGAGGCCACTTGGCCAACCGTATCTATTCTGGCTGAAAAAAGAGCTATCAAGTCTAATCTCACTTTCCAGCATTTGATCCATGGTTTACGGAATATTAGGTGCATATTTAGGCACCTTTTAAATGATGTAAGGACCCTTCCTGCTGATTCCCTTATTTCCCAGTTCTTTTACTATCTCATTACCTTTTTTGATAAATGGATATTTAATAGGCATATACCTTGAGTCGAACAGAGGAAGTGAGGAACTCAAAAGTTGCAAAGTACACTATTGTAGATTTAGATTTTTAACAGAAGAACTCAGACTTTATGGCACCTAAAAGATGGGAAGGATTCAGTTCGATTGGTTGGCTGGTGGCCAATGGATTGGCCAAAGACCGTTTTCCACCTGGCGACAGACAGTGATTGGCTTCAGTCAGGTGGGAGCCTTTCAGAGGGCCCAGGTAGAAAAATAACTCTCCTGTAAGCCGAGAGAAGAAGCTGTGAGTTGCTCTCGCTCTCTCTCTCTTTCTCCAAATAAAGGTTTCCTGCCTGCTGGTTTCTGAATCTGCAGAGAAGTCTTGAGATCCTGATGAATCTACAGTGAAAACCATTACAGACTGAAAACAAGAACACCCAACTGACGGCCTAGACTAAAAAGAATCTAATTGGAAGATGGCCATCTGAAACACTTTTATCCCTTTTACTTTTCGTATTATTTTCCTTTATACCCCCCTTTCCCCTCTGTGTCTGTCTATCTTGTGTGTGTGAGAAGGGTACGGGGAGTTAAATAGGTTAGGAATTAGATAATAGTTAACCTGTTGTAATTGCTACCTATTTAATTATAGTTATTGTTATTAATAAAAATGAGTCGAGTTTAAATTTACAAACCTGGTGACTGGAGTTATTGGGCAGCCAAAGACTTTGGGTATTTTCTCAGAATTAATAGTTAACTTCAATTGTGTTGCGACTCTGGGTCAAGTGGGGCTGGAACTGACTGTGTACTAACCCAAGGTGTTGAGTTGAGGGTTTCTACCTCTACCACTCTTTCGGCAGTGAGTTTCAGACCCCTGCAACCCTCTGGGTGAAAACACCTTTCCTCATCGCCCCTCTAATCCTTCTACCAATCACTTGTCACTGACCTCTCTACTTGTCACTGATCTCTCTGCTAATGTAAATAAGCCCTTCCCTTCCACTTTAACCAAACCCTTCACAATTTTGTATATCACAATCAAATCTCCCTCAGCCACCTCTGTTTCAAGGAGAACAACCCCAGACTATCTAAACTTTCCTCATAGCTGCATCTTTCCAGTCCTGGCAACATCCTCGTAAATTTCCTCTGTATCCTGATTACATCTGTTAGGATACCGGACCAGACACCAACATCTGTTAGGATACCGGACCAGATACCAACATCTGTTAGGGTACCGGACCAGATACCAACATCTGTTAGGGTACCGGACCAGATACCAACATCTGTTAGGGTACCAGACCAGACCCCAACATCTGTTAGGGTACCGTACCAGACCCCAACATCTGTTAGGATACTGGACCAGACCCCAACATCTGTTAGGATACCGGACCAGACCCTAACATCTGTTAGGATACTGGACCAGACCCCAACATCTGTTAGGATACCGGACCAGACCCCAACATCTGTTAGGATACTGGACCAGACCCCAACATCTGTTAGAATACCGGACCAGACCCCAACATCTGTTAGGATACCGGACCAGACCCCAACATCTGTTAGGATACCGGACCAGGCCACAACATCTGTTAGGATACTGGACCAGACCTCAACATCTGTTAGGATACTGGACCAGACCCCAACATTTGTTACAATACCAGGCCAGACACCAACATCTGTTAGGATACCAGACCAGACCCCAACATCTGTTAGGACACCGGACCAGACCCCAACATTTGTTACAAAAGCAGACTAAGACTCCAAACAATGTTTTTAAATTTGTAAAACTGTGAGGAAAGGATACTTTACCCCAGGAGGGATGACTCTGACTAATAGGTATCTTTCATGTTAAAACAAACTTTAATTTAAACACAGAATTAACCACTGTTATAACCTGCCTACTGACGATTGGCTGGGGACTAATGATTATCCCACAATCCTATGGGAGTATGAACTTCCCCAATGAGGGGGGCGGAGAAACTCCTACTATAAATAAGCTGGCCAGTCCAGGAACCAAGAGGAAGGAGAAGGTAGCAAGGGAAGTTACTGCTACTACTATGTATATATTGTTATAGTAAATAAACTTTATTATTTTGTATCCTTAAAACTCGTGCTGGATTCTTCGGGGCCTTTACAAAAACCACCTTATCATCAAAGAAATAACTTTCCAATTATCAGTTTAACAGTTCTTAAACAAAAGGAAAAACTTAAATTTACTCTCTGCATGTGCTACTGACTCCAATTAAGCAATCCAATACAGTTGAAATGCCACTTAGAAATAAAGTTAACAAAACAGGTTAGTTGCTTAGTTTTGTAGAGACTTTTGGAGAGAGTTCCTTTCAAGAGCAGATCCAGCACACCTCTGCTCAAACTAACAGTACCCTGAGAACGCTTCCATGGTCCATATTGTAAAATGGTGCCCTCTGTGAACTGCACAGAGACTTTCAACTGATCAACGTTGATCATGAAGAGTAGTTAGGTGTAACCATTAGTGATCAAGGTGGCCAAGACCTGAAGGACATATCTGCCAGTGGAGCTTGCAGGTGATTGTAAGAGAATGATACGAGGGAAAAAAAAACTACTTGGCCTCATCTTTATCAACCTAAATGTTGCAGATGCGTATGTGCCTGACAGTTTTGGTAGCAATGACCACCACACAGTCCTTCTAGAGATGACGTCCCATCTTCACACTGAGGATACTGTCCATAGTGTTGTGTGACACTAACCCCATGCTAAATGGGATAGATCCAGAACAGATCTAGCAGCTCAAAATGGTCATCCAGGAGGAGCTGTGGGCCATTAGTGGCAGCAGAAGTATATTCAACAATAAACAGTAACCTCATGGCCTGGCAAATCCCTCATTTTGCCATTATCATCAAGTCAAAAAATGCCGCCGCGGGGGACTGGAGCATTGGAAATGGATTAATCCTGTTTTCTGACGATGCTCGTTTCTCCGCCCAAACACGGATCTCTCTGCCGACATTGAGCAGCAAAGAATCCAGTCCTTAATCTCTCCTGCCCTAAAACCTACCCTTGACCTTTTATTTTGCTCCACCCGCTCGTCCCAACCGATTGAAAAAGCATTAAACAATCACACTTCTACGTCTCTTCAGTTTTGAAGAAGTCACATTAGACACAAAACACTGGGCGCTATTTAATGGAAAAGTTTCTAAAGGCGCGATTCTCCGGAAAGGTTTTGAAGTATGGTAGCGAGCGGGAACTGCTGTGAGCTTCCCGGCGCTCGGCCCAGTGAGGCCGGCAACGCAATGCAAGTTAATTGGTTCACTTAACGAGGACGCATGGGCTTCACACCACAAATTAAGGCTCACTAGCTGCTTCGCTGGCACCACGCTCGCCAGCCCCACGCTAAAACGTTCGAGCAGCACTTAGGCTGCTCGTGCCCATAGAGACTATTTTATTTTACTTTCCTTAATTTTCAAACAGTACTCAGCCTGATAATTTCTCAACAAAATATTTCTCATCTTGGCAGATGATCAATCACACACACTGTTACCCTGGCAGGTCGCTCGCCCTGTCCTTGGATGTATATTTCTTAATACACACACATCACACCCGTGGCAATAATTGACACAGCTCCCCCACACCCTTTCTGATTGTGACATCTTCAATCTTGAATGAATTCCACATCCTTCCTTTGTGAGTACCACAACAACATTTAAAAGTGTTTCAATGGGTAACATTTTGTGTTTATCAGCATTATTAAATTGGCGAATGCCATTTTTAGCCTCTGAAGCAGTTTTGCAATTAATATTTTCAAGAGCTGTAGGTTCCAACCCAGATGGAATGGAATGCCAGCCATCAGCTTGTACGTGCTTTTTACAGCTTGGCCATAGGGGTTCAATGGTCAAGACAGTCGCTTGGTTTTGGAGAAACACGTACCATTGTGTGTGCTGATTGCATAAGCTATCACTTTAGTAACACATTCATGTGTCCATATCTCCGAATAAGTCCAATTTTGCTCCTAGCTTTATTTAAAATATCAGTTAAAAGTCACATTGGTTCCTGGTATATGAAATGTAGCCCATATCTGACAAAGGTCCATTTATAAGCTACCTCTGCAGTACAATCACTTGACCTTTAATGTTGGCCCCCTTTAAGTTGAATATATTCTTCCTGAAGGACTGGTAATGGAACTGGGTAAGAGTGCATCATTGAGTATTGTGAACTTTGAGGCCTCGATGGGGGGGTAACATTTAGCTTTCAGTTATTCATCGGCACATTATGATTGTGAAGAGGTCTGCCAAGGATAATATAATTATTTTTGCAGGCTCTAAAAGTGGAGGAATCCTCCTCCAATGCTCATTAAAATAATCTGGGGCCAGAACACTCCATGATTGTAACCCTTTCTCCTCCAGTAACGTACCTTGCTGGTGGTTGCCTCAGCCTGATCTTGATGTCTCAATCTGTTGAACGGATTGAGAGGCTTGCATGTGGTGGTGTTCCCATGCACCTGCTGTCCTTATACGTGAAGGTTGTAGAGGTCGCGGGTTTGGAAGGCGCTGCTGAAGGAGGCTTGGCAAGTTGCTGCAGTGCATCTTGTAACTGATACATATTTCCGCAACTATGCATCGATGCTCGAGGGAGTGAATGTTTAAGGTGGTAGATGGGGTGACGATCAAGTGTGTTGCTTTGTCCAGCCAAGTGGGTAAGATTTCATCACATTCCTGACTTGTGCATTGTAGATGATGGACAGGCTTTGGGGAGCCAGGAGGTGCGATACTCACTGAAGAATTCCCAGCCTCTGACCTGCTCTTGTAGCCACAGTATTTATATGGCTAGTCCAGTTGGGTTTTTGTTGATGGTAGCACCCAGAAAGTTGATGGTTGGGGATTCAGTGGTGGTAATGCCATCGAATGTCAAGGGGAGATCATTGGATTCTCTCTTGTTGGAGATGGTTTTTGCCTGGCACTTGTGTGGCGCGAATGTTACTTTGATCTGACATTCTTAGGAGATAATCTGTTTTCTATTGAAAGCTGCAAACCCTGATGAACAAAGAACAAAGAAAGGTACAGCACAGGAACAGGCCCTTCGGCCCTCCAAGACTGTGCCGACCATGCTGCCCGTCTAAACTAAAATCTTCTACACTTCCTGGGTCCGTATCCCTCTATTCCCATCCTATTCATGTATTTGTCAAGATGCCCCTTAAATGTCACTATCGTCCCTGCTTCCATCACCTCGTCCGGTAGCGAGTTCCAGGCACCCACTACCTTCTGTGTAAAACACTTGCCTCGTACATCTCCTCTAAACCTTGCCCCTCGCACCTTAAACCTATGCCCCCTAGTAATTGACCCCTCTATCCTGGGAAAATGCCTCTGACTATCCACTCTGTCTATGCCCCTTATAATTTTGTAGACCTCCATCAGGTCGCCCCTCAATCTCCGTCATTCCAGTGAGAACAAACCGAGTTCATTCAACCGCTCCTCATAGCTAATGCCCTCCCTACCAGGCAACATCCTGGTAAATCTCTTCTGCACCCTCCCTAAAGCCTCCACATCCTTCTGGTAGTGTGGCGACCAGAATTGAACACTATACTCCAAGTGTGGCCTAACTAAGGTTCTATACAGCTGCAACATGACTTGCCAATTCTTAATGCCCCGGCCAATGAAGGCAAGCATGCCGTATGTCTTCTTGACTACCATCACCACCTGTGTTGCCCTTTTCAGTGACCTGTGGACCTGTACACCTAGATCTCTCTGACTTTCAATACTCTTGAGGGTACTACCATTCACTATATATTCCCGACCTGCATTAGACCTTCCAAAATGCATTACCTCACATTTGTCCGGATTAAACTCCATCTGCCATCTCTCCGTCCAAGTCTCCAAAAGATCTAAATCCTGCTGTATCCTCTGACAGTCCTCATCGCAGTCCGCAATTCCACCAACCTTTGTGTCGTCTGCAAACTTACTAATCAGACCAGTTACATTTTCCTCCAAATCATTTATATATACTACAAACAGCAAAGGTCCCAGCACTGATCCCTGCGGAACACCACTAGTCACAGCTCTCCAATTAGAAAAGCACCCTTCCATTGCCACTCTCTGCCTTCTATGACCTAGCCAGCTCTGTATCCATCTTGCCAGCTCACCCCTGATCCCATGTGACTTCACCTTTTGTACCAGTTTACCATGAGGGACCTTGTCAAAGGCCTTACTGAAGTCCATATAGACAACATCCACTGCCCTATCTGTATCAATCACCTTTGTGACCTCTTCGAAAAACTCTATCAAGTTAGTGAGACACGATCTCCCCTTCACAAATCCATGCTGCCTCTCGCTAATACATCCATTTGCTTCCAAATGGGAGTAGATCCTGTTTTGAAGAATTCTCTTCAGTAATTTCCCTACCACTGATGTAAGGCTCACCGGCCTGTAGTTCCCTGGATTATCCTTGCTACCCTTCTTAAACAAAGGAACAACATTGGCTATTTTGCAATCCTCCGGGACATCACCTGAAGACAGTGAGGATCCAAAGATTTCTGTCAAGGCATCAGCAATTTCCTCTCTAGCCTCCTTCAGTATTCTGGGGTAGATTCCCATACCAGCCTCCCCGAACAGGTGCCGGAATGTGGCGACTAGGGGCTTTTCACAGTAACTTCATTTGAAGCCTACTTGTGCCAATAAGCGATTTTCATTTTCATTTTCATCCCATCAGGCCCTGGGGACCTATCTACCTTAATATTTTTCAAGCCGTCCAACACCTCATCTTTTTGGATCTCAATGTGACCCAGGCTATCTACACACCCTTCTCCAGTCTCAACATCCACCAATTCCTTCTCTTTGGTGATGCAAAGTATTCATTTAGAACCTCGCCCATTTCCTCTGGCTCCACACATAGATTCCCTTGCCTCTCCTTCAGTGGGCCAACCCTTTCCCTGGCTACCCTCTTGCTTTTTATGTACGTGTAGAAAGCCTTGGGATTTTCCTTAACCCTATTTGCCAATGACTTTTCGTGACCCCTTCTAGCCCTCCTGACTCCTTGCTTAAGTTCCTTCCTACTTTCCTTATATTCCACACAGGCTTTGTCTGTTCCCAGCCTTCTAGCCCTGACAAATGCCTCCTTTTTCTTTTTGACGAGGCCTACATATCTCTCGTTATCCAAGCTTCCTGAAATTTGCCGTATTAATCCTTCTTCTGCACAGGAACATGCTGTTCCTGAATTCCTTTCAACTGATATTTGAAAGCCTCCCACATGTCAGATGTTGATTTAACCTCAAACATCCACCCCCAATCTAGGTTCTTCAGTTCCCGCCTAATGTTGTTATAATTAGCCTTCCCCCAATTTAGCACAATCACCCTAGGACCACTCTTATCCCTGTCCACCAGCACTTTAAAACTTACTGAATTGTGGTCACTGTTCCTGAAATGCTCCCCTACTGAAACTTCTACCACCTGGCTGGGCTCATTCCCTAATACCAGGTCCAGTACAGCCCCTTCCCTAGTTGGATTATCTACATATTGTTTTAAGAAGCCCTCCTGGATGCTCCTTACAAACTCTGCCCCGTCTAAGCACTAAGTGAGTATGAAGTCAATATTGGGGAAGTTGAAGTCTCCCATCACAACAACCCTGTTGTTTTTACTTGTTTCCAAAATCTGTCTACCTATCTGCTCCTCTATCTCCCGCTGGCTGTTGGGAGGCCTGTAGTAAACCCCCAACATTGTGACTGCACCCTTCTTATTCCTGATCTCTACCCATATAGCCTCGCTGCCCTCTGGGGCGAAATTCTCCTACCCACCCCGCCACATTTCTGCGCCGACCGGCCGGCGGGAGTCTCCGTAACACCGGCCGGTCAATGGGGTTTCCCATTGTGGGGCAGCCCCACGCCGTCGGGAAACCCCTGGGCGCCGGCAAAACGGAGACTCCCGCCGGCGGAGAATGACGCCCCAGAAGTGTTTTCCCGAGTACAGCTGTGATATTCTCCCTAACCAGTAGTGCAACTCCGCCACCCCTTTTACATCCCCCTCTATCCTGCCTGAAACATCTCAATCATGGAACGTTTAGTTGCCAATCTTGTCCTTCCCTCAACCAGATGTCTGTAATGGCAACAACATCATAGTTCCAAGTACTAATTCAAGCTCTAAGTTCATCTGCCTTACCCGTAATACTTCTTGCATTAAAACATACGCACTTCAGGCCTCCAGACCCGCTGTTTTCAGCAACATCTCCCTATCTGCTCTTCCTCAGTGCCATACTGTCCCTATTCCCTAGTTCTCCCTCAATGCTTTCACCTTCTGACCTATTGCTCCGGTACCCACCTCCCTGCCACACTAATTTAAATCCTCCCGTGTGACGCTAGCAAACCTTGCGGCCAGGATATTTATGCCTCTCCAGTTTAGATGCAACCCGTCCTACTTATACAGGTCACACCTGCCCCGGAAGAGCTCCCAGTGGTCCAGATAATGGAAACCCTCCCTCCTACACCAGCTGTTTAGCCACGTGTTTAGCTGCTCCATCTTCTTATTTCTAGCCTCATTGGCACATGGCACAGGGAGTAATCCCGAGATTACAACCCTAGAGGTCCTGAAATGTTAATAGATATCGTGATGCTATTGAGACAATTATGCCAGACAAATAGGTACATCATTGGAATAGGTAGCTTCATCTCTGCTTTAAGGGGGCTAGTGTCAGAAAAAGATCTATCTCCACCATCACCCAAAGTGTCCATGAGAGCAAAATACAACCCAACAGTACGTACACTGTCCAGCAGTCAAGAATCCACCTCATAAATGAAATTCAAAAAGGTCACAGATGATTGTCAAAAACCTGAACTGTGTTTGAAGACCATGTGGGTGTTATTAAGGGGTGTGTGTGCAAAGCATTTTGAGAAGAGGACAGCCTAGCAATTTATAATGTTTTCACTTGTCTGAACATAAATACTCTGAACATCACCCGAGGAGCTTCGGTTTTAGCAGATGGATGCTGGCATAATACTGATGTGACTTTCAGCTGGTGATAGGGTTTTCTTTTTTTATCTTAGAAACGTTTGATAGCAGTAGAGGTGTGGATTTAGGAGGATTAAAATGGTTGACTCTGGCAGAGATATAAAGGATTTAGCCAGGTCGAATCAAACTAAACTCATGAAGCCATAGCTGTTTGGACATCAAACTGTGTGAATATGAGCACAAACGCTGCTGTTGTTGTTCAGGACACAACACGGGCACAGGTCCACGCAGGGATTGACGAAAGGTCCTTCCCAAACCCAGCAGAGATCGTCCTCTTCCGAGGCACAGCATTGCAGAGTTGATTTGCACCCAGGCTGTGTTAAGATCTCAGAGTAAACACTTAAAAGGAAAACTCAACTCTATTGCTCCTTGGTATAAACATAAGGTTAATCCTTCTGCAGAGACAACAGGTGGCAAGGTTAATTTTGTGGCACTAGCCAGTGTGTTAGGGCTGGCACCATCATACTCCCAAGTTATTTTCCTGGATTGGAGTAGCCGAGTGGCTTTGAGCCCGCAAGCAGTGCAATGCGTGACCAATTGAGGTAATTAAAAGGCTATTCAAGACCATTGATCAGAGACAGACTGGAATATTCCATGTGGCATCATTCATAGGCTATAAAACAATTTTGGACATGCTGAGGTCATTATAATGTGCTATATAAATCTTTCATTTTATCTCTGCTCTGCCTCCAACTGTGCACCCAAACTGAACCTCAGAAGAGCCCTTACTGCACCAATATAGATGTTTCCCCCATGCCTACCCTTCCTGGCACTAGCCTCAAAGACAATGGGAATCAACGCTGGCATGTTGATGCCTGAAAGTAACTAGAGTGCAAGTATCCAATTTTTTAATATCCAGTCTGCAAAATGCCAACAGACTAAATACAAGTCAATCAGGACTGAATTTGAAATTGTATCCTCCAGCTGTAACCTACTGCACTGCTCCATTCCTCCAGAATAGAATATAACGCAAACTTATTAGTATTGTCCAAGAGCTTGAATCAAAATCTTACAGAGAAGCCTAGACCATTCCATAGAACCAAAGAATTCCTACAATATAGAAGGCGGCCATTCGGCCCAGCAAGCCTGCACTGACCGTCTGAAAGAACACCCTACCTAGGCCCACCCACCCGCCCTATCCCCTTAACACCACCTGCACATCTTTGGACTGTGGGAGGAAACCAAAGCACTCGGAGGAAACTCACGCAGACACGGGGAGAACGTGCAAGCAGCACACAGACACTGTGTCACCCTGACACAGTGAGGCAGCAGTGCTAAACATTATGCCACCATGCCGCCTCAAACAATTCGATTTGATTATGTTATGAACTCCCTGAACTAGGGTGTGGTCAATTCCAGCCCCACTTGATTTGGAGTCGCAACGCAATTTAATTAACCAATACTTCTTAGAAAAATATCCAAAGTCTTTGGCTCTTGGCTGCCCAATAATTACAGTCACCAAGTTTGTAAATGCAAACACAGTTGCTTTTTATTTATAACAAGAACTATAATGAAAAATGCAGCAAATGCAACTGGTTAACTATTATCTGATTCATAATTCCCCATTTTAACTTGTCCCCCACCCTCTACACACAAACAAGACAGATAAATACCCGTTACTGATTTTGGTCCTTAATGTTTGATTTACTTATAGTAAGCGATTTTTCCTGTCATTCTCTTCCCACTCTCAGTTTGCTATGACATATCAAACAGTACCTTGCAATACACCCAACCAACTACCACTGGAAGTTGGAAATTATCCACATTTTGGTTCATGTGAGATTATTAAGTCATATAATCAAAATAATATTTTCCAATTTCAGTTTTCAACAACTGCAATTTTGCTGGAAAGCAAGAGCTGCCTCCTCTCACTATCTTGTGATTTTCTTGTCCTATATCACAGATAACTCTTTAATTGATGGGAGGACATGATAGATTGGATTAGTGTTATAATTCTGCTGATGGCAGAAGGGTGGCACTGGAATGATGTACAGTGTCACCACAAGACCAGATTCAAGGATCCATTGACAATGCCTTTAGACAAATGGGCAACAGTTGCATTGTCTGTGAAAGATGTTGATTCATAGGGTCCCAGGTCCAGAAGGTTTGGACTATCTTTTTTCAATTAAAAGAACCAATGGGGGCAACAAGTGGGGGTTCATAGAACATAGAGCATAGAACATAGAACAGTACAGCACAGTACAGGCCCTTCAGCCCACAATGTTGTGCCGACCATTTATCCTAATCTAAGATCAACCTAACCTACACCCTTTCAATTTACTGCAGTCCATGTGCCTGTCCAAGAGTCGCTTAAATGTCCCTAATGATTCTGACTCCACCACCTCTGCTGGCCGTGCATTCCACACACCCACCACTCTCTGTGTAAAGAACCTACCTCTGACATCTCCCCTATACCTTCCTCCAATCACCTTAAAATTATGTCCCCTCGTGACAGCCATTTCCACCCCAGGAAAAGTCTCTGGCTATCCACTCTATCCATGCCTCTCATCACTTTGTACACCTCTATCAAGTCACCTCTCTGCCTTCTTCACTCCAGTGAGAAAAGCCCTAGCTCCCTCAACCTTTCTTCATAAGACATGCCCTCCAGTCCAGGCAGCATCCTGATAAATCTCCTCTATACCCTCTCCAAAGCATCCACATCCTTCAAGGTTCAATGCCTTTCCCATGTTTTCAAGGTCATGGAAGCCAAGTGCTGAATATGTAATTGGTACTTTGAACATCTTCATAAAGTGAACTGTTTCTCAAAAACAAGTGCTCAGAGTAAATGGCGTTGCCTTTAATCAGTCTTTACTGTGCAGTGTATATGTATGGGAAAGATTAGGGAGGGGTTGGCATAGTGGTATTGTTACTGGACGGAGACCCAGATTAATGGTCTGGGGACCCAGGCTTGAATCCCACTAGGGCAGATGATAAAATGTGAATTCAATAAAAAATCTGGAGTTAAGTCTAATGATGACAATGGAGGAAGGAAATCTGCTGTCCTTACCTGGTCTGGCCATCCTTTCCCTTCTCTTGCACAGGCAACATTCTGAATGAACATAAAATAAAGTTACATGGATAATGTAATGCCCTCACAGCCACAGCTGAATCTGCCTGGTAATCAACAAGTATTTTTTTCTAAAACAGTGGGCTGGATTCTCCCAAAATGGGGCTATGTCCCCACGCCGGCGTAAAAACGCTGGCGTTGCACTCCCGAGTTTCTTGAAAAAAATAACAGTCGATTCACTCACCTTCAGGGGCCGGACAGGGACCCGGAGTGATTCACGCAGCTTTAGATGTGAATACGGGCCCCCAAACATCCGGTTTCGAGTCCATGCATGTGCACGGCGGTGGCCTCCAGCGGCGGTGCCGAGCACCATGGCGGACACGGACTGCGGAGGCCGCTCTGTAATGTAGGCTCCCCCGATCGGCCGCACGCCCTTGCATCGGACCAGCCGATCTGTACCCCGGCCGCCCATAAGGCCCCCCACCAGGGCGGCCGTGGACTGAGTCCGCAGCCACCATGTGAGGTTCCAGAACGTCCATAGGTGGTTAAAACCACGCCGTTGGTAACTCGGCCGACTGGGAGCGGGGGATCGCTTGGCGGGCCTCCTGCAACGGGCCCCCCAGCCACGCGGAGTAATTCGTGAATGGTTATTTTTGGATCAGGAATTCAGAGAATGTGATATCAGATTCCACCATGCATGTTTCAGAATTTAAATCCAGTTTTTAAAAAAATCTGCAACTAAAAACCTTGTGTCATAAAGCCAGCAGATTGTCGTTCTGAACCCAACTGGTTCCTCACAAATGCTCTTTTTAGAGAAAGAAACTTTCTGTCCTTACCTAGCCTGGCCTAAATATGACTCCAGACCCTCCCGGGTCAGGAAGAAAGATATTGGGCCTCGGTGTCTCTCCTGTTTCTGGGACCCTTATTCCTGCACAACGCGCCCACCCATTTTAACACCCCCTTAATCGTGCATATTTTTTCTTCTTTCAAGATTCATCAATCAGTTCACCAACAATCACAGAAAGGTTTCAGTACAATAATGATGCTTATTGTTGGTAACTTGTTATAAATGTCATCTGATATGTATCCAGCATGGGCGAATAATAGAAGAAGCAAAAATTATATAAGGCAGTGTTAGTTTGTGTGTACCCTGTGGTTGATCTCACCGTGACCATTCAACAAACAAAAAAGTACAAACCTAGCTTTAACAACATGGTGCAATAATGTTCATTTAACAGGAAAATATTCTGTTAGTTAGTGGTAACACTGTGAAGACAATAACATGGATTTTAGTGACTGCCTCAGCCCTCATTGACATCTTCTGCACAATGCGCTATATGCCACGGTGACAGTAAATTCAGATTTGGGTGAAAGATTCAATACTTGCAAGCCTGATAAACTGCGCAAGGTCTTTTCCATTCTGTAGAAGTAGAAAATGACATATTTTGCCTGAGTGAATGATTTTGTTCAATATAATTATTTCATATAAGGGGTGTAATTAGATTCTATTTTATCAGCAAACTCACAAGGTAGGAAGATCAAATGACTCCTGAGCAATGAAGTGAAACCTAGGTCTTCACTGTGAGTGATAAGCATTGGAGCCCTCAGGTGTCTCTGTGCAACACAACTTTTAAGTGGTCAGAGGATGAAGACTGAATGGCTAACAATTGTATCTGTGCTTTCTTGATCAGCAAGTCTGAAGACTCTGCTGATTGCTGCTTCTCACTACAAGAGAGGAAAGTAGCCGGATTGCGGTGGATCCTCAAGAGCAGCGGCCAGGAAGGCAGGCACAAAGCAAGATGGCGTAGGAAGGAGGCAGTTTAATATGGGGCCCTGACCAACAAGAGTTCCTGCGGCGTTGCGTAGATGAACTCAAAAAGGAGATGAAGAAGGAGCTGTTGGCCTCGATATTACAAGCGATTGAGGGGCTAAAGGAGGAGCAAAAGACCCAGGAACAGGAGCTTCGGGTCGTGAAGGCAAAGGCTGCTGAGAATGAGGACGACATACAGGGCCTGGTGGTGAAAACGGAGATCCACGAGGCACAACACAAAAGGTGTGTGGAAAAGCTCGAGGTGCTGGAGAATAATGCGAGGAGGAAGAACCTAAGGATTCTTGGTCTTCCCGAAGGTGCAGAAGGGGCGGACGTCGGGGCATATGTGAGCACGATGCTGCACTCGTTAATGGGATCGGAGGCCCCGACGGGTCCGCTGGAGGTGGAGGGAGCCTATCGGGTTATGGCGCGAAGACCGAGGGCTGGAGAAATTCCTCGAGCAATAGTGGTGAGATTTCTCCGATATAAGGACAGCGAGATGGTCCTCAGATGGGCAAAGAAAACTCGGAGCAGTAGGTGGGAGAATGCGGTGATCCGCGTATATCAAGATTGGAGTGCGGAAGTGACGAGAAGGAGGGCAAGCTTTAATCGGGCCAAGGCGGTGTTGCATAAAAGGAAGGTCAAATTCGGAATGCTGCAACCGGCAAGACTGTGGGTCACACATCTAGGGAAACACCACTACTTCGAAACGGCAGACGAGGCGTGGACATTTATTGTCGAGGAGAAGCTGGAGTGAGCGGGCCAGAAAAAGAACGTTTGGGACAAAAGTGGGGGGGGGGTGAATTTGTGGGATGAAGGGGGGAAAAGGGGGAAGAGAGGACTTCCCAAGTTGTTAAACCTGCGACCCTGTAACTTCTCTCTCTTCCCCATGTCGTGGGGGAGGGGATGAGAGAAGATGAGGAGCTGAGGGCGCCGGCCATTGGGGGCGGGGCCAAAAGGGAAGCGCGGGCTTTGTTCCCGCGCTATGGTAATCATGGCGGGAACAGGGAAGCAGGAAGGAGGGGGCCTCGCACAGTGTGAGCTGAGGTCACGGGGGGGGAAGCCGAGGTCGGCCAGAGTTTGCTGACTTCTGGGAGCAACATGGGGGGTGCAATTTCGCTAGCTTGGGATCTAGCGAGGGGGGGGGTTAACTGGGTTGCTGCTGCTGGGGAGAAGGGGGAGCTGGTATGGGAGGGGGGGGTCGGGCCGTGGGGGTGCCGCCTGGGGGGGATACAGCTATGTGGGAACCGGGTGAGGAGCTGGATTGAAAAAGGAAATGGCTTGTCGTCAAGGGGGGGGGCGGGGGGGGGGGGGGGGGTAAAGAGCCCCCCAACCCGGTTGATCACGTGGAATGTGAGAGGGCTGAACGGGCCGATTAAGAGGGCACGGGTACTCGCACACTTAAAGAAACTTAAGGCAGATGTGGTTATGCTTCAGGAGACGCATCTGAAGCTGATAGACCAGGTTAGACTTCGCAAAGGATGGGTGGGGCAGGTGTTTCATTCGGGGCTAGATGCAAAAACAGGTTGGTGGCCATACTAGTGGGGAAGCGGGTAATGTTTGAGGCAAAGACTATAGTGGCGGATAGTGGGGGCAGATATGTGATGGTGAGTGGCAAACTGCAAGGGGAGGTGGTGGTATTAGGGAACGTGTATGCCCCGAACTGGGATGATGCCAATTTTATGAGGCGTATGTTAGGACGAATCCCGGACCTAGAAGTGGGGAAGTTGGTAATGGGTGGAGACTTTAATATGGTGCTGGACCCAGGGCTGGACAGATCGAGGTCCAGGACCGGAAGGAGGCCGGCTGCAGCTAGGGTGCTTAAGGATTTTATGGTGCAGATGGGAGTAGTAGATCCCTGGAGATTTAGTAGACCTAGGAGTAAGGAGTTTTCGTTTTTCTCCTATGTACATAAAGTATTTTCACGAATAGATTTTTTTGTTTTGGGAAGGGCACTGATCCCAAAGGTGACGGGGACGGAGTACACGGCTATAGCCATCTCGGATCATGCTCCACACTGGGTGGACCTGGAGATAGGGGAAGAAAAACAACAGCTTCCACCCTGGAGAATGGACATGGGATTATTGGCAGATGAGGGGGAGTGTTTAAGGGTGAGGGGGTGTATTGAAAGGTACTTAGAACTTAATGATAATGGGGAGGTACAGGTGGGAGTGGTCTGGGAGGCACTGAAGGCAGTGGTTAGAGGGGAGCTGATATCTATTAGGGCACATAAAGGAAAGCAGGAGGGAAGGGAAAGGGAGCGGTTGTTGAAAGAACTTCTGAGGGTGGACAGACAATATGCGGAGGCACCGGAGGAGGGACTGTACAGGGAAAGGCAAAGGCTACATGTAGAATTTGACTTGTTGACTACGGGTAATGCAGAGGCACAATGGAGGAAGGCACAGGGTGTACAGTACGAATATGGGGAGAAGGCGAGTAGGTTGTTGGCCCACCAACTGAGGAAAAGGGGAGCAGCGAGGGAGATAGGGGGGGTGAGAGATGAGGAGGGAGAGATGGAGCGGGGAGCGGAGAGAGTGAATGGAGTGTTCAAGGCATTTTATGAAAGATTATATGAAGCGCAGCCCCCGGACGGGAAGGAGAGAATGATGTGCTTTCTGGATCAGCTGGAATTTCCTAAGGTGGAGGAGCAGGAGAGAGTGGGGCTGGGAGCACAGATTGAGACGGAGGAAGTAGTGAAAGGGATTGGAAGCATGCAGGCGGGGAAGGCCCCGGGACCAGACGGATTCCCAGTTGAATTATATAAGAAATATTTGGACTTGCTGGCCCCGCTACTGATGAGAACCTGAAATGAGGCGAGGGAAAGGGGGCAGCTGCTCCCGACTATGTCAGAGGCAACGATATCGCTCCTCCTAAAGAAGGAAAAAGACCCACTGCAATGCGGGTCATACAGGCCCATTTCCCTCCTGAATGTGGATGTTAAGATTCTGGCCAAGGTAATGGCAATGAGGATAGAGGATTGTGTCCCGGGGGTGGTCCATGAGGACCAAACTGGGTTGGTGAAGGGGAGACAGCTAAATACAAATATACGGAGGCTGCTAGGGGTAATGATGATGCCCCCACCAGAGGGGGAAGCGGAGATAGTGGTGGCGATGGATGCCGAGAAAGCATTTGATAGAGTGGAGTGGGATTATTTGTGGGAGGTGTTGAGGAGATTTGGCTTTGGGGACGGGTATATCAGGTGGGTACAGTTGCTGTATAGGGCCCCGATGGCGAGCGTGGTCACGAATGGACGGGGGTCTGACTATTTTCGGCTCCATAGAGGGACGAGGCAGGGATGTCCTCTGTCCCCGTTATTGTTTGCATTGGCAATTGAACCCCTGGCCATAGCACTGAGGGGTTCCAGGAAGTGGAGGGGAGTACTTAGGGGGGGAGAAGAACACCGGGTATCTCTGTATGCGAATGATTTGTTGCTATATGTGGCGGACCCGGCGGAGGGGATGCCAGAGATAATGCGGATACTTGGGGAGTTTGGGGATTTTTCAGGGTATAAACTGAACATGGGGAAAAGTGAGTTATTTGTGGTGCATCCGGGGGAGCAGAGCAGAGAGATAGAGGATTTACCGTTGAGGAAGGTAACAAGGGACTTCCGGTACCTGGGGATCCAGATAGCCAAGAATTCGGGTACATTACATAGGCTTAATTTAACACGGTTGGTGGAACAGATGGAGGAGGATTTCAAGAGATGGGACATGGTGTCCCTGTCATCGGCAGGTAGGGTGCAGGCGGTTAAAATGGTGGTCCTCCCGAGATTCCTTTTTGTGTTCCAGTGCCTCCCGGTGGTGATCACGAAGGCTTTTTTCAAAAGAATTGAGAAGAGCATTATGAGTTTTGTGTGGGCTGGGAAGACCCCGAGAGTGAGGCGGGGATTCTTGCAGCGTAGTAGGGACAGGGGGGTGGCTGGCACTACCGAGCCTAAGTGAGTACTATTGGGCCGCCAATATTTCAATGGTGTGTAAGTGGATGGGAGAAGGGGAGGGAGTGGCGTGGAAGAGATTGGAGAGGGGGTCCTGCAGGGGGACTAGCCTGCAAGCAATGGTGGCGGCGCCGTTGCCGTTCTCACCAAAGAAATACACCACAAGCCCGGTGGTGGTGGCTACATTGAAAATTTGGGGGCAGTGTTGACGGCATAGGGGAGGGACGGGAGCTTCGGTGCGGTCCCCGATAAGAAACAATCATAGGTTCTTTCCGGGGAGAATGGATGGGGCATTTGGAGCATGGCAAAGAGCTGGGGTAGTACAACTAAGAGATCTATTTGTAGATGGGACGTTTGCGAGTCTGGGAGCGCTGACGGAAAAATATGGGTTGCCCCAAGGGAATGCATTTCGGTATATGCAATTGAGGGCTTTTGCGAGGCAACAGGTGAGGGAATTCCCGCAGCTCCCGATGCAGGAAGTGCAGGATAGAGTGATCTCAGAGATATGGGTGGGGGACGGTAAGGTGGCGGACATATACAAGGAGATGAGGGACGAGGGGGAGATCATGGTAGATGAGCTGAAAGGGAAATGGGAAGAAGAACTGGGGGAGGAGATTGAGGAGGGGCTGTGGGCTGATGCCCTACGTAGGGTAAACTCATCGTCCTCGTGTGCCAGGCTAAGCCTGATACAATTTAAGGTACTACACAGGGCGCATATGACTGGAGCACGGCTTAGTAAATTTTTTTGGGTAGAGGATAGGTGTGCGAGATGCTCGAGAGGCCCAGCGAATCACACCCACATGTTCTGGTCATGCCCGGCACTACAGGGGTTCTGGGAGGGGGTGGCAAAGGTGCTTTTGAAGGTGGTGGGGGTCCGGGTCGAACCAAGCTGGGGGTTGGCTATATTTGGGGTTGCAGAAGAGCCGGGAGTGCAGGAGGCGAGAGAGGCTGACGTGTTGGCCTTTGCGTCCCTTGTAGCCCGGCGCAGGATATTGTTAATGTGGAAGGAAGCCAAACCCCCGGGTGTGGAGACCTGGATAAACGATATGGCAAGGTTTGTCAAGTTAGAACGGATTAAGTTCGTGTTAAGGGGTTCAGCTCAGGGGTTCACCAGGCGGTGGCAACCGTTCGTCGACTACCTCACAGAAAGATAGAGGGAATGGAAAAGAAGTAGACAACAGCAGCAACCTGGTGGGTGGGGGGTGGGGGTGGGGGGGGGGAAGGGTGGGGGGGGTGGGGGGGGGGGAGGGCGGGGGGGAGGAATCGGACGGACTCTCAGGGATCTTATTGTATATGTATAGGTATTTGGTATATGTAATTGTATATTGGATTGTTGGATTGTATTTTTGGAGAGTATTTATTTTGGACAAGGCAGTTGCCATTTAGTTTTGTTTTTTGTTTTTGTTTATATATTACTTATTTATTGGTTTAAAACTGGCCACGGTTATTTATATTGCTTTATTGTTGTGTAAGAGAAACACTACGTACTGTTATGTTTGGCCAAAAAACTTGAATAAAATATATTCTTAAAAAAAAAAGAATGTGATCCGTTTGACTGATTAGAGAGAAGAATTTTTGTGGTCGGAGGTCCTTGAAGCATTCGTGAAAATTACTTTTAAAATGGCCTTTTGTTGAAATTACTTTTAATTTGTAAATCTGGAGCCACTATGATTTGGAAGTTTTTGCTTTCATTCTTCAGTGTCTCAAGGGCATTTGAATGTACACAAAAAAGCTTTTTGATTTAATTTTGTGCAAATGTACCAAACGAGTTCTTAAAGAAATAAACAGTGCTTCCTATATCTATTCAACCAGACTGAGACCTTATCTATGAGCGAGAGTACACTAAGAAGTCTTACAACACCAGGTTGCAGTCCAACAGGTTTGTTTCGAATAACTAGCTTTCAGAGCACTGCTCCTTCATCAGGTGAATGAAGAGGTGGGTTCCAGAAACATATATATATACACAAAGTCAAAGATGCAAGACGATACTTTGAATGTGAGTCTTTGCAGTATCTGCAAAGACTCGCATTCAAAGTATCGTCTTGCATCTTTGACTTTGTATATATATGTTTCTGGAACCCACTTCTTCATTCACGTGAGGAAGGAACAGTGCTCCAAAAGCTAGTGATTTGGAGCAAACCTGTTGGACTGCAACCTGGTGTTGTAAGACTTCTTACTGTGCTCACCCCAGTCCAACGCCGGCATCTCCACGTCATGAGCGAGAGATAAGGGGAATCTCACAATTGGTTGTAAAATTGCAGGGATTTCACTTCTCATCCTTCATGCAAGAATACTCTCCCGAACATGGGGCGAAATTCTCCGGTATCGGCGCGATGTCCGCCGACTGGCGCTCAAAACGGCGCAAATCAGTCGGGCATCACGCCACCCCAAAGGTGCGGAATGCTCCGCATCTTTGGGGGCCGAGCCCCAACATTAAGGGGCTAGGCCGGCGCCGGATGAATTTCCGCCCCGCTAGCTGGCGGAAAAGGCCTTTGGTGCCCCGCCAGCTGGCGCGGAAATGACATCTCCGGGCGGCGCATGCGCGGGAGCGTTAGCGGCCGCTGACGGCATTCCCGCGCATGCGCAGTGGAGGGAGTCCCTTCCACCTCCGCCATGGTGGAGACCGTGGCGAAGGCGGAAGGGAAAGAGTGCTCCCACGGTACAGGCCCGCCCGCGGATCGGTGGGCCCCGATCGCGGGCCAGGCCACCGTGGGGGCACCCCCCGGGGCCAGATCGTCCCCGCGCCCCCCCCCCCCCAGGACCCCGGAGCCTGCCCACGCCGCCTTGTCCCGCTGGTAAGGTAGGTGGTTTAATCTACGCCGGCGGGACAGGCATTTTAGCGGCGGGACTTCGGCCCATCCGGGCCGGAGAATTGCGGGGGGGGGGGCCCGCCAACCGGCGCGGCGCGATTCCCACCCCCGCCGAATATCCGGTGCCGGAGAATTCGGCAACCGGCGGGGGCGGGATTCACGCCAGACCCCGGCGATTCTCCGACCCGGCGGGGGGTCGGAGAATCTCGCCCCTGATCTGTGCTGTTGCTGAGCTTCAGGCAACTTTGTGGTTTTCTGGCGAGTTTAAAACAAAATTGCGCCCATATAGCTGTCCAGAGGTTGGAAACAACAGCGCAGCAACCCCATGAAATTGACACTGACAGAGGCTTAAAAAAGATTAAAACTCTTCAGTTCCAATTGTTTAAAGTCGGTCTCTTCAGTCTGGACGTCGGGAAACTTGTCAGAGCCTGGGCACCCCCGAGCCTTGGGCCCCAGTATTCGGTCCCTACTCTCCCAACTCCCGGGCCCAGTGTTTGGCACTGTCTCCGCACCCCTCTCCCAGGTCTGCATCCCACCCATAATCCATGCATTGGAAGTGGCATATCTCACAAATCACTCCATTATATCAAACCCCTAGCAGCAGGTCGGGCAGGCCCAACCTCGCACAGAGACTAGGAATGAGCAATAGACGCTAGCCTTGCCACATGCTGAGAATGAATATTTTTGGAAAAAAAATTGTTTTGTCAGAATGGAATTTTGAAAGTTTTCTTTGTGTTTTTTAGCCGTTCAGTGCAATATTCAAAATTTAATTTATTGTCAGTGGATGAGGATCATAAGATCTCACTGAAAGGGTGGTGGCATGGTAGCACAGTGTTTAGCACTGTTGCTTCACAGCACCGTGACCTGGGTTCGATTTCCGGCTTGGGTCACTGTCTGTGCGGAGTATGCATGTTCTCCCCGTGTCTGCGTGCGTTTCCTCCGGGTGCTCCTGTTTCCAACTACAAGTCCTGAAAGATGCGCTTGTTAGGTGAATTGGACACTCTGAATTCTCCCTCTGTATACTCAAACAGGCGCCGTAGTGTGGCGACTAGGGGCTTTTCACAGTAACTCCCTTGCAGTAATAATGTAAGCCTACTTGTGACAATAATAAAGATTATTTAGAATTTTTTTCATAATGACTAGCGCATCTTCCTAACCACTCTTCCTTTCTAATTCCCATCTTATCGTGATTCTTACTCCTTGGTTTTGCTGCTCACGGAAATGCATAGATATCGGGTAAAGCTATTTACCTTGGCAGACACCAAAGATATTTTTCATTAAAAATGTCAATTATGCAGATATTATCAGGTAGTATACCCTTATATATCGATAAACTAGCCTCAAAGAAAGGAAAGGGTGGCTTAAGGACAAAATGTACGACACATTCACCAGCAAGTAATATGGGGGCGATTCTCCGATATTGAGGCCAAGTGTTCGCGCCGTCGTGAACACTGTCGCATTTCACGATGGCGCAAACAGGGCCTGGACACAACCTATTCTGGCTCCCACAGGGTCCAGCACGGTGCTGGAGCAGTTCACGCCAATCCAGCGTCCTTACGCGGCGCCAAATGGGTGCCACGCCAACCCGCGCATGCGCAGTTGGGGCAGCCCAATCCTGTGCATGCGCAGTTGGGCCGCGCCATCCTGCGCATGCGCGGGGAACGTCTTACGCACGCCGGCCCCTCACCAACATGGAGCCGGTGTTCTGGGGCCGCACGCGGAAGGAGGTAGGTCCGGGGGGGGGGAGAGGCCGACCCGCCGATCGGTGGGTCCCAATTGCGGGCCAGACCCCATCGGAGGCCACCCCGGTGAAGGAGCTCCCCTCCCCCCCCCACCACAGGCCGCCCCCACAGCGTTCCCGCAGAGTTCCCGCCAGCAGAGACCAGGGGTGGACGGCGCCGGCAGGAACCTTTCATGTCGTAGCGGCCACTTGGCCCAGCCGGCCGGAGAATTGCCGCTCGCCGGTTCTCCGAGCGGCCCGGTGCGAATCGCGCGCCGCTGGTGTCCGGGGCACAATTCGCACAGCGCCCCACCGATTCTCCCACACGGCGTGGGGGGCGGGGGCGGGGGGGGGGGGGGGGGAGAATAGCGCCCTATATCTCCAGCTGCATTTATCTTATAGCTGCCAGTGACATTAAAGATTTTAAAAATAATTCAGTGCAAACTCATTTTGTTGGGAATGTAAAGAGTTTCATAGGAATTGGAAAGTGAGCTATACTGCAAGACAAAAGCAAAATAGAAACAATAATTTTTTCAATTTAATTCAATTAGTTTGACAGATGTCAGTCTGCTCTTGTGATGCAGTGTTTGTGTAGGATAGATAGACGTGCAAAGAGATGTCTGGCTAGCTGTTATTTAGAGAGTGGGAATGGACAAGTTAAGGATGGTAATTTATTCTAGGTCAGCGAGAAGACAAGGAATGACAGAAAGATTGCAAACATTGATTGGGAGAAAGTATTGACTATCCATGTCTACCAACTGATTCTTGCTGTTGTCAAATGTATTTGTACAGCTGCAGCCTCTATGATCCTTGGCTCTTCTGCACTGTCCTCTAACTGTTCATCAATTTATGGTGTGCTGAATAATGGAGGCATGTACCCCTGCTCCCCTCTTATCCATGTGTATGAGCTTTTGCTGCGACTAATATTCCTGATGTCCAAGGATTTGAACATCTGACTGTCAGAGAAAAAAAAGGCAATGTGGCCTTAAATAAAACAGATGCATCATGACTATCCATAGGGAAGTGATCAGCGACTGATGTAATCTTGTGAAAATGGTCACACTAACTGACTGACTAAAGCATTTGCAGTTCACGAATGGAATACTTCTGTTTGCAACTAACAGTAACTTCATTTTAGTTTAATGTAAGCCGACTTGTGAACTAATAAAGATTAGTATTATTATGATTAGTGTCTTAAATGGCATATAAGAACACAAGAGATGGGAGCAGTAGGTAGAACATATGACCCTTCAAAATTGCTCTGGCTTTCACTACAATCATGGCTGATCTTGGATTCAATCCACTTTCCTGCCTGCTTCACATATCCCTTGATTACCTGAGAGAGCAAAAGTTTGTCTATCGCTGTCTTAAATATGTTTAACAATGGACCATCCATGGATGGCGCAGTGGTTAGCACTGCGCTGAGGACCCGGGTTCAGTCCCAGCCCCGGGTCATTGTCCGTGTAGAGTTTGCACATTCCCCCGTGTCTGCATGGGTTTCACCCCACAACCCAAAGATGTGCAGGGTAGGTGAATTGGCCACGCTAAATTGCCCCTTAATTGGAAAAAAAATAATTGGATACTCTGAGTGTATTAAAAGAAAATAATGGACCATCCACAACCCTCTGGGTAGAGAATTCTTAAGATTCACAACCGTCTGAGTGAAGAAATTTCTCCTTCTCTCAATCCTCTCTTGTCAACCCCTCATCATGAGACTGTGCCCCCATGTTCCCCAGCCAAAGGAAACAACTTCTCAGTGTTTATCCTGATAAGCCCCTTCAGAATTTTGTATGATTCAACGAGATCGCCTCTCATTCTTCTAAACTCTGGAGACTCCGGGCCCCATTTGCTCAGTCTTTCATAATAGGACAACCCTCTCATCCCTGGGGACCGAACAAGTGAACCTTCACTACTCTGCTTCCAATGCCCTTCCTTTAATATGGAGATACTCAGACAGTATTCCATGTGTGGTTTCACCAAAGACCTGTACAATTGCAGCAAAATGTCTTTATTCCTGTACTTCAACCCCCTTGTAGTATTGGCCAGATTGTCATTTACTTTTATTTATTTATTTTTTTATAAATTTAGAGTACCCAATTATTATTTTTTCCAATTAAGGGGCAATTTAGTGTGGCCAATCCACCTAACCTGCACATCTTTCGGTTGTGGGGGTGAAACCCACGCAGACACGGGGAGAATGTGCAAACTCCATATGGACAGTGACCCAGGGCCAGGATTCGAACCCAGGTCCTCAGCACCATAGTCCCAGTGCTAACCACTGCACCACATGCCGCCCTTTCATTTACTTTTATAAATGCTTGTAACTGTATGCTAACTTTCTGAGCTTTTTGCACAAAGACACCCAAGCCTCTTTGAACATCAACACTTACAAGTTTCATGTTTTTACGACCAAATTGAATAACGTCTCACTTCCTCAAATTACACTCAAACTACCAGCTTGTTGCCCACTCACTTAAACTGCCCATATCTCTTTGCAGCCTCTTTGGGTTCTCCTCACAACTACCTCCCACCTATTTTTGTATCATCAGCAAACATAGATATTATTAATCTCCAACTCTTTGTCCAAATAAGTAATACACATTGTAAATAGTTGAGGCCCCAGCATTGATCCTTGCATCACTCCACAAGTCAAAACCTGGCAATTAAAAAATTCCCTGTTTATCACCACTCTTTACTCCCTGCCTATTAACTAATCCTCACCCCATGCTGATATATTGCCCCCAACTTCACGAGCCCTTATCTTGCCTATTAACTTTCTGGTTGGCAATCAGTAACCTAATATGGTTGGCAATCAGTAGCAAGTGGTGTCCCTCAAGGATCAGTGTTGGGCCCATAATTTACATAGATGATTTGGAGTTGGGGACCAAGTGCAATGTGTCCAAGTTTGAAGACAACACTAAGATGAGTGGTAAAGCGAAAAGTGCAGAGGATACTGAGAGTCTGCAGAGGGATTTGGATAGTTTCCATGAATGGGCTAGGGTCTGGCAGATGGAATACAATGTTGACAAATGTGAGGTTATCCATTTTGGTAGGAATAACAGCAAAAGTGTTTTTTATTTAAATGATAAAATATTAAAACATGCTGCTGTGCAGAGGGACCTGGGAGTCCTCGTGCATGAGTCATAAAAAGTTGGTTTACAGGTGCAACAGGTGATTAAGAAGGCGAATGGAGTTTTGTCCTTCATTGCTAGAGGGATGGAGTTTAAGACTAGGGAGGTTATGCTGCAACTGTATAACGTGTTAGTGAGGCCTCACCTAGAGTATTATGTTCAGTTTTGGTTTCCTTACTTGAGAAAGGACGTACTGACACTGGTGGGTGTGCAGAGGAGAGGGTGAGTAGACTGGGACTGTACTCATTGAGATTTAGAAGCATGGGGGGGGGGGGATCTTATAGAAACATATAAAATTATGAAGGGAATAGATCGGATAGATGCGGGCAGGTTGTTTCCACTGGCGGGTGAAAGCAGAAATAGGGGGCAGAGCCACAAAATAAGGGGATGTAGATTTAGGACTGAGTTTAGGAGGAACTTCTTCACATAAGGGTTGTGAATCAATGGAATTCCCTGCCCAGTGAAGCAGTTGAGGCTCCTTCATTAAATGTTTTCAAGATTGATGCACGATCAATTAGACTCGAAGACGAGGTTGTATCATAACTGAAGGCTTTAATAGACTATATCTGTTCCCCAGCAGCTTCGGTACAGAATGAGGGCTGCTGGGATGGCACCTGTTCTTATACCCCACCTGTCAGGGCGGAGCCACATAACAAACAGCCAATGGTAAGCTGCTAGGCTTACCCAATGGTCTACAGCCTCTCGGGTACCGCAATACCTGATACTACCACAAAGATAAAGATAGATAGTTTTTTTTTGAAGAATGAAGGAATAAAGGGTTATGGTGTTCGGCCGGGAAAGTAGAGCTGAGACCACAAAAAATCAACCATGATCTCATTGAATGGCAGAGCTAGCTTGAAGGGCCAGATGGCCTATTCCTGCTCCTAGTTCTTATGTTCTTATTAACCTCATATGTGACACCGTATTGAATGCTTTTTGGAAATCCAGGTATGCAACATCGATTGGTTCCCCTTTATTTACCCTACTAATTACATCTTCAAAATCACTGATAAGTTTGTCAAACATGGTTTCCATTTCATAACACATATTTGAATTTGCCTGATCACACTAAGATGTTCTAAGTGCATTGCTAAGACTTTCTTAATAGACTCCTGCACTTTACCAAGGTTTGATGTCAAGGTAACTAGCCTGTAATACCCTGTTTTCTTTCTACTTTTGATGGATAGCGATAATAATAGCACATTTTTTACCTTCCAACCTGATTGTATAATTCCAAAATTAAGTGCATTTTGGAAAATCATAGCAAGAGCATCCACTACCTCTGCAGTCATCTCTTTCAGATTCCCGGGATGTAAGGTCCTACAGATTTGCCAGAAATTAGCCGCTTAAATAACTCTGGTGTGTTTTCTCTGTGGATGTTTCCCAAATCTTCCAGTCTCTGAATGGTCAGAGACCGGATGCACCCAAGATTCACTATGGCAACACTCTGAATTCCCACAAAAGTAACTCTGTGGGAATTGAGTTAAAGTTGGAGACTTTGGACAGTTCTGAATTACTTAGCTGGACAGATACCCAGGAAATGTTAGACAAAAGAATTCTAGACTAGGTATTAAAAAGAGTGAAAAAATTAAGGAAATTAATAACCCAAACCTTCTGCGGAATCACAATTACTATTGGATTGCCACTCTGTTCCTACTTTATTGCAACATGCCAGAACTCCACATTTCTGGCCGGGACTTCCAAACCCAGCCTCTCCAGAAATGTGGGCCAGACCGGAAATGGAACTGCTTCTTTGTAGCACTGGATTATCAGAGGAAGACAAGTATTCAATTTCTGGCATTCAATGTGCGTTTTCTAGAAATGTTAGACTAGAAACTCTTGGGTAATTATGCAACTGACCCATCTGACTCCCCTTCAGCCCCCGAAATCGCCTGACCTGGCCTCATCACCTACCCATCTGTCTCGCCCCCCTGACTCCCTCCTACCAAACCTAGGTAAAAGTAAATCTGCTATAATCCCAGATGACCATCGACTGCTTTCCTCTTTGAGGGGAGAGCTGACTGGTGATGATTTAACCTGGGGATCACCACACCTCCGACGAGGGTCGAGGTTGAGAAGGTGGGGCCTTCATGAATAACCTACCCAACCTAATCCAACCTCATCACCTGACACACCCTGACTCCCTCCAACCCAATCTGACTAGCGCCCACCATCCAGTTCCTCCTGGATGCTCTGACACCCCCGACACACAGTTCCTCCTAACTTGACCTGACTTCACGATCTTACCCAGCTGCCATCAACTAACCTGCCCCTTTACTAATTATCTTACCGACCCTACTCCCTTCCCTCCTACCTTCCCCACACTACCCACTTATTCACCAACCGTCTCCCTGTAGTTTTTCAGAGAGTTTTTGGGACATTTAAACTGTTTACTTACCAGAATATGGCAGCGAGCCATACAACGGGTGTGTGACTTGTCTTCCTCTGATAATCCAGTGCTACAAAGAAGCAGTTCCATTTCAGGTCTGGTCCACATTTCTGGAGAGGCTGGGTTTGGAAGTCCCGGCCAGAAATGTGGAATTCTGGCATGTTGCAATAAAGTAGGAATAGAGTGGCAATCCAATAGTAATTGTGATTCCGCAGAAGGTTTGGGTTATTAATTTCCTTAATTTTTTCACTCTTTTTAATACCTAGGTTACCTTCAATTTCTGGTATTCAATGTGCGTTTTCTATTGATAGGCAGACACAAAATATTTGTTCAATGTTATTTTCTCATTCTCCATGATAAGTTTTCTTGTCTTTAGCTTATAAAGGACCAATGTTCACTTTCGCTAGTCTCTTCACTTTTATATAATTATAAAAGCTCTTACAATATGTTTCTTTATTCCTGGAAAGTTTGTTCGCATATTCTATTTTTTCCCTTTTTTAACAACTCTTTGATGGCCTTTTTCTAATTTCTGAAACACTCCCGATCCTCAAACTGCCACCGCTCTTTGTAGCATTGACCCTTTTCTTCTAACCTAATACTATCCGTAAAGACCTTCGTAAGCCATGGATGGATTTCTCTTACTGAGATTTTTTTTTGCAATGGAGGTTTGTTTTGTTGTTGAACATTTTGAATTGTTCCTTTAAGTGTTACTCACTGTTCATTTAATGCCGTTTTAGTCTATTTACCCAATTAGCTTTAGCCAGTTCTCCCCTCATAACTATTCAATTGACTTTAAGTTTAAGATGAATATTTGTGATTGGAGTGTGTTGCTTTCTAACTTAACATGGAATTCAATTGTATTATGATCACTAATTCCCAGTAGATCGTTCATTATGAGAGTATTAATTAACACTGCCTCATCACAGAATATTAGATCTAAAATAGTTTTGTTCCTATTGATTCCACACTGTAGTTCTCCAGGAAACTGTCACAAAAGTATTCTATGAACTCATCTTCTGGACTACTGATAGATCTGTACTTTGGTCAATATATCTTATGTGTCGCCGCCCGATACATTACTCGACAGAACTTTAAAACTGAGCTTCATGCATGAAGTAAATTCAAGCTTTATTCAGTCAGTTTTCGGATGTCTCTTGATCAAGTCAGTTTGCTTGCAAATACAGAGTTTTTAAAAGTTCATTTTGTCCAAGCAAATACAGATGACTGAGTCAGATTTAATACAAATTACAGTTCTTGATGATTTCTTCAATTTAAAATACACGATATAGAGAAGTTGAAAATAGACAAAATGGGATCTTCAGAGCAAAGCGCAGGAAATAGTTAAAGACAGGAAGTAAAGATGATTCCGGATTAATTTGCTCAAAATCAGCACTTATTTTTAAGGTAATTGCTAATGTTCTGTCTCCTTTCTGTCTGTGATTGGGTCATAATAATTATAGTTCATTTTATTCAATAGAAATGGCTGTCCATCAAATTTTTAGTATGGTGTGACTGCAACATTTCATTCACACCACACTTTATCAGTTCTCATGACCACTGAATTAGGAACTTTGCCCAGATTCAAATCATAAACATGTCAGTTTGGCTCAATTGGCGGTACTCTCGTTTCTCAGTCTCATTTTACCTTGAAAAAAAGGCTGAGGGGGTAACCTATCAGAGGTCTTTAAAATTATGAATGGTTTTGATAGAATGGATTCAGAGAGACTGTTTCCTCTAGTGGGGAGGAGCATAACTAGAGGCTGTCAATATAGAGATAGTCATCAGGAAAGCCAATAGAAATTCAGAAGAAGCTTCTTTACCCAACGAGAAGTGAGAATATGGAACTCACTGTCAAAGAGCAGCAAATTGTTAGATGTCTTTAGCGGTAAACTGGACAAATATATGAAGGTATAATAGATCAAAAGTAACAAAGAGGCCTTTGATTTTACCAAATGGCAACATTTCCAAAAGCCCACATTAACTGAGTTGGGATGTGTCCTGGCAAATGGCACAACTGGTTAAATTCAATCAAAGAGTTAGTCAGGAGTCGTCGAAAAAGATGGCTAGCTCCATACAGCTGAAGTGCTGTTGTTAGATCTGAATTGGCAAGCTCCAGGTAGAGGGGCCTTGGGAGGAGACCTGGAGAGCTGAAATTACGCTAGTGATAAAAGGCTTGAGTGCAGACTGGGGAATCCAAAGGAACACAGCCTCAGAAGATGAGATGGAAACCCTGCAAGGGAAAATTGAAACATTGAAATTGAAAATTTCAGTCATTAAGGCAGTCTTACGGCAATTAGAGTGATTTTGGAAGGAATTATCCTCAAAGATAAAGACTGGAAATTTCTCAAAACAGACTCAGTTTAAAGAGATTGTGTAATGCACAGTGAATACTGACGTCTGGGTCAGTTGCTGAGAAATCTATGGGACCTGTTACTCTGCTAATTACTGTGCAGTATGGAATGTTCAGCCACAGGTTGCCTGTTAATTCACATGTACCTCACATTGATTCTGAATGTTAGAGTATAAGGTAGACATTGTGAATTGTTTTGTCTTTCTAAACCTGCAGAGTAAACTTTGCCTTTTTTGTTTGTTCAAAACCTGTACAATCTTGTGGCCTTATTCCAAAAACAGGTGTCTTTAATCTCAACCTTTAGCTACTTTAAACAAAATGTTGGTGGTCCCTGATCTTGGGCGTCATTCTCCGACCCCCCGCCGGGTCGGAGAATGGCCGTAGGCCGCCGTGAATCCCGCCCCCGCCGAAGTCTCCGGTACCGGAGATTGGGCGGGGGCGGGAATCGGGCCGCGCCGGTTGGCGGGACCCCCCGCTGGATTCTCCGGCCCGGATGGGCCGAAGTCCCGCCCAGAAATTGCCTGTCCCGCCGGCGTAAATCAAACCTGGTATTTACCGGCGGGACCAGGCGGCGTGGGCGGGCTCCGGGGTCCTGGGGGGGGCGCGGGGCGATCTGACCCCGGGGGGTGCCCCCACGGTGGCCTGGCCCGCGATCGGGGCCCACCGATCCGCGGGCGGGCCTGTGCCGTGGGGGCACTCTTTCCCTTCCGCCTCCGCTACGGCCTCCACCATGGCAGAGGCAGAAGAGACTCTCCCCACTGCGCATGCGCGGGAAACTGACAGCGGCCGCTGACGCTCCTGCGCATGCGCCGCATTTCCGCGCCAGCTGGCGGGGCAACAAACGCCATTTCCGCCAGCTGGCGGGGCGGAAATCCCTCCGGCGTCGGCCTAGCCCCTCAATGTTGGGGCTAGGCCGCCAAAGATGCGGAGCATTCCGCACCTTTGGGCCGGCGCGATGCCCGTCTGATTGGCACCGTGTTTGGCGCCAGTCGGCGGACATCGCGCCGTTGGGGGAGAATTTCGCCCCAGATCTATCTCCAAACAGCCCCCCCCCCCCCCACACCCATCACCCAACATCTTGGGGTCTGGCCAAGAATTATAACATGCCTCAAGCTGAACAAAAGGATAGATAGAAATTATATTGGTTGGAGGTGGAAGTGAATGGCCCCTCTAACCATCCCATTGCATCATGATGATTGTCTCAAACTCTCAGAGGTGTTAACCCACAACACAGGACATGACATCAACATAAGCACTACCCCTTATTTGGAAGAAAGAATTGAAATTGAGTAAAGCCACATGGGGTTGGTAATGTTTTTGTCTGCTTTAAAAAAAAAATTACTAAGTGCTATTTGCATTTGGTCATCAGTTGTAAGTTGGTAAGAGAGCCAAATCTTGAATTAGCTGCAAGTCATTAAATGTCCAAGTTAATGAACATCAGCAACTTGAAAGTAAGAGATCACAACAGAGAGAATGACTCCCCTCCAACCTGTCCCCGTTTCAATTTCACCTGAGAACAAACCTATTAGATATTCAACCTTAACAAACATCACGACCAGTTGTGAACCTTCTCTTTAGAAGGCCGTCCCTGCAACGTTAAAGCATCAAAACCATCCAAACTCCTACAGGGCTGCTATGAGGGAGACCGGAGATCATAAACCAGAGACTGAGATACTTGTAATCTATAAAGGTGCATTACCTTTATTTGTATCTCATCTGTATGTGTGTGTGTGTGTGCGCGCATGTGTATGTGTGTGAACATGTGTCTGTGCCATTGTGTTTAATTAAGGTTGTGCAAATACATAATTTTCTTTATTTTTAAACTCACAAAAGCTTCCTGCCGAATTAATTAATTTCAAGGGCAAGGCAACACCTCTTTCCATAAGAAACATATTGATCACATGCAGGAAGAAATCACATACATTCGCTGACATGTAAAATCTAACAAATATCTTTCCCACTGCACACCTGCCCAACCTGACCATCTGAAATTTTGTGATGGGGTGAGTGGGATGTCAGACGATCCGTCCGACTGCCTGCCTTTGGGTTTATATGGTCAATTAATGGTCCCTACAAGGCATTATCCCGTCCCTGCTGTCATTTTACCCCACAGCCAGAGGGAGGCCTAGGTCATGCCAGAAACTTTAGTTGTGCGGACCGGTGTTGGGCAAGGTGAAGTGAACTCTTTTGCTCATCATGTGGTCCCCTCAAAGACTTGCTTTAACCCTCCACCCAGCATTTTGAACCCAGTCCCTCCCCCCCCCCCCCCCCGTGACCCGTGACCCCCACCCCCCGTGACCCGTGACCCCCACCCTGGAGTTACCTGGTGTCCTTGGGATGGTGGGACTGCCTGTAGTCTCTGTTGTGGCCACTGCTCCCGCTTGGCACTGCTGGGATTGCGGAGCTGCTGGTCATTCAATTGGCTGACAGCTTCTTTAAGGCAGTGCTTCCTCCAGGGCCATTCCATTCAAGTCTTCCACTCCCGGAAGTCTCGCCTTAATGCAATTTACATTGCTTTCAACGTTAAATGTCTGTGGGGAAGCCATCGCGTCGTGGGCTCCCCCCTCCCCCCCCAACTTTCTAACTGGGGGGGAAGCTGAGGGTATTGCAGTGCCCTATAAAATCCCATCCATTTTGTAGAGCGTAGAATGTGATGGGCAACACATACCTACCTACAGCCTCTGACCCAGCGAATCGTCCGTTTTAGCAGTGCCATTGAGAGGGGTTGATTGAATTCTATGGCAACTACAAAGAGCAGAGGAGGAGCGGTGAGTTTGAACTGGTTGAAGTGCTTCATGTGCCTGTCCTTGCAGTTAATTTCAGGTCAGGAAGGAGAGGGCAAGTTAGCTACGCAACCCCTCTGAGGTAAAAAAATAACATAGTATAGATTGGAGTGCAATGTGGAGTTGTTACTTAGATATTTGAAGGTGATATACCAACAGACACATTGCAAATAATTGTGAAAAGCAGCCTTGGTGTGGTATGAGTAAGGAGTACACATCAAGTCTCAATGGAACTGTCAAATCTTTTCAATGAATTATAATTAACCTGATGCTTATTCTGGGGCTTGCATGTTAGGTGACACCCACTACATTCTTCACTGAGGTGAACCATGACTATAATACTGTTGAAGGCAACCTGGTGGGTTTTAAATGAAGGAATAATAGCAGGCATACAGATGGCACACATTAGGCATTGTGCACAGAGATGTCAGGGTACATATGATTTACTCGTATTAGTGATGTGAAAATCTTTGGAAGAAAGAAAAGGCTGTCACGTTAAGTCAACCAGGCCAAATTTGACATTCGAATGAAGCATTCCAGAATTTGCTACCTGTGATTGTGTCAGGTAATGCATTCCCCCCCTCCCATATTACAGTGTGAAACAGTATGAAGCCAATCCTCCCTTCTGAGCTTCATGCTAGGATTGGAGCATTAGAATGAAGTGAGTGTTCTTGATGTCACACTGGGGTGCATGTCCAATTTATCATATCTTTCCATTATTAAAGCTGGTGAAACTGTGGGTGGAATTTTGCCGAGCCATTGGAGGTGGGATGGGAAAATTGGAAAGAAAAATTCCATTGGGCTGGATTTCCGATGTGCTCTCACCTCATTCTGACGTTCCCAGGGATAGGTTGCCGGAAAAGTCGGGAAACTCCTGGCTGAGGCGGAAAGACAATTAAACTCATTAAGGAGCCAATCACGGAATCCCTATAGTGCAGAAGGAGCCTATTCTGACCATCAAATCCACAGTAACTCTACCTTGGCCCACTCCCTTAGTGCTGCAACCCTGCGCATTGACAATCCCATTGACAACAGTTGGACCGGTAGACCCTACTGGAGGGCCACCTCCCCTTCCGAAAAATACGCTGGTCTCCAGGTTAGAGGGGTGACACTGTTGCTGTTCACTTCCTTGGTCCTCTTCATCCTGTTATTGGAAAAGCCTCACCTCAATGCCTGAGCTCTTGTAGCTAGAGCTCCAGATAAAAGTGGAAAACCTAGTGGAAAACATCCCAGATCTTCTCACAATTCCTGTGGCTGCTGCAGCATAAAAAATCCAGTGCTGCTGGGCTTTTCATAAATATTTCATTATCTCTTGTTTTCTTTTCTTTAACTTAATTGACTTCAACGAAATTGCCATTTAATAAATTTACTTTTGTTCGGACAAGACTTAACAAATTAAGGCCAAAAGTACAACTCTTTGGACAGTAAATTATTGAAAGTTTCTTTTCGTAAACCTATATTTTGCAATTTAAGGCAATGAATGGGTTTTACTCCAACACCCAAGGTGATTAGTCCAGTGAAGTGTAATCCTCTCGAAATTCCATCTTTGACACAACGTCACTTGGAGTCATCCATGTGATTCTTGCCTTTGGGTATTCAGTACCTCACAAGCCATAAAGCCCTCCAGAAACCCAGGGTGGGATTCTCCGTCAGCCGACGCCGAAATAGCGAAACGAGATTGGGCAGAGAATATTTTCTGACACCAAAATCGCGGCGTGTGCCGATTTGACGCAAAATCGCAATTCTCAGTCGCACCGGGCTGAACACTGGCCGGGCTGGCTGGGGTGGGGGGAGTGACAGGGAACCAGGCAGAGTGGCTGGGGTGACCCCCCCCCCCCCCCACGGGACTGGGGCGGTGCCCACACATGGACCACCATTGTTGTGGCCTGTAAGGCAGCCATCTTGCTGTGCACCCACCTTGGCCTTGGTTCTGCAGAGTGACACTGGCCGTTTGGGTGCACACACCCCACCACCGTCGCACCCCACCCTCCGACATATCCCCCACAACCCAACCGGGCGCCATCTGCTGTTGGAGCAGCGGGTGGCCCACCCAAGGCAATGCCCACTGTAGCCCCTATAGGGGTGCCGGACGGGGACCGCGGAGCATACCCTTCACAAGGGCAGTGCTAGTCGACGATATCCCTGGCATCATGGACAAGCGTCAGGGCCAGAGTCCCTACGGTGCTGGGCCCTGCCGGGGCCAGAGGTGCGAGGATGGTGAGGTGGGGGTGGGGGGGAGGGGGGGGGGTCATGCTGGAACAGAGGCCACAGTGCCAACTGGGGCCACCATGTATCTTGGTGGACCTGATTTGGCCCAGGTTACGCACCATGCTGACATCTTGGCCTTTCACTCCCTGCAGACAATGGATATTGTAAGAAGACTTACACCAGGTTAAAGCCCAACGGGTTTGTTTGGAATCACTTGCTTTCAGAGCGTAGCTCTTTCATCAGGTGAGTGAGGTTGCGCTATTGGTGTATGGGACAAGGGTTGGTGCCAGGGGCATGGTATTGCCTACTCACCCTGGCCGCCCTGAGGAGGTTGTGCAGTTTTTTAAGGCACTGCTGGCTGGTTCGGATTGTACTGCTCGTGGCGCTGACCGCCTCTGCCACCTGCGCCCAGGCAGGATGAATGGCGGCGGCTGGCAGCCTCCTTCCTGGTCCGGGGTGCAGGGTGGCCTGCCTCTCCTCCACCGCGTCCGGGAGGGTCTCCAGTTCCGAGTCCGTGAAATGGGGTGCTGCTCTCCTCGCTGCCATCTTGTTGGCTGGGATGGTGTATGTAGGTAGTGAAGTGTGTATATGCGACTGCAGCTTAGCAGCCTCCTGAGTGTCAATCGCGAATCCAGTGAACCCGGCCCCATTTCTCATTGGAATCGATTGTGTTCCACCTGGTGTTGATGCTAGCCCCTTAATAGTTGTTGAAAAGGTCCAGGTGCAGTGTCAGTTTTGCTGACCTGGAGGTCCACGAATCCTGCACGGTGGCAACACTTAGGGCAGGATTCTCCGATCACCGACACCGAAATCGCGTTCAGCGATTTGCCAGAGAATTCGTTTTTACATCGAAATCGGGGGCGTCGCCGTTTTCGGATGCTCCGCCCCCTCAGAAACCGCTGAGTACGCCGCCCACCATTGGGACGGCCTCAGGATGTCACCTGAGGCCCTCCTCTGATGGTCCGACCCTGATGGCCCGACTTCCCGACAGCGTCGGTTGCATGTCCTCTCAGTTTCCGGAGACCTCGCGTGGCGGCTCTGGAGTGTATCCAGCACCGCCACAGTCAGGGGGGGTGCTTCGGCGGAGGCTGAGGGAAACTGGGGCGGGTGGGCCGGGGGTGGCGAGGAGGGTTACATGAGGGCACTGTCTGGCAGGCCGGTCCGCCATGTTGCATGGCCACGGACCCGGCCATTCCCCGTCCGTATCTGCAGGGGGCTTTTATGTGGCACAGCTAGTAGCCCCCTACCGGACGGAGCATCGGTGTGGGTGCAGCGCCGACTTTTTGGTCGTAAGACCAGATGCTTTTTCCGGACATAGCCGCAAAATTGCAGAATCCAGCCCTTACTCTCAGTAATGGAGAATCCAGCATCCAGTTTTTAACCCTTAAGTGACCATCACCGTATGCCAATGTCAGGCTTTTTCCAACTTAATAATTGTCCCTACTGTGGCTCAGTTAAATGAATTGGTTCTCAATTACAGAAGGCATCTCTGCTCATTATTTCAGTCAAGAATACAATGAATTTGTCCCACATTGTTTTCTCCACCTGATCTTGAACAACTCACTATTCATAACATTACAATCAGTATTTAGTGAAGCCCAAGGGTGGGATTCTCCACCCCACTGCACCTGTCTTCTGGTGCGACGCTCTCCCGCCAGCAGCGGTATCCTCTGTCCCGCCAGCAAGTCAATGGAGTTTCCCATTGTGGGCATCCCCATGCTGCCGGGAAATCCGTGGGCATGAGTGTGCTGCCAGCGAAACGGAGCATCATGCCGACAGAGAATCTTTGATGCCATGGTACACTTACTTGGGGTTTATCAAGGGTTTTAGAGCCACACTGCTAGAACATCATATCCAAACTGCACGTTTTGTTACAGACAGAAGACTAACAATAATTAGCAAGTTAACAAGCTGAAAGTGAAAATTTCCAAATAAAATCCAGTTTAACTGATATTATTATTGATTCATTAATTGTAACTTGATGTAGGCTCACTGCATGTGCAATCATCTGTTTCATGACTGGTGACCATCTTATACAATAATTTTGATTAATACATGTGGTTAATATGAAATACAGAATGCAAAATACAAAACTGCCTTTTTAATAATATATTAGTGCAAAATGGCTTCCTTGACCTTGTTAGTTATTACAGCGAATACATATAAAGACGGTTTCAAAATAGCCGTGAAACTAAAAGCTAACCACCCAGACCCCTTTAAGCACAAATCCTTCCTTTGACAAAATGACCAACCTTGCCTCTTGCCTGAGGTGTGGTGATCCTCAGATTAAACCACCACCAGTCAGCTCTCCCCCTCAAAGGGAAAAGCAGCCGATCATCATCTGGAGTTATGGTGACTTTTATCACGCAAAATTTGGTATGAGATAATAGACAGGCGACCAAATGCTTGGTCAAAGTGGCAGGTTTCTAAAGAATATCTTAAAGGAGGAGAGAGAAGTGGCGATGTTCATGGAGGGAGTTTGGTTAATTAACTTTCCTGTTATGAGCATGAGTGAACATCTATGAACAAACCATCTGAATTTTTTAAGCATCATGGGATGTAAATTTGCTAGTAGGCCAACATTTGTTACCCATCCTTTACTGGCATTGACAAGGTGGTGCTGAGCCACCTTCTTGAATTGCTGTAGTCCATGTGCTCTCGCAAGGTAACATATTAGAAATGGAATTCCAGTGAAGAAAAGGTGAAATAATTCCAAGTCAAGATGGTATGTGACTTGGAGAGGAACTTGCAGGGGGTGGTGTTGCCATCCATCTGCTACCCTTGTCCTTCTTGGTGACAGAAGTCACAGGTTTGGACGGAGCTGCCTTCGGATTGTCAGAGAGTTACTATAATGTATCTTGCATATGGTGCACACTACTGCCACTGTGTGTCGGTGGAGGGAAAGAATGCTTCAGGTGGTGGATAAGGTGACAATCAAGTGGGCCCCTTTGTCCTTGGTTGTGTCACGCTTCTTGAGTGTTTTTGGAGCTACACTCATCCAGGCAAGTGGAGAGTAACCCACCACACAACTGACTTTTACCTTGTAGATGGTGGACAGTTTTTGGAAGTCAGGAGGTCTGTTACGTGCCACAGAATTCCTAATATCTGACCTTTTCGTGTAGCCATATTGTTTGTCTGGCTGGTCCATTTAAGGTTTTGGGCAGTGGTGACCCTCAGGATGTTGATGATGGGGGTTCAGTGATCGTAATGCCATTGATTATCAAGGGGAGATGGTCAGATTCTTGTTTTTTGGAGATGGTCATTGCCTGGTGAATATAATTCAGCTCAGGCATGAAGGCTGTGCAGGTCTTGTTGTATGCAGGCACAGACTGCTTCAATACCATGGGGCAGCAAGGTAGCACAAGTGGATAGCACTGTGGCTTCACAGCGTCAGGGTCCCAGGTTCGATTCCCCGCTGGGTCACTGTCTGTGCGGAGTCTGCACGTTCTCCTTGTGTCTGCGTGGGTTTCCTCCGGGTGCTCCGGTTTCCTCCCACAGTCCAAAGACGTGCAGGTTTGGTGGATTGGCCATGATAAATTACCCTTAGTGACCAAAAAGGTTAGGAGGGGTTATTGGATTACGGGGATAGGGTGGAAGTGAGGGCTTAAGTGGGTCGGTGCAGACTCGATGGCCCGAATGGCCTCCTTCTGCACTGTATGTTCTATGTTCCTATGTTCCATATCTGAGGAGTTGCAAATGGCATTGTGCACTCAAAAACAGTGATCATCAGCATAACAATGAAAAGAAAGAAAGACTTACTTTTCATGACCTCCGGACATCTCAAAGTATTTTACAGCCAATGAAAGACTTGTGAAGTGTTGTGTAGTAATGTAGGAAGCTCAGTACCCAATATGCATGCAGCAAAGGCCCACAAACAACAATGTAATAATGACCAAATAATCTGAGTTTTGTTTTGATTCTGTTTATTGAGAGATAAGCCCTGGCTTGGACATGAAGGATAACACCACTGCCCTTCAAAATACTGTCTTTTGTATCCAGAAAAATGGGGACTCTGTTTAACGTCTCATCTCAAAATGCTCCACTTGTTAAAAAATAGGTAAATAATTTTTATTGGGGGCATAAATGTACAAATCACAGAAGGTGTCAGTTGAGAAAATGGCGAAAAAGATGGATTTCATTATACGCTTTAGAAATTGGGGCCTACGAGCATAAAAGCAAGGAAGTTATGATGAACCTTTACAAAACATTTGTTTGACCTTAGTTGCAGCATTGTGTTCAGTTCGGTGGACTGTAAGTTAGGAAGGATGTGAAGGCAATAGACAGGGTGCAGGAAGTGATTTACATGCAAGGTTCCAGAATTAGTTCTTTCAATTTTGTGGATACTATTGATAAGCTGGATTGCTTCCTTCGGAGAAGAAAAAGTTGATAAGATTTGAGAGAGGTGTTCAAAATCATGAGGGGTTAGACCAAGTAGAGAGAGAGAAACTGTTCCCATTGATGAATGGGTCGAGAAGCAGAGTTCACCAATTTTAGGTGACTTGAAAAAGAGCCATCAGCAACATGAAGAAAAGCATATTAACACAATGCATGGTTAGGCTCAGAATGCACTGCCTTGAAGTGCAGTGGAGGCAGATTTATTTGGGACTTCAAAAGGAATTTGGATGAGCAGCTGAAGAGAAAACATTCACAGGTCTACGGTGAAAGGGCAGGGAAGATGGACTAACTGAGTTGTTCCAGCAGAGACAGCATGGCCTTGATGGGTTGAAGGAATAAGGCTACACATCTTGTCACTCATCACAGAGGATGCAGAGCCTACCAAAGAAATTAGGACTAGATGCAACTAGGGTTATGGGGCTGCAAACTCACTTAAAAGAGTATGGAGCAACCATAGTATCTCGATTACAATGAAAATTTGTCTTCTGAAAACCCTTGTATGGTCTGAGACAATCTGCGACTGTGAAAGTTGGATGAAGAGTGACTAGGCTTCAATAGGGCACTTGAAATGAAAGGACTCAAATGGACATTACATGTGTCCCGGATAGCCAAGTGGACAAACTAATGGGTGCTTGAGAAAGCTGGTGTCAAGAGGAACTTGCTTGAGGCACCCATATTTTGGACACGTGATTTGAACAGGAGGGGAGTGTTTGCAAAAAGAGTTAATGCAAGGAAGAGCCAAGATGGCACGGAGAGATAATATCAGAATGTGAAATTTCCTCTCTAGGGCCAGGTAGTGAGGGCAGCGGAGAATAGAAATCAGTGGAGAAAAATTGTTCATAGTGTGTCAACCCTCAAAAAAAGGACGGATGAAAGACAAGACAATAAGGAAAAGACAATATACATACCAGTCATTGTTGGCATGTTGAGAAATGGCAGAATTGTACATAGCCCACAATGAAAAATAACACATGCACAGTTCAATTTGACTTATACAAGTGAGTGACTTGAGGTTATTATGAGTTAGCAGGCCAGCCTGGTTTTCCTCACCTGTGTTTGGGGGAGGGAGGGTCGGATAAGCCAGAGGTCAGGGGTGTTTGTGTGAAGGGTCTGTGGTTGGGCGGGATCGGGTTGAGTCCACAGCTCAGGGGTGCTGGGGGGTGTCATGGGTCATGCAGGGGTGGCGGAGGGTCAGAGGCTGGGATGGGTGGAGAGGAGGAGTCAGGTGAGCGTGGCCGGGTTGGGTGTGGTAGGGTCTGCGGGTTGTCGGGGTTCAGACCCGTTGGTCAGGGGGGATGGGGGTGAAGAACAGATTTGCAGGTCAGGGGCGAATTGGGTTGGGGGGGGCTCAGGTCTGTAGGTCATGGGGGTTGGGGTCTAGGGTGGGTGGTGCAGGCCCATGGTGGCAGGAGGGGGATGGGGGGGGGGGGGGGGGTGGAGGGGGGGCGGGCACAGAATCCTTAGCTCCCCTGGTAGTTCGAGGTGTTGGGGGAGTCCCATAGGGAAAATTGGTCTGGGTGTTTGCAATAGTTTGGCAGAATTTAAAAGAGGTTTCAATTCTTCCAACGTTTTCTGAGTAACTATTGGTGTAATCCTGGCGGATCCATCTAAAGGTTTCAAAATCGTATTTTTGCAAGTTCTCCAGCACAGGGCCATTGTGCAGAGGAAGTTAGCACTTCTGAGAAATTGCTGTTCAAACCTTTACCTGTAAACCTGTGAGAGGGATTCCCCCCTCCCACCACCAGGGATCCCCCCTGCCCCTCCCAACCCCTTTAGATCCGATTGTTTTTCACGCTTCCTTATTTGAATGATGGGATCATGGACTGTGCGGTCATTCTGGAGACGTTATCAGCACTCAGTCACGAAGGAGGAAGATCAAGTTGCTGCCTGCAGCATGTAGGGTGGGCTATCTGATGTTACTGCAGCTGAAATAACCAATAAAATAAGTTTTCAAGCTGTAACACTGAAATACAACATCAAGGAAACAGGTTTTGCTTTGGAAAACAGTAAACGTGGGAACACACCAGTTCACTCGGGAGAGTTGAATTATATTTTTCTCTGATGGTGCTGATAAGTGCAAATTAGATCAAATTAAAGGAATTTCATTTAATTTGTCACAGGGAGGGCCCTATTTTTGTTCACAAGAACAGAAGAAATAGGAGCCGAGTGGACCATTCGATCCTTCAAGCCTGCTCTGACATTCAGTATGATTTTGGTGATCTTCTGCCTCAACACCACGTTCCCAAAATCACTTGAGTCCCTGACAGACCAGAAATCTCTCTGTCTCAACCTTAAACATGCCCAATGATGGTCATCCACAACCCTCTGGGGTTGACAATTCCAAAGAGTCACAAGCCTTTGAGTGAAGAATTCTCATTTAAATTGTCGACTTCTTGTCCTGAAGCTGTCCCCATGTCTTCTAGGTTCCCCGACAGCCTCTGTCTCTATCGTGTCAAACTCTTTCCAATGGTGTGCATTTCAAAGATATTCTTCTCTCATTCTTCTCAACCTCAGAGAGTATAGGGCCAATTTACTCAACCTCTCATCATAGGACTAACCTTTTCATTTCAGGGACCAATTTAGTGGAACTTTCCTGTAATGCCTCCTGTTATATCCTTCGTTAGGTTTGGAGCCAAACTGCACACAGCACTCCAGGTCTCACTAAAGCGCTGTACAGTTTTAGGAAGATTTGTTGTTTATTTTTGTACTCAAATCCCCTTGCAGTAAAGGCCAGTATGCCACTGGCATTCCTAATTGCTTGCTTAATCTGAATGCTGATTTCCTGCATTCCTGGGACGAGTACACTCAAGTCCCCCTGAAATTAATGTTGACAAGTTTCACATCTTTTAAAAATTATTCGACTTTTTATTTTGACAACTAATGTGAATGACCTCAGATTTTTCCACATTATACTGAATCATCCATCTAGTTGCCCATTCAATTAATCTGTCTACATTACTCTGTCTCTCCACCATAGCTGAAGCCCTAGCCAATACTGATCCTTGTAACACTCAGCTAGTTACAGGCAGCCAATGTGAAAATGCCCCATTTATCCCTACTCATAACGTTGTGTTTGCTAACCAATCCTCTTTCCATGCTAATTTGTTTCCCGAACTCCATGAGTCCTTATCTTGCCTGCTAACCTTTCATGTGACACCTTTTTGAATGCCTTTTGGAAATCCAAATATACTACATCTACTGGTTCCATTCTATACACCCTACTCCTTACATCTTCAAAAAGCTCTGAATTAATTTGTTTAAAATGGTTTCTCTTTCATAAATTATGTAAACTTTATTTGATCATACAATAACTGGAATGTTAAGACTTCCTCAATAACAGATTCCAGCACTTTCCTCACAACTAATGTCAGGTTAATTGAGCTATTGTTCCCTGTTTTCTACCCCTCCGTTTTTGAATAACTGAGACATTTTCTGACTTCCAATCTGCTGGAACTATTTTGGAATTTTGTAAAATCATAACCTTTTGACACAATGATCACTAGCCCCTAAATCTTCCCTTCTGACACTTGACCACCTGATTTTGAAGAACTAGGTCCAACCATGCCCCCTTTCTCTTTGGACTGGAACCCACTGCTGTAGAGAGTTCTCCTGAACGCACTCTCGGAACTCTTGCCCCTCTATGCCCTTTAAAACTACTATTCCAGTCTTTCTTTGGATAATTAAATTTGCCCATTATAACTACTCCATAATTCTCTGTAACTTCTGTTCAGATATGTTCCTCTATATCTTTCCCACTGGTTTGTGGCCTACAGACTGTACCAAGCAATACAGCTGCACTTTTTTGTTCCTGTGCTCAACCAAATCCATTTTGTCCTTGACCCCTCTGGGCATCCTTACTCTCCAGCACAGGAATGCGCTCATTTATTAGTATTGCCATTCCTCCTCTTTTTCTTCTTTTCCTATTTTTCCTGAACAACTTATATCCAGGTATATTTAATACCAGTCCTGTCCTTCTTTGAGCCAGGTCTCTGTTATCACCAAAACATCATGGGCGGGATTCTCCATCGGCGGGATCCTCCGCTTCTCTGGCAGCGCACTCGCGCCCATGGATTTCCCGATGGCGTGGGCGTGGCCACATGGGACACCCGAATGGCCGGCTGCTGGGATTGAGGATCCTGCTGCTGGCGTGTGCGCGCCGCGCCAGAAAACGGGACTGGCGGGACGGAGAATCCTGTCCCACATTTCCATGCGGCAATCTGCATCTGCAGCTCACAATCTTATTTATCACACTCCATGCCTGACATGCATGCACTGTATCACTAATTTAGACTTAACTAATATAAAAACAGAAAATGCTGGATAAACTCTGCAGACCTGGCAGCATCTGTGGAGAGAGTAACAGAGTTAATATTTCAAATCCGCATGACTCTTCCACAGGACTGATGAGGGGTAGGAATTTAATGAATTAGATAGTTGGAGACAGGCTGGGGCAGAATGAAAGGTCAGGTATAGGTCGGAGCTAAGGCGAGTTTGACAAAGTTGTCATGGGCATTGGACAAAGGATGTATTAATGGTGCCATTAAGGGGTGAAGGAGTGCGAATGGTTGTATAAAGGTATGATAGAAGAACGTATTAATAGAAGACCAATGACCAGTGCTCTGTGAAAGTAAAACTGAAAATTGAGGGGCAGATGGTACTGTGAGCAGGGGTGTATTGAGACAAACCACAGACGCCAAAAAACAAAAAGGGGGCCACGATGGAGGGGAAAGTTCACAGTCTAAAGTTGTTGAACTTAATGTTGAGTCCAGAAGGCTGTAATGTGCCTAATCAGAAGATGAACTGTTGTTCCTCCAGTTTTTATTGGGCAGTATTGGAGCATTACAGCAGGCCAAGGACGGACACGTGGGCATGAGAGCAGGACATTGAGTTGAAATGGGCAGCAACCAGAAGGTTCGGTCATGCTTGTGGAGAGAACAAAGGTGTTCCAGAAAATGGTCTGTGTTTAGTCTCCATAATGAAGAAGAGCCTGCATTGGGAATGGCGAATACAGTAGACAGTACAGTAATTGCGAATTTATTGCTTTCCTTCTTCCCCTGAATCTGCCTAATACAGTACTATTTTTTGATTCCAGTACTATCTGTTTCTCCCAATGTTCTTTGCACATTAATATCCCACTGTAGTATCATCTCCTGATTTCCCCTAACCATTGCATCTCCTGTCACCATTATTCTTCCTGTACAGCTGAGCCAGCTGTGGTACCATAGACTTGGCTCTGGCTAAACTGCCCAGATGATTCATCCCTTTCATCAGTATTAAAAACTGAATACAGATTGGAGAGTGAAATGCACTCAGGGGTCAGCTACATTTCTTGCCTATTTCTTCTTGATTGTTGGGTGGTCATCCATTCCCTCTCCCCATGTTTGTTCTTAAGCTGTGGGGTTGCTGCATCTATAAACATGCTATCGCTTGTTGACCGCTTAGTGCATATCATGTCAGATAGAGGGAAAGACAGAAAGGGGCTGGGTGCTAATAGGCACTACAAAGTGCTCCGTGACAACACCCAGAGTATCACAAAGTCGACCATTCGTCATCTGGCTTGCTGAGGGGGCATCTAGTGTATCTCTGGGCTTATCTACGAGGAGGGTTCTGGGGTCCTGATAGCTTTCCTGGAAAATGTAATTAGGGACTTTGTGACTCACAGAGAAAACGTCAAGCACAAAACAGTGATGGCCATGGATGTGGTGTACGCACTGAAGTAGCGGGGATGGACCCTATGTGGCTTTGGTGGTTGAAGATAGTTTATAAACATGCTATCCACAAAGCTCTCACATTCATGGAGTGCTGCAGTGACAGCAGCTGCTGCTTAAACTCTGAAACCTGAAACTCAAGCTGCTGAAGCTGACATCATTTCTTGCACATACGATTATTGAGGACACAGGATATGTCAAGGACACAGGGGTGAGAACTGCCCTGACATTCCTCTATCTGTTAGATAATAAAACTCCGTACTTAAAAGGAACACCTTCCCTAGCTACTCACTTATCTTTCTCTGTTGTCACTTAAATATAGGGAGCTTAATTGAAATACTTTGTCATTTTGTTTATCCAACAAAATGACAATGTTAATTTCCCTGAACCCAAGACTAACTCCTTATCTTTGAGGAAAGGGAAATAAAGCTACAAAAACCCACCAGCCAATCAACACTGGTCTCCCTGTTCTGTCACAGTTTGATTGGTTTTTTTTCTCTCACTTCATTGATACTGACCTGCTGCACTCTGCTCCCGGTCTGCTTCACAGTGATCCTGATCTGATTCACATTCCTCCTTGTCTGCTTCATAGTGATCCTGACCTGCTTCACTCTGCTCCCTGTCTGCTTCACAGTGACCCTGACCTGATTCACACTCCTCCCGGACTGCTTCACAGTGATGGTGACCTGCTTTACTCTGCTACCGGTCTGCTTCACAGTGATCCTGACTTGATTCACACTTCTCCTCGTTTGCTTCACAGTGATGCTGACCTGATTTACACTACTCCTGGTCTGTGTGTCTGTGTCACAGTGGCGCTGACCTGCTCCACTCTGCTCCCAGTTTGCTTCACAGTGATTCTGACTTGATTCACACTCCTCGTCTGCTTCACAGTGATCCTGACCTGATTCACACTCTTCCCTGACTGCTTTGCAGTGACCCTGACCTGATTCACACTCTACTAGTCTGCTTCACAGTGATCCTGACCTGATTCACACACCTCTCGGTCTGCTTCACAGTGATCCTGACCTGATTCACACACCTCTCGGTCTGCTTCACAGTGATCCTGACCTGATTCACACACCTCTCGGTCTGCTTTGCAGTGACCCTGACCTGATTCACACTCTACTAGTCTGCTTCACAGTGATCCTGACCTGATTCACACACCTCTCGGTCTGCTTCACAGTGATCCTGACCTGATTCACACACCTCTCGGTCTGCTTCACAGTGATCCTGACCTGATTCACACACCTCTCGGTCTGCTTCACAGTGATCCTGACCTGATTCACACTCCTCCTGGTCTGCCTCAAGAGTGATCTGGAACTGTTTCCCTCTCCTCCCAGTCTCTTCATAGTGATTGACCTGCTTCACACCCCTTGTGGTCTGTTTCACAGTGATCCTGATCTGCTGCAGAATTCTCCCAGTTATCTAATGCAAATGTTATGTAACACCAAGGCAAAGATTTTGAATTGCATGAACGCTCCTCAGATCATAATGTCCCTACTTGGAAACTCAATCTAAGCTATAAACTTTTATCGCAGCGCTGAATTAATTTGCTACCTTCAGGTCCTTTCAAATGAATTCCTCCTTCTACACCTCTTGAATCCAAACAGTCAGTGGCCTTAAATGAATGGGTTTAAATATGAATCAATTAATTCCACAGAAAAACTCATTATAATGAATTGAATATGTGTTTATGAAGTGAACCAGAAGATAAAATCATCGGGCGGGATATAACAGAGTATCACAGTGCCCACCCCAACCAGCCAATAAGTCTAGAGTGGGAGCCCATCCAGCAGAATAATAGCTGCCCCGTAGCCATTTCACAACTAGTTGACCATTAATAGATCCTATGTGGAGCTCCCATCCTTTCAGAATGGGTCACTGGCGGGTAAGCTGCCTACGGCATGCCAGCCCATTATACAATTCCACTCATCTGTTTTCCTGCCTGCGAAAGGCCCATATAATCACAGAATGATTACAACATGGAAAGGGGCCAGTTTGTCTGTGCCAACTCTCCCTTTGTGCAGCAAACTGACTCCCACTCCCCTAACCTTCGGGTGTCGACAGATCTTTTCTTAATTCTGTAAATGTCCTATGCCCTTTTAAAAGCTACATTTGAACCTGCCTCCACCATGCTCTCAGTCAGTGCATTCCAGATTCTAACCACTGACAGAAGCATTAAATGTTGCCTCTTTAGTCAATGATCCTCTGTTCTTAGTGCACGATCTTCTGGCCTCATTACACTCGCGCTAAAGCGTAACAAGGCCGGTGAATAGCAGGAGAGGCGAAAAACAAGATCCGCACCGGCCAGCAAACATTTTGCCATGCAATCGGCCCGCTCCCATGGGTAAAATCAGGATCTCGCTGTAACGTGGCGCGAAACCAATTATCACCACTTAAGTCGCATTTCCATTCAATCAACAAGAGTGACCCCATATCCAACAGCCTCCCGTCATTCATCGGCCTCCCCAGCAATGCTCACTCTGGCACCTGATTAGTACTCCTGTTGAAAAAGGTGAACCTGACAGAAGGACTTCTGTGGGGAGCCGAGGAGGTAAGTCGCCATCTTTGCTCACAGGCAAAGAGCCCTGGGGTGCTGGGATTGCAACCCCAGTGCTTGATGGGGGATGGGGGACCTTCAGCAGGGGTGGGCACTATTGAAGGGTGGAGGGCGGGGAGGCTCTGGGGACAACTGCGGTACCAGTCGCTCGAAGACCACCATGCCAACCCCTGCATCCCAGCCCCATTCCAGGGGCAACCCTTGACCCTGCCCGTCTGTCCCACCAATCATCCATAACCTCCACGACTGCTGAGGATTCTGGCTATGCGGCTGCTAATAGGGAATTGGCAATCGTGGTTAAATGAGCACTTGACACACGCCAGGTGGATTCCCGTGGATGGCGGGCCATGTAGTATGTGGGAGTCATTGCCTCGCATTCCAATCGCACTTTGATGCCTGGACACTGCGGGAGGCAGCACCACACACACAGCAGCCAACATTGGACACCCAGGGGATGGGACCCCATCCCGGAGACATGTTCACGGCTGAAGGCTGTGTGGATGCCACAGACATGGGGATATACCTGGAGAGATGGGCAAACGGTCCGGGGTCAGACCGCATTGCAGAAGAAAGTGACAGAAGCATTATAATGGTTGTGTAAAAAGTTGTTTAATATGCTGTACAATACCCTATTCCTGATAGTGCCGTCCCCCCAAACCCCCCCAGCACCCAACTCCACCCAATGCCCGCCCCCTACCTAATTCCCCCCCCCCCCCCAACCCCTTCACCACCACACTCTGGTGCCCTCAGTGATCCTCAACGTGCCTGGCCCTCCCAGCTCTACCACCACGTCTTGGTGTTCACCGAGGATGCAAAACTGAGGTGAAGGCAACCAGCTCCTTACCTCATCCCATGGGCCTCGATGCCCCTGGCGAGCATCCTCTGGTTGTGGGGCTGAGACTGATCGAGGGTGGTAGAGGTGAGCTGCGGAAGTTGGTGGGAGGGCTGGTCGGCGGTGGTATCGACAGCCCGCGAACGGCCAGGTGAGCAGGGGTCCTGGGGTGCATTCCAAGATGGCAGCGCCGAAGATGGCGGCGCCCACGGGGCGCATATGGCGGATGACATTCAAGATGGCGACGCCCACAGGCCGCACGTGGCGGGCGGCAGCGAAGATGGCGGCGCCCCTGGATCGCATGTGGGAGGTGTAGCGATGCTGGGCCTGCAAATGGCAGCGACCGATCGGGCCTGGCAAATGGAGACCAAGTGGCCCTTCTTACCACACCCATTGCAGGTCGCGCTCCGTGCTGGGCAGCGTTGTCTGGGGTGCTGTTCTGTCCACAAAAATAGCATTTAGGGCCTCCGGAGGTCGCTGGCTGCCGCGTGGCGCAGGCTTGTGGTGTACCCGGGTCGGGTGATGGTGGGGCCCATGTCGCCCACGAGGGTGCCGTGCAGTCAGAGGTGTAGGACTCCAGATTGCGGGAAGGTAGCGAGTTGTACAGTCTCTGTAAGGTCGAGTGTACCCCCTTCTAATAATCGCTGACGGATGTAATTGGATTTACTGCCCGTGACATAGGCATCTCTGACAGGCAGTTCAGTGTGTTGGACTGCCGACACAGCCTGGCAATTACAGTTTCTACCAAGTATCCGCAAGGCAAGCAGTAAATCATCCTCAGACTTCCCCGGGTGTTGCCATCTCGTGGCCAGGAGGTGCCTGGCAAACACCTGGTTAACAGTCTTGATGTACTGTCAGGACAGCCATCGCTTCCATGTAAGTGGGAGCGTCCCGAATGAGGGGGGAGACTTGTGGGCTCACCCATGAGTAGAGTACCTGGAGCTTCTGTGGGTCTGAGAGGGCTTCTGTGGATGCTCCGAGGTATCCTTCAAAGCAGGCTAGCCAGTGCTCGAAGGTGGCTGTGGCATCGGCTGCGTGAGGGTCCAGCTCCAGGCGATCCGGCTTGATTAAGACGTTCGTGTTTAAAATTCCAGCACAATAAATTGATGCACCATCAATGACCACAAGACGAAATGGTGAACAATTGAGGCTTTATTGCGCTAGATGTTAAGCCTCCTGCAGCTGGAACCAGAATGGAGTCAGTGCAGGAGAGAGCACACTTTTATACACAGAGCCTGCTGTGTGGAGCCAGCAGGCTGGGATTTACTGTATTGACTGTAGTACAGTTGCAGTACCGTAATACACGTAGTGTATAACCAGTGGTGTTTACCACAGGTATAAGGGCAGCTTTATCCCACAAAGTGGTAGATGGTTCACAACGCTCAACAATCTTTGCCTCAAGGGTCATTTCTGAAGCAGGACAAAACTTTACCCAAATTGAGAAGGAAGGCTTAACGATTATATTCGATGTGAAGAAATTCCAATGATATGGAACGGTCAACGTTTCAACATAATGACTGACCACAAACCATTACTGGGCCCTTTAAGGGACAATAAGCCCATACCATCCTTAGTCTTGGCGAGGGTACAGCTTTGGGCCTTGTTTTTGGCAGCTTACAACTATGCTTTTCAGCACAGGCCTGGGATGCAGATTACTGATGTGAATGCATTAAGTTGCCTACCTCTACCCAAGAGCATTCCGCCACCACTGTAACCCAGGAGATCATTCTAGCTTTAAATTTCCTGGACAATCTGCCAGTGTCCGTGGGACTCATCCGCAACTGGACCTAAAGAAACCCGATTCTTTCAAAGGACAAATGAATGATACAGCCTGGGGGACTTTAGGGAAGTCCGATCAGCTGAGGCTCAACTTCATTTGTCAGGACGAGTTGACATGCGAGGACGACGTGATGCTGTGGGGATCACGGGTGGTCGTCCCATTTCAGGCTGGTGTCCCCTCCTTCAAGAGCTACAGAGGTCCACACCAACATCACCATATTTGTCTGCTCTAGGTGGCCACTATATTTGGTGGCCAGGCATAGATAAAGCCATTGAAGAACTAGTACAACAGTGCCACCCTTGCCAAATGCAACAATCGTTGCCACCTTCAGCCACCCTTTACCCTTGGGAATGGCCAGGTCACCTGTGGACCAGGGTCCATGTTGATTATGTGGGCCCATTTATGGGCAAGATATTTTGATGCTGGTGGATGCCCACTCCAAGCGGCTATCGATTCAAGAGATGGGGACTACAACCAGGGTAGATGCCTTGCGCCGAATGTTTGTCATTCATGGGCTTCTCGAGTCGATCCTTTCGGACAATGGCACCCTCTTCACCAGCAATGATTTTCAAGTTTCTGTTTGACCAAATGTCATGCACCACACGAGGACAGCCTCCTACTACCCAACGTCGAACGGCCTGGCCGAGAGGGCGATCCAAACTTTTAAGAATGCCATGAAAAAACAATCTGATAAGCCACTTCACCAGAGGTTGGCCATTTTCCGTTGTTGTACAATTCAACCCGTCATTCAATCTTGGGGGTCACACCAACTCACCTGTTTATGAGCCGTTGGTTGAGAATCTGATTGGATCTTGTGTTTCCAATCTTGGTGGTGGGTGGAGGCGCAGGGGGCATGTCAGGCCACCCAGAAGAGTCAGTGGTCAATGTAGATGGCAACAGATAGAAGGGCCGGTTTTGGTCCGCAATTTTGCTTCTGGTTCTCTTTGGTTATAAGGACAGGTTATGGTCCAGTGAGGGATGGTGGTCAATGTGAATGAGTAGACTGTCAGAAAGCGACCACTTGAGGAGTCAAGGCCTGGTGGCCTTCAACTTGGAGTCGACAAGTCCAGTTAGGTTTGTGAACACTTCTGTAATTCTGTCCAATCAAGGGGAGCCAGGGACTTCTATTTCTGTTCAGCCAACTGCACTTGTCGTGGCCGAAGAAGCCACTTTGTCTGCCATTAAAGTGGTGCCTCGTGTTTTCCACTCGATCGCCAAGATGAATGTCGAGCCTGTAACAGGGCTATGGAAGTCTGGGGGACCTGGAAGTCTCTGTGCCGACTGAATTACTGATGGACTCTTATCCATGTTGTCTCGGTTAACATTTGTAACTTCTGTCTCCTCTTTTGGGGCCATTGTAATAAGGGACATAAAGAGGGAGCATGGCCCCTTTATGTGGACGGGCACCACGCATCATGTGACCTACTCGGGGCCAATCACATGGAAGCGTGTGAACCCAGGCCAATGGACAGATGCGCGGGGTCTTGGAAGCAGGACCATGGGTAGTGTGGACCAGGGAACTGCAGTGTTAAGTCCTGTTGTATAGTGTTCTGTGTCTCTTACTTGACTGCCTTTGCCTTTCATCAACAGACCCCTTTGTAGGGGAATCCTCCAGTGTTTGTCTCGAGCCGTCACACAAGTCATACCAACTTGCAAAAGATTTCCCCAACATGGGGAATTTATACTCCCCGGGCTGTGCATCCTTTGTCAACAACAAACATGACCATCTCCAGGATCGTGCCACGCCCTTGTTAAACATTTGATGAATGCTTTGTATATCCTGGTAGAAAACTAATTTCATTGGCAACAGCTGCAACCTAGCACCTGGGTGAACCATCAACACAGAGGCTCTGAGTATTGTCCAAATCCCCCTTTTCTAAACTATAACTCATTCTTTTCCACAACTTTATTTGTACATATTTGAAATAAATATTGTCCTGTAACCACTAAATATTCTGCTATCCTGTAAATACATCATTGTGCTATTGCAACTATTTGACATCTCCAAATGATGCAAGTTCACCCAATGTATACACACTCACACACTCTCACACATAGATACATTCTCACTCGCCAGGCGTGTCAACAATCTCCAATTTATAGCAAAAGAGATCCCTCGATCATGATCTCGGGAAAGGGCTCCGAAATATAAAAATTTATGGCAGGCATTGATCAACTCTGCATTCTCTTCAGTCCCTGATGAATCATGTAACAATTTGGGAAAAGTGGGTGCAGAAGAGTTGTACCAAAGGATAACATAATGGCAGTAGATAAAAGGGATGCAACTAACAAGAAGGCAATAATAGAATCTACATTTAAAAAAATAACAGATTAATCACGCTAACAGATTGGCCTACAATGTGGGAGAGAGGTAGAGAAAAATACGCAGACAAATTTGGGAATTGAGGAAAAAACATAGAATAACAATCATGGGAAATTTCACCTACCCTGCTCGTAATTCCACAGAAACAATTTGTAAAAGAGAATTGAGTTCCTAGAATGAGTACAGGACTCTGCTCTAACCCAATATGTATAAGCAGCTCAACAAGAGAAGTTACACCATTAGATCTAGTAATGGGGGATGAACCACAGTGAATAAGAAAAGTTAAAGTAGGGGAACATCTAGGCAATAATGATCATAATGTAATATGCTTTAAGCATATTACAGAGCAGGGCATAAGTATGAAGGTTAATAGATTGGAGAAAAGCTGATTTTGAGGAGTTGAGAAGAGAACTCGAGAAAATAAAATGGACAACAATAACGTCAAACAATAATGGAGAACAACTATGAAAATTATTTAAAATAGTATTCAAAAAAGTGTAGGGAAAATATATTTTATTAAAAGGAAAGAATGAACTAAACATAAGTGAGATTTAATGGATTAATAAAAGCTTAAGGGAGCATTTAAAGATGTGGGAAGAGACATACATGAAGTACATAGACAGCAGAGGAATGCATAAGAAAAGAAACCAAGAAGAGATTGGGAGATAAGTCGTAACAGTCTCTAATACCCTCCAAGTCCCCACTCAATGACCTATCAAATCAGTTCGCTCAGTTGGCTGGACAGCAGGTTTGTGATGTGGAGCGACGCCAAAAGTATGGGTTCAATTCTCGTACCGGCTTTTCAACCTTGCCCCTCACCTGAGGTGTGGTGACCCTCAGATTAAATCACCACCAGTCAGCTCTCAAAGGGGAGAGCAGCCTGTAGTCCTCTGGAACTGTGGCTACATTCACATTTACATACCTTCCATGCCAACGCATGCTCACACCCATCCTCTTGGCTATTTATAGACCCTCTGTCAATTTTTTGTCAACATGCCAGCTCGTGAGCCCCCAACCTCCTTATAGCCTCTATACCAACTTTATGCCAACACATAACCTCTAACCCATTACCCGTTGCCCTTATACCCTTCGTGCCAACTCATGTAGTATCCACCATGGGAAGACCTCAAGCGATATGCTGGGATGAAATCAAATAAAGCAAATATCTGTTACAGGCTTCACTACATATAAACAACCCTCTCCTTTATGAAAACACATTTAAATTCTCTCGAGTACGTAATCCCTTATAAAACACAGTTTTTGTTCATAACTGCACAACAAAGGAGCCTAATCCATTCATACCCTTTTTGAGCTGTCAACCAAACTGTGAACTTACAGCTCCTCTCTGTGATATTGATAGGTTGTGGAAAGCAGTCAAGTATTAATAATGCTACAATGATAGAACTTAGTGTTATGCCAACCAACAGCTATTGCAATTACCGGAATAGATTTTTACAAATCTCACAAATGCAAATAGGTAGTTTTTCTTCTTCAATTTTTAAAGGGCCTGGTTTTTAAATGGCTTGACAATTTGACAGTTCTACATACCTTATCCTTCCTACAAGAGCATTTACTTCTGCTTTAAAATGTTGTAACTCCCACACTAAGGGACAAGGCCTTAGCTACTGTGAAAATGGGGCCTGTTTGAAATCAGAGCTCAGATCAAATGGCCCTACTGATTTTGGGATCGCCGCATGTAGTTTCACTGCACTTAAAGTCATGCAATGACAATCTTTATGTCCACCTGAGAGGGCCGATGCTGCCTTAGTTCAATATTAATCTGAAAGACAGCAGCTCTGACAATACAGCATTTCCTCAGTACTACACTGAATTCATTGTCCATTTTGATCTTCTTCCCAGTATCATTTTGTACACCATGAAGTATTTTTTGATAAAATCTTGGCCCTGGATCAATTGACGTTCAGCCATCTATCACTTAGATACATCTACAGTTTACCTGATGGAGACAATTCTGGCTAAGATATTTCAGTTATATTTCAGGTTATATTTCAAAACTGTCTGATACACTTCTTTTAGGAATTGATGAGAAATAATTGAAAGGATCTGAAACCTATTTCTATGGCTTGAACTACAATCCTTTTATCTATATTTCAAGCAATCTACACAGTTAGAAATTAATGTTTGTCTGATACTGTGCCAAGCTTCAGATTTGTACTTTACATGGTCCTTACACTTTTTGAAATGACTGCCAAACTGTTCTACAAACTGGCAAATAGTTGTCATCAGGAGGCTGTCTGAATCTCGATAAATGGGACAGTGGGTACAACAGATTTTAGCAGACAACATTGTGGCTGGGTGACCCAGTGGTCTAAGCAATCGATTTTAGCAAATAAAATGTTCGTTTATCACCTTGTCACCCTTTGGGCAGATGAAAAGGTGCAATAGAGACAAATAAATGAGCACAACATGAATAGTAAGAAAAAGAGAAACTAACAGGCAATAATTGATGATCTTTTCTACCTTGGGAAAGTTTCTCCTACCCAGACTGGCATTAACTTCAGTTTCTCCTCTCCCAGGCTGGCATTAACAGTTCCATGGGTGATGTTTATCTCCCTACATGTTGGCCGCTGACTTCTTTCCACCTGCACCGTTGCAATTTCTGTTAATTAGAGTATTAGATCAAAGGTAGACTTTTATGGTGTTGTTTAAAAGGGTTGTAAGCCTGCAGGATGGATCGATTTTATAATTCAATAAAGGAGGACCAAGGAACTGGTGAGAAAAAGGCATATGAGAGTAGTGGTCTTATGGTCAGGAATGAGAACCAAAACATTGATTGTAAAAGCCTCCACAGTATGTAAACAGGAAGAGTTTAAGAAAAGAAAACATGGGCTCATTGGAGGCAGAAAGATTTGAAATTATAACGGGGAATAAGGAAGCAGCAGAGACATTGAAAAACTAATTTGTTTCTCTCTTCACAGTTGGAGACAAACAATAATCCAGAAATAATGAGGAACCGAGGATCTAGCAAAACTGAAACTTAAAGAAATCAGTTTAAGTAAAGAAACAGCACTCGATAAATTAATGCGACTCAGTGGTGATAATTTCCTCGGACCTGACGACCTCCACCCAAGGGTTTTAAAAGAGGTGGTTGGTGAGAAAGTGCATGCATTGCTTTTGTTATTCCAGAGTTTCTTAGTTGTAAAAGAATTCCCAATGATTGGAAGGTAGCAAACATAGTCCCATTATTTAGAAAGAAGGAAGAGAGAATAGGAGGAACCATGGAACCAGCATCAGTCTTGGGAAAATACTATAATCTATTTTTAAGGATGTGGTAACAGGGTACTTAAAAATTATAATATTATTCAGCAGAGTCAACAGATTTATGAAAGGGAAATCGTGTTTGACAAATTGGTTAGAATTTTTGAGGATGAAATGAATGAACTGGTTGTGTCGTGTGTGTAGTGTTTGTGGTGCCTAGCTCTTTAAGACAGTACAGCCGAAAAGGTCACCTGACTTGAGGGACCAATGGGAATCAAGAATGAGTGAATACTCCAAACAGTGGAGTCCTCTCTTGGGCAGAATACATCTAGCAACCAACATCATCAGCATGTTAGTACTTGGAGCTGTGCTCCAAGGTAGCTTAGTGCTGCAAACCTACTATGTTACTCTTTATTAATAAATACCTTCATGCTGCTAACAAAGTCTGAATCTCTTGACAATGGCAGAAGTGTGCCACACTACATGACACTCTGGATGGAGTGTATTTGGAATTTCAGAATGGTTTTGATAATAATCTTCTTTTAATTGTCACAAGTAGGCTTACAATGTGAGTTACTGTGGGAATCCCCGAGTCTCCACATTCCGGCGCCTGTTCAGTCACAGAGGGAAAATTGAGAATGTCCAAATTACCTAACAGCACATCTTTCGGTCCATGTGGGAGGAAACCGGAGCTCCCGAAGGGAACCCTCGCAGACACGAGGAGAACATACAGACTCCGCACAGACAGTGACCTAAGCCGGAATCGAATCTGGGACACTGGCGCTGTGAAGCAACAGTGCTAACCACTGTGCTACCGTGCCACAGAGGTAATTACACAAAATTAGCATTTCATGACATTGCGTATTGTGTATTGGGATGGATTGAAGATTGGTCACTGCATAGAAAACAGAGAGTAAGAATAAACTAGTCATTTTCCAGGGAGGGGGGCGCGTAGTGGTATTTTTACTGGACTGAAGGGGGAGGGTCCTGAGATGAGATCCTTTTAAACTAAATAGCTAGAATAACACAAGAATAGTTCTACATAAGTTAGTTTAAGGATTGAGCTTAATCATAGAAAGTATATCCAGTGATCATTATTAACCATTAAACATGTATTTTTAGAACATAGCCGTGGAATGCCCTACCTGCTACAGTAGTGAACTCGCCAACATTGAGGGCATTTAAAAGTTTATTGGATAAACATATGGATGATAATGGCATAGTGTAGGTTAGATGGCTTTTGTTTCGGTGCAACATCGTGGGCCGAAGGGCCTGTACTGCGCTGTGTTGTTCTATGTTCTATGTTCTATAGCAGTAATAAACATTTAAACTCTTGCGACAAGCAGTGGCCACAATGCATGATGGGATTTAAGCTAGCTAACTTACCCATGTTTTTCAGACAAATGGGGATTAGGCAGAAATACTGTGGTCAGCAATAACACGGTCAGCTCAGTAAATCGTTCTTATCAGTGCTCCCAATATCCTGTCTTAGACAATCCATGGTGTAAAGAGGAACCAACTTTGGCATCCTGCCCTTAGATGAACAATGAGATGGGCAGGAACTGACTGTGTAGGATGGTAATGTCAGAAAAACAACTTTATAAGAGACACAGGATCCTAGTAAACAACAGGTGGCAGGATGGGATTAAATCATGAGCTGATCACAAGTCATCATGTTGCTCAAAGTAAATGTTACTGGTCAATATAAAATTAACAGCTACAAGGATTGGATCAAGTCCAACTGGGTGGGCTATTGATTTTTGGGAACTCTATAATTGGTGTGTTTTTACCAGTGTCAGACAGAGTGATTTTGGCATTTATCCAGATCTCTCTCCCATGTACATGGACCAAGCTCTTAACCAGGTTGATGTGTGTCTGCAGATCTGTGTGTTCAGCTGAGCTGTAAATAAGAGGGAGGAACCCCAAGTAAAAGCTAGCTCAATACTCAGGCCTTGGAAACGCTCCTACATGGACTAGCAACCCAGAGACCACGGTAATGCTCTGGGGTCCCATGTTCAAATCCCATCATGGCAGATGGGGATATTTGAATTAAATAAAAATCTGCAATTAAAAGTGACCATGAAACCATTGCCAATTGTCGTAAAATTTTGTAAGACGTCACCTGAGGCCCTCCACCGATGCTCCACCCGCGATGGGCTGAGTCCCCAACGGCGTGGGATGCGTGTCATCTCACATTTCGGGGACCTCGCGTGGTGGTTGTGGACTGTGTCCAGTGTCGCCACAGTCGGGGGGGGGGGAGCCGTTCCGCTGGCACGGTGGGCTTCAGCGGGGGCTGGGGGGACTGGTGGGGGTGGTGGTTCGGAGGTGGCCAGCGGGGTTACAGGGGGACAGCTTTTGGCAGGCCGGGTCCGCACGTGGCCAGCGCCATGTTGTACAGCGCGGCCGCCGCCGTGCGCACATGCGGCCACGGACCCAGCCATTCTGCGTCCAAACCCAATAAGTTGATACAGTTCCATTGCTATAATAAAAATAATTGCACGTAACGGTTTGAATTTAACAGTCGCAGTGATGGCTCTATCCACATGTATGGAAAGCCAATGGTAACAACACTGTCGACATTCTCCACAGCGCTGATGGGTTTTAAGTGCCAATCAGGGGAGTGGGATGTCATCGACATTCCTGTGTCTTTAAAGGCAATGATCCCACCTCCAAGAGCTGCTAACCAATCAGGGAGCTCTTCAATCCCAGCAGCACTACTGGTAATGGTGGCCACTGCTAGCACCGCAGAAGGCCTGAAGCAGTGGACATGAAGGAGGTCCCAAATGTAAGGTGAGTCCGGCCAGCTCACCAGGACCTGTCAGACAGGCCCCGGCAACAGCCAGGTGGTTGTGGAGGGCAGGGCCGCCTTGTCACTGAGCGGAACCACTGCGGGCCAGTGGGTGCCCGGTCAGGAAGGCCCCCCTTCCTGAATCTACAGGGAGGCAGGGGTACACCTCCAGCCACTCGATGAGGTGCATGGTGCCACAATGTTGATCTAGTACCAGCAGCCGCAAGTTGAGACCTTTTAAGTGGCCCATTTAGTTCAATTGGTTTTTGGGCACAAAGAATTTTTCACAGCTGACTTGATGGAGGGAAGTCTGGAAGTTGATGAGCTCTTTATTCCGCTGCCTTCCCACCTGATTATATGAGACTTCCTGTTTGTGGGATGATGGTGGGGGAGGGGGGTGGTGGTGGGGGGAGATGAAGAGAATTAAATTCTGCTCAATATTTTGGGTCAATGGCGTTTGCTCAGAACTGTAAGAGAAGAGATGAACAGCATACCTCTCTGTGCTTCTTCAAGTATGTGGATTTAGAAGTGCTTTAATTTAATAAGGCCTGATGCAAATCAATAAGTGGCTTTATTTTATCGATATCTTTAAAATTACAGAGTAACAGGCAAAGCAAATCCAGCTTTCTTTGCTTAACAGTGCGCTTGTCTTGGGAAAAGAAATTGAGCAAAATTGCATTGTGCAAAAATCTTATCTATGGGCTGATTCATCTATTATTGCTTAAGCAACCAACTGCAATAGATGCTGACCTGGATTTTAGCTTTCAGCATGAGACCTGTACCGAATAATCTCCTTGGTTTGCAACCTAGCTGGTTGCTAAAGCCTCTTCTTATGCTACATTCAGAGCACTGGCACAAACTGGAAGGCTGAGGCGTCTGGTTCATTCCACTTTCAGGTATTTGTGAGTCGATACATCAAAGAAACTTACTGCCGCCATTACCCACAACATATTCTTAGTAGACCCCTGGGATCCTCATCAGCAAATGAAAGTGCGTAATGGAATCTCGAAACAAGCTTTCATTGTCTGGAGTACCTCATCTGAATCCTGACGTACAATTCCCAGCTCTGTTGTTCTGTAAATTGAATTAATTGATAGCCGCACTTAACAGGAGCAGTACGTTTCACACAAAATTGTCATCAGGCCCTCCTTCTTCTCGGTACAACAGCCAGCAATTTTGAAATGACGCCAGCAAAGTGAAAAATGCTCAGCACAGCAATGTCTTTTAAAACCTCTCTTGTCATGAGACCATTCAGCACTCAGGTTGTATTCTGGAGATTTGAGCCCATAATCTAGGGCTATCACGCCTGCGCAGTCTAAGGGAGTGCGGCACTGTTGGAGGTGTTGTGTTTCGGATGAGGCGATAAATGCGACAGGGGTGATGGTGGTGTAATGGTAATGGCATTGGACTTTTAATCCAGAAATCCTGTTGGGATACGGGTTCAGAAGGCGGCCATTTGGCCTATTGAGTTACACTCACCCTCCAAAAGAGAACCAATTCCCCCATCTATCCCTGTAATCCACCTAAACTGCACATCTTTGGACACTAAGGGATAATTTTTGTATGACCAATCTGCCTAACCTGCACATCTTTGGACTGTGGGAGGAAACCAGAGCACCTGGAGGAAATCCACGAAGACACGAGAGAATGTGCAAACTCCACAGAGACAGTCACCCGAGGCTGGAATTGAAGCCGGGACCCTGGTGTTGTGAAGTTTTAATTCAATTAATTAATACATTCTGAAATTGGTAGCTGGTCTCAGTAATGGCGACCATGAAACCATAATCGATGATTGTTGTTAAAACACATCTGGTTCACTAACGTCCTTAAGGAAGGAAACCTGCTCAGGCCTGCATGTGCCTCCAGACCTCTCGCATTGCGGTTAACTCTTAACTGCCCTTAAGGGCAATTAGGGATGGGCTATAAATGCTGGCCTTGGTTGTGGTGCCCATATCCCATGAACAAATTAATGACCACCCGTGATAGGCTTGCCAACTGTGATTAAATGTATTTGTGGAGTTTTCATCACATGGCTTACCCCCATGCCCCAGCCACTAGTCAGCCCACACATCCATCTTTCTGATGCGCCGCCTTCCTACGCCAACTGGAAAGTAAAAAGATTCATCACCCAATTGGATGATGCTCGACTGTCAGCCAAACAGCCTCCCCCTGACCCCTCCCCTCCGGTTAAGAGAAATGTTCAAATAGAATGACAAACAAACACCAATCCGTTTTAACGTCCCAATGATTTCTCTCCAGGGTTGCACACCGCAATGTCCTAGAGATTGATCTTCAATTCCTGGAGACTCCAGGCCAATTCTGGAGGGTTAGCAAAGCCTGATTTTAAAAAAATATGTTTATGGGATGTGATTCTATCGGCAGCACGGTGACACAGTGGTAGCACTCACAGAGACAGGGTCCCGGGTTCTATTCCGGCCGTGGGAAACTGTCTGTGGGGAGTTTGCACGTTCTCCCCGTGCCTGTGTGGGTTTCCTCCAGTTTCCACACACAGTCCAAAGATGTGCAGGTTAGGAGGATTGGCAATGCTAAATTGCCCCTTCAGATGGGGTTGCAGAAATAGGGTGGGGGATTTGGTCAAGGTTGATGTGTTAGGCAGGTTGGTTCGGTGTGGACTGCACTTGATGCAGCGATGCGAGTAACAGACCTCTAACACTGTAGAAGATCCAACACGGTTTTATTGAACGATAGAACTAACATACATATTTAACTGTGGGTAAACACAATACTGAACTGACTGGAGACCTTGTACTAGCCTGACCAGACTTACTAGCTACCGCATGGTGTTTGCACTGTGCTAGCTCGTGGATTCTGACTGTCTCAGTGGCTGGGTCCAGAGGGAGCGGGAAACCTCGTGCCCTCTGGCTTTATAGTGGTGTCCTGTCTGGTGATTGGCTGCACTGTGCTGTGTGCTTACTGGTCATCCTGTGTGTCAATCACTGCCTGTCTGCATCTCATTATATACATGAGTGGATATTATGACATCGCCCCCCCTTTTTAAAAAAAAATAAATACGAAGGTGTGGATGCTTATAAATATATACCTGACTATATACAGAAAGATGTCTAAATGAACATATATACATAGGAAGGTTGCGATAGTGCAGATACATGGCAAATGAAACGATATTTACAGAGGTCCAATTGGTGAAATCACAAAAATGTACAAAAGCTCAGTCTATAGATTTAGTCTTTGTGGTGGGCGCCGAATTCTAGTTGATCGCCGCAGAGGCGGATTAGGAGCTGCCTGCGCTTGGAGAGACGGGATCGCTGGCATCGCGGTGGGCGTGTGGACCGGCAGGATTGCTGGTAGATCGGTGGCCTCATGGTAGGGTACGTCCGGAGGAAGCATCGTAGGCGGCGGGGCACACCGGTCAGGTAGTGGGCATGGAACTCTTCGCTGTGCCCGTCTGTTGCACCGTAGCAGGGAGCCATCAGCCATGCAGACAAGGAATGATCTTGGGGCCACTTGTTTGAGCACAACAGCTGTTGCTGACCAGCCGCCCCCAGGCAACTGTACGTGAACATGATCAGTTAGGGCCAGCTCGGGCAGATCCGTGGTATGGGCAACGTACGTGGCTTTCTGTTGGGCCCGTGACTGCTGCACTTTCTGTAGGACCTTGAGGTGGTCAAGGTCGGGAACGTGGATGGCTGGAACTGTGGTCCTCAGAGTGCGATTCATGAGCATCTGGGCTGGAGACAATCCAGTGGGGTCGCCCTGTATGCCAGCATCGCCAGGTTAAAATCGGAGCCTGAATCTGCAGCTTTGCACAGCAGCCGCTTTACATGTGGACCCCTTTTTCGGCCTTCCCGTCTGACTGAGGGTAGTGGGGACTGGAGGTAACGTGACGGAAGTTGTAAGATTGTGTGAAGTCAGTCCATTCCTGGCTGTAAAAGCAAGGACCGTTGTCGCTCATTACCGTGAGTGGTATCCCATGCCTGGCGAACATTTCTTTGCAGGCTTTGATTACCGCCTTCGACGTGAGGTCGGACAGTTTCACTACTTCTGGGTAACTGGAGTAGTAGTTGACCAGGAGCATGTAGTCACACCCCTTGGGTGTGGAAAAGGTCTACACCTACTTTGGACCCCGGAGAGGTCACGATCTCACGCTGCTGCAACGTTTCTTTGGGTTGAGCTGGCTGAAACTTCTGACAGGTAGGGCAGTTGAGGACTTTGTCAGCAATGTCCTGGCTGATGCCCGGTCAATAGACCGCCTCCCGAGCTCTGCGTCGGCATTTCCCGACCCCAAGGTGACCCTCATGGAGTTGTTCCAGCTCCATAGCACGCATACTCTGAGGAATTATGATTCTGTCGAGTTTCAGAAGGATTACCTCCACCACCGTCAGGTCATCTTTTACGTTATAGAACTGGGGACATTGTCCCTTCTGCCAGCCATTGCTGAGGGGCTGCAGCATGCGCTGCAGCAGAGGATCCTTGGCTGTCTCCTCACGAATTTGGACCACCCATTCGTCGGAGGCCTGAAGGTTCGAGGCACACAACTGCACTTGGACTTCTATGTGGCAGATGAAGTCACTTTGTTCATGCATTGTGGTAATGGACCTGGATAGGGCATCTGCAACGATCAGCTCTTTACCTGGCGTGTAGACCAGTTCGAAGTTGTAGCGGCGTAGCTTTAGAAGAATACGCTGTAACCGAGGTGTCATGTCGTTTAAATCCTTCTGGATTCTGTGGACTAGAGCCTGTATTCCGTCTCTACCTTGAATTTCAGCAGGCCATAAACATAGTCATGGAACTTGACTATCCCTGTTAGGAGGCCCAGACACTCCTTCTCAATCTGAGCGTACCGTTGCTCAGTGGGCGTCATGGCCCTGGAGGCATACGCTACTGGAGCCCAGGACGTGGAGCACCGCCCCAATGCCGTCCTGGCTTGCATCAGTTCATATCTTGGTTTCCTTGGTTGGGTCGAAGAACGCTAGGACCGGGGCTGTCGTGAGTTTTGCTTTCAGCTCGAGCCATTCCTCTTCATGCATGGGCAGCCACTGGAATTCCGTCGACTTTTTGACGAGATGGCGGAGGGCCGTGGTGTGGGATGCCATATTGGGAATGAATTTCCCGAGGAAGTTGACCATTCCGAGCAAGCAGAGGACCGCCTTTTTGTCCTCCGGGGTCTTCATGGCGTTGATCGGCGAGACCTTGGCGGTGTCTGACCGTACGCCCTGCTGTGAGATGTGGTCACCTAGGAATTTGATCTCCGATTGACCAAATGAGCACTTGGCCCTGTTGAGCTGAAGACCATGTTCATGGATTCTTTGGAATACCTGCAATTTGTTCCTGGGGCGTTGTGGATCAGATAATGACATTGCACCCACTTGATGTCCTCCATCATCTGCTCCATGATGCGGTGAAATACTTCGGAGGCAGATATGATGCCAAAAGGCATCCGGGTGTAGCAGTAGCGGCCGAACGGGGTGTTGAACGTGCACAGCTTGCGACTGGATGCGTCCAGTTGTATTTGCCAAAAACCCTTGGAGGCGTCGAGCTTAGTAAAGAGTTTGGCATGAGCCATCTCACTGGTCAACTCTTCTCGTTTTGGTATCGGGTATTGCTCCCTCATGATGTTGCGGTTTAGATCCTTCGGGTCAATGCAAATGCGAAGCTACCCTGACGGCTTCTTGACGCAGACCATGGAGCTGACCCAGTCTGTTGGCTCTGTAACCTTTGATATGATGCCCTGGTCTTGGATGTCCTGTAATTGCTTCTTCAGATGATCCTTGAGAGGCGCCGGCACCCGGCGAGGTGCATGAATTACAGGGGTGGCGTTCGGCTTGAGCAAGATTTTGTATATGTATGGGATCATGCCCATTCCGTCGAACATGCTGTGGTACTGCGTGATGATGTCATCTATGTCGGCTTGCAAGTTTCCATTGCACGAAGCCATCGCCGGTGATGATGACATGGTGTGGAGGCCAGCTTCGCAGTTTCTGCCACCCTAATGTGGGAGTAACGATTCTTAGCATGCTCATGGACAACGCACATCTTGATAGCGACAGAGGGGGTCAACTGTTTGACTGTCAGGAGCTGCTGCCGAAGGGAGTTGGAGTGGACCCCGAAAACGATCTGATCCCGGATCATGGAATCAGCCGTCGAGTCATAGTTACATGACTGCATCAGGATGCGGAGATGGGTGACGAAGGACTGAAAAGGTTCATCCTTACCCTGAAGCTTCTGCTGGGAAACGTACCGTTCAAAGCTCTCATTCACCTCAATATCGCAGTGGCTGTCAAACTTCAGCAGGACTGTTTTGAATTTTGTTTTGTCTTCGACGTCAGCGAATGTGAGGGAGTTGTAGATGTGGATGGCGTGGTGCCCCGCAGTGGAGAGAAATAGTGCGATCTTCCTGGCATCCGATGCTGCTTCGAGGTCGGAGGCCTCGATGTACCAGAGGAACTTTTGCTTGAAGAGCTTCCAATTGGCGCCGAGGTTGCCGGAGATGCGGAGCTGCAGAGGAGGCTGGATGTTTTCCATGTCACCAGATGTCTGCTTGCTGGTCAATGCTGATTCATTCGAGGTAGGTCCGTCAATTTTCAGTATCACTCCGTGGTACCATGATGTGTTAGGCAGGTCGGTTCGGTGTGGACTGCACTTGATGCAGCGATGCGAGTAACAGACCTCTAACACTGTAGAAGATCCAACACAGTTTTATTGAACGATAGAACTAACATACATATTTAACTGTGGGTCGACACTATACTGAACTGACTGGAGACCTTGTACTAGCCTGACCAGACTTACTAGCTACCACATGGTGTTTGCACTGTGCTAGCTCGTGGACTCTGACTGTCTCAGTGGCTGGGTCCCGAGAGAGCGGGAAACCTAGTGCCCTCTGGCTTTATAGTGGTAGTGTCCTGTCTGGTGATTGGCTGCACTGTGCTGTGTGCTTACTGGTCATCCTGTGTGTCAATCACAGCCTGCCTGCACCTCATTATGTATATGCATGGGTATTATGACAAAGGTAGGGTGGTCTTTCGAAGGGTCGGTGCAGGTTCAATGGGCTGAATAGCCTCCTGTACTGCATGGGTTCTATGATCTATTTTGAAGAAGTGCAGGGGAGATCTTCCTGGTGATTTGGCCAATACTTATATGCCAGCCAAACTCACCAAAACAGAACATTTGGTCATTGTCACTTTGCTGTTTGTGTGACGTTTTGCAGAGGGTGGCTGTCATATTTCCTACAACAAACTCCACTTTGAATTAATACTCATTATTTGGAAAGCACTTTGGGGAACTCTGGCATTGTGAAAGGTGCCAGCGCAATGCAAGACTTTCTTTCAATGGACTGGACTTTTAAAAAACATTTAAAGTAGAACCAGGGGCGCGATTCTTCCCTACTCGGCGGGGCGGGGGGTTCCGGCGTAATGGAGTGCCAGGGAGACCTGCCAAACTATGGCTTGGTGCTGGATTGAAGGTTCTGGTGCGGAATTATTCTGCCAAATGACTTTGGTAGTCTGCTCAGGGAACCACCCAACAGGATCCACCATTTCCTTTTCCCTCAGGGTCTCTAGGGTGTTAGTTGCTGACCATTGCCTGATGGACTTGTGGTCAAAGATGTTTATCGATTAAGGTCTCCATGAGGGATAAGTGGTACTGTGCAGTCCCACTGAATGATGTGCTCCACAGTACCTTAGCCAGACTAATCCTTCACAGCACCAAGGATGGGTAGAATCTCAGCATGCAGTGATGCTTGCCACTTGCATACCAATGTGTCTATGCATAGCTTGATGCAGCTGCACTCAAAGGGTGTGGGAGACGTTGAGTACGCTTTTTCCTTTTTTGATGATGAAGAACCGCTTCAGACTCGCCTTGACTGCTTCCTACCAGTGCGGCAAGAGCTCAAAGAGCCGCTTCACGATTCTCCAACTTTTATTCATTTTGAATTCCTCACTGTTTTCTGGGCTCAACAATTTCATGGTCATCCTGCCACGCCTCTGATCTGCTTGTACGTGACAGTCGGCCAGTAGGGGGTAGTAATCAGAGACAAACACTGGCTTGACATCGGTGGGTTTGACTATGAACGCCTGGGACACCAACAGGAAGGCTATTCTGGGATGAATGGACCCATCCGGCCTCAAGCAGGCATATCTGTGCTGTGTGCCATCTTCAGGGTTACTGAAGACATACAACCGCTTGGTGTCTTTTACCACTTCCATCAGTAGTCGGAACGTGGCTTCCAGTTTGCTGTCCACCCTGCTGGATCATCCAGCCACATTGATGATGCAGTTGAAGTCACAATGACATGTCTGGATGTCACCTACTGCACTGGGAGCTGCTGCAGGAAGGTCAATCGGCCTCTTTGAGTTGGGGCATACACATCGACTAACCGGGGTAGAGCATTTTTATACCTAACATCTGCTACTAGGAGGCAATGTCCACCAAGTCCTTACCTTTGGAGATGGTGAAATTGCTCCTGCGCAGGAGAATACCCTGGCCGGAGGAATTGCTCCTGACCAGACTGATGGCCCATGGGAATGCAATGCCATTGTGACCATTGCCTGGAAGTTGTGAGGTGACATAACCCACACTCCTGTAGAAGCAGCAGGTCAGCTTTGACCTTATCACAATTCCCCAAGGTAAAAACATTGCATAGTAGACCTAATGATATGACCGTTAATCAAGGCAATTTTTAAACTCGTAATAACTGTGAACTCTGACAATAGCCATTGCCTGTGATAGATCTGCCCCTCAGGTACTCTCCTGCATACTTCCAGTGTTCATGAGAAGTCTCACTGTTGTTAGCCTGAGAAAGATGTATTGGTATTATTCCCCACTAGTATTATTTTACCTGGGTGACAATAGAGGGGGATTGCGGAGCAAGAGTCACGTCAATACCAAGGTTTGGGTTGTCCTCCATTAGGGTGGTCTTTCCATTCTGTTCCGCCTCAAGGATGTTGGCACTCCCAAATCCCTGGTGCTGGCCTCTTCATTTTGAGGTTGGGCTGCGCTGGCATCTTCACTGTTTCCAATAATTTGGAGCTTGGGTTTCTTCTCTAGCTCCTGAGTGCTTTGCCATTTCTTCTGCAGGTGTTGGCCCTGTCCCATCTGAAGAACAGCAGCCCATCATGTCCGTGTCAGACGGGAGCCGCCGTTCCCTCATATGGGGAGTGGTACAGTCCCTTCGTAGCCCCTTCTTCTTCGTGATCTTCTTCACCAGCTGCCACTCACCCAGTTGTCCCTCAGTTGGCTCCTTCTCTATTGACTCAGTCTGCTGAGGGGTAGGGAGCTTGGCAAGGGCAGTGTTGATGTTTGGCAGCTTTTCTCTGTTCCCTTATCTTCTTTTCATTTCCCCTCCCTGTGTCCTGTCCTATTCCTCTCACTGGAAGGTAGCGGGTTGCAGGTCTCCTTGACGATATTCATGCTCACCACCAGTGTGCAGCTGAGGCAGCATTTTGGGCAGGTCTTGTAGAGGTGGCCTGCACCACCACAAAGGGAGCAGCAGTTAGTTTGCATGAAGTCCTTTATCTGATGGCCTTCCTGCTTGCTGTCTTAAACAGATGATGGGCACAATGTGGCCAGATTTACACCATAATCTGGGCTGCCCAACGGAGAAAAAGTGGCGCTGGTTTCCCCTGTCGGCAAAGCAGAAATACAATCCTCTATCCCCCCTCCAGTCACCTTGCTCTGCCACTTGATGGTCCAAATCCCAATGGGGTCCTTAAACGTTGTGCTGTTCCTGATTATGTCGATGTATCTGATGAGCAAGCTGAGTACATCCAAGATGGGAACATGGGGTGGAGGGTGGCTTGTAAAGATGCACATTCACAATTCAGTTTCATTGCGACGGTCCATCTAAACAGCGACTTGCCCTGTGAGGATTCCCAGCGGTCTCAGGTTTCCTTTCTCCCCAACAAACAAACGTTCTTGTAGGTCGACGCGAGGCAAGTCCTGCAGACAGCAGATGGTCACCGCTTCCAATCTGCAGCTTTCCAAAGGGACTCCCTCAAGTAAGAAAGCCCGATTGATGAATGTAATCCTTCACTATCAAACACCACCAATAGTATGCCTGTCCATCTCCCATACCCCCGTCCCCCTGCCCCCTTCCCTTGTTTGGGGATTGGGTTGTCATTTGCAGCGAGCACCTTTTTAAGCTTTGTTGCGGGCAGGCACTTCTGTCCCAGCCAGAAGGAAAACAAACAACCACTTCCAACACTAAAGGCTGAAAGGCTGCAGCCTGTGCAGGAAATACAGCAGACCCAAAAGAAAAATAAACTCACATTCGTCCTCGGAGAACCACCACCTTGCTCATTGTCTCTCCCCTGCCAAGTAAGAATCAGGGGCGAAATTCTCCGGAAACGGTGCGATGTCCTCCGACTGGCGCGCAAAACGGCGCAAATCAGACGGGCATCGCGCCGCCCCTAGGGTGCGGAATGCTCCGCATCTTTGGGGGCTGAGCCCCAACCTTGAGGGGCTAGGTCGGTGCTGGATGAATTTCCGCCCCGCCAGCTGGCGGAAAAGGCCTTTGGTGCCCCGCCAGCTGGCGCGGAAATGACATCTCCGGGCGGCGCATGCGCGGGGGCGTCAGCGGCCGCTGACAGCTTCCCACGCATGCACAGTGGAGGGAGTCTCTTCTGCCTCCGCCATGGTGGAGACTGTGGCGGAGGCGGAAGGGAAAGAGTGCCCCCACGGCACAGGCCCGCCCGCGGATCGGTGGGCCCCGATCGCGGGCCAGGCCACCGTGGGGGCACCCCCCGGGGCCAGATCGCCCCGCACCCCCCCCCAGGACCCTGGAGCCCGCCCGCGCTGCCTTGTCCCGCCGGTAAGGTAGGTGGTTTAATTTACGCCGGCGGGACAGGCATTTTAGCGGCGGGACTTCGGCCCATCCGGGCCGGAGAAACGCGTGGGGGGCCCGCCAACCGCGTGGCGCAATTCCCGCCCCGCCTAATCTCTGGTGCCGGAGACTTCGGCAACCGGCGGGGGTGGGATTCACGCCAGCCCCCGGCGATTCTCCGAGCCGGCGGGGGGTCGGAAAATTTCGCCCCTGATCCTAATCCAATAAAGGCTGCATTTCCAAAATCATAGGTTAGCTTGTCACAGGGTTGTTGGTGATTCATTGATAATACGTAGCCTACCGGTTGATTCTGAATCAAATCACCACCTGCAACTTAAATCAAAGCAAAATACTGTGGATGCTGATGGTCTGAAATAAAAACAGAAAATGCCGGATAAACTCAGCAGGTCTGGTAGCATCTGAGGAGAGAGAATCAGAGTTAGGTTTCGAATCTGTATGTCTCATCTTCAGAACTGAAGAGCAGTAGAAACGTGATTGGGTTTTTTATTGCTGAAAAAGTGGGGAGAGAGGGAGGTTGGAGCAAAAGCAAAGGTCAGGGATAGGTTGGAGAGTGGGGAGATAAAATGACGAAGGTGTCATGGAACACAGATAAAAATCGTGCTAAGGACAGCACTGAAGACACTGGGCAGGATTCTCCACCCCGTCAGCAGCGGATTCTCCATCCCGCCAGCCGGCCAATGGGGTTTCCCATTGTGGGCAGCCCCAAGCCGTGGCGAAATTCCTGGGCGTGGGTGTGCTGCTGGCACAACGGAGAATCTGCCGGTGGAGAATCCAGCCCACTAAATTTAATCTGAGTAGGTGTTAACATCAGAACAAAAAGGCATGATTTAATGGCTGGGCTTGGCACGGATCCGTCCGACCGGTTAGGAGAGGCTGAAATTCGGTTCCATGCTGGGCGCCGATCGGTTTATAATCTAACCAGCCCGCTCCCGTTGACGGATTCTGAATCCCACCTGGACATGACAAGAAAACAGTTATCACCAGTTGAGGGCAATCTCCATCTCATTAATGAGATGGGCGCCCTATCTGACGGCCTCCCAGGATCTGACCGGCTCCCCAGCGGAAGGTCACGTGGGCCCCATTTAGCACACCTGCTTAAAATGGGGAAAAAGCGCAATGGCTGCTGTGGGGATCGGAGGAGGTGAGTAGCCATTTCCCTTTTCAGGCAAGCATCCCAAGGCCACTAGACCTGCTGCTCTAGTGCTCAGGGGGTGTTGGGGAGCCTCTGGTGGGGGAGGGCTGGGTGCCATCGGTCAGGGTCTCTCCTGGACCGGGGCAGAGCTGAGGGGTTCAGCGTCTACAGGTCCCACAGGCCACTCCCCAGATTGTGTGTATCCATAACCGGAACAACTACAGCTTCTGCCTGTATCCCATCCCACCAAACACCACAGGGCAGAGCCCTGCTCATGGTAATATGATGCCGGTCACTTTAATTCCCCCTGACTGTGAGCAGACTTTTGCTGTACAGCTGAAGGCTATTGTTAGTTATGTGAGCACTTCACAGCTGCTAGTTGTGTTGGCTACTTGCTCCTTGTGATGAATGGTTATGTACCCTTAACACCATGTAGGTGACTTCCGGGTGCGGCTATGCAGAGCTAGGTCGCATATTCGGTAGCTCCCGCTTGGAACGGACTTTTGGGCTCTTTTACAGGGCCCCCACGGCATTTGTTTGACATTTCCCGGTGTGGCAAGAGGACTGCAACACTCCCCTGACGGTGTCCCCCAGGAGTGTTGTGTCTTTTGGCTGCCAGGCCCGGCAGAAACAGTGGAAGATTTGGCTGCAAACAGGATAAACAGGGCCCCTTCCAGCATGCAAGCGGGGGAAGGGCAAGCTTAAAGCTGCAAACTGACCTGAGGACCTTTATCAAAACTGAATTCTAACAGCAGAGGGAACAACTGTGAAAAGATCTCACCAGGGCCACTGAAGAAGCGGGGACGAGGCTTCCGGTGGCGGCCATGGAGGAGTAGGTCACGCATTCGGCAGCTCCCGTCTGGAACGGACACTTAGACCTTTTTCATGAGTTTCCACGGACATTTTGGGGCAGATTGGTGAAGCCAAAAGTATTCCCTCTCGAGACTTTTGGGCTCTTTTCAGCGCCCCCAAGGGCACTTTTTCGACGTTTCCCGGTGTGGGAAGGAGTTAATAATAGCTCCCCGTCAGTATATGGCTTTAACTAGGAGCGGGGTGACAAAAAAGGTGGTGGTGGACCAGAAGAAGGGAGGGAAGGACAAAATGGAGGCGGGCGGAGACCAGGCAGCGTGGAGGCAGTGGGCGGAGGAGCAACAGGAGGGTATCCAGCGCTGCCTCAGAGAGAATAAAAAGGACCTGCTAGAGTCGATGAAGGCTTCTATTGATAAGCTGCTGGAGACACAGACGGCCCAGGGGGTGGCGATCCGAAAGGCTCAACAGAAGATCTCTGACAATGAGGACGAGATCTCAGCCCTGGCGGTAAAGGTGGAGGCGCACGAGGCGCTCCACAAGAAATGGCAGGAGCGGTTCGAGGAGATGGAGAATCGGTCGAGGCGGAAGAACCTGCGGATTCTGGGCCTCCCGGAGGGGCTGGAGGGGCCGGACGTGGGGGCCTATGTGGTCACCATGTTAAACTCGCTGATGGGAGCGGGGTCCTTCCAGGGGCCCCTGGAGCTGGAAGGGGCCCATAGAGTGTTGGCGAGGAGGCCCAAGGCTAACGAGCCTCCGCGGGCGGTGCTGGTGCGGTTCCATCGGTTCGTCGATCGGGAGTGTGTGCTCAGGTGGGCCAAGAAGGAGAGGAGCAGCAGGTGGGAGAACGCGGAGGTTCGGATATATCGGGACTGGAGTGCGGAGGTGGCGAAGAGGAGGGCCGGGTACAATCGAGCGAAGGCGGTGCTGCACAAGAAGGGGGTGAAGTTTGGCATGTTGCAGCCGGCGCGATTGTGGGTTACCTACAAGGACCGGCACCATTACTTTGAGTCTCCGGAGGAGGCGTGGGCCTTTGTTCAGGCCGAGAAGCTGGACACAGACTGAGGGTCGGGATGGGCGATTGGGGACTGCGGTGGATATGTTATGCCTATTTTTGGTTCGGGGCGGGGCCTTTGCATTGTTTTGGGTTTCTTTTTCTCTCTGTTTTTCTCTTTCGGGTTGGGGAGGGTGGATGGGGCGGATTGGGCATTGTTTTGGTTGGTGGTGGGGCCTGGTAGGTGGAGAGCGCGGGATTTTTTTCCCGCGCCGAAGACTGGGGGGGGCGGGACCGGGGCGGGGAAGCGAGGATTGTTTCCCGCGCTTAGAACAGAGGGGTAGAGCCTGTGAATGGGGAGCGGGAGAGGAGGGTGTGCCACACAATGGGAGGACTCGAAGGGGAGGCGGGAGTGGCCGGGGTCAGCAGGAGTCAGCTGACTTGCGGAAGTGCAATGGGGGGAGTAAACCAGCTAGGATGGGTCCTAGCCGGGCGGGGGGGGGGGGGGGACTCGAGTTGCTGCTGCTAAGATCAAGGAGGAGCTGGAGCGAGTGGGGTGGGTCAAGACGGGGGTTTGCCGCTGTGGGGAACGGGCCGGGTGTGGGGTGCGGGCGCGTGGCTGGCCGAGGAGGGGTCATGGCTAGTCGGAGGGGGAGGGGGGCGGGTAGCCCCCTAATCCGGCTGATAACCTGGAATGTAAGGGGACTGAATGGGCCGGTTAAGCGGGCCCGCGTGTTCGCGCACCTGAAGGGGCTCAAGACGGATGTGGTTATGCTCCAGGAGCCACACCTGAAGGTGGCAGACCAGGTAAGACTGAGGAAAGGGTGGGTAGGTCAGGTGTTTCACTCGGGGCTAGATGCCAAAAATCGAGGGGTGGCGATCTTGGTGGGAAAGAAGGTGTTATTCGAGGTATCGAGCATTGTGGCAGATAATGGCGGTAGATACATAATGGTAAGTGGTAAGTTGCAGGGAGAGAGGGTGGTACTGGTCAATGTGTACGAGGAATTGTACCGATCCGAGCCCCCACGGGAGGAGGGAGGGATGGGCCGTTTCCTGGACCAATTGAGGTTTCCAAAGGTGGAAGAGGGACTGGTGGCGGGATTGGGGGCCCCGATTGGGCTGGAGGAGCTGATCAAAGGGATAGGAAGCATGCAGGCGGGGAAGGCACCGGGGCCGGACGGCTTCCCGGTCGAGTTCTATAAAAAATATATGGACCTGTTGGACCCGCAGTTAGTTAGGACCTTTATTGAGGCAAGGGAGGGGGGGGGCTTTACCCCCGACGATGTCCCGGGCACTGATCTCCTTGATCCTGAAGCGGGACAAGGACCCCCTGCATGTGGGTCTTACAGACCGATTTCCTTGCTAAATGTAGATGCCAAGGTGCTGGCGAAGGTCTTATCCACGAGGATTGAGGATTGTGTGCCGCAGATCATCCATGAAGACCAGATGGGGTTTGTGAAGGGGAGGGGTTTGTCAGGTGGGTTAGGTTGTTGTATGAGGTCCCGATGGCGAGTGTGGCCACAAATAGGAGGAGGTCCGAGTACTTTCGGTTGCACCGAGGGACGAGACAGGGGTGTCCCCTATCCCCCCTGCTCTTCGCACTGGCGATTGAACACCTGGCTATGGCACTGAGAGAGTCGAGGAACTGGAGGGGGTTGGTGCGGGGTGGGGAGGAGCATAGGGGGTCGCTTTATGCGGATGACCTGCTGCTGTATGTGGCGGACCCGGTGGGAGGAATGCCAGAGGTAATGAGGATGCATAGGGAATTCGGGGACTTTTCGGGGTACAAGCTCAATATGGGGAAGAGCGAGCTGTTCGTAGTTCAGCTAGGGGACCAGGAGAAGGGGATTGGCGAGCTCCCACTAAAAAGGGCGGAGAGGAGCTTCAGATATTTGGGGATCCAGGTGGCCAGGAGCTGGGGGGCCCTGCATAGGCTTAACTTTACAAGGCTGGTGGAGCAAATGGAGGAGGAGTTCAAGAGGTGGGACGCGTTGCCGCTGTCCCTGGCGGATAGGGTGCAGTCAATCAAAATGACGGTGCTCCCAAGGTTTTTGTTCCTGTTCCAGTGCCTCCCCGTGTTTATCCCAAAGGCTTTTTTCAGGCGAGTTAACAGGAGTATAATGGGGTTTGTGTGGGCGCGAGGGACTCCGAGGGTGAGAAGGGTGTTCCTGGAGCGGAGTAGAGATAGGGGGGGGCTGGCGCTGCCCAACCTCTGTCGGTACTACTGGGCCGCCAATGCGACAATGGTGCGTAAGTGGGTGATGGAGGGGGAGGGGGCTGCATGGAAGAGGCTGGAGACGACGTCCTGTGTGCGTACGAGTCTGGGAGCGCTGGCAACGGCACCACATCCACTCCCTCCAAGGAGGTATACCACGAGCCCGGTGGTGGTGGCGGCTCTCAAAATTGGGGGGCAGTGGAGGCGGCATAGGAGGGAAGTTAGGGCCTCGGCGTGGACCCCATTACGGGGGAACCACCGGTTCGCCCCAGGAAGAACAGGTGGAGGGTTTTCGGGGTGGTACAGGGCAGGCATACGAAAGTTGGGGGACCTGTTTGTGGACGGGAAATTCGCGAGCTTGGGTGAACTGGAGGAGAAGTACGGGCTCCCCCCCGGGGAACACCTTCAGGTACTTACAGGTAAGGGCGTTTGCCAGACGGCAGGTGGTGGAATTCCCACGGCTACTGCCACACACAGTACAGGACAGGATGCTCTCGGGGGGATGGGTGGGAGTGGGGAAGATCTCGGAAACTTACCAGGTGATGCAGGAGGAGGAGGAGGCCTCGGTGGTGGAGTTGAAAGGCAAGTGGGAGGAGGAGTTGGGAGAGGAGATCGAAGAGGGGACGTGGGCAGATGCCCTAGGGAGGGTGAACTCTTCCTCTTCATGCGCGAGGCTCAGCCTCATACAGTTTAAGGTGCTGCACAGGGCACACATGACCGGGACAAGGATGAGCAGGTTCTTTGGGGGTGAGGACAGGTGTGTTAGGTGCTCAGGGAGCCCAGCAAATCACACCCATATGTTCTGGGCATGCCCGGCGCTGGAGGAATTTTGGAATGGCGTAGCGAGGACGGTGTCGAGGGTGGTAGGATCCAGGGTCAAACCGGGCTGGGGGCTCGCAATATTTGGGGTGGCAGAGGAGCCGGGAGTGCAGGAGGCGAAAGAGGCCGGAATTCTGGCCTTTGCGTCCCTGGTAGCCCGGCGAAGGATTCTCCTTGAGTGGAAAGATACGAGGTCCCCAAGCGTGGAATCCTGGATCAGCAATATGGCAGGGTTCATTAAATTGGAGAGGGTGAAATTCGCCTTGAGAGGGTCGGCACAAGGGTTGTTTAGGCGGTGGCAACCGTTCTTAGACTTTCTGGCAGAACGCTAGACATTGGTCAATGGCAGCAGCAGCTCAGGGGTGGGGGGGAGGGGGGGGGTTTATTTTTTTTGTTGTTAATGTTATTTACACTGGAAGGGTCTGAGGGGGTGTATACACCTGTTGTCTTAAGTCGGGGTGTTAATGTTAATTTATTATTCAGGTACGGGGGGGAGGGGTTTGGGGGGTTGCTTTTTTAGATTGTGTTTTGTACTTAACCCTGTTGGGTTCTTTTTTCTTTCTCATTTTGTTATTGATATTTTATGAAAACCTTTAATAAAAATTATTTAAAAAAAAAAACACCATGTCGGTGATGCCCCTTTAAGACCGGGTTTGGAACCCTGGGGGACTCCGCCTCCGGCTCCACCTACCAGGGAGCCGTATATAAGGTGGCGCCCTGTAGGCAGCACTCAGTAAGCACACGTCTCGGCAACTGGCTAGTTCTCTGCTTATTAAAGCCTTTATTTACCATTCCACACTCTCGTGTTGTTATTGTGGTTATTATAATTTAATGAGCAGAACTATGTTGGGATGGACGCCGGTCTCAAGCCAGAAAAGCTCAACCTGGAAGCACGGACACCAGGGGCCAAAGACATTTTTAAGTACTGGCTCCGCTGCTTCAAGGCCTACCTGGAATCCTCGGAAACTCCCGTCCTAGGGCCTCGGAAGCTGCCTCTACTCCACGCCCGGGTGAGCCATAGTATCTCCGCCACGATCGAGAAGGTGACCGCTTACGACGAGGCAATCGAGATCCTGCGAAAGCGTTTCGCCAAACCCATAAATGAGGTACATGCACGGCACCTGCTCTCTACCTGCCGGCAGCGCTCTGGGGAAACGCTAGACGAGTACGTGGAAAAGCTCACCGCGCTCGACAGGAACTGCAACCACCAGGATGTGATGGGGGAAGTCCACATGAACCTGCACATCCGAGACGCATTCGTGTCCGGCATCCGTTCGACCTATATCAGGCAGCGACTCCTCGAAAATGGAGCTAAAGACCTTCAGGACACGGTAATGCTCGCCACCTCACTGGAAGTGGCCCGCCACAACCTAGGCATGTACCCCGCGGACCCTGCGAGCCCCTCTCGGACTGCCCCAGATTCGGCTACGCTACGGGCCTGTGGCGCGCGGCGACCCGCCCAGACCGGGGGCACACCGTGCTATTTCTGTGGGCAGGGCCAGCATCCACGTCAACGCTGCCCAGCCCGCTCCGCCATCTGCAGCGACTGCAGAAAGAAGGGGCATTTCGCGAGGGTCTGCCTGGCCAGGCCCAAGGCCCAGAAACAAAAAGCTCCCCAGGCCCGAAAATTAACCTCACAGGCCCGCAGGCCCCGCAATGTGGCAGTGCACCGGCTGGACACGCCCCTTTCTGACGCGTCATCGGCCTCGTGTGAGTCATGGGGGTGGCCATCTTTGCGGCGGCCATCTTCTAGACCCGACACGTGCGACCGACAGCGGTCGCCATTTTGTGAATCCGACTCGGCTGACGACTTGGACTACTCGCAACTGTGAGCGATCACTCTTGACCAATCGCGGCCAAAGCACCTGCAGAATTCCATGGTGCAGGTCCAGATCAATGGGCATGACACTCCCTGCCTCTTCGACTCCGGGAGCACGGAGAGCTTTATCCACCCAGAAACGGTAAAGCGCTGCTCCTTACGCACCTATCCTGCTTCCCAAACCATAGCCCTCACCTCCGGGTCCCACTCGGTCCAAATCAAGGGATATTGTATTGCGGATCTCACAATCCAGGGCGCCGAATACGCTCATCTCAAACTCTATATCCTGCCTCACCTCTGCGCCCTCCTGCTGCTCGGACTGGAATTCCAATGTAGCCACCGAAGCCTGACCCTGAAGTTCGGTGGACCCTTGCCCCCGCTCACGGTATGCAGCCTTGCGACACTGAAAGTTGCACCCCCCTATTCGCAAACCTCACCCCCGACTGTAAGCCTGTCGCCACCAGATGCCGGCACTACAGTGCCCAAGAAATGACTTTTATCAAGTCAGAGGTCCAGCGTTTACTGGGAGAGGGGGTCATCGAGGCTAGCAACAGCCCCTGGAGAGCACAAGTGGTGGTAGTCCGGTCCGGGGAAAAGAAACGGATGGTCGTGGACTGCAGCCAGACCATAAACAGCTTCACGCAGCTCGATGCGTACCCCCTTCCCCGCATAGCAGAAATGGTCAATCGGATCGCTCAATATCGGGGTATTTTCCACTGTCGACAACAAATCCGCCTACCACCAGCCCTCGATCCGACCGAAAGACCGCCTCTATACTGCTTTCGAAGCAGCCGGCCGGCTCTTCCACTTCCTCAGGGTCCCCTTCGGTGTCACAAATGGGGTCTCCGTCTTCCAGAGGGCGATGGACCAAATGGTGGACCAGTACGGCCTGCGGGCTACTTACCCGTACTTGGACAATGTCACCATCTGCGGCCATGATCAGCAGGACCTTGACGCGAACCTTGAAAAGTTCCTCCAGACCGCTCGGGCCCTCAACCTGACCTACAACAAGGAAAAATGAGTTTTCCACACAACCCAACTAGCCACCCGCGGCTACGTCGTGGAAAACGGGGTCCTAGGTCCGAATGGAATGGAGTGGAGTCCTAGGATCGAACTCTCCACCTACACGTACGATATTAAGTATCGTCCTGGGCAGTGTCCCTTCAGCCGCCTCAAGGCCGACATCATCAAGGCCGCTATGCACGCGGCGGACTAAACCATCCCTTTCCAGGTAGAGAGTGATGCGTCAGACATCGCCCTGGCTGCTACCCTCAACCAGGCAGGCAGGCCAGTAGCTTTCTTCTCCCGGACCCTCACCGCCTTCGAGATTCATCACTACGCAGTCGAAAATGAGGCACAAGCCATTGTGGAGGCTGTACGACACTGGAGGCATTACCTAGCCGGTAGGAGGTTCACCCTCGTTACCGACCAAAGGTCGGTAGCCTTCATGTTTGATAACACACATCGGGGCAAAATTAAAAATGATAAAATCTTGAGGTGGAGGATCAAACTCTCCACCTACACGTACGATATCAAGTATCGTCCAGGGGAGCTCAACAAGCCCCCAGATGCCCTGTCCCGCGGCACGTGCGCCAACGCGCAGGAGGACCGCCTGCGGGCCATCCACAATGACCTCTGTCACCCGGGGTTACCCAGCTCGCCCACTTTATCAAGTCCCGCAACCTACCTTACTCCACCAAGGAGGTCAAGGCCATGACCAGGGCTTGCCAGATCTGCGCGGAGTGCAAACCGCACTTCTACCGGCCAGACAAGGCTCGCCTTGTAAAGGCCTCGGGGCCCTTTGAGCAATTAAGCGTGGACTTCAAAGGTCCCCTCCCGTCCACCAACCGCAATACCTACTTCCTAACCATCATCGACGAGTTCTCCCGCTTCCCATTCAACGTTCCCTGGCCCGACATGACCTCTGCCACCGTGATAAAGGCACTGCACAGCATCTTCACCCTGTTTGGTTTCCCCGCTTATATCCACAGCGACCGGGGTACATTGTTCATGAGCGATGAGTTGCGTCAGTATCTGCTCAGCAAGGGCATCGCCTCGAGCAGAACGACCAGTTATAACCCGTGGGGAAACGGGCAGGTGGAGAGGGAGAACGCAACAGGTTGGAAGGCTGCCCTTCTGGCCCTACGATCGAGAAGTCTCCCAACTACCAGCTGGCAGGAGGTCCTACATGATGCCATCCACTCCATTTGGTCGCTCCTCTGCACGGCCACGAATGAGACCCCTCACAACCGCTTGTTTGTCTTCCCCAGGAAGTCCACCTCCGGGGTCTCGCTTCCACCTTGGCTGACAACTCCGGGACCTGTTATCTGGAGGCATGCAAAGAGCCATAAAACGGACCCCCTGGTCGAGAGGGTCCGACTGCTACATGTCAACCCCTGATACGCCTACGTCAAGCACCCCGATGGCAGGCAAGATACGGTTTCCTTCCGGGATCTGGCACCCGCTGGTTCCCCCACTACTCACGCTCCCCCCCCTCGTGGTTTCCCTACGGGACCTGGCACCCGCTGGTTCCCCCACTGTTGTCCCCCCCAGGACCCCCACTCCGTCGGTTGACACCGACCGTGCCCCCCCCTCCACCCTCGGTGCCGGCACCTCTACCCCCAGCCCTAGCTATTCCCCCTACCCCCCAAACCCTACCCCGACCCGGACTAAAGCTCCGACCACCGTGCTCCCGGATGTACCCTCACCAAAGACGTCCGTGTCCGCCGCACCACCGCCCGAGCTGAGAAGGTCGATGAGGACAATCAGGCCGCCAAAAAGAATAGACATGTGATTCCACTTCACCCCCGACGGACTTTGCGTGTTTTTTTAAACAGGGGGTGAGTATGATGAATGGTTACTGTACCCTTAACCCCTTTCAGACCGGGTTTTGAACCCTGGGGGACTCTGCCTCTGGCTCCGCCCACCAGGGAGCCGTATATAAGGTGGCATCCTGTAGACAGCACTCAGTAAGCACACGTCTCGGTAACTGGCTAGTTTTCTGCTTATTAAAGCTTTCATTTACCATTCCACACTCTCGTGTCGTTATTGAGGGTAGTACACTCCAACTGGCAACTGCAGATGTCTGGAGGTTGCTGTTGCTGTTTCCTTCCTTTCCTGTAGCTGGAAAGAAGAATGATTGGTTTTAAGATACCTGGGTCCTGGAACATCGGGCAATCCAGTCTGAAGCAAGAAGATGCTGAGGGACCTGTTGCGCGACATTATTCAAAACGGGCCACTTGCTAACGCCATTGAAGAAATGCGCTTGCAGACTGCTGATGCTTTTGTTGCTGGTGTGTTGAGTGCTGCACGTACCGAGCACATCACCACGGGTCAAACATGCTGGAAGTGACGGATGTTCAACTTTGCTAAAGGTATTGAAGAACTGCTCTTGCAGATTGTTTTTTCTTTATAAATTTAGAGTATCCACTGATTTTCCTTTCCAATTAAGGGGCAATTTTAGCGTGGCCAATTAATCTACCCTACACACCTGTTGGGTTGTGGGAGTGAGACCCATGCAAACTCCACACTGACAGGGGACCTGGAAGCCGCATGTTTGCTTGCTGTCGCTTCTTTTACTTCTGTGGCCTGTAGCAAGGAATGGGAGGAAGTCAGGTGACCTGATGCGGTGCTGGCAGAGGGAAAGGATGGTGGCCGGATTTAACTAAATTGAAAGAAGTACAAGTACCATCTAAAACTTAACTTCAAAGTAATGTTCTGGTTTTACTGCAACAGGGAATTGTTTATTACATAGACTATCTGATCACTGCGTTCCCTGACATTTTTATAGAAAAGTCTGAAAAGATTCTATTCAGTTCATTAGTTCCCAGACATTGCAATGCGCAGATAAAACATAATTAATTTTCTTTTACTAACCCTCATGAAAGCGGTGGGCAGTTGAGATGGGGGTGAGATGAGAATCTGTTTCAGGTTCATTAGTTTGTACGGGAATGAAAGGTACAAAACTGGTATGTCTGTGTTTGCAAGCTTCACTTTATGCTGGAAAGAATTTTGGATACATTTGAAGATGTTCAAATGCAAATTATGCTTTTAGCCCCTCTAGAAATTAAGATAACCCAAGAGTCCCTCTAGTTAGGAAGATAACCTCGTCTGCCAAGAGTCCCTCTGGTAATGAAGATAACCCAAGTCTGCCGTGAGTCCCTCTGTTAATGAAGATAACTCAAGTCTGCCGTGAGGCCGTCTAGTTCGGAAGATAACCACACACACTGTGGGAAAAAAAGGTCTCAGCTATGCCCACCAAGGACAAGCAAAGTGGTGGCCATGGGGAATGTTGCACACACAGAACTTCATTTCTAACATAGCTCTATTTTTCAATATTCATCTGAATGCTGTTTCTCATGATTTCCTGCATCGTGTAAGTTGTTCAATACAAATATCCTTCGGGCAGCAAATATTCAATCTATTTAGTTGTGTTATCTTGTAAGCAAACATTATTTCTGAGCCTGATTGACAGCAATGCACCAATCCAGAGGAACAAAAGTCACATTGTTATATCATATTTTCTGCCGTAATGGGATGGGGAAATATCAAACTGACCTTTTAAACTCAACTGTGTTTGTCAAACCGGGTCCACCAGATAAACCAAACTATATTCAATCATCTGTTATGGGCCAGGGTTTAGAGAACCCCAAAGTGTATCATGAAGTTCACCTGACCCACAACTTTTAATAGATTGTGGTATGGGGAGCACACGGCCCACTCTACAGGTGTGGTGCAGCAGAAATGGAAAAGTATTTTTTAAAGCAAAACAATGTTTATTCAATGAACCCAAGTTAACCTTTTTAAAACATACAGTGAACGTCTTAGCAATCATTAATTCAAATACAATCCCCACTACTACTATTAGTTTTAAATCACCAGGATCGATTTACAGTCTTTAGGTTAGAGAGAGAGACTCTAATACACCTTCTGGCTGTGACTGCAGCTATCCAGCTCTGAAAACAAAACTAAAAAAACACCCTGCAGCAACAGCCTAAAACAAAAGGAAAGAGCTGACAGACAGCCCAGCTCCACCCACTCTCTGACATCACTACACTAATAAACACCCATTTCTTAAAGGTACTCTCACAACAGATACTTATATACACACCCATTTATAAACACCCATTTCTTAAAGGTACTCTCACATGACACATCCCAGATAAATGTTACCTGTCTTTTGGGAAGGGAATGAGTCAGTTCATTAATTTCCATAATAAGCTTCCAAATATAGCATAAATGGGTCTCAGAAATAGCCCTTGTGCACACCTGTTTAATACAACCAATCCTCAGCTGTGTTTAGTTAAAGGTGGCAGTGATATATTGCACCCATGAGCATCTCGTTGTCCTATGTCTTTATTCCTGCTCTATACGAGGCCAAAGGACTCCATTTTTAAAACGAAAAGTAAATTGACATCATGGTGGCAAACCTTTTTGTGCCCAAAGTAATCATCGGGTCTATTTCTTCAGTGTTAGACCTTGACTCCCCAGAACGACATATGAAATTGACATTCTGGAATGTCCTCCTGAGATGTGGACTGCATTTATTGCCCAACCACTTTCCCTGAGGTGACGGTGGTGGGCATTCTTGAACCACTGCAGCTCTTGGGGAAGTCCAAGATCTTGACTGAACAACAAAGGAACATGGCCAAGTCGGGATGGTGCGCGACTTGGAGGAGAACTAATGCTGCTCTTGTCCTGTTCCTAACAATTATTTCCATGTTCCATGGGGCAGCAAATGGAGTTTTGTAAGGGCCACGAAGAATCCAGCACGAGTTTTAAAGATACAAAATAATAACGTTTATTTACTATAACAATATATACATAACAGTAGCAGTAACTTCCCTTGCTACCTTCTCCTTCCTGCTGGTTCCTGAACTGGCCAGCTTATTTATACGAGGAGTTTCTCCGCCCCCCTCATTGGGGAAGTTCATACTCCCCTAGGATTGTGGGATAGTCATTAGTCCCCAGCCAATCGTAAGTAGGCAGGTTATAACATCCCTCCCCCCCCCAAAGTCCAAGGAATCCACCGAAGACCCTGGCAAAGGAAGGCGTCGAACTCGTTTGGCCGCAGGCCGGACGCCATTTGCATGCGGCGCTGGATCAGGCGGCGTATAACGAGACGGAGACCGACGCTTCCGTGATGAACGGCACGGTTGTACATCCACGGCCTGTGGACCCGAGGATTCCCCCTCTGATGCATCCTGTGTCTCCATCTCGGAGTCAGAGTCTGCTGCCTCCGTCATGTCAGCGTCTCTATCTCCATTCGGTCCCGTAACGACCTGCGCAGGCTTCGAGTGAGGCACCAGTGGAAGATTTTGAGGACTATCTTCCCTTGTCTCTGGTCTTTGCGGCTGTTGAAATGAGCTCCGGGGTCGGGGAATCTTTTGAGGGGATGATCTTCTGGACCGGACGTGGTCTACATGTTTTCGCTGGAGACGACCCTGGGCTTGCACTTGGTAAGATATAGGGCCCGTTTGGCGAAGGATTACACCAGGAACCCATTGGGCACCACCAGCAAAATTCCGCACAAATACTGGGTCACCGGGCGCAAACTGCCGAATCGGACGATGCCGAGACAATCCCTGTCCCTGCCGTTCTTGTGTGCGGCGTACTTTTGCGCCAATGTCCAGGAAGACTATACTAAGGCGGGTGCAAAGTCTTCGGCCCATTAGGAGCTCTGCGGGAGCTACCCCAGTCACTGCATGGGGGGTGGTCCTGTACGTAAACAAAAAGCGAGCCAGTCTCGTGTCCATTGATCCGGAAGACTGCTTCTTTAGGCCTCTTTTGAATGTCTGCACTGCACGCTCTGCCAACCAATTTGAAGCCGGGTTGTAAGGGGCAGTGCAGATATGGCGGATGCCGTTCATCTTTGTAAACCTAGCAAACTCCTCACTCGTGAATGGAGTGTCATTATCCGTGACCAGCACCTCGGGGAGGCCATGCGTACTAAATGATAAACGCATCTTTTCAATTGTTGCGCAGGACGTTGTCCCCTGCATCTTATGCACCTCCAGCCATTTGGACTGGGCGTCAATTAGTAGAAGGAACATGGATCCCTGAAAAGGGCCTGCGAAATCTGCATGTAAGCGTGCCCAAGGCCGCCCTGGCCATTCCCAGTGATGTAGGGGCGCGGCCGGCGGAAGCTTCTGATGCTCCTGGCAAATGGAGCAGTTTTGGGCCACCTTCTCAATGTCGGTGTCGAGGCCTGGCCACCAGACATAACTCCGGGCCAACATTTTCATCTTGGTCACGCCCGGATGCCCATTGTGCAAGTCTGATAATATCAGCTCCTTGCCTTTTTCCGGGACAATCACACGCGTCCCCCACAAGAGGATGCCGTCTTCCACGCTGAACTCTGACAGCTTGGAGGAAAATGCCCGCAACTCGCCTGGGAGCTGTCTATGCTGCCCACCATACAGGACTATGTGCCGAACCTTTGACAGGACTGGCTCCGTCTGGGTCCACTCACGGATCTGTGATGCCGTGACAGGCAAGGTGTCCATAAAATTCCCTTGCTGCATTGTTAATACCGCAAACCAAACGGTCGCGTAACATTTCTGACAAGGTCTCACCATAGTCACAGCATTCCGCAATCCCGCGTAGCCTGGATAAAAAAATTGGCAAGGGATTCTCCAGGGGTCCTCTCAGCGGTATTAAACCGGTAACGCTGGACTATCATGGACGGGGTTGGGTTAAAGTGTTGCCCCACTATATTCACAAGTTCGTCAAACGTTTTGGTGTCCGGCGCAGCTGGGTACGTAAGGCTCCTAATCACCCCAAACGTATGCGGGCCGCAGGCGGTGAGCAATATGACCACCTGGCGCTCGTTTTCAGTGATATTGTTTGCCCGGAAATAGTAACGCATCCGTTGTGTGTACTGGTTCCAGCTTTCCAGCGCAGCATCAAAAACATCCAAACGTCCGTACAGAGGCATGGTATAATAGAAAACAACTTCCAACCTGTATCCAACAAAAATCCAGGGAGGTGGCTTCAGCAGTGTAGACAGCTATTCACTTTTACCTTCGTCGCCAGTTTTGTAAGGGCCACGAAGAATCCAGCACGAGTTTTAAGGATACAAAATAATAACGTTTATTTACTATAACAATATATACATAACAGTAGCAGTAACTTCCCTTGCTACCTTCTCCTTCCTGCTGGTTTCTGAACTGGCCAGCTTATTTATACGAGGAGTTTCTCTGCCCCCCGCATTGGGGAAGTTCATACTCTCCTAGGATTGTGGGATAGTCATTCGTCCCCAGCCAATTGTAAGTAGGCAGGTTATAACATGGAGCACGGTTGAGACGACACAGAAAGAATTCTCACACTCTTGTTAACCGAAGGCGGTAACTTCATTCTATGCTGCAACCACAAACCTTTTGCAGTGGGCTCTCTTTCACTTTCATCCATTGAGCCTTTTTGCACCGAAGCAGGAAATAACCAGTATGGCTTTAAAAAAAATCTGCTCTGGGCTCTGTCTCTGAGAATAGTGGATTTATACCTTTGGAATATAGAGACTCTTTGAGACTAGCTACTTAACTAGCATTAATATTTCATCTTGTTTCCTCAAATACTTGACTGCTATGCATTAGTACCTGTGGGGCTTGAAACCTTAACAGGATAAGACCCCACACTGTTTTATGGTCTTCCTTATCCCACATTTCTGATAACTATCCTTTCCTTCATGTAGCTGGGGTGTGCAGGAGAGGGAGTGGGCCGCATCAGTGACTGTATTGTATCTTGCCATGGCTGTAGGCTGACTATACGGAAGACAATCAGATCTCCACGGTAACCCAAATCCTAGCTGTGTTAGTTGTGTTTCCTTCTGGTTTGTGCTTGCTGGTGAGGCAGATCCTTATGCATTTTTCATTTAAAAAAAAGACCTAAAATATTCATGTATTGAGTACCAAATCTCTTTTCAGATCATACTATGACAGCTTAATTTTTATATATTCAGTCGTAAGAAATCCCGAGATAAGTGAATGCTTTTAATTTAAATTTTAACACCCCCATCACCACCACCTCCCAAGTCCCACAATTCATCAGAGCAGTGAACTTTCCAATTCAAAAACCATGGGCGAAATTCTCCGTTATCGGCGGAAACTCCGCCGATCGGCGCAAAAAACGGCGCAAATCCCACTTGCGTCACGTCATAAAAATGGGCCGATAGTCTGCGGCCCGAAATGGGCTAGCAGCGACGTAACGGGATCCGCGCTTGCGCAGTGGTTCACGCCGTGCAGCGTCATACGCGCTGCACGGCGTGACGGCTCATAAGGCCGCGCAGCTCCCCCCCACCCGACCGGAACAGCCGACCGCAACACCCGACTTGATGGCTGGCCGTCGCTCAGCCCCGAGGTTCGAGTCACGCGATGTGGAGGCGCTCCTGGATGCGGTGGAGCAGAGGAGGGACGCCCTGTATCCCGGGCACGGCCGCAGAGTTGCCCCACGCCACAGCCGGCGTCTGTGGAGGGAGGTGGCAGAGGCCGTCACCGCTGTGGCCCTGACACCACGGACAGGCACCCAGTGCCACAAGAAGGTGAACGACCTCGTCAGAGCAGGCAGGGTGAGCGTCCCCCATATCCCCTCTCCCCCAAATCCCCCCCTCCCCCATATCCCCCCCCTCCCCCATATCCCCCCTCCCACATATCCCCCCTCCCCCATATCCCCCCTCCCCCATATACCCCCTCCCCATATCCCCTCTCCCCCATATCCCCCCTCCCCCATATCCCCCCCCCATATCCCCCTCCCCCATATTCCCCCTCCCCCATATCCCCCTCCCCCATATTCCCCCCTCCCCCATATCCCCCCTCCCCCATATCCCCCATATTCCCCCCTCCCCCATATCCCCCCTCCCCATATCCCCCCTCCCCATATCCCCCATATCCCCCCTCCCCCATATCCCCCCTCCCCCATATCCCCAAGTGAATCCAGCCCTAACCTTAACCTCTGCAATGCACGCGCAACCGATGGCGTGCATTCATATACCTGCCTAACACTGTTGCCTTTTACCCCTGCCACCACCCCCCCCCCCCCAGGAGAAGCGCGCACACAACAATAGGGAGCATGTGAGGACTGGAGGAGGGCCCGCTGATGAGAGGCCACTGACCGTACACGAGGAAAGGGCCCTGGAACTGGCTGGCGGACCTGACGACCGGGAGGTTGCTGATGCAGAGGTCGGGGCCCCACGAGCAAGTGAGCCACCAACAGCCCGTCCCCATATCCCCCCTCCCCTATATCCCCCTCTCCCGTATCACCTGATCACTGCCTGATGTCTAACCATGCATGCTTCATTGTGTATCGCAGGACCAAACGTCCAGGCACCCATCCCCGCAGATGCAGACCGCCCGCAGGATGCCCCTCCGAGACCACGGGAGACGGAGAGACCCGCACCCTCCAGCATGCGACGCCCGCAGGATGCCCCTCCGAGACCACGGGAGACGGAGAGACGCGCACCCTCCAGCATGCGACGCCCGCAGGATGCCCCTCCGAGACCACGGGAGACGGAGAGACCCGCACCCTCCAGCATGCGACGCCCGCAGGATGCCCCTCGGAGACCACGGGAGACGGAGAGACCCGCACCCTCCAGCATGCGACACCCGCAGGATGCCCCTCGGAGACCACGGGAGACGGAGAGACCCGAACCCTCCAGCATGCGACGCCCGCAGGATGCCCCTCGGAGACCACGGGAGACGGAGAGACCCGAACCCTCCAGCATGCGACGCCCGCAGGATGCCCCTCGGAGACCACGGGAGACGGAGAGACCTGGAGCAACAGGGAGACGACACCCCCGTCACGTGCGGGAGCGACCACCCAGCGATGAGGGGGGCAGCCACAGGCCCCCGTCACATCCGAGCCAGGACACCACTACCCAGGACACCACTATCCAGGACACCCCTACCCGGGACACCACTACCCAGGACACCCCTACCCGGGACAGCACTACCCGGGACAGCACTAACCAGGACACCCCTACCCGGGAAGACGAAATACCGGACAGTGACTCAGAGTGGATGGGTGGAGACGAACCCCCACCCCAAAGTGCCATGGACTCAGAGTGGGACGAAGAGCACGACACAACGCCACTGCTGTCACCAACACCCTCCACCATCGCAGAAACACTCACCACGGTTGGGCACTTTAGTGATGAGGCGTCTGGTACACTCACTGGTGCGCACAACACAGCCGTCCCGGTACAGCAGGTGGAGGTAGGAGCAGCAGAGGGACCGGGCGGTCGGAGGGCAGCCCAGGCCAAGCGAACATCTGCCGCCCAGATGGATCCCGGGTTCCTGCAGTTACCACACCCACACATAGATCCGATGCAACCACCGACACGGAGACGAGCGAATAGGGTGACGGGTGGCTTGCGGCGGCTGCGGTCGCAGGTGGAGGAGTCCACCCGCGTCCAGGAGCTGGGAGTGGTCCCGGTCATGCGTGCCACCCAGGCTGACACCGCACGGGTGGCGTCCGCGGTGGAGGCAATGGGTGCGACGGTGTCAGACATGGGGAACGGTTTGCGAGGCCTGGGGCCTTCCGTGCAGGCGGCGTCTGTGGCCCAGGAAATGGCTGCCCTCTCACAGGAGGCCATGAGCCAGTGCCAGCGCCAGATGGCAGAGGCGCTCAACGCCATAGCCCAGTCTCAGCAGGCCATGGCCCAGTCTCAGCAGGCCATAGCCCAGTCTCTGCAGGCCATGGCCCAGTCTCTGCAGGCCATGGCCCAGTCTCAGCAGGCCATCGCTGAGGGCATCGGCGCCAGTGGCCATGTGCGAGCTGGCGTCGCACTGTCGCAGACAGGGTTCGACAACCCCCTGGGCTCCATGGCTGCAAACCTGCAGACCCCTGTCGATACCAGCACGGGCCTCCAGGACTGGCAGCGCCAGATGTCGGGGGCGCGTCGGATGGCCAGTCCATTCGCATCCCCCACCCATGTAGAGGCCTGGGGGCCATCGGGCACCCCGAGGGAGGAGGAGGTGGTGTGGTCCGTCCCGGCTCCCTCTGTAGGGGAGGTCCCGGTACACCGCGACACCTCGGACTCCCCCCCTTCCGTCCCAGGTGCATCGGGTGGGCAACGGGCAGGACAGGCTGGCAGCTCGCCATCCCAGTCGCCCGGGCCGCAGCCTGGCCCATCTAGGCCAGGACGCCCCAGGAAACGGCCGCCAAAGGGATCCAGTGTCAGAGGGCAGGAATCACAGGAGTCCACCTCCAGTTCTGCTGTACCGTCTGGGGAACCACGTAGACGTAGTCAAAGGGCCCGTAAGGCCAAACAATTAGACACTGAGTAAGTTGGCACGGGTGCAGGGCACAGATGAGTTTTAGGCGCTAGGGCACGTGCATGAACTCCTTTGGTTATTAAAGTCAATGTTACACCTACCGAAGCTGCCTTTGTGCTCTGTCCAAAGTGTGCGGGGGTGTCATGTACGTTGAGCGCAAGTGTGTGTGTGAGGGGTGGTCTTACCTCAGCCCCAGGTGAGTCTGCCCCCTTCCCCCTGGGCCGCCATCAACATCCCCCGGGCAGAGGACGGGACCGTGCGCTGCAGTGTCACAGCCGCATGCAGGGATGGTCCGGGTGGATTGTGGTACTGTGGCCATGGGTCAGACATAGTCCAACGATGTAGAGCCAGGAGCTCATCGGAGGCGGGCTGTCATCATTCTCTATGGCCTGCGATAGACACGCGTCCACCCGCAACTGGGTGAGCCCGGCCCGTTGTGCCGCCGGTGGATCGGCAATTGGGAGTGGGGGGGTGGTGTGCATGCGGGTGGGGTGTGTGGGGTTGGGGAGGGGGGTGATGGTGCTGGGTGGATGGATGGGTGGGGGGTGTGGGTGGTCGGCTGTTGTCATGGTGTGCGGTCTGTGGCCATACTACCCGATTCCCACGCCCATCTAGTCAGTGAAGCGGGCGTCTATCAGTCTGTCCCGTGCCCGCTGGGCCAGCCGGTAACGGTGGACAGCCACCCGTCTGTGTCTACCCCGTCTGCCCTGACCATTGCCCCCATCCCCCTCATCTGGGGAGGACTGGGCCTCTTCCTGCTGCTCCTCCACTCCGCCCTCCTCTGCCTGCGGCACATCGCCCCTCTGCTGGGCTATGTTGTGCAGGACGCAGCACACCACAATGATGCGGCCGACCCTATCTGACCGATACTGGAGGGCGCCCCCAGAGAGGTCCAGGCACCTGAAACGCATCTTCAGCACGCCAAAGCACCTCTCGATCACTCCCCTTGTCGCTACATGGGCATCATTGTAGCGGTTCTCCGCCTCATTGCGTGGCCTCCGTATAGGCGTCATCAGCCACGATCGCAATGGGTAGCCCCTGTCGCCCAGCAACCAGCCCCTCAGCCGGGGATGGCGTCCCTCGTACATGCCGGGGATGGATGACCGCGACAACACGAATGAGTCGTGTACACTGCCTGGGTAACGGGCGCAGACGTGCAGGATCATCATGCGGTGGTCGCAGACCACCTGTACGTTCATCGAATAGGTCCCCTTCCTATTAGTGAACACGGCCCTGTTATCTGCAGGTGGCCGCACGGCGACGTGCATCCCATCGATCGCGCCCTGGACCATGGGGAACCCGGCAATGGCAGAGAAGCCCACGGCCCGGGCATCTTGGCTGGCCCGGTCCACGGGGAAGCGGATGTAGCGGTGCGCCATGGCATAAAGGGCATCTGTCACTGCCCGGATGCACCGATGTCTGCGATATGCCGGACAGGTCCCCACTCGGTGCCTGGAATGACCCCGTTGCATAAAAGTTCAGGGCCACCGTAACCTTGACGGACACGGGGAGAGGGTGTCCCCCGCCAGTGCCACGCGGTGACAGGTGTGCCAGCAGGTGGCAGATGTGTGCCACGGTTTCCCGGCTCATCCGGAGTCTCCTCCTGCATTCCCGGTCCGTGAGGTCCTGGTATGACTGCCGGGGCCGGTACACACGGGGCGCCCTCGGGTGCCTCCGTTGCCGTGGGGCCGCGACGTCCTCCTCCCCCTCCTCGTCCTGTCGGTCAGGTGTCCCTCCAGCCTGGGCGGCTGCTGCCTGCCCCTCTGCGGCAGCCTGCGCCGCCTCTCTGGCACGCTCCTCCTCCTCCTCCTCCTCCTCCTCCTCCTCATCCAGGGCAACATAGACATGAGCGGCTGCCACCACGGCGGCCAACATCGCTGGATGATCTGAAAACATGACGACCTGGTGGGGGGGAGGGGAACGACGACATGTCATCATTGCCCATATCCCCTCCTCCCCCCAGCCAGGTGGCATGGACCGCATGGGTCCAACTGTTGAAGGCTGGCACCTGGCCAGGTGGACCAACTCATTTGCCCTCCCATCACCCACTCCGGCACGGACCCCCCCCGCCCCAACCTCCACCCCAGCACGGACCCCCCCCCCAACCTCCACCCCGGCACGGACCCCCTCCACAACCCCCAACCTCCACCCCGGCACGGACCCCCTCCCCAACCCCCAACCTCCACCCCAGCACGGACCCCCCCCAACCTCCACCCCGGCACGGAACCCCTCCCCAACCCCCAACCTCCACCCCAGCACGGACCCCCCTCCCCCAACCTCCACCCCGGCACGGACCCCCTTCCCAACCCCCAACCTCCACCCCGGCACGGACCCCCTCCCCAACCTCCACCCCGGCACGGACCCCCCCCCCCCAACCTCCACCCCGGCACGGACCCCCTCCCCAACCTCCACCCCGGCACGGACCCCCCCCCAACCTCCACCCCGGCACGGACCCCCTCCCCAACCCCCAACCTCCACCCCGGCACGGACCCCCTCCCCAACCTCCACCCCAGCACGGACCCCCCCCCAACCTCCACCCCGGCACGGAACCCCTCCCCAACCCCCAACCTCCACCCCAGCACGGACCCCCCCCCCCCAACCTCCACCCCGGCACGGACCCCCTCCACAACCCCCAACCTCCACCCCGGCACGGACCCCCTCCCGGCACTCCCCCAGAGCCCAGCCTACTCTAACCACCCCCCCCCCCCTCCCCCCCCCGCCGCACACACACACAAGCCGAGACACACCTCTCCTCAGGCAATCAGTCTGCGGCCACGCCATTTCCTGCCCAGAGCCAACCCCCCAGGCCGTCACTCACCTCCTCGCTGGTCGGCGTGAGCCTGGAGCACCGGGTCACGCCGATGAAAAGGAGGTTTGATTGACGTCGACGTGAACGGTCATCACGTCGACGGGACTTCGGCCCATCCGGAAGGGAGAATATCGGCAGGCCGAAAATCGGCTGCCTTGCGCAGACCCGTGACATTCTCCGCGGCAGCGGCGCCATTAACGCCCCGCCGACTTTTCTCCCTTCGGAGACTTCGGCGGGGGCGGGATTCACGGCGGCCAACGGCCATTCTCCGACCCGGCGGGGGGTCGGAGAATGACGCCCCATATCCCTCACCTCGTTGAAAGATGAATACCAAAACAAGTTTTCACTTTGATCTGGGAAATTATGCATGCAAATCTTTATAGACTGCTGCAATTGGTAATAAAAGAGCTGGGAGAGTTCTGCAATCCTATTAAGCCGAAACACATTAGAAAAAAAATATCTTTAGCACCTATTATTTTGCTCAGGAAATTATCAAAAATTGCAGAATGAAATGCCAGGAGGCAGAAATTCAGAACTCTGTTCTTTTAAATCGCATGTAAAGACCGATAAAGACAGAAACTAATTAAACCCGACCTTTGCAACTTGCAAAGCACAACAGTATCACATTTGAGCAACATCAGAAGTCAGTACTTTCAGTCAGCTTCGCTAATACTACACAAGTAGCTCATTAGTGCATTGGCATTCTAATGGTATATCATTAATTATTATGCAAATAATATCACCCGCCAAATGTCAGTCACGGTGTTATCTAACTTGCACAACTATATTGATGTTTCCCGGCTCTTTTAACCACTGTCAAACTCAAACTTTTAGATATGTTTGAATAACTATTTATCCCCATCAAATGACAGGTGTTAAACCTCAAAATGTGTTTGGAGCTTCTTTGAAGAATTTCTTGCCAACCTTAAAAGCTCGGGATTGCTTGACAGGCACATGTGCATCCCTTCGCCTGAATCATACACGGTGCGTGGTGCGAATGGCGGGAAAACTCACCGTATATTCAGCCTTTTTAAAAATAAATTTAGAGTGCCCAATTATTTTTTTCCCAATGGCAATTTAGCATGGCCAATCCAACTAACCTGCACTTCTTTGGCTTGTGGGGGTGAAACTCATGCAGACACGTGGAGAATGTGGAAACTCCACACGGACAGTGACCCGGGGCTGGGATCAAACCCGGGTTCTCAGCGCTGTAAGCAGCAGCGCTAACTGCTGCGCCACCGTGCCACCCTATATTCAGCCTTTTTAACAAAATTTTCTTTCTCCATATAATTTACGTTGTGCTTGTGTCAGCTTGATACTCTCGCCCATGGAAAACGTAATCTCTTCAATCTCTTTAAATGCATCCACAGCACATGTTCAGGCGGGGGCATGGCTGACAGAAAGACTGAAGCATGTTTTACAGAGAGAGCCCTCAGCAGACTTTTCGAGCAGAGGAGGGAAACCCTTTACCCACGATCGGGCAGATGTCCACCCGGCAAAGTGACCACCCTGCCTGGGAGGCTCACTTCAAAAGAGGATGGGGCTGCACTGTCGGAGGAACATGAATTACCTTCTTCGTGCCTCCAGGTTAAGTAGCCCTCCTCATGTCTTCCTCAGCACCCCTTAACACAACGCTCACTCCTCCACGGTGATCACACTCCCACACACCTCGCTGAGTCACAGCACTTTTGACTACCCCATAATCCCCCCCCCCCCCAACCCCCGGCGCTCTGGTGCCCCTCAATTGCTTTCTCCCACTCACCTCCTGTTCATGCCACAATCCATCCCCATCTGACATGGCACGGCACCCACCTACACTCTTCCCATCTGTCTCATTGTAGGACAAACTCGAGCATAACAGGCATGAGCCGGCACAGGCGGCCAGAGTGATACCGGAGCTCAAGATCCTAATTCCAGTTGAGGAACGAGCCCTTGAGCTTGTCAGTGAGGAGCAGAAACATACCTGTGCAGAGGGCAAAGTCTGGGCCAAAGATACAGATCCAGCCATGGCGCAAGCCTCACATGAGTAACCTTTCTCCTACCAGTGTTCCCCTGTCCCACACTGATCCAGGTCAATCAGCAATTTAAAAAAAATTTCCAGGATGTCGGCGTCGCTGGTTAGGCCAGCATTTACTGCACATCCCCAGATGACCTTCAGAAGATGGTGAACCGCTTCTTGAACCGCTGCAGTCCTTGAGGTGTAGATACATCCATTGTGCTGTTACGGAGGGAGTTTCAGAATGTTACCCCAGCGACAGTGAAGGAATGGCGGGATATTTCCAAGTTAGGGTGATGAGTGACTTGGAGGAGAACCTCCTGGTGCTGGGGTTCCCAGGTATCTGCTGCTCTTGTCCTTCTAAATGGCAGTGGTCGTGGGTTTGGAAGGTGTTGTCTAAGGAACTTTGGTGAGTTACTGCAAAGCACCTTGTAGATAATACACACGGCTGTCACTGTTCGTCGCTGGTGGAGGGTTTCAATGTTTGTGGAAAGGAAAGCAATCAAGCAGGCTGCTTTGTCCTGGATTGTGTTGAGCTTCTTGGGTGTTGTTGGAGCTGCACTCATCCGGTCAAGTGGAGAGTATTCCATTACACTCTGACTTGTGCCTTATAGATGGTGGACAGGCTTTAGAGGGTCAGGAAGTGAGTTACTCACCATAGGATTCCTTGTCTTTGACCTGCCCTGGCAGCCACAGTATTAATATGGTTAGTCCAGTTCAGTTTCTGATCAATGGTAACCCCCAGGATGTTGATTTTGGGGGTTCAGCAATGGTAATGCCATTGAATGTCAAGGGGCGGTGGTTAGATTCTGTCTTGTAGGAGATGGTCATTGCCTGGGACATTGTATGGTGCAAATTTAACTTGCCACTTGTCAGCCCAAGCCTTGATGTTGTCCAGGTCTTGCTGCATTTGGACATGGACAGCTTCATTATCTGAGGAGTCACGAATGGTGCTGAACATTGTGGAGTCACCCGCAAACATCCCCACTTCTGACCTTATGATGGAAGGGAGGTCATTGATGAAGCAGCTGAATGCAGTCCAGACCACCCTCACAGCTCCTGGACACCATGGACACGAACATCTCCAAGGTAGACATTTCAGGGACCAGCATTAAAGAGTCTTCACATCTATTACCTGCACCCTCAATCAGCGCAGATACTCCCATCTTGGTGGGGTTAAACAATAGGCTGGCTTCTGGGTTACTCACTGGTGAGTGCCTCACAACAGGCGAAGGCAGGGACATCCTAAGGATGTGGCACTTGGAGGGACGCCGGTGCCCAGGACACTGCTGAGCCCCAGTCCAATGGCGTGCCAGAGCTGCTGGAACTGCAAAGGCAGAGTCGCAAGCATCAGGAAGGGATAACAGCGTCCTTCCTCGGACTGAAAGGCCGACTGGAGGAGTCCCATCGCCTACAGTCAGAGGAGATGGTGCCATCAGTCTGACGCAACAAGGCCAACACTGTGAGGGTAGCGTCCGCACTGGAAACCTTGGCGCAGCACATGTGCTCCATAGTAGGAGATGTCCACTCCATGGTTTAGCTCACGATCTCGATGGCTGAGGGCCGAATTCCATGGTACAGTGCTTCAACTGGGTGGTGCAAGCACTAGTGGGAATCCACAAGTGGCAGCGCCAGAGGCGGGTGGAGCTTTTGGATCTCACTCCAGCTGCCCCTCTATTCCATGGAGGAGTCCAGGTACCCAAAGGGAACTGCATCAGTAGGACCGCAATCAGTAGGCCTTACATCCTGAAGACCCTGGGGGCTGTCCCACCCAGCTGACAGCCCCTTCCCTGTGAGTGAAACACCTTCAGCCTTGGACACCAAGGAAGTAAGCAGTGCAACAGCCGTGATGTCCGAAAGTATGCCCAGACCCGCAAGGTCTATGCCCCTCAGGGGACGCCCACCATGGTGATCTCAGGCAACAGGGTGTGGAAGTCAGCAGGCTGCCTCAACCGCCACTGTGGATCCTGGAGATGCATCTATACATAGCAGGAAGGTGACGAGAAACAATAGGTACCTAGTGGACAGGGATGAACTTGGGTACTAGGAGAGAAAATACACATTGTAATAACTAGCTAGCATTAAAAAGTTACTTTGATTACCTATAAAGAGCCTCCATGCTGTCATGTCATGGCGCTATGCACCGCAAACCCCGTGCAAACTCGGCGCTTCCTCCCCATGCAGTGTGAGAATGGCAACGCAACATCTCTCCCATCTCCCCCACTGACGTTTCAGTGATGCTGTGTCGGTCCTGATGTGGGCCCCACAGCCCAACCCCCATCCATGGAAGGTTCTCCCCCCACCAACGCTCAAACCTCACGTGTCCTAGCATCCTCTAGTTATGAGGATGCCATTGACTGAAAACATGTGAGAATCTGTCTACTTCGTCAAGAGGTGGCGAGAAAACACTGGGACCCCTGACCTTGGAGGAGGCAGTGGCAGCTGCATCGTGCTATTCTGTTTCTCTGGGCCCCTAGATCACCCCGTTCACTGGCAGCTCTTGGTCTGTTCCCTGACAGGCACGAGTCAGACATTTCACGGAGGTTAGGATGAGCATCGCTCTGTCCTCACTGCAAGCCATCATCATTCTCCTGCAGCGCCCAACCAATCACTTTTGCGCTCTGTCCATGAATGGAGAGGCCATGTTGATAACCTCCCACAGGCCCCACAGTAGTGAGAAGAAGTGAGACCCCATGTTGGGAGAGGTCTTCACAACCCTGGTCGTCAGCAAACTGACAGTCAATGGGGGCATCCCTTGCCCTGTGCCCCCAAGAGGGCGCTGGCCATTGCTCGAGATCCTTCCTCCTCCACAGGTTTCCCCTCGCCACCCTCCTCGACGTCATCCTCGTGCTCCTCCACCTCCACCTGCTCTTCCCGCTGCAGTACCAGGCTGTGCAGAGCGCAGCAGACCACAACAATGTGGGACCCTCGGGGGGCTGTATTGGAGGGCTCCCCCCAACTGGTCCATGCATCAGAACTGGATCTCGAGTAGTCCTATCACCTACCCAACCACCGCACGCATTGGCACATGAGTCTCTTTGTAGCGAGTCTCAGTGGGTGTTTATAGCCTCCGTACTGGCGTCTTCAGCCACCTTCTGAGTGGGTAACCTTTGCTCCAAGGAGCCATCTCTCCAGCCACTGCTCTCCCTCAAAAATGTCTGAGATCTGTGAGCACCCCAAGATCTATCATGGACACTTCCTGGGAAATGGACACACACCTGCATGCTGCGCACCGCATGGTCAGAGATGGTCTGGACATTGTGGGAGTGGTATTCCTTGCAAATCATAAATGGTGCCCCATGCCACCATGGGGAACACAGAGGCACATGGGAGCAGTCATTGACGTCCTGTATCTTGGGCAAGCCTGCTATGTGGGTGAAGTCCTTGGAATCCTGGCCCCCCTGGTCCCAGGCCAAATTAATGTACATGTGGGCCCTTGCGAATCACTTATCTGTTACCTCCCTCATGCACTTTTACGCTGGTAACTGGAAAATGCCACACAGGTCACCTGTGCAACACTGAAGCGTGCCGCTGGCATAGAAGTTCAGAGCAGCAGTAACTTTCAGGGCCACAGGCAAATTGGTTATCCCCCAGTCCTTGTGGTTCCAACTCTTGCGTCACCTGGTCCAGGACAGAGGCAGTCTTCTTCAGCACTGCACCTCTGAAATCTGGAGGTAGGAAATTCTATGTCAGAACACCTGTGGCCGATAGTGTCTCCTCCGAGGCTCCACCATCTGTTTCCCTGCTCCCTGTAGGTGAATGGGCCAAGCCTCCCCCACCTCTCTAGGCCGCATGCAGCAGCACATCAATGTCTCTGCTGCTGGTTGATCACAATGAAAAGAATTGCCAGCTCGACTGGCTCCATGATTCTCCAAAATCAGAAACTGAAAGGAAGAAAACATTAAACTGAATGATGAAGGGTCCTGACAATGCCTTGACCCTCAGTCCTCTTAGGATCTGGGACATCCATCCGTGGCGCTTCCCCCCACGTGAGTGCCTTTCCACCAATCACACTCCCAATAGCCAATTCCCCACAGTTGCCCCTCTCAACTCCACCTGAATAAAGTGCTTTGACCCTTGATAGCCTCAGTTGTCCACCTACCCCTCCTTCCCCATGGGTGAGGAGTGAGGGCAGTTGAGTAGTTTCAGCCCCCTGTGGCAGGCAAGGAACACCTGGGCCGGGATTCTTCGAAACCCCGACCAAGTGTTGACGCCGGCATAAACACCGGAGAGGTGCACGCCGGCGTCAACGGGCCTCCTGGCCCAACGATTCAGAGGCCCTCAGGGGGCCAGCACGGTGCCGGAGTGCTGCGCACTGCTCCGGCGCCGATACGTGGCCCTGCACTGCCGGCGCAGGTCCACGCATGTGTGCAACGGCCGTCTCCGCAGCAGCGCATGCGTGTGGTGGCTGTCTCCATGCCGGCGCCGCGCAGCATAGTGGAGCGCTACAGCAGGCCCGCGCGGAAGGAAATAGGCCCCCTCCAGATCGTGGCCGCCCGCCGATCAGATGCCCCCGATCATGGGCCTGGATGCAGTGGAGGCCCTCCGGAGTCTGATCCCCCCCACTCACCCCCCAGGACGGAATCGCCTGCTGCCACCCACTTTTCAGCTGCCCCTCTGGAAGGACAATCCCTCAGCGGTGATATCGCCACAAGCCCAGCAAGAAGGACACGAGAAGAGCTGCCAGCAAACCAGCCACAACTAGAGGCTCAAGGCATGAAGGGCCGCCGATGCCTGTGAGTGATCGCACCCCTCATGAGATGCCGATACTGAACCCCCCAACCATGCCCTCTAGTGTCCTCTCTGCTTGATGACTGTGATTGGCACCCTGGAGAGTAATGGCGGCCTGAGCGCTCACCTCTGATATCCCCTTCGGAGGTGGGGTCGCCAGGTTCTTGCTGTTGTAAATCGCGCCGGCAACCAATGAATATTCAGTGAGGGGGAAGTCCCGGAGGGAGAACCCACTAATAATATGATAATGTATTTAAATGAGGCTCCCAGCCTTTGGTGGCAGGATTCCCGTTACACCACTGGCGAAGGGGCCTGGAAAATTGGAAAACACTGTCTCGCCAGTATAAATCGCGTTTCCTGATTCTGGCCGTATTCTCCATCTATGTGGCCGTTCTTGCTGATGGTTAACGCGGACTCAAAATTCTGCCCAATATTCAAAGATTCTTCACAGCCAATGAAATACATTTGCAGCGTAATCACTGTGGTAATGTTGGAAATATGGTGACCAATTTGTGCACCAGTAATGCGCTAATGATCAGATAACCGGCTTTAGTGATGCTGGCTGGGGGAATGAGTATTGGCCAGAATACCAGGGACAATTCCAGGGTAGCATGGTAGCATTGTGGATAGCACAAATGCTTCACAGCTCCAGGGTCCCAGGTTCGATTCTGGCTTGGATCACTGTCTGTGCGGAGTCTGCACATCCTCCCCGTGTGTGCGTGGGTTTCCTCCGGGTGCTCCGGTTTCCTCCCACAGTCCAAAGATGTGCAGGTTAGGTGGATTGGCCATGATAAATTGCCCATAGTGTCCAAAATTGCCCTTAGTATTGGGTGGGGTTGCTGGGTTATGGGGATAGGGTGGAGGTGTGGACCTTGGGTAGGGTGCTCTTTCCAAGAGCCGGTGCAGACTCGATGGGCCGAATGGCCTCCTTCTGCACTGTAAATTCTATGATAAAAAAAAAAAATTCTCTTTAAATTGTGGTCCTGAATCCTTTATGTCCATCTGAGAGAACAGACGGGGCCCTCGGTGTAATGCCTCATCAAAAAGACGGCACCTTTGACAATGCAGCACTTCAGCAGTACTCCACTGCAGTGTACGCTTCAAATATTTGCTCAAATTTCTGCTTTGGGACTTGAACAGACAACATTCTGACTCAGAGCAGATGCCACTGAGACAAGGCCAACACCTCATTTTTCTTTGTGATGTTCCAATAGTTTGTTGAGGTGAATGCTGAAGGCTCCTGTTGTGTTTCTTGTTGATTGTATCCTAAACAGTAATATTTGCTTGCCCAAAGTGAGTTCATAATTAGCATGATAAACTCCAGGCAATGTGGTTATACCCTCATATAAAAATAAAATATTGCAGATGCTGGAAACCTGACATAAAAACTGAAAATGCTTGTGGACTTTAGCAAGCGAGGCAGCATCTGTGGAGAGAGAAATAGAGTTAACGCTTCAGGTAAATCACCGGATCGTTCAGATGCCAAGCCACCTAAATTAATGGCCCATAACCTCCCAACTCCAGGACAGCATATCAAGGGGGATCCCCTCCACCACCTCTCCCCCACAGTTCTTGACATTCTCAGGTAAAGATTGCATGGTAAATGCCCAAGAACTTCCAATGGGCATTTGCCGACACTGGGACCTATCGGAAAATGTGATTTAAATCACAAACTTTGAATGGTTCCAGCTGTGTTACAGTAATAATTACCCACTGACCACCCTTACTCCTTTCCCCATTCCTGCCACTGGCCCAACTAACCACCATCTCCACCCCAGCCAATGACCCTCCATCCTCTATTCTACACTGAACACCACTCCACACTGAACACAACCCTCAACTCCCACTGACCACCCAACTCCCAATCCTCCACTGACTCCCCTAAACCACCCTTCAGTGACCCTACCCTCAAGCACCCAATCAACCCTGAGTACCTGATTGCCCCACTGACCCACCTTAACATTCCCACCCACCAAACAACTCTCCCATTGCATCCCCTGACCAGCTGAACTCCCAACCACCCCCTTTCTGACCTCCTGATTTCCCACCCTCCCCAATATTACATAGTTGCCTTACATACTTACCTGGCTTAAAGATGGCTGAATCTTTGAACTCACCTGCTTTACAGCAGCTAGTGTGTAAAATAGGGAGCATGGCTCCTTGTGTCTGACTCTCCAGGCCTCGAGTGAATGCCTCAGGAACATGCACACTGCACAGATTTCATCCGGCCCGAATCAGAAGGTTGGGTGAGAAAGATTCACCTGAATTTTGAGGTAGGGAAGTGGGAGCGGAATGGCAATCCGACTCTGTTTGCTACTTCACTGAAATTCAGGCCCATTAACTTTGTTTCTGTCTCCACAGATGCTGTCTGACCTGCGGAGTATTCTTGGCATGTTCTGTTTTTATTATGATTATATGTCTTCGACAGGTCAAGCAAATGTATTGTGGAGCAATGAAAATAAAAGTTAAACAAAACCAAAAAGATTTCACCGTTTTTATTTTGGGAATTCCACACTTAACTTCACACACACTCAGGGCATTGAGGCGGGGCATTGATTTAGATAGAAATGCTTAGGTTTCAGTGTTGCTGCATTTGCAACCATGTCTGTTCCTGGTACTTGTCGACTGGCACTATTAGTGGGTAGGATTTGCCTTGCCAAAATTGTAAGACTAATTGCCCGGCATCATTTGTAGCTGACAACCAATTCTTGGAAAATGTGAATTTGGAGCAAGGTCAGATTACAATTGGTCAGTGGGGGCTGGGGAATTGGGTTTTCTCGCTGCTTGGATGGATTTTCATCTTCACCACCTACATGGTCATCTGATGGATTGAATCGCTCGCCCTTCATCAAAGCCACCACTTCCTGAGGTGGCTTGCGATAATCCACAAATAGCAGAGCCCAACGCTGCAGTGATCATTCCAGAGATGGAAAGAGGGCATCGCTGTTTCAGACATTGTCTGCAGGTCAGAGGAGAGTGATGGAAACTCTTTTGAACTGAAGGTGGCCACAACTCCGCTGGCATGCTCAGTGGCGGAATTATGGGGACCTCGTTTGGAGTGACGCAGTTCCGTCGGCTGTGTTGCATTTGCATGCATCTCCTTCAATTAAATTTTGGAGACAAGCAAAAAACTGCAAGGGATTCCCATCTACTTTTGTTATGAATTCCTTTCCTTACACCACTCTGTCTGGCACAGTAAAATAAACAAATGTAGGGAGTTAAGAGCTAAATATAAAAATAATTATCCAAAATAAGCATTTTTAAAATTTAACATATAGAACAATTGACCGAAATGACGTGAAACTAACTTGCATCATTTGAATAGAATGCCGATGAAGGCCAGGTCGGAATTCCCCCCCCCCCCCAAACGTCCCAATTGTCCACCCACCGGCATGATTTCCAGAATACATCTGTTGAATCATAGAATTTACAGTGCAGAAGGAGACCATTCGGCCCGTCGAGCCTACACCGGCTCTTGGAAAGAGCACCCTACCCAAGCCCACACCTCCACCCTATCCCCATAACCCAGTAACCTCACCCAACACTAAGGGCAATTTTGGACACTGTGGGCAATTTAGCACCTAACCTGCACATCTTTGGACTGTGGGAGGAAACCGGAGCACCCGGAGGAAACCCGCGCAGACACTGGGAGAACGTGCAAACTCCACACAGACAGTGACCCAAGCCGGGAATCGAACATGGGACCCTGGAGCTGTGAAGCAATTGTGCAATCCACAATGCTACCGTGCTGCCCCAAATCTGGACCAATGTGGCGTGGAGATGTCAGGATTTACCTCGAGGTGGTCTGGGGCAGCCAGCGGAGATTGGAATGGAGGCCTCCAATGATAGTAACCCTGTAACATGCAGCAGTGGCAGGGTGAAGCACCTGCCAAGTGGCACTTCTATCATTTGAATGTTTCAGGAGGTCCATCTCCCATCTTCAACAATGGGTAAGCTGATGTCTGGGCAACTTTTAAATATGGCGCCTGGATATGATGGCATGGAGCGGCCCATCCAGCCCACCTTGCTGTGAAAAACATCAGGAAATGACTGTATAATTAATGAGGCTAGCAACACACGATACCACGCAAATTCTCACCGATCTCCTGTTCCCTGTTCCTGTTCCCATTCCTGTCCCGAGCCGTACTTAATCCCAGAATGGAAAATTCCGCCCATAGGAACAGAAGCAGTTGGTTCAACTCTTGGAGTCTATTCTTCCATTCAGTTATACCATGGCTGATCTACATCGTAACCCCATTTTCCTGACTTGGTTCTGTAACCTTTAATACCCTCGGGCAGAAAAAGCTTATTGTTCCCAGTTTTCAATGTTTCAATTGACCCCGGCCTCAACAACTTTTTGGGAGAGAGGGAGTTACACATTTCGCAGCCTCCCTTCATTTTTTTTTCAGCCTTGAATTGCGTTGCGCAGCTGTCCGTTTATATGCACCTAAGACCAGCTATAGCAAAGTCCTTGAGGTGTTGGGTGCTCTGAGGTACAGACGAACCAACACGGTTGCGATTGGTACAACGCAGTTTTATTCCAACTAGTTATTTACACATCTGACTTGGTACTCAGCACGTTGTGACTGTGTGAGTGTCTTGCTAATGAGGTCCTGGCCCTGTGCTGTCTCCAGATGGACTGCCCAGGAAGTGTTGTGTTTCTTGTCGTATACTGTGTCTGCTCTTGTCTGTGATTGGCTGTCGTGTTATGTGTGCTAATTGGTCCGTTGGTCTGTCTATCATTATGTATGTGTTATGATGTATGTTTGAATATCATGACAGTCCTCTTGCTGACAGTCACACCTTGCAATTGTGAGGGTCATTATGCTGCGTATCAAGAAGTCACCAACCTCACAGCACAGACTTTTATTGCTTTGGAGTGACATTTCTATGTGCCATCCATCCACCTGCAGTTTTTGTTTGTACCTCTGCGCAAGACTCAAGTTTTTCCCAATTAGTGTCCAGTTGTCAGCAAGTACTGTGCTGTGGATTTGTACCCTGAAACTTTTCTTTTGTCGAGAGGTCAGCTTTTCCAGCATTATTTATTCTTATGACTTGTGTGATGGGATTACCTAATTAGCGCTGAACGGTTACCAATTCTCTGCAGGATTCTCAGACTCTTAAGACTATTTTGCCTGGAGCGTACATCTTTTATGCTTTTCTATTGCTTTTATTTGTGGTAACTTTTGCTGTCTGGTTTATGCTTCAAGAGAAATACAGAAACACTTGAACTTCTGGACATGACGGGCGCGATTCTCCACTCCCATGCCGAAGTGGCCGCGCCGTCGTGAACGCTGTCGAGGTTCACGACGGCGCGGAACGGCCCCGATCCCGACCGATTCAGGGCCCAAAAAAGGGCTAGGATCGGGGCCGTGAGAAACTCAGGGGGGCGTTCCACGAAGGCCGCGTCGTCACCGTGCGACGCCCGAATGACGCACCGCTGCGTCATAAATTGCGCGAACCGCGCACAGGGGACCCGGAGGAGAACTGAGGAGATGGCTGAGCCCCGAAGAGCCGCACCGAGGCTCCGGGATGCACCGAGGCTCCGGGATACGGACCTGGACACCCTGCACCCTGGTGGATGAGGTGGAGCGGAGAAGGGATACCCTCTGCCCAAGACGTGGGCATCGCCAGCCATCCAGCGCGGCTGGCGGGAGGTGGGCACTGCAGTCATTGCTGTGGGGCAGACCCCCCCGGACGGGGAGCAGTGCCGCAAGAAGCTGCACGACCTCACCCGGGCTTCGAGGGTAAGTGCCATGAGGGTGCCCCCAGGCTCCCCCCCCCACCCCGGCACCGGGGGGGGGGGGGGAAGTGGGGTTGGGGGGGGTCGTTGGGAGTGTTGGGGACTGGGACATCAGGGATGATGTTGGGGCGGGGGTCAGGGGGTTTGGGGGGGGGTCACGGTGCCCAACTATCTACTCGACCCACATGAGCCCCGGGGCCCTCCTGGAGCGAACCCATGGCGTGCTGTCTCCTGAACCAGCAACAATGTTGTCAATATCTGCATGCCCTGATGATACCCACCGAATGGTGATGCTTTATCCACCCCCCCCTCCCCCCCAGGACAAGACAGCGCATAACCAGCATGAGAGCATGAGAACCGGAGGGGGTTCTCCGGTCCTGCACCCCCTAACCATTCACGAGCAGAGGGCCCTGGACCTCGCTGGGGTTCCGCCACCCGGGAGATCGCGCCATGCCAGGTCGGAGGCGCAGAAGCAAGTGAGAGAACCCTGCATGTCCTCTCCACCCCCAACCCGTCATCGCCCCCCTCACACTCTGGCCACTGCACCCTCGATCCCATCCCCCCTCACACTCTGGCCACTGCACCCTCGATCCCATCCCCCCTCACACTCTGGCCATTGCATCCCCCGATCCCCTCCCCCCTCACACTCTGGCCACTGCACCCCAGATCCCATCCCCCCTCACACTCTGGCCACTGCACCCCAGACCCCATCCCCCCTCACACTGTGCACCCACCACCACCATACACCCGGGCCACCGTGTCTAACGAACCCCAAATCTTTTATGTTCCCCAGGGCCATCCGCCGAACCTTCAGGGACGTCTCGCCCAGGAAGCAGCGCAACGCCACCCACCGCAACGGCACCCAGGGACGCACGCCAGAGGTTGGCAGTTGGTCGGACAGGAGGGCAGACCTCACAGTCTGGGACACAGGACCAGGACGCTGAGACCTCCGGGACAGACATTAGTCAAGGGCACAGGGTGGACAGTAATGCCGAAGCCCACACCCGCTGGATCGAACTGAGATCAAGACGACATGGCCCGCATGGAGCTTGCGCCTGGCCATGAGGGGGAACAATACACACCAGACTTCTTGATGGATGATGACCTCGAGCTTGCGGCACTGCTGTCTCCCACACCATCGCAGAGACACTCACCTCGGTTGGGCATATAAGTGATGAGGCTCCCGGGTCATGGTCTGGTGCGCACCCCACAGCCGAGCACCGGTACAGCAGGTGGAGTTTGGAGCAGCCGAGGGGCTGGACGGTCGGAGGGCAGCCCAGGCCCAGCAACCAGCTGCCACCCAGACGGTTCCCGGGTTCCTGGATGTAATTGACCCACCCGGACAACCGATGCGTATGGACACCCAGGGACTGAGTAACAGGATGAGGGCCATCTTCCAGGACCTGCACACGCAGCTGGAGGAGTCTATCCGCGTCCAGGAGCAGGGAGTGGTGCCGCTCATCGCAGCCACCCAGGCCGACACCGCACGGGTGGCGTCCGCGGTGGAGGCAATGGGTGAAGGGGTTTTGGCCATGGGTCAGATTCTGCAAGGCGTTGGGCTTCACGTGAACGCGTCATCCATGGCCCAGGAGTGGGCTGCCCTCTCACAGGTAGCCATGCGCCAGAGCCAACACGACATTGCTGCCGCTCTCCGGGCCCTGGCTGAGTCTCACCATGCCATGGCCCGGTCCCAGCAAGCGATGGCTCAGTCCCAGCAGTCAGTCGTGGATAGCATCGACCGCCTGGCGCACGTGATGGATGGCGTCGCGCACTCACAGGTCGAGATCGCACAGACCTTGACAGGAATGTGGCACTCCCTGGGCCCCATCTCGGCGAACATTCGGACCGTGGTCGATACCGCTGCAGGCCTCCAGGACTGGCAGTGCCAGGTGTTGGGGGTGCGACGGGGCATGTCTCCGAGCGCATCTCCGTCCCACAGTGAGGCCCGGGGGCCACCGGGCTCCCCGAGGGAGGAGGAGGTTCTGGGGCCCGTCCCGGTAGCTCCACCAAGGGATGTCACGGTACACTCTGCCTCCCTCCGTTCCATCCCTGGCGCATCTGGTGGGGAGCGGGCAGGTCAGGGTGGCACCACGCCATTCAGCATGCCCGCAGAGCAGCCTGGCCCATCGAAGCCGGGCCGCCACAGGAAACGCGTGCCGACGGGTGGCCATGTCGAAGGGCGTGATTCACAGCAGTCCACCTCCACTCCTGCTGTACCATCTGGGAACACACCTAGACGTAGTGGTAGGGCCCGTAAGGCAAAGACGTTAGGCACGCAAGAAGTTGGAACGGGTGCAGGGCACAGTCTAGTTGAAGTGGGTAGGGCACCTATGTTAACCACATGAATAAACTCACTGTTGAATTTGACTTGTAAGACTGTGTGCTATGTCCGGTGCCAGGGGGCTCGGGAGGGTGCCCGATTGGCGTCGTGGTATATGAGCCGTTCAAGGTCTGTTCCGGATGTGGTGACCCTCCCCCCCCCCCCCCCTTAATCGGACTCCGTTGTCCTCGGTACACCGACGCCAGCCACCCCACACGGGCATGTGGTGAAACATCCGTCACGAAGGCTGTGACCACCAGAGTGCATGGTTCAGCTATAGCCATGAGTCAAACCTCGGCTGGCGAATCTGAGCACACAGCTCATCGCAGAGCGGGCCGTCATCATTCAACATGGCACTGATCACACCCGCTAAACCGATCATCACTGTTGTGCAATCCCGTAGTGCCGCAGTGGTAAGGTGATGTGGAATTGTTGCCGTGAACGCGGTGCGGGGGCGGGGTGAGGGGGGGGGGGGGAGGTGGTGGGTGCTGTGTGGTGCCCGTGTACAGGCGTGACGGTGCAAGTGGCAGTGTTCAGCGAATCCCACCCCCACAGTGCGTGAACCGTGCGGCCACCAACGCGTCGCGTGCCCGCTGTCCCCGGCGGTGTCGTCGCGCAGACTCCTGGGCGTAACAAGCTGCCGGCAGTGTCTGCGTCCTGCGCCCCTCCCCCCACCCTGATGCGCCTCATCATCCTCATCCTCCGCATCCTCCTCTTCCCCATCCCCCTCGTTTGCGTTGGCTCCGGTGCCGTCGGGTCCTCCCTCCGGCTCCTCCGCCAGGTCATCTCCCCTCTGCATGGCAATGTTGTGCAGCGCAACGCAGACCACAACTATTCGACCGACCCTGTCGGGCCGGTACTGCAGGACCCCTCCTGATCGGTCCAGGCATCTGAATCACATCTTCAGCAGCCCGAAGCACCGCTCCACCACACCCCTGGTTGCTGCATGTGCCTCGTTGTATAGGCTCTCGGCGTTGGTGTGAGGCCTCCGTATTGGCGTCAGCAGCCATGACCTCAATGGATAGCCCTTGTCGCCCAGCAACCAGCCCCTCAGCCAGGGGGAGCGTCCTTCGAACATTGCGGGGATGAACGACTGTGCCAGAATGTAGGCGTCATGCACACTACCGGGGTACTTTGCACACACGTGCATGATCTTCATGTGGGGGTCGCACACCACCTGAATGTTCATGGAGTATGTGCCCTTCCTGTTCATGAACACTTCCCTGTTGTCTGCAGGTGGGCACATGGGGACGTGCACACCATCGATGACACCCTGGACCATCGGTATCCCGGCCACCTTGGCGAATCCACGTGCCTGTGCTTCCTGCTGTGCTCGGTCCTCGGGGAATTGAATGTACCTGTCCGCGATGGCGTACAAGGCGTCGGTGACGGCCCTGATGCACCTGTGGACCGATGCCTGTGAGATCCCGGATAGGTCCCCGCTCGGCGCCTGGAAGGAACCGGTCGCATAAAAGTTTAGGGCCACCGTGACCTTCACGGAGACTGGTATCGCGTGTCCTCCTCCCATTCCACGTGGTGCGAGGTGAGCCACAAGCTGGCATATATGTGCGACCGTCTCCCTGCTGAACCGTAGTCTCCTCCTGCATGTGATGTCCGGTAGGGCCTCGAACGCCATTCTGTCACGGTACACCCTCGGCCTTGCTGGACGCCTGTGGCGCCCTGGCACCACCATCAGTGGATCCTCCTGCTCCACCTGCTCCTCCTCCTCCTCCTGCTCCCCCCCAAGCACTTCCTCTGCATTCCTCACCGTCTGGCGGTCAATGTTCCCCTCGGCATCCCCCTGTACATTCGGGTCCTGAGCGCCTGCGGCCTGCGTGTCGACGACGGGCCACTCCGCGGCCATCCCCTCTGCTGCACCGGCGACCGCTGCATCTGCATCAACTGTGGGCCGTCGGACTCCAGAACTGCGGCTCCAACCACGGCAGTGAACATCGCTGTCTGGTTAGCATACATGGTGACCTGCAGGAGGGTGGTGGGGGGCAGAGAAACGACATGTTACACGGAGGTTCTTCCACACCTTGTCAGCTGGGCTGCATGGGATACCTGTGTGTCCCGGTGGCCTGGTCGCGCTGCAGATACGCAGCCAGCCTAACACCTGGTCACTGTCTGCGCCCAACGGTCACTTCACACCGTACTGCTCACCAGTGTGCCACTCGCCTGTGCCCATCAGCCACACGCACCCTGCGGCCGTGTCCTCGTCACCGTCCTGCCATATCAGGGCGGCTGACATTTGGCATTCGCGGATGGACGATACCATCCACACCCTCCCACACCCCCCTCCCCTCCTGCACACTCTCCCTCACCCCCCCCCACCTGCACACTCTCCTGCACCCCCCCCCACCTGCACACTCTCCCGCACCCCCCTCCCACCTGCACACTCTCCCTCAACCCCCCCCACCTGCACACTCTCCCGCACCCCCCCACCTGCGCACACTCCCACCCCCCCTCCCACCTGCACACTCTCCCGCACCCCCCTCCCACCTGAACACTCTCCCGCACCCCCCTCCCCACCTGCACACTCTCCCTCACCCCCCCCACCTGCACACTCTCCCGCCCCCCCTCCCACCTGCACACTCTCCCGCCCCCCCACCTGCACACTCTCCCACCCCCCCCACCTGCACACTCTCCCGCACCCCCCCTCCCACCTGCATACTCTCCCGCAACACCCCCACCTGCACACTCTCCCCCCCCACCTGCACACCCTCCCCCCCCACCTGCACATTCTCCCGCACCCCCCTCCCACCTGCACACTCTTCCGCACCCCCCCTCCCACCTGCACACTCTCCTGCACCCCCCTCCCACCTGCACACTCTCCCGCCCCCCTCCCACCTGCACACTCTCCCGCAACCCCCCTCCCACCTGCACACTCTCCCGCACCCCCCCTCCCACCTGCATACTCTCCCGCAACCCCCCCACCTGCACACTCACCCCCCACCTGCACACTCTCCCCCTCCCACCTGCACACTCTCCCGCACCCCCCCTCCCACCTGCACACTCTCCCACACCCCCCTCCCACCTGCACACTCTCCCGCCCCCCCCTCCCACCTGCACACTCTCCCAAACCCCCCTCCCACCTGTACACTCTCCCACACCCCCCTCCCACCTGCACACTCTCCCGCCCCCCCCTCCCACCTGTACACTCTCCCACACCCCCCTCCCACCTGCACACTCTCCCGCACCCCCCTCCCACCTGCACACTCTCCCGCACCCCCCCCCACCTGCACACTCTCCCGCTCCCCCCTCCCACCTGCACACTCTCCCGCACCCCCCCTCCCACCTGCACACTCTCCTGCCCCCCCCCTCCCACCTGCACACTCTCCCCCCCCCCCCCCCCACCTGCACACTCTCCCGCACCCCCCCCCCCCCTTTGGCCGCAGCCTTCTTAGGAAGCCGACCCGGTCTCCGAGTGCTGCGGAACAGTCCGCTCACCTCCTCCCTGCTCAGCATCAGCCAGCACGACTGGCTGACGACTTTAAATAGCAGGAGTGAATGGCGACGGTGTGAACTGGGGTCACGCGTCGGGACTTCGGCCCATCCGGGCCTGAGAATAGCAGGGGTGCCGGAGAATCGCCGCTTTGGATGTCTTGGGCGATTCTCTGGCCTGCGGCCCGCGAAATTCGACCATGCCGTTACCGCCGCTTAGGAGAATCGCGGGAGGGCGTCGGACTGGCGTCGTGGGAAATTTTGGCGGCCCAGGCGATTCTCCCAACCGACGTGGGAGTGGAGAATCGCGCCCGACATGTCTTGAAGCCTCTGGAGTGCATTCTCCATCGACATTGCATGGAATGGTAAACACACTGGCATAATGCTGAAAATTCCGACCATCCTGTGCAAGAAAACAGAATTTAATTTGCTTCATCACCAGCGTTCCTGCCTGAATTGATTCAAGCTATGTGTGCACAGCAACCTCAGAAATAGAAGTGGAAAAGGAAGGTTATCAATCAGCCCATCATTTTAATTTTCTTTCTCTTTAGTTTGCCTTTGTTTATCCTCATGTTTGATTTTTCTTTTCTGCTTCTTCATTGACGTCCCTCTTTTCCTTTAATGTCCGTTCTCCTTGTCTCTCTGCCGTTCTACTTTCAGCCTCTGCATTATTACGTCCCATCGCTGGTGATTTCCACCTCCATCGCAACTCAGCATGTTCTCTCTCTTCTGAGTTGTCTGCCCTCTTATCCTCCCTTAATCCCTTCCTCCACCCCTCCTTCCATTCTCCTCCATTCAGATTCACGATCACCCCTATGATCTTTCCATCTCACGTGGCCCATTTACTCCTGTTGTGTGAATCTCAGTTAAGGCCGTATCGCTTTCTGTGTCACACTCCACTCGCATTTCCCCGCCCCTACTTTCTTCTGTGCCCATTATTGGAAAAAAATTGTTCCCCAATCCACTTACAACCACATTTTCAAAGTGCCAACTCTAGCCTTTGTCCCTCCATTCACATAACATTTCTGCAGCTACTGATCTTAATCACACATTTCACCCCTACCTTAAATTCTCTTGTTCCCATTGATATCATGGTTGTGTTGTAATTCACTGACTGACCATTAGGAGTCTCATTAGTAAATAAGTGAATGTTAAAGTCAGGTGACCTCAGACGGACTAGGGAGCTGGGCGAGAGGTTGCTTGTGCATGTTCATACTGTTATTCATCTGGTGTTTTATATATTTTTGACCCACAGTTAATGTTAATAAATCATTTCTAGCTTTAGCTACAAGTGTTCTTGTAATATAAATCAGGCCATCCAACATGAACATCACACCCATTAAAACAATTATTCTCTTCCACCGATATAGAAGTCCTTCCAGGGGCCGTGCCTCCTGAAACAACCCTTTTATTAGAACATAGAACATAGAAAAATACAGCACAGGACAGGCCCTTCGGCCCACGATGTTTGCCGAACCTTTGTCCTAGATTAATCATAGATTATCATAGAATTTACAGTGCAGAAGGAAGCCATTCGGCCCATTGAGTCTGCACCGGCTCTTGGAAAGAGCACCCTACCCAAGGTCAACACCTCCACCCAACACTAAGGGCAATTTATCATGGCCAATCCACCTAACCTGCACATCTTTGGACTGTGGGAGGAAACCGGAGCATCCGGAGGAAACCCACGCACACACGGGGAGGATGTGCAGACTCCGCACAGACAGTGACCCAAGCCAGAATCGAACCTGGGACCCTGGAGCTGTGAAGCAATTGTGCCATCCACAATGCTACCGTGCTGCCCTTATTGGCTCCCTTAGGTTCAAGGAATGTGGACTTAAGCATATATGGAGAACAACTGATTTAGATGATCATTGTCAGGTCTGGTTGGTCCATTTAAAGCATTGTCAGGTCTTCATCTCATCTGCTAAAACTGCTCACTATTCTAAGACCATTGTGAAATGCAAAAATAGCCCCAGGCTTATTTTCCAAACTGAAAACTGACTTCTTAAACCTCTCTCCCTAAGCCTCCTCACTTCATCCTCAATAGCAAGTGCAAGGAGCTCATGGACCTCTTTGCCACCAAGATGGAGGTCATCTAGTCTGTATCACTGCTGCCTGCGTTCCTTCCACTACTTCAAAACGTCAATCATGCACCATGGTTAACTCCTGTCTTAGCCCTGAATTTGCATCATCTTTCTCTAGTATCTCGCCTATCTCCTCTCAAGTCTTCTCTGAGCAGATTTTATCGTTCAAACCCAGCTCTTCTAATTCAACCTTACTTCCAATAACCTTTTAACCACTCAACATCCCTTCTTAATTCCCAAGCTGATTGATAATTAAAAGTTCTTATCAGATGCTGTCATCCACCTTCTCAAAACAATACGACTCTTGACCCATCCGTCCTTGAAAACTACCATTCCATCTCCAACCATTTCTTCTCTAAATTTCTTGATCGTGTGATGGCCTTTCAAATCCTTGCCCCTCATTCCCGCACATCCATGTTTAAATCACACCAATCAAGCTTCCTCTTCTGCTACAGTATGCTTGTCAGGCGGCACGGTAGCACAGTGGTTAGCACTGTTGCTTTACAGCGCCAGGGACCTTGGGTCACTGTCTGTGCGGAGTCTGCACATCCTCCTGTGTCTGCGTGGGTTTCCTCCGGGTGCTCCAGTTTCCTCCAACAAGTCCCGAAAGACGTGCTTGTTAGGTGCATTGGATATCTTGAATTCTTCCTCACTGTACCAAACAGGTGCCGAAATGTGGCAACTAGGGGATTTTTACAGTAACTTAATTGCAACGTTAATGTAAGCCTACTTGTGATACGAATAAAAATTATTTTAAAAATAAATTTAGAGTACCCAATTATTAATTTTTTTCCAATTAAGGGGCAATTTAGTGTGGCCAATCCACCTAACCTACACATCTTTGGGTTGTGGGGGTGAAACTCACGCAGACACGGGGAGAATGTGCAAACTCCACACGGACAGTGACCCAGGGCCGGGATTCGAACCCAGGTCCTCAGTGCCGTGAGGCTGCAGTGCCAACCACTAGGCCACATATCGCCCCAATAAAGATTATTATTAACAAAGTCACTAAGGTAAGCATTTGCTCCAGGAGTTACAGATTACCAAAACAAGCGTCAAAGTCATGGGTAACTCTAAAGCAGTTTATTAAGAAGCAACAGTTTAGATATGGTACATAAGCTAAATAGAGAGAAAAGATATACGAACTGTAACAGGTGAGAATGGTGTACTTCCTGGATTGGACAAGAGAACGGATGAAGCTGATCTCCAAGGCTGGAAGTGATCATTTATTTTGCTTCTTTCAGTCTTCTTGAGCTAGCCAAAGTGTTAGGCTAAAGCCAGCATAAATCTCTTTCAACAGCTTTCCTCTGTCCAAAGTCTTCTTGAGCCAACAAAAGTGTTCGGCCAGAACTCGTGTTGGTCCTCCTTGGGAAACTCCCTATTGTCTGAAGTGATTTTTCCCTCTTGAGAGTTCATTTATATGACCTTGTTTTTGGGAGGCTTAAGCGATTGGCAAGGGACAACTATTCAAGTTATTCCCTCCTATTTCCATTGAAAGCCTGTTCATCTTGGAGCTCATTGCTTGCTATGATGTCCTGTTTATCTTTCAGACACTTGGTTTACATGTGGGTCAACAGGTCACCCCCTCTTTATGCGTATTAGCAACGTCATGTTTCAGTGGTTGCAATAAAGATATATCCTTGGAAGAGATAACAGCCTTCCCTGTCCCGTGTGTGTCAGCTCAGGAGGCTGCTATGGTATTTCTCTTCATGAGAGAGAGAGAGAGAGAGTGAGTGCTAATCCAATAAGATCCAATAAATTTCTTCGGATTTTATAATGCTATTGTACGGGGATTTGATTTGACATAAATGTCATCCTATATACTGTGACCATGATAAACTGACCTTCCTCATCCTTTACAACGTATCTATAGCCTTTGATATAGTTGACTAACCATCTCCTCCAATACTTCTCCACTGTCATATGAATGAGGAGCATTTAGACCCTTGAGCCGGCTCCATTTGAGTTTTACACTTGCCTGGTTTTATTCTCATCTATGCAATTGTAGCAAGAGAATTACATGCAATGGCTTTACCTTGAGCTTTGCTGTCCTCCAAGGCTCCGGCCTAGGCTCCCTCCTGTTTCTATATACTTAAGATTACCTGCTGTCTCTCAGCGGAATTAAACAAAAGTGCAGCAGAAGTTCCATAAGCTGTTGAGACTCACACCACCATAACTTCTTTCCATCTCCGCTGTCTCGAAATTGTCGAACTGCTTGCCTGGGCTGGAATTCTCCGGCCGTTCACTCGCAACGGAATTCTCTGGGTTTACCCGGAGTGTGGGGTGGCTTCAATGGGAATTCCCATTGATCGTGGCAGGAGCAGAGAATCCAGCGAATGGCGCATCGCCTCCCGCTGCCGAGAAACGGCTGGGAGGCCGGAGAATCCCACCCCTGATCTCCAGCACTGGATAAAAAAGCCTTTCCTCCAATTTCTAGTAATTATTGGGAAGATCAAGCCCATTGTCTTTGGTCCTTGTCACTACCTCTGTTCCCTCTTCCTTCGGGTTGCCAACTGTGGTTAAATGTCCTGGAGATTTCATCACATGACTTGTCCCCATGCATCCATCATTCTGATGCCCTGACTACGCCAATTGGAAAACAAAAAGTCTTATTACCCAACTGGATGATGCTTGAATAGCAGTCAAACAGCCATTTCCCTTTTTCAATAATTTTTATATAAGAGAATATATTATTCTCTAAGTCTGAATAAAGATTGTAGACTTCCAGTTAACACAAATACTTTATTCAGTAGGTTTGTTCTGTTTCCAGAGCTTAACTAGATGCTGCTGCTGCTCCCTGGCTCTGTGCTTCTGAAAGAGGCAGCTCCTACGTTGGGCTGGACCCTTTATACCCGTCTCTGATGCTCTCTAGTGATGCTGTGGCTGTTACATCTGTCTGCAGTCCCTGTACGAAGTCTTACATTACCAGGTTAAAGTCCAACAGGTTTGTTTCGATGTCACTAGCTTTCGGAGCGCTGCTCCTTCCTCAGGTGAATGAAGAGGTCTGTTCCAGAAACACATATATAGACAAATTCAAAGATGCCAAACAATGCTTGGAATGCGACCATTAGCAAGTGATTAAATCTTTACAGATCCAGAGATGGGGTAACCCCAGGTTAAAGAGGTGTGAATTGTATCAAGCCAGGACAGTTGGTAGGATTTCGCAGGCCAGATGGTGGGGGATGAATGTAATGCTACATGAATCCCAGGTCCCGGTTGAGGCCGCACTCATGTGTGCGGAACTTGGCTATAAGTTTCTGCTCGGCGATTCTGCGTTGTCGCGCGTCCTGAAGGCTTACCCGGAGATCAGAGGCTGAATGCCCTTGACTGCTGAATTGTTCCCCGACTGGAAGGGAACATTCCTGCCTGGTGATTGTTGCGTGATGTCCGTTCATTCGTTGTCGCAGCGTCTGCATGGTCTCGCCAATGTACCAATCTTCGGGACATCCTTTCCTGCAGCGTATGAGGTAGACAACATTGGCCGAGTCGCACGAGTATGTACCGCGTACCTGGTGGGTGGTGTTCTCACGTGTAATAGTGGTATCCATGTCGATGATCTGGCACGTCTTGCAGAGATTGCCATGGCAGGGTTGTGTGGTGTCGTGGTCACTGTTCTGAAGACTGGGTAGTTTGCTGCAAACAATGGTTCGTTTGAGGTTGCGCGGTTGTTTGAAGGCAAGTAGTGGGGGTGTGGGGATGACCTTGGCAAGATGTTCATCGTCATCAGTGACGTGTTGAAGGCTGTGAAGAAGATGACATAGTTTCTCCGCTCCGGGGAAGTACTGGACGACGAAAGGTATTCTGTCGGTTGTGTCCCATGTTTGTCTTCTGAGGAGGTCGGTGCGGTTTTTCGCTGTGGCGCGTTGGAACTGTCGATCGATGAGTCGAGTGCCATATCCCGTTCGTACGAGGGCATCTTTCAACGTCTAGATGTCTGTTACGCTCCTCCTCGTCTGAGCAGATCCTGTGCATACGGAGCGCTTGTCCATAGGAGATGGCTTCTTTAATGTGTTTAGGGTGGAAGCTGGAGAAGTGGAGCATTCCACTTCTCCAGCTTGTTGTTTCTGGGATGCTTCTTGTTGCTTTTGTTGTTCTTGTTGCGCTGCATGTTGCTTTTGTTGTTGCTGTTGTTGTTCTTGTTTCTGCTGTGCTTCTTGCGGTTTTTGTCGTTCTTGTTGCGCTCAATGAGTGTGCCATGTGGATGATTTGAGTCATTGTCACAGTTATTGGTGTCCGTGTCCTTTGTGGTCTCTGCTACATTGAGCGTTTCTTCTTGAGAATTGTGAGAATGATCTGATGTTGCATTGATGCTGTGACATCAGTCATTTGTGGTGTATTCGATTCCTCTTCTTTGCTTACTCCTCTTCTAGAGTCATTTCTGGTTCACTTGAATCATCATTGATTTCTAGGTGCTCCTCTTTTGGAGTCATTTCAGGGTCACTTGAATTATCATTGATTTCTTGGTGCTCCTCTTTTGGAGTCATTTCAGATTCATTAGAATCATCTGTGATCTCTTTGTGCTCCTTTTCTGGAGTCAAAATCTTCATGATTTCATTTTGTTGTGGGTCGTGGTGCTCCTTTTCTGGAGTCAACATCTTCAGGATTTCTATTGACGTGGTTTCTCTGGACTCTTGGTGCTCCTCTTCTGGAGTCAAAATCTTCAGGATTTCAATTGACGTGGTCTCTCTGGACTCTTGGGTGGCCGCCCTCTGATTATTGAGTGCTTCTGTGCAGACGAGCTGAGATATGTCAGTCTCGCTGTGATCCTGCACATCCTGTATGGGAATTGTGATTTCTTCGTCACTTGTCTCACATACAGTGGGTAGACATTCAGTGTCTTCTTCTGGTGGCTCAAATAAGCCTGATAGATCTTCATGGTCTTGTACATGCATGGCGTTCGATATGGAGTGTTTGCTTGCTTCCATTTTTGAGTCTGTCACCGAGCTGTCTGTGGAGGCTTGCGTCGCTCTCTTTGTGGAGGCTTGCGTTGTTCTCTTTGTGGAGGCTTGTGTCACTCTCTTTGTGGAGTCCTTCATCGCTCTCACTGTGGAGTTTGTCATCGCTCTCTCTGTGGAGTCCTTCATCGCTCTCTCTCTGGAGTTTGTCATTGCTGTCTTTGTGGAGTCGTGCAGTGTTCTCGCTGTAGAGTCGATCTGTGCTCTCTCAACAGAGTCGTTCTGTGCTCTCCGTGTGGCGTCGTCTTCATCTTGGGTATTGCTGTCATCCAATGTATCGACGATCTGCCATGGCATCATGGTGTTGGATTCATCCACCATGAGAAGAGTCGTATTGAATTATTCAACCGTGTTGCTGATGCTGTGATCAGCATATCCGAATAACTCAGCCATGTCTGAGTAATATTGTGTGTATTGTTCGATAGACAAATCATCGCTTTTTGTTTCGGAGTTGTGATCGTTCTCTTCATGTTCAATGAACAAATCATCTTCTTGTGTGGAGGCTGGGACTCTTAGTGGTGCGTGGACCACTCTCTGTTTCTTGGCATCAGGCCGCAGCATAATCCTGCACTCACGAGTCGGGATGTCATATATGCTGGGCTGAAGATTCCCCAATCCGAAGAACTGTCGTCGGGGTCTTCACGGTACAACACCTCTAGTTGCGGTTTGGATTTGGTACTGGCGTAGCCATCGCCAAAGATGAAATCTTCATCTGAGTCGTCTACAAAGAGCATATCATCTGGAGGCTCCAGGCCAATCCTGGAGGGTTGGCCACCCTACTTTCCACCGACTCCTAGGCAATTGCCAGAAGCTGAAGCAGGTTGTTTGCAATGTTGCTGTTGCGTTGGACCTCGGGGTGAGCTTCCAACCACATCTTCGTGCCACCACTAAGACCACCTATTTCTGCCTCTGTTACGTCACACATCTCTGCCCAGTGCCTCAGCTTCTGAAACCCTGATCCATGGCTTGACCATTCCAATGCATTCCTAGTAGCCTCCCATCTTCAACCCTCTATATACTTAAGCAATTCCAAAACTCTCTGATTATCTCCTAATTTGCACCATGTCCTGTTCAGCATCACCCCGGCGCTCGCTGACCTGCATTGGCTCTCAGTGGAGCAACCGCTTAAATTTAAATTCTCATCATGGTTGACAAGATGTTTGTCCCTCTCTATCCCTGTACCGTCTTTTGGCCTTACAACCCTCTGAGCTATTCACAGTCCTCCAGTTCTGTCCTCCTGCATGTCCCCAATTTTAATTGTTCCACGACTGGTGGCTATACCTTCAGCTGCCGAGACTTGGGCACGGTCTATCAGCCATGCTGTATCGGAGAAACAGCGCACTGTGGTGCAACGTGGCCAGTAAATGCCGGGAGACCCTGCTCCTGGGATCTACCTGGCTTGCCATGCTTCGCGAGAACTAATGCGATCCCGTGAGATGCCGTGATGTGAAGCCCGCCCAATGAGGGTGGGATCACTTTTTGGCAAATCTGCACATTAGAACGAGACAGCTCGTCTCACTCTAATATGTAGTTTCCTGAGGTAATGGGGACCAGACGGAATGGCACTTGTTGAAGTCTCCCAGGAGATGGGCGGCCCTCAGGTACTTGCTCTCTAGGCAGTGTGGCGCCCTGGCACTGCCAGCATGGCACCCTAGCAGTGCCACCAGGGTGCCAGCCGGGAAATACGTGGCTAAACGTACTTGCTCTGGGATAAATCGCGCCTCTTAAGCTTTGGAACAACCTCTGTAAACCTCTCTGCCCCCAGACCTCTCTTCACTTTTGTACAGTGCCCCGCAAGGATTACCCCTTTGGTCAGATTATTGGTTCTCTGCCATATTATCTTCTTATGTGCTCGCTACCAATTTTTTGCTTCATAATGCTCCTCTGAAGTGCCTTGGGAGGTTTTACTACGTTAAAGACTCAATGTAAATGCAAATTGCTGTCGCTGCCTTTCTTTGCTTGGTCAGGCTGTTGTATTAGAAATGCACCAACTAATGTATTAAAATGGCTCCTCAATTTCTCTGAACAAATACCCAACCCTGTATTTGTTCTTAAACTCATGATGGCCATGTGGAAACATGCTGGGAAAAGAACATTAAACCAGAGAGTGGTTTTCAATTTTTCAACTATATTTATCTCTGACAGGATTTCTCATTGTTAGAAGATTTGCAGAATGTGCGTGTGTCTGTGTAAATGGGGCACTTCTGCAGAAGAGATTTGCAGAAATGATTTTTTTCTCCATTCTGTTCATGGGCTGTGGGCATCACTGACAAGGTCAGCATTTCCTGCCTGTCCCTAATTGCCCTTAAAATGAATGGCTTGTGAGGCCTTTGCAGAGGGCAGTTAAGAGTAAGAACAGCAGATTTCCTTCCCCAAAGGGCATTAGTGACCAGGGGCGCGATTCTCCGACCCCCCACCGGGTCTGAGAATCGCCGGGGACTGGTGTGAATCCTGCCCCCGCCGTGTCCCGAATTCTCCGCCACCAGAAATTTGGCGGGGGCGGGAATCACGCCGTGCCGGTCGGCCGGGGCGGGAATTGTGCTGCGCCGGTCGGCGGGCCCACCCCCGGCGATTCTCCGGCCCGCGATGGGCCGAAGTCCCACCGCTGTCAACCCTCTCCCTCCGGCGTGGATTAAATCACCTTTTGAACGGCGGGACAGGGCGGCGCGGGTGGGATCCGGTGTCCTGGTGCGATCTGGCCCAGGGGGGTGCCCCCACGGTGGCCTGGCCCGTGATCGGTGCCCACCTATCCGCGGGCGGGCCTGTGCCATGATGGCACTCTTTTTCTTCCGCCTTCGCCATGGTTTTCACTATGGCGGAGGCGGAAGAGACGCCCTCCCCTGCGCATGAGCGGGGATGACGTCAGCAGCTGCTGACGCTCCCGCGTATGTGTGGCCCGGCGAAGACCTTTCGGTGCCGGCTGGCGTGGTGCCAAAGGCCTTTCCCGCCAGCCGTTGGAGCGGAAACCACTCCGGCGCAGACCTAGCCCCTCAAGGTGAGGGCTTGGCCCCTAAAGGTGCGGAGACCCCGACGCCGGAGTGGTTCCCGCCACTCCATTACGCCGGAACCCCCCACCCCGCTGGGTAGGGGAGAATCCTGCCCCAGATGTTTTTTTAAACGACAATTGAGGATAGCTTGTGATCACCATTACTGAGACTATCAGTTCCAGATTTGTTAATTGAATTTTGATCTCCAGCTGACCTGAGTGAGATTTGAACCCCTGTTCCGAATACCTTAGCCTGAGGCTCTGAGATTATTAGTCTAGTGACATTACCACTGTGCCACCATCTTCCCAAATGTCTTTCTGTTCCTCCTTTTGCTCCATTTGGCAGATAATTTATTTCACAATGAATTGTGTTCAAAGCGTCCCACAGTTTGAAGTAAAATGCAATCCTTCAGGATTTAATGTTACAGAGCGATCAGATGCCAAATCCTTGGGTACGATCTGTGTAATGAGGCAAAATAATACATGGGCCATTTGAGCTCACATTGATACGGCCCAGCTTCTGTTGGGGTAGTGGGTGCAGTGTTCACCAGCTTAACCCACCAAGCAGCCACTGGCATGATTGAGCCAGCAATACAAAATCTAATTTTCTCAATTACTGGTGCCAAGCTGCCACATTGCTATAGATTTCACTACACCCTCACAGCAGCAGGAAAGAAATGAAGAGGATTTATTTTGACTAGCAGTTATCCTTTCCAAGATTGTTTAATCTATTCATTGCACTCTTGTAGTTTTGTGCATTTGTGGAGGAGGTGCATGTGTATTTTGATAGAAAGGATTTATGTGCTGCGAACACACACCCTCATCCTTCTTATTTATGAGCATGAACAGGAATGTACATGAGTCGATGTCAGTGGACTCTGATGGAGCCTCCTTTATTTAACATTGCTGCTTGCTTCCATTTCTAAATATATTTCTCGTCTCTGTAACTAATTTGTCAAATAATGCTATATTGTTTAACCTTCTTGGACACAGAATCTTATTAGCTTTTTCTTGAAACTTAACTGTATTATTTATACATTGGACTTGCTTTGCAGGCTAGTTTATTATAAATGAAGCATTACAATGCATTTATTTTTCACATGACTGAAGATAGGATGGCGGGTTTATCGTGCCGATAATGGTGGAGGTGTTCCTTTTGCTAGTGGCGGTAGCGTCTTCAACAGTTGGTGGCTTCAGCGCTTCCTCAATGTCTTATTAGTCATGTTTAGGTTATTGGTAGGGCTGAGGTGGCAATAGTAATAGTCCCACAGTTTGTGGGTCAGCTGGTGTGACAGGCCTTCTTCTACTTTGAACCAACTTTGCAGCACGGTAGAACAAGTGGATAGCACTGTGGCTTCACAGCACCAGGGTCCCAGGTTCGATTCCCCGCTGGGTCACTGTCTGTGCGGAGTCTGCACGTTCCCTCCATGTCTGCGTGGGTTTCCTCCGGGTGCTCCGGTTTCCTCCCACAGTCCAAAGACGTGCATGTTAGGTGGATTGGCCATGATAAATTGCCCTTAGTGACCAAAACGGTTAGCAGGGGTTATTGGGTTATGGGGATAGGGTGGAAGTGAGGGCTTAAGTGGGTCGGTGCAGACTCGATGGGCCGAATGGCCTCCTTCTGCACTGTATGTTCTATGTTCTATGAGAGCCAAGTGGGCACCCCGCACACCTCTCCCCCCTTGCGGCTTACCTGGGGAATAGGTTTCCCACTCTCTCAGACACACTCATGGTTCCACTTTGAACAATTTCCCTCTGTACGTCCATTTCTTTCCTCTTTACTGTTCCACTGTAGCTGGAAATGTCAGCAGTAGCTCTGAACATCTTTCTGACATCAAAACAATTAATTGAATACATTTTATTGAGACCTGTGCCTTCTACTGCCCCAGTTTGGACCTTCTACATGTCAACTAAGACACATTGTATTCTTGCTGGATTAATAATGGCTTGTTATGTGTTAAACTGGACAGCAACTTCTGACTTCTTCACATCTGCCAGAATAAATCAGAAATTGCTGTCATTGAAACCCGTTCCTCCACAGGATGCATGATTTCCGCACTCATACACATATCTGGACTTCACAGCTCCAGAGTCCCAGGTTCGATTCCCGGCTTGGGTCACTGTCTGTGCAGAGTCTGCATGTTCTCCCCGTGTCTGCGTGGGTTTCCTCCGGGTGCTCCGGTTTCCTCCCACAGTCCAAAGATGTGCAGGTTAGGTGGATTGGCCATACTAAATTGCCCTTAGTGTTGGGTGGGGTTACTGGGTTACGGTGGAGGTGTGGGTTTGGGTAGGGTGCTCTTTCCAAGAGCCGGTGCAGACTTGATGGGCCGAATGGCCTCCTTCTGCACTACATTCTATGAAATGACTGTAATTGTCTGACTTACCTACCCTGTAAATGCCTGAAAATGTTAATGTTAATGCATTCAGGAGTAAAAACCTTAGAAGCAATAATTGCTGTTGAACAACACCTCTTGTCCTGAAAAAATAATTTTACAAGTGTTGAGTCTCATTAACTCCAAAGAAAACTAATAGTACTGAAAAAAGCGACAGGCTGTCAAAGTTTTTCGTCTTGCACTCATTTGGACATACACAAGAAAACCAAATCGCAAAGGGAACAAGTTAGGCTGCAAGAGAATAGGATCCAGATTGATCATGCAATATAAATTGTTGTTTCCTATGAGATTTTATATTCCTGTGTCTGTCCTGATGATTCCAAGATGAAAAATGTTGACAGCATACCAACTTTTTCTCAGCGATACTCAAGTTCTGCACTACCAAGTGAAAATTAATACTGCAAATTTAATATTTATATATATTTTAAGTTTTTCTGCCTGTCTCTTTTATTCTTTTGCCTTAATCTCATTTGTATTCCATTGCTATCTTTATAAAACAGTCTTTATTCTGCTTCCTGTACATAACTTAAATGTCATTAATGTGTCCTGTTTTTTACTTCCAGGTTTGGATTGAGTGCCTTAGTGAGAAATCTAGTGAGAAAGGCTCCCTCTTATTGTGGGCCATCTTCTCCTGTGGGGACAAAGAGAGGGCATTGTGAGCCACACGCTTGATGGATCAGAGTTTTTTATAGCAGGTGGCAAATGTCATGTCCCTGTATTGGATCTGTTTCAACTACTTCTGTCACTTCAAGCAAGAAGTTAAACTACAGATTTAATGAAAATCACACTGGAACAATAAAATATTATTTCACAAAATGCAGTGTGCCTCATTTACTACATTAAACCAATCTGACTTTTTCCTCTGTGAATGTAATGCGAAAAGTAGTGAATGATGGGAATTGCTTCACTCAAGAGCACACCTCGAAGGAGAGCTCCGAAGAGACCACCATAGAGACATCGCAGCTGTCAACCCCACCTTCCACCAACACAGAAACACACGCCTCAGTGGACAAGCTTTTGGGGCACAACCTGGTGAGCACTACACAGTTACTGATGCACATCAAGTGGAGGCAAGAACATCCAAGAGAGACAGCAGTTGGAGGTCTGCTGGATACCAGGCCTTTGCTGAGTCCCAGTCAGATGCCAACCCTCTGCTCATCCCAGAGCTAATGCAGATATTAGGATACGGCTATGAGATTAAGGAGGGGAAGTTAGCAACATTCCAGCAATTGCAGAGCCGATTGGAGGAGTCCCAAAGGCTACAGGTGCAGAAGATTATGTCGACAATGCGTGGCACCAACACCAACAATGCTAAGATGGCGACCACAGTGTAAAGCCTGGAGCACAACGTCAGTATTTCGAGTAGTTGTGTCCAAGGCATGGCTCAGTCTCTGATGACCATGGCTGAGGTCCTCAGCATCATGTCCTAGTCACTGAGGGACATGTCCAGGTGGACATTGCCGAGGAACTTCAGAGCATGACCCGGTCACTGAGGGACATGTCCCATACCCAGGTGGACATTGCCCAGGCACTCCAGAGCATGACCCAGTCACTGAGGGACATGTACCTTATCCAGGTGGACATTGCCCAGGCACTCCAGAGCATGACCCAGTCACTGAGAGACATGTACCTTATCCAGGTGGACATTGCCCAGGCACTCCAGAGCATGTCCCAGTCGCTGAGGAACATGTCCCAAATGCAAGTGGACAGTGTCAACGCACTGCAGAGAATGGCCCAGTCACTGAGGAGCATCACTGAGGGTGTTGACACCATGGTGCAGGCAACGGGGAGCTGCTAGGACTTGCAGAGCCAGATAATGCAGAGACCTCTGGAGCTCACTCCAGCTGCTCCTCCGTTCCATGGAGACCCCTAGGGCCCCACGGGCACCATCAGGGGGGAGGAAGTGCTGGAGGCCAACCTGAAGCATGCCACTAAGGAGACAATGGCGATTTCCAGTTCTGCCAAACCCCCCCCCACTCCCCCCTCCTGACACCGGCATTGACATCATTTAGTACTTCTTCTCAAAAACCTGAAGCTGGTGCAATTGGTGCTGAGGGGAACTGGGACGGTGAGTAGCCCTTTCCATTTTCAGACACGCAGCTCAAGGGCACTGGAGGTGCTAACCTAGTGCTTGCGTTGGATTAGTTTGTCAAATACGGGCCGTGAACTCTCCAACGTGGCTGTTGAGAAACTGTGCTAATAGTGTCTAAAATGACAGGTGGAAATGTTTCCGTTCAACCGCGCCTATTGTCTACAAATGGGCTAGCAAAGAATTGAAATGCAAGTCTAACCTGGGGACAACTAAATCTCTGAATGAAATAAATATGGTGTTGAGTCTTGAAGACTGGATGATTTATCTTTGCTAGTCTGTTTTAATGCTTCAATGTTTTATTTTCTATGCAGTACCGAGGGAGTACTGCACTATTGGAGGTGCTGTATTTTCGGGGAGACATTAAGCAGAAGGCTGTGTTTACCCTCTCCATTGAATGTGAAGGATTCTGTAGCACTTTTGGAAGAAATGCAAGGGTGTTCATCCCGATGTCAATATTAAAAAAATAATAATAATTTAGAGCACCCAATTCATTTTTTTCCAATTAAGGGGCAATTTAGCGTGGCCAATCCACCTACCCTGCACATCTTTGGGTTGTGGGGGCGAAACTCAAGCAAACATGGGAGAATGTGCAAACTCCACAAAGACAGTGATCCAGAGCCGGGAATGAACCTGGGACCACGGCGCCGCGAGGCAGCAGTGCTAACTCACTGCGCCACCGTGCTACCCTCCAATGTCAATATTTATTCCATTTAGCTCAGTCGGCCAATATTTATTCCTCAAAAAGCAACTAAAAATGATCAGGTCATTGATTTCATTGGTTTGTGGCACCTTGCAGTGTGCATTTTGGTTCCTACATTGCATGTCTGCCGTAAAGTATTTTGGAGATCGCGAACAAAGCTTGCTCGCAACGTTTAAGAGGCTGAGGGGGTATCGACAGAGTAGATGTGGAGAGGATGTTTCCTCTTGGAGAATCTGGAACTAGGGGGTCACCACTTAAAAATAAGAGATCGCTCATTTAAGACGGAGATGGTGGGAAACCTTTTTCTCGCAGAGGGTTGCAAGTGCCAGGAACTCTCTTCCTCAAAAGGCAGTGAAAGCAGAATCTTTGGATATTTTTAAGGCAAAGCTAAATGGATTCTTGATTCACAAGCAGGTGAAAGGTTACCGGCAGGTCAGCATGTGGGGTTGATGTTCCAATCAGATCAGGCTCAAGGAGGCCCAAGTGGCCTATTCCTTCTCCTAATTAATTTGTTGGTATGTATGTAGATAAATGGAAATCTTGCTATGACTGTATTTTTAAAATTGATTTTCCATCAATGTTCTCTTGTCCAGCACTGTTGCTCGATGAGAGATTATGCAGAAAATCTTCTCCCAGCCGTTTGGTATCCCTTCTTTAGGCACCTGTTGGGAAGTGCATGGCAACAAGATTAAAAGACAGTTCGTCCATTTACTTTTTTGGTCTCCCTCCATTCCCACGATGAATCTGCTAGCCATCGTTTGCCATTCTGACCTACTCAGATGGTAAATTTGTAATTGTACACACCATCAAACATGCTACCACCTTGCGAGCTCGTATTTTGGTGTACAAACCAATTGAAAGGACATTTATCATGAGCTGCTTCTATCAGCAATTCCTTTCATCCACTACTTTCCCCATTATAGTCACAGAGGAAAAAGTCAGATTGGTTTAATGCAGGAAACAAGGCACACTGCATTTTGTGAAATAATATTTTATTGTTCCAGTGTGATTTTCATTAAATCTGTAGTTTAACTTCTTGCTTGAGGAGACAGAAGTAGTTGAAACAAATCCAATACAGGGACATGACATTTGGGCTGTAGAAAGTGAAATAGATTCTTTAAAGAAAGAATATTGATCTGTTGAGGAGGCAGGGACATTTTTCATACCTACTGCTGTAACCTAGATTTTTGACAGTTCTTAATTATAACATGACTAACAAAAGGGAATAGTCTCACTAATTAAAGTTGGATGGACAAGCTACATTTCTAAATTAAATGGGAAAAGGGTTTGCTTTAAAAAAACAAGGAAAGAACCTGAGGTATTACAAAATACACCATTTTGAAGAGAAAATATAAATGAACAAAGATTGCCTTGTTTGGAGTTCTACATTTACTTGAGTGTCCTAGTTGTATCACATTCTGATTTTCCCTCCGCTGAAAAACATGACTCAATTCTGTCAGTGTGGGTCACCTCAATACCAACAGTTAGGGACTGTCGCCTTACTTCATGATGTAGATTGTCTTAGAAGGGCATAGCTGGATTCTCCATTGGCAGGATCCTCCGTTTCGCCGGCAGCGCACTCATGCTAGTGGGTTTCCCGACGGCATGGGGGTGCCCACAATGGGAAACCCCATTGGCTGGCTGCCGGGTCAAAGGATCCCGCTACCAGCGGGGGCAAGTCGCACCAGAAAGTGGGTGCGCCATGACAGTTTTCTGGTGCGGCGGGATGGAGAATCCCGCCCCCTAACTTTGTTTGATGGCTTTGCCATTGTTGCCAATGTTTCCCAGATGATTTTAGTTGTATATACCCAAACTTGTCGATCAGTTTCGGCCAACTGAGGATATAGTTGATAGATTGGATTGTCTGCGCTCTTTGTCCTGAATGTAATGATATGTATAATCTACGGAAAGTAAAGGGTTAACAAGATGATGTTCATGTATATCAACACTAGATGGCATCACTGAGTAGTCTTATAAAATGCTGCATCTCTTAACTTTCTGAGAGAAAGCTGATGGAGAAGGATCGTATGAGGTTGAGTTAGAGTGTTGGATGTATTAGAGTAATATAATTAATTACTGTGACATAGATTCAATGCTATTATTTTGTTAATTGTTACTCAGTAGAGTGCAAACCTTTTCAAGTAGTGTAAAATAAACTCGCATTGGTTTAAACATATAGCTCAATGTTCTTTGTAAACACTACGACTTTGGCTATCTTGGAGAACAATTCAAGGAACATAACATGGTACCCGGAAATTACTGAAGTCATTTAACTAAAATTAGATAGAATCTAAGAAGAAAGAAAACCAGCTCGTTCTCAGACTTCGACGGCAAGACTGCTTCCAGACCTGTTGCATCAACGCACATAGACAAGTCCAGACTTCACGGGGAAACTTCAGACTCTGAAACAGTTCCGGACTTCTGGTAAAATTGATGTAAATTGGAAAATATTTAAGTAGCAATTTCAACTATACCTCTCTGCCACAGATTTAGATACTGCTCGTGATAACAGAAAACTCTCGTTATTTTTAACAATGGCTGGACCACAGACTATTGAACTATATAACTCTTTCCAATTCGCCACGGAAGATTATAAAAAGAAATTTGATATAGTTATTGAAAAATGTGATCTTCATTGCAAAGCTCAAATTAATGAAACGTATGAACGATTTGTCTTTAAAACGAGAGAGCAGAAAGATTGAGAATCTGTAGATTGCTTCATTATTAATTTAAGATTATAGTCACAAACCTGTAATTTCTCAATTTTATCAGACTCAATGATCAGGGATCAAACCGTTTTTGGCATCAAAGATGAGAAACTCGGAAAACATTTAATACAGCAAAAAGAATTAAAGTTGGAGGATGCAATTGAAATGTGCAGAAAAATGAAATATCCAAATATCAGTATTCAAAAATACTGATTCGGGAAAAGGGCGTGAAAACGCACCTCGGGGTCGACTGCGTTGGATCTGTGGCGTAGCTGAGAAACAAGCGCATTTCGCGAACGTATGGCACATGCGCATAGTCAATCTACAAAATCCACTTCAACAAACTACGTGATTTGGACGATGACCATTCTGCGCATGTGTGCAACCAATTTGCGCATGCGAAAGCAACGTCATGACGTGTGGACGTTGTGGACATGCCCACCCACATAAAAAATGCCCAGCTGTAGGAATCTACCGTGCGGTTTAAGTGTAGTCTCAGATACACTTCAAAACTCAGTAAAATTTAACTTACACTTCTCGGATGCGAAATAGAAATCTTTTATTGTGTCTGTTGATTATAGTTGAGAGAAACTCAAATCTATTCTCAATAAAGCCTTGCCAGCAAAAGACTTAAAGAGAAGTAATTTATAAAACAATTTTAACTTTCAAAGATAATACAGAAATGGTTTCTTGCTTAAGGCAAAGACAGCTTGCACAGACTTCAAGTGTTATCGAAGGGAAAATATGAAAATAAGGATAGCGAATAGTCAAGTAAAAGTATAGATTGATCCGGATAGAAAATGGCTGTCCAGACTCTCATGTTTAAGGAAAATGTTATCAGTCTGAGGCCATCTGTCCCTACCTCTGTATCATCCTGATTGGTATGGGTGAGTTTCAAAAACATTTGATTGGATGGTTAATTGTCAATCCTCAATGTGCAACATAAGTCTTAAATGTTTCATGTTTGAATTTTTGTATGTGCTTTGGAATGCGATTTATGCTGTAATTGAGTCTGATTCTTACTGATTTTCTGCTGACTTTCATTTTCTCCATATTCTGAACAATGGTGGATTCATTTTGCTATGCGCTTATTTCAACCTTGATCTGATTATTGTTACAGCTTATTTCTGGAAATGAAACTAATTTTGAATTCTGTTCATCAGAACAATAGTCAGTTCATAATGTCAGTAAAAATGTTGTATTTATCTCCAGCTAGTTTGTGGATGTGTCAAGTTCTGTACCACTGTTCTTGCAAGCTATGTGTTTTGTCATGGCCTAAGGTTATGCTTGAAGTTTAATACTGAAATCCTTTTTAAAATGGGTAAGACTGGGCTTTAATATTTACATTAAAATGGTCTTTTACCTATCAGAAATAGCTGATTTCCTTTACCAGCATATGGAAACATTTGCTCCAAATGTGGCAAACTGAATCACTTAGCTGTTCAATGCAGAACTGCATTAAAAGGGACACACTTTCAAACTTCAAATTTAATGAAGAAACATATGAATGTTCAGAGTGTTAATACAAGTCCAGAAACCTCCAAAATGGATAACCCTAATATAAATATAGATGTTTATTGTCTTGAAGATTCTTTCTTTGTGGGGATTGTGGAGAAGTTACAGAGAACTGTAAAAAAACTCTTCCTATCCACAGATACTGCAGCCCATACAATCAATTAACACGGAATCTGAATGTAACTCTCCTTTACAAGTTAATGATTCCGAGATTGTGTTCAAACTGGACACTGGAGCATCTGCAAATTTAATCAACACTCATGATTTATCACAACTTTGTCATAGTCCTAAGATTCAGAAAACTGACTGCCAGTCACGTGACTACAAAGGTAACATGATTACTTCTTTAGGGTCATGCTATCTCTTAGTGACAAATAACGACACTGTGATACACTTGTGGTTTGAGATTCCTGAAGCCAAACGATCTTCACTATTAGGTGCACAAGTCTGTCAAGACTTACACCTTGTGAAATGAATCTACAGCACAGACAAACCTCTTCCATCTGTGCAGGAAGATATTGAAAGCATCCTCACTAAATTTCCTCAGGTACATAGAACATAGAAAAATACAGCACAGAACAGGCCCTTCGGCCCACGATGTTGTGCCGAACCTTTGTCCTAGATTAATCATAGATTATCCTAGAATTTACAGTGCAGAAGGAGGCCATTCGGCCCAGCGAGTCTGCACCGGCTCTTGGAAAGAGCACCCTACCCAAGGTCAACACCTCCACCCTATCCCCATAACCCAGCAACTCCACCCAACACGAAGGGCAATTTTGGACGCTAAGGGCAATTTATCATGGCCATTCCACCTAACCTGCACATCTTTGGACTGTGGGAGGAAACCGGAGCACCCGGAGGAAACCCACGCACACACGGGGAGGATGTGCAGACTCCGCACAGATAGTGACCCAAGCCGGAATCAAACCTGGGACCCTGGAGCTGTGAAGCAATTGTGCTATCCACAATGCTACCGTGCTGCCCTTAAGAACAAATTAGTCTACACTCTATCATTCTACCATGATCCATGTACCTTTCCAATAGCTGCTTGAAGGTCCCTAATGTTTCCGAAAGAGGTATTTGAAGGTATGGGTACATTTCCTTTCCAATACAAAATTCAACTAAAAGCGAATGCTAAACCAGTGGTGCACCATCCAAGGAGTGTTCCTGCTCCATTACGTGACCGTCTCAAGCAAGAAGTGGAACGATTGCAGCACCTTGGAATCATTTCCAAGATCAAAGAACCGACAGATTGGGTCAGCTCGATGGTGTGCGTTAAAAAACCCAATGGTGACCTCAGGATTTGTATTGATCCGAAGGATCTGAATATGAACATCAGACGTGAACACTATCCAATGCTGAAATGTGACGAAATAACGAGTGAGATGGCTAATGCCAAGATATTCTCTAAACTAGCTGCTTCCAGAGGTTTTTGGCAAATGCAACTGGGTGACACAAGCAAAAAATTGTGTATATTCAACACACCGTTTGGTTGTTACTGCTTTAACAGAATGTCATTTGGCATAATCTCAGCAACTGAGATATTCCATCGTGCCATGGAACAGATGACAGAAGGCATGGATGGAGTTTGTGTGTATGTTGATGACATTATAATATGGTCATCTACTTGTGAAGAACACAATGCAAGACTCCTGCACGTGTTACAGAGAATGTACAAATACGGATTGTAGCTCAATTGGTCTAAGTGCAACTTTGTTATCTCAACATTAAAAATTCTGAGTGACCAAATCTCGGAACATGGTATGCAACCAGATGATGACAAGATTGCTGCCATCCAGAAGATGTCAATCCCAGAAGATAAAAAAGCAGTTCTGAGATTCCTTGGTGTAGTGAATTTCGTAAGAAGATTCATCCCCAACCTTGCTTCACGAACACTGCCTCATAAAGAAGAATCCATTCTTCTCGTGGACTGCCGAGCACAAAAAAGAATGGTTAGATCTCAAGTCAGCATTGAGTACCGTACCTGACCTTTCCATCTTTGATCCTGGGTGAGAAACAAAGACTTCCACAGATGTGAGTCAAAATGGGATTGGGGAAGTGCTCCTTCAAAAGAATGATGATGCTTCTTGGAGACCCATTGCATATGCATCCAGATCTATGACCACCACAGAGCAACGGTACCTCAGATGAAGAAAGAGTGTTTAGGCTTGCTTATGGGAATACAGAAATTCCATGACTACGTGTATGGACTTCCGATGTTCATGGTTGAAACAGATCACCAACCATTTGTTCCTATCATAAAGAAAGATTTGAATGACATGACTCCCAAGACTGCAACGAATAATCATGATACGAAGATGGTACGACTTTCAGCTGGACTACACTCCAGGTAAAGATATTATCATTGCCGATGCATTATCTTGAAACAGAAACAGATGAACAACAAGCTGAGGTAGTTCAACTAATAGCTGAAACTATTCCTGTCTCTGATGAAAAGCTCCAGCTCATCAGAGCGGAGACTGAAAAAGATGCAATTCACAATGAGTAATCAGCCATATCAAAAATGGTTGGCCGAAAGGAAACTGTTCAAATTTCAGAAATATGGGCGAAATTCTCCGGAAACGGCGCGATGTCCGCCCAAAACGGCGCAAATCAGACGGGCATCGCGCCGCCCCAAAGGTGCAGAATGTTCCGCATCTTTGGGGGCCGAGCCCCAACCTTGAGGGGCTAGGTCGACGCCGGATGAATTTCCGCCCCACCAGCTGGCGGAAAAGGCCTTTGGTGCCCCGCCAGCTGGCGCAGAAATGACATCTTCGGGCAGCGCATGCGCGGGAGCGTCAGTGGCCGCTGACAGCATTCCCGCGCATGCGCAGTGGAGGGAGTCTCTTCTGCCTCCGCCATGGTGGAGACCGTGGCGGAGGCGGAAGGGAAAGAGTGCCCCCACGGCACAGGCCCGCCCGCGGATCGGTGGGCCCCGATCGCGGGCCAGGCCACCGTGGGAGCACCCCCCGGGGCCAGATCGCCCCGCGCCCCCCCCAGGACCCCGGAGCCCGCCCGCGCCGCCTTGTCCCGCCGGTAAGGTAGGTGGTTTAATTTACGCCGGCGGGACAGGCATTTTAGCGGCGGGACTTCGGCCCATCCGGGCCGGAGAATCGAGCGGGGGAGCCCGCCAACCGGCGCGGCGCGATTCCCGTTCCTGCCGAATATCCGGTGCCGGAGACATCGGCAACCAGCGGGGGCGGGATTCACGCCAGCCCCGGCGATTCTCCGACCCGGCGGGGGGTCAGAGAATCTCGCCCATTAGATCGGGGGCGAAATTCTCCTACCCGCCCCGCCACATTTCTGCCCCGACCGGCCGGCGGGAGTCTCCGTAACACTGACAGGTCAATGGGGTTTCCCATTGTGGGGCAGCCCCACGCCGTCGGGAAACCCCCGGGCGCCGGCAAAACGGAGACTCCCACCGGCGGAGAATGACGCCCCTTATCTCACTGTCGTAGATGGATTTCTACTTCATCTCGATCGTCTTTTTATTCCTATGACACTAAGGCACATGATCCTCCAGAAGGTCATTTAGGAATAGAAAAGTGTAAACGTCGAGCAAGGCAGGCAGTATATTGGCCTGGAATAAATACTGACATAGTCAACTTTCTGCTAGAATGTGAGACATGCCAGCGAAATCAATCAACACAGAGTAAAGAGAAACTCACAACTCACGACCTTGAGACGACTCCGTGGTCGAAAGTTGGTATTAAACTTTTTCATTTTCATGGTTGTGATTATTTCTTGATCATTGACGATTTTTCAAACTACACGGAATTGATGAAATTGCCTGATTCTACTTCCAAATCCGTGATCAAAGCAACTAAAGACATATTTGCTCATCATGGGATACCTTGCAGAGTCTTGACAGACAATGGACCTTGGGACTTCCGGTTGCGGCTATGCCTGGGTAGGTTGCACGTTCGGCAGCTCCTGCCATGAACGGACTTTTGGGCCCTTTTAAGGAGCCCCAGCTGCACTTGGACGACGATTCCCAGTGTGGGAAGGCAGCTGTGAGGTTCCCCCAGCACTGTATGGAATGGACCAGGAGCGGAGCGGTCAAAAAAGCAGCACTGGAAAAGAGAGGAGAGCGCGTGCTGAAAAGCAAGATGGCGGCGGGTGGAGACCAGGCAGTGTGGGCTCAGTGGTCTCGGGAGCAGCAGGAATTTCTGAAAAGCTGCTTTGCGGAGTTGAAGGCGGAAATGTTGACCCCTATGAAGGCGTCGATCGAGAGGCTGGTGGAGACCCAGAGGGCGCAGGGGACGGCGATTAAAGAGGTGCAGCAGAAAGCCTCGGACCACGAGGATGAGATCCTGGGCCTGGAGGTGAAAGTGGAGGCGCACGAGGCGCTGCACAAAAAGTGGCAGGAGAAGTTCGAGAACCTGGAGAACAGGTCGAGGAGGAAGAATCTGCGGATTCTGGGTCTCCCTGAAGGTGTGGAGGGGTCGGATGTTGGGGCGTATGTAGCCACGATGCTGAGCACGCTAATGGGCGCAGGAGCCTTCCCGAGACCCCTGGAGCTGGATGGCAAGGAGGCCAAGGGCGAAGGAGCCGCCGAGGGCTGTGGTGGTGCGGTTTCATCGTTTTACTGAGGTGTCCTGAGGTGGGCGAAGAAGGAGTGGAGCAGCAGGTGGGGGAATACTGAAATCCGCATCTACCAGGACTGGAGTGCAGAGCTGGCCAAGAAGAGGGCAGGATTCAACCGGGCCAAGTCGGTTCTCCATCGAAAGGGGGTGAAGTTTGGGCTGCTGCAGCCAGCGGGGCTGTGGGTCACGTATCAGGACCGACACCATTATTTTGATACGCCGGAAAAGGCGTGGACCTTCATCCAAAATGAAAAGCTGGACTCGAACTAATGGTTTGCTGCAGGTTATGGGGCAGCTGGGGAGTGGGAAGGGGTGATTTGATCTGATGTGTGTGTTTTCTGGGCATGTGTATTGTTTTGGAGGGGCTGCTCCCCGCGTTTGAAGGGGGAGGGGGGGCAGGAGGCCCTGGGCCGTTGGGAATTGGGAAGAGACTGCAGGAGAAGGGAGATCCGCCACAGGGGGCGGGGCCGGCCCAGGCAGAAAACACAGGCTTTTTCCCGCGCTAAAGAAGGGGGGGCGTGGCCCGACACGGGGGCCGGTACCGGATGGGAGTCCGCACCGGTTCATAGGGGGAGGGAGGGGGACTTCGAGGGGGAATTCAAACGGGGGATCGTCGGCAGAGGCGGGAGCGGCCAGGGTCAGCAGGAGTCTGCTGACTTATGGGGGTGCAATGGGGGGAGCAAGGGGGCTAGGCAATTGCCTGGCCGGGAGGTGGAGGGGGGGGGAACTGGGTTGCTGCTGTACTGACCGAGGGGGAGCTGGTGGTAAGAGGGCGGGTCGGGGCGGGGAGCCTCTGACTGGGGGGGCTGGAGAGTGTGGGAGGCGTGGGCTCGTGGCTGGCCTAAGAAAGGAGATGGCTAGTCGGCAGGGTGGGTGGGGGGGGGGGGGGGGGCAGTCCCCTGATCCGGCTGATCACATGGAACCTGAGAGGCCCGAACGGACCGGTCAAGAGGGCCTGGGTGTTCGCACACTTAAGGGGACTGAAGGCAGACGTCGCTATGTTACAGGAGACGCACCTGAAGGTGGCAGATCAGATCAGGCTGAGGAAGGGATGGGTGGGGCAGGTCTTTCATTCTGGGCTAGATGCGAAGAATAGGGGGGTCGCAATCCTGGTGAGTAAGCGGGTGATGTTCGAGGCGATGAGTATTGTGGCTGATAATGGGGGTCGATATGTGATGGTCAATGGTAGGCTGCAGGGGACCCGCGTGGTCGTGGAAAAGCCCATGTGGCTTCAGATGAGTTTAAACTTACTTTATATTTTTGGGAGAGAATTTACCTTTTCTTTGAGTTTTCTTTAGTTTTGAAGAAAAAAAAATGGAGGCCACCGTCATTTACATTGTGTTTTCTTTGCAAATTCAAACTTTTATTGTCCAGTTGGTTGAGATGAATGAAAGTATAATGCTTTGAATTCCTTTCATTTGAGTGGAGGTCTCGGTGGATGAATGAGTGTGTGTGTTTAATAAGAATTTGTGAACTCCTCTGGTGTTCCTAGATTTTTAAAATGTTGTATTTTGCAAAACAAAGTTGCACATCAATTAGGAGGTACACACGGCAGTTCAAGTGAGATTTAAAATGGGGTAAATATTGAAAGTTCTTTAGAAAATCAGTAATAATGATTAACATTGTGGAAGTTATTTAGAACACAATTCTCAGGAAGTAAACTAAAAGCAAAATCAAAACGTATAAATTGGGATTTGTAAATGATTAATTTGAATGCGGCATAGTCTTGGCTGCTGTAAGAAAAAGGAGAGAAGAAAGGAATCTAAGTTGAAATGCGAAGGCTAGGCATTCTCTGTGGACTGAGCCCATGTGCTCCTTTGTTAGAGGCAGCCATGATGCACCTACATTTAAAAACTTTGTTCTGAGTGTTCCAAATTTGTAGAGATTTCAGTATTTCTCTGTAAACTTACTACACATCAAATTTACTGATTGGGGATTTTCATATCGCGAAGACTATGGATTTTTAACTTTATTCAAGATTACACAGGGGGAAAGAAGATCCCAGTATTGTTACACCGTCAATTCACTGTGAGATCGTGAGAACAAGTGAATCTAAGGCTTTATTATCCAGGAACTCGCCTGCCTGTATCTGTTGTACAAATGAGTGCCACCCACAGGTGGCCGGTCTATATATCCCCCAGTGAGGTGGGAGCCAGAGGCGGAGCCCACCGGGGTTTCAGTACAGTACCTGGAAGTAGACCGTACTATCATTACCAGGTCATAGGTCACAGCACTATACAAACAGTTCATACTTAGGTGAATACATTCACCACATTCACCCCCTGTTCAAAAAAATCAAGTCCAGCGGGGGTGATGTGGGGTCATCAAATGTTCAGTCTGTCTGGAGGCCGGTTCATTCTTTTAGACCTCCTCAGCTCTGGTGATGCGGCGGGCACGGTTGTTGCAGGTGGTGACTCCGGGGGCGTGTTGTCTGGAGCTTTAGCTTCAGTCCGGGGTGTCGGAGATGATTGAGGGGTGGGGGTAGGCAGGGGGGTGGGGAGTGGCGGCAGTGCAGGTGCGGGGCAATACAGGAGACCCAGGGGGGCATATGGGGCGCTGGTAGGCAGCGGGGGGGGGGCACGTTGGCTGGGGAACCAGCTGGTGCCAAGTCCCGTAGGGAGATCGTAATTATAGGTGGAGAGTTTGATCTTAATCTTGCCCCATTGTGCGTTGTCAAACATAAAGGCAACCGACCGCTGGTCGGTGACGAGGGTGACCCTCCTACCAGCTAGGTAGTGCCTCCAGTGCTGCACGGCTTCCACTATGGTTTGTGCTTCCTTCTCGACCAAGGAGTGTCGGATTTCGGAAGCGTGGAGGGTTCTAGAGAAGAAGGCTACTGGTCTGTCCGCATGGTTGAGTGTGGCGGCCAGGGCGACATCTGACGCATCGCTCTCTACCTGGAAGGGGACGGATTTGTCCACCGCGTGCATTGCGGCCTTAGAGATATCGGCCTTGATGCGGCTGAAGGCTGAGCGGGTCTCAGACGTCAGGGGAAATGTGGTGGTTTTAATAAGTGGGCGGGCTTTGTCCTCATAGTTGGGGACCCACTGGGCATAGTAGGAGAACAGCCCCAGGCATCGTTTGAGGGCCTTGAGGCTGTGGGGAGGGGGAAGTTCCGAGAGAGGGCGCATGCGGTCGGGGTCGGGCCCTAGGACTCCGTACTCCACGACGTAGCCGAGGATGGCTAGTCGGGTAGTGCGGAAAACGCACTTCTCTTTGTTATATGTGGGGCTGAGGGATTGGGCGGCCTGAAGGAACCTCTGAAGGTTGGTGTCATGGTCCTGCTGATCGTGGCCGCAGATGGTAACATTGTCCAAGTACGGGTGTGTAGCCCGCAACCCGTACTGGTCCACCATTCGGTCCATCGTTCTCTGAAAAACCGAGACCCCGTTAGTGATGCCGAAAGGGACCCTGAGGAAATGGAAGAGTCGGCCGGCTGCTTCGAAGGCAGTGCAGTGGCGATCTTCCGGGCGGATCGGGAGCTGGTGATAGGCCGACTTCTGATCGACCGTTGAGAACACCCGGTTCTGTGCGATCTGGTTGACCATCTCCGCTATGCGGGGTAGGGGGTACGCATCCAGTTGCGTGAACCGGTTAATGGTCTGGCTGTAGTCCACAACCATCCGATTCTTTTCCCAGGTCCGGACGACCACCACTTGTGCTCTCCAGGGGCTGTTGCTGGCCTCGATGATCCCTTCCCTCAACAGTCGCTGGACCTCCGACTTAATAAAAATCATGTCTTGGGAACTGTACTGCCTGCTCCTGGTGGCAACGGGCTCACAGTCTGGAGTGAGGTTCGCAAAGAGGGAAGGGGGGGACCTTGAGGGTCGCGAGGCTGCATACCGTGAGTGGGGGTAAGGAGCCGCCGAACTGTAGGGTCAGGCTTCGGTGACTGCATTGGAAGTCCAATCCAAGCAGTAGGGGGGCGCAGAGGTGAGGGAGGATGTCCAGCTTAAAACGAGCGTACTCCACCAACTGAGGAAAAGGGGAGCAGCGAGGGAGATAGGGGGGGTGAGAGTTGAGGAGGAAGAGATGGAGCGGGGAGCGGAGAGAGTGAATGGAGTGTTCAAGGCATTTTATGAAAGATTATATGAAGCTCAGCCCCCAGATGGGAAGGAGAGAATGATGTGCTTTCTGGATCAGCTGGAATTCCCTAAGGTGGAGGAGCAGGAGAGGGCGGGACTGGGAGCACAGATTGAGACGGAGGAAGTAGTGAAAGGGATTGGGAGCATGCAGGCGGGGAAGGCCCCGGGACCAGACGGATTCCCAGTTGAATTCTATAGGAAATATATGGACTTGCTGGCCCCGCTACTGATGAGAACCTTCAATGAGGCGAGGGAAAGGGGGCAGCTGCCCCCGACTATGTCAGAGGCAACGATATCGCTCCTCCTAAAGAAGGAAAAAGACCCGCTGCAATGCGGGTCCTATAGGCCTATTTCCCTCCTGAATGTGGACGCTAAGACTCTGGCCAAGGTAATGGCAACGAGGATAGAGGAGTGTGTCCCAGGGGTGGTTCATGAGGACCAAACTGGGTTTGTGAAGGGGAGACAGCTGAATACAAATATACGGAGGCTGCTAGGGGTAATGATGATGCCCCCACCAGAGGGGGAAGCGGAGATAGTGGTGGCGATGGATGCCGAGAAAGCATTTGATAGAGTGGAGTGGGATTATTTGTGGGAGGTGCTGAGGAGATTTGGCTTTGGAGATGGGTATATCAGATGGGTACAGTTGCTGTATAGGGCCCCGATGGCGAGCGTGGTCACGAATGGACGGGGGTCTGATTATTTTCGGCTCCATAGAGGGACGAGGCAGGGATGTTCTCTGTCCCCGTTACTGTTTGCACTGGCGATTGAGCCCCTGGCCATAGCATTGAGGGGTTCCAGGAAGTGGAGGGGAGTACTCAGGGGAGGAGAAGAACACTGGGTATCTCTGTATGCGGATGATTTGTTGCTATATGTGGCGGACCCGGCGGAGGGGATGCCAGAGATAATGCGGATACTTGGGGAGTTTGGGGATTTTTCAGGGTATAAATTGAACATGGGGAAAAGTGAGTTGTTTGTGGTGCATCCAGGGGAGCAGAGCAGAGAAATAGAGGATTTACCGTTGAGGAAGGTAACAAGGGACTTTCGGTACTTGGGGATCCAGATAGCCAAGAATTGGGGTACATTACATCGGCTTAATTTAACGCGGTTGGTGGAACAGATGGAGGAGGACTTTAAGAGATGGGACATGGTGTCCCTGTCACTGGCAGGTAGGGTGCAGGCGGTTAAAATGGTGGTCCTCCCGAGATTCCTTTTTGTGTTTCAGTGCCTCCCGGTGGTGGTCACGAAGGCTTTTTTCAAAAGAATCTAGAAGAGTATTATGAGTTTTGTGTGGGCCGGGAAGACCCCGAGAGTGAGGAGGGGATTTTTGCAGTGCAGTAGGGACAGGGGGGGGCTGGCACTACCGAGTCTAAGGGAGTACTACTGGGCCGCCAATATTTCAATGGTGTGTAAGTGGATGGGAGAAGAGGAGGGAGCGGCGTGGATGAGATTGGAGAGGGCGTCCTGCAGGGGGACTAGCCTACAAGCTATGGTGACGGCACCGTTGCTGTTCTCACCGAAGAAATACACCACAAGCCCGGTGGTGGTGGCTACATTGAAAATTTGGGGGAAGTGGAGACGGCATAGGAAAAGGACGGGAGCCTCGGTGCGGTCCCCGATAAGAAATAACCATAGGTTTGTTCCGGGGAGAATGGATGGGGGATTTGGAGTATGGCAAAGAGCAGGGGTAGCACAATTGAGAGATCTGTTCGTAGATGGGACGTTTGCGAGTCTGGGAGCGCTGACGGAAAAATATGGGTTGCCCCAAGGGAATGCATTTCGGTATATGCAACTGAGGGCTTTTGCGAGGCAACAGGTGAGGGAATTCCCGCAGCTCCCGACGCAGGAGGTGCAGGATAGAGTGATCTCAGAGACATGGGTGGGGGATGGTAAGGTGTCGGACATATATAGGGAAATGAGGGACGAGGGGGAGATCATGGTAGATGAGCTGAAAGGGAAATGGGAAGAAGAGCTGGGGGAGGAGAATGAGGAGGGGCTGTGGGCTGATGCCCTACGTAGGGTAAACTCATCGTCCCCGTGTGCCAGGCTAAGCCTGATACAATTTAAGGTGTTACACAGGGCGCATATGACTGGAGCACGGCTCAGTAAATTTTTTGGGATAGAGGATAGGTGTGCGAGATGCTCGAGAAGCCCAGCGAATCACACCCACATGTTCTGGTCATGCCCGGCACTACAGGGGTTTTGGGTGGGGGTGGCAAAGGTGCTTTTGAAGGTGGTGGGGGTCCAGGTCGAACCAAGCTGGGGTTGGCTATATTTGGGGTTGCAGAGGAGCCGGGAGTGCAGGAGGCGAGAGAGGCTGATGTTTTGGCCTTTGCATCCCTAGTAGCCCGGCGCAGGATATTGTGTGGAAGGAAGCCAAACCCCCGGGTGTGGAGACCTGGTTAAACGACATGGCAGGGTTTATAAAGTTAGAACGGATTAAGTTCGTACTAAGGGGTTCGGCTCAAGGGTTCACCAGGCGGTGGCAACCGTTCGTCGACTACCTCACAGAAAGATAGAGGGAATGGAAAAGAAGAAGACAACAGCAGCAACCCGGGGGGGGGGGGGGGGAGGCGGGGGGGGGGAGGGGTAGGGGGGGGGGAGGAATCGGACAGACTCTCAGGGATGTTATTGTATATGTATAGGCACTTGTTTTAAGTAATGTATATTGGACTGTTAGATTGTATCTTTGGAGAGTATTTATTTTTGACAATGCAGTTGCCATTTAGTTTGTTTTTTGTTTCTGTTCATATATTATTTATTTATTTGTTTAAAACTGGCCACTGTTATTTATATTGCTTTATTGTTGTTTAAAAGAAACACTACGTACTGTTATGTTTGGCCAAAAAAATCTTGAATAAAATATGTTTTTTTTAAAAAACGAGCGTACTCGGCGCCCTGCATCGCGAGGTTAGCGATACAGTACCCCTGGATCTGAACCGAATGGGATCCGGAGGCAAGGGAGATTGTTTGGAATGCGGGGTAGATGTGAAGGAAGCAGCGCCTTACTGTGTCGGGGTGGACACAGCTCTCCGTGCTCCCGGAGTCGAAAAGTCGGGGTCTCGTGCCCGTTGACCCGGCCGACCATCATGGAATTTTGCAGGTCCTTTGGATGCGACTGGTCGAGGGTGACTGCACCAAGCTGCGGGTAGCCTGTGTGGCCGGCGGTATCACAAAATGGCGGCCCCAATGAGTCGCACGGGTTGGGCTGGGCCCAAGATGGCGACCAAGATGGCGGCCCCCATCGGTCGCACGTGTCGGCCGGTGCCGGAGCCGGCAGCCAAGATGGCGGCCCCCATGAGTCGCACGTGTCAGTCGGTGTTGGAGCCGGCGGCCAAGATGGCGGCCCCCACGAGTCGCACAAAGCTGATGACGCGTCTGAAGGGGGCATTCCCGGCTGGCACGCAACCACATTGCAGGGTCTGCGGGCCTGTGAGTCCATGGGTCGAGCCTGGAAAGTTTTCGACTTCTGGGCTTTAGGTCGGCCCAGACAGACACTGGCAAAGTGTCCCTTTTTGCCACAGTCGCTGCACATCGCTGTGCGGGCTGGGCAACGCTGCCGGGGGTGTTGACCCTGGCTGCAGAAGTAGCACTGCGGTTCGCCGGTCTGGTCGGACAGCCGCACGGCACAGGCCTGTGACGTAGTCGGGTCCGATAGGGGCCGCGACGATGGTGTCCCGAGGGGTTCGCCGGGTCCGCGGGGTACGCACTGAGGCTCTGGCAGTTTTACCTCGAGTTTTATCGTATCCCGCAGGTCAGTGGTCCCGTTTTCCAGCAGGCACTGCCTGATGTAGTTCGATCGGACCCCAGCCACGTAGGTGTCCCAGATCTGTAGGTTCATGTGCTCCTCCACCGTCACATCTCGTAAGCTGCAGTTCCTTGCGAGTTGGGTCAGGTTTTCCAGGGACTCATCCAGCGATTCCCCTGCGCAGTCACGGCGAGTAGTGAGGAGGTGTCGGGCGAACACCTCGTTTACGGGCTCCACGAAATGCGCCTTGAGGGTCATGACCGCCGCCTCATACGTGGCAGCTTTCTCTATCATCACGGAAATTCGATGGCTCACCCGAGCGTGGAGGAGTCGCAGCTTGAGGGTTTCAGAGGGAGGCATTGTGGAGGAATCGAGGTAGGCCTCGAAACAGCGATGCCAGTGTTCGAAGATCTCCTTGGCCTCTGTCGCTCGCGCGTCGAGTTCGAGCTTATCTGGCTTTAGAGCGGCTTGCATGGTGCTGTCGCTGGATAATAAATTGTTATACCGTCAATTCACTGTGAGACCGTGAGAACGAGTGAATCTAAGGCTTTATTATCCAGGAACCCGCCTGCCAGTATCTATTGTACAAATGAGTGCCACCCACATGTGGCCGGTCTATATATCCCCCGGTGAGGGCGGAGCCCGAGGCTTAGCCCACCGGGGTTCCAGTACAGTTATTGGAAGTAGACCGTATTATCATTTCCAGGTTCTAGGTCACAGCACTATACAGACAGTTCATACTTAGGTGAATACATTCACCACACAGTAGAAAGGAAGAAAGCCACTTTAGAGATGCCCAAACCCCAGACCATAAGAGGAGTTAGGCAGGCATTGGGGCTATTCAACTAGTGTAGGGACTTTATCGAGAATTACTCCGAGCTTGCGGAGCCATTGCAAGGATTGACCAGGGAAGGGAGACAATCCCGGGGGTGAGTCGTGTGGGGCCAAGAGCAAGACAGAGCCTTTAACAAATTAAAGCAGACCCTCACTTTAGCCCCAGCCCTCGGGTTGCCAGATTCGACTAAACGTTTTCACCTCTGTGGTAAACCACTGTTGCACCTGTATTAGGTGATGTACGGTAGGACCTGTACTACAGGTTCGCCGGTAGTCCCTGCCTGCTGGCTCCACCCAGGAGGCGGGGTATAAATATGCGTGTCCTCCAGCCAGCAGCCATTTCGCCAGCTGCTGTGGGAGGCCACACATCTGATAGCAATAAAGCCTCAGTTGGATTCAACTATTGTCTTTGTCCAATTGATCATGCTTCAATTTATTGCTATCAGTTTCTAAGGATGGACCGCCGTATCAAACCGGATTGCCTGCAGCTGGATCCGCACTCAAGCGACGCCAGAAAGGACTTCCAGCACTGGCTAGCCTGCTTCGAAGCGTATATCAACGCGGCACCAACCCCTGTTCCGGAGGCTCAGAAGATTCAGATTTTATATTCCAAGTTGAGCTCCAAAGTCGTTCCGTTAATCCAGGACGCACCGAACTACACCGAAGCCATGAATCTACTCAAGGTCAACTACGCACAGAAAACGAACACACTCTTCACCAGGCACGCACTCGCCACTCGCTCTCAACTCCCTGGTGAGTCCATAGAGGATATCTGGCAGGCCCTAATCCCACTAGTCCGGGACTGTGACTGTCAGGCCGTTACGGCCACGGAACACTCAGACCTCCTTATGCGGGACGCTTTTGTGACTGGAGTTGGGTCAGATCTCATAAGCCAGCGACTCCTAGAAGGGGCCACGCGTGACCTCGCAGAGACTAAAACGCTAGCACTCTCCATGACGGTTGCCCTGCGCAACGTCCAGTCCTACACCCCCAGCCGCGCGGCCCACCCCTCCTACGCTTAGTGGACCCTACAGACAGCCGCCCCAGCGGGGGCGCTGCCCACCCAATACGCCTACATTGCACGCCAGCCAACGAACCCCGGGGGCCCCCGATGCTATTTTGCGGCCAACAGAAGCACCTCCGCCAACGTTGCCCGGCCTGCGCTGCCCTTTGTAAAGCCTGCGAGAAGAAGGGCCACTTCGCCACAGTGTGCCAGGCCCACTCAGTAGCCCCTATCGGTTACAGACAATGGGCGCCGCCATCCCCCCCCCCTCAGACCACATACGGCCAGTGGGCGCCACCATCTTCCCCTGCGCGCAACACGTGCATTCCATGGGCGCCGCCATCTTGTTCCACCCCTGCAACGTGCGTTCCATGGGCACCACCATTTTGTAACCCTCAAGATCTTCGGGCGCCGCCATCTTGTCTACCCCTCAGCACATGGGCACCACCAGCGTTCCAGGACCCGGGCTCACCAGCCGCCCCATTATCCAACGACCAATCAAGACTCACCTCCCTGTCAATCGACCAGTCTCATCCGCATAACCTGACCAACGCATCCACCAGCGTGAAAGTCGACGGACATGTAACCTCCTGCCTGCTGGACTCCGGGAGCACCGAAAGCTTCATACACCCTGATACAGTAAGGCGCTGCTCCCTTACGATACACCCCGCCAACCAAAAAACCTTCCTGGCTTCCGGATCCTATTGCGTAGCAATCCGGGGATACTGTCACGCTCACGGTCCAGGGCGTAGAATTCAACGGCTTCCGCCTCTACGTCCTCCCTAACCTCTGCGCTGCACTAATCCTCGGCCTGGACTTCCAGTGCAACCTCCAGAGCCTAACTCTGAAATTCGGCTGGGCCTTACTACCCCTTACTGTGTGCGGCCTCGTGATCCTAAAGGTCGATCCACCTTCCCTCTTTGCCAATCTAACTCCAGATTGCAAACCCGTCGCTACCAGGAGCAGACGGTACAGCACCCAGAACAAGACCTTCATCAGGTCCGAAGTCCAGCGGCTGCTTCGGGAAGGCATCATTGAGGCCAGCAACAGCCCCTGGAGAGCTCAAGTGGTAGTAGTTAAAACTGGGGAGAGATACCGAATGGTCGTGGACTACAGCCAGACCATTAACCGGTACACGCAGCTCGACGCGTACCCCCTCCCACGCATATCTGACATGGTTAACCAGATTGCGCAGTACTGGGTCTTCTCAACGGTAGACCTGAAATCCGCCTACCACCAGCTCCCCATCTGTAAATCGGACCGTCCATACACCGCCTTCGAGGCAGGCGGCCGCCTATACCACTTCCTTGGGTCCCCTTCAGCGTCACAAACGGGGTCTCGGTCTTCCAAAGGGAGATGGACCGGATGGTCGACTGATACGGGTTGCGGGCCACCTTTCCGTACCTAGACAACGTCACCATCTGCGGCCATGACCAGCAGGACCACGACGCCAACCTTGCTAAATTTCTCCACACCTCTACTCTCCTAAACCTTACTTACACAAGGAGAAGTGCGTGTTCAGCACAAACCGCTTAGCCATCCTCGGCTATGTGGTCCAGAACGGAGTTCTGGGGCCCGATCCCGACCGCATGAGCTCCCCCTCCCCCACTGCCCCAAGGCCCTCAAACGCTGCCTGGGGTTCTTTTCGTACTACACTCAGTGGGTCCCAAACTATGCGGACAAGGCCCGCCCACTCATACAGTCCACCCAGTTTCCCCTGACGGCCGAGGCCCAACAGGCCTTCGCCCGGATCAGAGCTGATATTGCCAAGGCCACAATGCACGCTGTAGATGAGACACTGCCCTTCCAAGTAGAAAGCGACGCATCAGACGTTGCCCTTGCCGCCACCCTCAATCAGGCAGGCAAGCCCGTGGCATTCTTTTCCCGCACCCTTCATGCCTCAGAAATTCGGCACTCATCTGTCGGAAAGGAGGCCCAAGCTATCGTTGAAGCTGTGCGGCATTGGAGGCATTACCTGGCCAGCAGGAGATTCAGTCTCCTCACTGATCAACGGTCGGTAGCCTTCATGTTCAACAACACACAGCGGGGCAAGATCAAGAACGCTAAAATCTTGAGGTGGAGGATCGAGCTCTCCACCTTCAATTACGAGACTATGTATCAGCCCAGCAAACTCAATGAGCCCCCTGACGCCCTATCCTGAGGTACATGTGCCAGCGCACAGGTAGACCGACTCCGGACCCTGCACGACAGCCTTTGTCACCCAGGAGTCACAAGGTTGTAACACTTCATTAAGGCACAAAATCTGCCCTGCTCCGTCGAGGAAGTAAGGACAATCACCAGGGACTGCCAGGTCTGTGCGGAGTGCAAGCCGCACTCCTACCGGCCGGACCGCGCGTGATTGTTGAAGGCCTCCCGCCCCTTTGAACGCCTCAGCGTGGACTTCAAAGGCCCCCTCCCCTCCACCGACCGCCACACATATTTTCTCAGTGTGATCGACGAATGCGCCAGATTCCCCTTTGCCATCCCATGCCCCGACATGACATCTGCCACCATCATTAAAGCCCTCAACACAATCTTCGCTCCATTCGGTTTCCCCGCCTACGTCCACAGTGACAGGGGATCCTCATTCATGAGTGATGAGCTGTGTCAGTTCCTGCTCAGCAGGGGTATCGCCTCCAGCAGAACGACAAGCTATAACCGCCGGGGAAACGGACAGGTAGAAAGGGAGAATGGGACGGTATGGATAGCTGTCCAGCTGGCCCTACGGTCCAGAAACCTTCCGGGCTCCAACTGGCAGGAGGTCCTCCCTGATGCACTCTGCTCCATTCGCTCATTACTCTGCACTGCCACTAACAATATACCCCATGAACGTCTTTTTACCTTCCCCAGGAAGTCCACGTCCGGAGTGTCGCTCCCGAATTGGCTCGCATCTCCGGGAACCGAGCTTCTCCGTAAGCACGTCCGACAAGGTGGACCCATTGGTGGAGAGGGTGCATTTGCTCCACGCAAACCCCCAGTACGCCTACATGGCATTCCCCGACGGCCGTCAGGATACTGGCTCCCTCAGGGACCTGGCACTGCAGGTTCCACCCCCACACCCCCTCCGCCCCCGGCGCCACCCTCCCCTCCCCCGTCGCTCCCAACAGCAGCCCCCCCCCAGGACCATCCGTCCTCCCCCTGCCCACGCCCGACAATGAAGAGGATTTCGGCATGCTCCCGGATTCACCATTAACCAGATCAGCACCAACATCGTGGACACCACTGCGTCGCTCCCAGAGGAACATCAAGGCCCCGAACCGCTAAACCTCTGACCGGTCCACTGGACATCAAAGGACATTTGTTTGCTCAAATCTTGTAACTATTAACTCATTGTTGTATATAGTTATCCACCACCCCCGCCGGACTCAATTTTTAACAGGGGGTGAATGTGGTAAACCACTGTTGCACCTGTATTAGGTGATGTACAGTAGGACCTGTACTACAGGTTCGCCGGTAGTCCCTGCCTGCTGGCTCCACCCAGGAGGCTGGGTATAAATATGCGTGTCCTCCAGCCAGCAGCCATTTCGCCAGCTGCTGTGGGAGGCCACACATCTGATAGCAATATTGCCTCAGTTGGATTCAACTATCATCTTTGTCCAATTGATCGTGCCTCAACCTCTACTGTGACAATCAGGGGGGACATTATACAACGGTGGTAGGTCAGAAACACGGGGACACGATGCGGCCAGTAGCCTATTGCTCATGTAGATGGGATCCCGTGGTGGCAGGCTTACATCGATGTGCGCAGGCCCTGGATTGTGCCACGTGGGCGAATGAGGCAGCAGAAGCAGTGACTCTCTTAGAATCCGTTATCCTTCACTCCCCTCATTCCATAGTACAGCTATTAGAAGCAGGGAAATTAAGAGCAGTTTCAGATAGTCGCTGAGCTAAATGGGAAAGCATTTTACTCCCTGCAGACAAAAGAATCCAGATAGTTAAAGATTCAACCCTTAATCCTGCGTCCATGATGGTTAAAGAAGGTACAGAGCATAGTTGTGTGGAGGAGGTCGATGAGAGCGAGACTGGTGGGATAGCAGATGAACCCCTGGGAGGGGAAGAAGTATGGGAATTATTTGTGGACGGGTCCCAGAAATATCATAAGGGGATGCCCCGTACCGCATAGGCAGTAGTGAATAAAATTGGCACGGTACTAAGGGGAAGCCAGATTCTGGGGACTTGGTTGGCTCAAGTAGCAGAATTAATTGCCCTCACAAAAGCCTTAAGATTAACAGCAGGAAAGAGGGTGAACATATATACAGACAGCTGGTATGCTTTCGGAGTGATTCATGACTATATGGCAGCTTGGACTGGGCGAGGTTACATAACTTCATCAGGGGAGCACATGCAACATGAACAGCACATACGAGACCTGGTAGAAGCAGCCAGAGCCCCAGCAGAAGCCACCATAATCAAAGTAGCCGCCCATAAAAAGACGCAAACCCCGCAACAGCAAGGCGATGATTATGCCGATAGTGCAGTAATGGCCCTTACCGAGCAGATCCCCGAGGGACCAGGGGAAGTAGTGTCAGCCATTGCGGCACCTGAACCAGACCCAGACAGCATGGGAAGGTTACAGGCAACAGCGCGGGAGGAAGAGAAAGAGGAGTGGAAGCGAGAGGGGACAAAACACGATCCAGATGAAATCTGGAGAAAGGAGGGGCGCGTAGTTGCACCTAGGTGTATAAGGCAGACATTATAAAGGTTTACCATGGAATAGCTCACATTGGTAGGGACAAAATGATCGAACAAATGTATAGGTATTGTTGGTGGAAAGGGATGGGTAGAGAGATAGCAATACACTGCCAGCAGTGTATAGTCTGCACCCATTGCGAACTAGGGAAATCCCCAAAAATAAGAATGAGGTTTCAGCCCAAACCGCAGGGGCCATGGGAGCAACTGCAGATAGATTTCACCGGACCACTCCCGCTAATAAAAGATGCTGCTTAGTTATTATAGACAGATTCACCCGGTGGGTGGAGGCATTCCCCTGCAGGGATTGGACAGCAGGGACAGTGGCCAGGATATTGGCAGAACAAGTAATTCCGCGGTGGGAAGTCCCACCGCAGCTATATTCAGATCAGGGCACTCATTTCATGGGCAAGGTATTAAAGCAGGCTTGTGCCCTCCTAGGAGTCAAACAGCGATTTCACGTCCCGTAACACCCCCAGAGTTCCAGCATGATTGAAAGGACAAACTGTACCCTTAAGATAGGTCTGACAAAAGCTTTAGTAGACACAGGACAGGGTTGGGTAAAGATTTTACCCGCCGTACTCATGAAAATGCGAGCCACAAGAGCAAGGGGGAAAAGACTGACACCATTCGAATTAATGACCGGGAGAGCTATGGCACTCCCCGAGGACATAGTAACAGGGGGCGCAGAGAGCTGTAATGTAAGGGAGAGAGTGTTTAAATGTATCAGGCTCCTATGTGTCGCTCCCGAATTGGCTCGCATCTCCGGGAACCGAGCTTCTCCGTAAGCACGTCCGACAAGGTGGACCCATTGGTGGAGAGGGTGCATTTGCTCCACGCAAACCCCCAGTACGCCTACATGGCATTCCCCGACGGCCGTCAGGATACTGGCTCCCTCAGGGACCTGGCACTGCAGGTTCCACCCCCACACCCCCTCCGCCCCCGGCGCCACCCTCCCCTCCCCCAGCTGCTGCACAGTTTAAAGGGAGAAGTGATAGACACAGAGAGTGAGGGATTGGGAGAAAGAAAGGGATTGCATCTGCAGCCAGACCCCAAAGGCTGGGGACAGAGTCATGATTAAGGTACTTCCAGAAAGGGCAGGCTTACAGCCCAATGGGTGGGGCCGCATGGAGTGATTGTTGCAGAGGATACATGTTCCTTAATTGAAATGAAAGGCACGCCGAAGTGAAGCATCATACACAAATTAAAATTAGGTCTAACTTTCCCCGGTTATGAGGGATTCATACCATCTTTTGTTACATATTCCTGCTTCCGTGGATACGCCTAGGACAGACCTGGGAGGCACCCACGGTATTCATCAGCGACCACACATGCTTGCACCCGGGGCAATATGTGCAGCTCCCCACAGAAGGAATGGGGGAATGGATAAAGAAACCAACCACGTGGATCTCGGAGAGGGTCACATCGGACAGCCATCAAACCCAAGTGATCACGACAGTAAGGGGAAGGATGGGGGCAGAGCGCACAGTTTCGGTGCCCCTTGAAAGACATGGTAGACCCATCAGGCTCAAGGATCCAGGCCGCGACTGGGCCAACGCCAACTGGGGGACAAACAGCATTAAGTGCCCCACAGGATGGCACTTTCTGAAGACACGTGCGGGAGGAAGGTGGTTTGCCACCACTTCCGACCTGGACACTGAAGGACATTTGCTCATAAAGGGGATTTATGATGTACACACGGGTTTGGGAATGTGGGGATATACATGCAATATAACAGGATCACAAGGGGAAGCTTGGATATTTGGTCCGTATTTAAATATAACAGCCGGATGGGCCAGTCTGCCCCCTTTTGTGTGGGAGCCTGGCCTTGGAGGGTTGTACTGTCAGGAATATTGCACACATGCGATGACAGATTAGGATGTAAAGATGTAAGATGCTACAATCTCAGCACTTGTGGATATCAAAAGCCCACAAAATGCCCCCATATGGTTGAACTTCCCCCAGACGGGTTAGTTAGGATTGGGCAGCCAAAATTACTACTACATGATGTCACCATGGTGTCGCTAGAAGTCACATATAACGTTACAAGGTTATTGGACGTTTTGCGCTCCAAATGCGATGATCACCTTAGTGCTATAATTTGGGCAGAGACGCGACTGCAGGAAGCCATAGACTACTATACCTACAGGATCTCCCCAGAATCAAAGTTATACAGGCGCAGCAAATGCAGTATCCTAGGGGACGTTGGCGGGTTGTTTGGCAGCGCAAATTCTGTTATGAATTCAGTACGGTTAGTGGAGGACAACAGTTATGCCTCCTGGGTAGAAGCCGAAGTAGGAAAGGGGCTGCAGTACGGAGCTTATGGGACTGAATATGCACTGACTGCCATCCCACGGATCTGTTCGCCTCCCTACACAGGCTAAATCTCTTAAATTTACATAGGTACATGCATGAGCTTGTGGTCAGCAGGCCAGGAGACAAAGCGATTGAGGGAGGGATGAGATTCATAATGGCGGTCCCTCAGGAAAGTCAAACAAAGAGCACCTTTGAGGACAGTTACAGGTTTGAATCCCTGGGGACAGTACAGGAGGGCTGGGTCTATCGAACTGGATCCAAGGGGTACCTTGCACACAGTGAAGGTTTGGCATACATAAGCACTGAGGAGTGCTGTTCAGTGTCGATACATTATATCGTGTGTGCATGTAAAACCCTCGAGCCCCTGTCTAATACCAGCAAAGTGATGGTCAACATACTGCCTTTACGGGAAGTCTTCAAAGCTATAGAGGTGGGGCCGACACAGTGGTGCTTCACAATGCCGGAGCCGGAGATCATCCCAGGGGGTTTACTCTGTGGTAGCAGCCATAGCTTCTGTTTGCAAGTCACAGACTCATTGACAGTGGGAAAATTTCACCTGCCAAGGAGCACATCAGGGTATTTATTCGGAGCCTGGTGGGATGATTCCCTGTACATTGACAAGACACCTGGCAGGATAATTCGTGAGGCAATGAGACGCACCACAGAATTAGCCCAGGATCATACCAGGCAGTCTGCAGAACAAACTAGCAAGGGGAGAATTCAGGTGAACTTAGTGCTCCAGACCGCCATCAAGACAGGACTCTCAGGGGCACACCACTGGTGGGACATATTCGGAGGGGGTCGTTCAGCAGGCATATGGGAGACAGTGAGGTTAGCGATAACCCTGGGGACATGTGCTGTACTGTTATGGGCAACAGTTATGTGCTGCAAGCAAAGAAAGGCAGGGGAAAGCCAATTGCCCCTCAGTACATCCCAATGGCATTCGCCCGAGATGGGGGAGGGGAGGAGAAAGGAGTGGCTGGAACTTACAGCCATGTTTAGGACACGTTCCGTGGAACCAGAGGGCTAGCCACCCGATGGGATCAGGTGCGGTCGGTGTCTTCAACAAATAAGTAAAACGGTAGGAAGTCACCCGTGGGCGAGCAGGCATGATCAATCCACAAGATAGCTTACAATATGTTTTCAACCAAAGGAAGCACACAGAGAGAAGGGAGTGTTTATATGGCTTTCTTGGGTATGGATATTACTAAGGGCCATCAGGGGGAGTGTAAGCGGAAGAAATTGCTCTATGTGTCAGGATTGGTATAATGAAGATGTCTCAAAATATTGTAATAGCACAGGTCAAGGGCGAACCAGCAGGCAAAGGGTTAAACATATACCAAGGGAAAACTAGCAAGCAAGAGGTTAAAGTCACCCACATTGGAAATGATTTAATCATCTCACAGAGCATTTGAATATGAAAAGGGAAACACAGGAGGTCCCAGTAAGTCTAATGGATCCATTGTCCAACACATTCGCAGCTCTTCTAGAAGTTAAATATGTTAAGCACAAACCCATGAGATTGTAAGGAAACATTGTATTCTTTAATCGTTTTCTCATTACGGGGAACAGAAAATATGCATACTGATCACCTTGTATTGTTCCGAATGATTCAGTGACATCAATACCTGCTTGTGACTCCAACGAACTTTAAATATATATGCATGTAATTCTGACTATGATCAAAGCTGATCAAAGCACGTGCTGCAGAATGGTTGTGGGGCCTGTCTCTCTTGTGTGCACACAGTTTTTCTGAATTAAACAAAGTTTTACCAACGCCACGCGGTCGAGAACAGGCTTTGAGGTTTTTCTGCCCTCCAACAGCTTTATTGAATCATAGGGCTGCTCCTCTCTCAACGTCTATCTCCTGCTCAGTTGTTAATGAACAGATTGTTGCGTACAACTCTTCCATGTTTACAACTAGCTGATCCTGATCTTCTGCAAGCCATAGAGACAATGCAGCATCAAAAGCGTCTTCAGGAGAAATACTACAGTGAACATGCAAAATCATTGGATCCACTTAATCCAGATGATCTAGTGAGAATTCAGATTCCCACTGGAGGATGGTCTGATTTAGCTAAGGTCATACACCAAGCAGCACCACACTCATACATTGTTAAAGCGACTGATGGTTCTGTTCTTACAAGAAATCAATGGGCTCTTCTGAAAGTCAAATCTTCTCGTACGTTATTTCCACGTCTTTAGTTTGATCATTTGTTACATACTACTACATCATCTGACGAGGAACAATATGACTTCCAGAAGCCGTTGGACAAATTTACAACTCAATCGACTGGATTGACGAGATCATCCTGGATCAGAAAGAAACCTGACAGACTGAATTTGTAAAGAAATATAAATGAACTGTTTGACAAATTTTGACTCACTTGTTAACTTTTGGCATACATATCAATGTATCATGTAATAATGTTATTTATATTTTCCTGTTTGTACTGTACAAATGCCTAAGAAAAGCAGGGGATGTAATGATATGAATAATCTAAGGAGAGTAAAGGGTTAACAAGATGATGTTCATGTTTATCAACACCAGATGGCATCACCAAGTAGTCTTATAAAAGGCTGCGTCTAAGCATTCTGGGAGAAAGCTGATGGAGAAGGATAGTGCGAGGTTGAGTTAGAGTATTGGATGTATAAGAGAGATATAATTAATTACTTTAACATAGATTCAATCCTGTTATTTTGTTGGTTGTTACTTAGTAGAGTGTACAAACCATTTCAAGTAGTGTAAAATAAACTAGCTTTGGTTTTAACAGTTCAGTGTTCTTTGTAAACACCACGACTTTGGCTATCTTGGAGAACAATACAAGGAACATAACACTGAATATTTACTTATTCATTGTTCGTGTTGCCCCTGTTAATGTCACATGAGGTTGAGTCATTAAAAATAATATCATTTATATCAAACAAAGAATTTGGGCGAAGGGAAGACGAGGGATGTTGTTGTTTGGTGCCTCCTTGTTTGGTTCTCCCCCCTGAAGTGAATAGCGAGAAATCAAGAGCGTTTAATTTCATTTTAAAACCTCAGATTCATGCAAGTAATTTTCATGTACACCTTTCCAAACACCAGTCTAAGGAAAATGCCAAAAATTTGTTAGCCATTCGATCAGAGACCTTTTCAGTACCAATGACATCTGTCCCTGCATCATCATCTGGAACTTTGTGTAGCTTCAGAACACTGAGGTGCCATTGTAATAGAACATGCATCCTATTATGTCCAAAGATGTGCGGGTTAGGTGGATTGGCCATGGTAAATTGCCCTTAGTGTCCAAAAAGGTTAAGTGGGGGTTACTGAGTTATCGGGATAGGGTAGATACGTGGGCTTGAGTAGGGTGCTCTTTTTAAGTGCTGGTGAAGACTCGATGGGCCGAATGGCCTCCTTCTGCACTGTAAATTCTATGATTGTATGATTCTATGATTATAAACACAAGGGTTTGGTTTGAATACCATTGTCTCTTGGATTGCTGCTGTAGTTGCAGTTTATAGAGAAACCTGAGAAACAAACCGCATTTATTTTTTATTTGAATTTGCATAAACTGTAACACCTCATATGCATCTTTCAGAGTAATGCTATCAATTGAATATTGAAACAGCAAAGCAATAAAGTAATTCTGGTCATAATTCATGGCCTGCAACTTCCTTCAGAGTTAAAACAAATGTCTTTGAGGTTTTCTACCGAAAAAGGATCTGAATTGACTATGGTTTTTAAGACCAGGCTTTCAGAACAATAAAGTACATTGAGAATTAACTGCAGCACATTTGATTTACAGGGGATAGTTAAGAGTGAACACATGCTTGGGTCTTTCACGCCCCTTGTGACTAGGAAAATGTTGTAAGTAATTGGACTTTCAGTGTAGTTTCTGGGGAGTCAGTTTTTAAACTTTTTAAACACCTTGTGAACATTTATAGAAACTATTTTGTTAAAATTGATCCATTGTCAGTCCGGGTGCCCAATAGGTGAGTGAGGAGATGGGTGATGGATGAATGGGACATGGCACAGTGGCACATTTGTTAGCACTGTTGCCTCACTATGCCAGGGACCTGGGTTCGATTCCGACCTTGGGTGACTGTTTATGTGGAGTTTGTATGTTCTCCCTGTGTCTGCGTGGGTTTCGTCCCCCAGTCCAAAGACGTGCAGGTTAAGTAGATTGACCATTGATCAATGCATGGCATTATGGCGATAGGGTAAGGGTGTGGACCTAGGTAGAGTGCTCTTTTGGAGGGTTGGTGCAGACTTAATGGGCAAAATGGCCTCCTTCTGCACTGTAGGTATTCTATGGCTCGTGACAGATCCAATTAGGTATGGCCACCTTTATTAATGAAAATTCCATAGGAAATGATTACAAGTGACAGGGCACATTGGCCTAGAAATTTGTTTTTTTCCCTCTATACTTTTGTGGAATGCAGGCGTTGCTGGCAAAGCTAGTGCTTGTTGCTTGACCCTAATTACCCTTGAATTGAGTGATGTGATAGCTCATTTCAGGGGGCAGTTAAGAGTCAGCCACATTGATCTGGAGGCACATATAATAATAATAATCACTTATTGTCACAAGTAGGCTTCAATGAAGTTACTGTGAAAAGCCCCTAGTTGCCACATTCCAGCGCCTGTTCGGGGAGGCCGGTAATTGAATTGAACCCGTGCTGCTGTCATTATTCTGCATTACAAGCCAACTGTTGAGCCCACTGTGCTAAACCAGCCGCTCTAGGCAAAACAAGGTAAGGTTGGCTGATTTCCTTCCATGAACCAGATAGGCTTTTGCCACCATGATCACCATTACTGAGAGAAGTTTTCCAATTCCAGATTGATTAATTGAATTTAAATTCCACCAGCTGCCATGATGGGATTTGAACCCATGTCCCCTGAGTATTAGCCTGGGCCTCTGGATCACACTCGTCCAATGACATTACCACTACGCCACCATCCCCACCCGATGCCCAGGAACACTGATAAATGCTGTCAATGTAAAAACATCCAAATATGCTGGACAGGAAAATACCAGCTGGTGTACCAGATCTGGCCCACACTCATGATCCAGACACACCATTGTGTTACCTGTCCCCACAGCCAAGTCATCTCCTGGAAGAGAAACAGAAAGAGCCAGGGTCGATGAAGAAACAGAATTCTGGAAAATTCTTCTCTCATCCCCTCTGGGGGTTAAACTCTGACAAGAAGATCACATGATCATAGAGCTAGTCTTTTCTATTTGACCTGACTTTTATCGATGTGCATGCTCATTGTTACTGGTGTCTAATATTAGGGCATTTCCAAGCATGGAAATAAAAAAGATCAGAACGTATCTGGATCAACACATTTTATTCAATTATTTAACAGATATAATAATCCTCCAGTTTGACTTCCTTGGAATTAATTAAAGTAAATGTAGGAGATTTGGTTGATTTTTGGTATTGAAGCTGATTTTTCTTTTACAGTCCTACCACCAGGTTAAGGTGCCCATTAAGCTAAATTGTTGACACGGACTTTGACTGGTTCATCAAATGTCAGCCAAAGTCCGTGTCAACAATTTAGTTAAATGGGCACCTTAACCTGGTTCAACTGAAACAAGCACAAAAGATTGAGGAATTTCAATGCAAATCAATTATGTTCAATGCAAATCCAATTCTGCATTTTCCTGAGTTGGTTTAAAAACAATTGTGCTTGAAGCTGGCCTCGCCCATGAGCCTGGCCATGATCCCATTTCAAACAAATGACCAACGGAAATTTCTGCTCAATGGGTTCATTTGTTTGCCTTTGATGAGGCTCTTAACATAAAGGCCGGAATTTTTCGGTCCAGCCAATGGCAGGAATCATTGCGAGAGGGCCGGAAAATTTGATGGACCAGCCAAAGTCCGTTGATTTCAGGAAATAATTTCCAACCCCGTGGGACCAGAATATCTCACTCAAGGGGTAGTATTTTCTGCAAGTTATCTGCTGCAAGATTGACAAAAAAAGCTGTTGGCCCATAGATCGAAGCCTCTTGTCAGGTTGCCAATACTTTGAATCCAAAATGATCTCCAAAGCCAGCCTGCACTCTGGCTGCAAAACACTGAGTCCCAGGTGTTAGGGTTTAATACTTGTTTAGATACCATTCAGGATGTCTGTAGATAACGGTGATGATTGCATTGCCGAGTGTTATTGCTCTGCTGAAATGTAATGCGTTGTGTAGCATGGCTCTCTCGAGATAGTAACCCTCACTTCATCAAACAGTGAATGGCGCTCGGTGCTGAGACCCCTCCAAACAAAAACAGTTCTATTTCTTGCAGCATGGGAGCTCCTTCATCATTATTTTTGTAACCACACAGCGAGCACCTAGGTCTGATAGCAAGATGGCTTGTAGAAAAAGCGTCTGGTTTGCTGGTCATTCATTTGTCAATGTCGCTGGAAATAAATTACTGGTCACCATGAATAAGGGAAACACATTCACATACATCAGAATCCTTTCTGGAAAACCAGCTACACTTATTATTTACTTCACAGATAGGCACATTTCTGTTGTTGTTATGAACCTTGCTAACGCTCAAAGTGAGAGCATCCCAAATCTCAGAAGAGGAGCTTGGAATGTTGGTTCTTACCGATTTATTTTTGCAATTTTGAAAAAAATGTGAGAAAAGAGATGAAAGCCGGTGAGGAAAGGGATGAGTCTTGTTTTAAGTTATTCAAATAATAATATGTTTATTAAACTTGAAAACAGACAACAAGGAAGGCAACAGCACAGAACAACTTTTGCAATTAACTATAATAATGATTTACCAGACAGTCTACTAAAATTAGCCCCCAGTCCAAATCTATCTACTTTCCTAAACTCTCAGAATACACCTCCCCAAAACAACATCACATAGGTTTTAACACTACGAGCCAAATCCAGCTACGAATTACCACATAGGACCTGTTCCAAAACAAGTTATCTTTTGCGAACACCGTTTCTAGTAGACTTAATGGGGTCTCACACAGAGAAACTTCTGTTGCTTTCTTCTGCATAAAAACTTGATTCATTTTTAGAGAGCTCTGCTTTACAACTAGGAGTAACTATGATCTAGGTCCCGAGACTGCTAGTCTCCACTTTGCGTAGCAAAGTATCTGTTTCACGCTGTCTAATGATACACCTTTCGAGACTTCATTTGTGAATACAAAAAGGATTTATTAGTAAGAAAACAACAGCCACATGGCTGTACCTCGCTTCCTACCTGTGGTGATATCAACTGGTCCCCAAGCCAGGTGAACCTTACTCTGCTGTGTTGCCCTCAAAGGGCCAAGCACCACAATTCACCACATCCCTGCAACTAGGCTAATCTGCATTTCACAAGTCCCAAGTGCAGCTAAATACCTAGCAGTTTGTTTTTTAGCCAATTCTTTACTTTTCATTTCATTCCAATTGCCTAAACGATGTGTAGAAATGTCCTAAAATCAGTCTACTTCCCTTTGCTCTGTTAATTGAGAGACGACTTCAGTCAGAATCACAAACAACTATATCACACTCAATTATCAAAGTATCCAATATCTACTCTTCTTCCTCATATTTCCGCCATGGCTCTCTTTCCCAAGTATTATTTTTGGTATCCCTGTTGGTTGCTTTTAACAATCATTGACTTCTCATTCCATTAACTTGCAATCTTGATCCGCCTCCAGGTACCATGCCCTTAGAGGACCTTAGCAACGCTGGACTTAAAACTGTATAAGGTCCATGATTATGCTTGGCAAAGTACTGCAATGCTTTGCCGTTACCTTCTGCTGTATGGTTAACCAGGAAACTCCCCCACTCTTACCATCTGCCATCAGGCATAATGGAAGAATTTACAAGCCAATAAACAATCTGTTTGGCCACATTATGAGTGCAGTTTCCGTGGCCATCAAGTCCTGGGGTGGGTTTGAACCCAAAGCTTCTTGCCCAGACATAGGTTTGTGACCACTGCTCCACAAGACCCCCCTACAATCTTGCTATCAATCCTATTGCCGTAACTCCCTTCTACTGCCATGGCATTAGAATGCTGAAGTTTGTCCCCCTTTTCCTTGGCTTATACTTGACAAACCTTTCCTTTTTTAGTTGACTTCATTAGCAAGAAGAATGGAAGAGATAAGTTTTTTTATAGCATCTTATTTCATCTCTTAGGAATGTTCCAAAACACTTTGGGATAATTAATGACTTTGAAAGCACAGTTAATGTCATGTAAGAAAGGTAGATTACAGAGTTAGAATATAGAACAATGTACATTTGAATTAATCGTTGGCAGCAAATAACTGTAACTGAGAAAGTTGGACATCTCCGGATAGTTAAACAGCATGAAGTATTTTGTCTAACTCACTACAAAAATCTGCAATTTTCATAAAAGGCTCAGCAAGGTTCTGTTGATTTATTTGTGCTGAAACTTATGCCCTTTACAGACAAGTTTTTGAAGTTTAATAATTTCTAGTTAGAGAAAGGTAGTGATTGCAGTCCGCCTGAACTGAAATGTCCCATTTTTTACAGCGTGCAGTAATCAAGATAATGACAAGTTCTCTATAATTAATTTCATTTTAAAGCTGCAAATTTTCTATCTCATTGAAACCCAGAAATGCTTTGTAGTGCTGTTCATTTCTTCATTTCTACTTTATCATTCCTCGTTTTTCATATTCTTTACAATGCAAAAGGCCACAAAGAGAATTCAGTAATTAAGATTAATACAGGTCAAGCTTAATTATGATTCATCCACTGAATTACTGTAAAATCAAAATCTTCGGAATTTAGTAACGTCGTGATGTTTCAATACTATGAATGTGCATATGATTTGAGTCTAGGCTCACAGTCTTATAAAAGGAAAAAATTGCATTTATACAGCACCCTCCAATACCTCAGGACATCGCAAAACACTTTACAGCAAATGAAGTACGGCTGCAATTTAGCTAATTTATGCGCAGTTGACCCCCACAAACAACAATGAGAGAAATTACCAGATAATGTGTGTTGATGATTGATTTTGTGGGGTAAACATTGCTTAAGTATGTTGCGGGTGGGGGTGGATTCTCCTGTTATTGCTCGGAATAGTTCCATGGAAGCTTATCTCTTCACTTAGTGAGTGCAGATGAGGCTTCGCTTTAACTTATCGCCTGGGATTTTCCATTCCAGGCTTAGGTTCCATGGCGGCGGTGGGATGTCAGAGGGACAATCTGCCACAGAGCGTGGTGGCTAAATCCACTGAATTGTGTGATGTAGGGCTCATTAGTTGTGGAGTGGGTTTTCCTGATGAATTGCGCGGCAGGATGCGCAGAAAATTGCCTCCCCCTGCTGTCATATCCGGGCGCCATATTTAAAAGGCACCTGGACAGCTACTCATTCATCATGCTAGGGCTTTGGACCTAGACATAGCTGCCAGGAAACAGTGAGCTCCAAGGTTCAGCGATGCCTCATTAGATAGACTACTGCAAGCTGTAGAGGACAGGTTTTTTCCAAGGGACTGCAGGAGGAGGTCTAATCGTCTCATCACACTTGCATAGGAATGGTCAGCTGGATGGTCAACGTCAATTCATGAGCTGAAAGCAAGGTTTGATGTGAAATAAAGTGACTATACAGAAAGATATGGGTGTGAATGTGAACCTCGAACTGAGGGCCCAGTTTGATAAGAAATAAGGCGTCTCTCTAGAAAGCCTGCTGGCTTTAACTGCTGTATTGAATAAAGGACTCAGCAAGGAAGACCATTACCAGCTGTAAACCAGAGACTTTGATCAACCAATGTGCTATGACGAAAGTGTGCTAAAGAACCACTATTTGAAGCAAAGACTCATATCTTTTGACCTTCCTCCTTATTATTTTACCCCTCCCTCTCTGTGTTTGTTTGTCTTGTGTGTGGGTCGAGGATGGGACAGTTAAAGGGGGTTGCAGGTTAACTTGTTGTTATCCAGTTGTATTTGCTGCATATTTCAACATAATGTTTGTTATAAATAAACTGCAATTGTGTTTCTACTTACAAACCTGGTGACTGTAATTATTGGGCAGGCCAAAGGCCAAAGACTTCAGGAATATCTATAAGAATTATTGGTTAATTCACTTGTGTTGTGACTCTGGGGCTTGTGGGGTTGGAATTGACTGTGCACTTTCCCAAGGTGAAGTAAAAATATTCACCTCACTCAATGGGAACTGTGGCATGGGCTTCAAAGGCAAGGCCACCATCTAGGCGGCTGTTATAACCTGCCTACTTACCATTGGCTGGGGACTAATGACAATCCCACAATCCTGTGGGAGTATAAGCTTCCCCAATGAGGGGGACGGAGGAACCATTAGTAAACTCCAAGTATAAATAAAGCTGGCCAGTTTGGAAACAGCAGGAAGGAGTGTGCAGCAAGGGAAGTTGCTGCTGCTGTTATATATATATGTTATTGTAAATAAATGTTATTACTTTGTATCCTTAAAACTCGTGCTGGATTCTTCGTGGCCCTCACAAAAGCGGCCCATTCATAAAAGTCCCTTGTAAGGTGTAGTAATGCTGCCTTATAGCCCCATTGGAGCCCATGTGCCTGCTGGTAGGGAGGCAACTGTGGGTTGCTAACCCAGCAACACAGAAGGCACAAATTGTGGTGGAGAAGTTCTGCTGCTGCTGTCATGCCCCTGTTGTCCTTGTCCATCTAGCTGCTAGAGCTTGCAGGTCTGCAGGGTGCTGTCGAAGTACCTCTGAGGACTAACAGCAGTGCATCTTTCATATGGAGCACACAGTTGCCAATGGGCCAGTGGTGGAGATTGGCAGCACGTGAACAGCACCTGCATCAGGAGTGCTCAGAAACCATCTTCCATCTTCATGCAGGAGAAGGCAGTGTGCAACGGGGGTTAGAGGGAGATGACAGAGGGGGTAAATACCTGATGTCCTTTCTCTCACACAGGAGAGCGGGCTGCCGACCTAGCAGGGAAAGGCAGTGACCATGAAGATGCTGACAGCGAGATCGGCCTCCATCAAGCACATATCTACAGGATCCTTTTACAATGGTTTCAGACTATTTGAACATTCAGCAAGTGAAACGTCTTCCTGTTCACAAAGGCTCCTGGGTGCTCCATAGGAGTCTTTGTGGCCACATGACTGCATTTGAAGAATTCAGCCATGGCCCTGATTCCTATCACACACTTGGGCTGATTGGCTTGATCAGTGTGATGACCGTGCCCTCCAGTACATGGAATCTATCAGCTGCTTGACCTTGAGAAGGGCCATTGACTGAGAAACCCCAAACATGGCTCCAGATGATCACTAGTATCAACTTGCGGAAAAACAAGTTGAGTGACATGGTCACAGCCAATGGGTGGCCACCAGATATCTGTGGCCTGAACTCCTCACCCAGCTTTTCACACAAGTCAGCTACCACCAGCCTGGACAGACGCAACAGTTCATAGAATCCCTACATTGCAGAAGGAGGCCATTCACCCCATTGATGGGGGGACTGCCAAATCTTGCAGTGCTGACTCCGATACAGGAGGGCATTTCGGACCTTGTTTGCTCGCATGCAGGATTCGAGGGGTTGTTCCTGGCACTTGTAGCGGTGAGAATGACCTTGCTATTTATCGGCACTCAGGTTTTTTTGGTGGCCCAGCGGAAACGTCCTCTGGGGCCACACTCAGTCTCAGTTCCTGCACTGAGGAGCTCTGCTCGCCGGAACTTCTCAGTGTAGAAGGCGATTGGAATGCCATTTTCAAACGGCACCCTGATCTCTCAACCCTCCGCCGACACGCCCCGCGAATACCTCCAATGCCCACCTCACCTATAAGGGTGTCCTCGGGTCCCCTCGCACACCACCTCATATGAGCAGGGCACCCCCGAGCCCTGATGGGAAAAATGTCAGCTTGTACCCTGGAAATTCTAGGCTGGCACCAGATGGCACTGCCAGGGTGCCCAGGTGACAGCAGCAGTGACAGGGTGCCACCCCACCCTGAGGCCAACCATCCAGGGGCGTCCAATTCCCTGGAAGGCCCCACCAAGTCCCTCTTGGTCCCCGTTTATGTGCCCCTGTTTGGGTGGGACTATTTTTATAAATTTAAAGTACCCAATTATTTTTTCCAATTAAGGGGCAATTTAGCGTGGCCAATCCACCTACTCTGCACATTTTTGGGTTGTGGGGGCGAAATCCATGCAGACACAGGGAGAATGTGCAAACTCCACACGGACAGTGACCCAGAGCCGGGATCGAACCTGGGACGCCAGCGCCGTGAGGAAGCTGTGCTAACCACTCGGCCACCGTGCTGCCCTTGGGTGGGACTTGACCGGTAGATTGCGCCCATAGTTTCTAAATTTGCTGATGTCACAAAGAGAGGTAGTACCTTGTGTAAATTGTGAAGAAGGCTCTGAAAGGACTTAGATAGGATTAGTGAAGATGCAAAAATCTGGCAAATGGGATATAATGTGGGCAAATGAGAAATTGTCCATTTTGGCATGAAGAATAAAAAATTAACTTATCACTTAAATGTTGAGATTGCCAAGCAAGAGCTGCTGAGGCATCAACCCTGGATGTCGAAAGTGTAAAATGTGCAGCCGCCAGCTGCCTGTTCTTTCCATGAGACGCCCATAAAAATGCACAGACCTCTCAAAATTGCAGTGCATTGCCTCTTTTATTGACTCATTCAGCCCTTTGGCTGACATCGGAAGGGCTGCCAATATTCGGGCACTTCTACCCAATTTATTAGCAATCAAAATCATTCCCTTTTGCATTTTCTATCCACCCGGGATAATGGATGTTTTTTTCATATTACTTCGAACTGTCCTCAGTTCTGAAAGGTCAAGGGCTGGATTCTCCGTTCCTGAGACTAACTGTTGATGCCGGGGCAGGATTCATGGAGTTCCATGATCGCAAAACTGGCACCAAACCTGGACTGATTCAGCGGCTGTTAAGGGGCTAGCACCAGTACCACGTGGAACATAGTCGATTCCACTGAGAAACGGTGCCGGATTCGCCGGATTCGTGATTGACACTCAGGAGGCCGACAAGCTGCCGCCGCACAGACACACTGCACTCCCCACACACCATCCCAGCCAACAAGATAGCAGTCAGGAGAGCAGCCCCAAGGTTAACCCGCGCCGCGATGGAGACCCTCCTCGGGGTGAGCACTCTGCACGTGCAGGTGCAGGTTGAGGATTCCAACCGCGTGCAGGAGCAAGAGGTGTTGCCGTCATGATTGCCACCCAGGCCAACACAGCACGGGTGGTGTCCGCGTTGGAGGCATTGGAAACGAGGGTTTTGGCTACGGATCAGCATGTCCATGTGCCTCAGTCCGGGAAGGAGGCTGCCACCCGCCGCCATTCGCCGTGCCTGGGCGCAGGTGGCAGAGGCGGACATCGCCACGAGCAACAACATCTGGACCAGCTCAACCTCGTCAGCACGGCCAGGGTGAGTAGGCAGCACTGTGCCCCTGGCGCCAACCCCCGTCCCACACAGCTGAAACCCTATCCTCTCCCCCCTGCCCGCCCCACCAGGGAGGGTGGCCAAACCCCAACCCAGCACCACATGCCGGCACCCATACTGGCCGCCATGGCCGGGTGCCCTGGCCCGTGAGGACACCAGCTACCCATCCCCTGGGCTTTTTGCGTCAGACTGTCTATCACTGGACATTTGCTGTTTCCACACACCCCTCCTCTCCAGGCGAAGGTCGCCCATAACTGCCGGAAGCAGGAGAAAACTGGAAAGGCACCACCGGACCTGCGGCCTCCTCACCAAGGCTGAGCAGAGGGCCCTGAACATGCTCAGTAGCCCAGAGGAAAGGGAGTTCGCCAGGGTGGAGATCGGCTGCTGGCAAGGAAGTGAGACCCCCCCTGAGTTGCGGATCCCGGTGACTCGTGTGTCAACCCCGCAACACCACCCCACACCACCCACCTCCCCACACCACTCTCACCAACGCCCTCACCCCCATCTCACTCCCACACCACCCTCACCCCTAACCTCACACCCACCCTCACCCCCACACCACCCTCAACCCCATCCTCACCCCCACTCCCCCCGGCCCGCGGATTAATCATGCGTCTTATCTTGTGTCTTGCAGGACCTTCTGGTGATGTGGCGGGTCCATCTGGCGTCCCTCACACCCAGCCAGTGCCACAGCTGGAGCCCCCCCCCCCGCCCATGTGTTGACCAGTGATGAGGAGAGCAGCATGCTCGGGAGCCATATTCCTGTGACCAATACACCCCGGAGCTTGAGTCCGAGGGTGTCACAGCTGTCTCCAAAACCCTCCACCATCCCAGAAACACTCACATTGGTTGGGCACTTCAGTGAAGAGGCTCCCGGGACACACTGGTGCGCACCACACAGCTGACCTGGGACATTAGGGTGGAGAAAGGAACTCCTGAGGAGGTGGATGGTCGAGGGCGGGCTGATCCCAGGAACTAGCTGCCGGCCAGATGGGTCTCGGGCTTCTGGAATGGACAGTCTCATCTATCGTGGAGATAGAGTTGCAGAGCCAGGGACTACATGAAGGGTTGTGGGTGAGCACGCTGCAGGTGCAGGTTGAGGATTCCAACCGCGTGCAGGAGCAAGAGGTGTTGCCGTCATGATTGCCACCCAGGCCAACACAGCACGGGTGGTGTCCACGTTGGAGGCATTGGAAACGAGGGTCTTGGCTACGGATCAGCATGTCCAAGGCCTGGGGCATTCCTTGCAGGCGCTGGCCGAAGCCCAGGACAGGGTTGCCGCCTCACAGGCAGCCATGTGCGAGAGCCACATGGAAATTGCAGCGGCGCCTCTGAGTGTGGCCCAGTCACAGCAGGCCATGGCTGGTAAAATCAGCGGCATTACCCTGGTGCTGGCCGATGTGGTGCAGACAAAGAGGGAGGTGGATCAGTCCCAGAGGGAGATGGCACAGTCACTGCCTGATGTGGCACAGACCCAGAAGGTGGTGGCACAGAAAATGGGTGATGTGGCGCAGTCCCTGATGGAGATGGTCAGCTCCCTGTGCTCCATGGTTTCCAACATGCAGACCTGGTCAAGACCAGAGCAGGCCTACAGGATTGGCAGTGCCAGGTGGCAGGGGTGCCTCAGGGGATAGCTTCATTCGCACCCTTGTTCAATGGATGGCCTTTGGCCCCCAACGGGCACCCCAGGGGAGGAAGAGGTGATGGGGCCCATGCCGGTGTGAAGAGGTCCCTGGTGCTGTGAGGCAGCAGTGCTCACCACTGTGCTACTGTGCCGTGTTCCTTCTTTTGTCCAGATTCTGCTAGCATTGAGTCATGATACACACACATGCACACACCTGTCTGAGTTATATTGTCCCATCAAGGCTTAAATTCATTAATAGAAATAAACAAGATACTCCTGCTAAGCTAGCATGATTCAGCAGGATTCATTGTCCTCTGAAACACTCATGTCTGACCAACTATTAGCTCATTACTAGAGGCTGATGTCTTAGAACATAGAACATAGAACATACAGTGCAGAAGGAGGCCATTCGGCCCATCGACTCTGCACCGACCCACTTAAGTCCTTACTTCCTCCCGATCCCCATTACCCAATGACCCCTCCTAACCATTTTTGGTAACAAGGGCAATTTATCAAGGCCAATCCACCTAACCTGCACTTCTTTGAATTGTGGGAGGAAACCGGAGCACCCGGAGGAAACCCATGCAGACACGGGGAGAACGTGCAGACTCCGCACAGATAGCGACCCAACAGGGAATCGAACCTGGGACCCTGGCGCTGTGAAGCCACAGTGCTAATCACTTGTGCTGCTGTGCTGCCCTCTTTGTTCATCGTTCGGCCTGCTGCAAAGTTGATCACTACTGTCTTGAAATTACTAATTCAGAGCATGTTTTTTTTCTCCCTTCTGTGTAAACATGATAACTACTGTAAGTGGGTAATCACAAAGTTCCATATAGCAAAAATGAGTTTCTGCGTTGACTTGAGTGACCTGGCGGTCAGCCAATATCGATTCCAGCAAGACCTTATTTGGTAGTTCATGTTTTCGACCTGTTTATATATTTCCCTTTTGGCAGCCTATCCCCAGAACCGCATTTCTACAGAAATGTTGACCGCTCCTTACAGATGTGTAGCTTACATAAACAAGTACATAGAATCCCTACAGTGCAGAAGAAGGCCATTTGGCCCATCAAGTCTGAACCGACCCTCGGAATGAGTACCCAACCTAGGCCCTATCCCCGTAACAGAGTAACCCCCACCTAACCTTTGGATATTAAGGGGCAATTTAGCACAGTCAATCCACCTAACCTGTACATCATTGGACTGTGGGAGGAACTGGGGCACTGGGAGGATACCCACGCAGATAAGAACATAAGAACTTAAGAAGTAGGAGCAGGATTAGGCCATCTGGCCCTTTGAGCCTGCTCCGCCATTCAATGAGATCATGGCTGATCTTTTGTGGACTCTGCTCCACTTTCCGGCCCGAACACCATAACCTTTATTCTTCAAAAAACTATCTATCTTTATCTTGAAAACATTTAATGAAGGAGCCTCAACTGCTTCACTGGGCAAGGAATTCCATAGATTCACAACGCTTTGGGTGAAGAAGTTCCTCCTAAGCTCAGTCCTAAATCTACTTCCTCTTATTTTGAGGCTGTGCAGGGAGAACGTACAAACTTGACACAGACAGTCACCGAAGCCAGAATTGACCCCAGGCCCCTGGTGTTGTGAAGTAGCAGTGCTAACCACTGTGCTACCGTGCCACCCTGTCACTGCACTTCAAAAGAAATCTTCAGCAATCGTTCACTGATGGGTATGATTGTCCATCTAAGAAACTCCATGTTACAGGTTATGGGTTCTCTGGGTCCTTGCGTGGCTGATTAGCCCGATCCTTGAGCCACATCTTCGACCGCGCACTTGGCAGGTGTTTCCTGGAGGAGCAATATGAAATACTGTGCGATATGATGATGAATATGATGAGGTGTTTTGCAAATGCAGGTTTTTCTTGGACGACATGGCTCTAATTCTTACCTTTCAGTTGTTCTTCTTCAATGTAATGATAACCTTCCCTATTCTGCAGCTCCGAGCCACAGCTCATATTTATGGAGATCCCTAAAAAATGTAAATGATCTTGGCTATGGATGAGTTCTCAGCCTTCTGAGAGACTTGTGTGATTATGAACGAACTGTAATGTACCACCAGTCATCTCCGATATATTGTCCTTGGAATAAAAAATGGAGTCTCTGGTATTTATTAATCCTGTCAGGGTCAAACATTTGTTAATGGTTGTATTGTTCTGTGGTTAATCTATTGGTACTTCAGATTTTGTGTAGCTCGATGACATTCTCACCTTCACGAAGATCAACTTGCACCTGCCTGGGCAGCACAGTGGCGCAGTGGGTTAGCACTGTGGTCTCATGGCGCCGAGGTCCCAGGTTCGATCCCAGCTCTGGGTCACTGTCTGTGTGGAGTTTGCACATTCTCCCTGTGTGTGCGTGGGTTTCGCCCCCATAACCCAAAAATGTGCAGAGTAGGTGGATTGGCCACGCTAAATTGATTCTTAATTGGAAAAAATGAACTGGGCACTCTAAATTTAAAAAAAAAGCTTGCACCTGCCTGAATGAAATATGAAATGGCATTGGGACTTTCAGTCTGTGAACAAGCTTTGTGCTTGGAAGGAACGGCTTTTCCTATTTAATTTTTAACTTGTTGACACATTCAGTCAAGAGTGATTGGAATGCACATTTAGTCAGCTCAAACCTTCAGCAAGATTTTTAATATACTTAAAATAGATCAAAAATCTATGAAGTGATTTTTACTGTTCCGTATTATCGGACCTTGACCAACAAGAGTGAAGTCCCAATGTTGGGGTGAAATGTATGCCCCGAGTCCACGTCAGCTGACAGTGGGACCTCAGAGGTTATTTACCATTTGCAGCCAATTAACTGCCTCCTGGACCGAGGATGGCGTCCACCTCTCTGAACGGTCGGCCTAATCGAAGGGCGTCTTGCAAAAAGCACTGCGCCCGTTTATCACTTCACTCACCTTCAGCTGCATTATCCTGCTGCCTGCCTTCACATCACTGAGAGCAGCTTCTACAGCTTCACCTGAAACCATTGCAACAGCAGTAAGAACAACAACAGCAACAGCTTGACAGGGTAGATCCTGAGAAGATGTTTCCCCCTGTGGGAGAGTCTAGGACCAGAGGCATCATCTCAGAGTAAGGGTGTTATAATCCCCATGAGACCCATGGGGACCACCTGATTGATCTCCCATGAGTTCCTCTGCTGAGGGGCGGAGGTCCAAAAGCAGAGCTCGTTAATTCTCTGAGATAAAAGCCAATCCCAGGAAGGAGCTGGCATCTCAGGATGGTCCCGACTTGGACTTGGGCAGTTGCTTAGTTACTGTGTTTCCTAGCTGTGAATAGGAAATAAATTACTTTTGACTCTCCTTTTCTGGACTCCTCATTGACTCCAGTAAAGGGGTCAACCATTTAAGACAGAGATGAAGAGGAATTTCTTCTTCAGAGGGTAGTGTGTCTATGGAATACTTTACCATTGAGAGCTGTAGAGGCTGGGCTGTTAATTATGTTCAAGGCTGAGATAGATTCGTCAGTAAGAGAATCATGGGACGTAATGGTGTTGTGGTATTGCCATGGACTAGTAATTCAGAAACCCAGGGTAATGCTCTGGGGACCAGGTTTGAATCCTTCAATGGCAGATGATGATATTTGAATTCAATAAAACTTGTGGAATTAAAAGTCTAATGATGGCCATGAAACCATTGTCTGTTGTCATTACAATACCACCTGGTTCACTAATGTCCGTTAGGGAAATAAATCTGCCATTTTACCTATCTTGCCTAGCAATGTGGTTGACTCTTAAATGGCCTAGCAAATGGAGATAGGATGGATACCCAGCTGGAAGGTGGGAAGACCCCCCTGAACACAAAGTCTACAAGGAGAGGTTCAGCTCTCCCCATGGCCGGGATTCTCCCTTCTGGGTACTAGGTCCCCATACCGGCGGGAAAACTGGCGCCAACCACTCCGGCATCAACAGCCCCTGAAAGTAAGGAATCCTCTGAACTTTTGGGGGCTAGGTGGACACCAGAGGGGTTGGCGCCGCTTCACTAGTGCCGAAGGGATGGCGCGAGTTCGCGGATGCGCGGAATGGCCGGCATGATCTCGCGCATGCACGGACTGGGCTGCGTATTTCCGCGCATGCGCAGACCAGCCGGCGTATTTCTGTGGGGGTTCTCCTCGCCGCACCGGCCCCCAGGCAATATGGCGGAGCCCTACAGGGGCCTGGCGCAGAGGAAAGAACAGCCCCCACAGAACAAGCACGCCCGCAGATCGGTGGCCCCGAATGCGGGCCAGGCCACTGCCTGGGCCCCCCCTGGGGTCGAATCCACCCGCGCCCCCCTGAGGACCGCCCCCGTATACTCACCTGCCAAGTCCTACCATGTGTGAGGTGAGTAATTCACGCCGGCGGGATTGGCCAAACTGGACGGCCGCTAGGCCCATCGGGGCCCGGAGAATCGCCGGGCGGGGGGCGGGGGGGGGGGGGGGGGGGGTGGGGGGGTGGGGGGGGGGGTGGTGGGTGGTTGCTGTCAACCGACCCCGACCGGTATGGCGAGAATCCCGCCGCCGCCCGAAAAACGGCACCGGAGAATAGGGCAGCCGACGTCATGGCGGCGGAGCAGGATTCCCGCCTCCCCCAGGGGATTCTCCGACCCGGCGGGGGGTCGGAGAATCCTGCCTCTGGTATCTGCTGCTTCCTGGAACAAGACCTCCTACCATGTAGGATGGGTAGGAATGCTGGTGATGGCCAATAACATGCCTGTAACCCCCTACACACCCACAGTGTCATTAGGGAGGGAGTCCCAGGATCGTGACCCTGCCTTGCCACGTTTAATCATTCCTGAGTGATCACCAGATCTGTGTGCTTACAGAAGCATGTTTTTTGTGGGGAAAATGATTTGGCTGTTAATATTCATCATGCACAGTTCAGAAATTGTGTTGTGTGGCCGACACAAGTATCACCAGTGACAGTTACATGATGTTTGACTACAGAACCAGTTCATAGGATCCCTACAGTGCAGAAGGAGGCCATTCGGTCCATCAAGTCTGCACCAGCCCTCTAGAAGAGCACCCTGAAACTCCTTATGATTTTGATAATATTTAAATAGTTATTTTACAGATTTGCCTGTACATGTCTCCCTTCACACTCTATTTAGTGGTCCTCAGTATACAATGAATAGTGTGACTAAATGCTTTTATCCTTAATCCTAACCCATATGGATTTTATTCCGCCCTCTAGGAATAATGCCCTTTCTTGCTGCTGTTGAATGTTGTCCCTCATGAATGTTGTGTTATGTACTCTGGGATGACACAGGCTGCAACTCGATGCAGCTTTGACCAAAAGATACTCCAGACTTTGAAGTATGTTCAATGTGATTTATTGAGCCATTAGCACAGTTCTCTATGAGTTCGACTCTCCTGCTAATCTTGCTAGAGTAACTCAGTCTAACTAACCAGTCTGCTCTAAGCCAGTGGTGGGTGTGATGCTTCTGATCTGCCCCTGTCCTACTCTCTAAGAGTCGTCTGTGGAAAGAGACAGAGCATTAGTGCCCTGTCCTTATATATGGGTTGTGTAATGCCCCCTTGTGGTAGTGTTACCTCTGGGTGTCTTGACTGCCCATTGGTTGTGTCCTATTCTATGTGTTCATTAGCTGCATGTCATGACGTCTCTGCTGCTCCCTCTAGTGTTTACTTAGTCGTGGTGTATTTACATTAACCCCTTGTGTCTTTACAGTGATGCATATCACCACATCCCCCTTTTTATCGTGTTACATATTTTCTGTACAGTGTTAAAGAAAAACTGAACAAAAACAGGTAAATAAGTAATGACATGTACAAGTTATGATGACTGTGATGACGATACAAGATCAAAGAATAGTTATGATGACATTGAGGATTATACAATATCAAATAATAGTTATGAGTCCAAAGTTCGTGAATTTACACAGTCAAATGGCTTTCTTGTGCTGTTATAGAAGTGTCGATGTTGATGTTGTCATTCCCTTGTGAACGCCGTCAGTGTCCTGGTGTTTACGTAACCAAGAAGTCATCAGGAGGTGGTCAAATGGTCAAATCACTTCATTGTCTGAGGTGGACTCTTTTTTTTTTGCTTGTGGTAGCAATTCTTGATGACATCTTTCCTGAAAGCTGGTTTGCTTGTCCGTAGTGTAGCAAACGTGAATTGGTAAGATGCGTTGACATGCCATGGAATGTTTGCACTCTCGCCATTGTTCTGAGCTGAGCAGTCACATTGTCCTTCATGGGCAGAGTTGTTCCATGTCGTACCAGTTGTTGTTCTATTGTTGTTGTCATTATTGTTATTGACGTGCTTGTTGTGTTTGTTGCCTCTGGTACATTTCTTGTTGTTGTCTTTGTTGTTGTTTTCGTAGGTTTTGTTGTTGTGTTTGTCGTGCTCAATGACCACACTGAGTAGAGAATTCAAGTCCTTCACAAAGTTACTCGTGTCAGTGTCCTTTGTGGCATCTGCTGTTGCATTGAGCGTGCCGTCTCTGATTCCTCGGCGCTCCCTGTCTGGAGTCATGTCCGGTTCACTGGAATCATCGTTGGCTTGTTGATGCTCCCCGTCTGGAGCCCTTTCTGGTTAACCTGAATCACCTTTGGTTTCTTGCTGCCCCCCATCTGAAGTAATTTCAGGTTCTTGTGGAGCGGCTCGAGTAGATGAGGTTTGAATTAACGTGGTGTCACTAGTAGCCTCACTTTGATTGTCGAGTGCCTCTGTACATGTTAGCTGAGATCTGTCAGTCTCGCTGAGATGTCGCACATCTTGTAAGGGAATTGTGAAGCCTTTGTCACTTGTCGCACATACAGTGGGTAGACCTTCAGTGCCTTCTTGTCGGTTAGATGAGCTGAGTAGACTGTCAGAATCTTCTTCTGGTGGCTCAAATAATCTGGGTAGACTGTCATAGTCTTTTTGTTGTTCACGTGAGCGTGGTAGACTGTCATAGTCTTCTTGCTGTGCACTTGAGCGTGGCAGACTTGCATCGCCTGCTGCTCGTTGCTCAGATAAGGTTACTAGACCTTCATGGTCTTGTTCATGCAAGGACTGCGCTCTGGAGTCTCGCGTTGCTTCCATCGTGAAGTCTGTCAACGAGCTCGCTGTGGAGGCTTGTACCGCTCTCTGTCTCTTGGCATCAGACCGCAGCAGAATCCTGTACTCATGGGTCGGGATGTCGTCTATGCTGGGCTGAGGATCCTCAAATCCGAAGAATTCATCCATGACTGTGTCGGATGCTTCAATGTACAACACACCTCGTTGCGGTTCGGATTTGGTACTGACGTTGCCATGTCTGAGTCGTAGTCTTCAAGGATTAAATCATCTCTTAGGGCGGTGCTAACAGCTTGTTGCAGGGTTCTGTGGAGGTTACTTTCAGCCACTGGTCGAAGTTCAGACATTGTGTGTGAAAGAGTTGTGTTTTCTGGCTTAAAATTTTTTTTTCACTATTTTTGGACATTTCCCCTTTAGGTGGGCTTGGTCCGGGGCCTCTGACATCATGACGCTTGTGACGTAGAGCGTAGGAATGGGTTGCGCATGCACAGATTGCTTTTCCTTCATTGTGTGCTCTTTTCGCAACTGCGCATGCGTGGCTTCTCGCGCATGCACAAAACACTGTTTTGCCGGTTCGCGTCTTCTCGGGAACTGCGCATGTGCAGCTCCTTGCGCAAGGTGACTGCCATTCAAAATTGCCATTTGCTTCTGTTGCAAGCCTACCTGTGCCTCGTGGTGAGTATAGGCGCCAGTTTTACCGATTTCTGTTGTGTTCACCTCGCAGTAGTTATCAAAATTGTCCAGGACTGTCTGGAAGTCTCTCTTGTCCTGCTCTTTGGAGTACTTGAAGCAGTTGAAGATTTCTGTTGCACTTTCATCCACAATGGTGAGTAGAAGATCTATCTTCTCAGCATCGGCCACGCCATCTAGGTCGGATGCTACCATGTAAATCTCAAATCTCTGCTTGAATGCACGCCAGTTGGCACTGAGATTGCCGTGGCACCTGAGCTGCTGAGGAACCGGAATCTTGATCATCTTGCCTGGGTGCTGTTGCTGGTAGTCACGGATCTTGCTAAGTTGAACTATATAGATTCAACAGGCACTACTGGTACCATGTTGTGTTATGTACTCTGGGTAACACAGGCTGCAACTCGATGCAGCTTTGACCAAAAGATACTCCAGACTTTGAAGTATGTTCAATGTGATTTATTGAACCATTAGCACAGTTCTCTATGAGTTTGACTCTCCTGCTAATCTTGCTATCGTAACTCAGTCTAACTAACCAGTCTGCTCTAAGCCACATGGTGGGTGTGATGCTTCTGATCTGCCCCTGTCCTACTCTCTAAGTGTCGTCTGTGGAAAGAGACAGAGCATGTGTGCACTGTCCTTAGATATGGTTGTGTAATGTCCCCTTGTGGTAGTGTCACCTCTGGGTGTATTGACTGCTCATTGGTCATGTCCTATTCTATGTGTTCATTAGCTGTATGTCTGCATGTCATGACGTCTCTGCTGCTGCCTCTAGTGTTTACTTAGTCGTAGTGTATTTACATTAACCCCTTGTGTATTTACAGTGATGCATATCACCACAATGAACACCATCCGTTCTTCTGAATGCTAAGACAACAAAATGAAGTTTGCAATGATTAATTGACAACCCTGTCCTCTGTACTGCCTCACATCTGTTATCTATTTTTCTCTCGAGGAATTATTGCCCCCAATCCCCGTTTATTTCTGATATTCTATATATTTGCGGTACAGGCCGTTCAGAATGCCCTTACTTTGAATTGTCCTGATTTATTTCTGTTACCTGTCCCAGCATTACAGCTCATACCTGTCACACCACTACAGCTCACACCTGTCCCAGCACTACAGCTCACACCTGTCTCAGCACTACAGCTCACACCTGTCCCGGCACTACAGCTCACACCTGTCACAGCACGACAGCTCATACCTGTCTCGGCACTACAGCTCACACCTGTTCCAGCTCTACAGCTCACACCTGTCTCAGCACTACAGTTCACACCTGTCACAGCATTGCAGCTCATACCTGTCCCAACACTATAGCTCATACCTGTCTCGGCACTACAGCTCACACCTGTCTCTGCACTACAGCTCACACCTGTCTCAGTACTACAGCTGATACCTCTCCCAGCACTACAGCTCACACCTGTCACAGCACGACAGCTCATACCTGTCTCGGCACAACAGCTCATACCTGTCCCAGCTCTACAGCTCACACCTGTCACAGCACTACAGCTCACACCTGTCACAGCACGACAGCTCATACCTGTCTCGGCACTACAGCTCATAGCTGTTCCAGCTCTAAGATCACACCTGTCTTAGCACTGCAGTTCACACCTGTCACAGCACTACAGCTGATACCTGTCCCAGCACTACAGCTCATACCTGTCCCAGCACTCGAGCTCATACCTGCCCCAGCACTACAGCTCACACCTGTCCCAGTACTACAGCTCATTCCTGTCCCAGCACTACAGCTCATAGCTGTCACATCACTACAGCTCATACCTGTCCCAACACTACAGCTCACACATATCCCAGCACTACAGCTTACACCTGTCCCAGCACTACAGCTTACACCTGTCCCAGCATTACAGCTCACACCTGTCCCAGCACAAAGCTCATACCTGTCCCAGCACTACAGCTCATAGCTGTCACATCACTACAGCTCATACCTGTCCCAGCATTACAGCTCACACGTGTCCCAGCACTACAGCTCATACCTGTCCCAGCGCCACATCTCATACCTGTCCCAGTACTACAGCACATAACTCTCCCAGCATTACAGCTCGTTCCTGTCCCAGCACTACAGCTCGTACCTGTGCCAGCACTACAGCTCGTACCTGTGCCAGCACTACAGCTCATACATGTCCCAGCACTATAACTCACACCTGTCTCAGCACTACAGCTCAGAAAACCTGGACCAGCACAACAGCTCACTACTGCACTACACTACTGCTCCATGGCCCACTGCAGCACGAGTCCCATGAATTGACTCTCACCACCCACACTTTCACTTTTCTTATCTCCCTGTGCCAATTTGTATGTTGTTCTCCCAATATTTTGGAACTTGCCAGCCTTAAGGTTCTGCTTACAAATTTAGTTTCTTGCTTCTGATCATTACCTAGGAAGGTCCCCTCCTTCTCTTTCCTCTATGATTGATTCTGAATTAAGCTATGATGACTGGTTTACCTCAAGCATTCCAATTTCCTGAATAGCTTCTCAACAATATTGCTTACTCTGACACCAGGCAGGCAATAGTCCGCTGGACTCTCAATCGTAACTCAAACAAATCCCCCAAACCTTAATAAAATTACTGTGGATACTGGACTGCTTTGACAAAGGGTCATCTGGACTCTTTTCTCTCCCTGCAGGTGCTCCCAGACCTGCTGAGATTTTCCAGCATTATTTTTTCGTCCCCTAAACCTTAAAGTATTTCTGTTTATTTTTGTTTTCCCCATTTGTAATGTGAGTGTCTGTTTAAGAAAGATTTAATCTCTTATCATGTGACTTGTAGCACATTTGGCTGTGGCTGTCAGGTGAGAGGGTATTTTTTTTAGGTTTGAGTTTCAGTTTGATTGCTTTGGACTGCAGAAGGAGAAAGAAGTTTTTCCCCTTGATTTTCTCGGATTTCATTTTAAAAGCTGTTCCAGTAAAAAGCACATTGGGTGCGGCTAACTGCCTTGGTAACTTTAAAGATATAGTTGTTTTCCGGAAGGAGTTTGAATCTGCTATTTGGAACTGGATCACAATTTCAGGAAGAGGACCAGTCTCAGTCAAGTGAGAATACAGTGTGCTGGGTCACGCCCTTGAAAAGGGGTTTTGGTTTAATTGGATTTTGTTATTAAATTGGAACAGCTATGGGGGAATTTATTAAGTGTTATATACATAGATTACTGCAGCTGTGCGGTGACTTTATGTTTGTAATTGATAACAATTCTTGCTGTGTTTATACATATATATATATATGTTAACTACTTTCTTAGAATAAACCTTGTTTTGATTAAAGTGTCTAGGAAGTCTGATGAATTACCCCTTCGATGAAGACTTTTGTGCTCATCCTAGCCAAATTCAACATAAAGGTTGTAGATCAGGTAAACTCCATAATACACTTTGGAGTTGATAAACCCTGGCCCATAACACATTACACTTCCTCCTGGCCCGTGGTTCCTTGGTTCACTATCTGACCATTCTACTGACACATTCATCCTTATCTCCAAGTGGCAAGTTCATTGTTCCTGTTAAATGGGTCCAGTTTCTATAGTTCCTCTTTCTCTCCCTCTCAATACTGTCAACTGTCAATCCCACCCAGCACTTCATGCATCTGTACCCAGATGTGCTGTCGTCAGTTCAAGGCAAAATTATTCAGATCTTCCAAGTACTCCATTTCCTGTGTTGGAGAGTCCCTATTTTACATTCCAACTTAACAACTCTGAACTCGAGTGACTAAAGCTGCAGAGATTTTTCACAGATGTAATCATCTGGGACCTTTTCAATCGGGATATATTCTCATGTTCCACCGTCCTCCACATTGCTGCTATTACTTTCTCTGTATGCTGATTTACGGCGCAGCAGTTTATTATTTCTTTCTGGTACCAACAGATTCGTCTGAAAGACTCAAGTATGATTAACAGATGGATTTAATTTGATTTCTATTAGTTACATTGATTAATATTGCAGCTTTCACACATACAATCTCAAGTGGCTAAATTGCCACTTAATCAGTATAAATGATGAATACTTTGTCTGTCTCTCTGTGGATCTTCTCTTGGCAGGGAGAACGACATCCTCTGAGAATGACTATGGCTATCCATAGTGAATAAAGGGTACATTGGCCCATTTCATCATTCTTAATGGATGGAAATAGTGATGTGGACAGCCAAATTTCTTGTGCGTTCACCCTTGGAAGTAAAAGGAGAATTAGCCGGTGGAGGCAAACATGTAATATTCCTTTCAAGTGATTAAATTGTGACTTCAGCAGTGTAAATGGATGAATATTTGTTTCTTCTGCTGTGAAGAGCTCAAATCATTTCCAAATGGCACAAAGAAAATGGACCTCTGCACGATTCTCTCCAGTCTGCTGATCAGCAACATTGAACCACAGAATCCCTTCAGTGCTTGAGAAGGCCATTCGACTCATTGAGTCTGCAGCAGATCTCTGAAAGAGCGCCGCCCTATACCCGGAACCTAACCGGGCAATTGTATCCTGGCCAATCCACCTACACGTCTTTGGACTGTGGGAGGAAAGCTAAGCACCCGGAGGAAACCCACGCAGGCATGGGGAGAAAGTGCAAACTCCACACAGGCAATCACCCAAGGCCGGAGTTGAACTCGTGTCCCTGAAACTGTGAGGCAGCAGAGCTAACCACTGTGCCACCGTGCACAGAGGGAATTTTTAAACTGGTGTAAAAGGGGATAGGGGAAACTTGCAATCAGTAAGAACATGGACAAAAAGCTGAATGCAAGGGGTGAGGTGAGAGTGACTGCCCTTGACATCAAGTCAGCATCTGACTGAATATGCCATCAAGGAGCCCTAGCTAAACTGGAGTCAATGGGAATCAGGGACAAAACTCTCTGCTGGTTGGAATTATTCCTGGCGCAAAGGAAAATGGTTGGGGTGGTTAGAGGTCAATCATCTCAGCTCCAAGACATCACTGCAGGGGTCTTCCTCAGAGAAGTGGCCTAGGCCCAGTCATCTTCAATTGCTTTATCAATGACCTCCCTTCCACCACAAGGTCAGAAGTGGGGATGTTTGCGGATGACTGCACGATGTTCAGCACCATTTGTGACTCTTCAGATAATGAAGCAGTCCATGTCCAAATGCAGCAAGACCTGGACAATATCCAGGCTTGGGCTGACAAGTGGCAAGTTATATTCGCACCACACAACTGCCAGGCAATGACCATCTCCTACAAGAGCGAATCTAACCACCGCCCCTTGAGATTCAATGGCATTACCATCACTGAATACCCCACAATCAACATTGTGGGGGTTACCATTGATCGGAAACTGAACTGGACTAGCCACATTCATACTGTGGCTACCAGGGCAGGTCAAAGTCTAGGGATCACATGGCAAGTAACTCACCTCCTGACCGCTCAAAACCTGTCCACCATCTACAAGGCACAAGTCATGTAGAGGGTGCCATCTCTGCTACTCCACTACTGGGCCGATATCTGGGGTTTGAGTATCTGTGTGTGTCTCTCTCCAGCTGGCACTGAAACTTCAGAGGCCAGGGGATGCCGCACTGGGACACTTCCACTGAAGAGAGCACTGAATCAAGCCTGCCGTTTATCCCTAACCGGCAGCCTGAGGCTTATACCACACAGATCTCCAGACCCCTACCAATACCCAGGTGATTCTCTCTCTTGCCGGTGGTGCAACACCCACCCGGTTCCTACTTCGCTGGAGTAGCTTTCCCAAGAGAGAGAATAGGACACTGCTGTTTATTACCTAACCAGCAGCCTGTCCTGAGTGAATCGCTTAAGATGACCCTTGATTCTTGAACCCGGAATTAAGGTGAGGAATATTTTAACAATGACTTGGTCAGAGATCGCTGGTGAGAGATTGAAGAATTTAAACGACTCCAATTATCAGCAAATCAAGGTTTATTGCAAAACCCAGGTCAAAATCATCAACAGAAGAAAATATAATAAAATCTTAAACTCTAACACAAACTAAGTCTATTCAGAAAGTACTATAACGGACACAACGAAAAATCTTATGGTTACACAGTTTTAGCAATAGCACAAAACACAAATCAAGTCCCCTTCCCCAAAGCCTCAACCACTATTAAAGTCAAGGGAGTTTCGCAAGCTGCTGCAGGGTACTTACGGTCACAGGCTGCAGAGGTCAAGTCAAAGGTGGAGAGGTCGAGCCAAGAGACCCTCAATCGAAACACAGCCCCTTTTATATTGTTTTACCTGGCTTTGTCCTGTGTTCGGCCAGCCCCTTTTGCATTGCAAAGGTAAGGTTTAAAGTTCCCGCTGGTCCCGCCCCCTTTGAGCCGGTCAGAGCTGTCGACTTCCGGGTTTTCCTCCTCCTTTGCGTTGTATCAGTCCAAGTTTAAAGTTCCCGCTGGTCCCGCCCCCTTTGAGCCGGTCAGAGCTGTTTGCGTCCGGGTATTCCTCGCAGGTCCGCTCCTTCTAGCCAGGCAGACCTGCCGCGATTTGAATTTGGCGCCGACTCCGCCCCCTCCTCCCAGTGAGTTCCTGCCGGTAGCTTCTGTCAAGATTGGAGTACCTCCCCCAGGTCCGCCTCCAACTTGGTTTTTTCTACCGTTCATCTTCAAGGGGCTTTTCCAGCGCAATATACTGAACCCAGACAGTCTGTTTTTTAGGATAACGAGGTTAAGCTCTCTTGTGAATATTTTCAGTGTCTTCCAGCTGCTCCGGAGATGGCCACTATTCTCACCTTGCTATGTTGATGGGGTGTTAATTGGATTCTGCTCTGGTGGAGGCCAGGTCATTTACATCTGCATGGGGCTATGACCATCCCATTGTCCTGCTTGCAGGCAGGCCCCCTGTGTATTCCCGTGCCCCTTTGTCTGTGTTGTGATCTTATCTCGTTGTCTGGCTCCTTCTTCCTTGTAGCTCCTAGGGGGGGGTTTGTAAATACTTATGCCCCTACTCAGCTCAGCGGACCAAGCCTGCTGGGAAACCTGGTTACGTTCTCTTGGCTGAAAAGTCAGTTTACAGTCTCTGAGTTTTATTCTTGGGCAGTCCAAAAAGGGCCGAATTGCCCGAAAACCTTACAGATGCCCCTTCGATACGTCCCTACCTGCTTGGACCGTATCGACACAGGTGAAGGGCAATCATTTCCTTTTGTGTGGACCGTAGGCCCCCCCCCCAACAACATGCGAAACTACAAGTCCCAAGACAGTTCCCTTAATCTAGGCTACCCCTGATTTCAATGAAAGGGAAAGACAAGACCATACTTAATTCAAACACACAGTAACATATACACATTTCACCGGAACCCCAAACGTAAGGGTCCCTGTACATATATCACAATCAAGTAACTGAAACCCGCGAATCCATACAACTATTTACATGTGACTCTGTTTATTACACTACGGCTTCTCTTTTGTGGGCTGCACTCCGCGTCTTCCCAAGGACCCGTTGAAGGCTCTTCATTTTCCTCAGTCGTCGATACCTGCAGCTGAGGCAACATAAATATAAAACTACGAATACTTGTAATACCACTAACAAGTGGGAGGCTATTCGGATCCAGGCTGGGATCACAATCCATGATCCCATGTTCCACCAGTCCGGGGCTTTGAGATCTGTTATTTCGTGATCAATGTTTTGGGTTTTTTGCTCTAAGGAGAAAAAGTGTCTTTGTGAAACTTCCACAGCTTGTAATAATACCTTTAGGTCTTCCTTGACCGGGGGAATATCGTACCCAAAACGGGCCACATATTCTTGTAAGTTAGTAGTGTTTTCCCGTACCGAGAGGTGAACTGAGGAGGGTCGTGGAATGGGCAGTATTCGTTGCTGTGCCACCTGGACCTCTGCCTTGGGTTTAAAACAGAAGCTGCTGTGCAGTATCGGACACCACTGCTGTGGCCCATGTTGATACTGCTGGGCTCCAGTGGTTACACAGTATGTCCCACTTCCTATATATGCCACCTGGGGCTGGACATGGCTCGCTGCCATCGCCTCCATGGTGCAGTTTATAGGTTCTGCCCCAACAGTCCTGAACCCGCACTGAGGTCGCGCCTCAGTGCCCAGGTGCTGAGGGCACAGGATCACCTGCGCTCCCCGGCTCCGACAGCCCGAGAGGTCAATGCCTGCCACAGCTCGCTCCCGCACTATGACATACGGCGGGACCTTTCCAAAACGAATGTGTACCCCCCCACGAATGACCCCCACATTCTCCACTCGGTACAGCGGCACCGGCTGTGCTGAACTTCCCAAGATTGGGATTCTTACGATGACCCCCAAGATTGTGTGGTTTGATCTCCCACAATCGACCGGTACCGGGTACGCCTCTGAGGCTGCACGGAGCTGGCAAGGACTCAAAACCCTGTGGAATGGGTGCAGCGCTGCCAAGTGCCTGTTGCTAATCCACGAGGGGACCTGACCCTGTCTCAGGTCCTCCAGATTACTCCTCCCCTCTCCTAGCAACCAGGCACCATACAGCCCACACACTTCATTCTGGGCAGCCTGATCCGATGAATTTCGATCTTCTTTAATTAGCGCGTTAATGGCTTTTGCATGCTCTTCCAATTGCGCGATTATCTCCTTTAGATGGAGGGTCATTGCCACCTCCTCGTGCAAACCCGACCGCACTACTGTGTTCTCATCTCTCAACACTTTTCTCAGCTGGCCTTTTAGCTGATTGATTTGCAAGGCCAGCTCCACAGTATCCATACTGTTGACAATGGATGTCCCCGTATTGAAGGCAGTGAACCCATCATTGACTAGCCCTCTACGTTGCCGACTGGAGTCCCCATTAAATTCCCCTGCCCTATGGTACAAATCTTCCACTTCAATGTCCCCAAAATCCAAATTGTGGAATTTCTGGAACATGTCCTTCAGCAGCGCCTGATACAATAGTTCAGTCTTGCGAGGGCACCACTCTGGTAACTTCACCTCGGTTAGATTTAGCACCACCGAGGCAACCGCGTAATGTACCCCCTGATATAATAGTTTCTTTGTTGGGACGAGCAGCAAACCATTTTCGGGCCCCCGGGTGGTGATTGGACAGTTGTGAGGGTCGATTGGTTGGGCTGTGGGTAGGGGCCTCTTTACCTGAACCAGCAGTTCGGTAGCTCTCACGGTTTCTTCCCCTCCGGGGGTTACACATCCCTTCCCATTATGGTCCCAATTTATCCCATGCCCGGTGTCTTGCCACCACCTCACAAAGGTGATTGATGCCCCTTGTGGACATGCCTTGGCCGACCCCCACAAACATAGATAAATGCCCTGGTCGGAAGCCCACCACTTATCCCAGCAAACGGTGATCCTACCCGGTGACCCCGTGATGGTCCGGTAGGTGTTGTTGTCCATGCGTTCCCAGTCCGAGGACCGATCCCTCATGTCCAGGCTCAGCTTCCTGAGCCACCACCATCTCCCCAAAGGAACGTCCCCCTCACAGGTTAAACACACCCGCCTGCCCTCAGTCACCCTAACCCGGTCAGTCGCCACCTGTATCTCCTCGCAGAGTACAGAGGCCTCTCCATAGGTGAAGCTCTGGTGGCTGGAGTACCTGGTCGAGTTCGACCCCAGCCACCCAGGCCACCTCCCCAGGTGTGAGTAGCGGGCCTGCTCTATGGCCACCTGGTTTCCCTGTCCGGTAGTGACCAGAGGGGCTCTGCCGCCAGAACACCCATAGACAAAGGACTCTTCTGTCTCGCCTCTGCGGAGTTCTCCCGGTCCCACCATCGCCAGGATCAGCAAACTCCACATCGTCGGGTGCCCCATCTGTAAAAAAAACAAAACACATCCTTGCCTCTACAGAACTACCTACCTTAAAGTGCATGGGTTCTATCCAGCGGCAGCAGCAGCTCCCGCTTTGAAGTTGTGAAATCAACATGAAATTGCCGCAGCCTGTCTGTGATTCTGTGTCCACAGCGCGGCTCCCCAGGGTCCTAGTGCCTGCTGTTATCCGGCGGCAGCAGCAGCTCCCGCTTTGAAGTTGCCGCAGCCTGTCTGTGATTCTGTGTGCACAGCCCGGCTGCACCAGGGTCCTAGTGCCTGCTGCTTCATCATTTTACCATTGCACTAGGCGCTTCTGTGATCCCACGATCCTAAATAATTCACACACCACTACACACTAATTAGAACTAGCAGGGGGAAAATGATATATACAATGCCACCCGTCCCCGGGTGGCCAAATTAAAACTGTGCCCCGCTAAACTGGGGCAGTTCACCTGTTTGGTCCAACGGCTCGGGCCAGACCGTCCCCTCCCGGGGGTTCGTGCTGCCCCTTGCCTCTCCTTCCCCAACAGGGTTCGGGGATCCCTCAGCGTTCCCTTCTACTCGGGCCCTCTTACTGCGGGACCGGGTTCTAGGGAGGTGTGATGGGGACCATCTTAGAGGGGGCTTGGAGACCCGATTGCTCCTTCGTCCCCTGACTGGTTCCCAAGCCCAAGGTGATACTTCCACTTCCTCCGCCTCCTTAGCCTCTATACTAAGGCAGGCCACCTGACCCACAGGTAAGGGCTTGGGAATCGTTACTGTCCCTGGGCTGGGTGCTTGCAGCACTGTCGGTCTCTTTGGGACTGCCCCTTCGGGACAGCACCTTGTCACCGGTTGTGTGATCGTGGAGTCAGGGACCTCCCCCACCGTCATTAATTCTGCAGGCGGTTTCTCCACTATCACCCCCAGTCCCCCCCCCAACTTGCTCTTACCGGCCCTGGTGGGGTCGAAAAGTTTGCACTGGTTCACGTGGAACCATTTAATCTTCCGGGGGAGCTGTACTGCGTAAACCATGGGGCTGGCCTTGTCCACTATACTGTACGGTCCCGCGTACAGTGGCTCAAAGGCTCCTACCCGTGCAAAATTCCGGACCATTACTTGGTCCCCTATGGCCCATTCCTGGGTAGTGTGGGGCTCGAGCAGCAGCTTGTTCCTCCGGTGCTGGGTTCCCATGTTAAACGCTGCCTGCCAATTAATTTCCTTTAGCTGCTCCATCAGCTTCTTAGCAAACCTGTCTCGGTTTACCTCCCTAAGCTGCCCCTCTGTCAGGGAAGGTACCCTGACATGGATCGGGGTTCTCATAACTCTCCCTGTCATGAGCTCGTGCGGGGAGTACCCTGTGCTCCTGGACTGGCTTGCCCGGATCCCCATTAAAACTAGGGGTAAGATTTCTACCCACCGGTTGGGCGAGCTGCCTGTTTCTTTCCTGATCCTCTCTTTTATGGTCCTATTTAACCTTTCCACAGGACCTGAGGATTGAGGGTTATAAGCCACATGCCACTTTGCCTTAATCCCCAGGACTTTCAGGGTCGCTTGCATCACCTGTCCCGTGAAGTGACTCCCCTGATCTGACTCCACAAACTGTGGGAGTCCCCACCTCGAGAATACCTCCCTGACCAATATCCTGGCTGTGCCTGCTGCGGTGGCTGTTCGGCAGGGGAAGGCTTCTACCCACTTTGTGAAAATATCCACCAACACCAGACAGTACTTGTAACCCCCTGCCGCTGGGGGAAGGGGTCCAATATAGTCGATCTGTATCGACTGCCAGGGCCCCTCCACCCTGCGGATGTGCCCCAACGAGACCTTTCTTTTCTTGGGATCCGGGTTATTAGTAGCACACACCAAACAGCTCGCGCAGAAATCGCGAGCATCCTCCCGGAGGCTCGGCCACCACCCCACCTTCTCCACCCGTTGCCAGGTGGTCTCAGGGCCGGGATGTCCCGCTCCGGGGCTCTCATGGGCCATTTCGATAAATTCCCTATGGTGCTGGGAAGGCACTATCCACTGGTCCCCTCTGAAGAGCATGCCCTCCTTCAGGGTGATGTCCTTTCCCCCATAGGGCCCCTCTATCCTTTCCTGCCTACCCATGGCCGTTATGACTTTCTTTAGCTCGGGGTCCTGTCCCTGGGCAGTGGCTAGATCTGGGGCCAAACTCGTTCCATCCCCCCTCTGGGGCTGTCTTGTAACGGCCGCTACCTGTCCCTCTTCGTACGGGTCCCACGCTATCCCATTCTTAGCCCCCTCTCGAGCCAGGCTGTCTGCTCTCTGGTTCCCCTCGCCCCGTGGCTCTGTTTTGGAGTGAGCTTTCACCTTAAGGATATACCTGTCCTCCCCCTGCCCAACTGCTGTCACGATCTTCTCGAGGAGGGGTTTTGTGGCCAGTGGCTTTCCATCCGAGGAGGTGTATCCTCGGCGGGACCAGATAGCCAGGTACTCCGTGCAGGAGTTGCATGTAAACATGCTATCTGAGCAGATGGTATATGGCGTGGGAAAACGGTCGGGGTGGGTCATCACATACATCACTGCAGCCAGCTCTGCCTGCTGGGCGCTGAGTGTATGGGGGAGTTTAAGGGCCAGGGCTATCTCTGCATCGGGGTCCCAGATCCCACAGCCCGTGAACCTGACGCCCTCTGCTACAGTACTGGACCCATCCACATAGATCTCCCTCCCTGTGGGGTGCAGCCCTGCCCGGAGTCCGAACCCTACCTCCCATACCCCTTCTACGGAACAGTGGTGTGGCTCCCCGGGGTATATCAGGTTGGCTGCGAGCTGTGGCTCATTCAGCCCTTTTACCTGAAGGGCCATTTGTGACAGCAGGAGGGTCCACCTGGTGATTCTGGCGCTGCTGACCGTGCCGTCCTTAATCCTGCCGTCCAGCAGCATTTGGGTCGGGGTGTGATGTGTCAGGAGGGTGATGGGGCCCATCCTAACAAATACCTGCATCCGCTTTACCGCCCAGTGGGTGGCCAGCAGATGCCTCTCACAGTTGGAGTATGCCCGCTCCACGTCTGTGAGGACCCGAGAGGAGTATACCACCGGCCTCAACTTGCCATGCCGGGTCTGGAGAAGCACAGCACTCAGGCCATCACTGCCTGCGGCCACCTCCAGGAAAAACTCCTCCCGGGGGTTAATGGCTCCCAGGGCTGGGGCTTTTTGCAAGTCCTCCTTGAGTCGGACGAACGCCGTCTCACACTTACTGTCCCAGTCCCACTCCACCCCCTTGTGCAGCAGCCTAAGCAGAGGCGCTGCTGTGGTGGCATAGTCCTCAATGAAATCCCTGCAGTAGCCGGTGATTCCTAAAAAGGACCGTATCCCCTTTACATCTACGGGGACTGGGAGTTCCTGCACTGTTTGTCTCCTGGCAGTGTCAATCCCTCTCTCTCCAGCTCTCAGGGTTAACCCCAGGAACTTCACCTCTCCTAGCCCGATCTGTGCCTTTTTAGGGTTAACTTTCAGCCCTCCTTTGTACAATAACCCCAACAGCTCGTCCACTAGGGGCCCATGCTCCTCACTATTACCGGTGAACAACAGGATGTCGTCCACATACTGCACCAGCTTGTGTGGCTCACTGAACCCCTTTAAGCATTCGGCCATGCATTGATGGAAAATGCTCGGGCTGTTATGGAATCCCTGCGGGAGACAGGTCCATGTGTACTGTTGCCCCTTAAAGGTAAAGGCAAACTTGTATTGGTCCTCCCGTCTGACCAGGACGGACCAAAATCCATTCGAAATATCCAGCACCGTAAAAATTGAGGCGGATGCTGGAATTTCTCCTAGCAAGTCTGCCACGGCCGCCACCGTTGGGGCGCAGGCCGGAATGTGTTTATTCAGGACTCTGTAGTCCACGGTGGCCCTCCAGGAGTTGTCCGGCTTCCTCACCGGCCAGAGCGGGGAGTTTACATGGGTGGCAATTGTCCTCAACACCCCTTGCCGCACCAGTGAGTTTAGGGCCACCTCCAAGTCTGCCTCTGCTTCCCGGGGGAAGCGGTACTGTTTCTGGGGCTGGGACATGGGGTCCCCATCTACCCTGACCTCTGTCCCAGTAACTCTCCCACAATCATGCTTGTGGGTGGCAAAAGCAGCCAGATTCCTGCGGACATACTCCCTGAACTCTTCCGGGGTATTCCTCTCCAGGGCTTCTAGATCGTACCCTTCCTTTGGCTGTACCACGCACAAAGCTCCCTTCTCCTGGGCTCTGTCAATTACCCTCAACTCCCTTTCAGTCCCTTCCGTTGCTGCACCCCACAGGCAGTGATTTCTTAGGTCCACCAGGATCTGATGAGCCACTATGAAATCAGCTCCTAGGATCCCTTTCCCCTCCTGTTCCCATCTCATCAGGACGCATTTCCAGTGCGCCTGGAGTGCCCCTAACCTGATAGACAGGGGAACAGAGAAAAAACCCATTTTTTCGTTCCCGGTAAATCCAATGAGACTATAGGGTACCCCGCTAGACAGAGGGGATGCTCGGGGATTGTCCGTGTGGACTATAGTACTGGAAGCACCTGTGTCCAGTAGGTAACTCCCGACCGTATCCTGGACCTCCATTTTGACCCAGGGTCTCCCGCACGGGCCATACTCCAGTGGGCATAGAAAGGTGGGCTGCTGAGGGGCTAGTCATTCGGAGGCTTCCCTGGGTGCGGGGGCGGGCTGACCCTGGCCCGTTGCCATAGCCACCTGTCCTGAGCCTTGCAAAAGGGCTAAAATTTTACTTATCTCGATGGTTCCCGGGGCAGCTGCTCCTGCCACCGGGGTCTGACTCTCTACTGCGGGAGCCCTCTCCTGCTTGTTAGGGTTTTTACATTCCCTCTTGAAATGCCCGGCCTTCCCACACCCGTAGCATACCGGTTTCTTGTCGGAGGTCCGGGTGCCCTCATGCTTCCACTCTCTCTTAGGGGCTGCTGGCACGATTTCGTGCACTTTACCCTTAAGGGGCTTGTCCTCACCCCTCTCCCCATTACGATATGCGAGGGTAAGTTTCCTAAGGACCTCTTCCTCATTAAGGGCCGGGGTCTGCGGGTCGAACCAGTGTTCGGCTTTTGCCCTAACGTTAGGGAGACAGTTGGCAACTAGGGTCTTCAGCCAGTGGGCGGTTCTTTCCCCTAAATTCCGTCTATCCGCTTGAACCCCGCATGCCTCCATATAGACAGTCCACAGCCTGTCTGTGAACATGGTGGGAGATTCCCCTGGTTGCTGCTTGGTTTCCCCCACCCTCATGAAAGGGCTCCCCAGATTCAAGCCCATCGCCTCCAGAACAGCAGTCTGTGCTGCCGCCCATGTGTCAGGTCTTCCCCCATTCCCAGAGGTCACTGTCCTGCATAGCTGGGCATCTAGGGTCATCAGGAGCATCCTTATTTGCTCCCCTTCGTCGCAGTCATTGATGCTGGCTGCCTGTTCCACCTCCATAAAATGAAGCGACGGATCCCCTTTTGGAGTTAGTCTGGGAACGTGGGCCACCATCCCCCTGAGCGCAGATGCCCCATGAGGAACGATAATGTCGCCCTCAACCGGTCCCCTATTTGCCAGCCCCGCCGGGGGACCATACCTTCTTTGCCTGACAGGGCACATCTGCCCTACCTGGGGTTCCTGCTCCTCCTCCCCACTGTCCAGCTCTCCTGCCCCGTTGGGTAGCCCCCCTGTCCCCGGGCTAGCTACCCATATAGGAGACGCCGCTATCTGGGGATACACTGCCGACCCCCCTTGGACTTGCCCCTGAACGTGCAGCCCGATCCCCCCCTGCCGACCCGGACACAATCCCGGTGCCTCAGGAGGCGGTCTATTCCCCTTGGCCTTTGGGGAATCATCCGCTGCGAGGAGCACCTTGCCCCTTGGGAACCCCCCTGGACCTACCAGGTGTATCTGTCCCCTGAACTTGGACAAGGTCTCCTCCAACTCCGTTATTCGTGCCCGGCACGGCCCATGGGCACAGTCCCCTACTTCCTCGCGAGCCACTCGGTACGCTGCCTGGATGTCCCGGAACTTCCCCTCCAGCTTCCTACACTGCTCTGTACTCCGAGCATAGAGTTCCTGGAGCCTCCGTTCCTTTTCTTTACCCTCCACTATCTGGCAGTGGAGATAGTCCTTCTCACACCTGTTAGACTCACTTTCCTGTTTCATTTCTGCCAATTCCTCCCGCAGTCGTTCCGCTGCGCTAGCCTCCTGCTCTAACTCTTCGATCCTTTGCTCTGCGTTGACTACCTGCTGAGACAGGCAAACCAGCCAAACTGCCTTCTCCAAGTGCTTTTTGTGCGCCTTACTTTCTGTCCATGCAGCCGCTGCCATTACCGGTTGCTCCGCATTGATTAGTTCTGAGACCCAAGGTTTGGTGAGGTTGACCTTTTGCCACAAATACGAGGATATTCTCTCCTCCATTTTACTTCGTTCCCTCACCCCCTCTGCCAAGTCACATACTCCAAACCACCGGGGTCCTGCCGCGGTCGCCATTGTAGAGGGTGCCATCTCTGCTACTCCACTACTGGGCCGATATCTGGGGTTTGAGTATCTGTGTGTGTCTCTCTCCAGCTGGCACTGAAACTTCAGAGGCCAGGGGATGCCGCACTGGGACACTTCCACTGAAGAGAGCACTGAATCAAGCCTGCCGTTTATCCCTAACCGGCAGCCTGAGGCTTATACCACACAGATCTCCAGACCCCTACCAATACCCAGGTGATTCTCTCTCTTGCCGGTGGTGCAACACCCACCCGGTTCCTACTTCGCTGGAGTAGCTTTCCCAAGAGAGAGAATAGGACACTGCTGTTTATTACCTAACCAGCAGCCTGTCCTGAGTGAATCGCTTAAGATGACCCTTGATTCTTGAACCCGGAATTAAGGTGAGGAATATTTTAACAATGACTTGGTCAGAGATCGCTGGTGAGAGATTGAAGAATTTAAACGACTCCAATTATCAACAAATCAAGGTTTATTGCAAAACCCAGGTCAAAATCATCAACAGAAGAAAATATAATAAAATCTTAAACTCTAACACAAACTAAGTCTATTCAGAAAGTACTATAACGGACACAACGAAAAATCTTATGGTTACACAGTTTTAGCAATAGCACAAAACACAAATCAAGTCCCCTTCCCCAAAGCCTCAACCACTATTAAAGTCAAGGGAGTTTCGCAAGCTGCTGCAGGGTACTTACGGTCACAGGCTGCAGAGGTCAAGTCAAAGGTGGAGAGGTCGAGCCAAGAGACCCTCAATCGAAACACAGCCCCTTTTATATTGTTTTACCTGGCTTTGTCCTGTGTTCGGCCAGCCCCTTTTGCATTGCAAAGGTAAGGTTTAAAGTTCCCGCTGGTCCCGCCCCCTTTGAGCCGGTCAGAGCTGTTTGCGTCCGGGTATTCCTCGCAGGTCCGCTCCTTCTAGCCAGGCAGACCTGCCGCGATTTGAATTTGGCGCCGACTCCGCCCCCTCCTCCCAGTGAGTTCCTGCCGGTAGCTTCTGTCAAGATTGGAGTACCTCCCCCAGGTCCGCCTCCAACTTGGTTTTTTCTACCGTTCATCTTCAAGGGGCTTTTCCAGCGCAATATACTGAACCCAGACAGTCTGTTTTTTAGGATAACGAGGTTAAGCTCTCTTGTGAATATTTTCAGTGTCTTCCAGCTGCTCCGGAGATGGCCACTATTCTCACCTTGCTATGTTGATGGGGTGTTAATTGGATTCTGCTCTGGTGGAGGCCAGGTCATTTACATCTGCATGGGGCTATGACCATCCCATTGTCCTGCTTGCAGGCAGGCCCCCTGTGTATTCCCGTGCCCCTTTGTCTGTGTTGTGATCTTATCTCGTTGTCTGGCTCCTTCTTCCTTGTAGCTCCTAGGGGGGGGTTTGTAAATACTTATGCCCCTACTCAGCTCAGCGGACCAAGCCTGCTGGGAAACCTGGTTACGTTCTCTTGGCTGAAAAGTCAGTTTACAGTCTCTGAGTTTTATTCTTGGGCAGTCCAAAAAGGGCCGAATTGCCCGAAAACCTTACAGTCAGGAGTGTAATGGAATACTCTCCACTTGCCTTGATGAGTGCAGCTCCAACAACACTCAAGAAGCTCGACATCATCGAGGACAAAGCAGCAGCTTGATTGCTCTTCCTTCCACAAACATTCAAATCCTCCAGCACTGACGAACAGTGGTAGCCTTGCGAACTATCTACAAGATGCACTGCAGTAACTCACTAAGGTTTCTTAGATAGCACCTGTCATAATATACACCAGTATATCATGGTGCAGATACACACACACTGATGGACACACAGCGGGACCAATCAACACACACAACACCGCAGCCAATCACCAGTTTGAGCACACGCACTATAAAGACAGGGGGCATCAGAGTTCCCGCTCATTCGAGATGCAGCGTCCTAGTAGGACAGAGCTTACAGCTTGCAGCACAGACACCATGTGCTGAGTGCATAGACTGGTTAGGACAAGGCATAGGTCTTTAGTTTAATCTAATACCGTGTTAACCCACAGTGAAAGCATGTTCAACAGTTTCTGACTTAATAAAATAGTGTTGTACTATTTTAAGTGTTGGTGGCCTGTATGTGTTCCACGGATCCCGAGGACTCAACACATCAGCATCTTTCAAACCCACACCCACTACCATCTAGAAGGACAAGTGTAGCAGATACCTGGGAACCCCACCACCTGGAGGTTCCCCTCCAAGTCACTCACCACCCCGACTTGGAAATATATCACCGTTCCTTCACTGTCGCTCAGCCAAAACCCTGGAGCTATCACCCTAACAGCACAGTGGTGTACATACACCTCAAGGACTGCAGCGGTTCAAGAAGGCAACTCACCACCACCTTCTGAAGGGCAACTAGGAATGGACAATAAATGTTGGCCTGAACAGCAATGCCCAAATCCGGTAAATGAATAAAAAAACATAGTGTAGCAGTGTGTGATAGACTGGATCAGCTAGAGACTAACTACGGTGAAGAGGAAATCTGGAAGAAGTGCTGGAACAGCAACAACAACACCAGGAACATCTGTCTTAATATAATGTTCGTGGATTTCCCACAGCACAGCTCATGGTAAGTAAACAAAAATGCTTTATCTGTCTGTCTTCTACTGGCTTTTGTTACTGGAATTCATTCTTCCTCTTTGTCTTTCCTCACCTGGGGCGAAATTCTCCGTTATCGGCGGAAAGTCCGCCGATCGGCGCAAAAAACGGCGCAAATCCCACTTGCGTCACGTCAGAAAAATGGGTCGATAGTCTCCGGCCCGAAATGGGCTAGCAGCGCCGTAACGGGATCCGCGCTTGCGCAGTGGTTCACGCCGTGCAGCATCATACGCGCTGCACGGCGTGACGGCTCATAAGGCCGCGCTGCTCCCCCCCACCCGACCGCAACACCCGACCGCAACACCCGACTGGATGGCTGGCCATTGCTCAGCCCCGAGGTTCGAGTCACGGGATGTGGAGGCGCTCCTGGACGCGGTGGAGCAGAGGAGGGACGCCCTGTATCCCGGACACGGCCGCAGAGTTGCCCCACGCCACAGCCGGCGTCTGTGGAGGGAAGTGGCAGAGGCCGTCACCGCTGTGGCCCTGACACCACGGACAGGCACCCAGTGCCACAAGAAGGTGAACGACCTCGTCAGAGCAGGCAGGGTGAGCCTCCCCATATCCCCCACTCCCCCATATCCCCCATATCCCCCCTCCCCATATCCCCCCTCCCCCATATCCCCCATATCCCCCCCTACCCCATATCCCCCCCTCCCCCATACCCCCCTCCCCCATATCCCCCCTCCCCCATATCCCCCTCCCCCATATCCCCCCTCCCCCATATCCCCCCTCCCCCATATCCCCCATATCCCCCCTCCCCATATCCCCCCTCCCCATATCCCCCCTCCCCCATATCCCTCCCTCCCCCATATCCCCCCATATCCCCCTCCCCATATCCCCCCTCCCCCATATCTCCCCCTCCCCCATATCCCCCCTCCCCCATATCCCCCATATCCCCCCTCCCCATATCCCCCCTCCCCCATATCCCCCCTCCCCCATATCCCCCCTCCCCATATCCCCCCCTCCCCCATTTCCCCCCTCCCCCATATCCCCCATATCCCCCCTCCCCCATATCCCCCCTCCCCCATATCCCCCCTCCCCCATATCCCCCCTCCCCCATAGACCCCCCTCCCCCATATCCCCCTCCCCCATATCCCCCCTCCCCCATATCCCCCCTCCCCCATATCCCCCATATCCCCCCTCCCGTATATCCCCCCTCCCCCATATCCTCCCTCCCCCATATCCCCCCCTCCCCCATATCCCCCATATCCCCAAGTGAATCCAGCCCTAACCTTAACCTCTGCAATGCACGCGCAACCGATGGCGTGCATTCATATACCTGCCTAACACTGTTGCCTTTTACCCCTGCCACCACCGCCCCCCCCCACAGGAGAAGCGCGCACACAACAATAGGGAGCATGTGAGGACTGGAGGAGGGCCCGCTGATGAGAGGCCACTGACTGTACACGAGGAAAGGGCCCTGGAACTGGCTGGCGGACCTGAGGACCGGGAGGTTGCTGATGCAGAGGTCGGGGGCCCACCAGCAAGTAAGCCACCGACAGCCCGTCCCCATGTCCCCCCTCCCCTATATCCCCCTCCCCGTATCACCTGATCACTGCCTGATGTCTAACCATGCATGTTTCATTGTGTATCGCAGGACCAAACGTCCAGGCACCCATCCCCGCAGATGCACACCGCCCGCAGGATGCCCCTCGGAGACCACAGGAGACGGAGAGACCCGGACCATCCAGCATGCGACGCCCGCAGGATGCCCCTCGGAGACCACGGGAGACGGAGAGACCCGGACCCTCCAGCATGCGACGCCCGCAGGATGCCCCTCGCACACCAGGGGAGACGGAGAGACCTGGAGCAACAGGGAGACGACACCCCCGTCACGTGCGGGAGCGACCACCCAGCGATGAGGGGGGCAGCCACAGGCCCCCGTCACATCCGAGCCAGGACACCACTACCCAGGACACCACTACCTAGGACACCACTACCCAGGACACCCCTACCCGGGACAGCACTACCCGGGACAGCACTACCCAGGAAGACGAAATACCGGACAGTGACTCAGAGTGGATGGGTGGAGACGAACCCCCACCCCAAAGTGCCATGGACTCAGAGTGGGACGAAGAGCACGACACAACACCACTGCTGTCACCAACACCCTCCACCATCGCAGAAACACTCACCACGGTTGGGCACTTTAGTGATGAGGCGTCTGGTACACTCACTGGTGCACACAACACAGCCGTCCCGGTACAGCAGGTGGAGGTAGGAGCAGCAGAGGGACCGGGCGGTCGGAGGGCAGCCCAGGCCAAGCGAACATCTGCCGCCCAGATGGATCCCGGGTTCCTGCAGTTGCCACACCCACACATAGATCCGATGCAACCACCGACCCGGAGACGAGCGAAGAGGGTGACGGGTGGCTTGCGGCGGCTGCGGTCGCAGGTGGAGGAGTCCACCCGCGTCCAGGAGCTGGGAGTGGTCCCGGTCATGCGTGCCACCCAGGCTGACACCGCACAGGTGGCGTCCGCGGTGGAGGCAATGGTTGCGACGGTGTCAGACATAGGGGACAGTTTGCGAGGCCTGGGGCCTTCCGTGCAGGCGGCGTCTGTGGCCCAGGAAATGGCTGCCCTCTCACAGGAGGCCATGAGCCAGTGCCAGCGCCAGATGGCAGAGGCGCTCAACGCCATAGCCCAGTCTCTGCAGGCCATGGCCCAGTCTCAGCAGGCCATGGCCCAGTCTCTGCAGGCCATGGCCCAGTCTCAGCAGGCCATCGCTGAGGGCATCGGCGCCAGTGGCCATGTGCGAGCTGGCGTCGCACTGTCACAGACAGGGTTTGCCAACACCCTGGGCTCCATGGCTGCAAACCTGCAGACCCCTGTCGATACCAGCACGGGCCTCCAGGACTGGCAGCGCCAGATGTCGGGGGGGCGTCGGATGGCCAGTCCGTTCGCATCCCCCACCCATGTAGAGGCCTGGGGGCCATCGGGCACCCCGAGGGAGGAGGAGGTGGTGTGGTCCGTCCCGGCTCCCTCTGTAGGGGAGGTCCCGGTACACCGCGACACCTCGGACTCCCCCCCTTCCGTCCCAGGTGCATCGGGTGGGCAACGGGCAGGACAGGCTGGCAGCTCGCCATCCCAGTCGCCCGGGCCGCAGCCTGGCCCATCTAGGCCAGGACGCCCCAGGAAACGGCCGCCAAAGGGATCCAGTGTCAGAGGGCAGGAATCACAGGAGTCCACCTCCAGTTCTGCTGTACCGTCTGGGGAACCACGTAGACGTAGTCAAAGGGCCCGTAAGGCCAAACAATTAGACACTGAGTAAGTTGGCACGGGTGCAGGGCACAGATGAGTTTTAGGGGCTAGGGCACGTGCATGTACTCCTTTGGTTATTAAAGTCAATGTTACACCTACCGAAGCTGCCTTTGTGCTCTGTCCAAAGTGTGCGGGCGTGTCATGTACGTTGAGCGCAAGTGTGTGTGTGAGGGGTGGTCTTACCTCAGCCCCAGGTGAGTCTGCCCCCTTCCCCCTGGGCCGCTATCAACATCCCCCGGGCAGAGGACGGGACCGTGCGCTGCAGTGTCACAGCCGCATGCAGGGATGGTCCGGGTGGATGGTGGTACTGTGGCCATGGGTCAGACATAGTCCAACGATGTAGAGCCAGGAGCTCATCGCAGGGCGGGTTGTCATCATCCTCCATGGCCTGCGATAGACACGCGTCCACCCGCAATTGTGTGAGCCCGGCCCGTTGTGCCGCCGGTGGATCGGCAATGGGGGGGGGGGGTGGTGTGCATGCGGGTGGGGTGGGTGGGGTTGGGGAGGGGGGTGAGGGTGCTGGGTGGGTGGATGGGTGGGGGGTGTGGGTGGTCGGCTGTTGCCATGGTGTGCGGTCTGTGGCCATACTACCCGATTCCCACGCCCATCTAGTCAGTGAAGCGGGCGTCTATCAGTCTGTCCCGTGCCCGCTGGGCCAGCCGGTAATGGTGGACAGCCACCCGCCTGTGTCTACCCCGTCTGCCCTGACCATTGCCCCCATCCCCCTCATCTGGGGAGGACTGTGCCTCTTCCTGCTGCTCCTCCACTCCGCCCTCCTCTGCCTGCGGCACATCGCCCCTCTGCTGGGCTATGTTGTGCAGGACGCAGCACACCACAATGATGCGGCCGACCCTATCTGACCGATACTGGAGGGCGCCCCCAGAGAGGTCCAGGCACCTGAAACGCATCTTCAGCACGCCAAAGCACCTCTCGATCACTCCCCTTGTCGCTACATGGGCATCATTGTAGCGGTTCTCCGCCTCATTGCGTGGCCTCCGTATAGGCGTCATCAGCCACGATCGCAATGGGTTGCCCCTGTCGCCCAGCAACCAGCCCCTCAGCCGTGGATGGCGTCCCTCGTACATGCCGGGGATGGATGACCGCGACAACACGAATGAGTCGTGTACACTGCCTGGATGACGGGCGCAGACGTGCAGGATCATCATGCGGTGGTCGCAGACCACCTGTACGTTCATCGAATAGGTCCCCTTCCTATTAGTGAACACGGCCCTGTTATCTGCAGGTGGCCGCACGGCGACGTGCATCCCATCGATCGCGCCCTGGACCATGGGGAACCCGGCCACGGCAGAGAAGCCCACGGCCCGGGCATCTTGACTGGCCCGGTACACGGGGTTGCGGATGTAGCGGTGCGCCATGGCATAAAGGGCATCTGTCACTGCCTGGATGCACCGGTGCACCGATGTCTGCGATATGCCGGACAGGTCCCCACTCGGTGCCTGGAATGACCCCGTTGCATAAAAGTTCAGGGCCACCGTAACCTTGACGGACACGGGGAGAGGGTGTCCCCCGCCAGTGCCACGCGGTGACAGGTGTGCCAGCAGGTGGCAGATGTGTGCCACGGTTTCCCGGCTCATCCGGAGTCTCCTCCTGCATTCCCGGTCCGTGAGGTCCTGGTATGATTGCCGGGGCCGGTACACACGGGGCGCCCTCGGGTGCCTCCGTTGCCGTGGGGCCGCGACGTCCTCCTCCCCCTCCTCGTCCTGTCGGTCAGGTGTCCCTCCAGCCTGGGCGGCTGCCGCCTGCCCCTCTGCGGCAGCCTGCGCCGCCTCTCTGGCACGCTCCTCCTCCTCCTCCTCCTCCTCATCCAGGGCAACATAGACATGAGCGGCTGCCACCACGGCGGCCAACATCGCTGGATGATCTGAAAACATGACGGCCTGGTGGGGGGGGGAGGGGAACGACGACATGTCATCGTTGCCCATATCCCCTCCTCCCCCCAGCCAGGTGGCGTGGACCACATGGGTCCAACTGTTGGAGGCTGGCACCTGGCCAGGTGGACCAACTCACTTGCCCTCCCATCACCCTCCTCGGCACCGACCCCTCCCCAACCTCCACCCCGGCACGGACCCCCCCCCCCCCAACCTCCACCCCAGCACGGACCCCCCCACAACCCCCAACCTCCACCCCAGCACGGACCCCCCCAACCCCCAACCTCCACCCCGGCACGGACCCCCTCCCCAACCTCCACCGCAGCACGGACCCCCTCCCCAACCTCCACCCCGGCACGGACCCCCTCCCCAACCTCCACCCCAGCACGGATCCCCCCCAACCCCCAACCTCCACCCCAGCACGGACCCCCCCCCAACCTCCACCCCGGTACGGACCCCCCCCCAACCTCCACCCCGGCACGGACCCCCCCCAACCTCAACCCCGGCACGGACCCCCCCCCCAACCTCCACCCCAGCACGGACCCCCCCCAACCCCCAACCTCCACCCCAGCACGGACCCCCCCCAACCCCCAACCTCCACCCCGGCACGGACCCCCTCCCCAACCTCCACCCCAGCACGGACCCCCTCCCCAACCTCCACCCCGGCACGGACCCCCTCCCCAACCTCCACCCCAGCACGGACCCCCCCCCAACCCCCAACCTCCACCCCAGCACGGACCCCCCCCCAACCTCCACCCCGGTACGGACCCCCCCCCAACCTCCACCCCGGCACGGACCCCCTCCCCAACCTCCACCCCAGCACGGACCACCCCCAACCCCCAACCTCCACCCCAGCACGGACCCCCCCCAACCCCCAACCTCCACCCCGGCACGGACCCCCTCCCCAACCTCCACCCCAGCACGGACCCCCTCCCCAACCTCCACCCCAGCACGGACCCCCTCCCCAACCTCCACCCCAGCACGGACCCCCCCCAACCCCCAACCTCCACCCCAGCACGGACCCCCCCCAACCCCCAATCTCCACCCCAGTACGGACCCCCCCCAACCCCCAACCACCACCCCGGCACGGACCCCCCCCCAACCCCCAACCTCCACCCCAGCACGGACCCCCCCAACCCCCAACCTCCACCCCGGCACGGACCCCCTCCCCAACCTCCACCCCAGCACGGACCCCCTCCCCAACCTCCACCCCGGCACGGACCCCCTCCCCAACCTCCACCCCAGCACGGATCCCCCCCAACCCCCAACCTCCACCCCAGCACGGACCCCCCCCCAACCTCCACCCCGGTACGGACCCCCCCCCAACCTCCACCCCGGCACGGACCCCCCCCAACCTCAACCCCGGCACGGACCCCCCCCCCAACCTCCACCCCAGCACGGACCCCCCCCAACCCCCAACCTCCACCCCAGCACGGACCCCCCCCAACCCCCAACCTCCACCCCGGCACGGACCCCCTCCCCAACCTCCACCCCAGCACGGACCCCCTCCCCAACCTCCACCCCGGCACGGACCCCCTCCCCAACCTCCACCCCAGCACGGACCCCCCCCCAACCCCCAACCTCCACCCCAGCACGGACCCCCCCCCAACCTCCACCCCGGTACGGACCCCCCCCCAACCTCCACCCCGGCACGGACCCCCTCCCCAACCTCCACCCCAGCACGGACAACCCCCAACCCCCAACCTCCACCCCAGCACGGACCCCCCCCAACCCCCAACCTCCACCCCGGCACGGACCCCCTCCCCAACCTCCACCCCAGCACGGACCCCCTCCCCAACCTCCACCCCAGCACGGACCCCCTCCCCAACCTCCACCCCAGCACGGACCCCCCCCAACCCCCAACCTCCACCCCAGCACGGACCCCCCCAACCCCCAATCTCCACCCCAGTACGGACCCCCCCCAACCCCCAACCACCACCCCGGCACGGACCCCCCCCCCAACCTCCACCCCGGCACGGACCCCCTCCTGGCACTCCCCCGGAGTCCAGCCCACTCTAACCACACCCCCCCCCCGCCGCACACACACACACACAAGCCGAGACACACCTCTCCTCACGCAATCAGTCTGCTGCCACGCCATTTCCTGCCCAGAGCCAACCCCCCAGGCCGTCACTCACCTCCACGCTGGTCGGTGTGAGCCTGGAGCACCGGGTCACGCCGATGTAAAGGAGGTTTGACTCACGTCGACGTGAACGGTCATCACGTCGACGGGACTTCGGCCCATCCGGAAGGGAGAATATCGGCAGGCCGAAAATTGGCTGCCTTGCGCAGACCCGTGACATTCTCCGCGGCAGCGGCGCCATTAACGCCCCGCCGACTTTTCTTCCTTCGGAGACTTCGGCGGGGGCGGGATTCACGGCGGCCAACGGGCATTCTCCGACCCTCCGGGGGGTCGGAGAATGACGCCTCTGCTCTTTGCCCCTGTTTTCTTCCCTTGCTCTTTCCCAATCTCCTACGACTGGGGAGTTATAGACTCATGTGTCAGCTGTTAGTATTCAGTTAAAGAATAAAAGAACATCAGAACTCGGAGCAGGAGTAGGCCACCTGGCCATTCGAGCCTGCTCTGCCATTGATTAAGACCATGGCTGATCTTTTTGTGGACTCAGCTCCACTTACCGGCCCACTCACCAAAAACCTTAATTCCTTCCCTGTTCAAAAATCTATCTATCTTTTCCTTAAAAACATTGTGTGGAGATGCCGGTCGGCTGGACTGGGGTGGGCACAGGAAGAAGTATCACAACACCAGGTTAAAGTCCAACAGGTTTATTTGAAAGCACAAGCTTTCGGAGCGCTGCTCCTTCATCAGGTGAAGCGGAGGCAGGTTAACAACCATAGCATATATAGGAGAGACACAATTGCAAGCTAATTACAGATTGGAATGTGAAGAATGGTTTGAATATGAGTCAAAGAACAAAGAACAAATAACAATACATACAGGATCAGGCCCTTCAGCCCTCCAAGCCTGCACAGGTCATGATACCCCCTTGGCCAAAACCCTCAGCGCTTCCTAGTGCCGTATCCCTCGACATCCATCCTATCCACGTATTTGTTGAGATGCCTTTTGAATGCCGTTAATGTATAGGCTTCCAGAACCTCCCGTGGTAACGCGTCCAAGGCACTCACCATCTGTGTAAAAAACCTGCCTCGTGCATCTCCTCTGAACGTTGCCACACGGACTTTGAACCTATGCCCCCAAGTGACTGATCCCTCCACCTGGGAAAGAGTGCCTGTCCATTCACTCTATCCATGCTTCTCATAATCTTGATGTGGAGGTGCCGGCATTGGACTGGGGTGAGCACACTGATGCTTGATCAATAACTCCAGAAGCGAGATTGGATGACAATTGAAGGCTTTATTGGACTAGATGTTTCCCCCAGCAGCGCAGGTACAGAATGCGGCTGCTAGGGAGACACAGACTCTTATACTCCGCCTTACTGGGCGGAACCAGCAGGCAGGCTTCACCAATGATCTTCATGCCTCAGGTACCTCCCACACCAATGGTCTTCCAGCCTCAACCTAGGTACCGTAATACCCATAATATAGACTACGACATTCACCCCCTGTTAAAAAAAGAGTCCGGCGGGGGTGGTGGTCTCGCGTCATACAGTGGTAGAGGTTATGGTGGTACCCGTCGGTGGTACAGTATTTTGCCTTATTACATGTCACAACTATTTACAGTATTCATTTTCCATGTACCTATCGGAATGAAGCAATTAGTCGATCGGGGGCCCTGGTCGTCCTCTGTGATCGTCGCAGTTTTGGCGGTGATGCAAGCGCCGGCTCGGGCATCCGTAACTCCGGGAGCGTGACTTTGGCTTCTTCGGTAGCTTCATCACCCCTGGGTGGGACCAGTGGAAGAACCGATCCATCTGGAAAGGGGGCAGCCGTGGGGTGTGCCGGTGAGAGGGAGGGTGGGGGTGTGGGTGGGGATCCAGCGGGCGACAGGTCCCGTAGGGAGACCGTATCCTGCCGGCCGTCGGGGTATGCCACGTAGGCGTACTGAGGGTTAGCGTGAAGGAGGTGGACCCTCTCTATCAATGGGTCTCACTTGTGCGCCCGCACGTGTTTGCGGAGCAGAATGGGTTCAGGAACTGCCAGCCATGTTGGGAGCGAGGTCCCGAGGGAGGACTTCCTAGGGAAGACAAGGAGACGTTCATGAGGTGTTTCGTTTCTCATGGTACACAGCAGTGATCGGATGGAGTGGAGTGCATCGGGAAGGACCTCCTGCCAGCGGGAGACTGGGAGATTCCTGGACCGTAGGGCCAGTAGGACGGTCTTCCAGACTGTTCCATTCTCCCTCTCTACCTGTCCGTTTCCCCAGGTGTTATAACTGGTCGTCCTGCTCGAGGCAATGCCCTTGCTGAGCAGGAATTGACGCAGTTTGTCGCTCATGAAGGAGGACCCCCTATCGCTGTGTATGTAGGCGGGGAATCCGAACAGGGTAAAGATACTGTGGAGGGCCTTGATGACGGTGGTTGCGGTCATGGCGGGGCAGGGGATGGCGAATGGGAACCGGGAGTATTCGTCAATCACATTCACGAAGTACGTGTTGCGGTCGGTGGAGGGGAGGGTCCCTTTGAAGTCCATACTGAGGTGTTCAAAAGAACGGGAGGCCTTTATCATGTGCGCTTTCTCTGGCCTGTAGAAGTGCGGCTTGCACTCCGCACAGATTTGGCAGTTCCTGGTGGTGGTCCTGACCTCCTCGATGGAGTAGGGCAGGTTGCGGGTCTTGATAAAATGTAAGAATCGAGTGACCCCGGGTGGCAGAGGTCCTCATGGAGGGCCCGGAGTCGGTCCACTTGTGCGTTGGCACATGTGCCGTGGGATAGGGCATCAGGAGGCTCGTTTAGCTTCCTGGGACGATACAAGATCTCATACTTGTAGGTGGAGAGCTCGATCCTCCACCGTAAGATCTTATCGTTCTTTATCTTGCCCCGCTGTGCATTATCGAACATGAAAGCTACCAACCGTTGGTCAGTGAGGAGCGTGAATCTCCTGCCGGCCAGGTAATGCCTCCAGTGCTGCACAGCTTCTACTACGATCTGGGCCTCCTTTTCAACGGAGGAATGATGGATTTTTGAAGCATGGAGGGTGCGTGAGAAGAAGGCCATGGGCCTGCCCGCTTAGTTGAGGGTGGTCGCCAGAGCTACGTCGGATGCGTCGCTCTCGACTTGGAAGGCAAGGGATTCATCGATTGCGTGCATCATGGCCTTTGCGATGTCCGCCTTGATGCGGCTGAAGGCCTGTTGGGCCTCTGCCGACAGGGGGAAAACGAGGGATTGGATTAATGGACGGGCCTTGTCCGCATAATTGGGGGCCCACTGGGCATAATGTGAAAAAAATCCCAGGCATCGTTTCAGGGCCTTGGAGCAGTGTGGGTGGGGAAACTCCATGAGGGGGCGCATGCGTTGGGGATCTGGGCCTATGACTCCATCATACACTACGTAGTCGAGGATGGCTAGACAGTTGGTGCTGAATACACATTTGTCCTTGTTGTAGGTCAAGTTAAGGGTTTTTGCGGTATGGAGGAATTTGTGGAGGTTGGTGTCGTGGTCCTGCTGGTCGTTGCCGCAGATGGTGACATTGTCGAGGTACAGAAACATAGCCCGCAAACCGTACCGATCAACCATTCAGTCCATCTCCCGTTGGAAGACCGAGACTCCATTTGTGACACCGAAGAGAACCCTTAGGAACTGGTAGAGCCGCCCATCTGCTTCAAATGCAGTGTATTTGCAGTCGTCCAGGCAGATGGGGAGCTGGTGGTAGGCGGATTTGAGGTCCACGGTGGAAAAGACCTTGTGTTGTGCAATCTGATTGACCAAATCAGATATGTGGGGAGAGGGTATGCGTCGAGCTGCATATACCTGTTGATGGTCTGACTATAATCGATGACCACCCTGTGCTTCTCCCCGGTCTTTACAACCACTACTTGAGCTCTCCAGGGGCTGTTGCTAGCCTCGATAACACCTTCCTTCAGTAGCAGCTGGACTTCCGACCCAATGAAGGTCCGGTCCTGGGCACTGTACCGTCTGCTCCTGGTGGCGACGGGTTTGCAATCCGGGGTGAGGATCGCAAAAAGGGAAGGCGGGTCGACCTTGAGGGTCGCGAGGCTGCAGACAGTGAGGGGGGGTATAGGGCCGCCAAATTTAAAAGTTAAGCTCTGGAGGTTGCATTGCAAGTCCAATCCCAGGAGCGTGGCAGCGCAGAGGTGAGGGAGGACGTAAAGTCGGAATTTTTAAAATTCTCTTCCCTGGACCGTGAGGTTCGCTATGCAGAACCCCTTGATCTCTACAGAGTGAGACCCGGAGGCCAGGGAGATTTTTTGGTTAACTGGGTGTGTGGGAAGAGAACAGCACCTTACCGTGTTGGGGTGTATGAAGCTCTCTGTGCTCCTGGAGTCGATCAGGCAGGATGTTTTGCGCCTGTTGATGAGTACGGTCGTTGTCGCGGTTGAGAGTGTTCAGGGCCGAGACTGGTCAAGGGTCACCGAGGCGAGTTGTGGTAAAAGTTGGAGATTTTCCTCGGGCGGTGTGTGGTCATCTGAATCGGGGTCCTGAGACTCCAGCCAAGATGGCGGCGCCCACGGGTAGCACATGGCTGGGGGTGGGCAAGATGGCGGCGCCCACGCTACGCATGTGGTCCCTGAGGAACAAGATGGCGGCGCCCGGGGCCCGCACATGGCTGGGGAAAAAGAAGATGGCGGCGCCCGCGGCCCGCACATGGCCCGTGGAGAGAGTTGTGGTTGCGGCGCCGGTTCGCCCCCGGTTACAGCAGCGACCGCCCGTGCCTGGCATACTGCCACGAAATGGCCCTTTTTGCCACAACCTTTGCAGGCGGAGGAGCGGGCTGGGCAGCACTGCCAGGGGTGCTTGGTTTGCCTGCAAAAATAACAGCGGGGCCCCCCGGGGTTGCCTGTTAGCCGAGCAGCACAAGCTTGTGGGGGGATGGGGGATGCATCGGGGCAGCCGCAGGTGCGTTCCACGCTGCCCATGGGGCTGCCACACGGTCAGGGACCTACGCACGGGCGTTTCAGGAGGCCACATCCAGGGAGCTAGCAAGGGCCCGTACCTTCTTGAGGCCTAGTGTCTCTTTCTTCAGCAGCCGCTGACGGTTCGGGAGGACAGCATATCTGCAACGAATGCGTCCCAGATTAAAAGTTCTGTGTGGTCGCTGGCTGAAACTTGCGGGCAGTCACAGTTCCTACGCAGTATCAGGAGCGCGCAGTAGAATTCATCCAGCGATTCCCCCGGGATTTGTCGCCTTGTCGCTAGCAGATGTCGGGCGTAAACCTGGTTTACTGGGCGAATGCAGTGTCCTTTCAACAGGGCCATCGTGGCCTCAAAATCGTCCGCTTCTGCGATGAGAGTGTCGATCTCTGGGTTCACCCTCGAGTGGAGAACTTGCAGTTTCTGGTCCTCCGTGGGTGCAGTCGTGGCCGTCCTGAGGTACCTTTGAAACACGCCAGCCAGTGCTTGAAGGTTGCCGCTGGGTTTGCCGCATGGGGCCTGAGTTGCAGACAGTCCGGCTTGATTCGGAGCTCCATTCTTTAAAATCTAGTCCAATAAATTGATGCTCGATCAATGACTCCAGAAGCGAGATTGGATGACAATTGAAGGCTTTATTGGACTAGATGTTTCCCCCAGCAGCGCAGGTACAGAATGCAACTGCTAGGGAGACTCTTATAGTCCGCCTTACTGGGCGGAACCAGCAGGCAGACTTCACCAATGATCTTCATGTCTCAGGTACCTCCCACACCAATGGTCTTCCAGCCTCAACCTAAGTACCGTAATACCCCTAATACAGATTACCACACACAGTAAGAAGTCTTACAACATAATCTTGTAGAACTCTATCAGGACTCCCCTCAAACTCTATCATTCTAATGAAAACAATCCGAGTTTATTCAGCCTCTCCGCAAAGCCAACACCCTCCAGACCAGGCAACATCCTGGTAATCCTCCTCTGCACTCTCGCCAAAGCCTCCACTTCCTTCTGGTAGTGTGATGACCAGAATTGTGTGCAATATTCCAAGTGCTTCTTGCAGGAGTGTGAATGGAATGAGGGATAATCACAGGTAATCGAGGTCTCAATTGTCTCAAGCCAGGACAGTTAGGCAAACCCAGGCAGTATGGTGGGGGTTACATAGGGCAGCACGGTAGCACAGTGGTTAGCACTGTTGCTTCACAGCGCCAGGGATCCGGGTTCGATTCCTGGTTGGGCCACTGTCTGTGTTTTTATAAGATCCCCCCTAATTCTTTGAAATTCCAATGAGTATAGTCCCAGTCTACGTAGTCTTTCCTCATAAGTCAATCCTCTCAACTGCAGAATCAATCTGGGGTGAATCTCCTCCACTCCAGTGCCAGTACATCCTTTCTCAAGTAATGAGACCAAAACTGTACACAGTGCTCCAGGTGTAGCCTCACCAGCGTCCTCTACAGCTGCAACATTATCTCCCTGTTTTTATACTCCATCGCTCTAGCAATGAAGGACAACATTCCATTTGCTTTCTTAATTACTTGTTGCACCTGCCAATCAGCTTTTTGTGATTCATGCACAAGGACACCCAGGCCCCTCTGCGCAGCAACATACTGCAATTTTTTACCATTTAAATAATAATCCATTTTGCTGTTATTCCTACTAAAATGAATGACCTCAATTTTACCAACATTTTACTCCATCAGCCAGATCCTTCCCCACTCACTTAAACTATCTCTATCCCTCTGCAGATTTTCAGTGTCCTCTGCACACTTTGCTCTACCACTCATCTTCGTGTCATCTGCGAACTTTCAACATTACACTTCATCCCCAACTCCAAATCATCTATGTAAATTGTAAACAATTGCGGTTCCAACACTGATCCCTGAGGCACATCTAGCCACTGATCGCCAACCAGTAAAATACAAATTTATCCTCACTCTTTGCTTTCTGTTAGTGAACCAATCCTCTATCCATGCTAATACATTACCCACAATGCCATGCACCTTTATCGTATGCAGCAGCCTTTTGTGCGGCACTTTGTCGAATGCCTTCTGGAAATCCAGATACACCATATCCACCAGTTCCCCATTGTCCACCGTGCTCGTAATATCCTCAAAGAATTCCAGTAAGTTAGTTAAACATGACTTGCCTTTCATGAACCCATGCTGCGTCTGCCTAATATGCCAATTTCTCTCTAGATGTCTCGCTATTTCCTCCTTAATGATAGATTCAAGCTTTCTCCCCACGACCAAAGTTAAGCTAACCGGCCTATAGTTACCCACATTTTGTCTATCTCCTTTTTTAAACAGTGGCATCACATTTGCTGTTTTCCAATCTGCCGGAACCACCCCAGAGTTCAGCGAATTTTGGTAAATTACCGTGAGCGTATTTGCTATTTCCCTCGCCATCTCTTTTAGTACCCTGGGATGCATTCCATCAGGTCCAAGGGACTTGTCTACCTTCAGCCTCATTAGCTTGCCCAACACTACCTCCTTAGTGATAATAATCGTTTCTAGGACCTCACCTGCCATAGCCTCCTGGCGAACAATTATTGGCATGTTATATGTGTCTTCCACTGTGAAGACCGACACAAAATACCTATTCAATGCCTCAGCCATTTCCTCATTTTCCATTATTAAACCCCCCTTCTCATCTCTAAAGGATTAGTGGTTACCTTAGCCACACGTTTTCATTGTATATATTTGTAGAAACGTTTGCTATCAATTTTTATATTCTGAGCTAGTTTACTCTCACAATCTATCTTACTTTTCTTTATAGCTTTTTTCGTGGCTTTCTGTTGATCTTTAAAGATTGGATTGGGTTGGATTGGATTTGTTTATTGTCACGTGTACTGAGGTACAGTGAAAAGTATTTTTCTGCGAGCAGCTCAACAGATCATTAAGTACATGAGAAGAAAAGGGAATAAAAGAAAATACATAATAGGGCAACACAACATATACAATGTAACTACATAAACACTGGCATCGGATGAAGCATACACGGTGTAGTGTTAATGAAGTCAGTCCACAAGAGGGTCATTTAGGAGTCTCGTGACAGTGGGGAAGAAGCTGTTTTTGAGTCTGTTCGTTTCCTGGTTTGCCAGAGGGGACCGAGGGCAGGGTCCCAACCGACTACATGGCCCAAATGCTGGACAATCTGATTAGGAGGGACAGCCTCCCCAAAACGATGGCGATCAACAGGGCTCAAAAGTCACTCCGACCAAAGCCCAGGGCCGGGGAGCAGCTGAGGGTGTTAATAGCCAAGCTGCACAAATATCAGGAACGAGAAAGGATCTTTTGCTGGATTGGACAGACAAATGCGTGGAACTGGGAGCGACATAAAATGCGCATGTATCAAGACATTGAGGCGGACCTGGCAAAGCAAAGGTCCGAATTTAACCATGTAAAGGCGGCCCTGTACAAGAACACAGTCAGATTTGGGATGTTATTCCCAGCCAGGCACTGGATAACTTACCAGGGCAAACAACATTATTTTACTGCCCCGGCAGAGACGGATGAGTTCGGCCGTAAGAATGATCTGGACAGGCAGTGGTGAGGAAGATATGGAGAAAACGAAAGGAAGAAATGGACAGTTTTGTGTGCGACTGCATCGCCTCACTATCAGCAGGGGAGCTGTCCCATTGGAAGGAGGTGGCAAGAGCACCAGGGTACAGGAGAGGGTGAGGAAGGGATAGAAGGGCATAGGAGAGGGTCAGATCGATCCTGGGAGGGGGCCACCATACTAGGAGGAAAGGTAGCACCAGGAAGTATGAGAGAGAGGGAAGCCATGGCGCATGTCCCACCGGGGAGAGAGTATCTGGCAGGGGAGGGAGACACAGTGGCGGGGGGTAAGGGCTGGGGTGTAGACAGAAGAGAGGGGATACGGGGGTGGGGTCAGTCAGGGGGTCAGTAGGGGGAACCAAAACCACGGGGGAAACAAATAGATAAGAGGGGGTAAGTGCTCTAGACTGGCTTCAGCAGGTCGATATCAGAAACGGGGCACAGTAAGCAGCCATTTTGGAGGGCCCTCAAACAAAGGGAAATCCCGGAGTGAAGGGGCTCACCTACCTGCCGTACACATAGTTGGCAGCCATGTTGGTGGCCCCTGGAAAAAGGGAAACCCCGGAGCACAGGGGCCAGGCCTCATGATGAATAGAGTGACAATGGCCATTTTGAATGGCCCCCTAACAAAGGGAAAACCTGGAGTGCTGGGGCGCATCCACAAGATAAGTATGATTGATCCCGCAAGGGAAGTGGGAATGAAAACCCCATCATCTGGATAACCTGGAACGTCAGAGGACTTAACGGCCCACTGAAATCTTCCAGTGTCTTCGCCCACCTGAAAAGCATGAAAGCTGACATAGTCTTCCTCCAAGAGATGCACCTGAGGGAGAAGAACCAATTGCGGGTAAGGAAGAGCTGGGTGGGACAGACCTATCATTCCTGCTACGGGATGAGGGCTGGGGGGGATGGGTAGCCATCCTGATAAGTAAGAGGATGGTGTTTACTACATTGAGGACAGTTACGAACCGAGGGGAACGGTACATCATGGTCAACGGTGTCCTGGACGGGGCACCGGTAGTCCTGGTGAATGTGTCCGCTCCCAACTGGGATAACACGGAATTTATAAATAAGACCATGGCAGAAGTCCCTGACATAGACATGCACCGACTGATCATGGGGGTGGGGGACTTCAGTTGCTGACAGGACCCATTGATGAATAGATCAAACCCCTAAACGGGAAAACAGCAGGCAATGGCTAGGGAACAGGGAACGTTCATGGAGCAGATGGGAGTAGTGGACCCATGGCGATTCATACACCCAGGTGAATAGGAATTCTCCTTTTTCTCGCCTGTACACAAGGTCTACACCTGCATTGACTTCTTTGTTGTGGGACAATTGATGCTTCCAGAGATAGTCAGAGCGGAATACTCCGCGATTGTAATCTTCGACTACATGGACGTGAGGTTGGAGCCGGGCTATGCCCAACGCCCCACATGGAGGTTGGGCATGGCCCTCTTGGCCGACAGGTCTTCTGCCAGGAAATATCACAGGTCATAGGCAACTACATCAATAACAACTGGAACAGAGAAGTCTCGCCTTCCATGTTCTGAGAGGCACTGAGGACTGTGATTAGTGTGCACAGAGACAGGGAAGAGAGGGTGGCTAGGCAACAACTGAATGACTCCATCCTGGATGTCGAGAAATGGTACTCCGAGGCCCTGACCGGAGAGCCTCTGGCAGAGAGGAAAAAGCTACAGATGGGCTTTAACCTGCTATCCACCAGGAAAGCAGTGTAAAATCTCTGTCAGACACGGGGGGCCTTTTATGAGCACGGTGAGAAGGCTAGCCGCCTGCTGGCTCATCAGCTGAGACACAAGGAAAATAGCACACGTAAAGGACAGCAGAGGCAGGCTGGTAGGCGAACCAAAAAAGGTCAATGAAGCATTTGAGGCCTTCTCCCGGGGACTGTACACCTCCGAACTCCCAAAGGGAGCTTGGGTAGGAAATGATTCCTCGATGGGCTGGACATGCCAGTCTTGGGGGACAATTGACTGAGGGGGCTGGAAACACTATTAGGACTGGGAAAGGTCATGGAAAGCACCAACCTATGCAGGCGGGGAAGGCGCCAGAATCCTACGAGTTCCCGATGGACTTCTACAAAACATTTGTGACAGTACTGGCCCTGCACCTGTGGGAAATGTTCACAGACTCACCCTGCCTACTAAGCTAACACAGGCCACCATATCACTGATACCCAAAGAGGACAAAGACTCAATGGAGTGTGGATCATGCAGACCCATTTCGCTGCTCGACGTGGATGCGAAAATACTCGTTAAAGTCATGGCTAAGTGGCTGGAGAACTGCATACCAGAGGTGGTCTCAGAAGACCAGTTGGGCTTTGTTAAGGGTAGACAGTTAACTGCGAACATCAGGCACCTGCTGAATGTGACAATGACTCCAACTGGGGAGAGAACACCAGAGGTGATCGTCTCCCTGGATGCAGAAAAGGCCTTTGACAGAGTCGAGTGGAAATATCACATTGAAGTACTAGAACAGTTTGCACTACGGACAGGGTTTACTTCGTGGGTGAAACTCCTATTCAACGCCACCAAGGAAAGCATATGGACCAATGCCACCAGCTCTGAATACTTCCAGCTGCACAGAGTCACAAGGCAGGGATGCCTGCTGTCCCCACTCTTGTTTGCCCTGGCAATTGAGTCATTGGCGATCGCCCTCAGAGCAGCAAGAGGTTGGAAGGGAATCCGAAGAGGAGGCAGAGAGCACAGAGTCTCGCTCCATGCTGATGACCTGCTCCTCTACATCAGAGCTGCAAAGTGGCACGAAAGAAATCATGAAGCTCCTGGAAGAGTTTAGAGTCTTCGTGGCTGTAAACGCGACCTGGGCAAAAGTGAATTTTTCCGGTGAACCCGAGAGGGGAAGGGGCAGAGCTGGAGTGACTATCATTTGAAAGAGCCCAAAACAAATTCTGTTACGTGGGGATTCAGATTGCCCACGACTGGACACAAATCCACAAGTGGAATCTGACCAGCCTGGCGGAGGAAGTTAAAAAGGACCTACAGAGGAGTGGCTCACTCCCACTTTCCCTGGCAGGGAGAGTGCAGACGATCAAAATGAATGTGCTACCCAGATTCCTCTTCCTGCTTTGATCCATACCGATCTCCATCCCCACGGCCTTTTTCCATTCAATAAATAAGATGATTATGGCGTTTGTGTGTGTGTGTGTGTGTGTGTGTGTGGGGGGGGGGGGGGGGGGTGGAGAGAATCCAAGAATCCCCAAAGTAGTACTACAAAGGAGTAGAAACGTGGGAGACCTTGTCCTCCCAAACTTGGAATACTACCACTGGACAGCTACGGCAGAATGAGTGTGGGGATGGGTGAAGGACCCAGACATGGAATGGATGAGGATAGAGGAGTTCTCCTGTAATGGGACGGCCCTCCAGACCCTCACCATGGCAGCACTCCCAACTCACCAGCAAAACACTCAACATCCCAGTGGTGGTAGCCCTCCTGAGAACTTGGAACCAGATGAGGCAACATTTTGGTCTGACCAAAATGTCCATCATGGCTCCCACCTGTGGAAAACCATAGATTTGCAACAGCCATGCTCGATGCCACCTTCAAGAGGTGGAGACAGGGCAGAGGGGGACGCTGACGGTTAGGGACTTTTGCACGGGTGACAGGCTAGTGACCTTAGAGAAGCTGATGGAGAGACTGGAACTACCAAACGGGACTGAACTCCGACATCTGCAGGTCAAAATCTTTCTCTGCAAGGAGACAACTACATACCCATGAACCCCGAGAAGCACAATGCAAGAGGAGTTACTGATTGTGGACAGTCTGGGGAGGGGAAACTGTGGGGACCTGTATGGATGATTCTTAGAAAGGACCCGCACTCCACTGGACTAAACTCAGGAAAGGTGGGAGGAAGAGTTGGAGATGGAAATAGGGTGGGGACTCTGGAGCGAAGCACTGAGCAGGGCCAACTCCACTTCCGCCTGCATAAGGCTAAGCCTCGTGCAGCTGAACATGGTGCACAGAGCTCACCGAACCAGAATCCGAATGAGCAGGTTCCTCCCGGAGGTGGAGTACAAATGTGAACGGTGCCAGGGAGGCCCCGCCAATCCCGGCCACATGTTCTGGGCCTTCCCCAGGCCTGCCGGGTTCTGGGCAGCCTTCTTCAAGGCAATGCCCAAGGTTGTGGGGGTGAGGGTAGAGCCGTGCCCAAAAGTGGCAGTTTTCGGGATATCGGAACAGCCGGAACTATTCACGGGGAAGAATGCCGAAGTCCTAGCCTTTGCTCCTCAAATCGCCCATGGGAGAATCCTGCTCGGCTGGCGATCAGCAGCACCACCCACAGCTGCAGATTGGCTGGCAGACCCATCAGAATATCTCCACCTGGAGAAGATCGAGTTCACCATCCGTGGGTCAGAGGATGACTTCCACAAAGCGTGGAGGCCATTCACCAACTTGATCCAGGATCTGTTTGAAGCAAACAGCCAATTGAGCAGGGGGAAGGGGGAATGCACAGGAGCCAATGTGACCACAGGGAAGGGAGGGGGGGAAAGTAGGGGGGGGGGGAGGCGATGAGAAAAGGGAGTGGGAGGCTGGAAAACAACCAATACAGAGACTAGGGCGCCTAGAACAAGACCAAAAGAAAAGGAACCCCCAAGGGAATGCCGAAAACAGGACAGGGAGGGGGGGAGAAGAAGTGGGGATGTTCAACAACAAAAAGGGGAGGAGGGAAAGAGAGGGTACTGCCCATTTGTAAATAGTAGATAACTACCCATTGTACAGTGAAGGGCCCAGGAAAGGACCTTGATACAACAAATGTATGGGGCGGGGGGGGGGGGGGGGGGGTACAAAGGAAATTGAATGTACATTGTAATCAGCACAGTTATGCTTACTGGTTGTATAGTGTATAACATATAAAATCTTCAATAAAAATACTTTTAAAAAAAAATAAAAAAGGGCAGTGACACTACTGGGAGCATACTACAGACCCCCAAATAGTGAAAAGAGAGATAGAAGGTCAAACATGTAGGCAATTTCTGCCTGTAAGAACAAGAGGGCAATAATAGTAGGAGACTTTAACTATCCCAATATCAACTGGGATTCAAACAATATAAGGGGGACTGTTAGATTCAGTATTACCATGGAAAAGACAGAGATAGAGCAAGAGTAAATAATTTGAGCTGGGGGAAGGCAACATTTATAGGAATCAGAAGGAACTTAGCGGAGGTGGATTAGCCAGCATTGATAGAGGATAAATCTGTGGAAAACCAGTGGGAAGCACTAAAAAGCGAAATCCTAAATGTACAAAGTACACATGTTCCCTCCAAAAATAAGAGTGGCGCTGCCAAATCTAGACCCTCTTGATTGTCTAGATGAATGCAGGGGAAGATCAAACAGAAAAAGAAAGCATACGATAAGCACAAAGAACTCAGCACTGCAGATAGCCTGGACAAGTATAGAAAGTGCAGACAAATGTAAATGAGGAGATCAAAGAGAGTGTATGAGAAAAGATTAGCAAGTTTTAGTTCTGCACAACATCGTGGGCCAAAGGGCCTGCACTGTGCTGTACAGTTCTATGTTCTATAAGTTAAAGAAAACCGAAAGATGTTTTACCAATATATTAATGGTAAAAATGGTAAAGGAAAAAATGGGACCTATCAGAGATGAATGAGGGAATTTCTATGTAGTTGCAGAGGCTTTGGGAAAGATTTTTTAAAATAGTTTGTCTCAGTGTTTACAAAGGAAATGGATGATACAGATAAAGTAGTCCAAGAGGACCACTATGAGATATAGGATGGCATAATCGTCAAGAGAGAGGACTTCCTTGAAGTGTTGAAATCTTTGAAAGTTGATAATTCGCCACGGCAAGATGGATTGTTTCCAAGGCTACGTGAAGGAGATCAGGGAGGAGACAGCAGGAGCTCTGTGGATGATTTTCCAATCCTCACCACATACACCAGAGGACTGGAAAAATACAAACGTGGTGCCATTGTTTAAAAAGGAATCGAAGGAAATGCCAAACAATTATAGGCCAGTTAGTCTTACTTCGTGGTGGGAAAATTAGTAGAATCAATCTAGAGACAGGATTAACTGACACATAGAAAGGTATGGACTAATCAGGGATAGTCAGCATGGATTTGTTAAAGAAGGTCTTGCTTCACAAATTTGATTGAATTCTTTGAGGAAGTGTCAAGAAGGGTGATGAAAGTAGTTCAGCGGATGTTGTGTAAATGTAATTTAGCAAGGCACTCAATAAAGTCTCACATGGCAGATTGGTCCAGAAAGTGAAAACTCATGGATACAGGGAAAAATGGCAAACTGGATAAAAGGTTGGCTTTTGGAAACAACAGGTAATGATTGATGGCTGCCCTTGAAATTGGAAAATTGTTTCAATAAAAGCAAATTACTGCGGATGCTGGAATCTGAAACCAAAGAGAAAATGCTGGAAAATCTCAGCAGGCCTGGCAGCATCTGTAGGGAGAGAAAAGAGCTAACGGTTTGAGTCCAGATGACCCTTTGTGGGTGGTTTCAATGTTGTTCCACAGAGCTCGGTGTTGGGACCCTTACTGTTTCTGTTCTATATTAATGATTTGGACGTGAACGCGGGGAGCACAATTGAGAAATTTGCAAACAACACAAAGATTGGCTGAGTCATGGACTGTGCAGAGGAAAGCTATAGTCTCCAAAATGATTTAGATGGGTTGGTGGAGTGGGCGATAAAGTGGCAGATGGAACACAGAGAAGTGTGAGGTCATGCATTTAGGAAGATCAAACAGTTGTAGGGAGTGCACAATAAATGGGAATATACTAAGGGATGTAGATGAAGTGAGAGATCTTGGTGTACAGGTACACAGGTCTCTTCAAGTAGACAAGGTTGTGAACAGAACATATGGAATGCTCTCCTTCATTGGCAGAGGTATAGAATATAAAAGTAAAGATATAATGTTGGAATTGTATAAAACACTGGTGAGGCCACAACTGGAGTATTGTGTGTGCAGTTCTGGTTCCCACATTACTGGAGGAATATAATTGCTCTGGTCAGAGTGCAGAGGAAGTTTAAGAATGTTGCCAGGGCTAGAAAGATGTGGCTATGAGGAGAGATTGGATAGGTTGGGGTTATTTTCCTTGGAACAAAGAATGCTGAGGGGTGACTTAATTGAGGTGCACAAAATTATGAGGGGAATAGATAGAGTGGACAGGGTAAAATTGTTCCCCTTAGTAGAGAATTCTAAATCCGGGGACATAGATTCAAGATAAGTGGCAGAGGTGTAGCGGGAAAATGGGGAAGACCTACTTTCCGCAGAGAGTAGTGGGAGTCTAGAATTCATTGCCCAAGTTGGTGGAGGAGGCAGAGAAACTAAACTCTTTTAAAATGTACCTGGATCTGCACTTTCAGTGCTGTAAGCTACAGGGCTATGGATTGGGTGCAGGAAACTGGGATTAGAAATGGCACCTGGGTGTCCTCGGGCTCGCATGGACAAAGTGGGTCAAATGGCCTCCTTCTGTGCTGTAACTTTTCTATGATTCTATGATTCTATGACATGAAGATGTTGGCTTCAATTATTTTCATAGGAATTGAAATACTTGCAAGTGGTTGCATGTTAACCCACATCCAATGCCCAATTTTCCAATAATTTAATTATTTGTTCATTCACAGTGTCCATCACGAATGCACGATGGTAACAGTGTACACCACCAAGTAGTGGGCAGCACGGTAGCATTGTGGTTAGCACAATTGCTTCACAGCTCCAGGGTCCCAGGTTCGATTCCCGGCTTGGGTCACTGTCTGTGCGGAGTCTGCACATTCTCCCCGTGTGTGCGTGGGTTTCCTCCGGGTGCTCCGTTTTCCTCCCACAGTTCAAAGATGTGCAGGTTAGGTGAACTGGCCATGATAAATTGCCCTTAGTGTCCAAAATTGCCCTTAGTGTTGGGTGAGGTTACTGGGTTTGGGGGATAGAGTGGAGGTGTGGACCTTGGGTAGGGTGCTCTTTCCAAGAGCCGGTGCAGACTCGATGAGCAGAATGGCCTCCTTCTGTACTGTAAATTCTATGAGATATACCACAGTAACTCACCAAGTCCCCTTCGACAGCACCTTTCAAGCTCATGACCTCTAACTCCTTGAAGAACAAAGGCAGCAGGTGTATTGAAACCCACTACCTGCAAGTCCTCATCGAAATCACACACCATCCTGGTTTGGAAATATTTTGCCATTGATACACTGTTTCCTCCACAACAGCTCTGCCGTGTACCCACACCACATGGACTGCAGTGGTTTAAGAAGGCTTCCTTGAAAGGAATTAACAATAAGTGGTCAATTCTGGCCTTGTCAGGAAGGGCCATGTTGTGTACTCATGATGTGGAGATGCTGCCTCAGGACTTGGGTGGGTACACTAAGAGGTCTCACTACAACAGGTGGTAAAATGGTTTATTTGAAATCACAAGCCTTCGAAGTGTTGCTCTTTCATCAGGTGAAGTGGAGGCAGGTTCACAATCACAGCATATATTATTTCCGAGTTGGAATAAGGTTACTTTAAGAGATCGATCACGCAATGTACTGATGACATCATCCGCAGTTTGAGTGGGCTAATCGTCAGTCTATTCTAGCAGTCTGTGGGAAAACACCTTTCCAATAAAGCTCTTGTTGTTTTGTTGTTTTGTATCTTCATGGTCTGCCAGCTTCTCTTTTAAAAATACCACAGGCCACATCCCATGAATGAAAAATAAGATGACTGTGAACAATCTTCCACCATTCTTGGAAAGATTGGCTTATATTCAGTCCATGGATGTATGACCAGACAATAAAGGCTTTTCTAATTTTAAATAAGCTCATTCACAAATACCATGCTTGGGAGTTGTAGGACTTTCAAATCCATGAATGAACAACTCTCCAACACTGATGAGAAAACCCTTCATCAATATCTCAGTAATTAAGGGATATAGAGCTTACAAAATTGGACCTAAATTCACTTTGTTATATGATGCAAACAAGTAGACATTTGAACAGATAAATCTCCCTAAGAAATATTGAGTTACTGCAAAAGAGCCTGCCGCAATTTGATCACAGAGCTTTGTATTCAATTCCGCATCCACCCAGAAATCTTCTTAATCCAAGTTTCATTAAAAATCCCCTTAAATGCCACACATAGCCAATGGTATTAAAAAAGAAAGCAGTTATATAAATCATACCTGTCCTCATGTGAAAACATTTTGTGCATGTGCCATTTGAGATAAATGTCAAACCTTAAGAAACTACATGCGTTACATTTATTATTTTCTCTTTGCTTGATATGTTACAAGATACGTATTAAATAGTCTATCTCAATAGCTTCGCAGCGAAGCCCCGGGTCGCATTTTCGTCCTTCACTGCCCGAGGAAATATCTGTCCACCGCTCTAGCGGCTAATTGTCAAGGTTTTGTATGCCAATCAGCAATTTTCATTTCATTTCACTGCAGCTTCAGGTGAAACATTATGCCCATTTACTTGATGCTCAATGAAGTATGGTAACATATGAAACAATGCTAGTGATTTTGTTTATTCTACTATGCTTCCCATGGATAAAGAAGACAGACACAAAGATGTGATTCTAAACTGCAGAGAATCACTGCCTAACCTAAGAATTGGTGGGGATGGCGGGGGGGGGGGGGGGGGGGGTAATTGAAAATGCTTTAACTGCAAGATGGGTGATTTATTCACCACTTTCCTGTCACATTTCCAACATGCATTTGATTTGTTTAGTGCTGGTTCTTCATTTCAGCAGCATTTGATATTAATGTTTTGTGTTGCCATATTCATTGATTTTCATGGCATTTTGTATTTCCAAAGAAAACTATTGAGAAAGAAAGTGAAGGGTTGAAATTCATCTTGTGGGGAGTACTAAGGTTGACCAAAAACTTGTTCAGAGAGGTAGGCTTTATTTTTTAAAAATTCATTCATGAGATGTGGGTGTCGCTGGCTAGACCAGCACTTATTACCCATCCTTAATTGCTCTTGAGAAAGTGGTGGTAAGCTGCCTTCTTGAACTGCTACAGTACCTGTGGTGGAGGTACACCCACAATGCTGTTCGGGTGGGTGTTCCAGGATTTTGACCCAGTGACAATGAAACAACAGTGATATACATCCAAGTCATGATGGTGAGTGACTTGGAAGGGGATTCTCCAGGTGGTGGTGTTCCCATGGGCAGCACGGTAGCACAAGTGGATAGCACTGTGGCTTCACAGCACCAGGGTCCCAGGTTCGATTCCTCGCTGGGACATTGCCTGTGCAGAGTCTGCATGTTCTCCCTGTGTCTGCGTGGGTTTCCTCCCGGTGCTCCGGTTTCCTTCCACAGTCCAAAGACTGCAGGTTAGGTGGATTGGCCATGCTAAATTGCCCTTAGTGAGCAAAAAAGGTTAGGCGGTGTTATTGGGTTACGGGGATAGGGTAGAAGTGAGGGCTTAAGTGGATCAGTGCAGACACGATGGGCTGAATGGCCTCCTTCTGCACTGTATGTTCTATGTTCTATGTATGTATGCTACCCTTGTCCTTCTAGATGGTAGTGGTTGTGGGTTTGGAAGGTGCTGTCTGAGGAGCCTTGGTGAGTTTGTGCAGTGCATCTTGTAGATGGTACACACAGCTGCCACTGTGTATTAGAGCTGGAGGGAATGATTCAACAAAAAAAGAATTCCTGGGATGTGGGCATCAACGGCTATGCCAGCATTTATTGCCCATTCCTAATTGCCTTTGAGAATATTTGTGGATTGCTTTGTATTGGATGGTGGCAAGCCTCGTGAGTGTTCTTGGAGCTGCACTCATCCAGACAAGTGATCAATCATACTCCTGACTTGTGCCTTGTAGGTGGTGAAAAGGCTTTGGGGAGCCAAGTGGTGACTTACTAGCTGCAGGATTCCTAGTTACTCGTGCGTTCTTCTGGCCACAGCATTTATGTAGCTGGCCAAGTTTACTTCCTGGTCATTGATAACTCCCAGAATGTTTATAATGGGGGGGATTCAAGCGATAATAATGCCATTGAATGTAAAAGGGATGAAGGTTAGATTTTTTCTTATTTAGAGATGGTCATTGCCTGGCACTTTTAGGAATGAATGATGTGAGGCACCTTGGAGGAAGAAAGAGAGGTTGAGAGGTGAGTGGTTTAGAGAGGGAATTTTCAAATTTAAGGCCTTGGCCACTGAAGCCATAACCACCAATTTGGAATGCCTTTGAGGTAAGGATTAGGAAATGGCAGATATCTTGGAGAGTTGTAAGACTGCAGGAGATTTCAGACATTGCGAGCGATGGGTTTTGAAACAAGGAGAAAAAAAAATTATAATTAACAGTTTTAACTGAGTAGAGAAATAGGGGGACAAGAAGGCTGAGTGCATGGTTGGTAGGATGGTGATGAATGGAGTGCTTTTACATTCTTGGGACATTGGGACCAGCACTGGGACGAAGTTTTGCTGGTGTTGTTGGGAAGGTTTTAAACTATCTGACAGGGGTATGGGAACCAGGAGGTGATGGCTGGGATTCTCTGTTTTCTGCTGCTATGATCGCAATCGGAATCGGCGGTGGGTGGCAGACCAATCTCCAGTCTCCGTTCCTGCGGCACCCCCAGAGCAGGTTACCTATCCTACACCTGCTTTGATTCTTCCTGAACTGCCTGGACTGCTCATCAGCTGTCAGGCAGAGCACTTGAGAGTTTAACAATTCTGACCAGGATTATGATTTTGCACTGAGGGCTGCCTGAGATCACCATGCTAAGGGTAATCTTCAGGTTGTCCAGAGCTGAAAGGGGCAGTCCAGACTTGGGACCCCCATCCCGGGTTGGGTCACGAGGTCACTCCCACACTCACAACCTGAGACCATCCAGATCCTCTGCAGCCTGGCAGTGGCAGAGGGGTACATTAGCAATGGGATGCCCCTTGGCCCCTCTCAGCGTCCATCATGCCAGGTGCCACTGCCAGGGTGTCAATGCCATGGTGTCAGGGGGCAGTGCAGTGTTGGCAATACCAGGCAGGGATAAAAGGGGGATGGCTGAAGGGGGAGGGTCTGGTGGGGTCTCTGAAGGGGACTGGCAGAAGGGGTGGGGCCTGAAGGATGGTGGCTGAAGTGGGTGTTGAAGGCGGGGCTGCAGGGGGTTGGGGTGATCGGATGGGGGTTGGTCACCCTCATGCATGTGTGGTGTGGTGGGAGGGTTCCCCTCAATGCAGGGTTGGGGGCGCTCCCCTTTTCGGCAGAGTGTCAGAATTTGCAATACAGAGGGAAGGGGTGCCTTCTGCTGGACTTTGGGATGGGCGCGCCGCCTCCAAATGGCGCCCCAAGCCGGAGGGTGAAGGGAATCCAGCACACTTATTACTCTGCATATACCAAAGGACTGTTCCACACACCAGGCCGCCACTCCTAGCACCAGTGAAGACCAGTCCCGATTCCCCAGTGGCAGGAGCACATAAACACTTAAACAGTGAATCCTGACCTATAACAGAGAGAAATATCAAGATGCACAGAATACTGGGAGAGATAGACAGCACTAAAGTTAGGAATCGTAAATTAATAGGTAGGATCAGAGTAAAGGAAAAAGTACTCGAGTGTAAATCAGGGTTCCTGTGCAGTATGTGAATGTGCAGAGTATGGTAAATAAGATTGGTGAGTTACCGGTGCATTTTGTCATGTGGAGATAATGGGCGGGTTTCTCCCGTACCCCAGCCGCGTGTTTCTCGGCCTCGTGCTGTTCTCTGGCGGTGGGATTCTCTCTTCCCACCGCTTGTAATGGGATTTCCCATTGAATCGACCACACGTCACCAGGAAACACACAGGCGGGGGGGTGCTGTCACCGGGAAAAGAAAATCCCAATGGCGGAGAATTCCGGCCATGGTGCTGTGGCTGTAACATAGATCTGGGGCGAGATTCTCCGACCCCCGCCGGGTCGGAGAATCGCCGGGGGCTGGCGTGAATCCCGCCCCCGCCGGTTGCCGAATTCTCCGGCACCGGATATTCGGCGGGGGCAGGAATTGCGCCGCACCGTTTGGCGCCCCCCCCCCCCCCCCGCCCCCCCGTGATTCTCCGGCCCGGATGGCCCGAAGTCCCGCCGCTAAAATGCCTGTCCCGCCGGCGTAGATTAAACCACCTACCTTACCGGCGGGACAAGGTGGTGTGGGCGGGCTCCGGGGTCCTGGGGGGGGGGGGGCGTGGAGCGATCTGGCCCCAGGGGGGTGCCCCACGGTGGCCTGGCCCGCGATCGGGGCCCACTTTCCCTTCCGCCTTCGCCACGGTCTCCACCGTGGCGGTGGCGGAAGAGACTCCCTCCACTGCGCATGCGCGGGAATGCCGTCAGCAGCCGCTAACGCTCCCGCGCATGCGCCGCCCGGAGATGTAATTTCCGCGCCAGCTGGCGGGGCACCAAAGGCTTTTTCCGCCAGCTGGTGGGGTGGGGTGGAAATTCGTCCGCCGCCGGCCTAGCCCCTTAAGGTTGGGGCTCGGCCCCCAAAGATGCAGAGCATTCCGCACCTTTGGGGCAGCGCGATGCCCGACTGATTTGCGCCGTTTTGGGCGCCAGTCGGCGGACATCGCGCCGATACTGGAGAATTTCACCCCTGGTTCAAAGAAGTGCAGGACTGGGTGTTAAATATCCCTGGATACAAGGGGAGGGATTCTCTGTCGGCCGACGCTGCAATTGGGAAATGTGATTGGGCGAAGGATCGGCTCCATAGCCGAAAACATGGCAGGCTCTGGTTTCACACCAAATCACAATTCTCTGGTGCCTTGACAGTAACGTCCATGCGGTCCACTCCACACGTACGGTAAATGCTGTTTGCATATCATTAGCGGGCCTGACCAGGTAGTTTCTGAGGCTTCCCTGATTCTCCGTCTCCACTGGGGGGAATTCCTGATGCTGAAGTTTACTTGTGCTTTTAAAATTTGAGAAATAGGCACTGTGGCTGATGAGGGAGAGAGAGGAGGTACGATATAGAGAGGCGCGACTGTGGGCTGTCAGTTCTGACACTGTGGTAGAGTTGGGGGGGAGGCTGCTAGGGTCGGAGCGGGGTGATGAGGGAACTGGGCGTGCAGATGGGGTGACACCCCCACGGGACTGGGGAGCAGTCCAGGCACGGACCGCTATTGCCGCTTCCCGCAAGGCAGCCATCTTGCTGCGCAACCCACTGACCACCCACCCTGGTCCGTGGTTCGGCAGAGTGACACCGGCCATTTGCGTGCCCCCATCCCATCGCCCCATCCTCCACCCCACCCTCCACCATATCAGTCTCCCCTCAAACTGGCTGCCATCTGCTGTGGAGCATCACATGACCTGTCCAAGGGCAACGCCCATAATAGCCCCTACAGGAGGGTTCCGGAAGGGGGCCACGAAGCAAACCTCTGGCATGGGTAATGCCAGCCGATGGTACCCCGAGTGCCAGGGATGGGCACCTGCCCAGAGGCGTCAGGGGTGCGGAGGATGGGGGGGGGGGAAGGGAGGGAAATGCGGGCGCAGAGTCCGCAGTGCCAACCAGGGCCATTGTGTAGCCTGGCAGACTTGGTTGGCCATGGGGGGTATGCACAATGCTAACATGTTGGCTGGGAGCATCATCCACCATCGTGGCGGCTTGCTGCGTCCTCCACAACATCGAGTACCACAGGGGCGACGTGCTGGAGGAGGAGAATGAATGCCATTCCTTGTCCAACGAGGGGGATGTGGGGGAGTGGGAGGACATGCAAGCCAGGCAAGCATAACGTGTGCGTCGAGGCCAGCATGTAGTGGATGCTCTGATCGCCTCCAAGTTCACCGAGTGGGGGGGTGCACAGGCCAGGAGCATGGACACCATATGCCCCCCCACACGTGCCCCCCCGGCCGACCACCCCCCCGACCTGCAACTCCCTCCGTGATATATACCTGCCTCACTATGGGGTGCGGGCACTGGGTTGGCACTGACAGCGGGTCTGGTCCATGGCATGAAGGATGATGGCAACCCGCTTTGCAATGAATCTGGTGTTGCGCATCGTTTGACAATGTCTGACTCCTGCCCACGCTGGCAGATTCCACCTCCCACTTGGGTGGTCCCTGCATGCGAGCTGGCCATTCCATCACACCATCCCATCAAATCCCTGGGCTGGTGGAGGTGGGGATGTTAGGGGGGGTCAGTGGTGGGATGGGGTGGAACACCGGAGCGGTAAACACTGGTTAAACTACGGTCCCTGAACAAACATCCACCCATTTCCCCCCCATGCCCCCTCTGCAGCCAGCCCGGACCAGTCCACCCCTCACACCCATCTGACAGAGCACCGAGGTAAGTTGTAACATTGTGTAAAGGTGTTTAATGTGTTAACATATGTACAGATACGTGTACCAGCCCCTCTAACTAAACTGTGCCCTGACTTGTGCCAACTTAACTGGTGTCTACATTTCTGGACTTACGGGCCCTAACACTATGTCGAAGTGGATCCACTGATGGTACATCAGGAATGAAGATGGCCAACTGTGATTCCCACCCTGCGACTTGGGTCCCCTTTTGCTGGAGTCTTCTGGGGTGACCAGGCCTGGATGGACCCGGCTGCTCCTCGGGTGCCCCAGGTGGCGTGGTGCTGCCCTGTTCTGCCCACTGCCCACCAGATGCGCCAGTGACAGGACGGGGGTGGGGGGGCTGTGGGGAGTCCGAGGTGCTGGAGTGATCCAGCACCACCCCTGCCTCCTGCTCCCTCGGGTTGCCCGATTGACCCCGAACTATTCCATGGGGCGGGGGTGCGAGCAGCGCTATCCCCTGGGGCTACTCCCCCACCTCGCGCTGTCAGTCCTGGAGGCCCGCCTCCATCTCAACCAGGGTCTGCATGCTCGCGGCCATGGAGCATAGGGAGTCAACCACCTCCATCTGGGACTGTGCCACATCAGCCAGTGACTGCGCCATCTCACTTTGACCGGGGCTACCTCCCACCGTGTTTTGTCACATCGGCCAACACCTGGGCAATTCCACTGAAGTTTTCAGCCTTGGCCTGCTGTGACTGGGCTATGCTCATGAGCGACACCGCAATGTCCAGGTGGCTCTGGCACTTGATTGCCTGTGAGAGTTCAGCCCTGTCCTGGACCTCGGCCACTGCATGCACAGATTGCCCCAGGACTTGGACATGCTGACTCATAGCCAAAATCTATGGAGGAGCGGGGGTGCGGAGGTGGTGTGGGGATGGTTTTGGTGCGGGGGTGGCGTGAGGACATTGCGTCATCTTTGGGTGTTATGACCACGCCCACTTCTGCGGCCTCATCGACATGCTGAATTACCTCAGTTTCTAGTGGCAGCGTGAAGGCTGAAACTGGGGTTGCTGGTTTCACCTCTTCTTGGCTTGCTGGAGCATTGGTGGCTTACTCTTCATCACTGGAGATGACTATTTTCTCTGGCTGAACTGATCCAGGCACTGGGTGTTCTTGCTCAAACTCACAAATGTACGAGTGGTCTGTGGAGCTGCATAACGAGATAGTCAATAGGTTGTCCTCAGAGTTGCCTCCTGTTGCAATCTCCATGTCATTGGTGGCTTATCGTCAATTAAACCAAAGACAATTTGGTCACGGATTAACGAAGATTTCAGGACACTGAAGTTGCATAACTGGGTCTTCAGCCTCAAGTCTGTGATAAAACTATCAAATGATTCGCCAGGTCTTTGGGTACGCATAGGGAACATATAGCGGTTACACGTTTCATTCAAATGACCACGTCATTTGGATTCGTTCAGATTGTTCTGATTGTTACATGTTTGCCCTCCCTCCAGTCGATTATGCAGCCGATGATTTGCGGTTCAGCAAAGAATGGTTTCAGCGGCCGTGAGTCCACCTGATAAACTATAGTGATCACCTCATCCGTGAAATACTCATTAGGCCCGAATGTAATTGCCGGACTGAAGCTCCACGGCTTTCCATTCTCTGTCCATTTAACACTCACATCTTGCAGATGCTGTAATACGGGTTCACCATGTTCTTGTATCATGCTATTGAGCATGTGCACGTTCTTCAGGACTGTTAACCAGAATTGCGGAAGCTCACCGGCAGTTCTGTCCCCTTGTCTGATTTGTCGTTCTCCACTAGGATTTCTTCTAAATCCTTATACACCATGCACATCATGAAGAAGCGTGGTCACCTTGTGCCAAAAGTGTGGCACTCGACATGCCCCACGGCAGTGTCCGGCCTTTGGAAAAGTTTGTTCCAGGTGTGGCCGTGTTGGCACTTTGCCAAACTGTAATGTCTTGCGGGGATTCACTGTGCTCAGGTGACCTATCTTCTAGGATGCATAGTCACTCGACTAGACTCAGGAATTCACATGATTTTATCCCAAGTACTGAGTCCACATCTATGTCTACAATGTGAAAGAGTATTGTGTGCTTCATGCCTGCCGCTGTGAGCACTAGTTCGCAAACATCGAAGGTCTCCACAGTTCTTGTTCCAAAGTCTATCATCAGCTCTTGCCGATCAGCAAAGTCCCACTGTACGTTTAGCTTTTGCAAAGCATGTCGACTCATGAGGTTAGCCATCTCTTTAGGGTCAAAGTCACAACGTATGAAAGCATCATTCAGCATGACCATCGTTTTCATTACGTAAGTGAAGGTTTTCGGAGCATTCTTACTCTCTTCATTCGTTCTTACGATTTTGTTTTCATCTTTGTTTTTCAGAGCCTTCTGGTTCCTCGCCACGATGAGATCGATGAAAAATTGTTCTTCAGTATTTATCTCATCAACAACATGTACCGCTCGTGCATGGTCCATGGGAGAACGCGTAAAACATTGTTTGGCAAAATGCCCAACACAGCCACACCTGGAACAAACTTTTCCAAAGGCCGGACATTGCCGTGGGCCATGTTGAGTGCCACACTTTTGGCACAAGGTGACCACGTTTCTTCATGACGTGCATCACAACACTAATGGCGCTGGCTTCTTCTTCCATGTTGCCGCCAAAATTGCTTGAGCAGAGTGTGCCGATTCTCCGTGCAGCTATCTCGCTCGCCAGGCAAATCTTCGCCGCCTTTTTCAGCACCAAATCTTCTCCCCGCAATAATATCACATGAAGCTTATCATCAATTAAACGAAAGACAATTTGGTCACGGATTAACGAAGATTTCAGGTCACTGAAGTTGCATGACTGGGTCTTCAGCCTCAAGTCTGTGCCAAAACTGTCAAATGATTCGCCAGGTCTTTGGGTACGCAAAGGCAACATACAGCGGTCACACATTTCATTCTTCTGAGGGGAAAAATGCTTATCAAAGTGCTTCATCACATCATCAAATTTCTTGTGATCCTCCTCATTATCAAACACAAACGAGTTATATAGTTCGAGCAATTGTAGACCTCCCAATGTTAGCAGCAACGCGATTCGCCTTTCATCAGGCATGGCCAGTTGGCCCAGGGCCGAAACATAGAGTTCAAACTGCTGTTTGAAGAGCCACCAGTTCTCACCTATGTTACCGGATTTCTGAAGCTGGTGAGGGACCCTCAGTCCGTCCATTTCGAGCTTCAGCATTTTCTTACACGTTGGGTCGCCTCAGGCTGCAGTTCACCAGACCGGTCTTCAAGCTGAATGCCTAACGTTATCACTAGCGACACTATCTTTAAATCTTCCGCAATCGTGGTACCCTGTTGTGTTTGCTCCTTTGTACCTTACGAAGGAATCCACGAACACTTTGATTTGTCCAAACCAGAATCTTTTATTGAGTTTCGTGTGATAAGATAACAATCTGATACAGAGCATGTTATCATGGAGTCTGCTAATTACGCATCTGGAACTTGTATCTAGCACTGACCATTCACATGTATGTCTGACTATCTTCTCAATCTTCTTCTGAAGATAGCCGGATGTGTCTCCCCTTATATGGGAATCACAGGACACTTGACCTTGAGCTAGAGAGCGCATGATGTGTCTGCACTGCCACCTGCTGCTTGGAGGTCACACACCATCCATCTATGATTTGGGCTATATCACCACACCACCCAGGAGAAGTCAGTGCACAACCACCGTGAGAGGGTGAAAACCAGAGGGGGACCGCTGGACCTTCGGCCCCTCACCGCATCTCAGCAGCGGGCCACTGGGCCTGATCGGTGAGCTTGGGGAGAGGGTGATCACCAAGACAAAGGTTGGCATCGGGCAAGCAAATGAGACACCACTGAGTTGCGGGTCCCCATGGCACGTGTGTCACCAACCACACCCACACACCCACCACCACGCCTTCACCATCCCCCCACCCCACACCACACTGACCCCTCCACACCCCCAACACTGCCCCTTCCACCACCACCCACCAACCCAACCCGCCGTCCAATTATGCATCTTGTCTTGTGTCTTGCAGGATCGCCTGGCAATGAGGTAGACCATTCTGGTGCCCCCACCACCGACCACAACCCCAGGAGGAGAGCAGTGAGGAGGAGGAGGACATGGACACTGACAGGAACCCTTGACCCACAGCCCGACACACCCTGGAGCACCAGTGCAGGGACAACACTAACTTCCTGTCACAGCTGTCTCCAACACCCTCCACCATCCCAAAGACACTCATCTTGGTTGGGCAATTCAGTGAAGAGGCTCCTGGGACACTATCTGGTGCGCACTACACGCGTGTCATGGTACATCAGGTGGAGGCAGAATCATAGAATCATAGAATTCACAGTGCAGAAGGAGGCCATTCAGCCCATCGGGTCTGCACCAGCCCTTGGAAAGAGCACCCCACTTAAGCCCATACCTCCACTCCATCCCCATACCTCCACCCTATCCCCACACCTCCATCCAATCCACATAACCCCACCAAACCATTTTTGGACATGAAGGTAAATTTATCATGTCCAATCCACCTAACCTGTACATCTTTGGACTGTGGGAAGAAACCAGAGCACCCGGAGGAAACCCACGCAGACACGGGGAGGAACCCCTGAAGGGACGGACAATCAGAGGGTGGCCTGACCCCAGGGACTAGCTGCCGTCCAGACGGGTTTCGGGCTTCTGCAAAGGGCGGTCCCATAGATACTGGAGATGCAGTTGCAGTGCAACTATGCAGCGCCTGCAGGTGCAGTTGGAGGAGTCTAACTGCATGCAGGAGCGGGAAGTGGTGCCGACGATACATGCCATGCAGGCCAACATCACATGGGTGGTGTCACAGTGGAGGCTTTGGGGGCGAAGTTATCGGCCATGGGTCAATATGTCCAAGGCCAGGGACACTCTGTGCAGGCTCTGCCTGAGGCCCAGGAGAGGGCAGCCCTATCACAGGCAAGCATGTGGTAGAGGGCCAGGCACCTCTGCACATTGCAGTGGCTCTCCAGAGCATGGCCCAGTCACAGCGAGCCATGGCTGATGGCGTCAGCGGCATTGTCCAGGCACTGGCCGACGTAGCACAGACCCAGAGGGAGGAGGCATATTCACTGGCTGATGTGGGACACATCTGGAAGGTGGTGGCACTGTCACAGCATGATGTGATGCAGCCCCAGAGGGGGGTGGTTCACTCTCTAAGCTCCATAGCCACGAGTATCGAGATCCTGGTCAGCACAGGTGTGGGTCTCCAGGATTATCAACTCCAGGTGGCAGGGGAGCCTCAGGGGTTAGCTCTGCTCGCACCCCCAGTACCATGGAGGAGCCCCGGGACCATTGGGCACCCCGAGGGAGAAGGTGGTGATGGGGCCCATGCCGGTGATTTGTGCAGGGGAGGTGCTGGAGCAGCACTGCGCCTCGTACTCCCCCCTTCCTGTCCATGGTGCATCTGGTGGGAAGTGGGCAGAATAAGACAGCACCATGATACCTGGAACATCCGAGCAGCAGCCGGGCACATCCAGGCCTGGTTGCACCACGAGACGGCCGCCAAAGGGGTCAGAGGTCATAAGGTGGGAATCGCATGCAGGCCACCTCCACTCCTGATGTACTACTTGGGGATCCACCTAGGTGTAGCGTTAGGGCCCGCAAGACCAGAAAAGTAGACGCCAGTCAAGTTGGCTCGAGAGCAGGGCACAGTATAGTGATAGGGGCCAGGGCACGTATTTATTTATATGTTATATTTATATTCACTTGATCACATTAAACATATGTGCACAATGTTACAACCTGCCTCGATGCTCTGACCATGGGATGGAATGACCAGCTCGCATACAGAGATCATTCAGGTGGACGGTGGAAAGTGCTGCCATGGGCAGGAGTCAGACATTGATAAATGATGTGGAGCACCAGAGCTCATCGCAGAGCGGGCCATATTCATTCTCCATCCCAGGGACCAGACCCACTGTTGCTGCCAACCCAGGGCCTGCCGGAGTGAGGCAGGTAGGAATCATGGAGGGAGTTGCACAGAGAAGGTGTTCATGGGAGGGGGGCATGGGTGTGGTTGTAGCGGGTTTCCACATCGGTCTGTGGCCTATGGATGGGTGCCATCAGCCACGGCCGCACTGGATAACCCCTGTCGCCCAGGAGCCAACCCCTCAGCCAAGAGGGGCATCTAAGAGGTCAGGATGAAGGCGTTGTGCGCACTGCTCAGGTATTGGGTGCAGAAGTACATGATGCGCATTTGATGTTAACACACCAGCTGCACGTTCATTGAATGGAACCCCTTTCAGTCTGTGAAGACCCGCCTGTCATGGACTGGTGCTTGTAGGACGTCGCATCCCGTCGATCATCCCCTGTACCTGGGGCATATCATCTCGGTAATGATGGCGAACCCCGCTGCCCAGGCATCCCGGTGGACTTGGTCCACATTGAATTTGATATATTGTGCCGACCGGGCATATAGGGCCTGTGCACCGAGCTCTGTGAGATTCTGGACAGGTCCCCACTCGGCGCCCGGAAGGACCCCGTTGAGTAAATGTTCAGGGCAACTATCAGCTTGACAGCGACCGGGAGCAGATCTCTTCCCCCATTCCAACACAGTTCCAGGTCGGCCATGATCTGGTAGATATGTCACACTGTCCCCCTGCTCAGCCAGAGGCTTTGACAGCATGCCCTGCCTGGAACATCCTCGAACGACAGCTGCTGCTGGTACAGATGAGGTCTCATGCGGCCTTTTTCTTGCACCTCTTCCTGTTTTGTTATGTTTCCTTTGTAACATAAGCGGCTTCCTGGTGTTGCATTTGTCAAGGAAGGTCGAGACGTGTAAATAACTTCAACTCATTTATTTACACTATGTACACTTTTATAACTTGAGTTTGACACTACTGCTAATCCTATTATAGCTACCTAACTGACTAACCATCTGCTGTCTTCCACGTGGTGGGTGTAATATTGAATCAACCCTGTGCCTCTCCTCACTGACTGTCTCCACTGGCCAAAAGGGCTGATCATGTGTGTGGTGTCCTTTATGTATAGGTTGGTGTAATGCCCCCCTGTGGTCGTGTCACCTCCTTGTGTATCGTGAATGTCCATTGGTCACCTCCTATCTAACTTATCTATTGGTTGAGTGTGTGTGTGTGATGTTTCTGGTGCTCCCTCTAGTGTCTGTCTAGCTTACATGTATTTACAGTGATGCACATCACCACATCCTCCCTTTTTTTATATGTTCAAATTTTCTGTACACTTTAAGAAAAACTGAACAAAGAACAGAAGGCAATAAGTCCAAATCATTCATGTGATTTACATTCATGTAAACCATCAATCATCATGGTCAAATGTCTCTCTTGGTTATGAACGCCATCAACAGGAACCAAGAAGTGGTCGAATCACTGCGCTGTCCGATTTGGAGTCTTTTTTCTTTCTGTGTTTGTGGTGGTGCTGTCGGATGGCATCTTGTAGCTGATAGGTCATTGACATTGAAGAGGTACCATCAACAGTATCATTCGAGGTCATGGATGTGCCAGATGTTGAAGTCGGATGAGACTGTGCATACTGGTTCTGGCCACATGCTGTGCTGGAAGGGTGATTCTGCTGAGAAGCGTTGAAGCACGTCGATCTGGAGACAGAATTGCTGCTCGCATCAATGTCTGGTGATGGTGTGAAACTAGAACCTTGCATCTGATAGGAGTATGCTGTCTGGCCAGGCTGTGGTGCAGCAAATCCTGGACAGTGACTAAGGCATCCAGTCTGTAGTGCAGATTGCGCTGGCGGTAGTCCTCCTTCGGTCTTGATTCCATTAGTGGGCAATCCGTAGTGCTGGCCTGTTTGAGAATATGCTGCATAGACTGCTGGCTGCTGCAGGCTTGAATACTGGGTTTGTCTAGTGGAACAAATGTGTGGACATAGCTGTGGTGAAAATTGGTGTATTCCTCTTGGACTGTAGCTGCTGCTTGTTATTGCTGACCCAGTGTGATTGTCACGTGATCCATCTCCTGTCGTTGTGGCATCTGCTGTCACCCTGAGCGTGCCATCATTGAGGTTGCGACACTGCCTGTCTGGAGTAAAGTCTGGCTTCCGTGAATCAGAGTCGGCGTTTGGTTGCTCCCCATCTGGAGTCTGGTCTGTTTTTTGTTGATGCTCCCCGTCCGGAGTCTTAGCAGGTTCACTGGAGTCAGCTGAGATTTCTTGAAGCTGCACGTCTGGAGTCGGAACATGCAGGAATGCATTGACTAGTGGCGAGGTTCGAGCAATTGAGGGTGGAAGTAGTGTGGTGTCACCGGAGTCACCAGTGGTCTCACCGTGATCGTCGAGTGTCTCTGTACACACTAGCTGAGGTCTGTCACTTTGCACCTTTTGCATGGGAAGTGGGATGCTGTCGTCACTCGTTTCACATACCGTGGGTAGATCCTCAGTAGCTGCTTGCTGTTCACTAGGGTTGGGTAAATTGTTTCTGGTGCTCCCTCTAGTGTCTGTCTAGCTTACATGTATTTACAGTGATGCACATTCCCACACCTGCTTTTTGTCCTGTTGGGCAGCCAGATCTCCATACACACCAGCTGGCTCCTGTTCCTCTGGGGAAGGCTCCACTTCGAGCAACTCCAGTTCGTACAGCATCAATGCATCCCTGATGACTGCGCTAACTAGGATGAAGGCCACCATTCTTGGTTGAAATTGTCTGCAGGGGGTGAAGGTCAGACATGCTAGCATGGTGCATACCCCTGTTCCCGACCAGGACCTCTGGGCTATATGGTGGCCCCACTGCAGACTCTGCCCCTACATTTTCCCTCCCCTCCTCCACCATCCCCACTCCCGGCCTTTCCCCCTGGCACTTTGCCCACCGCACTGCTGGCCCATCGGTGCCCAGGACCAAAGGGGCCGCTGGTCCTGGCACCATTCCCCGATGCTAGGGGTACCATTGGCTGGCATCACCCATGCCAGCAGTACGCTCTGCGGCCCCTGTCCTGTGCCCTCCTTCAGGGATTACTATGACCGCTACCCTTGGGTGGGCCGTGTGCTGCCCCGCTAGTGGGTGGCAACCAGTTGGGGGGGGGGGGGCTGGGGGGGCTGGGGTGTGGGGTTGATGGGGTCGGGGCACCTCAGGGGTTAGCTTTGCTTGCACTCCCAGTACCTTGGAGATGGTTGCCTTGCAGACCACGGCATTGGCAGTCCGTACCTGGATGCCCCAGTCCTGTGGGGGGGGGGGGGGGGGGGGGGCTCACCCCGACCCCATGGCCCATTCCCTGGTCACCCTGCCCGTCACACCCTGCTGCCCCCTCCCAGGCCTGGTGGAGGCCCCCTCCTCAGCCAGCCCTGCCAATGACCGGACCGGCATCCCACGGTCGTGTCTCTGTTTGGCCTACCTCCTCTCTCGCCCTAGCAGCCATGGTGCCTATTTCCCGATTTTTAAAATCACAAGTGAACACATCGTCGGGAATTCCCCCCGGCCGAAGTGGAGCATCATGGAGGTCTCAGAGAATACCGTGTCGGGCCGGCTAATGATGTGCAAACGGCATTTACCTTACGTGCGGAGTAGAATGCATTGACGCTGCTGTCGAGGCACCGGAGATTGGCATTCTGCCGTGTGCCCGGCACCTGCCACAATCGCGTTACGCAATTCCGGCGTCAGCCGACGGAGCATCCCACCCACTAGCTTCACACTTGGAGTCATGAAATCTACCAAGCTGCTATGTGATATATATATATATATATGAATTATCCGTGACTTAGGTGGCCACATAGAACGACCTCTGCTTGAAGTTAAAGATGTTCCTCCCAAGTTTGAAAGAGGCAAATTTGGACCAATTAATGAAATACAGTCTGGAGACCAGAATAGAAAGTGAATGATTTAAAACCATAAAGATAATTCTTAATTTTGCAGTGATGGTTTGTTTAATCAAAAAATCAAGAGTTGATGAGAATATCTTTTTCAAATTCAATTCTTAATTAATTTGAATTGCTTTCCCCTTTGGACACAGAAAGTATTTCTGTTCATTATTGATTTTTTCCATTTTGGGCGCAAAAGATCAGACAAAAACTGGAAGGTTAAACAGATAATACAGCATTGGCAAAAAAAATCCACTCTATACTTATGCTCACATAAATGTGAACAACTTTGTGACTTTTCAAGGCAATTTCTAATTCAAACAATTGAGTCTGCTGAATGAATCCTGTCATGAGATGGACCTGCATGATTTATCAAACTGTTGGCTACAGGTTGGCTGTGTTGGAATGAATCAAAAGAAGGAATAAACGAAAAAATAAATAAATACAGCTGGTGCTGCAGCTACTGTGCTAACATTTGAGGTCCAAAGGCATCTGGTGACCCGTAGCACCCTGATGAAGTTGCAATATGCCAATGGCAGCTGATGGTACTGGGATTTGTGGCAGAGTTACCGAGCTATTGTTCCTTTGAAAGGGGTAATGCCAATTGTACTTGATGGAGGAACATTCCGTGTCGATTCCACTGCCATGTCGTGTTCTGCGGTCAAGAGATTGTCGTTCTGCAGATATGACCATCAACAGTGCAGCAACTGGCAGGTTCATTGCAAATCATGGAAAACACACAAAGTAATAACAATCTTTATTAGTGGCACAAGTAAGCTTACATTAACACTGCAATGAAGTTACTGTGAAAAACCTCTAGTCGCCACACTCAAGCGCCTGATTGGTACACTGAGAATTCAGAATGTCCAATTCACCTAACAAGCACATCTTTCGGGACTTGTGGGAGGAAACCGGAGCACCCGGAGGAAACCCACGCAGACACGGGGAGAATGCGCCGACTGTCGCACAGACAGTGACCCAAGCAGGGAATGGAATCTGGGTCCCTGGCGCTGTGAAGCAACAGTGCTAACTACTGTGCTACCGTGCCGCCCAGTACTCACAAAGCAACCAAACTAACAGAAGTTTAGATGCCAATGAAAGTATGACAGCAGTAAAAAGAAAAATTTACATCTATGTACGTCACTACTTCAGGTGATCCCAAAGTGCTTATAACCAATGAAATGCTTTTGGAACATATTCACTGTTGTAATACAGCTCAACACATTGAGATTCCACCCATTCAGATAAATGTTTCTGATTGGCAAGAAGTAGGGAATGTAGTTTGTGATAGTGATTTGACTGTAGACTAATGTGAAGCGTAAGACTGTGAATATTCTGTAATAGGCTAGTTTGGCAGTAAATTTGCCCCTTCCTTTGAAAAATCATCTAATCTCAATGGCAACTCTGCTCTCAGCACTATTTGATCAATTTAACATTAGTAAGGGATATATTGGTGTGAATGATAATCCAACAGACATTCAAACAATAAAATAAAACTTGACTCATCTGATTTAATGCTATGTTTATATTATTCTATATTCTAGGTAGCATGTACAATAACATAATATTGCACTTTGTACATTTGTAAATGTTATCAATTAATATAATTTCTAAAATTTCAATTTGGGTTTCAAACTAAGCACTAAGAATTAGGGCAGCACGGTAGCATTGTGGATAGCACAATTGCTTCACAGCTCCAGGGTCCCAGGTTCGATTCCGGCTTGGGTCACTGTCTGTGTGAAGTCTGCACATCCTCCCCGTGTGTGCGTGGGTTTCCTCCGGGTGCTCCAGTTTCCTCCCACAGTCCAAAGATGTGCAGGTTAGGTGGATTGGCCATGATGGATTGCCCTTAATGCCCAAAATTGCCCTTAGTGTTGGGTGGGGTTACTGGGTTATGGGGATAGGGTGGAGGTGTTGACCTTGGGCAGGGTGCTCTTTCCAAGAGCTGGTGCAGACTCGATGGGCCGAATGGCCTCCTTCTGCACTGTAAATTCTATGATTGTGTTTGTAGCTGCAAAAAGTTATCTTAGAGTTTATTAGAGTCCATGCTTATAAAGGATTGCAGGGTCTTTAAGAATCAAGAGATGCATGTTAATAATAGGAACTCAACTGTTTTTCATAACCATCTCAAGTATACATAATTTATCTGTGGGAGGAGTAAGACCCTTTGATTTCTAAACTGGCTCTATGTTAATCATTGCTTATTATATATGTGTAGGTCAGAAGAGACCTGATATGTACATACTGGAGGCTGATGCAGTTATGTGGTAAGAATAGTAAGACAGAGGTCCAGATGCTGGAGGATTCTCTAAGTGCCCATAAATCTTACACTCCTGTACCAGAAGTTAATTGCATCTTTTGAGTATTGGTGTCTTTTTTTCTGCTTATTATCGTGCAAAGGGCATCCATCTGAACAACTGACATTAGGGAGTCCTTGGATATCATTGGATAAGCATCACATTGAAATTATCTGTCCACTTATTGCTATTCAAAGGCATTTAGAATGCTTCAATCTTGAACCTCAGTTCAAATCTGAATTTTGCGGATTCTGAATTCAAACTGCAAATTTGTAAAACTGACTTGTGCAATGTCTTTAGCGAGAAAGTAGCTATAATCCAAACTATGAATTTAGAGACAACTGTGCAGATCTAAGTTGTACCATGGAGAGGAAGGGAGGGAGGTTGGTTGGATAAGTGGATGGATGGATGCAATGGATGGATGGATGAATGGATGGATGGATGGAAGGACGGGTGGGTGAATGGATGGGTCGATGGATGGATTGGGGATGGGTGGTGGATGGATGGATTGTGGATGGATGGGTGGTGTGATGCAACAAGGGGCAATGAACTGGAGGGGCGGTATTTCCGATACTCTCTCCTCCACTTTCTAGATTGCATACGGCTGTCACTCAACATGGTCGCCAAATACAGCCAAGGCTGACACTAAATGGTCGACAACAAACCCAGAAAGAACCGGCGACCATCGACCTGGAAGAATGTGCATGTCAATCTTGGAAATGAGATTCAGCTGCAAATCCTTCTATAGACTATATAAGTAGATCTCTGAGCAATAGTAAAGGGCGGAAGCCATAGTATGGAAGAGAGGCGGATGTTGTATTCCTGTGTGAATTACTTGCTGTGTGTTTTGTGGGATACAACCACTACTGGGCAACAAATCCGCTTTAGAAACCGACTATGGACTGCATAAGAACCTGCCTCGGTAACTTGAGCCCTTTTTCCGATTATACCACCATGAACTTGGCTTTTTGCCTTCATGTGTGTTAATCAATAAATTGGATGGATTGTGGATAGATGGATGGATGAATGGATGGATGGATCGATTGATGGATGGATGGATGGGTGGATGGATGGATGGATCGATTGGATTTATTTTATTATCACGTGTACCGAGAAAAAAAGTATTGTTTTGCATACTGTCCAGACAGATCATTCCATACATGAAAAAAAAATAGGACATACATAAATACACAATGTAAATACATAGGCATAGGCATCGGGTGACGCATACAGAAGTGCAGTACTACTCAGTAGAGAAAATGTGTGAAGAGATTAGATCAGTCCATAAGAGGGTCATTCAGGAGTCTGGTAACAGCGGGGAAGAAACTGTTTTTTAACCTTTTAGTGCGCGTTCGTGTCCTGAAACTTTTGTATCCCCTGCCCGATGGAAGAAGTTGGAAGAGTGAATAACCCGGGTGGGAGGGGTCATTGATTATGCTGCCTTTGATTATTGGGTCTTTGATTATGCTGGACGGGCATCCTTCCATGTCCTCAAAATATCACAATGATTTTCAGCCCGTCTAAATGCCAGTAGTTTTGATGTAAAGTTACTTCTGTATTGTAGGGAAATCATTGCTATGCTCAGTCCTACTGCACGGGGTCTACACAACCAAATGCTTTAGAAGGAAAAGCTGGGGTGAATGAAAACCAACTGTTCTGAAAGTTTATTTTATTGTAAACCAAAGGCACTGACTCTAGCTGAATTAAGCTTGGGTAACGCTCTTACGTGCTATCACCTTTTAATCCTAAATGAAGATAGCAACTCCATTGTCTCACTGTCAGTTTACACATTGATCCTCTTTACAATCTTTTGAATAAGGCTGTGACTTTATCATTCATTCTATGTTAATTAAAACCTGGTTTCACGACCTAAGGACAAAAATATGTCACAAAATAATGAAATAGTGTTTCTTTCGCTTCATAGACACCTATCTATGTTGGCATTGATATTACTCAATGCGGAGCACCCACATAAGGTATTTCAAAAATTAACAACCCTTTAAAGTGAAGAAGTTTCTCTTAACCTCAGTCCTAAATGATTGACCCCCTTATTCTTAGATTGCGGACCCGCGTTTTAGATTCCCATAGCAGGGGAAACAACCTCTCAGCTCTCACTACCTTGTGGAATCCTGAATGTCTTACTGATATACTTCTCATTTTTCTAAACATTTGAGAATATAGGCCAAATTTACTCAGCCCCTCACGATAGAGAAATCTTGTCATCCCAGGAACAAATTTTGTAGACTTCTATTGTCCACCCCCAAGGCAGCTATATCCTCCTTAGATAAGGCAACCAAAACTACACAAAATACTCCAGATGTGGTGTCGCCAAAGCACATGGCCACTTTCCTATTCTTATCATCCAGTCCCTTTGCAACAACGGTAAACATGCTTTTTGTCATCCTAATTGCTTGCTGTACCTGCTGTAGTAAAGTAGAGTAAGTTAGGATGAGCCCCATAAAGGCTTAACTGTAATAGCCTATAAAGTCTTAGAAGGAAGTAACATTAGGGAACAGAAGATTTAGGAGTATGGTAGGCCATTCGACCCTTTGTGCCTACTCCACCATTTGATAGGATCATAGCTCATCTGGTTGTGGACTCAACTCCAATTTCCTTTGCCCTCCATGCCCTTGGCTCCTGTCTAAACCTGCCTTGAATAAATCCAATGACCCAGCCTCCACTAATTTCTGGGGAAGAGCGTTCCTTTGAACGACCCTTTGAGAGAAAATAATAATCCTCACCTCTTAAAAAGGAGGCTTCTTATTCATAAATCTTGCCGCTATAATCTTGACTCCCCCTCCCCCGCCAAGAGGAACCCTTCACCATGTATCTGCCCCCTCAAGATTATATATATTTCAATAAGATAGCCTCATTCTTCTAAATTCCAATGGGTACAGGGCCAACCTGGTTAGCATTTCTTCATCAGGATAAACCCCTCATCTCTGGAATGAGACAAGAGAATCTTCTCTGAAATGCTTCAAACACAATTATATCCTTTTGAAAATAAGGAGAACAAAACGGTACAGGAACACAGTAGATTCGAGCAGGATTAGACCACACAACCTATCCAGCCTGCTCAGCCATTTTTCTTCAGTTCATCTTGGACTTCACTCCATTTTCCTGCCCACTCCCCATATTCCTTAATTTCCTGAGAGACTAATACTCTATCTATCCCAGCCTTAAAAGTAAACAAAGATGGAGCATCCGCAACCCTCTGGGGTAGAGAATTCAAAAGATTTACATCAACAAACCTTGTTATATTACTCTCTGTCTCTTCGTCTAAGTCATTAATATGGATTGTTAATAATTGAAGCCCAGCACTGATCTGTGTACCACTCCACTATTGACTGCCTGTTAACTTGAAAAAGCCCTGTTCATGCCCACTTTTTGTTTTCTATCCATTACGAATCCCCTATTCATACTAATACATTACCCCCAGCTCCATGAGCCCTTATCTTGTCTATTCATATTTTGCGCGGCACTTTTAAGAAGACAAAGGTGGTTTAATGGGATTTATATTTGTATTGGTAAACATTAGAAAAACATATAGTTTTAAATGGGTTTAAATTAATGTTTCTGTGCCCGGAAGGGTAAAACCTATAGTTAGATCCATGCTGGACAAGGTGTCTGTCTGTATGTGCGGGTGTTGGTTAAGTTCCAACTGTGTTTCTATTGTGCTTAAAGAGGCCTACTGGAGAGAAGTTCAGCAAACAGAGATCAAAGTGTGGTTCAGAATAATTCAAGGAAGAGTGACCAAAATGTAAGTGTTCTGAGTTAAAGAGACAACTGTAGCAACCATATTTAAAGTGCGACAACAGCCATCAAAGGTAAAACAAACGGTTGATGCCATTTCAATACAGTCTGGGAATCGAGAGTCAAAGCGATTGTGAGCAATTTGCAAAGTTTCCACAAGACAAAGACATCTTAAATAGGTTGTGTAAAATCCTGGACTGGATTCACTGTTAAAAGTGGAGTGGAAACTTTGTTTAAAAATCTCGTTTGGAAAACCTGGTCTGGATTTTGGAATACAAAACAATGTTTTGCTTTCACAGAGCGCTGACACTTGTTCTGCTATTAGCACATTCTGCTATCTTACCTTTATGCCAGATCGCTTCTGAGTTCCCACCTATTCCTGACCTTCCAATTCAAACTACAAGCTCCACCCCTTCTCTTCAGCACTGTGAAATACATCTACCTCTCTTTAGCTCTGAGGAATAGTCAGCCGGACTCAAAACACTGAACTGTTTCTCTCTCTGCCAGATCTGCTGCGTTTTTCCTATATTTTCTGTTTTTACTTCAATCTTTCTCACTGAGATAAATATTTGCATGGAGATCTTAAGGGTCTCCTTATGGACTAAGTGCTGGAAAATGGGATGAGAATAGATAGGTGCTTGATGGTTGGTGTAAACATTATGGGCTGAAGGGACTTCTTCTGTGCTGAAAACCTCTATGATTCTCTGACTCGAAACACCTGCCACAGCATCTGTACTGTCTGACCTTTTAAACCTTGTATCCCAGCTCACTTTCATTATCTCTACCTTCATATGCTTATAGTGGCTTTTAATTATGTTTAAAACACAAGTCTTAGACCCACATTTCCCCTCTTCAGACTGAATGTGAAATTCTATCATGTTGTGACAGCTGCCACCTAGAGACTCCTTTATCGTGAGGTTATTGATGAATCCTGGCTCATTGCACAGTACAAGATCTAGAATAATCTCTTCCTTGGTTGACTCTCGAATGTACAGATCTAAGAAATGATCCCGAATATGCTCTCTGAACTCAATCTAACTCTGATGTGAAGTGGAATGAGGAAACAAAGACGTGCACACATGCAATTTGAGAATCAGGGGGAGTTAGAAGTGAAAGTAAAATGAAAGCTAGCATGGCCAGAAGCTTGTAAAAGGCTGTTCTCCATAATCTGTAAATATGTTAATATAAATGTTACTGTTTTTATAGCCAGCAGTCTTTGGGAACCATTAAAACAAACCAACTCAACAGCACAATAATATACCTGCTTGCAAATTTCCTGTGCCCTTTTTATGAGTACATTCAAGTCCCTTTGGTCATCAACATTTACAGGTTTCACACCTTTTAAAAATATTCTGCTTTCTATCCTTCCTATTAAAGGAAATAAACCTCAGTCTTGCTAAAATTATATTCCATCTGTGATATAGTTGCCCATTCATTTTATCTATCTGTATCTCTTTGCAGCCTCTTTGTGTTCCCCTCAGTTTACATTCCATCCAACCTTGTATTTGAGAAAACTTGTTTACATTATTCTTGGTGCTTTGCAAGGTCATGAATATAGATTGTGACTAACTGAGGCTCGAATAGTGATCTGTGCAGTAGTCCAGTTTAGCTCAGTTAGCTGGACAGCTGGTTTGTGATGCAGAGCAAGGACACTGGCGTGGGCTCAATTCCTGTACCGGCTGAGGTTATTCATGCCCCTTATTCTGAGTTGTAGTGGTCCTGAGGTTATATCACCACCAGTTAATTCTCCTCCTCAAAAGGAAAAGCAGCCTATGGCCATCTGGAACTGTGGCAACTTTACTTTACAGCCTGCTTACTTCAAAATGCCCTGTTTATCTCTGCTTGCCTGTTAACTGATGCTCTATCTATGCTTTTGTATTCCCTTTGCCATATCTTGCATATTAATCTTTTATGTGATACTTTATCGGATTCTGTTTGGAATTCCAAGTCTACACCATCTACTGGTTCCCCTGTAACTACCCTATTTTTTAATATGTTCATAAGACTCTTAATAATAATTGTTTATTGTCACAAGTAGGCTTCAGTGAAGTTACTGTGAAAAGCCCGTAGTCGCCACATTCCGGCGCCTGTTCGGGGAGGCCGGTACGGGAATTGAACCTGCGCTGCCTTGTTCTGCATTACAAGCCAGCTGTTCAGCCCACTGTGCTAAACCAGACCCTCTTCTATGTTTGTCAAACATGATTTCCTTTTTATAAAACAATGTTGACTTTGACGATGATACAAAGGTTTTTGAAATGCATTGTTGGGACTTCCATAATAATTGATTCCATCAGGGGGCACGGCGGCACAATGGTTATCACTGCTGCCTCACTGAGCTGAGAACTTCAATTCCCAGCCCCGGGTCACTGTCTGCGTGGAGTTTGCACATTCTCCCTGTGCCTATGTGATTTCACCCCCACAACCAAAGATGTGCAGGGTAGGTAGCTAAATTGCCCCTTAAATGGAAAAATTAAAAGAAAAAAAGATTCCATCATATACTGATATCAGACTAACTGACCTGCTGCTCCATGTTTTCTCTCTCGCTCCGTTCTTGAAAGGCAATGTTATATTTACTAACTTCCCATCTGCTAGGATCATTCCAGAATCAGGAGAATTTGGGGAAACCAAAGCCAATTCATGCACTATCTCTTTTAGAATCCCATTATGCAGACCATCATATACTGGGAATTTGCTGACTTTTAATCCCTGAAGTTTCTCTAATGCAGATATTAATATCTGCTACGATGAATTACTTTAAATTCCTCATTCTTATCAGCCCCTTGACTATCCTTTCTATCTGATATGTAATTTATGTCTTCTACTGTGAAGACAGGCACAAATATTTGTTCAACATCTCTGCTTTCTCCTGTCTCTGCCTCCAAGGTACCTATGTTTGCCTTAGCTGCTCTCCTCATTAATATTGTTGTGCAGGCAATCTGTTTCTATTCCTGGTTAGTTTGCACTCATATTCTATTTTTTCCCTTTTTATGAACTGATTGTTCATCCTTGGATAGTTTCCAAAGCTCTTCCAATTCTGATCACTATTCTTAGCAACAACGTCTTTTAATCTAATTCTGTAAGGACCCTTCCTGTTGATTCCTTATTTCCTATTTCTTTGTCGTTATCATTTTTGGTCTATGGATCTTAAATGGAGACATGCCTTTAAGTCGAACAGGGGTAGTGAGGAATTAAAAAGTTGCAAAATAGTACACTGTACTATGAAGATTTAGATTTTGAACAGAAGAACACAGACTTTATGGCACCTGAGAGATTGGAGGGATTTGGTTCGATTGGTTGGCTGCTGGCCAATGGATTGGCCAGGGACTGCATTCTGCCCAGTAACAGGCAGCAATTGGATCCTGCCAGTTGGGACATTTTCTAGAGATCCCAGCAGAAAGCTCATGAACACTGAGAAGAGAGGCTGTGTGTTGCTCTCTCTCTTTCGAATGTTTCATGCCTGCTGTTTCTGAGTCTGCAGAGACGTCTCGAGACCCTGATGAATCTACAGTGAAAACCATTACAGACTGAAAGCAAAGACATCTAACTGGAAGCCTAGACTGGAGAAAGAGCTAACTGGAAGACATCCATCTGAAACAGGGACTCTTTGGTTTTCACACCCCTCTTTTCCCTTTGTGTTTGTGTAGAGGGTAGGGTGAGTTAAAGAAGGGGGAGGTAGCCATTAGATAGTAAGTAATCAGTTGTATTTGCTGCCTGTTAATTATAGTTATTAATAAAAGTTAATTGTGTTTAAATTTACAAACCTGTTGATGGTAGTTAATTTATAAATGAAGGATTAATTTCAACTGTGTTGAGACTCCCGGTCAAGTTGGACTGGAATTGACAGTGCACTAGCCCAGGGTGTCATAAAAATACTACCTAGTTTCTCTCGTAAGCCAAGGGTGAATCATTTTCGCTGGATTTTTGTTTTTTTAATTGAATGTCTTTTTGTTGAACAGTTTGAATTTCTTCTTTAACTATTTCCCAATGTTTACTTACTGCTATACCTTGTAGTCCATTTACCCAATCAACCGTAGCCAGGTCTTCCCTGATATCTAATAATTGGCTTTATTTATGCCAAAATTTATGATTTTGGACGTGAGTATATCACTCTCAAATATAAATTGTATCCCTAACAATCTTTTACTCCGAAATTGTTAATCAACCCTATCTAATTACACAATACTAGATCGAAAATCACTTTTGCAGAAAGGGAAAAGAACAGTTATACTTGGGACAAAAGAGAAAATGCTGGAAAATCTCAGCAGGTCTGGCAGCAGCTGCAGGGTGAAAAGGACAAATGAAGTCCGATTACTCTTTATCAAAGCTTTGACAAAGAATAATCGGACTCGAAATATTTGCTCTTTTCTCTCCCTACAGATGCTGCCAGACCTCCTGAGATTTTCCAGCATTTTCTCTTTTGTTTCAGAATCCAGCATCTGCAGTAATTTGCTTTTATCCAGAGTTAAACTTGGGAAATGACTGGTATGGTCTAAACTAGTCTTGTGTACCTTAAAATGGAACTCCAGTTCAGATCAGTATCAGTCATTTCTCAAGTTTCACCATTTCTCTTCCCTTTTGGATTATTTGTCCCTCATTGCATCCTCTGTATTGTTCTAGGATGCTGCCATATGGAAACATCCTACAAACCCATCTTCTAGACTTTGCCCATGTGATTTATCCAGGCTGTTTGAAAATTAAAGGCCCCCCAATTTGTGCACTGCCTTTTTTACAAGATCTCTTGGATGCTGTTGTAGAGGACAGTATCCACATACCTGACTAGACCATCCCCATCACTACCGCATTACTTCACAAATATTCCTTTTGAATACTTCTTGCTCCATGAGGCCATTGTAAGTTTGCCCATCCACCTGAATTCTTTATCTTTATTCACATAGGTAGCAAGTACCTAAAGAGAAAATGCTGGAAAATGTCAGCTGGTCTGGCAGCATCTGTAAGGAGAGAAAAGAGCTAACCTTTCGAGTCCAGAAAACGCTTTGTCAAAGCAAGTGCCTGGTGCCTGTTGGTCAGAATTAAGAGCCCAGGCTACCCCATCATTACATGCTCGTTGCCCATACCTGCCTGACCCCGAGTCACATCCTTCTGTCCCTGACCATTGACTAATTTTCAGGGCAGGGTTTTCCAGCCGTTCCCACCAGCAGGATCTTCCAGACCCGCTTATGGCGACCCCCTTCCAAACTGTTCTCCGGTGGCTGGGGGTCCGAAGAATGAGAAATCCCATTGACAGCAGCGGGACAGGATGATCAGAGGGTTGTGGAAAATCCCACCCTAAAGTTCTACCTAACCTAAGGAGTGGCTCTTCTTGATCAAAATGTGCAGGTCACTCTTTCTCCCTGATGCCTTGCAATGTTGGCAGCTCAGACATCAGTTGGCCAATTCTGAGTGGACGTTGTTGAAGCTCATTCTTTGAAGTTTGGAAATAAAAGTGCCAATAAAATATTCCAAGCAAATAATTGAGAGATAAAGCCAATGGTTATTGCCTTTGTTGACTGTGTACAGTCTTTGAATGTTGAATGAGTCATTTTGAAAAGCAGGATAGGATGAGCTAGGACCTTTGCCCCAATGTAAAATTGACATTATCAGAATCGATATCTGGTATGAGGCACAGGCCTTTCATAATAAGTGAACACTCAGGAAAATAAGGCACAAGTGGGTAAAACTAAAAATGTTTTGATACGTGTATATCTACATGTAATCAGAGAGAATAAAAAATGCATTACCAGTAAACACTGCGGAGATGATATAGAGCCACAACAGGCGTTTCTATCTTGGAGACAGCGGATTTTAATGAAGTGCTCACAGGCAAAATACAATGAAAATTGATTCCTTGATTGATGCATCTGTTCAAAGGCGAGGTAAAATTGAATCAAATATGTCATTATAAACAAGACTCTTTATTATTGTGCCAAATAGAAGCTTGGAAAGTTGCATTTCAGCTTGCTGTGTTGAAAACAACTGTTTATTGAAGAATCATTCAGATGATGCCATGAAACTTTATTCCTCAGGAAACATCGCAAAATTTCATCAGATGCGATTGTATTCGGTGAAACAGCAAATTACATCGAGATATTTAACAGAGGAAGTGGAAGGTTTGAATGTTTTACCATAACGGTATTATGATTATGAGCGGTGATTATATATGGCCCATGGAAATTTAAGGAGAAAATGTAGTCAGTGGTCTGCCATCCCTGATGGTGGAACTGGAAGTGGGTGCCACGTCCGCTTTCATGTTGTTAGGGCTGTGAACGAAAATCCAACTATTTTTAATTTGTGAGGAAATGTTACTGCACCACACGAGTGATAACAATGACCAGCAGACAGGGTTTATATTAAAACAAATTTAATCACAGAATTAACCACATTACCAACAATGAAATACCTTTGCAATTAATAGTTACAACAGTTCTTAAGTAAAAGAAGAAACCTTAACTTATGTCCTAAACTTGCCACTATATTCGAATTAAGCAAACCAATACATTTCAAATACCGCAAGTTAACAACTTGGGCTTTATTTGCTTTTTGTTGTGCTGAATCTTTGGAGAGAGAACTTTTCAGAACTAAACTGAAACAGCTCTGGTCAGATTAGAGTTCTGGGACCTACTAATTTTTCAGACAGACATAACTCCTCCCATTAACTATATCATCTGTACCCAGAACATAAAGCATTCTTTCCTCTCTTCTGATAAGATTTCCCTTGACTTGTTTAGACAGGACCAAACACAATACCCATCAAACTATCTCCACCTCAGGGGTCCTTCAAACCTAGACAATAATCCATTAGCTATCTATTTGTAAACAATTAAATAGTTCTCAAAATCTATTAGCAAAACACTTCACTTGCAAATCAATGATTACCTCGGGCGTCATTCTCCGACCCTCCAGCGGGTCGGAGAATGGCCGTTGGCCGCCGTGAATCCCGCCCCCGCCAGTTGCCGAAGTCTCCGAAGGGAGAAAAGTCGGCGGGGCGTTAATGGCGCCGCAGACGTCGGAGAATGGCACGGGTGTGCGCAAGGCACCCGATTTTGGGCCTGCCGATATTCTCCCTTCCGGATGGGCCGAAGTCCCGTCTACGTGATGACCGGTCATGTCGACGTAAACCAAACCTCCTTTTCATCAGCGTGAACCTGGAGCACAGCGTGGAGGTGAGTGACGGCCTGGGGGGTTGGCCGCTGGGCAGGCGATGGCGTGGCCGCAGTCTGAATGTGTGGGGAGAGGTGTGTCTAGGGTTGTGTGTGTGTGTGTGCGGCGGGGGGGTGTTTAGAGTGGGCTGGGCTCCGGGGGAGTTCCGGGAGGGGGGTCCGTGCCGGGGAGGAGGATGGGGGGTCCGTGCCGGGGAGGAGGATGGGAGGTCCGTGCCGGGGAGGGGGATGGGGGGGTCCGTGCCGGGGAGGAGGATGGGGGGTCCATGACGGGGAGGGGGATGGGGGGGTCCGTGCCGGGGAGGAGGATGGGGGGTCCGTGCCGGGGAGGAGGATGGGAGGTCCGTGCCAGGGAGGGGGATGGGGGGTTCCGTGCCGGGGAGGAGGATGGGGGGTCCGTGCCGGGGAGGAGGATGGGAGTCCGTGCCGGGGAAGGGGATGGGGGGTCCGTGCCAGGGAGGAGGATGGGAGGTCCGTGCCGAGGAGGGGGATGGGGGGGTCCGTGCCGGGGAGGAGGATGGGGGGTCCATGACGGGGAGGGGGATGGGGGGGTCCGTGCCGGGGAGGAGGATGGGGGGTCCGTGCCGGGGAGGAGGATGGGCGGTCCGTGCCAGGGAGGGGGATGGGGGAGTCCGTGCCGGGGAGGAGGATGGGGGGTCCGTGCCGGGGAGGAGGATGGGAGTCCGTGCCGGGGAAGGGGATGGGGGGGTCCGTGCCGGGGAGGAGGATGGGGGGTCCGTGCCCGGGAGGAGGATGGGAGGTCCGTGACGGGGAGGGGGATGGGGGGGTCCGTGCTGGGGAGGAGGATGGGGGGTCCGTGCCGGGGAGGAGGATGGGGGTGGTCCGTGCCGGGGAGGAGGATGGGGGGGGGTCCGTGCCGGGGAGGAGGATGGGGGGTCCATGCCGGGGAGGAGGATGGGAGTCCGTGCCGGGGAAGGGGATGGGGGGGTCCGTGCTGGGGAGGAGGATGGGGGGTCCGTGCCGGGGAGGAGGATTGTGGGTCCATGCCGGGGAGGAGGATGGGAGTCCGTGCCGGGGAAGGGGATGGGGGGGTCCGTGCTGGGGAGGAGGATGGGGGGTCCGTGCCGGGGAGGAGGATGGGGGGGGGGGGTCAGTGCCGGGGAGGAGGATGGGGGGGGGGTACGTGCCGGGGAGGAGGATGGGATGTCCGTGCCGGGGAGGGGGATGGGGGGGTCCGTGCCGGGGAGGAGGATGGGGGGTCCGTGCCCGGGAGGAGGATGGGAGGTCCGTGCCGGGGAGGAGGATGGGGGGGGTCCGTGCCGGGGAGGAGGATGGGGGGTCCGTGCCGGGGAGGAGGATGGGGGATCCATGCCGTGGAGGAGGATGTGGGGTCCTTGTCGGGGAGGAGGATGGGGGGGGGGTCCGTGCCGGGGAGGAGGATGGGGTGGGGGTCCGTGCCGGGGAGGGGGATGGGAGGGTCCGTGCCGGGGAGGAGGATGGGGGGTCCGTGCCGGGGAGGGGGATGGGGGGGGTCCGTGCCGGGAGGAGGATGGGGGGTCCGTGCCGGGGAGGAGGATGGGAGGTCCGTGCCGGGGAGGGGGATGGGGGGGACCGTGCCGGGGAGGAGGATGGGGGGTCCGTGCCGGGGAGGAGGATGGGGGGGGGGGGTCTGTGCCGGGGAGGAGGATGGGGGGTCCGTGCCGGGGAGGAGGATGGGGGGGGGTCCGTGCTGGGGAGGAGGATGGGGTGGGGGTCTGTGCCGCGGAGGGGGATGGGGGGGGGTCCGTGCCGGGGAGGGGGATGCGAGGGCAAGTGAGTTGGTCCACCTGGCCAGGTGCCAGCCTCCAACAGTTGGACCCATGCGGTCCATGCCACCTGGCTGGGGGGAAGGAGGGGGTATGGGCAATGATGACATGTTGTCGTTCCTACCCACCCTCCCCAACCAGGCAGTCATGTTTTCCGATCATCCAGCGATGTTGGCCGCCGTGGCGGCAGCCGCTAATTTCTATGTTGCCCTGGATGAGGAGGAGGAGGAGGAGCGGGCCAGAGAGGCGGCACAGGCTGCCGCAGAGGGGCAGGCGGCAGCCGCCCAGGCTGGAGGGACACCTGACCGACAGGACGAGGACGGGGAGGAGGACGTCGCGGCCCCACGGCAACGGAGGCACCCGAGGGCGCCCCGTGTGTACCGGCCCCGGCAGTCATACCAGGACCTCACGGACCGGGAATGCAGGAGGAGACTCCGGATGAGGCGGGAAACCATGGCACACATCTGCCACCTGCTGGCACACCTGTCACCGCGTGGCACTGGCGGGGGACACCCTCTCCCCGTGTCCGTCAAGGTTATGGTGGCCCTGAACCTTTATGCAACGGGGTCATTCCAGGCACCGAGTGGGGACCTGTCCGGCATATCGCAGACGTCAGTGCATCGGTGCATCCGGGCAGTGACAGATGCCCTATATGCCATGGCGCACCGCTACATCCGCTTCCCTGTGGACCGGGCCAGCCAAGATGCCCGGGCCGTGGGCTTCTCTTCCGTGGCCGGGTTCCCCATGGTCCAGGGCGCGATTGATGGGATGCACGTCGCCGTGCGGCCACCTGCAGATAACAGGGCCGTGTTCACCAATAGGAAGGGGACCTATTCGATGAATGTACAGGTGGTCTGCGACCACCGCATGATGATCCTGCACGTCTGCGCCCGTTACCCAGGCAGTGTACACGACTCATACGTGTTGTCGCAGTCATCCATCCCCGGCATGTACGAGGGACGCCATCCCCGGCTGAGGGGCTGGTTGCTGGGCGACAGGGGCTACCCATTGCGATCGTGGCTGATGACGCCTATACGGAGGCCACGCAATGAGGCGGAGAACCGCTACAATGATGCCCATGTAGCGACAAGGGGAGTGATAGAGAGGTGCTTTGGCGTGCTGAAGATGCGTTTCAGGTGCCTGGACCTCTCTGGGGGCGCCCTCCAGTATCGGTCAGATAGGGCCGGCCGCATCATTGTGGTGTGCTGCGTCCTGCACAACATAGCCCAACAGAGGGGCAATGTGCCGCAGGCAGAGGAGGGCGGAGCGGAGGAGCAGCAGGAAGAGGAGCAGTCCTCCCAGATGAGGGGGATGGGGGCAATGGTCAGGGTAGACGGGTTGGACACAGGCGGGTGGCTGTCCACCGTTACCGGCTGGCCCAGCGGGCACGGGACAGACTGATAGCCGCCCGCTTCACTGACTAGATGGGCGTGGGAATCGGGTAGTATGGCCACAGACCGCACACCATGGCAACAGCCGACCACCCACACCCCCCACCCATCCACCCACCCAGCACCCTCACACCCCCTCCCCAACCCCACCCACCCCAACCGCATGCACACCACCCCCCCCCATTGCCGATCCACCTGCGGCACAATGGCCGGGCTCACACAGTTGCGGGTGGACGCGTGTCTATCGCAGGCCATGGAGGGTGATGACAACCCGCCCTGCGATGAACTCCTGGCTCCACATCGTTGGACTATGTCTGACCCATGGCCACCGTACCACCATCCACCCGGACCATCCCTGCATGCGGCTGTGACACTGCAGCGCACGGTCCCGTCCTCTGCCCGGGGGGATGTTGATGGCGGCCCAGGGGGAAGGGGGCAGGCTCACCTGGGGCTGAGGTAAGACCATCCCTCACACACACACTTGCGCTCAACGTACATGACACCCCCGCACGCTTTGGACAGAGCACAAAGGCAGCTTCTGTAGGTGTAACATTGACTTTAATAACCAAAGGAGTTCATGCACGTGCCCTAGCCCCTAAAACTCATCTGTGTCCTGTACCCGTGCCAACTTACTCAGTGTCTAATTGTTTGGCCTTACGGGCCCTTTGATTACATCTACGTGGTTCCCCAGACGGTACAGCAGAACTAGAGGTGGACTCCTGTGATTCCTGCCCTCTGACACAGGATCCCTTTGGCGGCCGTTTCCTGGGGCGTCCTGGCCTAGATGGGCCAGGCTGCGGCCCGGGCGACTGGGATGGCGAGCTGCCAGCCTGTCCTGCCCGTTGCCCACCCGATGCACCTGGGACGGAAGTGGGGGAGTCCGAGAAAGCCCCGGGACTGCACGGAAAGCCCCAGGCCTCGCAAACCGTTCCCCATGTCTGACACCGTCGCACCGGGTGGGTGTTGCACCACCGGCAAGAGAGAGAATCACCTGGGTATTGGTAGGGGTCTGGAGATCTGTGTGATATAAGCCTCAGGCTGCCGGTTAGGAATAAACGGCAGGCTTGAATCAGTGCTCTCTTCAGTGGAAGTGTCCCAGTGCGACATCCCCTGGACTCTGAAGTTTCAGTGCCAGCTGGAGAGAGACACACACAGATACCCAAACCCCAGATATCGGCCCAGTAGTGGAGTAGCGGAGATGGCACCCTCTACAGCGTCCGCGGTGGATGCAATGGGTGCGACGGTGTCAGACATGGGGAACGGTTTGCGAGGCCTGGGGCTTTCCGTGCAGTCGGCGTCTGTGGCCCAGGACATGGCTGCCCTCTCATAGGAGGCCATGAGCCAGTGCCAGCGCCAGATGGCAGAGGCGCTCAACGCCATGGCCCAGTCTCAGCAGGCCATAGCACAGTCTCTGCTGGCCATGGCCCAGTCTCTGCAGGCCATGGCCCAGTCGCAGCAGGCCATCGCTGAGGACATCGGCGCAGTGGCCATGTGCGAGCCGGCGTCGCACAGTCACAGACAGGGTTTGCCAACCCCCTGGGCTCCATGGCTGCAAACCTGCAGACCCCTGTCAATACCAGCACAGGCCTCCAGGACTGGCAGCGCCAGATGTCGGGGGGGCGTCGGATGGCCAGTCCGTTCGCATCCCCCACCCATGTCCCGGAACACCGCGACACCTCGGACTCCCCCCCTTCCGTCCCAGGTGCATCGGGTGGGCAACGGGCAGGACAGGCTGGCAGCTCGCCATCCCAGTCGCCCGGGCCGCAGCCTGGCCCATCTAGGCCAGGACGCCCCAGGAAACGGCCGCCAAAGGGATCCTGTGTCAGAGGGCAGGAATCACAGGAGTCCACCTCTAGTTCTGCTGTACCGTCTGGGGAACCACGTAGATGTAATCAAAGGGCCCGTAAGGCCAAACAATTAGACACTGAGTAAGTTGGCACGGGTACAGGACACAGATGAGTTTTAGGGGCTAGGGCACGTGCATGAACTCCTTTGGTTATTAAAGTCAATGTTACACCTACAGAAGCTGCCTTTGTGCTCTGTCCAAAGCGTGCGGGGGTGTCATGTACGTTGAGCGCAAGTGTGTGTGTGAGGGATGGTCTTACCTCAGCCCCAGGTGAGCCTGCCCCCTTCCCCCTGGGCCGCCATCAACATCCCCCCGGGCAGAGGACGGGACCGTGCGCTGCAGTGTCACAGCCGCATGCAGGGATGGTCCGGGTGGATGGTGGTACGGTGGCCATGGGTCAGACATAGTCCAACGATGTGGAGCCAGGAGTTCATCGCAGGGCGGGTTGTCATCACCCTCCATGGCCTGCGATAGACACGCGTCCACCCGCAACTGTGTGAGCCCGGCCATTGTGCCGCAGGTGGATCGGCAATGGGGGGGGGGTGGTGTGCATGCGGGTGGGGTGGGTGGGGTTGGGGAGGGGGTGTGAGGGTGCTGGGTGGGTGGATGGGTGGGGGGTGTGGGTGGTCGGCTGTTGCCATGGTGTGCGGTCTGTGGCCATACTACCCGATTCCCACGCCCATCTAGTCAGTGAAGCGGGCGGCTATCAGTCTGTCCCGTGCCCGCTGGGCCAGCCGGTAACGGTGGACAGCCACCCGCCTGTGTCCAACCCGTCTACCCTGACCATTGCCCCCATCCCCCTCATCTGGGGAGGACTGCTCCTCTTCCTGCTGCTCCTCCGCTCCGCCCTCCTCTGCCTGCGGCACATTGCCCCTCTGTTGGGCTATGTTGTGCAGGACGCAGCACACCACAATGATGCGGCCGGCCCTATCTGACCGATACTGGAGGGCGCCCCCAGAGAGGTCCAGGCACCTGAAACGCATCTTCAGCACGCCAAAGCACCTCTCTATCACTCCCCTTGTCGCTACATGGGCATCATTGTAGCGGTTCTCCGCCTCATTGCGTGGCCTCCGTATAGGCGTCATCAGCCACGATCGCAATGGGTAGCCCCTGTCGCCCAGCAACCAGCCCCTCAGCCGGGGATGGCGTCCCTCGTACATGCCGGGGATGGATGACTGCGACAACACGTATGAGTCGTGTACACTGCCTGGGTAACGGGCGCAGACGTGCAGGATCATCATGCGGTGGTCGCAGACCACCTGTACATTCATCGAATAGGTCCCCTTCCTATTGGTGAACACGGCCCTGTTATCTGCAGGTGGCCGCACGGCGACGTGCATCCCATCAATCGCGCCCTGGACCATGGGGAACCCGGCCACGGAAGAGAAGCCCACGGCCCGGGCATCTTGGCTGGCCCGGTCCACAGGGAAGCGGATGTAGCGGTGCGCCATGGCATATAGGGCATCTGTCACTGCCCGGATGCACCGATGCACCGACGTCTGCGATATGCCGGACAGGTCCCCACTCGGTGCCTGGAATGACCCCGTTGCATAAAGGTTCAGGGCCACCATAACCTTGACGGACACGGGGAGAGGGTGTCCCCCGCCAGTGCCACGCGGTGACAGGTGTGCCAGCAGGTGGCAGATGTGTGCCATGGTTTCCCGCCTCATCCGGAGTCTCCTCCTGCATTCCCGGTCCGTGAGGTCCTGGTATGACTGCCGGGGCCGGTACACACGGGGCGCCCTCGGGTGCCTCCGTTGCCGTGGGGCCGCGACGTCCTCCTCCCCGTCCTCGTCCTGTCGGTCAGGTGTCCCTCCAGCCTGGGCGGCTGCCGCCTGCCCCTCTGCGGCAGCCTGTGCCGCCTCTCTGGCCCGCTCCTCCTCCTCCTCCTCATCCAGGGCAACATAGAAATTAGCGGCTGCCGCCACGGCGGCCAACATCGCTGGATGATCGGAAAACATGACTGCCTGGTTGGGGAGGGTGGGTAGGAACGACAACATGTCATCATTGCCCATACTGTTTATTTCCTAACCAGCAGTGTCCTATTCTCTCTCTTGGGAAAGCTACTCTAGCGAAGTAGGAACCGGGTGGGTGTTGCACCACCGGCAAGAGAGAGAATCACCTGGGTATTGGTAGGGGTCTGGAGATCTGTGTGATATAAGCCTCAGGCTGCCGGTTAGGAATAAACGGCAGGCTTGAATCAGTGCTCTCTTCAGTGGAAGTGTCCCAGTGCGACATCCCCTGGACTCTGAAGTTTCAGTGCCAGCTGGAGAGAGACACACACAGATACCCAAACCCCAGATATCGGCCCAGTAGTGGAGTAGCGGAGATGGCACCCTCTACAATGGCGACCGCGGCAGGACCCCGGTGGTTTGGAGTATGTGACTTGGCAGAGGGGGTGAGGGAACGAAGCAAAATGGAGGAGAGAATATCCTCGTATTTGTGGAAAAAGGTCAACCTCACCAAACCTTGGGTCTCAGAATTAATCAATGCGGAGCAACCGGTAATGGCAGCGGCTGCATGGACAGAAAGCAAGGCGCACAAAAGGCACTTGGAGAAGGCAGTTTGGCTGGTTTGCCTGTCTCAGCAGGTAGTCAACGCAGAGCAAAGGATCGAAGAGTTAGAGCAGGAGGCTAGCGCAGCGGAACGACTGCGGGGGGAGTTGGCAGAAATGAAACAGGAAAGCGAGTCTAACAGGTGTGAGAAGGACTATCTCCACTGCCAGATAGTGGAGGGTAAAGAAAAGGAACGGAGGCTCCAGGAACTCTATGCTCGGAGTACAGAGCAGTGTAGGAAGCTGGAGGGGAAGTTCCGGGACATCCAGGCAGCGTACCGAGTGGCTCGCGAGGAAGTAGGGGACTGTGCCCATGGGCCGTGCCAGGCACGAATAACGGAGTTGGAGGAGACCTTGTCCAAGTTCAGGGGACAGATACACCTGGTAGGTCCAGGGGGGGTCCCAAGGGGCAAGGTGCTCCTCGCAGCGGATGATTCCCCACAGGCCAAGGGGAATAGACCGCCTCCTGAGGCACCGGGATTGTGTCCGGGCCGGCAGGGGGGGATCGGACTGCACGTTCAGGGGCAAGTCCAAGGGGGGTCGGCAGGGTACCCCCAGCTGGCGGCGTGTCCGCCTGGTTTCGTATGTGGGTCCCCATGGGATGGGGACAGACCGCTGCCTGGGAGGCCGGTGATGGGGCCGGGTCAGCAGGTAGGGTTTGGACCGCCCGGTCAGGGGCAGATCCAAGGGGGGTCAGTGGTGTATCCCCAGAAAGCGGTGTCTCCTATATGGGTAGTTAGCCCGGGGACAGGGGGGCTACCCAACGGGGCAAGAGAGCTGGACAGTGGGGAGGAGGAGCAGGAACCCCAGGTAGGGCGGATGTGCCCTGTCAGACAAAGAAGGTATGGTCCCCCGGCGGGGCTGGCGAATAGGGGACCGGTTGAGGGCGACATTATCATTCCTCATGGGGCACCCGCGCTCAGGGGGATGGTGGCCCACGTTCCCAGGCTAACTCCAAAGGGGGATCCGTCGATTCATTTTATGGAGGTGGAGCAGGCAGCCAGCATTAATGACTGCGACGAGGGGGAGCAGATAAGGATGCTCCTGATGACCCTAGATGCACAGCTATGCAGGACAGTGACCTCGGGGAATGGGGGAAGACCTGACACATGGGCGGCAGCACAGACTGCTGTTCTGGAGGCGATGGGCTTGAATCTGGGGAGCCCTTTCATGAGGGTGGGGGAAACCAAGCAGCAACCAGGGGAATCTCCCACCATGTTCGCAGACAGACTGTGGACTGTCTATATGGAGGCATGCGGGGTTCCCGGGGATAGACGGAATTTAGGGGAAAGAACCGCCCACTGGCTGAAGACCCTAGTTGCCAACTGTCTCCCTAACGTTAGGGCAAAAGCCGAACACTGGTTCGACCCGCAGACCCCGGCCCTTAATGAGGAAGAGGTCCTTAGGAAACTTACCCTCGCATATCGTAATGGGGAGAGGGGTGAGGACAAGCCCCTTAAGGGTAGGGTGCATGAAATCGCGCCAGCAGCCCCTAAGAGAGAGTGGAAGCATGAGGGCACCCGGACCTCCGACGAGAAACTGGTATGCTACGGGTGTGGGAAGGCCGGGCATTTCAAGAGGGAATGTAGAAACCCTAGCAAGCAGGAGAGGGCTCCCGCAGTAGAGAGTCAGACCCCGGCGGTAGGAGCAGCTGCCCCGGGAACCATCGAGATAAGTAAAATTTTAGCCCTTTTGCAAGGCTCAGGACAGGTGGCAATGGCAACGGGCCAGGGCCTGCCCGCACCCACACCACAAGAACCCGTATGACTACCCAGGGAGCAGCCTCAGGAAAAAGGGAGCGCAGGGGTAGTTCTAGCCCCAGACCCTGGTCCGGTCCAGGTGCAGGGTCCCATTCTGGAGGCTGCCTCAGGGGCTATTTGCAGTTTAAATCCCTTAAGGTGGGACCCATGCGAACGCCACATCAGTCAATTTAAATTGTTCCACCCCATAAGGGCAAGAAAGAGCAAGGTGGGGGGAAGACTGGGGGTGGTAGTGGAGAAACCCCCCGCAGAATTAACGACGGTGGGGGAGGTCCCTGACTCCACGGTCACACAACCGGTGACAAGGTGCTGTCCCGAAGGGGCAGTCCCAAAGAGACCGACAGTGCTGCAAGCACCCAGCCCAGGGACAGTAACGATTCCCAAGCCCTTACCTGTGGGTCAGGTGGCCTGCCTTAGTATAGAGGCTAAGGAGGCGGAGGAAGTGGAGGTATCACCTTGGGTTTGGGAACCAGTCAGGGGACGAAGGAGCAATCGGGTCTCCAAGCCCCCGGTAAGATGGTCCCCATCACACCTCCCTAGAACCCGGTCCCGCAGTAAGGGGGCCCGAGTAGAAGGGAACGATGAGGGATCACCGAACCCTGTTGGGAAAGGAGAGGCAAGGGGCAGCCCGAACCCCCGGGAGGGGACGGTCTGGCCCGAGCCGTTGGACCAAACAGGTGAACTGCCCCAGTTTAGCGGGGCACAGCTTTAATTTGGCCACCCGGAGACGGGTGGCATTGTATATATCATATTCCTTTTTCTTTCCCCCTGCTAGTTCCAATTAGTGTGTAGTTGTGTGTGAAGTATTTAGGATCGTGGGAACACAGAAGCGCCTGGTGCAATGGTAAAATGATGAAGCACCAGGCACTAGGACCCTGGTGCAGCCGGGCTGTAAACACAGAATCACAGACAGGCTGCGGCAACTTCAAAGCGGGAGCTGCTGCCGCCGCTGGATAGAACCCATGCACTTTAAGGTAGGTAGGGCTGTAGAGGCAAGGATGTGTTTTGTTTTTTACAGATGGGGCACCCGACGATGTGGAGTTTGATGATCTTGGCGATGGTGGGACCGGGAGAACTCCGCAGAGGCGAGACAGAAGAGTCCTTCGACTGACCGGGTTAGGGTGACTGAGGGCAGGCGGGTGTGTTTAACCTGTGAGGGGGACGTTCCTTTGGGGAGATGGTGGTGGCTCAGGAAGCTGAGCCTGGACATGAGGGATCGGTCCTCGGACTGGGAACGCCTGGACACCAACACCTAACGGACCATCACGGGGTCACCGGGTAGGACCACCGTTTGCGGGGATAAGGGGTGGGCTTCTGACCAGGGCATTTGTTTGTGTTCATGGGGATCTACCAAGGCATGTCCACAAGGGGCATTAATCACTTTTGTAAGGTGGTGGCAGAACCCAGGGAACGGGATAAATTGACCGCACTGGGGAGGGATGTGTAACGCCCAGGGAAGGGATGACTGTAAAAGCTACCGAACTGCTGGTTCAGGTAAAGCGACCCCTGCCCACAGCCCAACCGATCGACCCTCACAACTGTCCGATCACCACCAAGGGGGGGCCTGAGAATGGTTTAGTGTTTGCCCCCACAAAGGAAATGTTGTACAGAGGGTACATTATGCTGTCGCCTCAGTTGGACTAAACCTCTCAGCTGCAGGTATCGACGATGGAGGATAAATGAAGAGCCCTCAACGGGAAGAAGCGAAGTGCAGCCAAGAAAGGAGGATCCTTGGTGAAATAAACAGATGCAATTGTAAATAGTTGTATGGATTCGCGGGTTTCAGTTACTTGATTGTGATATATGTACAGGGACCCTTACGTTTGGGGTTCCGGTGAAATGTGTACTTGATTGTGATATATGTACAGGGACCCTTACGTTTGGGGTTCCGGTGAAATGTGTATATGTTACTGTCTGCTTGAATTAAGTATGGTCTTGTCTTTCCCTTTCATTGAAATCAGGGGTAGCCTAGATTAAGGGAACTGTCTTGGGACTTGTAGTTTCGCATGTTGTTGAGGGGGGGGCCTACGGTCCACACAAAAGGAAATAATTGCCCTTCACCTGTGTCGATACGGTCCAAGCAGGTAGGGACGTATCGAAGGGGCATCTGTAAGGTTTTCGGGCAATTCGGCCTTTTGGAACTGCCCAAGAATAAAAACTCAGAGACTGTAAACTGACTTTTCAGCCAAGAGAACGGAACCAGTTTTCCCAGCAGGCTTGGTCCGCTGAGCTGAGTAGGGACATAAGTACATAAATATTTACAAACCCCCCCCCCTAGGAGCTACAAGGAAGAAGGAGCCAGACAACGAGATAACATCAAAACACAGACAAAGGGGCACGGGAATACACAGGGGGCCTGCCTGCAAGCAGGACAATGGGATGGTCATAGCCCCATGCAAATGTAAATGACCTGGCCTCCACCAGAGCAGAATCCAATTAACACCCCATCAACATAGCGAGGTGAGAATAGCAGCCATCTCCGGAGCAGCTGGAAGACACTGAAATTCTTCACAAGAGAGCTTAACCTCGTTATCCTAGGAAACAGACTGTCTGGGGTCAGTATATTGCACTGGAAAAGCCCCTAGAAGATAAGCGGTAGAAAAAACCAAGTTGGAGGCGGACCTGGGGGAGGTACTCCAATCTTGACAGAAGCTACCGGCAGAAACTCACTGGGAGGAGGGGGCGGAGCCAGCGCCAAATTCAAATCGCGGATGGTAGAAAAAACCAAGTTGGAGGCGGACCTGGGGGAGGTACTCCAATCTTGACAGAAGCTACCGGCAGAAACTCACTGGGAGGAGGGGGCGGAGCCAGCGCCAAATTCAAATCGCGGACGGTAGAAAAAACCAAGTTGGAGGCGGACCTGGGGGAGGTACTCCAATCTTGACAGAAGCTACCGGCAGAAACTCACTGGAAGGAGGGGGCGGAGTCAGCGCCAAATTCAAATCGCGCAGGTCTGCCTAGCTGGAAGGGGCGGACCTGCGAGGAATACCCGGAAACATACAGCTCTGACCGGCTCAAAGGGGGCGGGACCAGCGGGAACTTTAAACCTTACCTTTTTCAATGCAAAAGGGGCTGGCCGATCACAGGAAAAGCCTGGTAAAACAATATAAAAGGGGCTGTGTTTTCGATTGGGGGTCTCTTCGTTCTTGGCTCGACCCCTGCACCCCTGACTTGACCTCTGCAGCCTGTGACCGTAAGTACCCTGCAGCAGCTTGCGAAACTCCCTTGACTTTAATAGTGGTTGAGGCTTTGGGGAAGGGAACTTGTTTTGTGCATTGTGCTATTGCTAACAACTGTGTAATCATAAGAATTTTCGTTGTGTCCGTTTTAGTACTTTTGAATAGACTTAGTTTGTATTAGAGCATAAGATTTTATTGTATTTCTTCTGTTGATGATTTTGACCTGGGTTTTGCAATAAACCTTGATTTGATGATAATTGGAGTCGTTTAAATTCTTCAATCCTTCACCAGCGATCTCTGACCAAGTCATTGTTAAAATACTCCTCACCTTAATTCCGGGTTCAAGAATCGAGGGTCATCTTGAGCGATTCACTCAGGACAGACTGCTGGTTAGGAAATAAACAGCAGTGTCCTATTCTCTCTCTTGGGAAAGCTACTCTAGCGAAGTAGGAACCGGGTGGGTGTTGCACCACCGGCAAGAGAGAGAATCACCTGGGTATTGGTAGGGGTCTGGAGATCTGTGTGATATAAGCCTCAGGCTGCCGGTTAGGAATAAACGGCAGGCTTGAATCAGTGCTCTCTTCAGTGGAAGTGTCCCAGTGCGACATCCCCTGGACTCTGAAGTTTCAGTGCCAGCTGGAGAGAGACACACACAGATACCCAAACCCCAGATATCGGCCCAGTAGTGGAGTAGCGGAGATGGCACCCTCTACAACGCCACCCGTGCGGTGTCAGCCTGGGTGGCACGCATGACCGACACCACTCCCAGCTCCTGGACGCGGGTGGACTCCTCCACCTGCGACTGCAGCCGCCGCAAGCTGCCCGTCACCCTCTTCGCTCGTCTCCGGGTCAGTGGTTGCATCGGATCTATGTGTGGGTGTGGTAACTCCAGTAACTCGGGATCCATCTGGGCGGCAGATGTTCGCTTGGGCTGGGCTGCCCTCCGACCGCCCGGCCCCTCTGCTGCTCCTACCTCCACCTGCTGTACCGGGGCGGCTGTGTTGTGCGCACCAGTGAGTGTACCAGACGCCTCATCACTAAAGTGCCCAACCGAGGTGAGTGTTTCTGCGATGGTGGAGGGTGTTGGTGACAGCAGTGGCGTTGTGTCGTGCTCTTCGTCCCACTCTGAGTCCATGGCACTTTGGGGTGGGGGTTCGTCTCCACCCATCCACTCTGAGTCACTGTCCGGTATTTCGTCTTCCTGGGTAGTGCTGTCCCGGGTAGGGGTGTCCCGGGTAGGGGTGTCCTGGGTAGTGGTGTCCTGGGTAGTGGTATCCTGGGTAGTGGTGTCCTGGGTCGTGGTGTCCTGGCTCGGCTGTGACGGGGGCCTGTGGCTGCCCCTCTTGTCGCTGGGTGGCACACGCCTGCGTTGTCGCACCCAAACGTGACGGGGGCGTCATCTCCGTGTTGCTCCAGGTCTCTCCGTCTCCTGTGGTCTCCAAGGGACATCCTGCGGGCATCGCACGCCGGAGGGTCCGGGTCTCTCCGTCTCCCGTGGTCTCCAAGGGACATCATGCGGGCGTCGCATGCCGGAGGGTCCGGGTCTCTCCGTCACCCGTGGTGTGCGAGGGGCATCCTGCGGGCGTCGCATGCCCGGAGGGTCCGGGTCTCTCCGTCTCCCGTGGTGTGCGAGGGGCATCCTGCGGGCGTCGCATGCCGGAGGGTCTGGGTCTCTCCGTCTCCCGTGGCCTCCGAGTGGCATCCTGCGGGCGGTCTGCATCTGCGGGGATGGGTGCCTTGACGTTTGCTCCTGCGATACACAATGAAGCATGCATGGTTAGACACGCAGGCAGTGATCAGGTGATATGGGGGAGGGGGATATAGGGGAGGGGGGATATGGGGACGGGCTGTCGGTGGCTCACTCGCTAGTACGCCCCCGACCTCTGCATCAGCAACCTCCCGGTCGTCAGGTCCGCCAGCCAGTTCCAGGGCCCTTTCCTCGTGTTCGGTCAGTGGCCTCTCATCAGCGGGGCCTCCTCCAGTCCTCACATGCCCCCTGGTGTTGTGTGCGCGTTTCTCCGGTGGCGGGGGGGGGGGCGGGGGGGGGGGCGGGGGGGGGGGGGTAAAAGGCAACAGTGTTAGACAGTTATATGAATGCACGCCATCGGTTGTGCGTGTATTGCAGAGGTTAAGGTTAGGGCTGGATTCACTTGGGGATATGGGGGATATGGGGGAGGGGGGATATGGGGGATATGGGGAGGGGGGATATGGGGGATATGGGGGAGGGGGGATATGGGGGAGGGGGGATATGGGGAGGGGGATATGGGGGAGGGGGGATATGGGGGAGGGGGATATGGGGGATATGGGGGAGGGGGAATATGGGGGAGGGGGATATGGTGGAGGGGGGATATGGGGGAGGGGGGATTTGGGGGATATGGAGAAGGGGGATATGGGGGAGGGGGGATATGGGGGATATGGGGGAGGGGGATATGGCAGATATGGGGGAGGGGGGATATGGGGGAGGGGGGATATGGGGAAGGGGATATGGGGAGGGGGATATGGGGGATATGGGGGAGGGGGATATGGCAGATATGGGGGAGGGGGGATATGGGGGAGGGGGGATATGGGGAGGGGATATGGGGAGGGGGATATGGGGGATATGGGGGAGGGGGGATATGGGGGATATGGGGAGGGGATATGGGGGATATGCGGGAGGGGGGATATGGGGGAGGGGGGATATGGGGGATGGGGGATATGGATATCGGGCGGGGGGGGCGGCTCACCCTGCCTGCTCTGATGAGGTCGTTCACCTTCTTGTGGCACTGGGTGCCTGTCCTTGGTGTCAGGGCCGCAGCGGTGACGACCTCTGCCACCTCCCTCCACAGACGCCGGCTGTGGCATGGGGCAACTCTGCGGCCGTGCCTGGGATACAGGGCCTCTGCTCCACTGCGTCCAGGAGCGCCTCCACATCCCGTGACTGGAACCTCGGGGCTGAGCGGCGGCCGGCCATCCAGTCGGGTGTTCTGGTCGGGTGTTCCGGTCGGGTGGGGGGGAGCAGCGCGTCGTTATGAGCCGTCACGTCATGAACCACGTGAGCAAGCGCGGATCCCGTCACGTCGCTGCTAGCCCATTTCGGGCCGGAGACTTTGCGACGATTTTTCCGGCGTGACGCAAGTCAGATTTGCGCCGTTTTTTGCGCCGATCGGCGGACTTTCCGCCAATAACGGAGAATTTCGCCCCTCATGTTTACCACATCTTAATCACCACTCCAGCAGTCATACTGTCTGTATGCATCTTAACCAAGCTTTGAATAACATTACTGCAAAAATATAACATATAAACTATGACCATTTCTTATATTTATCACAGTGTCATGAGTGATTCATATGAAAATTTAAAGGGCCTGCGGTGGGTTCGTGAACCATATGCAATTGTGTGGCAAGGAAGGTTTACATTGGGGGAATCCAATCCTATGTGACAGTTCAGCAGGTCTGGATGGACTATAAAAGTGCTGCCTGGATGTGCAGGCATGTTATGCACCAAGGCCCCAACTTTCTTGGCTCCCTCTTTTTTTTCAGAAGTCAGAGTCATTTTCTTTGTGCACCCCTTCATCTCTCTCAGTCCCCCGCAAACCTTTCCCACTTCATTAATCTTCATTCTCCTGGGACCAGCCCCTCAGAAAGAGTTATCTGATTATAGTGCCGGAATTATCTGATCTGAGTTTGCCCCACAACTGCTGCCAGAGAGAATGGAGAATTTGGCGCTCAGAGAAAACCTTTAATTTTCCCACTCTGGTTTCGATGATGATTTGATTTGATTTGATTTATTGTCACATGTACCGAAGTACAGTGAAAAGTATTTTTCTGTGGCCAAGGAACGTATGCAGTACGTACATAGTAGACACAAGAATAATCAACAGGGAACATTGACAAATGGTACATCGACAAAACAGCGATTGGTTACAGTGCGGAACAAGGGGCCCAACAAAGCAAATACATGAGCAAGAGCAGCATAGAAGTCGTGAATAGTGTTCTTATAGGGAACAGGTCAGTCCAAGGGGGAGTCATTGAGGAGTCTTGTAGCTGTGGGGAAGAAGCTGTTCCTATTTTGCCCACTAGGAACTTAAAGCTATCGACCATCTCCACTTCGGAACCATTGATGCAGACGGGAATGTGTGTTGTGCTGTGCTTCCTGAAGTCGATGATCAATTCCTTGGTCTTTCCAACATTTAGAGAGAGGTTGTTTTCGGTGCACCATGCAACCAAGTGATTTACCTCCCTCCTGTAGTCTGATTCGTCATTGTTTGAGATGCGGCCCACCACAGCCGTATCATCCGCAAACTTATAGATTGAGTTGGAGCTAAATGTTGCCACACAGTCATGGGTGTATAGGGCATAAGCAGTGTATAGGGCATAAGCAGCTAGACATAAGCAGTGAATTCTTAGCAAAAGGTCACTATGGGAACCAGCTCTCTCGCAGAAAAGGCTGATGCAAACAGAGACCATAATTTGATAACTTTCTGCGGAACAAATTGATGTGAAGCCAGGGGCCTCGCCTGCAAAATCTGTGAGTAAGATATTGCTAACTGCAAGGAAGCTTATTACAGGCTGTAAACCAGATACTTTAATCCACACTCATACCGTGAAGAAAGTGCACTAAAGAACTCATCATCTGAAGCAAGGACTCTTACATTTTGACCTTAATCCTCAATATTTCTATCCCTTTCCATCCCTCTGTGTTTGTCTATCTTGTGTGTGTGAGTAGAGGGTGGTCCAGTTAAAGGGAGAGTCAAATATTATCTTGATGTTAAGCAGCTGTGTTTATTGAGTATTTCATATTTGTTCTAGTTATAAATAGTCATTGTGTTTAAACTTATAAATCTGCTAACTGTAATTATTGGACAGCTAAGGGCAAAATCCATCTGGTTTTAAAAAATAATTATTGGTTAATTCACTTGTATTGTGACTCGGTGCACTTGCCCAGGGTGGCATACCAGCTGCAAGTACACTTTTGCACATGGTCAGTAACGGTGCAAGTGATCCTCAATTTGCAACCCATGACCGTCCACTCTCTTCCCGTCATCTTTGATTTTGTCCCCATCATCCTTGACCCTCCCAATGACATCACTTGCCTTCCCTCTGTAACCACTGAACCTGCCCCGTCAGCCTGGACTGTGGTTGTGCAAGTGTTATTGATATTGCAGCCCATTTTTGTTGAGATTTCTCTTCTGTTCCGAGACCCTCCACGTACAACCCATAGAGTTTCCAGTGGTCTGTACGATTCACGCTTCAAGACCATTGAATATCCCCACCTCATATTGGATTATCCCCTGACTGAATCAAACTCCCTTGCCCCCGTGACTGTGAACATTCTCTCTGCCAGCTAGTTCATGAGCTTGACACACTGAGCCCACATGTGAACAGCCCCTTTAGGCCCTTTGTTTCGATAATATTCACTGCTTTCTCCTAGACCAAACACATCCAAGATGTTAGGTCCATCCTACTTTATACTTCCAGGCCTTGACCCTACCCTCTGTCCTCCATCTTCCATTCGTCCGTGTCCAACTTTACCTAGTGTCCTCCCTCAAAATCTCCTTGATTTCCTTTATGTCCACTCCAGCATTCCCGCACTACCCCTCACTCCATCCCGGCCCTCCATCTCAGCTGCCATTCTCCTGCTGTCCTGCCAGCAGGAACCTGCAATGGGATGGCGGAGGCCCTGACCCACCACTGTCATGCCACAATTCATTCTGAACCTACCATCATATTGTCAACAGTTAGGCTCCTGCATAATTAATTCACCTCATCCACCACCTTGCCCACTTCCAGAGTTTCACCAAATTCTACCCTAAGTTTAGACTCAGCACAAACTAGCTGAACCATCTGACAACGAATAGAAAAAAAAACAGAAGGTTAACTGGCTGAATCAGTGAGACTTAGCGAGTTGGCGCAAAGACCTTTTATCTCTGAGATCTTGGATTCAATCCAACCCACAGGTGGAGGAGCTGCAGACTGGGGTGAGGTGAGGCAGGATGGGTGGCAGGTGGAGTCTATTGTCCTTTCTTTCTCCAAGTGCGCCCTCCATTTAAAATCCAGTCCCAATTATGAAGAGGACTCAAGAGTGAACAACCTTGTATTCTTTGGCAAAGTCATCCAGACTCGAAATGTTAGCTCCCTTCTCTCTCCACAGATGCTGTCAGACCTGCTGAGATTGTCCAATATTTTCTGTTTTTGTAACCTTGCACTTTTTTTTGCATTCATTTTATTCAGCAGATCCACCCAGCTGCTGCAAAGTTTATTGATGTGGAACTATGGGAAATGTCCTGAGAGTGCAGTACAAGGTGTTTTTGAGCTAAATTCAGGCATGCTATTGTGACAGAACACCATGACTGAACCTGACCTCTGAGTCAGAAGGGTTGTGGGTTCAAATCCCACTTCAGGGACGTGAGCACATAATTGTGCCTGGCCTTTCAGTGCAGCATAGTGGGAATGCTGCACTGTTGGAGGTGCTGCTTTGTAATGGGACATTATCCTCTGGTTATGTGTGTCCCCTCAGGTGGCCAAGGCACTGAAGAAAATTGCTGGAGGAGTTCTTGCCAACATGTATGCCTCAACCCTTGCACACATGATCTGGTCATTATCTCATTGCTGTTTGTGAGGCTCCTTATTATTTACATGGTGGGTGGGGTGAATGCTGGGGTAAAAATCTATTCATTTACAGTATTGCAAATAACGGTTCTGCTTTTTGAATGGGCATCATTTACAAATTGGCTCCAGGTTGCAACAATGACTGGTTGCTTCATTTTCAGGAAGCAGTTAGATATAGCACGTGGGGCGAAGGGGATCAATCAAAGGATATGGGGGTGGGGGGCAGTGGGATCAGAACAAAGAACAATACAGCACAGGAACAGGCCCTTCGGACTTCCAAGCCTGTACCGGTTATGATACTACCCTTGGCCAAAACCCTCAGCACCTTCTTGTGCTGTATCCCTCTATACCCATCCTATCCATGTATTTGTCGAAATTTGTATTTGTCAGGCTATTGAGTTGAATGATCAGCCATGATCATTGTGGTGATCCACTGTAATAGGAGATGTAAGGTAGGACCTGCACTACAGGTTCGCTGGTAGCTCCTGCCGGCTGGCTCCGCCCAGGGAGAGCTGTATAAATATGCATGACCTCCAGTGCTCTGCCATTTCACCAGCTGCAGCAGGAGGCCACGCATCTGACTGTAATAGAGCCACAGTTGTACCCAACTTTAGTCTTTGTGCAATTGATCGTGCATCAATTTGTTACAGTCAGATTTTCCACAGAATGGATATCCAAATTAAGCCCGATCGCCTGCAGCTGGATCCGCACTCGCCCGATGCCAGGAAAGACTTTACTCACTGGCTAGCATGTTTCGAGGCTTACATCAACGCGGCGGACTCAGCGCCAACGGAGGCTCAGAAGATAAACGCCCTGTACTCCAGACTGAGCTCCAGCGTGTTCCCGTCGATCCAAGACGCCACGAATTACACAAAAGCGATGGAACTCCTTGAGGAACACTACGCGCAGAAGACGAACATGGTCTTCGCCATGTACTTGCCACCCGCTCGCAACGACCTGGTGAGTCCATCGAAGACTTCTGGTGGGCCCTAATTCCACTCGTCCGAGACTGTGACTGTCAGACCGTTACGGCCGCCGAACACGCAAATCTCCTCATGCGCGATGCCTTTGTGATGGGGAGTGCGTCAGACCGCATCCGAGACCGATTGCTGGAAGGGGCCACGCTCGAACTGGCAGAGATGAAAACTTTGGCGCTCTCCATGACGGTCGCATCCCGTAACGTGCAATCGTACCTCTCCCGCCGCGCTGCCCACCCATCTACTCCTTCCTACCCCTCCTAGACACCGCCGATGACCTCTTCAGCCGGGGCCCTGCCTTCCCAATACGCCTGCGCCGCACGCCAATCTGCGCACCCCGGGGGTCCCCGCTGCTACTTCTGTGGTCAGCAGAAGCACCCCCGCCAACACTGCCCGGCCCGCACTGCCATTTGTAAAGCCTGCAGTAAAAAGGGCCACTTTGCGGCTGTGTGCCAGGCCCATGCAGTCGCTGCGATCGCGCCCGCTATTACCCCCTCCCCCACACCAGACGCACAATGGGAGCCACCATCTTCTCCTCCCGGGTCCATGTGCGACCAATGGGCGCCGCCATCTTGTTCCCCTTCGGTCACGTGCGCCCCATGGGAGCCGCCACCTTGTCCCGACCCTGCAATGTGCTCACCATGGGCGCCGCCATCTTGTCCCGACCCAGCAATGTGCGCACCATGGGCGCCGCCATCTTGTCCCCCACAGAGTCGCCGGACATCCCGACATCGGAATCGCACACGCTCGCCATCCGAAGCATCCGATGGCTACCCGCAGCTCGCTTCGATGATGCTGGACCGATCTCGCCCGTACAACCTGGCCACCGCGTCGACAACGGTTTAAATGAACGGCCACGCGACCTCGTGCCTGCTGGACTCCAGGAGCACCAAAAGCTTCGTTCACCCAGATACGGTAAGGCGCTGCTCCCTTGCGGTCCACCCTACCAATCAATGGATCTCCCGAGCCTCCGGATCCCACTCCGTCCCGATCCGAGGCTTTTGTACAGTCACCCTCACGGTCCAATGCGTAGAATTTGGTAACTTCCGCCTCTATGTTCTTCCTAATCTCTGCGCTGCACTCCTGTTGGGCCTGGACTTCCAGTGCAACCTCCAGAGCCTCACCCTCAAATTCGGTGGGCCCTTACCCCCCCCTTACCGTTTGCGGCCTCGCAACCCTCAAGGTCGATCCCCCCTCCCTTTTTGCCAATCTAACTGTGGATTGCAAGCCCGTTGCAACTAGGAGCAGACGGTACAGCACCCAGGACGATACCTTCATCAGGCCCGAAGACCAGCGGCTGCTTAAGGAGGGTATTATCGAGGCCAACAACAGTCCCTGGAGAGCCCAAGTGGTAGTGGTTAAAACTGGGGAGAAACACAGGATGGTCGTGGACTACAGCCAGACCATCAATCGGTACACGCAGCTCGACGCGTAGCCCCCCCCCCCCCCCCACGTATATCTGATATGGTCAGTCAGATTGCGCAATACCGGGTCTTCTCAACAATTGACCTGAAATCCGCCTACCACCAGCTCCTCATCCGGAAGTCGGACCGGCCATACACTGCCTTCGAGGTGGATGGTCACCCCTACCACTTCCTTAGGGTCCCTTTCGGTGTCACAAATGGGGTCTCGGTCTTCCAAAGAGAGTTGGACCGAATGGTCGACCAGTACGGTTTGCGGGCCACCTTTCCGTACTTAGGTAATGTCACCATCTGTGGCCATGACCAGCAGGACCACGATGCCAACCTCGATAAATTCCTCCGCACTGCCACTCTTCTCAACCTGACCTAGAACAAAGAGAAGTGTGTGTTCAGCACGATCCGGTTAGCCATTCTCGGCTATGTGGTCGGGACCCGACCCCGAGCGCATGCGCCCCCTCATGGAACTTCCCCTCCCCCACTGACCCAAGGCCCTCAAACGCTGCCTGGGTTCTTTTCCTACTACGCTCTGTGGGTCCCAAACTATGCGGACAAGGCCCGCACACTCATTCAGTCCACCCAATTCCCCCTTGTGGCAAAGGCACAACATACTTTCGCCCGCATCAGAGCAGACATCGCCAAGGCTGGGATGCGCGCAGTGGACGAGTCACTGCCTTTCCAAGTAGAAAGTGACGCTCCAGATGTCGCCCTTACTGCCACTCTAAACCAGGCAGGCAGAGCCATGGCATTCTTTTCCCGCACCCTTCGTGCCTCTGAAATTCGACACTCATCCGTCGAGAAGGAGGTCCAAGCTTTCGTTGAAGCTGTGCGTCATTGGAGGCATTACCTGGCCAGTAAGAGATTCACTCTCCTTACGGACCAACAGTCGGTAGCCTTCATGTTCAATAACACACAGCGGGCCAAGATCAAAAATGATAAAATCTTGCGGTGGAGAATCGAGCTCTCCACGTATAATTACGAGATCTTGTATCGCCCCGGTAAACTCAACGAGCCCCCAGACACCCTCTCCCGAGGTACATGTGCCAGCGCACAAGTGGACCAACTCCGGGTCCTACAGGACAGCCTTTGTCACCCGGGAGTCACTCGATTGTACCATCTGGTCAAAGCTCACAATCTGCCCTACTCCGTCGAGGAAGTAAGGACAGTCACCAGGGACTGCCAGGTCTGTGCGGAGTGCAAGCCGCACTTCTACCATCCGGACCGTGCGCGCCTGGTGAAAGTTACCCACCCCTTTGAACGCCTCAGCGTGGATTTCAAAGGGCCCCTCCCCTCCACAGACCGTAACACGTACATTCTCAGTGTGGTCGATGAGTACTCCAGATTCCCCTTCACCATCCCATGCCCCGATATGACGTCTGCCACCGTCATCAAGGCCCTCAGCACCATCTTCGCTCTGTTCGGTTTCCCCACCTACATCCACAGTGACAGAGGATCCTCATTCATGAGCGATGAGCTGCGTCAGTTCCTGCTCAGCAGGGGTATAACTCCAGCAGGACGACCAGCTACAACCCCCAGGGAAACGGGCAAGTAGAACGGGAGAATGGGACGGTATGGAGGGTCATCCAGCTGGCCCTACGGTCCAGGAACCTCCCAGCTCTCGCTGGCAGGATGTCATCCCTGATGCTCTGCACTCCATCCAGTCACTATTGTGCACCGCCACTAATAACACACCCCGTGAACATGTCTTTACCTTCCCCAGGAAGTCCACATCCGGGGTGTCGCTCCCGACTTGGCTCGCTGCTCCAGGACCGGTCCATTTCCATAGTCACGTCCGACTCTACAAGGCGGACCCCTTGGTGGACAGGGTTCACTTGCTCCACGCCAACCCTCAATATGCCTACGTTGAGTTCCCGATGGTCGCCAAGATACTGTCCCACTCAGGGACCTGGCACCATCAGGTTCCACCCCAACACACACCCCCACCAATGCCCCCCCCCCATCTCCCACCGCGCCGCCAATATTGACCCCACCAGACCACCCCCCTCCCCTTTTCCGCACAAGAGGACAAAGAGGACTTTGGCATGCTCCCGGAGTTCCCCGATGACTGGCCAGCATCAGCACCGCCACCACCACCATCGGTGCCACCTCCGCCACCACCAGCACCGACTTCGCCGCCACCGTTACGCCGCTCCCAACGAAGCGCCAAAGCACCGGACCGGCAGAACCTTTGACGGACTCCGGACCGTCAACATGGACTTTTCTTTCCCTACCACTGTACATAATTCACTAATTGTATATAGTTTCACGTCACCCCCGCCAGACTCATTTTTAACAGGGGGTGAATGTGGTGAACCACTGTAATAGGAGATGTAAGGTAGGACCTGCACTACAGGTTCGCCGGTAGCTCCTGCCAGCTGGCTCCGCCCACAGAGAACTGTATAAATATGCATGACCTCCAGTGCCCTGCCATTTCACCAGCTGCAGCAGGAGGCCACGCATCTGACTGTAATAAAGCCACAGTTGTACCCAACTTTAGCCTTTGTGCAATTGATCGTGCATCAATCATACCGAATGGTAGAGCAGGCTTGAATGACCTCCCCGTGGTCCAATTTTCTCTATTTCTATGTAAGGCACATTGGCTCACCCTGATATTGCTAAAGGTGCTGTGTAAATGAAAGTTCTTTTTTTCTATGTGACAGTTAATACTGGGTGCAAAAAGGTGCCCATTGCTCAGAATTGACATCCTTTTTGCCATGACCCATGCAAAAATGATATTTTTAAGAAGAGCAGCTAGTGTAGTCATGTCAGAGATGTATAATGATGATCCGAGCGCAAGTAAGAAAGAATGCCTGAAAAAAAACTGGCACGTCCTCATTTGAGACCTCCTTTTGGAAGCTAACCAAGAAATATTGAAAACACTGGACAATCACAGCAGGTCTGACAGCATCTGTGGTGAGAGAAGGGAGCTAACGTTTCGAATCTGGATATCTCTTTATCAAAGGCATCCAGACTCGAAATGTTAGCTCCCTTCTCTCTCCACGGATGCTGTGATTGCCCAGTATTTTCTATTTTTGTTTCAGATTCCAACATCCACAGTAATTTACTTTCGCCAAGAAATATTGATTGCAATGGAGGGGTAGAGGGACCAGCAGCCCATTCAGTTCCATGGTCCAGTAATAGCACTGGACTGCTCATTACTGCACCCTTTAAATGACACAACTGCAAATAAATATCCAACTGGTGCCTCACATAAAACCAGCTGACACTTTCACCCTGTTCAGAGAAATACTGGAGCCTTGGATGCTATTTTCAATAAATGAACCAAGTGTGAAAAAGTTCATGGGCGTCATTCTCCGCTGGCGGGAGTCTCCGTTTTGCCGGCGCCCGGGGGTTTCCCGACGGCGTGGGGCTGCCCCACAATGGGAAACCCCATTGACCGGCCGATGTTACGGAGACTCCCGCCGGCCGGTCGGCGCAGAAATGTGGCGGGGCGGGTAGGAGAATTTCGCCCCATATTTGTGAACAAGCCACCGGACTTAAGGACTGGAGAATGTTACGATGGCAGCACCAGAAAGAGCAATATAAAAGCAATTTGCATTCAAGTGGTGGCTCTCTGTTTCTGTTGTTTTATGTTAGTGCCACAGGGTTCTTGGCCTTTGTTTAAATCTACTTGCATCTATTTTATATTACTGACACCAGCTTCATGAGAGGGATTCAGTGCATTTGAATCCGTTTTATTCAGAACCATCTGCCATCGATCGTGGTAACTTTGCATATTCAGAGACTGCAGCCCATTCTCGCACAATACCCAACGGGTAACATCGTCTCATCCATACTAAAAGCACAACAGTCATATGCGCCGATGTAAGTGAATATGTTTTTATCCACCCATTCATCCCACCCACAATATAAATAATAAGGAGCTGCTCGTGGACAAGAGGCTTTTCAAGATTAAAGAGGCCACAGACATTTCTGGAGTCAGCTTTAGGCACAGACGTGGGAAGCGCGTGTGTGAAATCACAGGAGATACTGGATCATGAATTCCCACAGGTAATGAAGGATTAAGTATAGATTGGCATAGCAGGAAGGACTTTTCTCCCCATTCAGAGGTAGTCATCATCGGCTACCCCTCGATTCGAGGTCGACGTCTGTTCAGGGCTGTACGTTTCTGCTGTGGGTCTTCACTAAATTGAACAGGCTGCTTGTCGACCTGCAGATCTTTGGGCACATGGGGCAAGATGTCCCACGAGGTAGCTGGATCCCCGAGTGCAGGATTTTCTTCCTTTCCTTTCCTTCCCTATCGCTGCTCCGCCTCATCATTAAGATGTTGTGGCTCAGAGGGTGTTGCAGCTTGATGGTCAAGTTGTCGCTATTTTGAAGCATTGGGAGCTCCTCCCAGCCACTAGCATCAATACTGCCACAGAGCGTATTCAAAGTGCTTTCTTTGTCCTCCTCTGGAAAGTTGGTCACTTGGGAAAACAGAACGGAAACTTAAATTAATGGCACATGATCAGCTGCCAGGTGGTAGAGCCCACCAGGGAACAGACTTTTCTGGATTTGGTGGTGTGTAATGAGGCAGACTTGATTAGGCAATTTTAGGTGAAGGAACCCTTAGGGGGCAGTGACCACAATATGATTGAATTTACCCTGCAGTTTGAGAGAGAGAAGCTGGATGTAAAGGTTTGACAATTGAATAAAGGTTTCTGCAGAGGCATGAGGGAAGAGCTGACCAGAGTTTATTGGAAGGGGAGCCGAGCAGGGAAGACAGTGGAACAGCAATGACAGGTGTTTTTGACGGTTATTAGGGAGGTGATGCTCGATCAATAACTCCAGAAGCGAGATTGGAAAACAATTGAAGGCTTTATTGGACTAGATGTTTCCCCAGCAGCGCAGGTACAGAATGCAGCTGCTAGGGAGACACAGACTCTTATACTCCGCCTTACTGGGCGGAACCAGCAGGCAGACTTCACCAATGATCTTCATGTCTCAGGTACCTCCCACACCAATGGTCTTACAGCCTCAACCTAGGTACCGTAATATCCCTAATACAGACTACCACAGGAGATTCAACAGAAATTCATCCCAAGGAGAAGGAAACATGCTAAGGGGAGGACGAGGTATCCATGGCTGACAAGGGAAGTCAAGGACAGCATGAAAGCAAAACAAAAGAACAGGGGATGGGATTCTCCCTTCTGACAGCAGAGTGTTGACGCCGTCGTAAAAACTGCCCTACAGGAGACCAGCATGGCACGGGAATGATACCGGCCTCAAACGTGCGCCATGGGTCTGTGCCTGCGCGCTGCGTCCGGCGCGAATGCGCACATGCGCGGTAGCTTCCTTCTCTGCGCCGGCCCCGACGCAACATGGCATAGGGCTACAGGGGCCGGCGCGGAGTAAAAGAGGCCCCCACCAGGAGGGGCCGGCCCGCTGATCGGTAGGCCCCAATCGCGGCCCAGGCCACGGTGGAGGCCCCCCCTAGGGTCGGACCCCCCCTCCACCCACCCCCCCCCCTCCACCCGCCCACCCCCCCATGAGGCCGCCCCTGACAGGATGGCCACTGAGGTCCCACCGGGTCAGACCAGATGTGAACGGCGCCAGCGGGACGCGGGCTTTCTTGGCAGCCACTCGGCCCATCCCAGGCAGAGAATCGCCGGGGGGGGCTGCGTAGAGCGCCCTCCGACCGGTGCCACGCCAATCGTGCCAGCACCAACGGCACCGATTCTCTGGTCACCGGAGAATCAGCGGATCAGCGTCGGGGCGGCGTCACGCGAATCGCGCTGGCCCAGCGATTCTCCGAACCGGCGTGGGCTGAGAGAATCCTGCCCAAGATGTCGAGAATTAGTGGGATGCCAGATGACTGAGAAACCTTTAAAAGCGAAGAGAGGACAACGAAAAAAGCAAAGTATACAAACAAATTACTGCAGATGCTGGAATCTGAAACCAAAGAGAAAATGCTGGAACACCTCAACATCTGTAGGGAGAGAAAAGAGTTAACGTTTCGAGTCCAGGTGACCCTTTCTAAAAAAGCAAAGTGTTCCGACTGGGGGGAAAAACCTGAAAAGTGACAGCACAGGAAGGCTATGAAGACGGAAAGTGCCACAGACAGGAGTTTTAGAGAGGTGGCTACACCCAAGGTGCGGGAAGATAGATGGGTGAAGTCAGGCAGTCAGCGCAGGAATCCCCTGTGATTGTCCTCTCTAACTAGTACACCGTTTTGGATACTGTTGGGGGGATGGTCTATCAGGGGAAAACCACAACAGCAGCCAGTGCAGTGGCACCACGGTTGACTCGTTTGTTTTGCAGGAAGGGACAAAGCGTAGAAGAGCAATAGTTATAGGGGATTCTATAGTCAGGGGCACAGATAGACGCTTCTGTGAACGTGAAAGAGAGCCCAGGATGGTATGTTGCCTCCCTGGTGTCAGGGTCCAGGATGTCTCTGAATGGGCAGGGGGCATTCTGAAGGGGGAGGGTGAAGAGCCAGAGGTCGTGGTACATATTGGTACTAACAACATAGGCAAGAAGAGTGATGGGATCCTGCAGCAGGACTTCAGGTAGAAAATTAAAAAACAGGACCTTGAGGGTTGTAATCTCGGGATTACTCCCTTTGCCACGTTCTAGTGAGACTAGAAATAGGAAGATAGTACAGCTAAACACATAGTTAAACAGCTGGTGTAGGAGGGAGGGTTTCAGATATCTGGACCATTGGGATTGCTTCTGGGACAGGTGGGACAAGAAGGATGGGTTGCATCTAAACAGGAGTGGCATAAATATCTGGCCGTGAGGTTTGCTAGTGTCACATGGGAGGGTTTAAACTAGTATGGCAGGGGAGTGGGAACCGGAGCAATAGGTCAGATGGAGACTATAACTGAGGGGGAACTAGAGAATAGGGCAGTAAGACTCAGGGGAAGAGTAGGCAGGGCCATGTTGCAAAACATAGCAGGACTGGTGGTCTGAAGTGTTTTTGTATCAATGCGAGAAGTATAACAGGTAAGGCATGTGAACTTAGAGCTTGGGATAGTACTTGGAACTATGATGTTGTTGCCATTACAAAACCTTGGTTGAGGGAGGGACAGGATTGGCAAACGTTCCACGATTTAGATGTTTCAGCTGGGATAGAAGTGGATATAGAAGGGGTGAGGGAGTTGCACTACTGGTTAAGCAATGCTGCGGGAGGACACCTCTGAGGCTGTTGCAGCGAGGTAATATGTGTAGAGCTCAGGAATCGGAAGGGTGCAGCCACAATGTTGGGGGTTTACTACAGGCCACCAAACAGATAGCGGGAGATAGAGGAGCAGATATATCAGCAGATTTTGAAAAGGCGTGAAAGTAACAGGGTTGTTGTGGGGGGTGATTTTAACTTCCCCTATATTGACTGTGACTCACTTAATGCTAGGGGCTTAGATGGAACAGAGTGTGTAAGGAGCATCCAAGTGGGTTTCATGAAACAATATGTAAATAGGGAAGGAGCCATACTGGTTCTGGTATTGGGGAATGAGCCAGGTCAGATAGTCTAAGTTTCAGTAGGGGAGCATTTCGGGAACAGTGACCATAATTCAGTAATTTTTAAGATACTGTTGGATAAAGATAAGAATAGTCCACAGATGAAGGTGCTAAATTGAGGGAAAGCTTATTGTAATAATATTCGCAGGAACTGAAGAACCTAGATTGGGGGCGGATGGTTTAGGGTAAATCAATATCTGGCATGTGGGAGGCTTTCAAAAGTCAGTTGATAGGAATTCAGGACCAAAGCAATCCCAATGGTCCATTGAGGAAGAAGGATAAGTATAGCAAGTTTCGGGAACCTTGGATAACGATGGATTTTGTGAGCCTAGTCCAAAAGAAAAATGAAGCATTTGTAATAGCTAGAAGGATGGGAACAGATGAAGCCAGTGAGGAATGTAAGGAAAGTAGGAAGGAACTTAAGCAAGGAGCCTGGAGGGATAAAGGGAGTCACGAAAAATCATTGGCAAACAGAATTAAGGAAAATCCTAAGGCTTTTTACATGGAAAAAGAGCAAGAGGGTAGCCAGGGAAAGGATTGGCCCACTCAAGGATAGGGAGGGATCTATACGTGGAACCAGAGGAAATGCGGGAGGTTGAATGAGTACTTTGCATCAGTATTCACCAAAGAGACGGACTTGGTGGATGATGAGTCTGAGGAAGGGCATGTAGATAGTCTGGGTCACATTGAGATCAAAAAGGAGGAGGTGTTAGGTGCCTTGAAAAACATGAAGGTAGATAAGTCTCCAGGGCCTGATGGGATCTACGAAAGAATACTGAGGGAAACAAGGAAGGAAATTGCTGGGGCCTTCACAGAAATCTTTGTTTTCACACTGGCTGCACGTGAGGTCCCAGAGGACTGGACAATAGCTAATGTTGTTCCTTTGTTTAAGAAGGGTAGCAAGGATAATACAGGAAATTACAGGCCGGTGAGCCTTATGTCAGTGGTAGGGGAATTATTGGAGGGGATTCTTCGAGATAGGATTTATTCCCATTTGGAAGCAAGTGAACATATTAGCGAGCGGCAGCAGGGTTTGTGAAGGGGAGGTCGTATCTCACAACTTAATTGAGTTTATTGTGGAAAGGACAAAGATGATTGATGAAGGTAGGGTGGTGGATGTTGTCTACATGGACCTCAGTAAGGCCTTTGACAAGGTCCCTCTTGGCAGACTGGTACAGAAGGTGAAGTCACACAGGATCAGAGGTGAGCTGGCAAGATGGATACAGAACTGGCTCAGTAATGGAAGACAGAGGGTAACAATGGAAGGGTGCTTTTCTGAATGGAAGGCTGTGACTAGTGTGTTCCGCAGGGATCAGTGCTGGGACCTTTGCTTTTCGTAGTACATTTAAACGATTTGGAGGAAAATGTAACTGGCCTAATTTGTAAGTTTGCGGACGATACAAAGGTTGGTGAAATTGCGAATAGTGATGAGGACTGTCAAAGGATACAGCAGGATATAGATTGGTTGGAGACTTGGGCAGAGAGATGGCAGATAGAGTTTAATCCGGACAAATGTGAGATAATGCATTTTGGAAGGCCTAATACAGGTGGGATATGTAGAGTAAATGACAGAACCCTTAAGAGTATTTATAGGCAGAGCGGTCTGGGTGTACAGGTCCACAGGCCACTGAAAGTGGCATCGCAGGTGGAGAAGGTAGTCAAGAAGACATGCGGCATGCTTGCATTTTTCGGGGCATTGAGTTTAAAAATTGGCAAGTCTTGCTGCAGCTGTATAGAACCTTAGTTTGGCCATTCGTGGAATATAGGGCGGGATTCTCCGACCCCCGCCGGGTCGGAGAATCGCCGGGGGCTGGTGTGAATCCCTCCCCCGCTGGTTGCCGAATTCTCCGGTTGGCGGGGCCCCTCCCGGCGATTCTCCAGCCCGGATGGGCCGAAGTCCCGCTGCTGGAATGCCTGTCCCGCCGGCGTGGATTAAACCACCTCTCTTACTGGCGGGACAAGGCGGTGCGGTCGGGCTCCAGGGTCCTGGGAGGGGCGCGGGGCGATCTGGCCCCGGGGGGGTGCCCACACGGTGGCCTGGCTGCGATCGGGGCCCACCGATCCGCGGGCGGGCCTGTGCCGTGTGGGCACTCTTTTCCTTCCGCCTTCGCCATGGTCTCCACCATGGCGGAGGCGGAAGAAGCCCCCTCCACTGCGCATGCGTGGGGATGCCGTGAGCGGCCGCTGACGCTTCCGCGCATGCGCCGCCCGGCAATGTCATTTCCGCGCCAGCTGGCGGGGCACCAAAGGCCTTTCCCGCCAGCTGGCGGGGCGGAAATCAGTCCGGCACGGGCCTAGCCCCTCAAGGTTAGGGCTCGGCCGCTCAAGATGCGGACGATTCCGCACCTTTGGGGCAGCGTGATGCCGGACTGATTTGCACCGTTTTTGGCGCCGGTCGGCCGACGTTGCGCCGATTGCAGAGAATTCCGCCCCATAGTGTTCAATTCTGGTCGCCACACTACCAGAAGGATGTGGAAGCTTTGGAGAGGGTACATAAGAGGTTTGCCCGGATGGTGCCTGGTATGGAGGGCATTAGCCATGAGGAGAGGTTGGATAAACTCAGTTTGTTCTCACTGGAATGACGGAGGTTGAGGGGCGACCTGATAGAAGTCTACATCATTATGAGGGGCATGGACAGAATGGATAGATAGAAGCTTTTTCCCATGATGGAAGAGTCAATTACTAGGGGACATAGGTTTAAGGTGTGATGGGAAAGGTTTAGAGGAGATGTGTGAGAGATGTTTTTTTACACAGAGGGTAGTGGGTGCCTGGAACACGCTGCCAGAGGAGGTGGTTGAAGCGGGTGCGATAGTGACGTTTAAGGGGCACCTTAACAAATACCTAAATAGAATGGGAATAGAGGGACACAGACCCCAGAGATGTAGAAGGATTTTAGTTAGACAGGCAGCATGGTCACTGCAGGCTTGGAGGGCTGAAGGCCTGTTCCTGTGCTGTACTTTTTTTGTTCTTTGTTCAATAAGGGAGGAGAAGATGAAATATAAGTGTAAGCTAGCTCGTAATATAAAAGAAGATAGCAAGCGTTTTTTTCAAAATATGAAAGATAAGAGAGAGGCAAGAATGGACATTGAACCACTGGAAAATGAGGCTGGAGAATAGTAATAGGAAACGTAAAAATGACAGATGAAATGAATAGTTACTTTGCATCAGTCTTCATGGTGGATGACACCAGTGGGATACCAGAACTTCAGAAGAATCAGGGGGCAGAGGTAAGTGTGGTGGCCATCACCAAGGGGACGTATCTGTGGAAATTGAAAAGTCTGAAGGTGGATAAATCAGCTGGACCAGATGGATTACAACCCAGGGTTCTAAATGAGATATCTGAGGAGATTGTGGAGGCATTAGCGGTGATCTTTCAGGAATCACTGGAGGCAAGGAGGGTCCCAGAGGACTGGAAAATGGTTAATGTAACACCACTGTTGAAGAAGGGAGGGAGGCAGAAGACGGGAAATTATAGGCTGGTTGCCTGACTTCGGTCGTTGGTAAGATTTGAAAGTCCATTATCAAAGATGAGATTACGGAGTACTTGGAAGCGCATGATAAAATAGAACTGAGTCAGCTCAGTTTTGTGAAGGGGAGATCATGTCTGACGAATCTCTTAGAGTTCTTTGAGGAGGTAACAAGGAAGTTAGACAAAGGAGAACCAGTGGACATGATCCACTTACATTTCCAGAAGGCCTTTGACAAGGTACCATATAGGAGGCTGTTAATAAGTTAAGAGCCCATGGTGTTAAGGGTAAGATAATGGCATGGATAGAGGATTGGCTGACTGGCAGAAGGCAGAGAATGGGGATAGAAAGGTATTTTTCAGAATGGCAGCCGGTAACTAGTGGTGTGTCTCAGGGGTCGATGCTGGGACCACAACTTTTCACAATATACGTTAACGATTTGAAAGAAGGAACAGAGGTCACTGTTACTGAGTTTGCAGATGACACAAAGATATGTAGAGGGACAGGTAGTATTGAGGAAATAGGGAGGCTGCAGAAGGGCTTTGACAGGCCAGGAGAGTGGTCAAAGAAGTGGTAGATGGAATAAAATGTGGAAAAGTGTGAGGTTATGCACTTTGGTAGGAAGAATGGAGGCATAGACTATTTTCTAAATGGGAAAAGGCTTCGGAAGTCAGAAGCACAAAGGAACTTGAGAGTCTTAGTTCAAGATTCTGGTAAAGTTAACTTGCAGGTTCAGTCGGCAGTTAGAAAGGCAATGTTAGCATTCATGTCGAAAGGGTTAGAATACAAGAGCAGGGACATACCTCTGAGGCTGTATATGGCTCTGGTCAGACGTATTTGGAGTATTGTGAGCAGTTTTGGGCCCCATATCTAAGGAAGGGTGTGGTGGCCTGGAAAGGGTCCAGAAGAGGTTCACAAGAATGATCCCCGGAATGAAGAGCTTGTCATATGAGGAGCGGTTGAGGACTCTGGGTCTGTATTCGTTGAAGTTTAGAAGGATGAGGGGGGATCTTATTGAAACTTACAGGATAATGAGAGGCCAGATACAGTGGACGTGGAGAGGATGTTTCCACTGGTAGGAAAAACCAGAACCCGAGGGCACAGCCTCAGACTGAAGGACAATCCTTTAAAACTGAGATGAGGAGGAATTTCTTCAGCCAGAGAGTAGTGAATCTGTGTAATGAATTGCTAAAAAAGGCTGTGGAGGCCAAGTCACTGAGTGTCTTTAAGACAGAAATAGATAGGTTCTTGATTAATAAGGGAATTAGGGGTTATGGGGAGAAGGCAGGAGAATTGGGATGAGAAACATATCAGCCATGATTGAATGGCGGAGCAGACTCGAAGGGCCAAATGGCCTAATTCTGCTCCGTCTTTTGGTTTTATGGTCTAATCTCATGGGAAGCCGCATCTGGATGGCTTCTGGACATGTTCCCACTTTTTTGGGGGGGGAGTTTTCCAGGGGCTTGCTGGGGACAATGTTGGCAGTACACTCCACAGAGCTGGGCAGCCAAAAGGCACAATTGAGATCCTGATTTGGGGATGTTTTCTGAAGGCAACAGTGATTTCCAGCCATTGAAATGAATGAAATAAAAATTGCTTATTGTCACAAGTAGGCTTCAAATGAAGTTACTGTGAAAATAAATCCCCTACTCGCCACATTCCGGCACCTGTTCAGGGAGGCTGTTACAGGAATTGAACTGGCCGGCCTGCCTTGGTCTGCTTTCAAAGCCAGCGATTTAGCTCTGTGCTAAACAGCCTCTATATTGGAGAGGCTTCCCTGCCAAGTGTGGAGCCTGCCAGTTCCTTGGAGGTGACCTCTCAGCGGGAATTGAGGCTGAGGGCAGGATTGTTAACTGCTAGGAAAAAAATTCAGCCCAAAATGTTTTTCTCTTTGACTCTTGAGAGAAATGTCAGGTATTATTTAAAATTAATTTCAGGGATTAGATGTCATTATGATGTGCACAATTATTGTTCATAAAGAACGAGACAAGAGTACGCCATTCAGCCCATCGAGCATGCTCTTCAATATGATTATGGTTGGTCATCCATATTTTGTAGTTTTCAATGAGGTGACCTCTCATTCTTTGAAACTCTGGAAAGTCCAGGCCCAGTTTCCCCAATCTCTCTTCACTGGACAGTCCCGCCATCCCAGGGCCAAGGCTGATGAACTTTTGTTGTACTCCCTTCATGGCAATAATATCCTTTTGGGGGCAAAGGGACCTGTCATATTCCCATGAGGACCAAGTGGAAACTATCATTGATCTCCCCATGGGACTCATGGTGTACGAGATTCCCAGTTAGGTTTCTCTTGACAGGTGTATTCACCCACCCCCCTGCATCCTATATACACGAGGGTCTTGTGTATCATGGAGCTCTAACCTTTCAGACACAGGTCCGTCAAGGTTTCTGGGCGCCAACGCTCATAAAAAAACAGAATTTTATGTTGCTCTGGCGGGCGTGCACCAGACCTGGGAGTGTATGAAATCATATGAAAAGATGTTGGTCGCATGTACCGACATCATTGCGCACTCGAGTAATATTTTGGCCGGCAGGCGTGTGTGAGAGTTGGAATCGCGTCCACCGACAATCAAACAGGTAGTTAATCCAATTAAAGAGCCCAATTGAATACAATTTTACCTGGCCTGTCTGCGTTAACCATTGGCGGTCGTGGTGATTGGCCAGACGGCCTTTATATCTTAGCTTCAAATTCTATCCTGAAGTAAAATTTTTTAAAGATGTCTGGACACTGGGGTATGTGTTTGAATATGTTACCTGGACACTCTTTGCATAGTTTTTCCATTGTAATTTTTTTTCTCAGATCTGCAGCTCCCCGAGACAACTCCGCAGCAGCTTTCCCCCTCAGGAAGCACATTGGAAGCACAGGCCCACACCCTTTTATCGGCGCCCGCCCTCTACCTGCCCTCCTTGGCAGCATTCAGTCTTTCATAGCATGGGTTTCATGATGGTTGTCCGTTAATTTGCCAACCAGCGTGAAATCAGGTTCCAGCACTGAACATGACCGGAAGCCCGTTTTGCGCTTGCTTCCAGGCTCACCAAGTGCACGCGCCCGGCTGGTAGAAAATTCAGGCCGAAGTGAAACTGGAATAGGTTAAACCTTCGTTAACAAAAAAATACACAGGCATATTTATAAGTTTAACTTAAAAATTATACATTGTTCATCACAAGATCCATATGTGTACAGTGGAGGACATGGGAGAACCATAGCTTGTGTTCGACAAAGGCTCCTTTGAGTTCAGCCATGAGGCTACTCATTCTCTTCTATCTACATTGCTGTCTCAGCATCCACGATGGAGGAGCCGTCATGATGCCCTGCCAATTCCAAAGCCTCTTCTTCCATCGGTGTTAGAAAGGGCACCCTGCTATCAGTCTGGCCACTTTCTTCGGCCTAGTGGCCTTTTCTTTTCCTGTATGAATAAAAGTGAACAATGTTAGTGCTCCTGCAGACACAGGCACAGTGCTTAAGAAGCTGTATCTCTCACTCTCCATAATGTGGACACAGAAATGCTTCCTGCATGTGGCGCTCTGTAGTGACATTGCTAGAGTCAACATTGACAGAGGAACACCCGTTGACTGAGATGTAGCAACTCCTCTAACAGGATGTATTGCCACCCGACTCTATTGTCACTGACTGGGTAAGAATTTCCTCTCCACCAGTCTCAACCTCACACTTTGACAAATGGAAGCCCCAAAGGAGAGCAAAGTGTGGCAGACTTGCCTTGATGAAACCAAGAAAGTAATTCACCCGCTTGCACTGTAGCCAGGTTCTCTGGATGATCCTGTGGTTGCTGACCTCTTCTATCACCTACGGGGTTGCTCGTTTATGCGGGGAGTTCTCCACCTACTTGTCCCTCGTGAAGATTATTTCCAGCCTTGCCTGAGTAGCCTGGAGAAGAACAATTGGGGTAATCACTGATTAGTAGCGTCATCTGAGATCTTCCTTCCAACAGGCCCATAGTCGCCTTGATCATCAGGCTTTCAATATCCCTGGTTTTGACCACTTTTGGGTGTGTCCCACAGATAGGACTTTTCACACTGGCAGGGTTTCTCACACTGGCAGGGTTTCTCACACTGGCAGAGTTTCTCACACTGGCAGGGCTTTTCACACTGGCAGGGCTTTTCACACTGGCAGAGTTTCTTACATTGGCAGGGTTTCTCACACTGGCAGAGTTTCTCACACTGGCAAGGCTTCCCACACTGGCAAGGCTTTTCCACTGGCAGAGTTTCTCACACTGGCAGGGCTTTTCACACTGGCAGGGCTTTTCACACTGGCAGAGTTTCTCACATTGGCAGGGTTTCTCACATTGGCAGGGTTTCTCACACTGGCAGGATTTCTCACACTGGCAAGGCTTTTCACACTGGCAGAGTTTCTCACACTGGCAGGGCGTTTCACACTGGCAGGGCTTTTCACACTGGCAGAGTTTGTCACATTGGCAGGGTTTCTCACACTGGCAGAGTTTCTCACACTGGCAGTGCTTTTCACACTGGCAGGGCTTTTCACACAGGCAGAGTTTCTCACATTGGCAGAGTTTCTCACACTGGCAGTGTTTCTCACACTGGCAGGGCTTTTCACACTGGCAGAGTTGCTCACACTGGCAGGGCTTTTCACACAGCCAGGGCTTTTCACACTGGCAGAGTTTCTCACATTGGCAGGGTTTCTCACACTGGCAGAGTTTCTCACACTGGCAGTGCTTTTCACACTGGCAGGGTTTTTCACACTGGCAGAGTTTCTCACACTGGCAGGGTTTCTCAATGGCAGGGTATCTCACACTGGCAGGGCTTTTCACACTGGCAGGGCTTTTCACACTGGCAGAGTTTCTCACACTGGCAGGGCTTTTCACACTGGCAGGGCTTTTCCCACTGGCAGAGTTTCTCACACTGGCAGGGCTTTTCACACTGGCAGGGCTTTTCACACTGGCAGAGTTTCTCACACTGGCAGGGTTTCTCACACTGGCAGAGTTTCTCACACTGGCAGGGCTTTTCACACTGGCAGGGCTTTTCACACTGGCAGGGTTTCTCACACTGGCAGGATTTCTCACACTGGCAGGGTTTCTCACACTGGCAGAATTTCTCACACTGGCAGGGCTTTTCACACTGGCAGGGTTTTTCACACTGGCAGGGTTTCTCACACTGGCAGGGCTTTTCACACTGGCAGAGTTTCTCACACTGGCAGAGTTTCTCACACTGGCAGTGTTTCTCACACTGTCAGGGATTTTCACACTGGCAGAATTCTCACCCTGGCAGGGTTTCTCACACTGGCAGTGCTTTTCATACTGGCAGGGTTTCTCACACTGGCAGGGCTTTTCACACTGGTAGGGCTTTTAACACTGGCAGATTTTCTCACACTGGCAGGGCTTTTCACACAGGCAGGGCTTTTCACACTGGCAGAGTTTCTCACACTGGCAGGGCTTATCGCACTGGCAGGGCTTTTCACACTGGCAGAGTTTCTCACACTGGCAGGGTTTCTCACACTGGCAGAGTTTCTCACACCGGCCGGGTTTCTCACATTGGCAGGGTTTCTCAAACAGGCAGAGTTTCTCACACTGACAGGGCTTTTCACACTGGCAGGCCTTTCACACTGGCAGAGCTTCTCACACTGGCAGGGTTTCTCACACTGGCAGGGCTTTTCACACTGGCAGGGCTTTTAATATTGGCAGAGTCTCTCACACTGGCTGGGTTTCTCTCACTGGCAGGGTTTTTCACACTGCAGTACTTTTCACACTGGCAGGGTTTCTCACACTGGCAGAGTTTCTCACACTGGCTGGGTTTCTCACACTGGCAGGGTTTTTCACACTGGCAGGGTTTCTCACACTGGCAGAGTTTCTCACACCGGCCGGGTTTCTCACATTGGCAGGGTTTCTCAAACAGGCAGAGTTTCTCACACTGACAGGGCTTTTCACACTGGCAGGCCTTTTCACACTGGCAGAGCTTCTCACACTGGCAGGGTTTCTCACACTGGCAGGGCTTTTCACACTGGCAGGGCTTTTCATATTGGCAGAGTCTCTCACACTGGCTGGGTTTCTCTCACTGGCAGGGTTTTTCACACTGCAGTACTTTTCACACTGGCAGGGTTTCTCACACTGGCAGAGTTTCTCACACTGGCTGGGTTTCTCACACTGGCAGGGTTTTTCACACTGGCAGGGTTTCTCACTGGCAGGGTTTCTCACACTGGCCGAGTTTCTCACACTGACAGGGTTTCTCACACTGGCAGGGTTTCTCACACTGACAGGGTTTCTCACACTGGCAGAGTTTCTCACACTGGCAGGTTTTCTCACACTGGCAGAGTTCCTCACACTGGCAGGGCTTTTCACACTGGCAGGGTTTCTCACTGGCAAGGTTTCTCACACTGGCAGGGTTTTTCACACTGCAGGTCTTTTCACACTGGCAGGGTTTCTCAATGGCAGGGTTTCTCACACTGGCAGGGTTTTTCACACTGCAGGGCTTTTCACACTGGCAGGGTTTCTCACTGGCAGGGTTTCTCACACTGGCAGAGTTTCTCACACTGGCAGGGTGTCTCACTGGCAGGGTTTCTCACACTGGCAGGGTTTTTCACACTGCAGGGCTTTTCACACTGGCAGGGTGTCACACTGGCAGGGTTTCTCACACTGGCAGGGTTTCTCACACTGGCAGGGTTTCTCACACTGACAGGGTTTCTCACACTGGCAGAGTTTCTCACACTGGCAGGGCCTTTCACACTGGCAGTGTTTCTCACACTGACAGGGTTTCTCACACTGGCAGAGTTTCTCACACTGGCAGGGTTTCTCACACTGGCAGGCTTTCTCACACTGACAGGGTTTCTCACACTGGCAGAGTTTCTTACATTTGCAGGGTTTCTCACACTGGCAGGGTTTCTCACTGGCTGGGTTTTTCACACTGCAGGGTTTCTCACACTGGCAGGGTTTCTCACACTGGCAGAGTTTCTCACACTGGCAGGGTTTCTCACTGGCAGGGTTTCTCACACTGGCAGGGTTTCTCACACTGGCAGTGTTTCTCACACTGACAGGGTTTCTCACACTGGCAGAGTTTCTCACACTGGCAGGGTTTCTCACACTGGCAGGCTTTCTCACACTGACAGGGTTTCTCACACTGGCAGAGTTTCTTACATTTGCAGGGTTTCTCCCACTGGCAGGGTTTCTCACTGGCTGGGTTTTTCACACTGCAGGGTTTCTCACACTGGCACGGTTTCTCACACTGGCAGAGTTTCTCACACTGGCAGGGTTTCTCACTGGCAGGGTTTCTCACACTGGCAGGGTTTCTCACACTGGCAGGGTTTCTCACTGGCAGGTTTCTCACACTGGCAGAGTTTCTCACACTGGCAGAGTTTCTCACTGGCAGGGTTTCTCACACTGCCAGAGTTTCTCACACTGGCAGGGTTTCTCACACTGGCAGGGTTTCTCACTGGCAGGGTTTCTCACACTGGCAGAGTTTCTCACACTGGCAGTTTTTCTCACACTGGCAGAGTTTCTCACACTGGCAAGGCTTCTCACACTGGCAGGGTTTCTCACTGGCAGGGTTTCTCTCACTGGCAGGGTTTCTCACACTGATAGGGTTTCTCACACTGGCAGTGTTTCTCACTGGCAGGGTTTCACACACTTGCAGGGTTTCTCACACTGGCAGGGTTTCTCACACATGGCAGGGTTTCTCACTGGCAGGGTTTCTCACACTGGCAGGGTTTCTCACACTGGCAGGGTTTCTCACACTGGCAGGGTTTCTCACTGGCAGGGTTTCTCACACTGGCAGGGTTTCTCACACTGATGGAGTTTCTCACACTGGCAGGGTTTCGCACACTGGCAGGGTTTCTCACACTGGCAGAGTTTCTCACACTGGCAGGGTTTCTCACCCTGGCATTGTTTCTCACACTGGCAGGGTTTCTCACACTGGCAGTTTCTCACACTGGCAGAGTTTCTCTCACTGGCAGGGTTTCTCACATTGGCAGAGTTTCTCACACTGGCAGGGTTTCTCACACTGGCAGGGTTTCTCACACTGGCAGTGTTTCTCGCACTGGCAGTGTTTCTCACACTGGCATGGTTTCTCACACCGGCGGTGTTTCTCACACAGGAAGGTTTTCTCACACTGGCAGTGTTTCTCACATTGGCAGGGTTTCTCACACTGGCAGTGTTTCTCACACTGGCAGGGTTTCTCGCACTGGCAGTTTCTCACACTGGCAGGGTTTCTCACACTGGCAGGGTTTCTCACATTGGCAGAGTTTCTCACACTGGCAGGGTTTCTCATACTGGCAGTGTTTCTCACACTGGCAGGGTTTCTCACACTGGCAGTTTCCCACACTGGCAGGGTTTCTCACTGGCAGGGCTTCTCACACTGGCAGAGTTTCTCACACTGGCAGGGTTTCTCACTGGTAGGGTTTCTCACACTGGCAGAGTTTCTCACACTGGCAGGGTTTCTCACACTGGCAGGGTTTCTCACTGGCTGGGTTTCTCACACTGGCAGAGTTTCTCACACTGGCAGTTGTTTTCACACTGGCAGAGTTTCTCACACTGGCAAGGCTTCTCACACTGGCAGGGTTTCTCACTGGCAGGGTTTCTCACACTGGCAGGGTTTCTCACACTGATAGTGTTTCTCACACTGGCAGGGTTTCTCACTGGCAGGGTTTCTCACACTTGCAGGGTTTCTCACACTGGCAGGGTTTCTCACTGGCAGGTTTTCTCACACTGGCAGGGTTTCTCACACTGGCAGGGTTTCTCACACTGGCAGGTTTTCTCACTGTCAGGGTTTCTCACACTGGCAATGTTTCTCACACTGATGGAGTTTCTCACACTGGCAGGGTTTCTCACACTGGCAGGGTTTCTCACACTGGCAGAGTTTCTCACACTGGCAGGCTTTCTCACACTGGCAGATTTCTCACACTGGCAGTGTTTCTCACACTGCTACGGTTTCTCACACCGGCAGTTTCTCACACTGGCAGAGTTTCTCACACTGGCAGGGTTTCTCACATTGGCCGAGTTTCTCACACTGGCAGGGTTTCTCACACTGGCAGGGTTTCTCACACCGGCAGGGTTTCTCACACTGGCAGGGTTTCTCACACTGGCAGAGTTTCTCACACTGGCAGAGTTTCTCACATTGGCAGAGTTTCTCACACTGGCAGTGTTTCTCACACTGGCAGGGTTTCTCATACTGGCAGTTTCTCACACTGGCAGGGTTTCTCACACTGGCAGGGTTTCTCACATTGGCAGAGTTTCTCACACTGGCAGGGTTTCTCACACTGGCAGTGTTTCTCACACTGGCAGGGTTTCTCACATTGGCAGAGTTTCTCACACTGGCGGGGTTTCTCACACTGGCAGTGTTTCTCACACTGGCAGGGTTTCTCACACTGGCAGTTTCTCACACTGGCAGGGTTTCTCACATTGGCAGAGCTTCTCACACTGGCAGGGTTTCTCACACAGGCAGTGTTTCTCACACTGGCAGGGTTTCTCACACTGGCAGTTTCTCACACTGGCAGGGTTTCTCACACTGGCAGGGTTTCTCACACTGGCAGGGTTTCTCACTGGCAGGGTTTCTCACACTGGCAGGGTTTCTCACACTGATGGAGTTTCTCACACTGGCAGGGTTTCGCACACTGGCAGGGTTTCTCACACTGGCAGAGTTTCTCACACTGGCAGGGTTTCTCACCCTGGCATTGTTTCTCACACTGGCAGGGTTTCTCACACTGGCAGTTTCTCACACTGGCAGAGTTTCTCTCACTGGCAGGGTTTCTCACATTGGCAGAGTTTCTCACACTGGCAGGGTTTCTCACACTGGCAGGGTTTCTCACACTGGCAGTGTTTCTCGCACTGGCAGTGTTTCTCACACTGGCATGGTTTCTCACACCGGCAGTGTTTCTCACACAGGAAGGTTTTCTCACACTGGCAGTGTTTCTCACATTGGCAGGGTTTCTCACACTGGCAGTGTTTCTCACACTGGCAGGGTTTCTCGCACTGGCAGTTTCTCACACTGGCAGGGTTTCTCACACTGGCAGGGTTTCTCACATTGGCAGAGTTTCTCACACTGGCAGGGTTTCTCATACTGGCAGTGTTTCTCACACTGGCAGGGTTTCTCACACTGGCAGTTTCCCACATTGGCAGGGTTTCTCACTGGCAGGGCTTCTCACACTGGCAGAGTTTCTCACACTGGCAGGGTTTCTCACTGGCAGGGTTTCTCACACTGGCAGAGTTTCTCACACTGGCAGTGTTTCTCACACTGGCAGGGTTTCTCACTGGCTGGGTTTCTCACACTGGCAGAGTTTCTCACACTGGCAGTTGTTTTCACACTGGCAGAGTTTCTCACACTGGCAAGGCTTCTCACACTGGCAGGGTTTCTCACTGGCAGGGTTTCTCACACTGGCAGGGTTTCTCACACTGATAGTGTTTCTCACACTGGCAGGGTTTCTCACTGGCAGGGTTTCTCACACTTGCAGGGTTTCTCACACTGGCAGGGTTTCTCACTGGCAGGTTTTCTCACACTGGCAGGGTTTCTCACACTGGCAGGGTTTCTCACACTGGCAGGTTTTCTCACTGTCAGGGTTTCTCACACTGGCAATGTTTCTCACACTGATGGAGTTTCTCACACTGGCAGGGTTTCTCACACTGGCAGGGTTTCTCACACTGGCAGAGTTTCTCACACTGGCAGGCTTTCTCACACTGGCAAGGTTTCTCACACTGGCAGTGTTTCTCACACTGCTACGGTTTCTCACACCGGCAGTTTCTCACACTGGCAGAGTTTCTCACACTGGCAGGGTTTCTCACATTGGCCGAGTTTCTCACACTGGCAGGGTTTCTCACACTGGCAGGGTTTCTCACACCGGCAGGGTTTCTCACACTGGCAGGGTTTCTCACACTGGCAGAGTTTCTCACACTGGCAGAGTTTCTCACATTGGCAGAGTTTCTCACACTGGCAGTGTTTCTCACACTGGCAGTGTTTCTCACACTGGCAGGGTTTCTCATACTGGCAGTTTCTCACACTGGCAGGGTTTCTCACACTGGCAGGGTTTCTCACATTGGCAGAGTTTCTCACACTGGCAGGGTTTCTCACACTGGCAGTGTTTCTCACACTGGCAGGGTTTCTCACATTGGCAGAGTTTCTCACACTGGCGGGGTTTCTCACACTGGCAGTGTTTCTCACACTGGCAGGGTTTCTCACACTGGCAGTTTCTCACACTGGCAGGGTTTCTCACATTGGCAGAGCTTCTCACACTGGCAGGGTTTCTCACACAGGCAGTGTTTCTCACACTGGCAGGGTTTCTCACACTGGCAGTTTCTCACACTGGCAGAGTTTCTCACACTGGCAGTTTCTCACAATGGCAGGGTTTCTCACACTGGCAGGGTTTCTCACATTGGCAGAGTTTCTCATACTGGCAGGGTTTCTCACACTGGCAGAGTTTCTCACACTGGCAGGGTTTCTCACACTGGCAGCGTTTCTCACACTGGCAGGGTTTCTCACACTGGCAGTTTCTCACACTGGCAGGGTTTCTCACACTGGCAGGGTTTCTCACATTGGCAGAGTTTCTCACACTGGCAGGGTTTCTCATACTGGCAGTGTTTCTCACACTGGCAGGGTTTCTCACACTGGCAGTTTCCCACACTGGCAGGGTTTCTCACTGGCAGGGCTTCTCACACTGGCAGAGTTTCTCACACTGGCAGGGTTTCTCACTGGCAGGGTTTCTCACACTGGCAGAGTTTCTCACACTGGCAGGGCTTTTCACACTGGCAGAGTTTCTCACATTGGCAGGGTTTCTCACATTGGCAGGGTTTCTCACACTGGCAGGATTTCTCACACTGGCAAGGCTTTTCACACTGGCAGAGTTTCTCACACTGGCAGGGCGTTTCACACTGGCAGGGCTTTTCACACTGGCAGAGTTTGTCACATTGGCAGGGTTTCTCACACTGGCAGAGTTTCTCACACTGGCAGTGCTTTTCACACTGGCAGGGCTTTTCACACAGGCAGAGTTTCTCACATTGGCAGAGTTTCTCACACTGGCAGTGTTTCTCACACTGGCAGGGCTTTTCACACTGGCAGAGTTGCTCACACTGGCAGGGCTTTTCACACTGGCAGGGCTTTTCACACTGGCAGAGTTTCTCACATTGGCAGGGTTTCTCACACTGGCAGAGTTTCTCACACTGGCAGTGCTTTTCACACTGGCAGGGTTTTTCACACTGGCAGAGTTTCTCACACTGGCAGGGTTTCTCAATGGCAGGGTATCTCACACTGGCAGGGCTTTTCACACTGGCAGGGCTTTTCACACTGGCAGAGTTTCTCACACTGGCAGGGCTTTTCACACTGGCAGGGCTTTTCCCACTGGCAGAGTTTCTCACACTGGCAGGGCTTTTCACACTGGCAGGGCTTTTCACACTGGCAGAGTTTCTCACACTGGCAGGGTTTCTCACACTGGCAGAGTTTCTCACACTGGCAGGGCTTTTCACACTGGCAGGGCTTTTCACACTGGCAGAATTTCTCACACTGGCAGGGCTTTTCACACTGGCAGGGTTTTTCACACTGGCAGGGCTTTTCACACTGGCAGGGTTTCTCACACTGGCAGGATTTCTCACACTGGCAGGGTTTCTCACACTGGCAGAATTTCTCACACTGGCAGGGCTTTTCACACTGGCAGGGTTTTTCACACTGGCAGGGTTTCTCACACTGGCAGGGCTTTTCACACTGGCAGAGTTTCTCACACTGGCAGTGTTTCTCACACTGTCAGGGATTTTCACACTGGCAGAATTCTCACCCTGGCAGGGTTTCTCACACTGGCAGTGCTTTTCATACTGGCAGGGTTTCTCACACTGGTAGGGCTTTTCACACTGGTAGGGCTTTTAACACTGGCAGATTTTCTCACACTGGCAGGGCTTTTCACACAGGCAGGGCTTTTCACACTGGCAGAGTTTCTCACACTGGCAGGGCTTATCGCACTGGCAGGGCTTTTCACACTGGCAGAGTTTCTCACACTGGCAGGGTTTCTCACACTGGCAGAGTTTCTCACACCGGCCGGGTTTCTCACATTGGCAGGGTTTCTCAAACAGGCAGAGTTTCTCACACTGACAGGGCTTTTCACACTGGCAGGCCTTTTCACACTGGCAGAGCTTCTCACACTGGCAGGGTTTCTCACACTGGCAGGGCTTTTCACACTGGCAGGGCTTTTCATATTGGCAGAGTCTCTCACACTGGCTGGGTTTCTCTCACTGGCAGGGTTTTTCACACTGCAGTACTTTTCACACTGGCAGGGTTTCTCACACTGGCAGAGTTTCTCACACTGGCTGGGTTTCTCACACTGGCAGGGTTTTTCACACTGGCAGGGTTTCTCACTGGCAGGGTTTCTCACACTGGCCGAGTTTCTCACACAGACAGGGTTTCTCACACTGGCAGGGTTTCTCACACTGACAGGGTTTCTCACACTGGCAGAGTTTCTCACACTGGCAGATTTTCTCACACTGGCAGAGTTCCTCACACTGGCAGGGCTTTTCACACTGGCAGGGTTTCTCACTGGCAAGGTTTCTCACACTGGCAGGGTTTTTCACACTGCAGGGCTTTTCACACTGGCAGGGTTTCTCAATGGCAGGGTTTCTCACACTGGCAGGGTTTTTCAAACTGCAGGGCTTTTCACACTGGCAGGGTTTCTCACTGGCAGGGTTTCTCACACTGGCAGAGTTTCTCACACTGGCAGGGTGTCTCACTGGCAGGGTTTCTCACACTGGCAGGGTTTTTCACACTGCAGGGCTTTTCACACTGGCAGGGTGTCACACTGGCAGGGTTTCTCACACTGGCAGGGTTTCTCACACTGGCAGGGTTTCTCACACTGACAGGGTTTCTCACACTGGCAGAGTTTCTCACACTGGCAGGGCCTTTCACACTGGCAGTGTTTCTCACACTGACAGGGTTTCTCACACTGGCAGAGTTTCTCACACTGGCAGGGTTTCTCACACTGGCAGGCTTTCTCACACTGACAGGGTTTCTCACACTGGCAGAGTTTCTTACATTTGCAGGGTTTCTCACATTGGCAGGGTTTCTCACTGGCTGGGTTTTTCACACTGCAGGGTTTCTCACACTGGCAGGGTTTCTCACACTGGCAGAGTTTCTCACACTGGCAGGGTTTCTCACTGGCAGGGTTTCTCACACTGGCAGGGTTTCTCACACTGGCAGTGTTTCTCACACTGACAGGGTTTCTCACACTGGCAGAGTTTCTCACACTGGTAGGGTTTCTCACACTGGCAGGCTTTCTCACACTGACAGGGTTTCTCACACTGGCAGAGTTTCTTACATTTGCAGGGTTTCTCCCACTGGCAGGGTTTCTCACTGGCTGGGTTTTTCACACTGCAGGGTTTCTCACACTGGCACGGTTTCTCACACTGGCAGAGTTTCTCACACTGGCAGGGTTTCTCACTGGCAGGGTTTCTCACACTGGCAGGGTTTCTCACACTGGCAGGGTTTCTCACTGGCAGGTTTCTCACACTGGCAGAGTTTCTCACACTGGCAGAGTTTCTCACTGGCAGGGTTTCTCACACTGCCAGCGTTTCTCACACTGGCAGGGTTTCTCACACTGGCAGGGTTTCTCACTGGCAGGGTTTCTCACACTGGCAGAGTTTCTCACACTGGCAGTTTTTCTCACACTGGCAGAGTTTCTCACACTGGCAAGGCTTCTCACACTGGCAGGGTTTCTCACTGGCAGGGTTTCTCTCACTGGCAGGGTTTCTCTCACTGGCAGGGTTTCTCACACTGGCAGTGTTTCTCACTGGCAGGGTTTCACACACTTGCAGGGTTTCTCACACTGGCAGGGTTTCTCACACATGGCAGGGTTTCTCACTGGCAGGGTTTCTCACACTGGCAGGGTTTCTCACACTGGCAGGGTTTCTCACACTGGCAGGGTTTCTCACTGGCAGGGTTTCTCACACTGGCAGGGTTTCTCACACTGATGGAGTTTCTCACACTGGCAGGGTTTCGCACACTGGCAGGGTTTCTCACACTGGCAGAGTTTCTCACACTGGCAGGGTTTCTCACCCTGGCATTGTTTCTCACACTGGCAGGGTTTCTCACACTGGCAGTTTCTCACACTGGCAGAGTTTCTCTCACTGGCAGGGTTTCTCACATTGGCAGAGTTTCTCACACTGGCAGGGTTTCTCACACTGGCAGGGTTTCTCACACTGGCAGTGTTTCTCGCACTGGCAGTGTTTCTCACACTGGCATGGTTTCTCACACCGGCAGTGTTTCTCACACAGGAAGGTTTTCTCACACTGGCAGTGTTTCTCACATTGGCAGGGTTTCTCACACTGGCAGTGTTTCTCACACTAGCAGGGTTTCTCGCACTGGCAGTTTCTCACACTGGCAGGGTTTCTCACACTGGCAGGGTTTCTCACATTGGCAGAGTTTCTCACACTGGCAGGGTTTCTCATACTGGCAGTGTTTCTCACACTGGCAGGGTTTCTCACACTGGCAGTTTCCCACACTGGCAGGGTTTCTCACTGGCAGGTCTTCTCACACTGGCAGAGTTTCTCACACTGGCAGGGTTTCTCACACTGGCAGAGTTTCTCACACTGGCAGGGTTTCTCACACTGGCAGGGTTTCTCACTGGCTGGGTTTCTCACACTGGCAGAGTTTCTCACACTGGCAGTTGTTTTCACACTGGCAGGGCTTTTCACACTGGCAGGGCTTTTCACACTGGCAGGGTTTCTCACACTGGCAGGATTTCTCACACTGGCAGGGTTTCTCACACTGGCAGAATTTCTCACACTGGCAGGGCTTTTCACACTGGCAGGGTTTCTCAATGGCAGGGTATCTCACACTGGCAGGGCTTTTCACACTGGCAGGGCTTTTCACACTGGCAGAGTTTCTCACACTGGCAGGGCTTTTCACACTGGCAGGGCTTTTCCCACTGGCAGAGTTTCTCACACTGGCAGGGCTTTTCACACTGGCAGGGCTTTTCACACTGGCAGAGTTTCTCACACTGGCAGGGTTTCTCACACTGGCAGAGTTTCTCACACTGGCAGGGCTTTTCACACTGGCAGGGCTTTTCACACTGGCAGGGTTTCTCACACTGGCAGGATTTCTCACACTGGCAGGGTTTCTCACACTGGCAGAATTTCTCACACTGGCAGGGCTTTTCACACTGGCAGGGTTTTTCACACTGGCAGGGTTTCTCACACTGGCAGGGCTTTTCACACTGGCAGAGTTTCTCACACTGGCAGTGTTTCTCACACTGTCAGGGATTTTCACACTGGCAGAATTCTCACCCTGGCAGGGTTTCTCACACTGGCAGTGCTTTTCATACTGGCAGGGTTTCTCACACTGGCAGGGCTTTTCACACTGGTAGGGCTTTTAACACTGGCAGATTTTCTCACACTGGCAGGGCTTTTCACACAGGCAGGGCTTTTCACACTGGCAGAGTTTCTCACACTGGCAGGGCTTATCGCACTGGCAGGGCTTTTCACACTGGCAGAGTTTCTCACACTGGCAGGGTTTCTCACACTGGCAGAGTTTCTCACACCGGCCGGGTTTCTCACATTGGCAGGGTTTCTCAAACAGGCAGAGTTTCTCACACTGACAGGGCTTTTCACACTGGCAGGCCTTTTCACACTGGCAGAGCTTCTCACACTGGCAGGGTTTCTCACACTGGCAGGGCTTTTCACACTGGCAGGGCTTTTCATATTGGCAGAGTCTCTCACACTGGCTGGGTTTCTCTCACTGGCAGGGTTTTTCACACTGCAGTACTTTTCACACTGGCAGGGTTTCTCACACTGGCAGAGTTTCTCACACTGGCTGGGTTTCTCACACTGGCAGGGTTTTTCACACTGGCAGGGTTTCTCACTGGCAGGGTTTCTCACACTGGCCGAGTTTCTCACACAGACAGGGTTTCTCACACTGGCAGGGTTTCTCACACTGACAGGGTTTCTCACACTGGCAGAGTTTCTCACACTGGCAGGTTTTCTCACACTGGCAGAGTTCCTCACACTGGCAGGGCTTTTCACACTGGCAGGGTTTCTCACTGGCAAGGTTTCTCACACTGGCAGGGTTTTTCACACTGCAGGGCTTTTCACACTGGCAGGGTTTCTCAATGGCAGGGTTTCTCACACTGGCAGGGTTTTTCAAACTGCAGGGCTTTTCACACTGGCAGGGTTTCTCACTGGCAGGGTTTCTCACACTGGCAGAGTTTCTCACACTGGCAGGGTGTCTCACTGGCAGGGTTTCTCACACTGGCAGGGTTTTTCACACTGCAGGGCTTTTCACACTGGCAGGGTGTCACACTGGCAGGGTTTCTCACACTGGCAGGGTTTCTCACACTGGCAGGGTTTCTCACACTGACAGGGTTTCTCACACTGGCAGAGTTTCTCACACTGGCAGGGCCTTTCACACTGGCAGTGTTTCTCACACTGACAGGGTTTCTCACACTGGCAGAGTTTCTCACACTGGCAGGGTTTCTCACACTGGCAGGCTTTCTCACACTGACAGGGTTTCTCACACTGGCAGAGTTTCTTACATTTGCAGGGTTTCTCACATTGGCAGGGTTTCTCACTGGCTGGGTTTTTCACACTGCAGGGTTTCTCACACTGGCAGGGTTTCTCACACTGGCAGAGTTTCTCACACTGGCAGGGTTTCTCACTGGCAGGGTTTCTCACACTGGCAGGGTTTCTCACACTGGCAGTGTTTCTCACACTGACAGGGTTTCTCACACTGGCAGAGTTTCTCACACTGGTAGGGTTTCTCACACTGGCAGGCTTTCTCACACTGACAGGGTTTCTCACACTGGCAGAGTTTCTTACATTTGCAGGGTTTCTCCCACTGGCAGGGTTTCTCACTGGCTGGGTTTTTCACACTGCAGGGTTTCTCACACTGGCACGGTTTCTCACACTGGCAGAGTTTCTCACACTGGCAGGGTTTCTCACTGGCAGGGTTTCTCACACTGGCAGGGTTCTCACACTGGCAGGGTTTCTCACTGGCAGGTTTCTCACACTGGCAGAGTTTCTCACACTGGCAGAGTTTCTCACTGGCAGGGTTTCTCACACTGCCAGCGTTTCTCACACTGGCAGGGTTTCTCACACTGGCAGGGTTTCTCACTGGCAGGGTTTCTCACACTGGCAGAGTTTCTCACACTGGCAGTTTTTCTCACACTGGCAGAGTTTCTCACACTGGCAAGGCTTCTCACACTGGCAGGGTTTCTCACTGGCAGGGTTTCTCTCACTGGCAGGGTTTCTCTCACTGGCAGGGTTTCTCACACTGGCAGTGTTTCTCACTGGCAGGGTTTCACACACTTGCAGGGTTTCTCACACTGGCAGGGTTTCTCACACATGGCAGGGTTTCTCACTGGCAGGGTTTCTCACACTGGCAGGGTTTCTCACACTGGCAGGGTTTCTCACACTGGCAGGGTTTCTCACTGGCAGGGTTTCTCACACTGGCAGGGTTTCTCACACTGATGGAGTTTCTCACACTGGCAGGGTTTCTCACACTGGCAGGGTTTCTCACACATGGCAGGGTTTCTCACTGGCAGGGTTTCTCACACTGGCAGGGTTTCTCACATTGGCAGAGTTTCTCACACTGGCAGGGTTTCTCACACTGGCAGGGTTTCTCACACTGGCAATGTTTCTCGCACTGGCAGTGTTTCTCACACTGGCATGGTTTCTCACACCGGCAGTGTTTCTCACACAGGAAGGTTTTCTCACACTGGCAGTGTTTCTCACATTGGCAGGGTTTCTCACACTGGCAGTGTTTCTCACACTAGCAGGGTTTCTCGCACTGGCAGTTTCTCACACTGGCAGGGTTTCTCACACTGGCAGGGTTTCTCACATTGGCAGAGTTTCTCACACTGGCAGGGTTTCTCATACTGGCAGTGTTTCTCACACTGGCAGGGTTTCTCACACTGGCAGTTTCCCACACTGGCAGGGTTTCTCACTGGCAGGTCTTCTCACACTGGCAGAGTTTCTCACACTGGCAGGGTTTCTCACACTGGCAGAGTTTCTCACACTGGCAGGGTTTCTCACACTGGCAGGGTTTCTCACTGGCTGGGTTTCTCACACTGGCAGAGTTTCTCACACTGGCAGTTGTTTTCACACTGGCAGAGTTTTTCACACTGGCAAGGCTTCTCACACTGGCAGGGTTTCTCACTGGCAGGGTTTCTCACACTGGCAGGGTTTCTCACACTGATAGTGTTTCTCACACTGGCAGGGTTTCTCACTGGCAGGGTTTCTCACACTTGCAGGGTTTCTCACACTGGCAGGGTTTCTCACTGGCAGGTTTTCTCACACTGGCAGGGTTTCTCACACTGGCAGGGTTTCTCACACTGGCAGGGTTTCTCACACTGGCAGGTTTTCTCACTGTCAGGGTTTCTCACACTGGCAATGTTTCTCACACTGATGGAGTTTCTCACACTGGCAGGGTTTCTCACACTGGCAGGGTTTCTCACACTGGCAGAGTTTCTCACACTGGCAGGCTTTCTCACACTGGCAAGGTTTCTCACACTGGCAGTGTTTCTCACACTGCTACGGTTTCTCACACCGGCAGTTTCTCACACTGGCAGAGTTTCTCACACTGGCAGGGTTTCTCACATTGGCCGAGTTTCTCACACTGGCAGGGTTTCTCACACTGGCAGGGTTTCTCACACCGGCAGGGTTTCTCACACTGGCAGGGTTTCTCACACTGGCAGAGTTTCTCACACTGGCAGAGTTTCTCACATTGGCAGAGTTTCTCACACTGGCAGTGTTTCTCACACTGGCAGTGTTTCTCACACTGGCAGGGTTTCTCATACTGGCAGTTTCTCACACTGGCAGGGTTTCTCACACTGGCAGGGTTTCTCACATTGGCAGAGTTTCTCACACTGGCAGGGTTTCTCACACTGGCAGGGTTTCTCACACTGGCAGTGTTTCTCACACTGGCAGGGTTTCTCACATTGGCAGAGTTTCTCACACTGGCGGGGTTTCTCACACTGGCAGTGTTTCTCACACTGGCAGGGTTTCTCACACTGGCAGTTTCTCACACTGGCAGGGTTTCTCACATTGGCAGAGCTTCTCACACTGGCAGGGTTTCTCACACAGGCAGTGTTTCTCACACTGGCAGGGTTTCTCACACTGGCAGTTTCTCACACTGGCAGTTTCTCACAATGGCAGGGGTTCTCACACTGGCAGGGTTTCTCACATTGGCAGAGTTTCTCATACTGGCAGGGTTTCTCACACTGGCAGAGTTTCTCACACTGGCAGGGTTTCTCACACTGGCAGCGTTTCTCACACTGGCAGGGTTTCTCACACTGGCAGTTTCTCACACTGGCAGGGTTTCTCACACTGGCAAGGTTTCTCACATTGGCAGAGTTTCTCACACTGGCAGGGTTTCTCATACTGGCAGTGTTTCTCACACTGGCAGGGTTTCTCACACTGGCAGTTTCCCACACTGGCAGGGTTTCTCACTGGCAGGGCTTCTCACACTGGCAGAGTTTCTCACACTGGCAGGGTTTCTCACTGGCAGGGTTTCTCACACTGGCAGAGTTTCTCACACTGGCAGGGTTTCTCACAATGGCAGGGTTTCTCACTGGAAGGGTTTCTCACACTGGCAGAGTTTCTCACACTGGCAGTTTTTTCACACTGGCAGAGTTTCTCACACTGGCAAGGCTTCTCACACTGGCAGGGTTTCTCACTGGCAGGGTTTCTCACACTGGCAGGGTTTCTCACACTGATAGGGTTTCTCACACTGGCAGGGTTTCCCACTGGCAGGGTTTCTCACACTTGCAGGGTTTCTCACCCTGGCAGGGTTTCTCACTGGCAGGGTTTCTCACACTGGCAGGGTTTCTCACACTGGCAGGTTTTCTCACACTGGCAGGTTTTCTCACTGTCAGGGTTTCTCACACTGGCAGTGTTTCTCACACTGATGGAGTTTCTCACACTGGCAGGGTTTCTCACACTGGCAGGGTTTCTCACACTGGCAGAGTTTCTCACACTGGCAGGCTTTCTCACACTGGCAGGGTTTCTCACACTGGCAGTGTTTCTCACACTGCCAGGGTTTCTCACACTGGCAGTTTCTCACACTGGCAGAGTTTCTCACACTGGCAGGGTTTCTCACATTGGCCGAGTTTCTCACACTGGCAGGGTTTCTCACACTGGCAGGGTTTCTCACACCGGCAGGGTTTCTCACACTGGCAGGGTTTCTCACACTGGCAGAGTTTCTCACACTGGCAGGGTTTCTCACATTGGCAGAGTTTCTCACACTGGCAGTGTTTCTCACACTGGCAGTGTTTCTCACACTGGCAGGGTTTCTCACACTGGCAGTGTTTCTCACACTGGCAAGGCTTCTCACACTGGCATGGTTTCTCACTGGCAGGGTTTCTCACACTGGCAGGGTTTCTCACACTGATAGTGTTTCTCACACTGGCAGGGTTTCTCACTGGCAGGGTTTCTCACACTTGCAGGGTTTCTCACACTGGCAGGGTTTCTCACTGGCAGGTTTTCTCACACTGGCAGGGTTTCTCACACTGGCAGGTTTTCTCACTGTCAGGGTTTCTCACACTGGCAATGTTTCTCACACTGATGGAGTTTCTCACACTGGCAGGGTTTCTCACACTGGCAGGGTTTCTCACACTGGCAGAGTTTCTCACACTGGCAGGCTTTCTCACACTGGCAGGGTTTCTCACACTGGCAGTGTTTCTCACACTGCCAGGGTTTCTCACACCGGCAGTTTCTCACACTGGCAGAGTTTCTCACACTGGCAGGGTTTCTCACATTGGCCGAGTTTCTCACACTGGCAGGGTTTCTCACACTGGCAGGGTTTCTCACACTGGCAGGGTTTCTCACACTGGCAGAGTTTCTCACACTGGCAGTTGTTTTCACACTGGCAGATTTCTCACACTGGCAAGGCTTCTCACACTGGCATGGTTTCTCACTGGCAGGGTTTCTCACACTGGCAGGGTTTCTCACACTGATAGTGTTTCTCACACTGGCAGGGTTTCTCACTGGCAGGGTTTCTCACACTTGCAGGGTTTCTCACACTGGCAGGGTTTCTCACTGGCAGGTTTTCTCACACTGGCAGGGTTTCTCACACTGGCAGGTTTTCTCACTGTCAGGGTTTCTCACACTGGCAATGTTTCTCACACTGATGGAGTTTCTCACTCTGGCAGGGTTTCTCACACTGGCAGGGTTTCTCACACTGGCAGAGTTTCTCACACTGGCAGGCTTTCTCACACTGGCAGGGTTTCTCACACTGGCAGTGTTTCTCACACTGCCAGGGTTTCTCACACCGGCAGTTTCTCACACTGGCAGAGTTTCTCACACTGGCAGGGTTTCTCACATTGGCCGAGTTTCTCACACTGGCAGGGTTTCTCACACTGGCAGGGTTTCTCACACTGGCAGGGTTTCTCACACTGGCAGATTTCTCACACTGGCAAGGCTTCTCACACTGGCATGGTTTCTCACTGGCAGGGTTTCTCACACTGGCAGGGTTTCTCACACTGATAGTGTTTCTCACACTGGCAGGGTTTCTCACTGGCAGGGTTTCTCACACTTGCAGGGTTTCTCACACTGGCAGGGTTTCTCACTGGCAGGTTTTCTCACACTGGCAGGGTTTCTCACACTGGCAGGTTTTCTCACTGTCAGGGTTTCTCACACTGGCAATGTTTCTCACACTGATGGAGTTTCTCACACTGGCAGGGTTTCTCACACTGGCAGGGTTTCTCACACTGGCAGAGTTTCTCACACTGGCAAGCTTTCTCACACTGGCAGGGTTTCTCACACTGGCAGTGTTTCTCACACTGCCAGGGTTTCTCACACCGGCAGTTTCTCACACTGGCAGAGTTTCTCACACTGGCAGGGTTTCTCACATTGGCCGAGTTTCTCACACTGGCAGGGTTTCTCACACTGGCAGGGTTTCTCACACCGGCAGGGTTTCTCACACTGGCAGGGTTTCTCACACTGGCAGAGTTTCTCACACTGGCAGAGTTTCTCACATTGGCAGAGTTTCTCACACTGGCAGTGTTTCTCACACTGGGAGTGTTTCTCACACTGGCAGGGTTTCTCACACTGGCAGTTTCTCACACTGGCAGGGTTTCTCACACTGGCAGGGTTTCTCACATTGGCAGAGTTTCTCACACTGGCAGGGTTTCTCACACTGGCAGTGTTTCTCACACTGGCAGGGTTTCTCACATTGGCAGAGTTTCTCACACTGGCGGGGTTTCTCACACTGGCAGTGTTTCTCACACTGGCAGGGTTTCTCACACTGGCAGTTTCTCACACTGGCAGGGTTTCTCACATTGGCAGAGCTTCTCACACTGGCAGGGTTTCTCACACAGGCAGTGTTTCTCACACTGGCAGGGTTTCTCACACTGGCAGTTTCTCACACTGGCAGAGTTTCTCACACTGGCAGTTTCTCACACTGGCAGGGTTTCTCACACTGGCAGGGTTTCTCACATTGGCAGAGTTTCTCATACTGGCAGGGTTTCTCACACTGGCAGAGTTTCTCACACTGGCAGGGTTTCTCACACTGGCAGCGTTTCTCACACTGGCAGGGTTTCTCACACTGGCAGTTTCTCACACTGGCAGGGTTCCTCACACTGGCAGGGTTTCTCACATTGGCAGAGTTTCTCACACTGGCAGGGTTTCTCATACTGGCAGTGTTTCTCACACTGGCAGGGTTTCTCGCACTGGTAGTTTCCCACACTGGCAGGGTTTCTCACTGGCAGGGCTTCTCACACTGGCAGAGTTTCTCACACTGGCAGGGTTTCTCACTGGCAGGGTTTCTCACACTGGCAGAGTTTCTCACACTGGCAGGGTTTCTCACACTGGCAGGGTTTCTCACTGGAAGGGTTTCTCACACTGGCAGAGTTTCTCACACTGGCAGTTTTTTTCACACTGGCAGAGTTTCTCACACTGGCACGGCTTCTCACACTGGCAGGGTTTCTCACTGGCAGGGTTTCTCACACTGGCAGGGTTTCTCACACTGATAGGGTTTCTCACACTGGCAGGGTTTCCCACTGGCAGGGTTTCTCACACTTGCAGGGTTTCTCACACTGGCAGGCTTTCTCACACTGGCAGGGTTTCCCACACTGGCAGTGTTTCTCACACTGCCAGGGTTCCTCACACTGGCAGTTTCTCACACTGGCAGAGTTTCTCACACTGGCAGGGTTTCTCACATTGGCCGAGTTTCTCACACTGGCAGTGTTTCTCACACTGGCAGCGTTTCTCACACCGGCAGGGTTTCTCACACTGGCAGTGTTTCTCACACTGGCAGGGTTTCTCACACTGGCAGTTTCTCACACTGGCAGAGTTTCTCACACTGGCAGGGTTTCTCACACTGGCAGGGTTTCTCACTGGCAGGGTTTCTCACACTGGCAGAGTTTCTCACACTGGCAGTTGTTTTCACACTGGCAGAGTTTCTCACACTGGCAAGGCTTCTCACACTGGCAGGGTTTCTCACTGTCAGGGTTTCTCACACTGGCAGGGTTTCTCACACTGATAGTGTTTCTCACACTGGCAGGGTTTCTCACTGGCAGGGTTTCTCACACTTGCAGGGTTTCTCACACTGGCAGGGTTTCTCACTGGCAGGTTTTCTCACACTGGCAGGGTTTCTCACACTGGCAGGGTTTCTCACACTGGCAGGTTTTCTCACTGTCAGGGTTTCTCACACTGGCAATGTTTCTCACACTGATGGAGTTTCTCACACTGGCAGGGTTTCTCACACTGGCAGGGTTTCTCACACTGGCAGAGTTTCTCACACTGGCAGGCTTTCTCACACTGGCAGGGTTTCTCACACTGGCAGTGTTTCTCACACTGCCAGGGTTTCTCACACCGGCAGTTTCTCACACTGGCAGAGTTTCTCACACTGGCAGGGTTTCTCACATTGGCCGAGTTTCTCACACTGGCAGGGTTTCTCACACTGGCAGGGTTTCTCACACCGGCAGGGTTTCTCACACTGGCAGGGTTTCTCACACTGGCAGAGTTTCTCACACTGGCAGAGTTTCTCACATTGGCAGAGTTTCTCACACTGGCAGTGTTTCTCACACTGGCAGTGTTTCTCACACTGGCAGGGTTTCACATACTGGCAGTTTCTCACACTGGCAGTGTTTCTCACACTGGCAGGGTTTCTCACATTGGCAGAGTTTCTCACACTGGCAGGGTTTCTCACACTGGCAGTGTTTCTCACACTGGCAGGGTTTCTCACTTTGGCAGAGTTTCTCACACTGGCGGGGTTTCTCACACTGGCAGTGTTTCTCACTCTGGCAGGGTTTCTCACACTGGCAGTTTCTCACACTGGCAGGGTTTCTCACATTGGCAGAGCTTCTCACACTGGCAGGGTTTCTCACACAGGCAGTGTTTCTCACACTGGCAGGGTTTCTCACACTGGCAGTTTCTCACACTGGCAGAGTTTCTCACACTGGCAGTTTCTCACACTGGCAGGGTTTCTCACACTGGCAGGGTTTCTCACATTGGCAGAGTTTCTCATACTGGCAGGGTTTCTCACACTGGCAGAGTTTCTCACACTGGCAGGGTTTCTCACACTGGCAGCGTTTCTCACACTGGCAGGGTTTCTCACACTGGCAGTTTCTCACACTGGCAGGGTTTCTCACACTTGCAGGGTTTCTCACACTGGCAGGCTTTCTCACACTGGCAGGGTTTCTCACACTGGCAGTGTTTCTCACACTGCCAGGGTTTCTCACACTGGCAGTTTCTCACACTGGCAGAGTTTCTCACACTGGCAGGGTTTCTCACACTGGCAGTTTCTCACACTGGCAGGGTTTCTGACACTGGCAGGGTTTCTCACATTGGCAGAGTTTCTCACACTGGCAGGGTTTCTCATACTGGCAGTGTTTCTCACACTGGCAGGGTTTCTCACACTGGCAGTTTCCCACACTGGCAGGGTTTCTCACTGGCAGGGCTTCTCACACTGGCAGAGTTTCTCACACTGGCAGGGTTTCTCACTGGCAGGGTTTCTCACACTGGCAGAGTTTCTCACACTGGCAGGGTTTCTCACAATGGCAGGGTTTCTCACTGGAAGGGTTTCTCACACTGGCAGAGTTTCTCACACTGGCAGTTTTTTCACACTGGCAGAGTTTCTCACACTGGCAAGGCTTCTCACACTGGCAGGGTTTCTCACTGGCAGGGTTTCTCACACTGGCAGGGTTTCTCACACTGATAGGGTTTCTCACACTGGCAGGGTTTCCCACTGGCAGGGTTTCTCACACTTGCAGGGTTTCTCACCCTGGCAGGGTTTCTCACTGGCAGGGTTTCTCACACTGGCAGGGTTTCTCACACTGGCAGGTTTTCTCACACTGGCACGTTTTCTCACTGTCAGGGTTTCTCACACTGGCAGTGTTTCTCACACTGATGGAGTTTCTCACACTGGCAGGGTTTCTCACACTGGCAGGGTTTCTCACACTGGCAGAGTTTCTCACACTGGCAGGCTTTCTCACACTGGCAGGGTTTCTCACACTGGCAGTGTTTCTCACACTGCCAGGGTTTCTCACACTGGCAGTTTCTCACACTGGCAGAGTTTCTCACACTGGCAGGGTTTCTCACATTGGCCGAGTTTCTCACACTGGCAGGGTTTCTCACACTGGCAGGGTTTCTCACACCGGCAGGGTTTCTCACACTGGCAGGGTTTCTCACACTGGCAGAGTTTCTCACATTGGCAGAGTTTCTCACACTGGCAGTGTTTCTCACACTGGCAGTGTTTCTCACACTGGCAGGGTTTCTCACACTGGCAGTGTTTCTCACACTGGCAAGGCTTCTCACACTGGCATGGTTTCTCACTGGCAGGGTTTCTCACACTGGCAGGGTTTCTCACACTGATAGTGTTTCTCACACTGGCAGGGTTTCTCACTGGCAGGGTTTCTCACACTTGCAGGGTTTCTCACACTGGCAGGGTTTCTCACTGGCAGGTTTTCTCACACTGGCAGGGTTTCTCACACTGGCAGGTTTTCTCACTGTCAGGGTTTCTCACACTGGCAATGTTTCTCACACTGATGGAGTTTCTCACACTGGCAGGGTTTCTCTCACTGGCAGGGTTTCTCACACTGGCAGAGTTTCTCACACTGGCAGGGTTTCTCACACTGGCAGGGTTTCTCACACTGGCAGTGTTTCTCACACTGCCAGGGTTTCTCACACCGGCAGTTTCTCACACTGGCAGAGTTTCTCACACTGGCAGGGTTTCTCACATTGGCCGAGTTTCTCACACTGGCAGGGTTTCTCACACTGGCAGGGTTTCTCACACTGGCAGGGTTTCTCACACTGGCAGAGTTTCTCACACTGGCAGTTGTTTTCACACTGGCAGATTTCTCACACTGGCAAGGCTTCTCACACTGGCATGGTTTCTCACTGGCAGGGTTTCTCACACTGGCAGGGTTTCTCACACTGATAGTGTTTCTCACACTGGCAGGGTTTCTCACTGGCAGGGTTTCTCACACTTGCAGGGTTTCTCACACTGGCAGGGTTTCTCACTGGCAGGTTTTCTCACACTGGCAGGGTTTCTCACACTGGCAGGTTTTCTCACTGTCAGGGTTTCTCACACTGGCAATGTTTCTCACACTGATGGAGTTTCTCACACTGGCAGGGTTTCTCACACTGGCAGGGTTTCTCACACTGGCAGAGTTTCTCACACTGGCAGGCTTTCTCACACTGGCAGGGTTTCTCACACTGGCAGTGTTTCTCACACTGCCAGGGTTTCTCACACCGGCAGTTTCTCACACTGGCAGAGTTTCTCACACTGGCAGGGTTTCTCACATTGGCCGAGTTTCTCACACTGGCAGGGTTTCTCACACTGGCAGGGTTTCTCACACTGGCAGATTTCTCACACTGGCAAGGCTTCTCACACTGGCATGGTTTCTCACTGGCAGGGTTTCTCACACTGGCAGGGTTTCTCACACTGATAGTGTTTCTCACACTGGCAGGGTTTCTCACTGGCAGGGTTTCTCACACTTGCAGGGTTTCTCACACTGGCAGGGTTTCTCACTGGCAGGTTTTCTCACACTGGCAGGGTTTCTCACACTGGCAGGTTTTCTCACTGTCAGGGTTTCTCACACTGGCAATGTTTCTCACACTGATGGAGTTTCTCACACTGGCAGGGTTTCTCACACTGGCAGGGTTTCTCACACTGGCAGAGTTTCTCACACTGGCAAGCTTTCTCACACTGGCAGGGTTTCTCACACTGGCAGTGTTTCTCACACTGCCAGGGTTTCTCACACCGGCAGTTTCTCACACTGGCAGAGTTTCTCACACTGGCAGGGTTTCTCACATTGGCCGAGTTTCTCACACTGGCAGGGTTTCTCACACTGGCAGGGTTTCTCACACCGGCAGGGTTTCTCACACTGGCAGGGTTTCTCACACTGGCAGAGTTTCTCACACTGGCAGAGTTTCTCACACTGGCAGAGTTTCTCACACTGGCAGTGTTTCTCACACTGGCAGTGTTTCTCACACTGGCAGGGTTTCTCACACAGGCAGTTTCTCACACTGGCAGGGTTTCTCACACTGGCAGGGTTTCTCACATTGGCAGAGTTTCTCACACTGGCAGGGTTTCTCACACTGGCAGTGTTTCTCACACTGGCAGGGTTTCTCACATTGGCAGAGTTTCTCACACTGGCGGGGTTTCTCACACTGGCAGTGTTTCTCACACTGGCAGGGTTTCTCACACTGGCAGTTTCTCACACTGGCAGGGTTTCTCACATTGGCAGAGCTTCTCACACTGGCAGGGTTTCTCACACAGGCAGTGTTTCTCACACTGGCAGGGTTTCTCACACTGGCAGTTTCTCACACTGGCAGAGTTTCTCACACTGGCAGTTTCTCACACTGGCAGGGTTTCTCACACTGGCAGGGTTTCTCACATTGGCAGAGTTTCTCATACTGGCAGGGTTTCTCACACTGGCAGAGTTTCTCACACTGGCAGGGTTTCTCACACTGGCAGCGTTTCTCACACTGGCAGGGTTTCTCACACTGGCAGTTTCTCACACTGGCAGGGTTCCTCACACTGGCAGGGTTTCTCACATTGGCAGAGTTTCTCACACTGGCAGGGTTTCTCATACTGGCAGTGTTTCTCACACTGGCAGGGTTTCTCACACTGGTAGTTTCCCACACTGGCAGGGTTTCTCACTGGCAGGGCTTCTCACACTGGCAGAGTTTCTCACACTGGCAGGGTTTCTCACTGGCAGGGTTTCTCAACCTGGCAGAGTTTCTCACACTGGCAGGGTTTCTCACACTGGCAGGGTTTCTCACTGGAAGGGTTTCTCACACTGGCAGAGTTTCTCACACTGGCAGTTTTTTTCACACTGGCAGATTTTCTCACACTGGCACGGCTTCTCACACTGGCAGGGTTTCTCACTGGCAGGGTTTCTCACACTGGCAGGGTTTCTCACACTGATAGGGTTTCTCACACTGGCAGGGTTTCCCACTGGCAGGGTTTCTCACACTTGCAGGGTTTCTCACACTGGCAGGCTTTCTCACACTGGCAGGGTTTCTCACACTGGCAGTGTTTCTCACACTGCCAGGGTTCCTCACACTGGCAGTTTCTCACACTGGCAGAGTTTCTCACACTGGCAGGGTTTCTCACATTGGCCGAGTTTCTCACACTGGCAGTGTTTCTCACACTGGCAGCGTTTCTCACACCGGCAGGGTTTCTCACACTGGCAGTGTTTCTCACACTGGCAGGGTTTCTCACACTGGCAGTTTCTCACACTGGCAGAGTTTCTCACACTGGCAGGGTTTCTCACACTGGCAGGGTTTCTCACTGGCAGGGTTTCTCACACTGGCAGAGTTTCTCACACTGGCAGTTGTTTTCACACTGGCAGAGTTTCTCACACTGGCAAGGCTTCTCACACTGGCAGGGTTTCTCACTGTCAGGGTTTCTCACACTGGCAGGGTTTCTCACACTGATAGTGTTTCTCACACTGGCAGGGTTTCTCACTGGCAGGGTTTCTCACACTTGCAGGGTTTCTCACACTGGCAGGGTTTCTCACTGGCAGGGTTTCTCACACTGGCAATGTTTCTCACACTGATGGAGTTTCTCACACTGGCAGGGTTTCTCACACTGGCAGGGTTTCTCACACTGGCAGAGTTTCTCACACTGGCAGGCTTTCTCACACTGGCAGGGTTTCTCACACTGACAGTGTTTCTCACACTGCCAGGGTTTCTCACACCGGCAGTTTCTCACACTGGCAGAGTTTCTCACACTGGCAGGGTTTCTCACATTGGCCGAGTTTCTCACACTGGCAGGGTTTCTCACACTGGCAGGGTTTCTCACACCGGCAGGGTTTCTCACACTGGCAGGGTTTCTCACACTGGCAGAGTTTCTCACACTGGCAGAGTTTCTCACATTGGCAGAGTTTCTCACACTGGCAGTGTTTCTCACACTGGCAGTGTTTCTCACACTGGCAGGGTTTCACATACTGGCAGTTTCTCACACTGGCAGTGTTTCTCAAACTGGCAGGGTTTCTCACATTGGCAGAGTTTCTCACACTGGCAGGGTTTCTCACACTGGCAGTGTTTCTCACACTGGCAGGGTTTCTCACTTTGGCAGAGTTTCTCACACTGGCGGGGTTTCTCACACTGGCAGTGTTTCTCACTCTGGCAGGGTTTCTCACACTGGCAGTTTCTCACACTGGCAGGGTTTCTCACATTGGCAGAGCTTCTCACACTGGCAGGGTTTCTCACACAGGCAGTGTTTCTCACACTGGCAGGGTTTCTCACACTGGCAGTTTCTCACACTGGCAGAGTTTCTCACACTGGCAGTTTCTCACACTGGCAGGGTTTCTCACACTGGCAGGGTTTCTCACATTGGCAGAGTTTCTCATACTGGCAGGGTTTCTCACACTGGCAGAGTTTCTCACACTGGCAGGGTTTCTCACACTGGCAGCGTTTCTCACACTGGAAGGGTTTCTCACACTGGCAGTTTCTCACACTGGCAGGGTTTCTCACACTTGCAGGGTTTCTCACACTGGCAGGCTTTCTCACACTGGCAGGGTTTCTCACACTGGCAGTGTTTCTCACACTGCCAGGGTTTCTCACACTGGCAGTTTCTCACACTGGCAGAGTTTCTCACACTGGCAGGGTTTCTCACATTGGCCGAGTTTCTCACACTGGCAGGGTTTCTCACACTGGCAGGGTTTCTCACACCGGCAGGGTTTCTCACACTGGCAGTGTTTCTCACACTGGCAGGGTTTCTCACACTGGCAGTTTCTCACACTGGCAGAGTTTCTCACACTGGCAGGGTTTCTCACACTGGCAGGGTTTCTCACTGGCAGGGTTTCTCACACTGGCAGAGTTTCTCACACTGGCAGTTGTTTTCACACTGGCAGAGTTTCTCACACTGGCAAGGCTTCTCACACTGGCAGGGTTTCTCACTGGCAGGGTTTCTCACACTGGCAGGGTTTCTCACACTGATAGTGTTTCTCACACTGGCAGGGTTTCTCACTGGCAGGGTTTCTCACACTTGCAGGGTTTCTCACACTGGCAGGGTTTCTCACTGGCAGGTTTTCTCACACTGGCAGGGTTTCTCACACTGGCAGGTTTTCTCACTGTCAGGGTTTCTCACACTGGCAATGTTTCTCACACTGATGGAGTTTCTCACACTGGCAGGGTTTCTCACACTGGCAGGGTTTCTCACACTGACAGAGTTTCTCACACTGGCAGGCTTTCTCACACTGGCAGGGTTTCTCACACTGGCAGTGTTTCTCACACTGCCAGGGTTTCTCACACCGGCAGTTTCTCACACTGGCAGAGTTTCTCACACTGGCAGGGTTTCTCACATTGGCCGAGTTTCTCACACTGGCAGGGTTTCTCACAATGGCAGGGTTTCTCACACCGGCAGGGTTTCTCACACTGGCAGGGTTTCTCACACTGGCAGAGTTTCTCACACTGGCAGAGTTTCTCACATTGGCAGAGTTTCTCACACTGGCAGTGTTTCTCACACTGGCAGTGTTTCTCACACTGGCAGGGTTTCTCATACTGGCAGTTTCTCACACTGGCAGGGTTTCTCACACTGGCAGGGTTTCTCACATTGGCAGAGTTTCTCACACTGGCAGGGTTTCTCACACTGGCAGTGTTTCTCACACTGGCAGGGTTTCTCACATTGGCAGAGTTTCTCACACTGGCGGGGTTTCTCACACTGGCAGTGTTTCTCACACTGGCAGGGTTTCTCACACTGGCAGTTTCTCACACTGGCAGGGTTTCTCACATTGGCAGAGCTTCTCACACTGGCAGGGTTTCTCACACAGGCAGTGTTTCTCACACTGGCAGGGTTTCTCACACTGGCAGTTTCTCACACTGGCAGAGTTTCTCACACTGGCAGTTTCTCACACTGGCAGGGTTTCTCACACTGGCAGGGTTTCTCACATTGGCAGAGTTTCTCATACTGGCAGGGTTTCTCACACTGGCAGAGTTTCTCACACTGGCAGGGTTTCTCACACTGGCAGCGTTTCTCACACTGGCAGGGTTTCTCACACTGGCAGTTTCTCACACTGGCAGGGTTTCTCACACTGGCAGGGTTTCTCACATTGGCAGAGTTTCTCACACTGGCAGGGTTTCTCATACTGGCAGTGTTTCTCACACTGGCAGGGTTTCTCACACTGGCAGTTTCCCATACTGGCAGGGTTTCTCACTGACAGGGCTTCTCACACTGGCAGAGTTTCTCACACTGGCAGGGTTTCTCACTGGCAGGGTTTCTCACACTGGCAGAGTTTCTCACACTGGCAGGGTTTCTCACAATGGCAGGGTTTCTCACTGGAAGGGTTTCTCACACTGGCAGAGTTTCTCACACTGGCAGTTTTTTTCACACTGGCAGAGTTTCTCACACTGGCAAGGCTTCTCACACTGGCAGGGTTTCTCACTGGCAGGGTTTCTCACACTGGCAGGGTTTCTCACACTGATAGGGTTTCTCACACTGGCAGGGTTTCCCACTGGCAGGGTTTCTCACACTTGCAGGGTTTCTCACACTGGCAGGGTTTCTCACTGGCAGGGTTTCTCACACTGGCAGGGTTTCTCACACTGGCAGGTTTTCTCACACTGGCAGGTTTTCTCACTGTCAGGGTTTCTCACACTGGCAGTGTTTCTCACACTGATGGAGTTTCTCACACTGGCAGGGTTTCTCACACTGGCAGGGTTTCTCACACTGGCAGAGTTTCTCACACTGGCAGGCTTTCTCACACTGGCAGGGTTTCTCACACTGGCAGTGTTGCTCACACTGCCAGGGTTTCTCACACTGGCAGTTTCTCACACTGGCAGAGTTTCTCACACTGGCAGGGTTTCTCACATTGGCCGAGTTTCTCACACTGGCAGGGTTTCTCACACTGGCAGGGTTTCTCACACCGGCAGGGTTTCTCACACTGGCAAGGTTTCTCACACTGGCAGGGTTTCTCACATTGGCCGAGTTTCTCACACTGGCAGGGTTTCTCACACTGGCAGTGTTTCTCACACTGGCAGTGTTTCTCACACTGGCAGGGTTTCTCATACTGGCAGTTTCTCACACTGGCAGGGTTTCTCACACTGGCAGGGTTTCTCACATTGGCAGAGTTTCTCACACTGGCAGGGTTTCTCACACTGGCAGTGTTTCTCACACTGGCAGGGTTTCTCACATTGGCAGAGTTTCTCACACTGGCGGGGTTTCTCACACTGGCAGTGTTTCTCACACTGGCAGGGTTTCTCACACTGGCAGTTTCTCACACTGGCAGGGTTTCTCACATTGGCAGAGCTTCTCACACTGGCAGGGTTTCTCACACAGGCAGTGTTTCTCACACTGGCAGGGTTTCTCACACTGGCAGTTTCTCACACTGGCAGAGTTTCTCACACTGGCAGTTTCTCACACTGGCAGGGTTTCTCACACTGGCAGGGTTTCTCACATTGGCAGAGTTTCTCATACTGGCAGGGTTTCTCACACTGGCAGAGTTTCTCACACTGGCAGGGTTTCTCACACTGGCAGCGTTTCTCACACTGGCAGGGTTTCTCACACTGGCAGTTTCTCACACTGGCAGGGTTTCTCACACTGGCAGGGTTTCTCACTTTGGCAGAGTTTCTCACACTGGCAGGGTTTCTCATACTGGCAGTGTTTCTCACACTGGCAGGGTTTCTCACACTGGCAGTTTCCCATACTGGCAGGGTTTCTCACTGGCAGGGCTTCTCACACTGGAAGAGTTTCTCACACTGGCAGGGTTTCTCACTGGCAGGGTTTCTCACACTGGCAGAGTTTCTCACACTGGCAGGGTTTCTCACAATGGCAGGGTTTCTCACTGGAAGGGTTTCTCACACTGGCAGAGTTTCTCACACTGGCAGTTTTTTTCACACTGGCAGAGTTTCTCACACTGGCAAGGCTTCTCACACTGGCAGGGTTTCTCACTGGCAGGGTTTCTCACACTGGCAGGGTTTCTCACACTGATAGGGTTTCTCACACTGGCAGGGTTTCCCACTGGCAGGGTTTCTCACACTTGCAGGGTTTCTCACACTGGCAGGGTTTCTCACTGGCAGGGTTTCTCACACTGGCAATGTTTCTCACACTGATGGAGTTTCTCACACTGGCAGGGTTTCTCACACTGGCAGGGTTTCTCACACTGGCAGAGTTTCTCACACTGGCAGGCTTTCTCACACTGGCAGGGTTTCTCACACTGGCAGTGTTTCTCACACTGCCAGGGTTTCTCACACCGGCAGTTTCTCACACTGGCAGAGTTTCTCACACTGGCAGGGTTTCTCACATTGGCCGAGTTTCTCACACTGGCAGGGTTTCTCACACTGGCAGGGTTTCTCACACCGGCAGGGTTTCTCACACTGGCAGGGTTTCTCACACTGGCAGAGTTTCTCACACTGGCAGAGTTTCTCACATTGGCAGAGTTTCTCACACTGGCAGTGTTTCTCACACTGGCAGTGTTTCTCACACTGATGGAGTTTCTCACACTGGCAGGGTTTCTCACACTGGCAGGGTTTCTCACACTGGCAGAGTTTCTCACACTGGCAGGCTTTCTCACACTGGCAGGGTTTCTCAAACTGGCAGTGTTTCTCACACTGCCAGGGTTTCTCACACCGGCAGTTTCTCACACTGGCAGAGTTTCTCACACTGGCAGGGTTTCTCACATTGGCCGAGTTTCTCACACTGGCAGGGTTTCTCACACTGGCAGGGTTTCTCACACCGGCAGGGTTTCTCACACTGGCAGGGTTTCTCACACTGGCAGAGTTTCTCACACTGGCAGAGTTTCTCACATTGGCAGAGTTTCTCACACTGGCAGTGTTTCTCACACTGGCAGTGTTTCTCACACTGGCAGGGTTTCTCACACTGGCAGTTTCTCACACTGGCAGGGTTTCTCACACTGGCAGGGTTTCTCACATTGGCAGAGTTTCTCAAACTGGCAGGGTTTCTCACACTGGCAGTGTTTCTCACACTGGCAGGGTTTCTCACATTGGCAGAGTTTCTCACACTGGAGGGGTTTCTCACACTGGCAGTGTTTCTCACACTGGCAGGGTTTCTCACACTGGCAGTTTCTCACACTGGCAGGGTTTCTCACATTGGCAGAGCTTCTCACACTGGCAGGGTTTCTCACACAGGCAGTGTTTCTCACACTGGCAGGGTTTCTCACACTGGCAGTTTCTCACACTGGCAGAGTTTCTCACACTGGCAGTTTCTCACACTGGCAGGGTTTCTCACACTGGCAGGGTTTCTCACATTGGCAGAGTTTCTCATACTGGCAGGGTTTCTCACACTGGCAGAGTTTCTCACACTGGCAGGGTTTCTCACACTGGCAGCGTTTCTCACACTGGCAGGGTTTCTCACACTGGCAGTTTCCCACACTGGCAGGGTTTCTCACTGGCAGGGCTTCTCACACTGGCAGAGTTTCTCACACTGGCAGGGTTTCTCACTGGCAGGGTTTCTCACACTGGCAGAGTTTCTCACACTGGCAGGGTTTCTCACAATGGCAGGGTTTCTCACTGGAAGGGTTTCTCACACTGGCAAGCTTTCTCACACTGGCAGGGTTTCTCACACTGGCAGTGTTTCTCACACTGCCAGGGTTTCTCACACCGGCAGTTTCTCACACTGGCAGAGTTTCTCACACTGGCAGGGTTTCTCACATTGGCCGAGTTTCTCACACTGGCAGGGTTTCTCACACTGGCAGGGTTTCTCACACCGGCAGGGTTTCTCACACTGGCAGGGTTTCTCACACTGGCAGAGTTTCTCACACTGGCAGAGTTTCTCACACTGGCAGAGTTTCTCACACTGGCAGTGTTTCTCACACTGGCAGTGTTTCTCACACTGGCAGGGTTTCTCACACTGGCAGTTTCTCACACTGGCAGGGTTTCTCACACTGGCAGGGTTTCTCACATTGGCAGAGTTTCTCACACTGGCAGGGTTTCTCACACTGGCAGTGTTTCTCACACTGGCAGGGTTTCTCACATTGGCAGAGTTTCTCACACTGGCGGGGTTTCTCACACTGGCAGTGTTTCTCACACTGGCAGGGTTTCTCACACTGGCAGTTTCTCACACTGGCAGGGTTTCTCACATTGGCAGAGCTTCTCACACTGGCAGGGTTTCTCACACAGGCAGTGTTTCTCACACTGGCAGGGTTTCTCACACTGGCAGTTTCTCACACTGGCAGAGTTTCTCACACTGGCAGTTTCTCACACTGGCAGGGTTTCTCACACTGGCAGGGTTTCTCACATTGGCAGAGTTTCTCATACTGGCAGGGTTTCTCACACTGGCAGAGTTTCTCACACTGGCAGGGTTTCTCACACTGGCAGCGTTTCTCACACTGGCAGGGTTTCTCACACTGGCAGTTTCTCACACTGTCAGGGTTCCTCACACTGGCAGGGTTTCTCACATTGGCAGAGTTTCTCTCACTGGCAGGGTTTCTCATACTGGCAGTGTTTCTCACACTGGCAGGGTTTCTCACACTGGTAGTTTCCCACACTGGCAGGGTTTCTCACTGGCAGGGCTTCTCACACTGGCAGAGTTTCTCACACTGGCAGGGTTTCTCACTGGCAGGGTTTCTCACACTGGCAGAGTTTCTCACACTGGCAGGGTTTCTCACACTGGCAGGGTTTCTCACTGGAAGGGTTTCTCACACTGGCAGAGTTTCTCACACTGGCAGTTTTTCTCACACTGGCAGATTTTCTCACACTGGCACGGCTTCTCACACTGGCAGGGTTTCTCACTGGCAGGGTTTCTCACACTGGCAGGGTTTCTCACACTGATAGGGTTTCTCACACTGGCAGGGTTTCCCACTGGCAGGGTTTCTCACACTTGCAGGGTTTCTCACACTGGCAGGCTTTCTCACACTGGCAGGGTTTCTCACACTGGCAGTGTTTCTCACACTGCCAGGGTTCCTCACACTGGCAGTTTCTCACACTGGCAGAGTTTCTCACACTGGCAGGGTTTCTCACATTGGCCGAGTTTCTCACACTGGCAGTGTTTCTCACACTGGCAGCGTTTCTCACACCGGCAGGGTTTCTCACACTGGCAGTGTTTCTCACACTGGCAGGGTTTCTCACACTGGCAGTTTCTCACACTGGCAGAGTTTCTCACACTGGCAGGGTTTCTCACACTGGCAGGGTTTCTCACTGGCAGGGTTTCTCACACTGGCAGAGTTTCTCACACTGGCAGTTGTTTTCACACTGGCAGAGTTTCTCACACTGGCAAGGCTTCTCACACTGGCAGGGTTTCTCACTGTCAGGGTTTCTCACACTGGCAGGGTTTCTCACACTGATAGTGTTTCTCACACTGGCAGGGTTTCTCACTGGCAGGGTTTCTCACACTTGCAGGGTTTCTCACACTGGCAGGGTTTCTCACTGGCAGGTTTTCTCACACTGGCAGGGTTTCTCACACTGGCAGGGTTTCTCACACTGGCAGGTTTTCTCACTGTCAGGGTTTCTCACACTGGCAATGTTTCTCACACTGATGGAGTTTCTCACACTGGCAGGGTTTCTCACACTGGCAGGGTTTCTCACACTGGCAGAGTTTCTCACACTGGCAGGCTTTCTCACACTGGCAGGGTTTCTCACACTGGCAGTGTTTCTCACACTGCCAGGGTTTCTCACACCGGCAGTTTCTCACACTGGCAGAGTTTCTCACACTGGCAGGGTTTCTCACATTGGCCGAGTTTCTCACACTGGCAGGGTTTCTCACACTGGCAGGGTTTCTCACACCGGCAGGGTTTCTCACACTGGCAGGGTTACTCACACTGGCAGAGTTTCTCACACTGGCAGAGTTTCTCACATTGGCAGAGTTTCTCACACTGGCAGTGTTTCTCACACTGGCAGTGTTTCTCACACTGGCAGGGTTTCACATACTGGCAGTTTCTCACACTGGCAGTGTTTCTCACACTGGCAGGGTTTCTCACATTGGCAGAGTTTCTCACACTGGCAGGGTTTCTCACACTGGCAGTGTTTCTCACACTGGCAGGGTTTCTCACTTTGGCAGAGTTTCTCACACTGGCGGGGTTTCTCACACTGGCAGTGTTTCTCACTCTGGCAGGGTTTCTCACACTGGCAGTTTCTCACACTGGCAGGGTTTCTCACATTGGCAGAGCTTCTCACACTGGCAGGGTTTCTCACACAGGCAGTGTTTCTCACACTGGCAGGGTTTCTCACACTGGCAGTTTCTCACACTGGCAGAGTTTCTCACACTGGCAGTTTCTCACACTGGCAGGGTTTCTCACACTGGCAGGGTTTCTCACATTGGCAGAGTTTCTCATACTGGCAGGGTTTCTCACACTGGCAGAGTTTCTCACACTGGCAGGGTTTCTCACACTGGCAGCGTTTCTCACACTGGCAGGGTTTCTCACACTGGCAGTTTCTCACACTGGCAGGGTTTCTCACACTTGCAGGGTTTCTCACACTGGCAGGCTTTCTCACACTGGCAGGGTTTCTCACACTGGCAGTGTTTCTCACACTGCCAGGGTTTCTCACACTGGCAGTTTCTCACACTGGCAGAGTTTCTCACACTGGCAGGGTTTCTCACATTGGCCGAGTTTCTCACACTGGCAGGGTTTCTCACACTGGCAGGGTTTCTCACACCGGCAGGGTTTCTCACACTGGCAGTGTTTCTCACACTGGCAGGGTTTCTCACACTGGCAGTTTCTCACACTGGCAGAGTTTCTCACACTGGCAGGGTTTCTCACACTGGCAGGGTTTCTCACTGGCAGGGTTTCTCACACTGGCAGAGTTTCTCACACTGGCAGTTGTTTTCACACTGGCAGAGTTTCTCACACTGGCAAGGCTTCTCACACTGGCAGGGTTTCTCACTGGCAGGGTTTCTCACACTGGCAGGGTTTCTCACACTGATAGTGTTTCTCACACTGGCAGGGTTTCTCACTGGCAGGGTTTCTCACACTTGCAGGGTTTCTCACACTGGCAGGGTTTCTCACTGGCAGGTTTTCTCACACTGGCAGGGTTTCTCACACTGGCAGGTTTTCTCACTGTCAGGGTTTCTCACACTGGCAATGTTTCTCACACTGATGGAGTTTCTCACACTGGCAGGGTTTCTCACACTGGCAGGGTTTCTCACACTGACAGAGTTTCTCACACTGGCAGGCTTTCTCACACTGGCAGGGTTTCTCACACTGGCAGTGTTTCTCACACTGCCAGGGTTTCTCACACCGGCAGTTTCTCACACTGGCAGAGTTTCTCACACTGGCAGGGTTTCTCACATTGGCCGAGTTTCTCACACTGGCAGGGTTTCTCACAATGGCAGGGTTTCTCACACCGGCAGGGTTTCTCACACTGGCAGGGTTTCTCACACTGGCAGAGTTTCTCACACTGGCAGAGTTTCTCACATTGGCAGAGTTTCTCACACTGGCAGTGTTTCTCACACTGGCAGTGTTTCTCACACTGGCAGGGTTTCTCATACTGGCAGTTTCTCACACTGGCAGGGTTTCTCACACTGGCAGGGTTTCTCACATTGGCAGAGTTTCTCACACTGGCAGGGTTTCTCACACTGGCAGTGTTTCTCACACTGGCAGGGTTTCTCACATTGGCAGAGTTTCTCACACTGGCGGGGTTTCTCACACTGGCAGTGTTTCTCACACTGGCAGGGTTTCTCACACTGGCAGTTTCTCACACTGGCAGGGTTTCTCACATTGGCAGAGCTTCTCACACTGGCAGGGTTTCTCACACAGGCAGTGTTTCTCACACTGGCAGGGTTTCTCACACTGGCAGTTTCTCACACTGGCAGAGTTTCTCACACTGGCAGTTTCTCACACTGGCAGGGTTTCTCACACTGGCAGGGTTTCTCACATTGGCAGAGTTTCTCATACTGGCAGGGTTTCTCACACTGGCAGAGTTTCTCACACTGGCAGGGTTTCTCACACTGGCAGTGTTTCTCACACTGGCAGGGTTTCTCACACTGGCAGTTTCTCACACTGGCAGGGTTTCTCAAACTGGCAGGGTTTCTCACATTGGCAGAGTTTCTCACACTGGCAGGGTTTCTCATACTGGCAGTGTTTCTCACACTGGCAGGGTTTCTCACACTGGCAGTTTCCCATACTGGCAGGGTTTCTCACTGGCAGGGCTTCTCACACTGGCAGAGTTTCTCACACTGGCAGGGTTTCTCACTGGCAGGGTTTCTCACACTGGCAGAGTTTCTCACACTGGCAGGGTTTCTCACAATGGCAGGGTTTCTCACTGGAAGGGTTTCTCACACTGGCAGAGTTTCTCACACTGGCAGTTTTTTTCACACTGGCAGAGTTTCTCACACTGGCAAGGCTTCTCACACTGGCAGGGTTTCTCACTGGCAGGGTTTCTCACACTGGCAGGGTTTCTCACACTGATAGGGTTTCTCACACTGGCAGGGTTTCCCACTGGCAGGGTTTCTCACACTTGCAGGGTTTCTCACACTGGCAGGGTTTCTCACTGGCAGGGTTTCTCACACTGGCAGGGTTTCTCACACTGGCAGGTTTTCTCACACTGGCAGGTTTTCTCACTGTCAGGGTTTCTCACACTGGCAGTGTTTCTCACACTGATGGAGTTTCTCACACTGGCAGGGTTTCTCACACTGGCAGGGTTTCTCACACTGGCAGAGTTTCTCACACTGGCAGGCTTTCTCACACTGGCAGGGTTTCTCACACTGGCAGTGTTGCTCACACTGCCAGGGTTTCTCACACTGGCAGTTTCTCACACTGGCAGAGTTTCTCACACTGGCAGGGTTTCTCACATTGGCCGAGTTTCTCACACTGGCAGGGTTTCTCACACTGGCAGGGTTTCTCACACCGGCAGGGTTTCTCACACTGGCAAGGTTTCTCACACTGGCAGGGTTTCTCACATTGGCCGAGTTTCTCACACTGGCAGGGTTTCTCACACTGGCAGTGTTTCTCACACTGGCAGTGTTTCTCACACTGGCAGGGTTTCTCATACTGGCAGTTTCTCACACTGGCAGGGTTTCTCACACTGGCAGGGTTTCTCACATTGGCAGAGTTTCTCACACTGGCAGGGTTTCTCACACTGGCAGTGTTTCTCACACTGGCAGGGTTTCTCACATTGGCAGAGTTTCTCACACTGGCGGGGTTTCTCACACTGGCAGTGTTTCTCACACTGGCAGGGTTTCTCACACTGGCAGTTTCTCACACTGGCAGGGTTTCTCACATTGGCAGAGCTTCTCACACTGGCAGGGTTTCTCACACAGGCAGTGTTTCTCACACTGGCAGGGTTTCTCACACTGGCAGTTTCTCACACTGGCAGAGTTTCTCACACTGGCAGTTTCTCACACTGGCAGGGTTTCTCACACTGGCAGGGTTTCTCACATTGGCAGAGTTTCTCATACTGGCAGGGTTTCTCACACTGGCAGAGTTTCTCACACTGGCAGGGTTTCTCACACTGGCAGCGTTTCTCACACTGGCAGGGTTTCTCACACTGGCAGTTTCTCACACTGGCAGGGTTTCTCACACTGGCAGGGTTTCTCACATTGGCAGAGTTTCTCACACTGGCAGGGTTTCTCATACTGGCAGTGTTTCTCACACTGGCAGGGTTTCTCACACTGGCAGTTTCCCATACTGGCAGGGTTTCTCACTGGCAGGGCTTCTCACACTGGAAGAGTTTCTCACACTGGCAGGGTTTCTCACTGGCAGGGTTTCTCACACTGGCAGAGTTTCTCACACTGGCAGGGTTTCTCACAATGGCAGGGTTTCTCACTGGAAGGGTTTCTCACACTGGCAGAGTTTCTCACACTGGCAGTTTTTTTCACACTGGCAGAGTTTCTCACACTGGCAAGGCTTCTCACACTGGCAGGGTTTCTCACTGGCAGGGTTTCTCACACTGGCAGGGTTTCTCACACTGATAGGGTTTCTCACACTGGCAGGGTTTCCCACTGGCAGGGTTTCTCACACTTGCAGGGTTTCTCACACTGGCAGGGTTTCTCACTGGCAGGGTTTCTCACACTGGCAGGGTTTCTCACACTGGCAGGTTTTCTCACACTGGCAGGTTTTCTCACTGTCAGGGTTTCTCACACTGGCCGTGTTTCTCACACTGATGGAGTTTCTCACACTGGCAGGGTTTCTCACACTGGCAGGGTTTCTCACACTGGCAGAGTTTCTCACACTGGCAGGCTGTCTCACACTGGCAGGGTTTCTCACACTGGCAGTGTTTCTCACACTGCCAGGGTTTCTCACACTGGCAGTTTCTCACACTGGCAGAGTTTCTCACACTGGCAGGGTTTCTCACATTGGCCGAGTTTCTCACACTGGCAGGGTTTCTCACACTGGCAGGGTTTCTCACACCGGCAGGGTTTCTCACACTGGCAAGGTTTCTCACACTGGCAGAGTTTCTCACACTGGCAGGGTTTCTCACATTGGCAGAGTTTCTCACACTGGCAGTGTTTCTCACACTGGCAGTGTTTCTCACACTGGCAGGGTTTCTCACACTGGCAGAGTTTCTCACACTGGCAGTTGTTTTCACACTGGCAGAGTTTCTCACACTGGCAAGGCTTCTCACACTGGCATGGTTTCTCACTGGCAGGGTTTCTCACACTGGCAGGGTTTCTCACACTGATAGTGTTTCTCACACTGGCAGGGTTTCTCACTGGCAGGGTTTCTCACACTTGCAGGGTTTCTCACACTGGCAGGGTTTCTCACTGGCAGGTTTTCTCACACTGGCAGGGTTTCTCACACTGGCAGGTTTTCTCACACTGGCAGGGTTTCTCACACCGGCAGGGTTTCTCACACTGGCAAGGTTTGTCACACTGGCAGAGTTTCTCACACTGGCAGGGTTTCTCACATTGGCAGAGTTTCTCACACTGGCAGTGTTTCTCACACTGGCAGTGTTTCTCACACTGGCAGGGTTTCTCACACTGGCAATGTTTCTCACACTGATGGAGTTTCTCACACTGGCAGGGTTTCTCACACTGGCAGGGTTTCTCACACTGGCAGAGTTTCTCACACTGGCAGGCTTTCTCACACTGGCAGGGTTTCTCACACTGGCAGTGTTTCTCACACTGCCAGGGTTTCTCACACCGGCAGTTTCTCACACTGGCAGAGTTTCTCACACTGGCAGGGTTTCTCACATTGGCCGAGTTTCTCACACTGGCAGGGTTTCTCACACTGGCAGGGTTTCTCACACCGGCAGGGTTTCTCACACTGGCAGGGTTTCTCACACTGGCAGAGTTTCTCACACTGGCAGAGTTTCTCACATTGGCAGAGTTTCTCACACTGGCAGTGTTTCTCACACTGGCAGTGTTTCTCACACTGATGGAGTTTCTCACACTGGCAGGGTTTCTCACACTGGCAGGGTTTCTCACACTGGCAGAGTTTCTCACACTGGCAGGCTTTCTCACACTGGCAGGGTTTCTCAAACTGGCAGTGTTTCTCACACTGCCAGGGTTTCTCACACCGGCAGATTCTCACACTGGCAGAGTTTCTCACACTGGCAGGGTTTCTCACATTGGCCGAGTTTCTCACACTGTCAGGGTTTCTCACACTGGCAGGGTTTCTCACACCGGCAGGGTTTCTCACACTGGCAGGGTTTCTCACACTGGCAGAGTTTCTCACACTGGCAGAGTTTCTCACATTGGCAGAGTTTCTCACACTGGCAGTGTTTCTCACACTGGCAGTGTTTCTCACACTGGCAGGGTTTCTCACACTGGCAGTTTCTCACACTGGCAGGATTTCTCACACTGGCAGGGTTTCTCACATTGGCAGAGTTTCTCACACTGGCAGGGTTTCTCACACTGGCAGTGTTTCTCACACTGGCAGGGTTTCTCACATTGGCAGAGTTTCTCACACTGGAGGGGTTTCTCACACTGGCAGTGTTACTCACACTGGCAGGGTTTCTCACACTGGCAGTTTCTCACACTGGCAGGGTTTCTCACATTGGCAGAGCTTCTCACACTGGCAGGGTTTCTCACACAGGCAGTGTTTCTCACACTGGCAGGGTTTCTCACACTGGCAGTTTCTCACACTGGCAGAGTTTCTCACACTGGCAGTTTCTCACACTGGCAGGGTTTCTCACACTGGCAGGGTTTCTCACATTGGCAGAGTTTCTCATACTGGCAGGGTTTCTCACACTGGCAGAGTTTCTCACACTGGCAGGGTTTCTCACACTGGCAGCGTTTCTCACACTGGCAGGGTTTCTCACAGTGGCAGTTTCCCACACTGGCAGGGTTTCTCACTGGCAGGGCTTCTCACACTGGCAGAGTTTCTCACACTGGCAGGGTTTCTCACTGGCAGGGTTTCTCACACTGGCAGAGTTTCTCACACTGGCAGGGTTTCTCACAATGGCAGGGTTTCTCACTGGAAGGGTTTCTCACACTGGCAGAGTTTCTCACACTGGCAGGGTTTCTCACTGGCAGGGTTTCTCACACTGGCAGGGTTTCTCACACTGGCAGGGTTTCTCACACTGGCAGGGTTTCCCACTGGCAGGGTTTCTCACACTTGCAGGGTTTCTCACACTGGCAGGGTTTCTCACTGGCAGGGTTTCTCACACTGGCAGGGTTTCTCACACTGGCAGGTTCTCTCACACTGGCAGGTTTTCTCACTGTCAGGGTTTCTCACACTGGCAGTGTTTCTCACACTGATGGAGTTTCTCACACTGGCAGGGTTTCTCACACTGGCAGGGTTTCTCACACTGGCAGAGTTTCTCACACTGGCAGGCTTTCTCACACTGGCAGGGTTTCTCACACTGGCAGTGTTTCTCACACTGCCAGGGTTTCTCACACTGGCAGTTTCTCACACTGGCAGAGTTTCTCACACTGGCAGGGTTTCTCACATTCGCCGAGTTTCTCACACTGGCAGGGTTTCTCACACTGGCAGGGTTTCTCACACCGGCAGGGTTTCTCACACTGGCAGGGTTTCTCACACTGTCAGAGTTTCTCACACTGGCAGGGTTTCTCACATTGGCAGAGTTTCTCACACTGGCAGTGTTTCTCACACTGGCAGGGTTTCTCACACTGGCAGAGTTTCTCACACTGGCAGTTGTTTTCACACTGGCAGAGTTTCTCACACTGGCAAGGCTTCTCACACTGGCATGGTTTCTCACTGGCAGGGTTTCTCACACTGGCAGGGTTTCTCACACTGATAGTGTTTCTCACACTGGCAGGGTTTCTCACTGGCAGGGTTTCTCACACTTGCAGGGTTTCTCACACTGGCAGGGTTTCTCACTGGCAGGTTTTCTCACACTGGCAGGGTTTCTCACACTGGCAGGTTTTCTCACTGTCAGGGTTTCTCACACTGGCAATGTTTCTCACACTGATGGAGTTTCTCACACTGGCAGGGTTTCTCACACTGGCAGGGTTTCTCACACTGGCAGAGTTTCTCACACTGGCAGGCTTTCTCACACTGGCAGGGTTTCTCACACTGGCAGTGTTTCTCACACTGCCAGGGTTTCTCACACCGGCAGTTTCTCACACTGGTAGAGTTTCTCACACTGGCAGGGTTTCTCACATTGGCCGAGTTTCTCACACTGGCAGGGTTTCTCACACTGGCAGGGTTTCTCACACCGGCAGGGTTTCTCACACTGGCAGGGTTTCTCACACTGGCAGAGTTTCTCACACTGGCAGAGTTTCTCACATTGGCAGAGTTTCTCACACTGGCAATGTTTCTCACACTGGCAGTGTTTCTCACACTGGCAGGGTTTCTCACACTGGCAGTTTCTCACACTGGCAGGGTTTCTCACACTGGCAGGTTTTCTCACATTGGCAGAGTTTCTCACACTGGCAGGGTTTCTCACACTGGCAGTGTTTCTCAAACTGGCAGGGTTTCTCACATAGGCAGAGTTTCTCACACTGGCGGGGTTTCTCACACTGGCAGTGTTTCTCACACTGGCAGGGTTTCTCACACTGGCAGTTTCTCACACTGGCAGGGTTTCTCACATTGGCAGAGCTTCTCACACTGGCAGGGTTTCTCACACAGGCAGTGTTTCTCACACTGGCAGGGTTTCTCACACTGGCAGTTTCTCACACTGGCAGCATTTCTCACACTGGCAGTTTCTCACACTGGCAGGGTTTCTCACACTGGCAGGGTTTCTCACATTGGCAGAGTTTCTCATACTGGCAGGGTTTCTCACACTGGCAGAGTTTCTCACACTGGCAGGGTTTCTCACACTGGCAGCGTTTCTCACACTGGCAGGGTTTCTCACACTGGCAGTTTCTCACACTGGCAGGGTTTCTCACACTGGCAGGGTTTCTCACATTGGCAGAGTTTCTCACACTGGCAGGGTTTCTCATACTGGCAGTGTTTCTCACACTGGCAGGGTTTCTCACACTGGTAGTTTCCCACACTGGCAGGGTTTCTCACTTGCAGGGCTTCTCACACTGGCAGAGTTTCTCACACTGGCAGGGTTTCTCACTGGCAGGGTTTCTCACACTGGCAGAGTTTCTCACACTGGCAGGCTTTCTCACACTGGCAGGGTTTCTCACTGGAAGGGTTTCTCACACTGGCAGAGTTTCTCACACTGGCAGTTTTTTTCACACTGGCAGAGTTTCTCACACTGGCACGGCTTCTCACACTGGCAGGGTTTCTCACTGGCAGGGTTTCTCACACTGGCAGGGTTTCTCACACTGATAGGGTTTCTCACACTGGCAGGGTTTCCCACTGGCAGGGTTTCTCACACCGGCAGTTTCTCACACTGGCAGAGTTTCTCACACTGGCAGGGTTTCTCACATTGGCCGAGTTTCTCACACTGGCAGGGTTTCTCACACTGGCAGGGTTTCTCACACCGGCAGGGTTTCTCACACTGGCAGGGTTTCTCACACTGGCAGAGTTTCTCACACTGGCAGAGTTTCTCACATTGGCAGAGTTTCTCACACTGGCAGTGTTTCTCACACTGGCAGTGTTTCTCACACTGGCAGGGTTTCTCACACTGGCAGTTTCTCACACTGGCAGGGTTTCTCACACTGGCAGGGTTTCTCACATTGGCAGAGTTTCTCACACTGGCAGGGTTTCTCACACTGGCAGTATTTCTCACACTGGCAGGGTTTCTCACATTGGCAGAGTTTCTCACACTGGAGGGGTTTCTCACACTGGCAGTGTTTCTCACACTGGCAGGGTTTCTCACACTGGCAGTTTCTCACACTGGCAGAGTTTCTCACACTGGCAGGGTTTCTCACTGGCAGGGTTTCTCACACTGGCAGAGTTTCTCACACTGGCAGGCTTTCTCACACTGGCAGGGTTTCTCACTGGAAGGGTTTCTCACACTGGCAGAGTTTCTCACACTGGCAGTTTTTTTCACACTGGCAGAGTTTCTCACACTGGCACGGCTTCTCACACTGGCAGGGTTTCTCACTGGCAGGGTTTCTCACACCGGCAGTTTCTCACACTGGCAGAGTTTCTCACACTGGCAGGGTTTCTCACATTGGCCGAGTTTCTCACACTGGCAGGGTTTCTCACACTGGCAGGGTTTCTCACACCGGCAGGGTTTCTCACACTGGCAGGGTTTCTCACACTGGCAGAGTTTCTCACACTGGCAGTTTTTTTCACACTGGCAGAGTTTCTCACACTGGCACGGCTTCTCACACTGGCAGGGTTTCTCACTGGCAGGGTTTCTCACACCGGCAGTTTCTCACACTGGCAGAGTTTCTCACACTGGCAGGGTTTCTCACATTGGCCGAGTTTCTCACACTGGCAGGGTTTCTCACACTGGCAGGGTTTCTCACACCGGCAGGGTTTCTCACACTGGCAGGGTTTCTCACACTGGCAGAGTTTCTCACACTGGCAGAGTTTCTCACATTGGCAGAGTTTCTCACACTGGCAGTGTTTCTCACACTGGCAGTGTTTCTCACACTGGCAGGGTTTCTCACACTGGCAGTTTCTCACACTGGCAGGGTTTCTCACACTGGCAGGGTTTCTCACATTGGCAGAGTTTCTCACACTGGCAGGGTTTCTCACACTGGCAGTGTTTCTCACACTGGCAGGGTTTCTCACATTGGCAGAGTTTCTCACACTGGAGGGGTTTCTCACACTGGCAGTGTTTCTCACACTGGCAGGGTTTCTCACACTGGCAGTTTCTCACACTGGCAGGGTTTCTCACATTGGCAGAGCTTCTCACACTGGCAGGGTTTCTCACACAGGCAGTGTTTCTCACACTGGCAGGGTTTCTCACACTGGCAGTTTCTCACACTGGCAGAGTTTCTCACACTGGCAGTTTCTCACACTGGCAGGGTTTCTCACACTGGCAGGGTTTCTCACATTGGCAGAGTTTCTCATACTGGCAGGGTTTCTCACACTGGCAGAGTTTCTCACACTGGCAGGGTTTCTCACACTGGCAGCGTTTCTCACACTGGCAGGGTTTCTCACACTGGCAGTTTCCCACACTGGCAGGGTTTCTCACTGGCAGGGCTTCTCACGCTGGCAGAGTTTCTCACACTGGCAGGGTTTCTCACTGGCAGGGTTTCTCACACTGGCAGAGTTTCTCACACTGGCAGGGTTTCTCACAATGGCAGGGTTTCTCACTGGAAGGGTTTCTCACACTGGCAGAGTTTCTCACACTGGCAGGGTTTCTCACTGGCAGGGTTTCTCACACTGGCAGGGTTTCTCACACTGATAGGGTTTCTCACACTGGCAGGGTTTCCCACTGGCAGGGTTTCTCACACTTGCAGGGTTTCTCACACTGGCAGGGTTTCTCACTGGCAGGGTTTCTCACACTGGCAGGGTTTCTCACACTGGCAGGTTTTCTCACACTGGCAGGTTTTCTCACTGTCAGGGTTTCTCACACTGGCAGTGTTTCTCACACTGATGGAGTTTCTCACACTGGCAGGGTTTCTCACACTGGCAGGGTTTCTCACACTGGCAGAGTTTCTCACACTGGCAGGCTTTCTCACACTGGCAGGGTTTCTCACACTGGCAGTGTTTCTCACACTGCCAGGGTTTCTCACACTGGCAGTTTCTCACACTGGCAGAGTTTCTCACACTGGCAGGGTTTCTCACATTGGCCGAGTTTCTCACACTGGCAGGGTTTCTCACACTGGCAGGGTTTCTCACACCGGCAGGGTTTCTCACACTGGCAGGGTTTCTCACACTGGCAGAGTTTCTCACACTGGCAGGGTTTCTCACATTGGCAGAGTTTCTCACACTGGCAGTGTTTCTCACACTGGCAGGGTTTCTCACACTGGCAGAGTTTCTCACACTGGCAGTTGTTTTCACACTGGCAGAGTTTCTCACACTGGCAAGGCTTCTCACACTGGCATGGTTTCTCACTGGCAGGGTTTCTCACACTGGCAGGGTTTCTCACACTGATAGTGTTTCTCACACTGGCAGGGTTTCTCACTGGCAGGGTTTCTCACACTTGCAGGGTTTCTCACACTGGCAGGGTTTCTCACTGGCAGGTTTTCTCACACTGGCAGGGTTTCTCACACTGGCAGGTTTTCTCACTGTCAGGGTTTCTCACACTGGCAATGTTTCTCACACTGATGGAGTTTCTCACACTGGCAGGGTTTCTCACACTGGCAGAGTTTCTCACACTGGCAGGCTTTCTCACACTGGCAGGGTTTCTCACACTGGCAGTGTTTCTCACACTGCCAGGGTTTCTCACACCGGCAGTTTCTCACACTGGTAGAGTTTCTCACACTGGCAGGGTTTCTCACATTGGCCGAGTTTCTCACACTGGCAGGGTTTCTCACACTGGCAGGGTTTCTCACACCGGCAGGGTTTCTCACACTGGCAGGGTTTCTCACACTGGCAGAGTTTCTCACACTGGCAGAGTTTCTCACATTGGCAGAGTTTCTCACACTGGCAGTGTTTCTCACACTGGCAGTGTTTCTCACACTGGCAGGGTTTCTCACACTGGCAGTTTCTCACACTGGCAGTGTTTCTCACACTGGCAGGGTTTCTCACATTGGCAGAGTTTCTCACACTGGCAGGGTTTCTCACACTGGCAGTGTTTCTCACACTGGCAGGGTTTCTCACATAGGCAGAGTTTCTCACACTGGCGGGGTTTCTCACACTGGCAGTGTTTCTCACACTGGCAGGGTTTCTCACACTGGCAGTTTCTCACACTGGCAGGGTTTCTCACATTGGCAGAGCTTCTCACACTGGCAGGGTTTCTCACACAGGCAGTGTTTCTCACACTGGCAGGGTTTCTCACACTGGCAGTTTCTCACACTGGCAGAATTTCTCACACTGGCAGTTTCTCACACTGGCAGGGTTTCTCACACTGGCAGGGTTTCTCACATTGGCAGAGTTTCTCATACTGGCAGGGTTTCTCACACTGGCAGAGTTTCTCACACTGGCAGGGTTTCTCACACTGGCAGCGTTTCTCACACTGGCAGGGTTTCTCACACTGGCAGTTTCTCACACTGGCAGGGTTTCTCACACTGGCAGGGTTTCTCACATTGGCAGAGTTTCTCACACTGGCAGGGTTTCTCATACTGGCAGTGTTTCTCACACTGGCAGGGTTTCTCACACTGGTAGTTTCCCACACTGGCAGGGTTTCTCACTGGCAGGGCTTCTCACACTGGCAGAGTTTCTCACACTGGCAGGGTTTCTCACTGGCAGGGTTTCTCACACTGGCAGAGTTTCTCACACTGGCAGGCTTTCTCACACTGGCAGGGTTTCTCACTGGAAGGGTTTCTCACACTGGCAGAGTTTCTCACACTGGCAGGGTTTCTCACTGGCAGGGTTTCTCACACTTGCAGGGTTTCTCACACTGGCAGGGTTTCTCACTGGCAGGTTTTCTCACACTGGCAGGGTTTCTCACACTGGCAGGTTTTCTCACTGTCAGGGTTTCTCACACTGGCAATGTTTCTCACACTGATGGAGTTTCTCACACTGGCAGGGTTTCTCACACTGGCAGGGTTTCTCACACTGGCAGAGTTTCTCACACTGGCAGGCTTTCTCACACTGGCAGGGTTTCTCACACTGGCAGTGTTTCTCACACTGCCAGGGTTTCTCACACCGGCAGTTTCTCACACTGGTAGAGTTTCTCACACTGGCAGGGTTTCTCACATTGGCCGATTTTCTCACACTGGCAGGGTTTCTCACACTGGCAGGGTTTCTCACACCGGCAGGGTTTCTCACACTGGCAGGGTTTCTCACACTGGCAGAGTTTCTCACACTGGCAGAGTTTCTCACATTGGCAGAGTTTCTCACACTGGCAGTGTTTCTCACACTGGCAGGGTTTCTCACACTGGCAGTTTCTCACACTGGCAGGGTTTCTCACACTGGCAGGGTTTCTCACATTGGCAGAGTTTCTCACACTGGCAGGGTTTCTCACACTGGCAGTGTTTCTCACACTGGCAGGGTTTCTCACATAGGCAGAGTTTCTCACACTGGCGGGGTTTCTCACACTGGCAGTGTTTCTCACACTGGCAGGGTTTCTCACACTGGCAGTTTCTCACACTGGCAGGGTTTCTCACATTGGCAGAGCTTCTCACACTGGCAGGGTTTCTCACACAGGCAGTGTTTCTCACACTGGCAGGGTTTCTCACACTGGCAGTTTCTCACACTGGCAGAATTTCTCACACTGGCAGTTTCTCACACTGGCAGGGTTTCTCACACTGGCAGGGTTTCTCACATTGGCAGAGTTTCTCATACTGGCAGGGTTTCTCACACTGGCAGAGTTTCTCACACTGGCAGGGTTTCTCACACTGGCAGCGTTTCTCACACTGGCAGGGTTTCTCACACTGGCAGTTTCTCACACTGGCAGGGTTTCTCACACTGGCAGGGTTTCTCACATTGGCAGAGTTTCTCACACTGGCAGGGTTTCTCATACTGGCAGTGTTTCTCACACTGGCAGGGTTTCTCACACTGGTAGTTTCCCACACTGGCAGGGTTTCTCACTGGCAGGGCTTCTCACACTGGCAGAGTTTCTCACACTGGCAGGGTTTCTCACTGGCAGGGTTTCTCACACTGGCAGAGTTTCTCACACTGGCAGGCTTTCTCACACTGGCAGGGTTTCTCACTGGAAGGGTTTCTCACACTGGCAGAGTTTCTCACACTGGCAGTTTTTTTCACACTGGCAGAGTTTCTCACACTGGCACGGCTTCTCACACTGGCAGGGTTTCTCACTGGCAGGGTTTCTCACACTGGCAGGGTTTCTCACACTGATAGGGTTTCTCACACTGGCAGGGTTTCCCACTGGCAGGGTTTCTCACACTTGCAGGGTTTCTCACACTGGCAGGCTTTCTCACACTGGCAGGGTTTCTCACACTGGCAGTGTTTCTCACACTGCCAGGGTTTCTCACACTGGCAGTTTCTCACACTGGCAGAGTTTCTCACACTGGCAGGGTTTCTCACATTGGCCGAGTTTCTCACACTGGCAGGGTTTCTCACACTGGCAGGGTTTCTCACACCGGCACGGTTTCTCACACTGGCAGTGTTTCTCACACTGGCAGGGTTTCTCACACTGGCAGTTTCTCACACTGGCAGAGTTTCTCACACTGGCAGGGTTTCTCACACTGGCAGGGTTTCTCACTGGCAGGGTTTCTCACACTGGCAGAGTTTCTCACACTGGCAGTTGTTTTCACACTGGCAGAGTTTCTCACACTGGCAAGGCTTCTCACACTGGCAGGGTTTCTCACTGGCAGGGTTTCTCACACTGGCAGGGTTTCTCACACTGATAGTGTTTCTCACACTGGCAGGGTTTCTCACTGGCAGGGTTTCTCACACTTGCAGGGTTTCTCTCACTGGCAGGGTTTCTCACTGGCAGGTTTTCTCACACTGGCAGGGTTTCTCACACTGGCAGGGTTTCTCACACTGGCAGGTTTTCTCACTGTCAGGGTTTCTCACACTGGCAGTGTTTCTCACACTGATGGAGTTTCTCACACTGGCAGGGTTTCTCACACTGGCAGGGTTTCTCACACTGGCAGAGTTTCTCACACTGGCAGGCTTTCTCACACTGGCAGGGTTTCTCACACTGGCAGTGTTGCTCACACTGCCAGGGTTTCTCACACTGGCAGTTTCTCACACTGGCAGAGTTTCTCACACTGGCAGGGTTTCTCACATTGGCCGAGTTTCTCACACTGGCAGGGTTTCTCACACTGGCAGGGTTTCTCACACCGGCAGGGTTTCTCACACTGGCAAGGTTTCTCACACTGGCAGGGTTTCTCACATTGGCCGAGTTTCTCACACTGGCAGGGTTTCTCACACTGGCAGTGTTTCTCACACTGGCAGTGTTTCTCACACTGGCAGGGTTTCTCATACTGGCAGTTTCTCACACTGGCAGGGTTTCTCACACTGGCAGGGTTTCTCACATTGGCAGAGTTTCTCACACTGGCAGGGTTTCTCACACTGGCAGTGTTTCTCACACTGGCAGGGTTTCTCACATTGGCAGAGTTTCTCACACTGGCGGGGTTTCTCACACTGGCAGTGTTTCTCACACTGGCAGGGTTTCTCACACTGGCAGTTTCTCACACTGGCAGGGTTTCTCACATTGGCAGAGCTTCTCACACTGGCAGAGTTTCTCACACTGGCAGGGTTTCTCACTGGCAGGGTTTCTCACACTGGCAGAGTTTCTCACACTGGCAGGCTTTCTCACACTGGCAGGGTTTCTCACTGGAAGGGTTTCTCACACTGGCAGAGTTTCTCACACTGGCAGGGTTTCTCACTGGCAGGGTTTCTCACACTTGCAGGGTTTCTCACACTGGCAGGGTTTCTCACTGGCAGGTTTTCTCACACTGGCAGGGTTTCTCACACTGGCAGGTTTTCTCACTGTCAGGGTTTCTCACACTGGCAATGTTTCTCACACTGATGGAGTTTCTCACACTGGCAGGGTTTCTCACACTGGCAGGGTTTCTCACACTGGCAGAGTTTCTCACACTGGCAGGCTTTCTCACACTGGCAGGGTTTCTCACACTGGCAGTGTTTCTCACACTGCCAGGGTTTCTCACACCGGCAGTTTCTCACACTGGTAGAGTTTCTCACACTGGCAGGGTTTCTCACATTGGCCGATTTTCTCACACTGGCAGGGTTTCTCACACTGGCAGGGTTTCTCACACCGGCAGGGTTTCTCACACTGGCAGGGTTTCTCACACTGGCAGAGTTTCTCACACTGGCAGAGTTTCTCACATTGGCAGAGTTTCTCACACTGGCAGTGTTTCTCACACTGGCAGTGTTTCTCACACTGGCAGGGTTTCTCACACTGGCAGTTTCTCACACTGGCAGGGTTTCTCACACTGGCAGGGTTTCTCACATTGGCAGAGTTTCTCACACTGGCAGGGTTTCTCACACTGGCAGTGTTTCTCACACTGGCAGGGTTTCTCACATAGGCAGAGTTTCTCACACTGGCGGGGTTTCTCACACTGGCAGTGTTTCTCACACTGGCAGGGTTTCTCACACTGGCAGTTTCTCACACTGGCAGGGTTTCTCACATTGGCAGAGCTTCTCACACTGGCAGGGTTTCTCACACAGGCAGTGTTTCTCACACTGGCAGGGTTTCTCACACTGGCAGTTTCTCACACTGGCAGAATTTCTCACACTGGCAGTTTCTCACACTGGCAGGGTTTCTCACACTGGCAGGGTTTCTCACATTGGCAGAGTTTCTCATACTGGCAGGGTTTCTCACACTGGCAGAGTTTCTCACACTGGCAGGGTTTCTCACACTGGCAGCGTTTCTCACACTGGCAGGGTTTCTCACACTGGCAGTTTCTCACACTGGCAGGGTTTCTCACACTGGCAGGGTTTCTCACATTGGCAGAGTTTCTCACACTGGCAGGGTTTCTCATACTGGCAGTGTTTCTCACACTGGCAGGGTTTCTCACACTGGTAGTTTCCCACACTGGCAGGGTTTCTCACTGGCAGGGCTTCTCACACTGGCAGAGTTTCTCACACTGGCAGGGTTTCTCACTGGCAGGGTTTCTCACACTGGCAGAGTTTCTCACACTGGCAGGCTTTCTCACACTGGCAGGGTTTCTCACTGGAAGGGTTTCTCACACTGGCAGAGTTTCTCACACTGGCAGTTTTTTTCACACTGGCAGAGTTTCTCACACTGGCACGGCTTCTCACACTGGCAGGGTTTCTCACTGGCAGGGTTTCTCACACTGGCAGGGTTTCTCACACTGATAGGGTTTCTCACACTGGCAGGGTTTCCCACTGGCAGGGTTTCTCACACTTGCAGGGTTTCTCACACTGGCAGGCTTTCTCACACTGGCAGGGTTTCTCACACTGGCAGTGTTTCTCACACTGCCAGGGTTTCTCACACTGGCAGTTTCTCACACTGGCAGAGTTTCTCACACTGGCAGGGTTTCTCACATTGGCCGAGTTTCTCACACTGGCAGGGTTTCTCACACTGGCAGGGTTTCTCACACCGGCACGGTTTCTCACACTGGCAGTGTTTCTCACACTGGCAGGGTTTCTCACACTGGCAGTTTCTCACACTGGCAGAGTTTCTCACACTGGCAGGGTTTCTCACACTGGCAGGGTTTCTCACTGGCAGGGTTTCTCACACTGGCAGAGTTTCTCACACTGGCAGTTGTTTTCACACTGGCAGAGTTTCTCACACTGGCAAGGCTTCTCACACTGGCAGGGTTTCTCACTGGCAGGGTTTCTCACACTGGCAGGGTTTCTCACACTGATAGTGTTTCTCACACTGGCAGGGTTTCTCACTGGCAGGGTTTCTCACACTTGCAGGGTTTCTCTCACTGGCAGGGTTTCTCACTGGCAGGTTTTCTCACACTGGCAGGGTTTCTCACACTGGCAGGGTTTCTCACACTGGCAGGTTTTCTCACTGTCAGGGTTTCTCACACTGGCAGTGTTTCTCACACTGATGGAGTTTCTCACACTGGCAGGGTTTCTCACACTGGCAGGGTTTCTCACACTGGCAGAGTTTCTCACACTGGCAGGCTTTCTCAAACTGGCAGGGTTTCTCACACTGGCAGTGTTGCTCACACTGCCAGGGTTTCTCACACTGGCAGTTTCTCACACTGGCAGAGTTTCTCACACTGGCAGGGTTTCTCACATTGGCCGAGTTTCTCACACTGGCAGGGTTTCTCACACTGGCAGGGTTTCTCACACCGGCAGGGTTTCTCACACTGGCAAGGTTTCTCACACTGGCAGGGTTTCTCACATTGGCCGAGTTTCTCACACTGGCAGGGTTTCTCACACTGGCAGTGTTTCTCACACTGGCAGTGTTTCTCACACTGGCAGGGTTTCTCATACTGGCAGTTTCTCACACTGGCAGGGTTTCTCACACTGGCAGGGTTTCTCACATTGGCAGAGTTTCTCACACTGGCAGGGTTTCTCACACTGGCAGTGTTTCTCACACTGGCAGGGTTTCTCACATTGGCAGAGTTTCTCACACTGGCGGGGTTTCTCACACTGGCAGTGTTTCTCACACTGGCAGGGTTTCTCACACTGGCAGTTTCTCACACTGGCAGGGTTTCTCACATTGGCAGAGCTTCTCACACTGGCAGGGTTTCTCACACAGGCAGTGTTTCTCACACTGGCAGGGTTTCTCACACTGGCAGTTTCTCACACTGGCAGAGTTTCTCACACTGGCAGTTTCTCACACTGGCAGGGTTTCTCACACTGGCAGGGTTTCTCACATTGGCAGAGTTTCTCATACTGGCAGGGTTTCTCACACTGGCAGAGTTTCTCACACTGGCAGGGTTTCTCACACTGGCAGCGTTTCTCACACTGGCAGGGTTTCTCACACTGGCAGTTTCTCACACTGGCAGGGTTTCTCACACTGGCAGGGTTTCTCACATTGGCAGAGTTTCTCACACTGGCAGGGTTTCTCATACTGGCAGTGTTTCTCACACTGGCAGGGTTTCTCACACTGGCAGTTTCCCATACTGGCAGGGTTTCTCACTGGCAGGGCTTCTCACACTGGAAGAGTTTCTCACACTGGCAGGGTTTCTCACTGGCAGGGTTTCTCACACTGGCAGAGTTTCTCACACTGGCAGGGTTTCTCACTGGCAGGGTTTCTCACTGGAAGGGTTTCTCACACTGGCAGAGTTTCTCACACTGGCAGTTTTTTTCACACTGGCAGAGTTTCTCACACTGGCAAGGCTTCTCACACTGGCAGGGTTTCTCACTGGCAGGGTTTCTCACACTGGCAGGGTTTCTCACACTGATGGAGTTTCTCACACTGGCAGGGTTTCTCACACTGGCAGGGTTTCTCACACTGGCAGAGTTTCTCACACTGGCAGGCTGTCTCACACTGGCAGGGTTTCTCACACTGGCAGTGTTTCTCACACTACCAGGGTTTCTCACACTGGCAGTTTCTCACACTGGCAGAGTTTCTCACACTGGCAGGGTTTCTCACATTGGCCGAGTTTCTCACACTGGCAGGGTTTCTCACACTGGCAGGGTTTCTCACACCGGCAGGGTTTCTCACACTGGCAAGGTTTCTCACACTGGCAGAGTTTCTCACACTGGCAGGGTTTCTCACATTGGCAGAGTTTCTCACACTGGCAGTGTTTCTCACACTGGCAGTGTTTCTCACACTGGCAGGGTTTCTCACACTGGCAGAGTTTCTCACACTGGCAGTTGTTTTCACACTGGCAGAGTTTCTCACACTGGCAAGGCTTCTCACACTGGCATGGTTTCTCACTGGCAGGGTTTCTCACACTGGCAGGGTTTCTCACACTGATAGTGTTTCTCACACTGGCAGGGTTTCTCACTGGCAGGGTTTCTCACACTTGCAGGGTTTCTCACACTGGCAGGGTTTCTCACTGGCAGGTTTTCTCACACTGGCAGTGTTTCTCACACTGGCAGGTTTTCTCACACTGGCAGGGTTTCTCACACCGGCAGGGTTTCTCACACTGGCAAGGTTTCTCACACTGGCAGAGTTTCTCACACTGGCAGGGTTTCTCACATTGGCAGAGTTTCTCACACTGGCAGTGTTTCTCACACTGGCAGTGTTTCTCACACTGGCAGGGTTTCTCACACTGGCAATGTTTCTCACACTGATGGAGTTTCTCACACTGGCAGGGTTTCTCACACTGGCAGGGTTTCTCACACTGGCAGAGTTTCTCACACTGGCAGGCTTTCTCACACTGGCAGGGTTTCTCACACTGGCAGTGTTTCTCACACTGCCAGGGTTTCTCACACCGGCAGTTTCTCACACTGGCAGAGTTTCTCACACTGGCAGGGTTTCTCACATTGGCCGAGTTTCTCACACTGGCAGGGTTTCTCACACTGGCAGGGTTTCTCACACCGGCAGGGTTTCTCACACTGGCAGGGTTTCTCACACTGGCAGAGTTTCTCACACTGGCAGAGTTTCTCACATTGGCAGAGTTTCTCACACTGGCAGTGTTTCTCACACTGGCAGTGTTTCTCACACTGATGGAGTTTCTCACACTGGCAGGGTTTCTCACACTGGCAGGGTTTCTCACACTGGCAGAGTTTCTCACACTGGCAGGCTTTCTCACACTGGCAGGGTTTCTCAAACTGGCAGTGTTTCTCACACTGCCAGGGTTTCTCACACCGGCAGTTTCTCACACTGGCAGAGTTTCTCACACTGGCAGGGTTTCTCACATTGGCCGAGTTTCTCACACTGGCAGGGTTTCTCACACTGGCAGGGTTTCTCACACCGGCAGGGTTTCTCACACTGGCAGGGTTTCTCACACTGGCAGAGTTTCTCACACTGGCAGAGTTTCTCACATTGGCAGAGTTTCTCACACTGGCAGTGTTTCTCACACTGGCAGTGTTTCTCACACTGGCAGGGTTTCTCACACTGGCAGTTTCTCACACTGGCAGGGTTTCTCACACTGGCAGGGTTTCTCACATTGGCAGAGTTTCTCACACTGGCAGGGTTTCTCACACTGGCAGTGTTTCTCACACTGGCAGGGTTTCTCACATTGGCAGAGTTTCTCACACTGGAGGGGTTTCTCACACTGGCAGTGTTTCTCACACTGGCAGGGTTTCTCACACTGGCAGTTTCTCACACTGGCAGGGTTTCTCACATTGGCAGAGCTTCTCACACTGGCAGGGTTTCTCACACAGGCAGTGTTTCTCACACTGGCAGGGTTTCTCACACTGGCAGTTTCTCACACTGGCAGAGTTTCTCACACTGGCAGTTTCTCACACTGGCAGGGTTTCTCACACTGGCAGGGTTTCTAACATTGGCAGAGTTTCTCATACTGGCAGGGTTTCTCACACTGGCAGAGTTTCTCACACTGGCAGGGTTTCTCACACTGGCAGCGTTTCTCACACTGGCAGGGTTTCTCACACTGGCAGTTTCCCACACTGGCAGGTTTTCTCACTGGCAGGGCTTCTCACACTGGCAGAGTTTCTCACACTGGCAGGGTTTCTCACTGGCAGGGTTTCTCACACTGGCAGAGTTTCTCACACTGGCAGGGTTTCTCACAATGGCAGGGTTTCTCACTGGAAGGGTTTCTCACACTGGCAGAGTTTCTCACACTGGCAGGGTTTCTCACTGGCAGGGTTTCTCACACTGGCAGGGTTTCTCACACTGATAGGGTTTCTCACACTGGCAGGGTTTCCCACTGGCAGGGTTTCTCACACTTGCAGGGTTTCTCACACTGGCAGGGTTTCTCACTGGCAGGGTTTCTCACACTGGCAGGGTTTCTCACACTGGCAGGTTTTCTCACACTGGCAGGTTTTCTCACTGTCAGGGTTTCTCACACTGGCAGTGTTTCTCACACTGATGGAGTTTTTCACACTGGCAGGGTTTCTCACACTGGCAGGGTTTCTCACACTGGCAGAGTTTCTCACACTGGCAGGCTTTCTCACACTGGCAGGGTTTCTCACACTGGCAGTGTTTCTCACACTGCCAGGGTTTCTCACACTGGCAGTTTCTCACACTGGCAGAGTTTCTCACACTGGCAGGGTTTCTCACATTCGCCGAGTTTCTCACACTGGCAGGGTTTCTCACACTGGCAGGGTTTCTCACACCGGCAGGGTTTCTCACACTGGCAGGGTTTCTCACACTGTCAGAGTTTCTCACACTGGCAGGGTTTCTCACATTGGCAGAGTTTCTCACACTGGCAGTGTTTCTCACACTGGCAGGGTTTCTCACACTGGCAGAGTTTCTCACACTGGCAGTTGTTTTCACACTGGCAGAGTTTCTCACACTGGCAAGGCTTCTCACACTGGCATGGTTTCTCACTGGCAGGGTTTCTCACACTGGCAGGGTTTCTCACACTGATAGTGTTTCTCACACTGGCAGGGTTTCTCACTGGCAGGGTTTCTCACACTTGCAGGGTTTCTCACACTGGCAGGGTTTCTCACTGGCAGGTTTTCTCACACTGGCAGGGTTTCTCACACTGGCAGGTTTTCTCACTGTCAGGGTTTCTCACACTGGCAATGTTTCTCACACTGATGGAGTTTCTCACACTGGCAGGGTTTCTCACACTGGCAGGGTTTCTCACACTGGCAGGCTTTCTCACACTGGAAGGGTTTCTCACACTGGCAGTGTTTCTCACACTGCCAGGGTTTCTCACACTGCCAGGGTTTCTCACACCGGCAGTTTCTCACACTGGTAGAGTTTCTCACACTGGCAGGGTTTCTCACATTGGCCGAGTTTCTCACACTGGCAGGGTTTCTCACACTGGCAGGGTTTCTCACACCGGCAGGGTTTCTCACACTGGCAGGGTTTCTCACACTGGCAGAGTTTCTCACACTGGCAGAGTTTCTCACATTGGCAGAGTTTCTCACACTGGCAATGTTTCTCACACTGGCAGTGTTTCTCACACTGGCAGGGTTTCTCACACTGGCAGTTTCTCACACTGGCAGGGTTTCTCACACTGGCAGGGTTTCTCACATTGGCAGAGTTTCTCACACTGGCAGGGTTTCTCACACTGGCAGTGTTTCTCAAACTGGCAGGGTTTCTCACATAGGCAGAGTTTCTCACACTGGCGGGGTTTCTCACACTGGCAGTGTTTCTCACACTGGCAGGGTTTCTCACACTGGCAGTTTCTCACACTGGCAGGGTTTCTCACATTGGCAGAGCTTCTCACACTGGCAGGGTTTCTCACACAGGCAGTGTTTCTCACACTGGCAGGGTTTCTCACACTGGCAGTTTCTCACACTGGCAGAATTTCTCACACTGGCAGTTTCTCACACTGGCAGGGTTTCTCACACTGGCAGGGTTTCTCACATTGGCAGAGTTTCTCATACTGGCAGGGTTTCTCACACTGGCAGAGTTTCTCACACTGGCAGGGTTTCTCACACTGGCAGCGTTTCTCACACTGGCAGGGTTTCTCACACTGGCAGTTTCTCACACTGGCAGGGTTTCTCACACTGGCAGGGTTTCTCACATTGGCAGAGTTTCTCACACTGGCAGGGTTTCTCATACTGGCAGTGTTTCTCACACTGGCAGGGTTTCTCACACTGGTAGTTTCCCACACTGGCAGGGTTTCTCACTGGCAGGGCTTCTCACACTGGCAGAGTTTCTCACACTGGCAGGGTTTCTCACTGGCAGGGTTTCTCACACTGGCAGAGTTTCTCACACTGGCAGGCTTTCTCACACTGGCAGGGTTTCTCACTGGAAGGGTTTCTCACACTGGCAGAGTTTCTCACACTGGCAGTTTTTTTCACACTGGCAGAGTTTCTCACACTGGCACGGCTTCTCACACTGGCAGGGTTTCTCACTGGCAGGGTTTCTCACACTGGCAGGGTTTCTCACACTGATAGGGTTTCTCACACTGGCAGGGTTTCCCACTGGCAGGGTTTCTCACACCGGCAGTTTCTCACACTGGCAGAGTTTCTCACACTGGCAGGGTTTCTCACATTGGCCGAGTTTCTCACACTGGCAGGGTTTCTCACACTGGCAGGGTTTCTCACACCGGCAGGGTTTCTCACACTGGCAGGGTTTCTCACACTGGCAGAGTTTCTCACACTGGCAGAGTTTCTCACATTGGCAGAGTTTCTCACACTGGCAGTGTTTCTCACACTGGCAGTGTTTCTCACACTGGCAGGGTTTCTCACACTGGCAGTTTCTCACACTGGCAGGGTTTCTCACACTGGCAGGGTTTCTCACATTGGCAGAGTTTCTCACACTGGCAGGGTTTCTCACACTGGCAGTGTTTCTCACACTGGCAGGGTTTCTCACATTGGCAGAGTTTCTCACACTGGAGGGGTTTCTCACACTGGCAGTGTTTCTCACACTGGCAGGGTTTCTCACACTGGCAGTTTCTCACACTGGCAGGGTTTCTCACATTGGCAGAGCTTCTCACACTGGCAGGGTTTCTCACACAGGCAGTGTTTCTCACACTGGCAGGGTTTCTCACACTGGCAGTTTCTCACACTGGCAGAGTTTCTCACACTGGCAGTTTCTCACACTGGCAGGGTTTCTCACACTGGCAGGGTTTCTCACATTGGCAGAGTTTCTCATACTGGCAGGGTTTCTCACACTGGCAGGTTTTCTCACACTGGCAGGTTTTCTCACTGTCAGGGTTTCTCACACTGGCAGTGTTTCTCACACTGATGGAGTTTCTCACACTGGCAGGGTTTCTCACACTGGCAGGTTTTCTCACTGTCAGGGTTTCTCACACTGGCAGTGTTTCTCACACTGATGGAGTTTCTCACACTGGCAGGGTTTCTCACACTGGCAGGGTTTCTCACACTGGCAGAGTTTCTCACACTGGCAGGCTTTCTCACACTGGCAGGGTTTCTCACACTGGCAGTGTTTCTCACACTGCCAGGGTTTCTCACACTGGCAGTTTCTCACACTGGCAGAGTTTCTCACACTGGCAGGGTTTCTCACATTGGCCGAGTTTCTCACACTGGCAGGGTTTCTCACACTGGCAGGGTTTCTCACACCGGCAGGGTTTCTCACACTGGCAGGGTTTCTCACACTGGCAGAGTTTCTCACACTGGCAGGGTTTCTCACATTGGCAGAGTTTCTCACACTGGCAGTGTTTCTCACACTGGCAGGGTTTCTCACACTGGCAGAGTTTCTCACACTGGCAGTTGTTTTCACACTGGCAGAGTTTCTCACACTGGCAAGGCTTCTCACACTGGCATGGTTTCTCACTGGCAGGGTTTCTCACACTGGCAGGGTTTCTCACACTGATAGTGTTTCTCACACTGGCAGGGTTTCTCACTGGCAGGGTTTCTCACACTTGCAGCGTTTCTCACACTGGCAGGGTTTCTCACTGGCAGGTTTTCTCACACTGGCAGGGTTTCTCACACTGGCAGGTTTTCTCACTGTCAGGGTTTCTCACACTGGCAATGTTTCTCACACTGATGGAGTTTCTCACACTGGCAGGGTTTCTCACACTGGCAGGGTTTCTCACACTGGCAGAGTTTCTCACACTGGCAGGCTTTCTCACACTGGCAGGGTTTCTCACACTGGCAGTGTTTCTCACACTGCCAGGGTTTCTCACACCGGCAGTTTCTCACACTGGTAGAGTTTCTCACACTGGCAGGGTTTCTCACATTGGCCGAGTTTCTCACACTGGCAGGGTTTCTCACACTGGCAGGGTTTCTCACACCGGCAGGGTTTCTCACACTGGCAGGGTTTCTCACACTGGCAGAGTTTCTCACACTGGCAGAGTTTCTCACATTGGCAGAGTTTCTCACACTGGCAGTGTTTCTCACACTGGCAGTGTTTCTCACACTGGCAGGGTTTCTCACACTGGCAGTTTCTCACACTGGCAGGGTTTCTCACACTGGCAGGGTTTCTCACATTGGCAGAGTTTCTCACACTGGCAGGGTTTCTCACACTGGCAGTGTTTCTCACACTGGCAGGGTTTCTCACATAGGCAGAGTTTCTCACACTGGCGGGGTTTCTCACACTGGCAGTGTTTCTCACACTGGCAGGGTTTCTCACACTGGCAGTTTCTCACACTGGCAGGGTTTCTCACATTGGCAGAGCTTCTCACACTGGCAGGGTTTCTCACACAGGCAGTGTTTCTCACACTGGCATGGTTTCTCACACTGGCAGTTTCTCACACTGGCAGAATTTCTCACACTGGCAGTTTCTCACACTGGCAGGGTTTCTCACACTGGCAGGGTTTCTCACATTGGCAGAGTTTCTCATACTGGCAGGGTTTCTCACACTGGCAGAGTTTCTCACACTGGCAGGGTTTCTCACACTGGCAGCGTTTCTCACACTGGCAGGGTTTCTCACACTGGCAGTTTCTCACACTGGCAGGGTTTCTCACACTGGCAGGGTTTCTCACATTGGCAGAGTTTCTCACACTGGCAGGGTTTCTCATACTGGCAGTGTTTCTCACACTGGCAGGGTTTCTCACACTGGTAGTTTCCCACACTGGCAGGGTTTCTCACTGGCAGGGCTTCTCACACTGGCAGAGTTTCTCACACTGGCAGGGTTTCTCACTGGCAGGGTTTCTCACACTGGCAGAGTTTCTCACACTGGCAGGCTTTCTCACACTGGCAGGGTTTCTCACTGGAAGGGTTTCTCACACTGGCAGAGTTTCTCACACTGGCAGGGTTTCTCACTGGCAGGGTTTCTCACACTGGCAGGGTTTCTCACACTGGCAGGGTTTCTCACTGGCAGGTTTTCTCACACTGGCAGGGTTTCTCACACTGGCAGGTTTTCTCACTGTCAGGGTTTCTCACACTGGCAATGTTTCTCACACTGATGGAGTTTCTCACACTGGCAGGGTTTCTCACACTGGCAGGGTTTCTCACACTGGCAGAGTTTCTCACACTGGCAGGCTTTCTCACACTGGCAGGGTTTCTCACACTGGCAGTGTTTCTCACACTGCCAGGGTTTCTCACACCGGCAGTTTCTCACACTGGTAGAGTTTCTCACACTGGCAGGGTTTCTCACATTGGCCGAGTTTCTCACACTGGCAGGGTTTCTCACACTGGCAGGGTTTCTCACACCGGCAGGGTTTCTCACACTGGCAGGCTTTCTCACACTGGCAGAGTTTCTCACACTGGCAGAGTTTCTCACATTGGCAGAGTTTCTCACACTGGCAGTGTTTCTCACACTGGCAGTGTTTCTCACACTGGCAGGGTTTCTCACACTGGCAGTTTCTCACACTGGCAGGGTTTCTCACACTGGCAGGGTTTCTCACATTGGCAGAGTTTCTCACACTGGCAGGGTTTCTCACACTGGCAGTGTTTCTCACACTGGCAGGGTTTCTCACATAGGCAGAGTTTCTCACACTGGCGGGGTTTCTCACACTGGCAGTGTTTCTCACACTGGCAGGGTTTCTCACACTGGCAGTTTCTCACACTGGCAGGGTTTCTCACATTGGCAGAGCTTCTCACACTGGCAGGGTTTCTCACACAGGCAGTGTTTCTCACACTGGCAGGGTTTCTCACACTGGCAGTTTCTCACACTGGCAGAATTTATCACACTGGCAGTTTCTCACACTGGCAGGGTTTCTCACACTGGCAGGGTTTCTCACATTGGCAGAGTTTATCATACTGGCAGGGTTTCTCACACTGGCAGAGTTTCTCACACTGGCAGGGTTTCTCACACTGGCAGCGTTTCTCACACTGGCAGGGTTTCTCACGCTGGCAGTTTCTCACACTGGCAGGGTTTCTCACACTGGCAGGGTTTCTCACATTGGCAGAGTTTCTCACACTGGCAGGGTTTCTCATACTGGCAGTGTTTCTCACACTGGCAGGGTTTCTCACACTGGTAGTTTCCCACACTGGCAGGGTTTCTCACTGGCAGGGCTTCTCACACTGGCAGAGTTTCTCACACTGGCAGGGTTTCTCACTGGCAGGGTTTCTCACACTGGCAGAGTTTCTCACACTGGCAGGCTTTCTCACACTGGCAGGGTTTCTCACTGGAAGGGTTTCTCACACTGGCAGAGTTTCTCACACTGGCAGTTTTTTTCACACTGGCAGAGTTTCTCACACTGGCACGGCTTCTCACACTGGCAGGGTTTCTCACTGGCAGGGTTTCTCACACTGGCAGGGTTTCTCACACTGATAGGGTTTCTCACACTGGCAGGGTTTCCCACTGGCAGGGTTTCTCACACTTGCAGGGTTTCTCACACTGGCAGGCTTTCTCACACTGGCAGGGTTTCTCACACTGGCAGTGTTTCTCACACTGCCAGGGTTTCTCACACTGGCAGTTTCTCACACTGGCAGAGTTTCTCACACTGGCAGGGTTTCTCACATTGGCCGAGTTTCTCACACTGGCAGGGTTTCTCACACTGGCAGGGTTTCTCACACCGGCACGGTTTCTCACACTGGCAGTGTTTCTCACACTGGCAGGGTTTCTCACACTGGCAGTTTCTCACACTGGCAGAGTTTCTCACACTGGCAGGGTTTCTCACACTGGCAGGGTTTCTCACTGGCAGGGTTTCTCACACTGGCAGAGTTTCTCACACTGGCAGTTGTTTTCACACTGGCAGAGTTTCTCACACTGGCAAGGCTTCTCACACTGGCAGGGTTTCTCACTGGCAGGGTTTCTCACACTGGCAGGGTTTCTCACACTGATAGTGTTTCTCACACTGGCAGGGTTTCTCACTGGCAGGGTTTCTCACACTTGCAGGGTTTCTCTCACTGGCAGGGTTTCTCACTGGCAGGTTTTCTCACACTGGCAGGGTTTCTCACACTGGCAGGGTTTCTCACACTGGCAGGTTTTCTCACTGTCAGGGTTTCTCACACTGGCAATGTTTCTCACACTGATGGAGTTTCTCACACTGGCAGGGTTTCTCACACTGGCAGGGTTTCTCACACTGGCAGAGTTTCTCACACTGGCAGGCTTTCTCACACTGGCAGGGTTTCTCACACTGGCAGAGTTTCTCACACTGGCAGAGTTTCTCACATTGGCAGAGTTTCTCACACTGGCAGTGTTTCTCACACTGGCAGTGTTTCTCACACTGGCAGGGTTTCTCATACTGGCAGTTTCTCACACTGGCAGGGTTTCTCACACTGGCAGGGTTTCTCACATTGGCAGAGTTTCTCACACTGGCAGGGTTTCTCACACTGGCAGTGTTTCTCACACTGGCAGGGTTTCTCACATTGGCAGAGTTTCTCACACTGGCGGGGTTTCTCACACTGGCAGTGTTTCTCACACTGGCAGGGTTTCTCACACTGGCAGTTTCTCACACTGGCAGGGTTTCTCACATTGGCAGAGCTTCTCACACTGGCAGGGTTTCTCACACAGGCAGTGTTTCTCACACTGGCAGGGTTTCTCACACTGGCAGTTTCTCACACTGGCAGAGTTTCTCACACTGGCAGTTTCTCACACTGGCAGGATTTCTCACACTGGCAGGGTTTCTCACATTGGCAGAGTTTCTCATACTGGCAGGGTTTCTCACACTGGCAGAGTTTCTCACACTGGCAGGGTTTCTCACACTGGCAGCGTTTCTCACACTGGCAGGGTTTCTCACGCTGGCAGGGTTTCTCACATTGGCCGAGTTTCTCACACTGGCAGGGTTTCTCACACTGGCAGGGTTTCTCACACCGGCACGGTTTCTCACACTGGCAGTGTTTCTCACACTGGCAGGGTTTCTCACACTGGCAGTTTCTCACACTGGCAGAGTTTCTCACACTGGCAGGGTTTCTCACACTGGCAGGGTTTCTCACTGGCAGGGTTTCTCACACTGGCAGAGTTTCTCACACTGGCAGTTGTTTTCACACTGGCAGAGTTTCTCACACTGGCAAGGCTTCTCACACTGGCAGGGTTTCTCACTGGCAGGGTTTCTCACACTGGCAGGGTTTCTCACACTGATAGTGTTTCTCACACTGGCAGGGTTTCTCACTGGCAGGGTTTCTCACACTTGCAGGGTTTCTCTCACTGGCAGGGTTTCTCACTGGCAGGTTTTCTCACACTGGCAGGGTTTCTCACACTGGCAGGGTTTCTCACACTGGCAGGTTTTCTCACTGTCAGGGTTTCTCACACTGGCAATGTTTCTCACACTGATGGAGTTTCTCACACTGGCAGGCTTTCTCACACTGGCAGGGTTTCTCACACTGGCAGTGTTTCTCACACTGCCAGGGTTTCTCACACCGGCAGTTTCTCTCACTGGCAGAGTTTCTCACACTGGCAGGGTTTCTCACATTGGCCGAGTTTCTCACACTGGCAGGGTTTCTCACACTGGCAGAGTTTCTCACACTGGCAGAGTTTCTCACATTGGCAGAGTTTCTCACACTGGCAGTGTTTCTCACACTGGCAGTGTTTCTCACACTGGCAGGGTTTCTCATACTGGCAGTTTCTCACACTGGCAGGGTTTCTCACACTGGCAGGGTTTCTCACATTGGCAGAGTTTCTCACACTGGCAGGGTTTCTCACACTGGCAGTGTTTCTCACACTGGCAGGGTTTCTCACATTGGCAGAGTTTCTCACACTGGCGGAGTTTCTCACACTGGCAGTGTTTCTCACACTGGCAGGGTTTCTCACACTGGCAGTTTCTCACACTGGCAGGGTTTCTCACATTGGCAGAGCTTCTCACACTGGCAGGGTTTCTCACACAGGCAGTGTTTCTCACACTGGCAGGGTTTCTCACACTGGCAGTTTCTCACACTGGCAGAGTTTCTCACACTGGCAGTTTCTCACACTGGCAGGATTTCTCACACTGGCAGGGTTTCTCACATTGGCAGAGTTTCTCATACTGGCAGGGTTTCTCACACTGGCAGAGTTTCTCACACTGGCAGGGTTTCTCACACTGGCAGCGTTTCTCACACTGGCAGGGTTTCTCACACTGGCAGTTTCTCACACTGGCAGGGTTTCTCACACTGGCAGGGTTTCTCACATTGGCAGAGTTTCTCACACTGGCAGGGTTTCTCATACTGGCAGTGTTTCTCACACTGGCAGGGTTTCTCACACTGGCAGTTTCCCACACTGGCAGGGTTTCTCACTGGCAGGGCTTCTCACACTGGCAGAGTTTCTCACACTGGCAGGGTTTCTCACTGGCAGGGTTTCTCACACTGGCAGAGTTTCTCACACTGGCAGGGTTTCTCACAATGGCAGGGTTTCTCACTGGAAGGGTTTCTCACACTGGCAGAGTTTCTCACACTGGCAGTTTTTTTCACACTGGCAGAGTTTCTCACACTGGCAAGGCTTCTCACACTGGCAGGATTTCTCACTGGCAGGGTTTCTCACACTGGCAGGGTTTCTCACACTGATAGGGTTTCTCACACTGGCAGGGTTTCCCACTGGCAGGGTTTCTCACACTGGCAGGGTTTCTCACTGGCAGGGTTTCTCACACTGGCAGGGTTTCTCACACTGGCAGGTTTTCTCACACTGGCAGGTTTTCTCACTGTCAGCGTTTCTCACACTGGCAGTGTTTCTCACACTGATGGAGTTTCTCACACTGGCAGGGTTTCTCACACTGGCAGGGTTTCTCACACTGGCAGAGTTTCTCACACTGGCAGGCTTTCTCACACTGGCAGGGTTTCTCACACTGGCAGTGTTTCTCACACTGCCAGGGTTTCTCACACTGGCAGTTTCTCACACTGGCAGAGTTTCTCACACTGGCAGGGTTTCTCACATTGGCCGAGTTTCTCACACTGGCAGGGTTTCTCACACTGGCAGGGTTTCTCACACCGGCAGGGTTTCTCACACTGGCAGGGTTTCTCACACTGGCAGAGTTTCTCACACTGGCAGGGTTTCTCACATTGGCAGAGTTTCTCACACTGGCAGTGTTTCTCACACTGGCAGTGTTTCTCACACTGGCAGGGTTTCTCACACTGGCAGAGTTTCTCACACTGGCAGTTGTTTTCACACTGGCAGAGTTTCTCACACTGGCAAGGCTTCTCACACTGGCATGGTTTCTCACTGGCAGGGTTTCTCACACTGGCAGGGTTTCTCACACTGATAGTGTTTCTCACACTGGCAGGGTTTCTCACTGGCAGGGTTTCTCACACTTGCAGGGTTTCTCACACTGGCAGGGTTTCTCACTGGCAGGTTTTCTCACACTGGCAGGGTTTCTCACACTGGCAGGTTTTCTCACTGTCAGGGTTTCTCACACTGGCAATGTTTCTCACACTGATGGAGTTTCTCACACTGGCAGGGTTTCTCACACTGGCAGGGTTTCTCACACTGGCAGAGTTTCTCACACTGGCAGGCTTTCTCACACTGGCAGGGTTTCTCACACTGGCAGTGTTTCTCACACTGCCAGGGTTTCTCACACCGGCAGTTTCTCACACTGGCAGAGTTTCTCACACTGGCAGGGTTTCTCACATTGGCCGAGTTTCTCACACTGGCAGGGTTTCTCACACTGGCAGGGTTTCTCACACCGGCAGGGTTTCTCACACTGGCAGAGTTTCTCACACTGGCAGAGTTTCTCACACTGGCAGAGTTTCTCACATTGGCAGAGTTTCTCACACTGGCAGTGTTTCTCACACTGGCAGTGTTTCTCACACTGGCAGGGTTTCTCACACTGGCAGTTTCTCACACTGGCAGGGTTTCTCACACTGGCAGGGTTTCTCACATTGGCAGAGTTTCTCACACTGGTAGGGTTTCTCACACTGGCAGTGTTTCTCACACTGGCAGGGTTTCTCACATTGGCAGAGTTTCTCACACTGGCGGGGTTTCTCACACTGGCAGTGTTTCTCACACTGGCAGGGTTTCTCACACTGGCAGTTTCTCACACTGGCAGGGTTTCTCACATTGGCAGAGCTTCTCACACTGGCAGGGTTTCTCACACAGGCAGTGTTTCTCACACTGGCAGGGTTTCTCACACTGGCAGTTTCTCACACTGGCAGAGTTTCTCACACTGGCAGTTTCTCACACTGGCAGGGTTTCTCACACTGGCAGGGTTTCTCACATTGGCAGAGTTTCTCATACTGGCAGGGTTTCTCACACTGGCAGAGTTTCTCACACTGGCAGGGTTTCTCACACTGGCAGCGTTTCTCACACTGGCAGGGTTTCTCACACTGGCAGTTTCTCACACTGGCAGGGTTTCTCACACTGGCAGGGTTTCTCACATTGGCAGTGTTTCTCACACTGGCAGGGTTTCTCATACTGGCAGTGTTTCTCACACTGGCAGGGTTTCTCACACTGGCAGTTTCCCACACTGGCAGGGTTTCTCAGTGGCAGGGCTTCTCACACTGGCAGAGTTTCTCACACTGGCAGGGTTTCTCACTGGCAGGGTTTCTCACACTGGCAGAGTTTCTCACACTGGCAGGGTTTCTCACACTGGCAGGGTTTCTCACTGGAAGGGTTTCTCACACTGGCAGAGTTTCTCACACTGGCAGTTTTTTTCACACTGGCAGAGTTTCTCACACTGGCAAGGCTTCTCACACTGGCAGGGTTTCTCACTGGCAGGGTTTCTCACACTGGCAGGGCTTCTCACACTGATAGGGTTTCTCACACTGGCAGGGTTTCCCACTGGCAGGGTTTCTCATACTTGCAGGGTTTCTCACACTGGCAGGCTTTCTCACACTGGCAGGGTTTCTCACACTGGCAGTGTTTCTCACACTGCCAGGGTTTCTCACACTGGCAGTTTCTCACACTGGCAGAGTTTCTCACACTGGCAGGGTTTCTCACATTGGCCGAGTTTCTCACACTGGCAGGGTTTCTCACACTGGCAGGGTTTCTCACACCGGCAGGGTTTCTCACACTGGCAGGGTTTCTCACACTGGCAGAGTTTCTCACACTGGCAGGGTTTCTCACATTGGCAGAGTTTCTCACACTGGCAGTGTTTCTCACACTGGCAGTGTTTCTCACACTGGCAGGGTTTCTCACACTGGCAGTTTCTCACACTGACAGGGTTTCTCACACTGGCAGGGTTTCTCACACTGGCAGGGTTTCTCACATTGGCAGAGTTTCTCACACTGGCAGGGTTTCTCACACTGTCAGTGTTTCTCACACTGGCAGGGTTTCTCACATTGGCAGAGTTTCTCACACTGGCGGGGTTTCTCACACTGGCAGTGTTTCTCACACTGGCAGGGTTTCTCACACTGGCAGTTTCTCACACTGGCAGGGTTTCTCACATTGGCAGAGTTTCTCACACTGGCAGGTTTCTCACACTGGCAGTGTTTCTCACACTGGCAGGGTTTCTCACACTGGCAGTTTCTCACACTGGCAGAGTTTCTCACACTGGCAGCGTTTCTCACACTGGCAGTTTCTCACACTGGCATGGTTTCTCACACTGGCAGGGTTTTTCACACTGGCAGAGTTTCTCACATTGAAAGGATTTCTCACACTGGCAGAGTTTCTCACACTGGCAGAGTTTTTCACACTGGCAGTTTCTCACAGTGTTTTTTTCTCACATTGACAGGGTTTCTCACACTGGCAGATTTCCACAGAGTTCAACGGATGTATGAAGCAGCAGCCATGTTGAGGGAATGCTGTCTCCCCTGTAAACATGGTGCCAGCATGTGCAGTGGTACCACATGATACAGCCTTACTACCTCCCTCTGTTCTGACCCTGGTCACCCACCCCGCTGCCCACCCCATCGCCATGCTGACAGTTAATTGACTGGCCTGCTCGAGATTCCTAACTCTTGGTCGATCAATTTATGAGTGGCGGCTGCACCCACGTCCAATCTGAGTAGTGGGACCTTGGACATGTCAGGGAAATTCTGGCACATATTTTTGCTTGACTCGTCCAGTTACATAGGGCTGGGTTTTTCGGCCATGCCTGCCGCAAGATTGCCATGGACAGGACGCGGACCATGTAAAGGTCAATTGACCTTGGGTGGGAATTTTTGGATGGCGGGCGCGTGCGGCTAGAGAATCCCGCCCATATCCCTGGTGCCACCAAACTCATGAATGTGCTGTCTGCAGCACAACTTCAAATGGACAGTTGTTGGATTGTAGTTATTTCCTGGTCATGCGCCAACTAAAGATGAGTCATATTCAACTCGAGATTTTAACTCTGTTTCTCTCTCCACAGATGCTGTCAGACCTGCTCAGTATTTCTGGTACCGTGGGCGGGATTCTTCACTCCCGCGCCGGTTGGGAGAATCGCCTGCGCCGCCGGATTTTCCCGCGACGCCGGTCCGACGCCCTCCCGCGATTCTCCCAAGCGGCGAGAACGGCCCCGCCGAGTTCCCCGCGTCGCAGTCCGGAGAACCGCCCGAGACACCCAAAATGGCGATTCTCCGGCACCCCTGCTATTCTCAGGCCCGGATGGGCCGAGCGGCCAGGCCAAAACGTCTGGTTCCCCACGGCGCCGTCCACACCTGGTCGCTGCCGGCGGGAACAGCGCGGGAATGCTGGGGGGGGCGGCCCGCGGGGGCGGGAGGGGGGATTCTGCACCGGGGGGGGCCTCAAATGGGGTCTGGCCCACGATCGGTGCCCACCGATCGTCGGGCCGTCCTCTCTGAAGGAGGACCTCCTTTCTTCCGCAGCCCTGCAAGATCCGTCTGACATCTTCTTGCAGGACGGACTCGGAGAGGACAGCAACCTCTCATGCGCAGGTGACGCCAGTTATCCGGCGCCAGCCGCGTCATGAATGCGGCGCCGCCTTTACGTGGCGACAAGGCCTGGTGCATGTAAATGACACGGCCCCGCTCCTAGCCCATTATCGGGCCCTGATTCAGTCGGGATAGGGGCCGTTTTGCGCCGTCGTGAACCTCAACGGCGTTCACGACGGCGTGGGCACTTCGGCCTGGGAGTGGAGAATCCCGCCCCTTGTGTTTTTAATTCTTGAATTTTGCCCTGGGACCTGACTGTTTTTGAGAGATAACATTCAGGCCCATGTTACCACACAACAAATTTAACTGGGATTTGATGAGCCTTTTGTCCCACTTGCTCTTCATGTTTAGCACGTTTGTGCAATATAATCTCTCTCACTGAAAGAAATTATTACTGACATTGATTGTGTCATAAAACAAAACACCAAAGCATCCCAAAGAGAACGGACATCGGCAGTGACTCATGGAAGTCCCTGGTTTGTGACCGACTGGGAGAACGTTTACTCAGGAACGTACTGACCATATGGAGAGACGTTGCTGGGAGCACGGAGTGATGGAGTCAAGGTGTCGGAGAGAGCGTGCAAAGCTTCAAACACCTCATCTACCCAATCTTTCAAGCACCATCTGCCTCACCTGAAGCAGAATCTGCAGGTTAGACATGGACTCATCAGACATATTGGAACCTGTTTAGGTTGTGAAATGTAACCAGTTTGGTTGACCTATCTAGATTTCTGTAGTCATGTCACTATGCCATGAGGCTGCCTCAGGAGGGAGACATCTTAAGATCAGTTCAATCAAGCCCCTCACAGAAATGAACACTGAAGAAGACGGCTTTCCTTATACGCGAAACGCAACCCGTTGAACCAGAGTGGAAGCAGGTTACCTGCAATCCCGAGGGACTTCCTCAGGGGAAGGGGTTAAAACATTATTGATTTAAAAGAGGTTGCCTGGTGATGTCAGCGGTCAAACACCTTGGGAGAGGTGAAACCCATGCTGCTGCTCTGCATAAATTGAGGTATAATTTTGTCCAATGTTTCAAAAGGTGATTTTCTTCTGCTAGCCCACTGGTGACTGTGCAAATGCATCTGTCACTTGCAGGCAAGTCAGCAGAGATGTTTCACCTGAAAGAAAAGTTCACATTTATTTGAGCGATGAGCTGAACTGCTAACCCCAAATCCTTACCATCACCAAGCCCGGCTACTAGTGCCAGTCTTCACCCACCTCAGGCCATCTGTTGGTGCCTCCATCCATGCTTTTGTTATCTCTACACTTGATTATTCCAATGTTTGGTGTCAATGGCATGGGGAGGGTGGTGGAGTATGGTATTGAGATAAAGGATCAGTCATGATCATGTTGAATGGTATAGCAGGCTTAAGTGCCAAATTGCCGACTCCAGATCAAATTTTCCATATTTATGTGTAATGTTTGCCTGGCCAACCTCCTGTCTTCCACCCAATGCAAACCTTAGCTCATCCAAAGCACACCTGCCTGGCTTAAATTCTAACTGACCTCTTTGTTTGCTGATCTATGTTGGCTGCCAGTCCAGCATTATCTCTTCCTTTTGTGAATATCTCCATAGTCTCACCTCTCTCTATCTCTGTCACCTCCTGCAGCTCCACAAGACTCTGTGTTCTTCCAATTCTGACTTTATATCCTGATTCTCCTTGTCCCTCCACTTGCAACTCAGTCCCTCAGATCTGGGATTCCTCCAGAGACATTTCACCAGCCCTCGCCTCCCTACCCTCCCCTCAACTCCTCCACCCAACTCTTTTTTTTTTATCCACCTTTAAGATTTTTCTACCTCTTTGATCAATTTTTTGGATATCTGCCCTAATATTTCGTTTGGTTTACTGTAAATATCTGTCTGGTTAAATTGCTGAGAAGCGCTGTGTTAGCGTGCATTTAAATTGCCACCTTGCTGTTGTACAGCTCCTTATCGTGCCATTAAGCCACTTCAGAGCCCTTACACAATGCGTGTAATTTTCCAATTTTGTTGCTTGTGTCAATTTGGGCAGGAAAAGCAGGATGTGGCCCGTCATCTGCACCGTCGCCTTTTCCCGGCACATATTTTGACACTGAGTCAAAGTAAAACCAGGAGGTGGGTCCCACGGCGTCACGCTGGTGGAGAACCTGCCTTGCCAGGAGCATTAGCTCTCAAAGGTTGTAAAAAATAATAGAAAGATAAGGACCCCACGGAAATGCAACCACCCACGTCGGGGTGCAGGGGGGTGGGGGAGGACAATCAAGCAGGGAAATCCTCCCAACATAAAAGCCTTCTCCGATCTCCTGCTTGATTCTTTGCCCCCTCTGCCGTTCCCGACCCCTGCAAAAGGGGGGGGGCAGAAAATCCCCCTTTTTCCATTGCAGACAGGGGCGAAATTCTCCGGTATTGGTGCGATGTCCGCCGACCGGCGCCCAAAACGGCGTAAATCAGTCGAGCATTGCGCCGCCCCAAAGGTGCGGAATCCTCCGCATCTTGGGCTGCCGAGCCCCAACGTTAAGGGGCTAGGCCCGCGCCGGACTAATTTCCGCCCCGCCAGTTGGCAGAAAAGGCCTTTGGTGCCCCGCCAGCTGGCGTGGAAATTACGTCACCGGGCGGCGCATGCGCAGGAGCGTTAGCGGCCGATCACGGCATGCGCTGTGGAGGGAGTCTCTTCCGCCTCCGCCATGGTGGAGACCGTGGCGAAGGCGGAAGGAAAAGAGTGCCCCCACGGCACAGGCCCGCCCGCGGATCGGTGGGCCCCGATCGCTGACCAGGCCACCGTGGGGGCACCCCCCGGGGCCAGATCGCTCCGCGCCCCCCCCAGGACCCCGGAGTCCGCCCGCGCCGCCTTGTCCCGCAGGTAAGGTAGGTGGTTTAATCTACGCCGGCGGGACAGGCATTCTAGCAGCGGGACTTCAGCCCATCCGGGCCAGAGAATCGCAGGGGGCGGGGGCCTCCAACCAGCGCAGCGCGATTCCCGCCCCCGCCGAATATGCAGTGGCGGAGAATTCGGCAGCCGGCCCGAACAATTCCCGTCCACCGCCTCTCTCCGCCGCCTGGCTGAACTTGTTCTGTCACTAAATAGTTTCCCCTTTAACTTACATCATTGGCTGGAAAATAAAAGGTGTGGCTATGGGTACCTGCATGGACTCCAGTTATGCCTGTCTTTTTGTGGGTAATGTGGACCAATCCTTGTTCCACTCCTACTCAGGTCTGCTCCTGCAACATTGTTTCCATTACATTGATGACTGCGTTGGTGCTGTTGCATCTCTCGTCTGGACCTGAAAAATTGTTTTGACTTCACTTCCAACTTTCACCCCTCTCACCTTCACAGGGTCCATCTCCAATACTCCCCTTCCCTTCCTTGACCTCTCTGTCTCTATTTCCAGTGGTAGATTGACTGCCAATATTCATTACAAATCCACCAACTCCCACAGCTACTTCGAATACAGCTCCTCACACCCTGCTCCCTGTGAGGACTTCATCCCAATTCTCCCAATTTCTCCACCTCTGTCACATCTGTTTTGATGATCTCATCTTCGTAAATGGTGCTTCTGGCATGACTGTCTTTTTCGCTTATCGAGGTTTTTCCCCAACTGTGGTTGAAAGGGCACTCAACTGGGTTCAACCCATTTCCCGCACATCTGCCCTCACCCTGCCCTTCCCTCCAACAACCACGGTAGGGTCCCCCTTGTCCTCACTTTCACTCTGCTAGCCCGTGTATTCAAAGGATCATCCTCTGTTTTTCCCACCAAATCCAGCATGATGACACCACAAAACACATCTTCCCCTCACTCTCCCTGTCAGTATTGCACAGGGACTGCTCCCTCATTGACACTCTAGTCCAGTCCTCCATCACCCCAACCCTTCATTCCCTTCCCACAACACCTTCTCATGCAATCGCAGAAGGTGCAACACCTGAACCCTGTTCAAGGCCCCAAATACTCCTTTCAGGTTAAGCAGTGTTACACTTTCATCTCTTTGAATTTGCTGTACTGTATTCCTGATCCCTATGCGGTTTCCCCTACATTGGGGAGTCTAAACGCAGACTTGGTGACTGCTCAGTCAGCAATCATGAAACCAAGCTTCCTGTTCTTTGCCATTTTAACTCAGCAGATTTCTCTCATGCTCACATATCCATCATTGTCCTGCCGCTCTAGTGAAGTCCGGCGCAAGCTGGAGGAGCAGCATCTCATAACAAAGAACAAAGAAAAGTACAGCACAGGAACAGGCCCTTCAGGCCTCCAAGCCTGCGCCGACCATGCTGCCCGTCTAAACTAAAATCTCCTACACTTCCGGGGTCCGTACCCCTCTATTCCCATCCTATTCTCATCCCATTCTCATCTTCCGGTTGAATACATTACGGCCCTCAGGAATCAACACTGAGTTCGGCAATTTCAGACTGTGACCATTCTCCTCCATGGTAAACCCCCCCCTTTTTAAAAAGTATTCCATACATGTATTGCCTCAACGCAAAGCATGACTCCCCCTCCCACACCAGGCCACCCGTCTTTTGTTATTGTAGTTGCTACATTTTGTGGCAATCTCTCACAACTACACTTTAATAACTAACACATTATCCCTTCAGTTCTGAGGAAGAGCCAACACACTCGAAACGTTAACTCTGCTTACTCTCCTTACAGATGCTGCCAGACCTGCTGAGTTTTCCCAGCATCCTCTGATCTTGGCTCATCATTGCTATCTGTGGGATCTTGCCGTGTGCAGTTTGGCTGCCGTGTTTCCTACCTTACATCAGTGACAACTCTTTAAAAGGTACTTCCCGGCCTGTGAAACACCTTGGGGAGTCCTGATATCATGATAGATGCTATGCAATTGCCAGTTCTTTCAGTGAATTCTTCACCTATGTCTTGGGATCTTTACTACCCATCCAAACAAATAGTCTGGAGTTTGATGTCACTCATCCAGCCATAATAACAGTAACAAGCCATTCAATATTGCAATGGATTACACACACTGTGATAGGACCAGGGCTCAACACTATCTAGTCTAAAAGCGGATGCGGCAACTGGGTCATGGTGACATACATTTGTTTAAGTACCAACTGTAAGGAACTACGAAAGTATCCTTCAGTGCTTGACGAGTTAAAAGACATTTTAGTAAATATCGAAGAAAGGTTTCCATGTTTAGCCATGCCTGAGAGCAAATAATTTCTCTCACACATTTTATTCGAGGTCTGACTAATAAAAGATTGTTAATTTTTGCTGAATGAATGAAATTTCTATCCTATGCACGGAGGAAGAGTAATTAATTATAACAATTTCCTCTTCAGCAAGTAAAACACCTGTGAAGCAAATTCATTGTGAACGACCAGAATTAAGTAGCAGTTTTCAAAGAAGAATTTGAAGACAAAAGCTGAAGTATTTCCATAGCTACCAACAGAGGAAATGGTGAGGCGCTAGGCCTTTTAAAAATAGGTATTCAACACTTTCATGCAATGAGGGGCCCTACAGGCGTCATGTAATTTAATTAACTAATAAATTAGACATTGCTTCACTTCCAGCAATAAATCAGTTAGATGTACTCGGGAGATAACCAAAGTAGCTCTGGAATGTCCTGCAGTACATAAAAGAAATGATCTGCGGGGCTCAGGAATGAGCATCCAATATGGATGTTAATGGTTCCACGGAGTGATTTCTGTAGCTGCATGGTGGAAAAAGTGCTGGGATGCATCAATGACAATTGCGTGCTTTGATTAAGCGAGCTCGGTCACAGAGCTGAGGTAAGTGCTTACTGCAGCAATTGGCGTTGATTTTAAACACTGTATCTGAATGTAAGTACAAAGAAAGGTCCAGAAGGAAACTAAACAGTAAAACTCGGGAAATGAAGGTATTGGTCCGAACTGCAGTTCCACTTTAAGACATACAAGACCAGTTTGGGCCAGTACCGGTAACTCCCCAAGTTTTATTGAAAAGAAGAAGAAAAGAAAGAAAATCGCTTATTGTCACAAGTAGGCTTCAAATGAAATTACTGTGAAAAGCCCCTAGTCGCCACATTCCGGCGCCTGTTCGGGGAGGCTGATACGGGAATTGAACAGTGTTGCTTGCCTGCCTTGTTCTGCTTTAAAAGTCAGCTATTTAGCCCTGTGCTAAACCAGCTATTTAGCCCTGTGCTAAACCAATATTGGCTATTCCTTCTGCAGGGGTCTCTAGCTAGGGCTTACGTTCCCCCTTTTGAACCAGTTTGCTAGATTTCTGTTAATTACTGACCGATAGATGCAGGCACAGCCACCAGGTGAGCTTTTTCTGATGGGAAAGCACCCACTGCTGATCTCTTATTCAATATGCTCTGATGATTGGTGATGTTGGAGATGTACATGGTGACATTTTTTTTAAAGGGGCAATTTACCTACCCTGCACATCTTTGGGTTGTGGGGTGAGACCCACGCAAACACGGGGAGAATGGTAAATGATTACGTTGATTTCATACCTGAAAGTAGTTCATGACATGGAAAACTACCCAAATCCAAGTATTTATAGACTAACTAAATTAGGGAAGCAGCTCAAGCTCCACTGATGTTTCACAAGTTGAATCAGAGAATTGCTAATCCATGCAGATCAGCTCAGTCTCAGGCAGGCCCATACTGAGATAGCTGAGCTTTGTTGGGGCACCACCTTTGAAATCAGGACCTTTGCAGAAGAGTGGGCAAACCAGCCAGCGGTTTCCTACTGAATTCTTCTCACCTATAGCACATATAAGAGTTTTGAGTCCGCCAAACTTCAAACCCTGCACTACACAAGTCAAACTTCGTTATCAATGAAAAACAGTTTTCAAATGCAAGTTAAACGGAGGAAACCAGCAATTTCCACCAAGTGACATCCACTCTAAGTGACCTTAAGACTTACCCATGTTTTCACCAAGAGGAATAGGCTCCTAGTTTATATCGACACAGTGACTAGACTACGTGGCCTGGAAGGTGTTTTGTTCTGTTGTCTTGCTGTTGCAATGATGCTCACAGACTTGCTGATGACTTACTTAGAATGATGATTTATTAGTTTACACGTGAAAGATAACATACTGAATTCTATACAGTCTAGGTTGCTCTGGAACTACCCGATGTGTGAACGTCCTTGTGTACGCCTTACTACCAACTGGTGAGTCTACTACATCACGTGATCAAGGTCTGATGCCACCAGCTGGTTGGAGGTTGCATTGCTAACTGCATACAATCATATTCACAGGCATGTCACCACAGAAGGAACAGATCAGCTGCGTACATCTCTAACCTAAGAATAAAAAAATGCAATGTGCATTGTATGATGCGATGCTTCTGTCTTTCTAAAAGCAACAAATCCTCAAGCTTACACCACAAGGACACCTGACATTATTAAGGGCCTATGTGTGTTGGTAGATATGGTATGATTCTGAGCTAGGAATTTAGGGGTCCACACTAATTATGTGAGTCCAAATCCCATTATGACAGGTTAAGAATCTGAATTAAGGTGGTTTTAAAATCTCAAAATTTAAAAAAAGTGAACGGATTGTCATTAAAAAAAACCCATCTGGTTCACTGATGTTGTTTTGAGGAAAGAAAGCTGTTGTTGCCCTTATCCAGTCGAGCTGATATGTTACTCCAGTCCCATAGCAACATGGTTGATTCTTAACTACCTTCTGAAAGGCCCGATCAAGCAACTCCAGAAGGTGACACCCCCATGTTTTCAAGGCTGGCTTTGCCCATATCCTGAGGATAATGATAATAATGTATATTTTTGGTTATCTCATAAAAGTTATATTATGAAGCAATTAAAGGTTTACTATATATTCCAATGTTTTTTTCTTACCTAGGCAGCATTAAAACATCTGTGCTGAAACATCTGTTAAAACATCTGTGATTAGGCAACAGGATCATCATGGTGAGGCAGATTTTTTTTTTAAAGTAAGATAAATGAAAGAAAAATCTTTCACAAATTACAGAAACATTGTTTACATGATAACACAAAATTGTAAAGGAGTAAACATAAGAGAGTATAATATTTCATTTCATATCTGCCTTCTGCTGGCTTGTATTACTTGCATTTACAAGGAAAGGGAAACATGGAACTGAATATTTTATAATACCCTTGGGTTAGACGCTCGAAAGTAGGGAAGTTACTGTGTTTGAATTCATTTTAGAACAGTCTCCACCAGAGAGCTATTGCCTGTATGGACATTGAAGTGCAATCAGAAAGAAAAATAGGAGAGATTATTATGGCATTGCTTCATCAATGCTGTGGTGTGGGTACTGTGAGCCTTGTGCAAATTTATCACCTTTGACTGCCGCACTTCTGAGAGTAGCTTGCTATCAACAACCCAGTCAGTAGATGTCCCTGCTCTACCAGACAAGGGCTAAAAAAACAATTAAATGAGTGTTGAGACTCCATGCTCCCGTATAGAGATGGTTATCTGACACCCTAGGTCCAGTCAATCACCATTCTAGCAGAAATGCAATGTTGCTCAGTTGCTTAGATGGTTAGGACAAAGTCCGACTCAGGTACACAAACCAGGCAGGCGACAGAATTCAATCCCGGGTCTGTGCGGAGCTCATCGATCTTAATTAGAGTATCCATAATGGATCTACAATTTGGTTCAGAGCCTGGGGTTAAAGAGGAGAGTGTTGACCTGATCACTTTTTGCGAACTGCTATGGCAGTCTGCATGTAATTCAGTATCTGCTGAGCATCTTACTTCAACTCTAAGTGTGACCATGAACTCCCTGTGCTTGCTGCTTCAATTCTCAGTACCACTTTCAATCTGACCACTCCAATGTTCAGTGAAGCTAAAGAAGTGGCACCTCAGTTACTTTGAAGCCACCTGAATCCGAGGGATGGTCGGGGAGTGTGTGTGTGTCGGGGGGGGGGGGGGGGGGGAGGTGGCTGGTGGGGTGGAGTGTACATGACCTTCCTGACTCCCTGTGTATCAGTCGGGGACAGTCGAGGATAGCAAATGAGGGAGGAGAGAAAGGAAAGTGGAGCACTTTATTTACTTTTCCCATTGAATCCTGACAGTGCAGAAGGAGGCCGTTCGGCCTATCGGGACTGCATCAACCCTCCGAAAGTGCACTCTACCTAAGCCCACTCCCTGCCCTATCCCTGTAACCCCGCGCATTGATCATGGCCAATCCACCTAACCTGCACGTCTCTGGCCTGTGTGAGGAAACTGGAGCACCCGGAGAAAACCCACGTAGGGGGAAAGTGCAAATTCCACACAGACACCCAAGGCCGGAATCGAACCCGGGTCCCTGGTGCTCTGAGACAGCAGTGCTAACCACTATGCCATTTTTGGTTTCAGAAATTCTTTCTCCTTTCCCTTGACCAAAGCTCGGTTATTCTGCTTAAAGTACCTCAGAACCTGCTACAGTCACCTTCTGAATAAGAAGAAATACTGCTAGCCCTCCTGTGGTAGTATGTATTGGGGGTCATGTGGGACTGGAAGCCCTAATGTCATTGGCTGACAGATCCCGGGTCCTGGTTGGCCGTTGACCTCATGCTCCGCCCTGAAGGCGAAGTATAAGAAGCCGGTGCCTTCCCCCGCAGGCCAGTTTACTATCGGGCTGCTGGGGAACAGACACGCTTAATAAAGCCTCATCGACTTCACTCTATTCGTCTCACGGAGTCTTTGTGCGCCACAATTTATTAAGCGTGCCTAAAAAGGACTATGGAGCTCAGGATCATTCCAGAATGCCTGAGGATCAGCCCCCACGCAGTGAATGCGGCAGCAGCCTTCAAACACTGGCAGACTTGCTTCGAGGCCTACATCAGATCGACCACAGGCCGAGTCTCAGACGAACAAAAACTGCAGGTCCTGCACTCGAGGGTGAGCACGGAGATTTTCACCCTCATTGAAGACACCCACGATTTCCAGACAGCGTTCACAGCACTGAGAAGTCTCTACGTTCGCCCAGTTAACCAAATCTACGCTTGCTACCAGCTCGCGACAAGACGGCAAGCTCCCGGAGAATCGATGGACGAGTTCTACGCCGCGCTGCTGATTTTGGGAAGAGCCTGCAGCTGCCCGTCGGTGAATGCAAACGAACATACGGACATGTTAATGCGCGATGCTTTTGTGGCAGGTATGCAATCCTCCCAAATCCGCCAAAGACTTCTAGAAAAAGAGTCGCTAGGACTCTCAGAGGCACGGGCCCAGGTAGCCTCGCTGGACGTAGCCGCGCGTTATACCCACGCCTACGGCCCCGACCGCGCGGCAGGCCATTGGGCCCCGTACGTACCCGCCGCGGCAAACCCCTACCCCCCCCCCCCCCCCTGGACACCCCACAGGCTTGCGCAGTCCAAACGCCGAGTCGCACCGGGGGCGCCCGCTGTTATTTCTGCGGCCAGGCGAAGCACCCCCGACAACGCTGTCCGGCCTGCGCAGCCATCTGCAAAAGCTGCGGGAAAAAGGGCCACTATGCGGTGGTGTGCCGATCCCGCGTGGTCGCCGCCGTCCCGGGGCCACAGGGAGCCCTACAGGCAGTCTATGCGTCCCAACCCCCCCAGCACGCCATGTGCGACCCGCAGACGCCGCCATTTTGGGTCCCGACCACCGCGGTCCCGGGAGAACTGGGAGCCCTGCACGCCGCCTACGCTCCCCAACTCCCCTCCCCGCAGCCCACGTATGACCCGCCGCCGGCGCTCCCGATTTGGGTGCCGGCCAACACTCTCCACGGAGAGGAGGGGGTTTTTTGCATCCCGAACGCCACCCTCACCACCGTCCCGCGCCCCACGCCTGACCCGCCGGCGCAACCTACCTGGACCCCGACCACCGCTGTCCCCGGCGAGGGAGCTCCGCACGGTCCCAGCGCTTGCGGCCCCACGACTGACCCGCCGGTGCCGCCGACCTGGGCCCTCACCCCCGTCCCGTGCCCCACGCCTGACCCGCCGGCGCAACATACCTGGACCCCGACCACCGCTGTCCCCGGCGAGGGAGCTCCGCACGGTCCCAGCGCTCGCGGCCCCACGACTGACCCGCCGGCCTGGGCCCCGACCACCGCTGTCCCCGGCGAGGGAGCTCCGCACGGTCCCAGCACTCGCGGCCCCACGACTGACCCGCCGGCCTGGGCCCCGACCACCGCTGTCCCCGGCGAGGGAGCTCCGCGCGGTCCTAGCGCCCGCGGCCCTGGCGCTCGCAGTCAAGGAACTCCGCGCGGTCCTAGTGCCCGTGGCCCTGGCGCTCGCAATGCAGGAACTCCGTGCGGTCCTAGCGCTCCCCAGACCCCCCAGCACACCATGTGCGACCCGCAGACCCCGCCATTTTGGGTCCCGACCACCACGAGGGAGGAGGGGCGCCGCCATCTTGGACCGCCCCCGACCTGTACGACGCATGGGGGTGGCCATTTTGTCCACCCCCGACGCCATCTTGTGACCCCTCAGCCACGTGCGATGTATGGGGGTGGCCATTTTGTCCATCCCCGATGCCATCTTGGACGGCAACAACGGACCCCACCCCACTACTACAACCACGGCTCGCTTCGGTTACGCTCGATCAGGCTCGGCCCCGGACTCTCCAGACGACGACGACAACGGTCCTAATTAACGGCCATGAGACGCCATGCCTAGTCGACTCCGGGAGCACGGAAAGTTTTATACATCCCGACACGGTAAGACGCTGTTCCTTAACTACCTTCCCCAGCGCACAAAAGATTTGCCTAGCTGCAGGATCCCACTCCGTACAGATCCAGGGATTCTGCATAGTTACCCTAACGGTACAGGGGAGGGAATTCAAAAACTACAAACTTAACGTCCTTCCCCAACTCTGTGCCCCCACCTTGCTGGGCTTAGATTTTCAATGTAACCTACAGAGCCTTACGTTTAAATTCGGCGGCCCCATACCCCCACTCACTATCTGTGGCCTCGCCACCCTCAAGGTGCAACCCCCGTCCTTGTTTGCGAACCTCACCCCGGATTGCAAACCCGTCGCCACTAGGAGCAGACGGTACAGCGCCCAGGACCGGACCTTCATTCGCTCCGAAGTCCAGCGGCTACTAAAGGAGGGCATAATCCAGGCCAGCAATAGTCCCTGGAGAGCGCAGGTGGTAGTAGTGAAGACAGGGGAGAAACAAAGGATGGTCATTGACTATAGCCAGACCATCAACAGGTACACACAACTAGACGCGTACCCTCCCCCCCGCATATCCGACATGGTCAATCGGATTGCCCAGTATAAAGTCTTCTCCACCGTGGACCTCAAGTCCGCCTACCATCAGCTCCCCATCCGCCCAAGTGACCGCAAGTACACAGCCTTCGAGGCAGACGGGCGATTATACCATTTCCTACGGGTCCCTTTTGGCGTCACAAACGGGGTCTCGGTCTTCCAACGGGAGATGGACCGAATGGTTGATCAACATGGGTTACGGGCCACGTTCCCGTACCTCGACAATGTAACCATCTGCGGCCACGATCAGCAGGACCACGACGCCAACCTCCAAAAATTCCTCCAGACCGCCAAAGCCTTGAACCTCACGTACAACGAGGACAAGTGCGTTTTTAGCACCGATCGGCTAGCCATTCTGGGCTACATAGTGCGCAATGGGATAATAGGCCCCGACCCCGAACGTATGCGCGCACTCATGGAATTTCCCCTCCCGCACTGCCCAAAAGCCCTGAAACGCTGCCTGGGATTCTTTTCATACTACGCCCAGTGGGTCCCCCAGTACGCAGACAAGGCCCGCCCCCTAATACAGACCACGACTTTCCCGCTGTCGACAGAGGCTTGCCAGGCCTTCAGCCGCATCAAAGCGGACATCGCAAAGGCCACGATGCGCGCCATCGACGAGTCCCTCCCCTTCCAGGTCGAGAGCGACGCCTTTGACGTAGCTCTAGCGGCTACCCTTAACCAAGCGGGCAGACCCGTGGCCTTCTTCTCCCGAACCCTCCACGCCTCAGAAATCCGCCACTCCTCAGTGGAAAAGGAAGCCCAAGCCATAGTGGAAGCTGTGCGACATTGGAGGCATTACCTGGCCGGCAGGAGATTCACTCTCCTCACTGACCAACGGTCGGTAGCCTTCATGTTCGATAATGCACAGCGGGGCAAGATCAAGAACGACAAGATCTTGCGGTGGAGGATCGAACTCTCCACCTTCAACTGTGAGATCTTGTACCGGCCCGGAAAGCTGAACGAGCCGTCCGATGCCCTATCCCGCGGCACATGTGCCAACGCACAAATTGACCGCCTCCAAGCCCTCCACGAGGACCTCTGCCACCCGGGGGTCACTCGGTTTTACCACTTCATCAAGTCCCGCAATCTCCCATACTCCTTAGAGGAGGTCCGTACAGTCACAAGGGACTGCCACATCTGCGCAGAATGCAAACCGCATTTTTTCAGGCCAGATGGAGCGCACCTGATTAAGGCTTCCCGCCCCTTCGAACGCCTCAGTCTCGATTTCTAAGGGGCCCTCCCCTCCACCGACCGCAACGCGTATTTCCTTAATGTAGTGGACGAATACTCCCGCTTCCCTTTTGCCATTCCCTGCTCCGACATGACCGCGGCCACAGTCATTAAAGCCCTGAACAGCATCTTCACGCTGTTCGGTTACCCCGCATACGTCCACAGCGACAGGGGGTCCTCTTTCATGAGTGACGAGCTGCGCCAGTTCCTGCTCAGCAAGGGCATAGCTTCAAGCAGGACGACCAGCTACAACCCCCGGGGGAACGGGCAAATAGAAAGGGAGAACGGCACGGTCTGGAAGGCCGTCCTACTGGCCCTACGGTCCAGGAATCTCCCAGCTTCACGGTGGCAGGAGGTCCTCCCGGACGATCTCCATTCCATCCGGTCGTTATTATGTACAAGCACTAATCAAACGCTTCACGAGCGTCTCCTTGTCTTCCCTAGGAGGTCCTCCTCTGGAACGTCGCTGCCGACCTGGCTGGCGGCCGCAGGACCCATCCTGCTCCGAAAGCACGTGCGGGCACATAAGGCGGACCCGTTGGTCGAAAGGGTTCACCTCCTCCACGCAAACCCCCAGTACGCCTACGTGGAGCACCCCGACGGCCGACAGGACACGGTCTCCCTGCGGGATCTGGCGCCCGCCGGCACCACGCACACCCCCCCGACACCATCAACCCAACCGCCCCCCTTCCTGCCACCGCCGCACCCCGCAACCGCCCCCTTCCCAGGAGGATCAGTCCTCCTCCCATTTGCACCGACAGCTGAAACCGTGCGGCTCCCGAAGGCGACAACGCTGGTACAAGCACCACCACCACCGCCGGGGCCGAGGCGATCGACACGGACGACCAGACCGCCCGACCGACTCGTGGCGTCGATGTAAAACAAAGATGGACTGTCCAATGAACATTTTGTTTTTCCTATACCCTCTGTAAATAGTTGTAACAGGACGATACTGTCCAATACTGTACTACCATGTAACTGTTCTATCCTCCCAGGACCAGCCCTGTAAACCCTTACCACCATACGAAGCATCACCCCGCCGGGTTCATTTTGACAAGGGGTGAATGTGGTAGTATGTATTGGGGGTCATGTGGGACTGGAAGCCCTAATGTCATTGGCTGACAGATCCCGGGTCCTGGTTGGCCGTTGACCTCATGCTCCGCCCTGAAGGCGAAATATAAGAAGCCGGTGCCTTCCCCCGCAGGCCAGTTTACTATTGGGCTGCTGGGGAACAGACACGCTTAATAAAGCCTCATCGACTTCACTCTATTCGTCTCACGGAGTCTTTGTGCGCCACACCTCCTGAGCTTTTGATAACGAGATTCAATAGCAACAAACAGCACCATCTCTTCCTTTGATGTGAAATTCAGGGACAATGCTTTCAAAGAAGCTATATAGGGCACTGAAAGCCTATTTGTGGCCAGAATCTTAATCTGAAAATGTTTCTTTCACTTCCGGGTGTTAACATGAATATATTTAAAAGGAAACTGTGGTCTTATTAATTTTCTCATCTGATTGGTACAGGGAAAGGCTGGTGAGCTGTGCCTTGGAGATACTTTTTGATCTGTTTGCACCTTTGAGTGTTCAACACGTCATTGATCACTCAAGCAGAGCATACACTTTTTGTGTGGGCATGGAGGGGATGGGGGGTGGGGGGGTCAGCGTCAGCCTAAAAAGGGCCAGCCTCCTTTTCAACAGAGAAGTATTCCATAAATTCTCTATCCGTCCGTGCTTTTTTTCCCCCAGCAAAACCTCCAGCAAATGAATTTCCCTTGCTGGCAAGGAACAAAATCACTTCAGATAACAGCTGCAGCCCTTAACAATGCATGCTACACAGTATTCCGAGGTACTTATGCTTCACAGAGTCAAGTCACTTGGTTGAACAGGTTTATGCTCCGCATGAGCATCCTGCTTGATATCACCAAATGCCATTGAAATATCCTTCACTTCCTTGTCTCTCTCTCCTCTGTTTACCTAGCTTCCTGTTATAGTTAGAGCTGGTGTGCTGAAATCTGCTGGCAGCGAGCTCCCACCAGTACAGTCAATCTGAGGTATTAAGTCTGAAGCTGCTATCTTTGGGAAAACACGGAAGGCATTCTGTGCACCGTGATCTTGTGAGTGCAGAGGTCAGAGTGTCCCTGTCAGCCAGATCAAAGGTGGCACTCCAAAATCCAATTGGAGGTACAAATTTATAAGCCAATTTACAGACAGTGACCTGGATTTTTGCAAGACCATGAACACTTGCAATGTACCCGCAAAATGGACCCTGTATCCAAATGTCCCGTCCCCATATCTGCTGAACAACATTTATGCGGGGATTAGAGATTACAGACTTTGGGCGCTATTCCCCCCCCCCCCCACGCTGGGTGGAAGAATCGCCGGGGCGCTGCGCGAATTGCGCCACACCGCCCCGACCCCTGCACATGATTCTCCCACCTCCCAGAAACCAGCGGGGCGCGATTCACACCGGGCCGCTCGGAGAACCGGCGAGCGGCGATTCTATGGCCGGATGGGCCGAGCAGCCGTTACGACACGAAAGAATCCTGTCGGCGCCGCCCACCTGGTCGCTGCGGGCGGGAACTCTGCGGGAACGCTGGGGAGGCAGCCTGTGGGGGGTGGGGGGGTGGGAGAGGGGGGCTCCTTCATCGGGGTGGCCTCCGATGGGGTCTGGCCCGCGACAGGGCCCACCGGTCTCTCCCCCCCGGGCCTACCAGCTTCCGCGCACGGCCCCAGAACACTGGCTCTTTGTTGGTGAGGGGCCGGCGTGCGTAAGACGCTCCCCATGCATGCGCAGGATGGCGTGGCCCAACTGGCGTGAACCACTCCAGTGCCATGCTGGCCCCCTGTGGGGGCCAGAATAGGTCGTGTCCAGGCCCTGTTTGCGCCGTCGTGAAATGCGACGGCGTTCACGACGGCGCAAACACTTGGCCTCAATATCGGAGAATCGCCTCCTTATTTCTTTGCAAGAAAAATTACGATTCATTAACGGGTTCAATAGTGTCCAGCCTGTGTAAATTGTAAGTCCCCAGTTTTCCAAATATGATGGCCATGTCATTTTCCATGTCAAGTTTCATGGGCGGAATTCTCCGCAATCGGCACGATATCCGCCGACCGGCGCCAAAAACAGCGCAAATCCGTCTGGCATCGTGCCACCCCAAAGGTGCGTAATCCTCCGCATCTTGAGCGGCTGAGCCCTCACCTTGAGGGCCTAGGCCTGCGTCGGACTGATTTCCGCCCCGCCAGCTGGCGGGAAAGGCCTTTGGTGCCCCGCCAACTGGCGCAAAACTGACTTTGCCGTGCGGCGCATGTGCGGGAGCACCAGCGGCCGCTCACGGCACCCCCGCGCATGCGCAGTGGAGGGGGTCTCTTCCGCCTCCGCCATGGTGGAGACCATGGTGAAGGCGGAAGGAAAAGAGTGCCCCCATGGCACAGGCCCGCCCGCGGATCGGTGGGCCCCAATCGCGGGCCAGGCCACCGTGGGGGCACCCCCTGGGACCAGATCGCCCCGTGCGCCCCCCAGGACCCCGGAGCCCGCCCGCGACGCCTTGTCCCGCCAGTAAGAGAGGTGGTTTAATCCACGCTGGCGGGACAGGCATTCCAGCAGCAGGACTTTGGCCCATTTGGGCCGGAAAATCGTCAGGGGGGGGCCCGCCAACCGGCGCGGTGCGATTCCCGCCCCGCCGAATATCCGGTGCCGGAGAATTCGGCAACCGGCGGGGGCGGGATCCACGCCAGCCCCCGGCGATTCTCCGACCCGGCGGGGGGGGGGTGTCGAAGAATCCCGCCCATCATGTGCTTTCTTCATCGATGGGCGACTCAATGAGAAAGGTATTTCACTGGATATCACATCTGTGCTAATACAGGAATTCCTTCCAGCAATGTTACAAAGAATCACAATTCTTTTCAGCGATTTAAGGATGTTATCATCCCCAAATTTTAAACTCGTAGAACTTCCAAATTCCGGGGGCGGGATTCTCCGACCCTCTGCGCCGAAATCGTGCCCGGTGTGGGACGGCGAATAGCCGCTCACACTGGAAATCTGGCGTGACGGTGCTTCCGTGATTCTCCTCAGACCCGCCAGTCATGTGCGCACGGTCGACATGGTGCCGGTCGGGCGCGGTTGGAACAGGCCCCCGCGGTGATTCTCCACGGTGGCCAGGTCGAACTCCAGTCGGCGTGGTTTACAACTGGTACCACCCGGTGGGATCTCGAACCCGCGGCCGCGGTGGCGGTCCTGGTAGGGGTGGGGGGTATCTGGCCCCAGGGGGGACCTCAGCGGTGGCCAGGCCCACGATCGGGGGCCACCGATCGGCAGGCCATCACGATCTGGGGGGGACCTACCATACACCACATGGGCCCGCTGTGCGGCTCCACTATGTCGGCGGCGCCCGCGCCAAGGTGGGCCGCTGCGCGCATGCGCGGACCAGCTTGTAGCCGCCGTGCGCATGCGCGGCTGCGTGGTTTGGACAGCAGGGCCCCGCCGCCAGCCAGAGCTGCAGGCCGCTTGCCAGGGCTCTGCTAGCACCCTGGAAAACGGAGAATCACCTGATTCTCGCCCGTTTTCCGGCGAGCGTGGGGACTTAGTCCCCGAAAGGGAGAATCCCGGCCTTTAACCTAGTTCCGATCATTGTATCTTAAGAGTCCAGGTAACATCTCAACAAGTCTACTCCATGTAGAATGATAGTTTGTACAGTGCAGAAGGAGGCCATTCAGCCCACTGAGTCTACACCTACTCTCCAAAAGAGCACCCTACCCAGCGCCTCCTCCGTAACCCCATAACCCCAACTAATCTTTTGGACACTAAGGGGCAATTTAGCATGGCAAATCCACCTCACCTGGAAGGAAACCGGAGCACCCAGCGCAAACCCACGTGGACAAGGGGAGAAAGTGCAAACAGCCACCCAATGACAGCATTGAACCAGGGTCCCTGGCATTGTGAACTAGCAGTGAAACTATTGTGTTGCTGTGCCACCCCTACATATTGTAGATGTACATCCACTGTCTAATCTGGCACAAGTAAGGGCAGCACGGTGGCACAGTGGGTTAGCCCTGCTGCCTCACGACGCCGAGGTCCCAGGTTCGATCCCGGCTCTGGGTCACTGTCCATGTGGAGTTTGCACATTCTCCCCGTATTTGCGTGGGTTTCGCCCCCACAACCGAAAAACGTGCAAGCTAGGTGGATTGGCCACGCTAAATTGCCCCTTAATTGGAAAAAATGAATTGGGTACTCTAAATTTTTTTTTAAATAATCTGGCACAAATGAAGGACTCTGCAATGAGTACCATCATCACAAGACTGAAACATCTCGTTACTAAAACAATGCCTTCTCTTTGGTCAATATGTTCCACTTCTTCTTTTGTGTCTTTTAGCTTGTGTTTGGTTTTAAACACCCTCTTATGTCGCTTAGGACAGGTTATTGAATAAAACACCGACGGACCACACCCGGGCATTTCTGGGGTTACTTTTTCTGTTGAAATTTCCCAATTCATTCCTCCTGCCATATTGTCAAAGGTGTTTCTGTCCTCGTTATTTTCAGTTATAAATCGTCTTTCGCATTAATGCTTGTGGCTTATTTGTAGACCACTTTGCCATCCTGTTAACATGGTGTCTTCCATAGTCTGTCCCATTTATGTCATGAATGCTGCTGGGAAGGAATGCTTGCCCAGGAACATGAGCCTCTGATATTTGTATCTTTCTGTAAGTTTAACTCCAGCCAAAACCAGAAGTCTATTCATGTTTGTAACTTTAGCACAGACAATTAATTTGAACACAAGCACTGATGGAGGAATTTCGAGGTGCAATTTTTTGCAGCCTTGTATATAGTCTGGTAAATCCCTTGATGTCTTCTTCTCTGGAGATATCCTCCAAATTTCTAAATTTGTCAAAATCTGACCAGGCCTCATAAGCACGTAATAAGTCATCCCTTTTGTAAATCTTATCCATGAAAGTTTATAATGTATCCAAACCTTCAACTGAGATTAAATGCACTGGTTCCAATTTGCTTTCATCTGGTTGCGAAAGTGCCAAGGTCATTCCTTTGTTTTTTCTTGGGCAAGGATGTAACCCATGTCCACATGATAACTTCATTCTTCCATTGGTCATAGGATTGACACTCATCAAGCAATGGTGGGTAGTTATACCACAATATTTTACACTTGGATTCAGCTATTTGTTTTCCAAGTTACTCTAAATCACTCTTCAAGATTAGAATACAAGACGGAATTCTCTGTTTGAGAAACTGTGGTGGGATTCTCCGATTGCCGAAATCACGTTCGGCGATTGGCCGGAGAATCCGTTTTTACGCTGAAATCGGGGGTGGCGCTGTTTTTCAGATGCTCCGCCCCATCAAAAACGGCATAATCGCTGATTATGGCGCACGCCTATTGGACGGCCTCAGGACATCACCTGAGACCCTCCCCCGATGCTCTGCCCCCGATGGGCCGATTTCCTGACGGCATCGGTCACGTGTCCTCTCAGTTTTTGCAGATCGCACGTGGTGGCTGCGGACTGTGTCCAGCGCCGCCACTGACGGGGAGGGAGCCATTCCACTGCCCGGGGGGCTTCGGCGGGAGATAGGGGGACTGGTGGGGGGGGTGGTCCAGGGGTGACGAGGGGGTTACGGGGGGCACTATCTGGCCGGCCAAGTCTGAGTGCAGCCAGCGTCATGTTGTACTGCATGGCCGCCACAGGTTGCCGCCATGCAAATGTGCGACCACGGACCCGGCACTTCTCCATCCGTATCTGCAGGTAAAGCCGGGAATGTTATATGGCGCGGCTACTAGCCCCCCACCAGGCGAACCATCGGTGCAGGGGTGGTGCCGACATTTTCATTGTAAAACTAGACACTTCCTCCAGACATAGCCTCAAAATCGGAGAATCCAGCCCTAAGTGCTGACGCCGGGACTGAATCGCGCGTGTTCTACGTTGACAAATGCTGCGCCGATCCCGGAACAATTCAGTACCCATTAATGGGCAAACACCGTCACCACATGGAATTAGTGCAATTCCAATGCACGAAGGCATCTGAATCGCCGGGGTCGGGATTGGCACTGGGATCATATATCAGCACTCCACCCCCCACACACATTCAAGCCAAGAAGATGGCATCATGAAGAGCGGCATCCCGTTTCGCAGATGCCAAACTGGAGACCCTGCTGGATGCCGTGGAGGCGAGGTGGTGTACCTTGATCCCTGTTTTGTTATGCGCTTGTCATAGCATAAGCTGCTTCCTTGATGTGCACTCTGACAAAGGAAGGTTCAGACTTGGAGATAGTTTTAGCATGTTTATTAAACTATTAACAATTCTCCGACTTGGATTCGACTCGACTGTTAATCCTGCTCTAGCTACTCACACTGATGAACCAGTCTGCTACAATCCCCATGGTGGGTATGATGTTGAATCAACCCTGTGTCTGTACTAACTGAGTGTCTCCACTGGAAAGACACTGAGCATGTGTGATGTGCCTTTTATATGGGTTAGTGTAATGCCCTCCTGTGGTAGTGTCACCTCTGTGTGTATCATGACTGCCCATTGGTTGTGTCCTATCTTACTGACCTATTGGTTGACTGCCTGTGTGTCATGTCTCTGGTGTTCCCTCCAGTGTCTAGCTAGGTGTAGTGTAGGTACATTAACCCTTTGTGTACTTACAGTGATGTATATCACCACTTCCCCGCTTTTTTCGTGTTACATATTTTCTGTACAGTGTTAAAGAAAATTGAACAAACTAGGTAGATGAGATGGCCTGCCGATATTCTCCCTTCCGGATGGGCCGAAGTCCCGTCGACGTGATGACTGTTCACGTCAACGTAAATTAAACCTCCTTTTCATCGGCATGACCCTGTGCTCCAGGTTCACGCCGACCAGCGTGGAGGTGAGTGACGGCCTGGGGGGCTGGCTGCTGGGCAGGCGATGGCGTGGCCGCAGTCTGAATGCGTGAGGAGAGGTGTGTCTCGGGATGTGTGTGTGTGTGTGCGGCGGGGGAGGTGGTTAGAGTGGGCTGGGCTCCGGGGGAGTGCCGGGAGGGGGTCCGTGCCGGGGAGGAGGTTGGGGTGTCCGTGCCGGGGAGGAGGTTGGGGGGTCCGTGCCAGGGAGGGGGATGGGGGGTCCGTGCCGGGGAGGGGGATGGGGGGTCCGTGCCGGGGAGGAGGTTGGGGAGTCTGTGTCGGGGAGGAGGTTGGGGGGGTCCGTGCCGGGGAGGGGGATGGGGGGTCCGTGCCGGGGAGGAGGTTGGGGGGTCCGTGCCGGGGAGGGGGATGGGGGGTCCGTGCCGGGGAGGGGGATGGGGGGTCCGTGCCGGGGAGGGGGATGGGGGGTCCGTGCCGGGGAGGAGGTTGGGGGGTCCGTGCCGGGGAGGGGGATGGGGGGTCCGTGCCGGGGAGGGGGATGGGGTCCGTGCCGGGGAGGGGGATGCGAGGGCAAGTGAGCTGGTCCACCTGGCCAGGTGCCAGCCTCCAACAGTTGGACCCATGCGGTCCATGCCACCTGGCTGGGGGGAGGAGGGGATATGGGCAATGATGACATGTCGTCGTTCCCCTCCCCCCACCAGGCCGTCATGTTTTCCGATCATCCAGCGATGTTGGCCGCCATGGCGGCAGCCGCTAATGTCTATGTTGCCCTGGGTGAAGAGGAGGAGGAGCGTGCCAGAGAGGCGGCGCAGGCTGCCGCAGAGGGACAGCGGCAGTCGCCCAGGCTGGAGGGACACCTGACTGACAGGACGAGGAGGGGGAGGAGGACGTCGCGGCCTCACGGCAACGGAGGCACCCGAGGGCGCCCCGTGTGTACCGGCCCCGGCAGTCATACCAGGACCTCACGGACCGGGAATGCAGGAGGAGACTACTGATGAGGCGGGAAACCATGGCACACATCTGCCACGTGCTGGCACACTTGTCACCGTGTGGCACTGGCGGGGGACACCCTCTCCCCGTGTCCGTCAAGGTTACGGTGGCCCTGAATTTTATGCAACGGGGTCATTCCAGGCACCGAGTGGGGACCTGTCCGGCATATCGCAGACATCGGTGCATCGGTGCATCCGGGCAGTGACAGATGCCCTATATGCCATGGCGCACCGCTACATCCGCTTCCCTGTGGACCGGGCCAGCCAAGATGCCCGGGCCGTGGGCTTCTCTGCCGTGGCCGGGTTCCCCATGGTCCAGGGCGCGATTGATGGGATGCACGTCGCCGTGCGGCCACGTGCAGATAACAGGGCCGTGTTCACCAATAGGAAGGGGACCTATTCGATGAACATACAGGTGGTCTGCGACCACCGCATGATGATCCTGCACGTCTGCGCCCGTTACCCAGGCAGTGCACACGACTCATCCGTGTTGTCGCGGTCATCCATCCCCGGCATGTACGAGGGACGCCATCCCCGGCTGAGGGGCTGGTTGCTGGGAGACAGGGGCTACCCATTGCGATCGTGGCTGATGACGCCTATACGGAGGCCACGCAATGAGGCGGAGAACCGCTACAATGATGCCCATGTAGCGACAAGGGGAGTGATAGAGAGGTGCTTTGGCGTGCTGAAGATGCGTTTCAGGTGCCTGGACCTCTCTGGGGGCGCCCTTCAGTATTGGTCAGATAGGGTCGGCCGCATCATTGTGGTGTGCTGCGTCCTGCACAACATAGCCCAGCAGAGGGGCGATGTGCCGCAGGCAGAGGAGGGTGGAGTGGAGGAGCAGCAGGAAGAGGCGCAGTCCTCCCCAGATGAGGGGGATGGGGGTAATGGTCAGGGCAGACGGGGTAGACACAGGCGGGTGGCTGTCCACCGTTACCGGCTGGCCCAGCGGGCACGGGACAGACTGATAGCCGCCCGCTTCACTGACTAGATGGGCGTGGGAATCGGGTAGTATGGCCACAGACCGCACACCACGGCAACAGCCGACCACCCACACCCCCCACCCATCCACCCACCCAGCACCCTCACCCCCCTCCCCAACCCCACCCACCCCACCCGCATGCACACCACCCCCCCCATTGCCGATCCACCTGCGGCACAACGGGCCGGGCTCACACAGTTGCGGGTGGATGCGTGTCTATTGCAGGCCATGGAGGATGATGACAACCCGCCCTGCGGCGAGCTCCTTGCTCCACATCGTTGGACTATGTCTGACCCATGGCCACAGTACCACCATCCACCCGGACCATCCCTGCATGCGGCTGTGACACTGCAGCGCACGGTCCCGTCCTCTGCCCGGGGGGATGTTGATGGCGGCCCAGGGGGAATGGGGCAGACTCACCTGGGGCTGAGGTTAGACCACCCCTCACACACACACTTGCGCTCAACCTACATGACACCCCCGCACGCTTTGATAAGAGCACAAAGGCAGCTTCTGTAGGTGTAACATTGACTTTAATAACCAAAGGAGGTCATGCACGTGCCCTAGCCCCTAAAACTCATCTGTGCCCTGTACCCGTGCCAACTTACTCAGTGTCTAATTGTTTGGCCTTACGGGCCCTTTGACTACGTCTACGTGGTTCCCCAGACGGTACAGCAGAACTGGAGGTGGACTCCTGTGATTCCTGCCCTCTGACACTGGATCCCTTTGGCGGCCGTTTCCTGGGGCGTCCTGGCCTAGATGGGCCAGGCTGCGGCCCGGGCGACTGGGATGGCGAGCTGCCAGCCTGTCCTGCCCGTTGCCCACCCGATGCACCTGGGACGGAAGGGGGGGAGTCCGAGGTGTTGCGGTGTTCCCGGACCACCCCTACAGGGGGAGCCTGGATGGACCACACCACCTCCTCCTCCCTCGGGGTGCCCGATGGCCCCCAGGCCTCTACATGGGTGGGGGATGCGAACGGACTGACCATCCGACGCCCCCCCGGCATCTTGCGCTGCCAGTCCTGGAGGCCCGTGCTGGTATTGACAGGGGTCTGCAGGTTTGCAGCCATGGAGCCCAGGGGGTTGGCAAACCCTGTCTGTGACAGTGCGACGCCAGCTCGCACATGGCCACTGGCGCCGATGCCCTCAGCGATGGCCTGCAGAGACTGGGCTATGGCCTGCAGAGACTGGGCCATGGCCTGCTGAGACTGGGCTATGGCCTGCTGAGACTGGGCTATGGTGTTGAGCGCCTCTGCCATCTGGCGCTGGCACTGGCTCATGGCCTCCTGTGAGAGGGCAGCCATGTCCTGGGCCACAGATGCCGCCTGCACGGAAAGCCCCAGGCCTCGCAAACCGTTCCCCATGTCTGACACCGTCGCACCCATTGCCTCCACCGCGGACGCCACCCGTGCGGTGTCGGCCTGGGTGGCACACATGACCGGCACCACTTCCAGCTCCTGGACGCGGGTGGACTCCTCCACCTGCGACTGCAGCCGTCGCAAGCCGGCCGTCACCCTCTTCGCTCGTCTCCGGGTCGCTGGTTGCATCGGATCTATGTGTGGGTGTGGGAACTGCAGGAACCCGGGATCCATCTGGGCGGCAGATGTTCGCTTGGGCTGGGCTGCCCTCTGACCGCCCGGCCCCTATGCTGCTCCTACCTCCACCTGCTGTACCAGGATGGCTGTGTTGTGCGCACCAGTGAGTGTACCAGACGCCTCATCACTAAAGTGCCCAACCGAGGTGAGTGTTTCTGCGATGGTGGAGGGTGTTGGTGACAGCAGTGGCGTTGTGTCGTGCTCTTCGTCCCACTCTGAGTCCATGGCACTTTGGGGTGGGGGTTCATCTCCACCCATCCACTCTGAGTCACTGTCCGGTATTTTGTCTTCCTGGGTAGTGCTGTCCCGGGTAGGGGTGTCCTGGGCAGTGCTGTCCCGGGTAGTGGTGTCCTGGGTAGTGGTGACCTGGGTAGTGGTGTCCTGGGTAGTGGTGTCCTGGGTAGTGGTGTCCTGGCTCGAATGTGACGGGGGCCTGTGGTTGCCCCCCTCGTCGCTGGGTGGTCGCTCCCGCACGTGACGGGGGTGTCGTCTCCCTGTTGCTCCAGGTCTCTCCGTCTCCCGTGGTGTGCGAGGGGCATCCTGCGGGCGTCGCATGCTAGAGGGTCCGGGTCTCTCTGTCTCCCGTGGCCTCCGAGGGGCATCCTGCGGGCGTCGCATGCTAGAGGGTCCGGGTCTCTCTGTCTCCCGTGGCCTCCGAGGGGCATCCTGCGGGCGGTCTGCATCTGCGGGGATGGGTGCCTGGACGTTTGGTCCTGCGATACACAATGAAGCATGCATGGTTGGACACGCAGGCAGTGATCAGGTGATATGGGGGAGAGGGATATAGGGGAGGGGGGATATGGGGACGGGCTGTCGGTGGCTCACTTGCTAGTACGTCCCCGACCTCTGCATCAGCAACCTCCCGGTCCTCAGGTCCGCCAGCCAGTTCCAGGGCCCTTTCCTCGTGTTCGGTCAGTGGCCTCTCATCAGCGGGGCCTCCTCCAGTCCTCACATGCTCCCTATTGTTGTGTGCGCGCTTCTCCTGTGGGGGGGGTGGGTGTGTGGGGGTGGTGGCAGGGGTAAAAGACAACAGTGTAAGGCAGGTATATGAATGCATGCCATCCGTTGCGCTTGCATTGCAGAGGATAAGGTTAGGGCTGGATTCACTTGGGGATATGGGGGATATGGGGGAGGGGGGATATGGGGGAGGGGGGATATGGGGGAAGGGGGATATGGGGAGGGGGGATGGGGAGGTGGGATATGGGGAGGGGGGATATGGGGAGGGGGGATATGGGGGAGGGGGGATATGGGGGAGGAGGGATATGGGGGAGGGGGGATATGGGGAGGGGGGATATGGGGGATATGGGGAGGGGGGTTATGGGGAGGGGAGATATGGGGGAGGGGGGATATGGGTGAGGGGGATATGGGGAGGGGGGATATGGGGGAGGGGGGATATGGGGGAGAGGGGATATGGGGATATGGGGAGGGGGGATATGGGGGAGGGGGATATGGGGAGGGGGGATATGGGGAGGGGGATATGGGGGAGGGGGGATATGGGGGAGGGGGGATATGGGGAGGGGGGCTATGGGGGAGGGGGGATATGGGGATATGGGGAGGGGGGATATGGGGGAGGGGGATATGGGGAGGGGGGATATGGGGAGGGGGATATGGGGGAGGGGGGATATGGGGGAGGGGGGATATGGGGAGGGGGGCTATGGGGGAGGGGGGATAGGGGCAGGGGGGATATGGGGAAGGGGGATATGGGGAGGGGGATATGGGGGGCGGGGGGTTATGGGGGAGGGGGGAATATGGGGGAGGGGGGATATGGGGAGGGGGGATATGGGGGAGGGGGATATGGAGGATATGGGGAGGGGGGATATGGGGGAGGGGGGATATGGGGGATATGGGGAGGGGGGCTTTGTGGAGGGGGATATGGGGGAGGGGGGATATGGGGGAGGGGGGATATGGGGAGGGGGAATATGGGGGAGTGGGGGATATGGGGGAGGGGGGATATGGGGGAGGGGGGATATGGGGGAGGGGGGTTATGGGGGAGGGTGGATATGGGGAGGGGGATATGGGGGATGGGGGGGATATGGGGGAGGGGGGATATGGGGGGGATATGGGGGAGGGGGGAATATGGGTGAGGGGGATATGGGGAGGGGGATATGGGGGAGGGGGATATGGGTGAGGGGGGATATGGAGGAGGGGGGATATGGGGAGGGGGGATATGGGGGATATGGGGGAGGGGGGATATGGAGGAGGGGGCGATATGGGGAGGGGGATATGGGGGAGGGGGAATATGGGGGATATGGGGGAGGGGGGATATAGTGGAGGGGGGATATGGGGAGGGGGATATGGGGGAGGGGGATATGGGGGAGGGGGGATATGGGGAGGGGGGTAATGGGGATATGGGGGAGGGGGGATATGGGGGAGGGGGGATATGGGGGAGGGGGATATGGGGAGGGGGGATATGGGGGAGGGGGGATATGGGGGAGGGGGGTAATGGGGATATGGGGGAGGGGGGATATGGGGGAGGGGGGATATGGGGGGGCTCACCCTGCCTGCTCTGACGAGGTCGTTCACCTTCTTGTGGCACTGGGTGCCTGTCCGTGGTGTCAGGGCCACAGCGGTGACGGCCTCTGCCACTTCCCTCCACAGTCGCCGGCTGTGGCATGGGGCAACTCTGCGGCCGTGCCCGGGATACAGGGCATCCCTCCTCTGCTCCACTGCGTCCAGGTGCGCCTCCACATCCCGTGACTCGAACCTCGGGGCTGAGCGGCGGCCAGCCATCCAGTCGGGTGTTCCGGTCGGGTGTTCCGGTCGGGTGGGGGGAGCAGCGCGGCCTTATGAGCCGTCACGCCGTGCGGCGCGTATGGTGCTGCACGGCGTGAACCACGTACGCAAGCGCGGATCCCGTTACGTCGCTGCTAGCCCATTTCGGGCCGGAGACTTTTGACCCATTTTTCCGACGTGACGCAAGTCGGATTTGCGCCGTTTTTTGCGCCGATCGGCGGATTTTACGCCGATAACAGAGAATTTCGCCCCAGTAGTCTCACTGTGATTGTCGAGTGCCTCTGTACATTCTAGCTGAGGTCTGTCATGTTGCACATCTGGTATGGGAAGTGGGATGCCGTTGTTACTTGTCGCATATACAGTGGGTTGAGCCTCAGTGTGTTCTTGTCGTTCACTTGAGCTGGGTACACTGTCAGAGCCTTCTTCTTGTTCACTGGACCGTGGTAGACTGTCAGAGTCTGCTTGCTGTACACTTGAGCATGGCGGACTGTCATAGTCTTTCTGCTGTTCACTTGAGCGTGGCAGACTTGCATTGTCTCCTGCTGGTTGCTCAGAGGAGGTTGCTAGACCCTCATGGTCTTGTTCATGCAAGGACTGCGCTTTGGAATCTTGCATTGCTTCTATCGTGGAGGCTGTCCACGAGCTCGCTGTGGAGGCTTGTGTCACTCCCTCTGTGGAGTCTTGCAGCGTTCCCTGTGTGGAATCGTGCATTGGTCTCTCTGTGGAAACTGTTATCACTTCTTGTTCATGCAAGGACTGCGCTCTGGAGTCTTGCGTTGCTTCTATTGTGGAGTCTGTCCACGAGCTCTCTGTGAAGGCTTGTGTCATCGAGTCACTTCTTGTTCATGCAAGGACTGCGCTGTGGAGTCTTGCGTTGCTTCTATCATGGAGTCTGTCCACGAGCTCGCTGTGGAATCTTTTATCGCTTTCTGTGTGGAGGCTGGGACCCTTTGTGGTGCATGGACCACTCTCGCGATGTCCAAAGAAGAATTCAAGGTCTGAGTCATAGTCTTCAAGGACTGTATCATCTCTTTGGGCGGTGCTAACTGCTTGTTGCAGGGTGTCGCGGAGGTTACTTTCAGCTACTGGTTGAATTTCAGGCATTGTGCTGTCGTTCCAGGTGAAGGAAGCTGGTTTTGAGGCTTTAATTTTTTTTCGTGTTTTGGGACATTTCCCCTTTAAGTGGGCGTGGTCCGGGACCTCTGACGTCACGACACATGTGACGTAGTGCATTAAGCAATTGCGCATGCGCAGATCACTGTTCCTTTACTTGGGGCCTTGTTCTCAATTGCGCATACGCGGCTTCTCGCGCATGCGCAAACGGACCTTCCCGTTCTGTGCGCTCTTCGCACAACTGCGCATGTGCGGCACCTTTTCCAAGATGGCTGCAATTCAAAACTGCCATTCGTTGCTGCAAGCCTACCTCACGGTGAGTTTTGGCGCCTCTTTTACCTTTTTTTCTTGTATGTTCCTCGCAGAATTCTTGGAATTTGCCCAGGACTGCCTGGAAATCGCTCTTGTTTTGCCCCTTTGAGTATTTGAAGGTCTGGAAGATTTCAGCTGCTTCTGGACCTGCGATGGTAAGTAGAAGCTTTATTTTTTCTGCATCCGCCACGCCATCTAAGTCGGACGCTACCAGGTAGATCCTGAATCTCTGCCTGAACCAACACCAGTTTTCACTGAGATTGCCTTGGTACCTGAGCGGTTGTGGAACCGGAATCCCGAACATCATCTTGCCTGGCTGTTGTTGCTGGTTTGGCACTGTTCGCTGAGTTGCAACTATATGGATTTAACAGTTCACTCCTGGAACCATGTTTTGTTATGCTCTTGTCGTAGCATAAGCTGCTTCCTTGATGTGCACTCTGACAAAGGAAGGTTCAGACTTGGAGATAGCTTTAACACGTTTATTAAACTATTAACAATCCCCAGGGTGGGAAGGCAGCTGCAACCATGGACATCAACTGGGCCCCGGCGCAGATGGCAGAGGCTGTGAGCGCCGTGGGTCCCACTGCAAGGATCAGACAGCAGGGTCGCAAAAAGCTGCACAACATCCTCAGGGCAGCCAGGGTGAGTAACCAGCCCCGTGCCCCTGGCACCATCCCCGTCCCACATCCCTACACACATTGCACCCCGCCCCAGCATGCGGCCCACACCAGTTGGAATGGCAGGTAGTGCTGGGCATGGGTTGCCAACTCCCCAGGCCAGCCAAGGTGGGTCACCATCACCAATGTGCCCCTGGTCACTCCAGAGGTTGGCCGCCAAAGGGGACCCATAGTGATGAACCTAAAGTCACCAATTGCATTCTTTATCTTAATGGCATTGATGCACAAGGCAACATTTTGCCTTCCTCTCTCTTTCTCTCTAACAGTTCTGACAATAATTCAGGCAGCCTTAAGATACATAGCTTGGTTAACAAAATGTACACAGGACTGAAGTATGTTTGATTAACTTGCACAAAAATACACAAATTGAAGAAGATGTATTCCATTTATATGTAGCATAGGGAGCTGGGTTCAATTTGAAAAGAGATTTATCTATATGGCTATCATCCATTGTCACTTTATTCATTATTCTTATTAGTATATATTCTTATTGGCTTTATAACTAATCCTGTTATACTTGCCTGGCTTATCCCTGGTCTGTGCACATTACGGAATTGCCAGCTGCAGGTGTATTTTTATTGTTGTGTAGATATGGGGGGGCAACATTCCACATTGACCTGGCCCAGAATGACAACTGGTGGTTGCATTGACCTGCACAAATTTTTATGGTTGTCTGCATTCTAGTTTTCTTGAGTATTGATTTTGCTTTACAGCATACATGTCCATGGGCACAAACAAATGCAGTGCTAAGATTTGTTCTAAAATGTCACCCTTTAATATATAAATGCCTCAATAAAATATTTTTCAAAAAATAAATAAATAAAATGTCACCCTTTATACAATATGTTGGCTGCAAAAGTGATTATCTCTTATTCCACTTAGCAGTAACCAGAATAAAATGAAATAATTTTATCCATAGTGCTTTAAAGCCGATGATTTACAGGAGAGTTTGACTATCAAATTGTCCCACAATTGCTAAAATGCAGATATTCTGAATGTGTCATGATGTGTCTTCCAGTTAACTTTATATTCGGGCTGTTGGCTCCAGGTGACTCGGGACCAGATTTTTGACCCTGGAGAGATGTTAGGAGTTGGAGTGGGTGGGTGCAAGACATGGCAGGGTCCAACATCTTGTGGAAAATCCAAAAGAATGTTTAGCGCATCTGTCATTCTGCCTCTGGAATTGATATTGGATGCGTAGGCAGCAAGCACAATGTGGTCTCAAAGGTCACTGACTCACTGGGTGCAAGTTTTTGGTGGGGGGGATTGGGCTGGCACAAAATTGGGTGCCATGCCTTTCGTCAATCTGCTTCCGATCTGTCAATTTACCCACAGGGAGGGAGGCCTGTCCAAGCAATCAGGTGAAACCTCACAGCATCATGGCCCTCTCAGGGTATTCTTCATCCCTGGCATTTCTGCTTCCTCCCTGACCTGTTGACCCTATCTCTTTCTCCCTCCCAATCCCCCCCCCCCCCCAACTTGCTTGCCGGCGCCTGCCAGCGTGAATCACTGGCTTGGCCCTGGATTTACTTACAATTTCGGCTCCAAGGCTCCTCTTCTTTCAGGACTGCCTGCAGTCCCAGCACTGGCCACTGCTTCTGCAGGCACTACAGGGGGTAAGAGAAGTGCCGGCCATTTGACTGGCGAGCATCTCTCGGAGGTTGCACTGCCTCTCCGATGGGGTCAACGGTCCATCTCCAGCCAATTATTAACCCAACAGCCATAAAGTATCTATGGAGCAAACCCACAATATGGCGTCAACCCTGGCCACTGCCTCTCACATAAAATTCAGCAGGAAGTGACACAATCTCATCTCCATTAAAGAGTCAATCCAAAGATGGAATTTGGAGGAATTGAAGTTTACTCAGTAAGTACACAGTGTAAATAAGCTAGTTTTAATTAAATGTCTGAGTTTGGTTCCAGACCCTCATTGCAAGGTACAAGGTTTAGCACATCCCTCAAAAATTGCACCTATGGAGAGAGCAACAGAGGGCGGGATTTTCAGGTTGTGCCCACCCCATGACCAGAAATTCCCGAAAGGAGTCAACGCACCTTTAAATGGTCCGTCAAATTTTCCATCCCGCTCACAACGATTCCCATGACAGCCGGGACTGGAAGATCTACCCCAGAGTTAATGTTTCAAGTCCAATATGGCTCTCCTTCACTAGAAAAGCAAGGGCTGGAGATGAGTACAGCTTTGGAGATCGAGAGACAGGGAGCTCTCAGCTACTTGTAAGGCATTAAATATTAGCAAGCCAGATGTCATACAGCACTCAGTCATGTTGACTCGATTTCAACAGGGATTGAAATATGATCAGCCTCATAATGATAATTTACAACGTTTTACCTTGCCAGGACTAATTCTTGCTTTTTATCACTGACAAGGCCTTCCTCCATGCAGCAGATGTCAGTGGAGATGATCAACAATGATTCCTCAGAGGTATTAATTCCATCTGAGGGTGTCACAGGACTCATGCACCAAGGCTTATTCTCAAACTTTGGCAGGATGGCATCGACAGTAATTAGGTTTTTATCTGGTGACTCCGACTTCACGAGCGAGCAAGAGCAGATGATGGAGTAATAATGGAGAGTACTTATTGGAAGATACAATTCCCTCCAAGCTCCGCTTAGCTGGTTACAATATCCAGGTGGCCGTCGATGGAAAGGAAGATCACTGATCAGCAGCTGCCAATACCTGATGCATTGACAGGCCTTCACGGGCTAGAGTTGCAGAGGGATTGAAGGAGGCTCCCTCAAACCTGAGTGGGTTGATGTCATTAGGGTGTTGCAATAATTTTGATCCCCCATATGGATAGCCAATGTCATGGAAAATCAAGGGTTCCGAACAATTGAGCCCACACATGCTTTGGCCAGGACTCGGCCAACATGTCAGTCATGTTAAATAGGCTGACAGATCCTGTAGTCTGGGCTTTACAGCACACATATGCACCAGGGTGCTGCCCAGACCTGTGGTAACAGTTAAATGATGCGCAGCGATGAGAGGAATCATGGCAAATATGGAACTGGGGACTCAAAGCACCTCCGCTTAAGTATCACCCAATGCACCCCTTCAGCCAATATCTGACATGTTGCCTCGTATCCTTGTGGCTGAGTCTGCCCTGTACAGGAGCGGGTGCAGACGCATTTGGGGGTGTCCTCACAGGCCCAAAAACCGAGATATCATTGGTCAAGAACATCTCAGCAATTAGGGAGGGATAAGAGCAGCTTGCCTCTACCTCTGCTGAAGCAATATGAAACACACCACAGAGAAGTGATTGGAAAAAAGAGGGAAGTCTTTGTAATTGTCCATGGTTATGCACACGGTGCATGAGAGAGGGTCGCATTGTTAAGTTTCTATGGGAACACTTAAAACATATGAATATTATTCTTTTGTACAGTTTTCCACTTTGGCACTTTCTTAGTTGCTGAATTAAATTGTTTAATCATGCATGAGAAGACACAAATCGATGGGGAGCAAAGGGGAAATGTATAAGGGATGTTTATTTTCATAAGAGCACCCTTGGCATCCTGGGCAACAACATTGGCAGCCAGTGGTACATTCCATCATCACCTTCCTCTTCATCCTTATCATCTGAAGGGGATTTGAGCTCTTTGCTTTTTTCTTGCTGCAGGTTGAAACCTCACTGCTGTGCAGTGTTGTGCAAGGCACACCACACAACGACCATTCTGGAGACCATAGCTGGTTAGTACCAAAGGGTGATTCCACCTGTAGCTACTGAAGTGTAACTTCAATAGACCGCTGGCTTGTTTGATCACACATCCTGTGGTCTTCTGGCACTCTTTGGTGTCTTGATGGATGTTTTGAGCCAAGCTTCGTGTTGGTATTCCATATTGCCTAGCAACCACCCTTTATATCTACTTGCCAGTCTAAAGGCATCACAGGGCTCTGCAAACCCATTGTGGCAGCCCCCAGGAAGCTGGAACACACCTGAATGAATCTATTCTTGTGGTCATACACACTGATGGAAGCCCTCATGCTTAATAAACACACCCGGGTGATCTGCACAGGACTTGTTTATTCATTCATGGGATGTGGGCTTCGCTGGCTGGGCCAATTTATTGCCCATCCCTAATTGCCCTTAAACGTGAGGTCATTTCAGAGTCAACCACATTGCTGTTGATCTGGATTCACATGTAGGCCAGACCAGGTAAAGATGGCAGATTTCCTTCCCTGAGGGAAATTAGTGGGCCAGATGGGTTTTTCGGACAATCGACAATGATTTTATGGTCATCATTAGACATCGTTCCAGATTTCTGAATTGAATTTGAATTCCACCATCTGCCTCGATGGCATTTGAACCAGGGTCACCAAAGCAATACCCTGGGTTTCTGGATTATTTGTCCAGTGACAATACTTATATGTTTGCAGTTGATGATGCCTTCCCTATACCTGTAGGATCTCAGCCAGAGCCAGCCAGCCAGTGCCAGGGGCAGTGCTGGGGAGGTGCCAGCGTATTGCCCAGGTGTGACCTTCTTTCCCCTGAGGTTTGTACTTACCTGTTCGTCCCTGGCAGGTGTTCCCACCAGCCAGCCCTGAAAAGCAGCGTACAGTCCATTAGCGGCGAATTCTCTCTTCCTGCCACTTGTTAATAGGATTTCCTATTGAAGCCACCCAACACCGCCGGGAAACTCACCAGCGGGGGTGTGCTACTGATGGCAACGGAGAACCGCAATGGCCGGAGAATTCCGGCCATGTCTCTCTCTCTCTCTCTCCAACGATATTGCCTGATCTGCTGAGTACTTCAATCACCTTCTGCTTTCATTCACATGATTGAGATAGATTTACAATGGGTAACACATGCTGTGTCAGAGAGTGAATAGTCACTGGTGAAAGATGGTGACAAGTGTTTCTGTTCATCATTGCGGATCGTTCAGGATGATAACCTCTGAATGAACTGGCTACAAAGTTAAACAGTTGTTTAAAACTTGAGACCAACCCAAACCATTTATTACCTTACAAACTTTTATCTTTCCATGGTCTGTTGCTCTGATTTCTCTGAGGATTAATTGCTGCAACTTTTTACAATACTTATATCGCTGGCAGTTTATAGGCTTCTCTCACTCATACTCCTAATCAATAATGGAGGGATTCCAGCGCAGTCCGTATGTCTTGGACTGGATTCTCCAAACCCGACTCCGAAATCGCCTTCGGCGATGGGGCGGAGAATCACCAAAGAAGACATAATCGGGGGCAGCACCGCATTCGCGATGCACCACCCCCTGAAAAGCAGCGCACATCGTATCCACGGCCTTAGGCCATTGCATGAGGCCTGCCCCCATGATGCTCCGTCCCCGACCGGCCGAGGTCCCGACGGCGTGGGACACGTGTGGCCTCATCCATCGGGACCACAGCGTGGCGGCTGTGGACTCAGTCCTGCACCAGTACAGTCGGGGGAGGGCCGATCCGTGGGCAGAGGGGGGCATTATTCGGGCGCGTACGTCTGCTGAAGGGGAGGCACTATTTTTGCGGGCCGGGTCCGCAGGCCACCATGAAGCAATGCACGGCCGCTGTAGGCCGCCGCCGTGCGCATGTGCATGCACGGCCATGGACCCGCCAATGCTCTGGGCCATATCGATAGCTGGAGCTGGGAGCTCTACGCTACCAGGCTGCTAGCCCCCACGGAGCAGGGAATTGGTGGCCGTTTTGCGCCAGTTTTTCTGGCGTAAAACACCACCGTTTTTACGCCGGCATGAGGACTTAGTTTCCCAATGGAGATTTCTGTGTCTTTGGGTTGCAACTGCACCAAGGTGGCACAATGTGCTTCAGCAGTAGTTCATTGTACAGCTTAAATTAAATAAAAGTTTGTTTTGTTCTGTATCTCTCATTTGTGAACACAGCAACAGCTGAATGTTTTCTTCCTTTTGTGACCTATTGACCGAGATTCTCTGTTCCGCATCTAAGTGCTCCACCAGCAGAGAATCAGGACTGTGTCGCTCGGGTGGGATTCTCGTACTTTGATTATGCAAAAATATGCAGAGCTTGGACAGGCCGGTTTCCCTGCTGTTACTAGGCACGGGCCGCCTTGTTGAACATGCGTCCCGATCCCAGCGTCCAGAACAGCCTCCCTTCCCCCGACAGTGTAAATATTGACCACCCCGCTAACAAGGGGAGCACCCCCTACCCCTCATCAAGGGGGGGAATTCTCTCCCCCACCATGGGAATAACGGGTCACACCCCCTACACTACGGAATTCCTTGTGATTCCCATGGAAAAAGTGGGTGTTAATAATATAATGCCATGCAACTATTCACGTGGAAAATTCAAAATCTCATAGATGACTATTCCATCCTTATGCATGAACCCCTCACTCATTGTTCTACCAATTCAATCCCAGAATATTAAATTTGGACAAAAGAGCAATTAACTGACAGCTAGCTTGGAATAGCTGCTAACGCTGTCCATTCTGAGCCAGAACATAATTTTTTTTTATTGATGCCCAAGTCAGAAAAGGCCACTTGGCCCATCGAGTCTGCACCACAAACAGTTATTCCTAATCTCGTGCCAATCCCACTGACCTGCACGTGTCCTATATCCTTGAATGTGATGGTGTTTTCAGTGTTCATCCAAGTCCTTTTTAAAGGTTGTGAGGTTTGTCTGTGTGGCGTTTGCACAATCGCCCCATGCCTGCGTGGGTCTCACTCAAACGACGCAAAGATGTGCAGCCTCCACTACCTTTCCAGGCAGTGCAATTCAGATTCCACCACCCACCTGAAAAAGTGTTTTTCTCAAATTCCCTTCTCAAATTCCCTCGGAATCGCCTGCCCCTCACCCTTAAACTATTCTCCCTTGTGATTGACCCCTCAACCAAGAGAGAACAGTTGCTTACTATTTACCCTGTCCAAACCCTCATCACCTTACACACCTCAATCATATCCTCCTCAACCTTCTCTGCTCTATAGAAAACAATCCAACCGATCCAGTCTCTCCTTCTAGCTCAGATGCTCCATCCCATGCAATATCCTGGTGAATCTGTTTTGTACCCCTTCCAGCGCAATCACCTCCTTCCTACAGTGACGTGAACAGAAATGCACGCAGTGGGAAACCTGGGGCGAAATTCTCCTTTATCGGCGGAAAGTCCGCCGATCGTCGCAAAAAACGGCGCAAATTCCACTTGCGTCACGTCATAAAAATGGGTCGATAGTCCTCCAGGCCCGAAATGGGCTAGCAGCGACGTGACGGGTCCGCGCTTGCCGCAGTGGTTCACCGCCGTGCAGCGTCATAACGCGCTGCACGGCGTGACGGCTCATAAGGCCGCGCTGCTCCCCCCCAACCCGACCGAACACCCCGACCACCGAACACCCGACTGGATGGCTGGCCGTCGCTCAGCCCCGAGGTTCGAGTCACGGGATGTGGAGCGCTCCTGGACGCGCGTGGAGCAGAGGAGGGACGCCCTGTATCCCGGGCACGGCCGCAGAGTTGCCCCACGCCACAGCCTGCGTCTGTGGAGGGAAGTGGCAGAGGCCGTCACCGCTGTGGCCCTGACACCCACGGACAGGCACCCAGTGCCACAAGAAGGTGAACAACCTCGTCAGAGCAGGCAGGGTGAGCCTCCCCCATATCCCCCATATCCCCCCCCTCCCCCATCATCACCCCCTCCCCCATACATCCCCCATATCCCCCTCCCTCCCCCATATCCCCCCCTCCCCCATATCCGCTCCCTCCCCCATATCCTCCCCTCCCCCATATCCCCCATATTCCCCCCTCCCCCATATCCCCTCCACATATCCCCCCTCCCCCCATCTATCCCCCCTCCCCCATATCCCCCATATCCCCCCCCTCCCCCATATCCCCCCTCCCCCATATCCCCCCGAAGAGCACGACACAACGCCACGGCTGTCACCAACACCCTCCACCATCGCAGAAACACTCACCACGGTTGGGCACTTTAGTGATGAGGCGGTCTGGTACACTCACTGGTGCGCACAACACAGCCCGTCCCGGTACAGCAGGTGGAGGTAGGCTAGCAGCAGAGGGACCGGCGTCGGTCGGAGGGCAGCCCCAGGCCAAGAGAACATCTGCCGCCCAGATGGATCCCGGGTTCTGCAGTTACCACACCCACACATAGATCCGATGCAACCACCGACCCGGAGACGAGCGAAGAGGGTGACGGGCGGCTTGCGGCGGCTGCTGGTCGCAGGTAGGAGGAGTCCACCCGCGTCCAGGAGCTGGGAGTGGTCCCGGTCATGCGTGCCACCCAGGCTGACACCGCACGGGTGGCGTCCGCGGTGGAGGCAATGGTTGCGACGGTGTCAGACATGGGGAACGGTTTGCGAGGCCTGGGGCCTTCCGTGCAAGCGGCGTCTGTGGCCCAGGAAATGGCTGCCCTCTCACAGGAGGCCATGAGCCAGTGACAGCGCCAGATGGCAGAGGCGCTCAACGCCATAGCCCAGTCTCTGCAGGCCATGGTCCAGTCTCAGCAGGCCATGGCCCAGTCTCAGCAGGCCAGTGGCCCAGTCTCTGCAGGCCATGGCCCAGTCTCAGCAGGCCATCGCTGAGGGCATCGGCCCCAGTGGCCATGTGCGAGCCGGCGCCGCACTGTCACAGACAGGGTTTGCCAACCCCCTGGGCTCCATGGCTGCAAACCTGCAGACCCCTGTCGATACGAGCACGGGCCTCCAGGACTGGCAGCGCCAGATGTCGGGGGGGGCGTCGGATGGCCAGTCCGTTCGCATCCCCCACCCATGTAGAGGCCTGGGGGCCATCGGGCACCCCGAGGGAGGAGGAGGTGGTGTGGTCCGTCCCGGCTCCCTCTGTAGGGGAGGTCCCGGTACACCGCGACACCTCGGACTCCCCCCCTTCCGTCCCAGGTGCATCGGGTGGGCAACGGGCAGGACAGGCTGTAGACGTAGTCAAAGGGCCCGTAAGGCTAAACAATTAGACACTGAGTAAGTTGGCACGGGTGCAGGGCACAGATGAGATTTAGGGGCAAGGGCACGTGCATGAACTCCTTTGGTTATTAAAGTCAATGTTACACCTACCGAAGCTGCCTTTGTGCTCTGTCCAAAGTGTGCGGGCGTGTCATGTACGTTGAGCGCAAGTGTGTGTGTGAGGGGTGGTCTTACCTCAGCCCCAGGTGAGTCTGCCCCCTTCCCCCTGGGCCGCCATCAACATCCCCCGGGCAGAGGACGGGACCGTGCGCTGCAGTGTCACAGCCGCATGCAGGGATGGTCCGGGTGGATGGTGGTACTGTGGCCATGGGTCAGACATAGTCCAATGATGTAGAGCCAGGAGCTCATCGCAGGGCGGGTTGTCATCATCCTCCATGGCCTGCGATAGACACGCGTCCACCCGCGACTGTGTGAGCCCGGCCCGTTGTGCCGCCGGTGGATCGGCAATGGGGGGGGGGTGGTGTGCATGCGGGTGGGGTGGGGTGGGGTTGGGGAGGGGGGTGAGGGTGCTGGGTGGGTGGATGGGTGGGGGTATGGGTGGTCGGCTGTTGCCATGGTGTGCGGCCTGTGGCCATACTACCCGATTCCCACGTCCATCTAGTCAGTGAAGCGGGCGTCTATCAGTCTGTCCCGTGCCCGCTGGGCCAGCCGGTAACGGTGGACAGCCTCACCCCGCCTGTGTCTACCCCGTCTGCCCTGACCATTGCCCCCATCCCCCTCATCTGGGGAGGACTGTGCCTCTTCCTGCTGCTCCTCCACTCCGCCCTCCTCTGCCTGCGGCACATCGCCCCCTCTGCTGGGCTATGTTGTGCAGGACGCAGCACACCACAATGATGCGGCCGACCCTATCTGACCGATACTGGAGGGCGCCCCCAGAGAGGTCCAGGCACCTGAAACGCATCTTCAGCACGCCAAAGCACCTCTCTATCACTCCCCTTGTCGCTACATGGGCATCATTGTAGCGGTTCTCCGCCTCATTGCGTGGCCTCCGTATAGGCGTCATCAGCCACGATCGCAATGGGTAGCCCCTGTCGCCCAGCAACCAGCCCCTCAGCCGGGATGGCGTCCCTCGTACATGACGGGGATGGATGACCGCGACAACACGTATGAGTCGTGTACACTGCCTGGGTGACGGGCGCAGACGCACAGGATCATCATGCGGTGGTCGCAGACCACCTGTATGTTCATTGAATAGGTCCCCTTCCTATTAGTGAACACTGCCCTGTTATCTGCAGGTGGGCCGCACGGCGACGTGCATCCCATCGATCGCGCGCTGGACCATGGGGAACCCGGCCACGGCAGAGAAGCCCACGGCCCGGGCACCTTGGCTGGCCCGGTCCACGGGGATGCGGATGTAGCGGTGTGACATGGCATAAAGGGCATCTGTCACTGCCCGGATACACCGGTGCACCGATGTCTGCGATATGCCGGACAGGTCCCCACTCGGTGCCTGGAATGACCCGTTGCATAAAAGTTCAGGGCCACCGTAACCTTGACGGACACGGGGAGAGGGTGTCCCCCGCCAGTGCCACGCTGGTGACAGGTGTGCCAGCAGGTGGCAGATGTGTGCCACGGTTTTCCCGGCTCATCCGGAGTCTCCTCCTGCATTCCCGGTCCGTGAGGTCCTGGTATGACTGCCGGGGCCGGTACACACGGGGCGCCCTCGGGTGCCTCCGTTGCCGTGGGGCCGCGACGTCCTCCTCCCCCTCATCTCGTCCTGTCGGTCAGGTGTCCCTCCCAGCCTGGGAGGCTGCCGCCTGCCCCTCTGCGGCAGCCCTGCTCCGCCTCTCTGGCACGCTCCTCCTCCTCCTCCTCCTCATCCAGGGCAACATAGACATGAGCGGCTGCCACCACGGCGGCCAACATCGCTGGATGATCTGAAAACATGACGGCCTCGTGGGGGGGAGGGGAACGACGACATGTCATCATTGCCCATATCCCCTCCTCCCCCCAGCCAGGTGGCATGGACCGCATGGGTCCAACTGTTGGAGGCTGGCACCTGGCCAGGTGGACCAACTCATTTGCCCTCCCATCACCCTCCTCGGCACGGACCCCCCACAACCTCCACCCCAGCACGGACCCCCCCAACCACCCCAACCTCCACCCCGGCACGGACCCCCTCCCCCAACCTCCACCCTGGCACGGACCCCCCTCCCCAACCTCCACCCCAGCACGGACCCCCCCAACCTCCACCCCGGCACGGACACCCTCCCCAACCTCCACCCCAGCACGGAACCCCCCCAACCCCCAACCTCCACCCGGCACGGACCCCCTCCCCCAACCTCCACCCTGGCACGGACCCCTCCCCAACCTCCACCCCAGCACGGACACCCCCAACCGCCAACCTCCACCCCGGCACGGACCCCCTCCCCAACCTCCACCCCGGCACGGACCCCCCCCAACCTCCACCCCGGCACGGACCCCCTCCACAACCTCCACCCCGGCACGGACCCCCCCCCCAACCTCCATCCCAGCACGGACCCCCCCCCCAACCCCCAACCTCCACCCCGGCACGGACCCCCTCCCCAACCTCCACCCCAGCACGGACCCCCCCCAACCCCCAACCTCCACCCCGGCACGGACCCCCTCCCCAACCTCCACCCCGGCACGGACCCCCTCCCCAACCACCACCCCGGCACGGACCCCCCCCCCCCAACCTCCACCCCCGGCACGGACCCCCCCCCAACCTCCACCCCAGCACGGACCCCCCCCAACCCCCAACCTCCACCCCGGCACGGACCCCCCCCCAACCTCCACCCCGGCACGTACCCCCTCCCCAACCTCCACCCCAGCACGGACCCCCCCCCGTCCCCCAACCTCCACCCCGGCACGGACCCCACCCCAACCTCCACCCCAGCACGGACCCCCCCCAACCCCCAACCTCCACCCCGGCACGGACCCCCCCACAACCTCCACCCCGGCACGGACCCCCTCCCCAACCTCCACCCCGGCACGGACCCCCCACCCCCCAACCTCCACCCCGGCACGGACCCCCTCCCCAACCTCCACCCCAGCACGGACCCCCCCAACCCTCCAACCTCCACCCCGGCACGGACCCCCTCCAACCTCCACCCCAGCACGGACCCCCCCCCAACCCCCAACCTCCACCCCGGCACGGAACCCCACCCCAACCTCCACCCCGGCATGGACCCCCTCCCCAAACTCCACCCCGGCACGGACCCCCCCCCCCCAACCTCCACCCCGGCACGGACCCCCTCCCCCAACCTCCACCCCGGCACGGACCCCCCCCCAACCTCCACCCCGGCACGGACCCCCCCCCAACCTCCACCCCGGCACGGACCCCCCCAACCCCCAACCTCCACACCAGCACGGACCCCCCCCAACCTCCACCCCGGCACGGACCCCCTCCCGGCACTCCCCCGGAGCCCAGCCTACTCTAACCACCTGGAGCACCGGGTCACGCCGATGAAAAGGAGGTTTGATTCACGTCGATTCACGTCGACGTGAACGGTCATCACGTCGACGGGATTTCGGCCCATCCGGAAGGGAGAATATCGGCAGGCCGAAAATCGGCTGCCTTGCGCAGACCCGTGACATTCTCCGCGGGCAGCGGCGCCATTAACGCCCCGCCGACTTTTCTCCCTTCGGAGACTTCGGCGGGGGCGGGGGCGGGATTCACGGCGGCCAACGGCCATTCTCCGACCCTCTGGGGGGGCGGAGAATGACGCCCCAGTGGAGGCTCCGTCCCTGGATGATTTCAAACAAACCTTTCAGTTAACAGCTCAACTCACTGACCAATTGCACCACAGAGACGAAGGGGCAGAATTTTATTGCTGAAGCACTTAAGGACATAATTTAGGTGGATATTTCAATTCAGTGGTAATTGAATGCTGTAATGTTCGAGGTGTTATCCTCCGGTTGAGATGTTAAACAATGCCCATGTCTGTTCTGTTCGATACCCCATGACGCTATTTGAAAAGAATAGAATTCTCCCAGTGCCTTGGGCACTATTTTTCCTCAACAAAGCAATCATTATTTTGCTGTTTGTGGGACTTTGCAGTGAACAAAATGGCTGCCATGTTCAGCTGCAAAAAGATCACAAGTGACTGTATTCTTCAAAAATTTTCCATTGTCTGTGAAGAGCTTTGGGCCTTTTGGACATGACTGTTCCCCCCAAACTCCTGGCTTTACAGCCATCATTACTATGCAAACTGCTATTCAGCTCTATGCCAGAATGATTCTCCATACTACAATTTATCAGACTGCGTGGAAACTCCAGCAATGTTGGACAGTCTGCTGATCCCACATTGTGTAGCATCATCATGGATATTTTGGACCTTAAACTTGCACGGAGGGGCAACTGATCACAGGTAAACTCCCTCAGTTTTCTATATGGCCCTCAGAGATAATTGAACAAACTCCCGAATATTAATCTAACCTTACAACCGAACCTTAGAACTTAAGACGATTTGTGCTGCACAGATAGCTTCTTCTTGCCCCCAGCAGCCTATGAACCATTGATATTATTCTATAGTATTTGTGTCAACCTGGCACGTATTCCAAATTTAGTCTCTTTCTCCATAACTGCATTTTCCAAAACATAATGATATAATGTAGATTTATTTGTTCTTAAGGGCAGCACGGTAGCATTGTGGATAGCACAATTGCTTCACAGCTCCAGGGTCCCAGGTTCGATTCCGGCTTTGGTCACTGTCTGTGCGGAGTCTGCACATCCTCCCCGTGTGTGCGTGGGTTTCCTCCGGGTGCTCCGGTTTCCTCCCACAGTCCAAAGATGTGCAGGTTAGGTGGATTGGCCATGATAAATTGCCCTTAGTGTCCAAAATTGCCCTTTGTGTTGGGTGGAGGTGTTGACTTTGGGTAGGGTGCTCTTTCCAAGAGCTGGTGCAGATTCAATGGGCCGAATGGCATCCTTCTGCACTGTAAATTCAATGATAATCTATGATTAATCAAGGACAAAGGTTCGGCACAACATCATGGGCCGAAGGGCCTGTTCTTAGCTGTATTTTTCTATGTTCTATGTTCTATAATTCAAGAAGTGCAAATGTCATATGGCTGTGAGATAATAGTGGTGGCACAGTCGTTGGCACTGCTGCCTCACAGCGGCAGGAACCCGGGATCAATTCCAGTCTTGGGTCACTGTCGGTGTGGAGTTTGCATATCTCCCCGTGTCTGCATGGGTTTCCTCCCACAGTCCAGAGATGTGCAGGTTGGTGGATTGGCCAAGATAAATGGCTCCTTAGTGTTCAGGGATGTGTAGATTAGGTTATGGAGTTAAGGGGATTGGGCGGGGTGGACAGTGGAGTGGACATAGTGTCGGATCTCTTATTTATCTTCAAAGTAAGAGTCACAGGTCCGGTTGATTGGAAGTGTCCAAAAATACAACTTAATTGTTAATTATTCACTTTAATGCATTTGCATAAGAACTAAATCAAAACTTAGATCAAATAATACATAAACTGGTCAGAACATAGCGAAAAGCATTCAACATAAAAGCATATGAAAAGTATAAGAAATAGATGATTCAAGAATTCAGGAAGATAGGATTTCAGGAATGAAACCTTGCCCATGAAGTATTACTTTTAAGGGAATCCATGAGCTGAATTCTCCGGTCGCTGACGCTGAAATCGCGTTCAGTGACGGGCCGGAGAATCCAAATTCCTGTCAGAATCGGGGGCGGCGCCGCTTCCGCGATGTGCCGCCCCCTCCAAAGCGGCGTACTCTGCCAGTATGCCACGCCGCATGCCACCCCCCAATGCTCCACCCCCGACCGGCCGAGTTCCCAACGGCACGGGACATGTGTGGTCTTACCCGTCCGGAACTTGGCATGGCGGCTGCAGACTCGGTCCAGTGCTGCCACAGTCGGGAGAGGGCCGATGCATGGGCAGGGGTCGACATGTTCAGGGGTGGGGCACTGTGGTGAGGTGGTCCAGGACGCACAAGCCAGCCGAAGGGAGGGACTATTTCACGGGCTGGGTCCGCGAGTGGCATCCGCCATGAAGCACGGCATGGCCACTGTAGGTCGCTGCCGTGTGCATGAACGGCCACGGACCCGGCAATTCTCCAGGCCATAGCGGCAGCGAGAGCCAGGTGCTCTACGCTGCCTTCCTACTAGCCCCCAGCAAAACGGAGAATCGGTGGCCATTTTGCACCAGTTTTCCGCCACCGTTCCCATGCCGGTGTGGGGACATCGTCTCCAAATCGGAGAATCCAGCCCGATATCTATGGTCTAATCCCTTATTTACTCTCAGCTAATTCTAATTCTCAGCTGAGGCTTTCTGATTTATTCAAACAATTGTCTGTCACTTGGAACATGATCTGTTATCTGAGTATTGGTCATTACTTAAAAATTCACTCGTGTCCATCAAATTAATTAAATGTCTACGTGCACCTGCCACGTATGCCATTACTACAACTATAAATGTGCTTGCATAATCCTTGCTTTTGATTCATTTTTATTACTAAATATTTCTGTTGCTAGGCTGTTGCTAGGCTATGATACTTTAAAAACATTACAAGGAACTTTGATGTAACTTTTCCAATTCCTTCATAGCAACTCCTATTTTTTTAATTTGAAACTAGAGTCACATTGACCTTGTGTATTCTGTCTGTGCACTGAATTAAAAATGTACTGTATTCATTCTTAAATATCTCAAAATCAATGAAGCAATCAGTAAGTCAATAAATCTATAATCTATCACATAGGTAGAGTGCTCAATCGAAAGGTCGGTGCAGACTCGATGGGCCAAATGGCCCCTTCTTCACTGTAGGGATTCCACGATAATGTATTCCTCTCCTATTTAACAAGTGATTTTTCCTCACACTTAGATGAACAAGTTTTGATAATGTTTCTTCCCAGTTTTGAACCAAAGGGAGATTAATGTGATAGCCACTACACTGTAAAAACATTCTGGCATGTATTCCATGTGTGTATTGGTAATTAAACCTCAAAGGGCTCCTGATTCAAGCAAGCATGTTGCAGTTATTACTTCCGGGGGCTCTTCTCAGTGTTGGAGTTATGTCCAGAGAAAATGTGCCAGAGAACCTGAAGCAAAAGCAACCACTACATTACCTCATCAAATTCTCTCAGACATAACACAATCCTTTTAACCTTCAATCATGTCCTTATACTGATATTAATCTACCACTTCTAAAAGGAGGTAATCAACACAGCACGGACACTGATTATTCAGAGCCAATTCCATATATTCATTACTCTCTTGAGGATTAGAGTATTTCCAAATCTGAAATCTTGTTTCAAATTGGCTAAATTTGCATGAACACCTATGATCTACAAACACAGTTGAAGTTAAATCATCTGTTCACAGTGATATAATTCCCGCTCCTCAATATTTGGAAGAGCTGGATCATTTGTCCACCATCCCAATCCTTTCCAAGTCCAGGTCAGTCAGTCAATTTCTAAGATTTAGGACTCCATGATCCGAACTCACTCTCTGAATGTGGGGCGGGATTCTATGATCCCGAGGCTAAGTGTTGACACCGTCGAAAACCCAATCGCGTTTCTCGACGGCGTCAACACAGCCTCAGGATCAGCAATTCTGGCCCCTACAGGGGGTCAGCACGGCACTGGAGCAGTTCACACCTCTCCAGCTGCTGAACTGGGTGACGCGGGATCCGCGCATGTGCAGTGACACCGGCGGCAACATGCACATACGCCGTGGTACCGTGGTACCGGCGGCAACACATGCATACGCAGTGGCACCGCCGCCAATGCGCGCATGCGCAGTGACTTCCTTCAAAGCGCCGGCCCCGACGCAACATGGCGCAGGACTACAGGGGCCGGCGCGGAAGGAAGGAGGCCGCAAGCCAGAGAGGCTGGCGTGCCGATCGGCGGGCCCCGATCACGGGCCAGGGCACATCGGAGGCCCACCCCGGGGTCGGACCCTTGCTCCCCCCCCCCCCCGCACCCCCCTCCCCCCCCCCCCCCCCCCCCCCCCCGCAGTCTGTCCCCTGACCCTTCCACGCCGAGTTCCCGCCGGCTGAGAGCAGGTGTGGACGCCGCCGGCGGGACCCGGCGTTTTTACGACGGCCCCCCGGTCCATCCCGGGCCGAGAATCAGCGGGCCGGCCGCGTAGAGCAGCCCCCGACCGGTGCCGCGCCAACCACGCTGGTGCCAATGGCGCCGATTCTCCGCTGCGGAGAATCGGAACAATTAGCGCCGACGTGGTTGGCGCGGCTTTGTGGCTCTGCAGGAAATCGTGTGCCGGCGTCGGGGAGGCGTGGCGCGATTTGTGCCGGTCGCGGGGATTCTCCGGCCCGGCCCTGGGCTGAGAGAATCCCGCCACTGCTGTAATACACTAATGTCCTTTTGAAGAAATAAACACAATCAGATGAATTTTTCCATGGAGGCAGAATTGGGTTCACAGGTGGCTGGGGGGGGGGGGGGGGGGGGGGGGGGGATTCAAAGAGTTGTGCCATGCAAGGGTTTTCCATTTCTGTTCTACCTCAGGGTAACTTTCCCAGGGACTGAAACCATTCCAGGTAGGGATTTCCCCAGCATATCAATGGCCCTAACAACTGAGGGTCTTCTTTAATATTAAATACATTCAGCTGGTCTTGGAGAGTACCTCTATTTTGAGGCTCCCTCATGCTTGCCTTTCTGCCTCAGCAGCACCTATCTCTTCCAGTGGGGCTTCTGGCCAACCAGTGCTGTAAGCCTGTTCATTGGGCCTCCCACCTCAGGAGCCCACGCACCATGCTTACTTGGATCGCAAAAGCTGGGGGGGAGAGGGGGGAAAAGTCACAAGCCCGGCTCAAATTAAGTTGCCTCAATGGGCACATTGAGGACACGTGTAGGGCTCAGGACACACATCCGGTCCCGAATTTGGGTTCCACTCGAAGATTCAGCCTGATGTCTCAGGCAATGTGGACTACCAACAGATTGTGAAAGGGTAAATCCTTTTGGTTGTTCGTAAGTCCTTAATTGCTCAGTTGACCTTCAATCTTAATTTATAAATTCAATATTTCAAGAAGTTTCATGTTTAGAAAATATTTTAAACAACCCAATATATAGGGGAAAATTCTGACACTAGCTGTGCCGTGCTAATTCTGGCACCTAGCCAAGTTACAATGCATTATCAATACTCTCCTGGCATCTGTGGTCAAAGCCATGAAAAGTTTTTTTCAAACGTGGTGATCCCATTTCCAATTCGTTGTGGTCGAGCGATGCCAGATAATGTGTCACAGGCCTTCTCATTAGTCTGCTCAAGAGATGTCATGATTTTAAAAGGAGCACTGAGACAAAAAATATTGGCCTGGATTCTCCCGTTAATATCGGGGTTCCTGATGCAGAGGATAATCGGGCATCAGGGATAAAAATGGGATTGGCGCCCATTTCCATTGCTCTCCCCCCCCCCCCCCCTCCTCCTTTGGCGGCAGGATCGGGGTCTCGGATCCTAATTACATATTTGCATCCACTTCGCGGGCTGGGCACAGATTCTCTGAGTCTGCGTGATTCTCCTGTCCTCTGGGCTGGGAACCACGTGGGCAGGGATCACTATTGGTATTTACCAGCATAGCCATGACGTGGTGGAACTCGCTGTGGGCCAAAGAGGTAACCCTGAAGGGAGTTGCCACCAAAGTCCACCCTTCCCTCCACAATGCCAGACCTGCCCACCCCACTGCACCAGACCCTCACATATCCCCACAAAGACCTCTAAACGGGTTGACCCACCAGAAACCCCCTAAATAGGGAGAATGCACACAGAGTGCCCCCAAATAAAACGATTCCCCAATAGAGACCCCCTAAAGGAAGGGACCCCTCCCAGAGACCCCTTAAATAGGGCGACCGCCCCACAGAGTGCCTCTAGATAGGGGAACCCTCCACAGAGACCCCCTAAATAAAGGGATCTCTACAGCCCCTCAGTAAAAAGATCCCTGTCTGGAAGCAAGCGAGCAGCCCAGGCAGAGGCAAGTGAAAAAAATGACTGTTGTTATTCTCACCTGGGCATACAGCTTCTGGCTCAACAGATGAAGCGCCCATGTGTCAATCCCTGGAAAGGGTAAACCAGTGATCTGTGTTTAAACCCCTCAGAGCTGTAAGCCGTTCATTAATTTCCCTTAGTGGGCTGTGAATGACACATTCCAGAAACACAGCTTCAAGCACACAACCATAAATACTTGCTTCATTCATCTTTTTCATAGTTCAGTAACACTGAAGTGCTGCAACCACAATGTTTCCAAACATCAACCACATCAATCAGAGTTAAGTGCCCCTTTTGCCCCTCTATGCTTGAGTGATTTTGAAGTGCTCAGCTGAAAATTGACAGCACTTAACTCTCTTTGAAAAAGTTGAACGAAGCAAGGCTCACAGCTGTGTTTGTGGGCGTTGTCAATCACAGCCCACTAAGGGAAACAAATGAATGGCTTTGTTATGGGTATGGGGCATGGGAGTGGGGGCGACTTTGGATGTGAGGGAGGTGGCCAGCAGCAGAACCTCTGTATCGAGCTGCCAGTTCAAAATTACAGCCCAAGGAGTCTCTTGTAATCCTCACAATGCATACATTTGCATGACAAGAGAGAATGAATTACTTCCTGATTTGCACTCCCAAACAGTTCAAATTAATCTCTGGCAGGAGAACATAATCTCCCAAATGGTAAATCCTGGCCATTTGGTCCCAGCCGACCCATTAGCTGTATGGATGTGCTCCAGCACAACCAGTGCCATCTTGTTGGCTGGGATGAGTGTGTGTGGGGATTGTAATGTGTATGTGCGGCTGCAGCTTGTCAGCTTCCTGAGATTCAATCACAGACCTGGAGAATCCCGCACCATTTTTCATCTCTACAATTAGCTTTGTTTATAAAATGGTGCAGGTGTAAAGTAAATAACTTGTGAAAAAGGGTGGTGACTCCCATGTAAACTCATTGCAGAGATTTTCTCATAAAGCAGCATGCTGTTCCTGGAACAAAGGAAAGCTCTGAGAAAGTGAGTGCCCTGTTGCATCAGGGATGGCAGTTCTCCTTGTGATTCAAGGAACCATTCCAACTCTAGGAATGTGAGATAATCTGTGTGGCAAAAGGTCCCCTGCCTCTCTGTCTCTCTCTCTCCCTCTCTCTCTCTCTCTCTCTCTCCCCATCATACCCCTCCCACACACACGCATTTCCTTCCCTTAACTGAGCTGAAACAGAAACAGCAGTACAGGGAAGCCACATTTTTAGTTCGAGCAGTGCTGTTTGAGTTGATGGGCCAGTCAATGGCTGCTTTCAGGGAACAGGCTTGGAGCCTCCACATATGGAAAGGAAGATTTTGTGAGTAGGATTTATAATGTAGCATAATTGCCTCATTTTACTGCCACAACAGTCACAGGAAGGCATTGACTTTGAAGTCTGAATGGAGGGCGATGTCAAATGTAAGTGAAACAGTGCTAAATTACTGTGGGCGGTGAATTATACATTTAAAGGCATTACATACTGTAAATATATGCAGGTCAGTTCACCTGGGATTAGACTGTGAGCAAAGCAATTTGCCAAGATTTTAGTTCCTTTGTTACGACACCCTGGGCAAGTGCGCGGTCAATTCCAGCTCCACAAGCCCCAGAGGCACAACACAAATAAATTAATCAATAACTCTCATAAAAATACCCCTTGGCTGCCCAATAATTACAGTCATCAGGTTTGTAAATGTAAACACAATCACTGTCTATTTATAACAAGGGCTAGCATGAAAAATGCAGTAAATACAACTGGTTAACAACAAGCTAATACTGACTACCCACCTTAACTGCCCACCTCCTACCCACACACACAAGACAGACAGACACAGAGGGGTGGGGAGGTGAGAAGGGGTGAAAAATATTAAGGACCAAAGTCAAAATATAAGAATCTTTGCTTCAGATGGTGGTTCTTTTAGTGTACTTTCTTCACAACAAGCTTACAGATTAGGGGATTTGGTTTACAGACGGTAATGGTGTTTTTTATAGATTCATTCATTCAGGGTCCCTGTAGTTTAGGAAATGCAGCGCTCACAGGCAGCAGGCTTTCTGGAGAGACACCTTCGGCAGGATTCTCCGTTTCTGAGGCTAAGTGTTGGTGCCAATGCAGAATTCATGGACTTTCACAACAGCAAAACTGGCGCCGCACCTGGACCGATTCTGCTATTGTTCAGGGGCTAGCACTGGCACTGTATGGAACACAATCGATTCCAATGAAAAATGGTGCGGGATTCGCCAGGTCTGTGATTGAATCTCAGCAGGCTGACAAGCTGCAGCCGCACATACACATTACAATCCCCACACACACTCATCCCAGCCAACAAGATGGCACTAGTTGTGCTGGAGCACATCCATGCAGCTAATGGGTCAGCTGGGACCAAAGGGCATCCAGAGTGGTGGCCTGGGGGGGGGGGGGACACCTTTATGACCCATGGCCCTACGTTCACAGTGGGCTGTCAGCAGCATGCGCAGCTGCATGGCTGCCTTTCCGGCTACGACAATGGTGTTCCGTGTCCGTCCACCCCAACCCCACAGCCCACCTCCTGGCCATCCTCTGCTACTCTTCCCCAGCCCTGGCAGAAGCCTCCTGGCGAACGGCACAACTGTCAGCTAACTATGGCGATGATGGGCTTTCCGTATCTCCTTTCTCTCCTCAGCACCCACCATGCCAGTTTCATGACTTTTAAAAGCACAAGTGAACTGCGCCGTCGAGAACTTAGCCCATCAGAGAAGGACAATCGCGGAGGCCCCGGAGAATATCATGTTGGGCCCGTTAATGATTTGCAAATGTTGTTTACTGTACGTGTGTTCCGGAAAGCATTGGCGCAGCTGTCGAGGTGACGGAGAATCGTGAATTGGCGTCAGATCAGCGCTCGCCGAGATCTTGGCGTCGGAACCGATTCTCCATCCAATTGGAGGTGTGCACCCCTAGGAATTTGAAACTGCTAACCACCTCCACCTCGGCCCTGTTGATGCTGACAGGGGTGTGTACAATACTTTGCTTCCTGAAGTCAATTACCAGCTCTTTAGTTTTGCTGGAATTGAGGGAGAGATTGTTGTCGCTACACCACTCCACTAGGTTCTCTATCTCCCTCCTGTATTCGGACTCATCGTTATTCGAGATCCGGCCCACTATGGTCGTATCGTCAGCAAACTTGTAGATGGAGTTGGAACTAAGTTTTGCCACATAGTCGTGTGTGTACAGGGAGTAGAGTAGGGGGCTAAGTATGCAGCCTTGCGGGGCGCCGGTGTTGAGGACTATTGTGGAGGAGGTGTTGTTGTTCATTCTTACTGATTGTGGTCTGTTGGTCAGAAAATGGAGGATCCAGTTGCAGAGTGGGGAGCCAAGTCCTAGGTTTTGGAGCTTTGGTATGAGCTTGGCTGGGATTATGGTGTTGAAGGCGGAGCTGTAGTCAATAAATAGGAGTCTGATGTAGGAGTCCTTGTTTTCGAGATGCTCTAGGGATGAGTGTAGGGCCAGGGAAATGGTGTCTGATGTGGACCGGTTGCAGCGGTATGCGAATTGCAGTGGATCAAGGCGTTCTGGGAGTATGGAGGTGATGCGCTTCATGATCAACCTCTCGAAGCACTTCATTACGACTGAAGTCAGGGCCACTGGTCGGTAGTCATTGAGGCACGTTGCCTGGTTCTTCTTTGGTACCGGTATGATGGTGGTCTTCTTGAAGCAGGTGGGGACCTCGGAGTGGAGTAGGGACAGGTTAAAGATGACCGTGAATACCTCTGCCAGCTGGTCCGCGCAGGCTCTGAGTGCACGACCAGGGATCCCGTCTGGGCCCGTCGCCTTCCGAGGGTTCACTTTCAGGAAGGCCAATCTGACTTTGGAAGCTGTGATGGTGGGTATGGGTGAAATATGGGCTGCTGGGTCACTCGCCAGCGGATTGTTGGTTACCTGCTCGAACCGAGCATAGAATACATTGAGTTCATCAGGGAGGGGTGCGCTGCTGCCAGAGATACTGTTCGGCTTCGCTTTGTAGCCCGTTATGTTGTTTAGTCCTTGCCACAACCGCCGAGAGTCTGTCTGTGACTCTAGCTTGGTTTGATATTCTCTCTTGGCATTCCGGATGGCTTTGCGGAGGTCGTGCCTGGATTTCTTGTATAGGTCAGGGTCGTCTGCCTTGAACGCCTCAGATCTGTCCTTCAGTATGGAGTCAATCTCGTGATTGGGCCATGGTTTCCGGTTGGGGAACGCATGTACTGCTTTCTTTGGCACGCAGTCGTCCACACATTTGCTGATGAAGTCTGTGATGGTGGTGGCATACTCATTTAAGTTGGTCGCTGAGTTCTTAAATATGGACCAGTCCACTGTCTCTAAGCAGTCACGTAAGAGCTCTTCTGTCTCCTCGAACCAGCACTGCACAACCTTCTTAGCTGGATTCTCCCGCTTGAGTTTCTGCTTGTATGCCGGGAGAAGGAGCACCGTCTTATGGTCTGATTTCCCAAAGTGCAGTCGGGGGATGGAATGGTAGGCGCCCTTGATTTTTGAGTAGCAGTGGTCAAGAGTGTTGTCGCCCCTGGTGGGACAGGAGATGTGCTGGTGGAATTTTGGCAGTACACTCTTGAGGTTGGCCTTGTTGAAGTCTCCGGCCACGATGAACAAGGCCTCCGGGTGTTCTGTTTCGTAGTTGTTTATTACTGTGTATAGTTCGTCCAGCGCCTTCCTCACTACTGCCTGGGGTGGGATGTAGACCGCTGTGATACTGGCTGAAGTGAACTCACGTGGAAGATAATATGGGCGGCACTTCACGGTCAGGTATTCCAGGTCTGGGAGCAGTAGGTCGTCAGAGTCGCCACATCCAAGCACCAGGAGGAGTTGATGAGGAGGCAAACCCCTCCACCCTTCGCTTTGCCTGATGATGCCGTGCGGTCCGCCCGGTGAATTGAGAAGCCTTCAGGTTGTATGGCACAGTCCGGTGAGGCAGGGGTGAGCTATGTCTCTGTGAAACAGAGCCCACAGCAGTCTCTTACTTCCCTCTGAGAGGTAAGTCTGGCGTTAAGTTCATCCAGCTTGTTTTCGATCGCTTGGATGTTTGCCAGGAGTATGCTGGGGAGAGGGGTCTTGAAACCGCGTTGCTTCAGTCTAACCTGCAGACCGCCGCGTTTCCCTCGCTTCCTCGGTCGGCAGCTGCTGCTGGATGATCCTGGGATCCGATGGCCGACGTCAGCTCTTGTCGAAGGTAGGTGGTTGCGTCTGGCGGGGTCCAGGGCGCTGGCGGGGACCAGGGCGCTGCCTACGTATCTGGGGTCGCGTCTGGCAGGGTCCCGGGCGTTGGTTGAGGGAGAGGCGTTGCTAGGGGGGCATGTTTGCGATCTGGATGGGTCCCGGCATTCTGCGGGCGCGGGAATACCTTGCAGCGCGTTCGGGTCCTCGTGCACGGTCTCCGCCGTTTCAGGGGTCCTGGGTTGTGGGAGGGGGCACCTTGAGGCAGGTTGGGCTGGGTCCCGTGGTCTGTTCCCTCCCTGGGCGCTCCTGGGGTCGGATCTTGAAGTAGGTCCGGTCGAGCCTCCACGTGGATCTTTCTTTCTTCCATCACCAGGTAGGTCGGGTCGCTGGGCGGGCCTCTCCGGGTTGGGTCGCTGGGCGGGTCTCTGGGGGTTGCGTTGGGCCGGGTCTTGCCGTCGGGGGTCGGGTCAGGAGCTCCAGGGACTGGGCAAGGCGATCTGGGGCTGGCGTCGGTAGTTAGGCCGGGTTTGGTGCTCCGAGGTTCGGGTCGGCTCCAAATCGAGGTCGGGGCTTCACTTCCGGTTTGGGCCCGATCTTCTTCCAGGTCGCGGAGGTCAGGTCGGGTCGGGTCAAAAGGTCTCCAAGGGCCTCGGAGGATGTTCAAGCCTACAAGAGAAGATAAAAGAGAGAGGTTAGTAATAATGTTAGGTTTAGAATTAATTTTTAAAAGATTAGAACGAGTATAAGTTAAGTAAAAAGTTGATCTGTTTGTGAGAGCTCGCAGAGAGTCGCCTCGCTCCGGCGCCATCTTGGTAAAATGTTCTTGTGACAAGAAAGATTATTATTATTATTATTATTATTAATAATCAAACCTAGTCCTCACTGATGCTGGCCAGTCTGAAATCACTAGTTTAAATGAGCGTAGCCTTTCAGATTCTTCTGTTCTAATTAAAGGCACAGGCTTCTTACAGGCTGTTTGCCTTAAAGTCACAGGTCCATTAATCATCCATAGGTCAACAGTGCAACAGTAAAATAACAGAAAGGGGAAATAAGGGAATAAACAGGGAATAAACAGGAAGGGCCCTTACACTTTGAACTTTCATCCAAAAGCACAGAAACGTCCTGGAGAAACATTGCATTCCAAAATATTCATCTTACTATGAAAGATATTCTAAATCCGGAGCAGGATTTGGTTGGAACTTCATATGAAACTTGGCTTATAATTTATTTTCCGATTTTGGCTATGTTTCCATAGCGCATTACATGACATTTTATACTTTCAAATCAAACCAAGCATCTGATTGAACACAGTGTGTTCACCTTGTCTTATTTAACATTATTTCTGATGATCTCTGAGTCAAGCTGCCTAATTGGTCCCAGTTGCTCTTGGTTTTACATATCAACATGCATCAATATACATCAAGTAGAAAACAAAGACTGTGCTAATGTTTTTACATAAAATCCATTTTGCTTACTATTTCAATGAATGGGTTAAACTGCTCAAATAACCACCTGTATTAAAGTGAGCTGAAGAATATCCGTCTGCATTTGTTCCTCAGACCACACAGCATGGTTTCAATTCCTGGGAGAGAAAGAATTTCATCTAATTTGAAGGGTTAATTTTGAATCGAGATATGCAAGAACAATTGTAATGAATACAAATGCCCAAACTCTTATTTCAATGTTTTTCCAGGTAGTAATGAATAGAATATGTACATTGTAGTATGCTCTGCACTCTGGGTTGTTCGTCTTTAGGCGTTTCCTCCCTGTCAAACAGACTTCAATGGCCAGAAGGTGCTGAGGGGCACACTTTTCCATATGCCTAGCAATCCCTAATTTCCACAGGGCATTCCTCGCTGGCTGTAGAAATTAAAGGATAAAGAGGGGACACATATTCACTGCCATAGTTCCCACCAATTGCACTGCTAGAGTTTCCTGTTAGGCTACAGTGTCCCATGTTCAGTTGTAATGAAAGCGGGCCTTATACAAAGGAGGTGTCTGAGCAAATGTTTTCAGAGTGCTTCTGTGCAGAGATCCTACCAAACAATGATGTATTTTAATGAATTCCCAGTCACATTTGGAGTACAAAAATTTGGGGTACAAAAATTGGGGATTAAAAGGTAAGGTTTGAGGTGAGTACTCACTACTGTGATTGTGGCTTCTGGGAATAGATTTGCTCAAGGGATTCGGGTGAGCATAGTTCCATATTTCCACCACCAGATGGAGCTAGGTACAGGATGTTCAGGTCACTGCAATCCTACCACCAAATAGAGATTTTGGCCGGGATTCTCCAATCCCACGGTCAAGTTCTGACGCTGGCGTGAAAAGCGGTGAGAACCACTCCGGCGTCAATGGTCCTCGATTGTCAAGTATTCACCCCTTCCTAGGGGGTTAGGTTGGCGCCAGAGTGGTCTCCGCTGCTCCAGCCGGCACGGCATGTGCATGCGCGAGTTCGCGCATGCACGTGGGTTCCCGTCTCCGCGCCGGCCCCCGGGCAATATAGCGGAGCCCTACAGGGGCCCGGTGTGGAGGAACATAGGACCCCACGGAAATAGCCTGCCCGCCAATCGGTAAGCCCCGATTGTGGGCCAGGCCACCGCGGAGGCCCCCCCCCCCCGTGGTCGAATCCCGTCCCCCCCACCAGGACGGCCCCCGCAGACAGGACTTCCAGGTCCCGCTGTGTGGGACCATACGGGACCCACGCCGACGGGACTCAGCCGAACTCGGCGGGCATTCGGCCCGAAGAATCGCCGGGGGGTGGGGGCGCTTTCAACGGCCCCCGACCGGCGCAGCGGCAATCCCGCGGGCGCCTGAGAATCATTGCCGGAGAATCTTTGAGTCGGGGTGGCATGGTGCGATTCTCGCGCCCCCGCCCGAGGATTCGCCGATCCGGCGCGGGATCGGAGAATCACGGCTTTTATCTCCTTGCAGAATTACTGGGCTTTACTGTGGAATTAGCAGACTTTTACTTGCCGGATTTCTGTACAAAACTCTGATTGTATTATCATGAATGTTCTTACCATTACATTGTTAAACCCTTCCCAGCCCCTGCAACACAGAGTTGGAAGGTTACCAACATGTGGAAAACCGGTTGCCACTTTCACATTCAAAAGATCTCTTTACAGTGCTGATGACCGTCTGTGCCCTTTTGAACAAGAAAGTCTCGACAAATTTAGCCAGAATGCCTCTTAAAATCATCTGGCCAAGAGAGGGAGAGACAGGGGGATTCTCCGCCACCTTCCAACTGAGTGTCCTTCGCAGAACTGAAACAGAACTCTTCAGAAAGTTTTTTACTGGCTTCACCAATCATAGGCAATAATAGGAGAAGGCCAGGGACTCTACATTCATCGATTGGCTGCTTACCAAGTCTATAAAATCAGATTCTGGCACAGAACCTACAGGGAATGTCTTGGCATGGTCCATTAGGGCAAGGGTATTCCAGCTTTGCCTAGAGTCTGTAATTTAACAGAAATGGGCAGCACGGTAACACAATGGTTAGCACAGTTGCTTCACAGCTCCAGGGTCCCAGGTTCGATTCCCGGCTTGGGTCACTGTCTGTGCGCAGTCTGCACATTCTCCCCGTGTCTGCGTGGGTTTCCTCTGGGTGCTCCGTTTCCTCCCACAGTCCAAAGACGTGCAGGTTAGGTGGATTGCGCATACTAAATTGCCCTTAACGTCCAAAAAGGTTGGGCGGGGTTACTGGGTTACGGGAATAGATTGGAAGTGTGGGCTTAAATGGGTGCTCTTTCCAAGGGCCGGTGCATACTCGATGGGCCGAATGACCTCCTTCCGCACTGTAAATTCTATGACATCCCAAATGGCACAGTAATATAGCAGCTAACCAGAAGACTGCAGATTCAAGCAGGGATAAAAAGCAAACACAGGACAGACAAAAGGTTTTAAAACAATATCCTAACAAGTGACTGATCCATCTTGGCCTCCACATGAGTGCAGCTCCAACACTCAAGAAGCTTTCCATCATTCAGGAGGTTCCCAGAATCACGGAGGCAGGTAATTTAGTTCAGTCTATATGATTCCAAGAAATGGATGAGTACCCTGGATGTAGTGAATGTTATTGACCCTGACAACATCTCAGTTGTATGCTGAGTATATATGCTCCAGAACGAGCTATACCCCGACCAAACTGTTCTCGTACAACTAAAACAGTGGCATCTACCCAACAATGTGGAATATTGCCTTGGTATTTTGGTCCACAAAAAGCTGGATATATCCAATCTGATCAGTTACTGCCCCATCGGTTAATCTAAATCATCAGCCTCAGTTATATCAAGCGACACTTACTCGGCAATAACGGATGCCCCTTTTGAGTTCTATCAGGATCACTCAGATCAAGACCTCAGTACAGCTTTGGTTCAAACATGGACAAAAGAGTTGAATTCCGAGGTGAAGTGGGAGTAACTGCCTTTGATATCAAGGCCCCATTTGACTGGAGTGTGGCATCAAAGGGAGATGGTTAGTTGGTAAGAATCTCCATTGGCTGAAGTCATACTCAACAAAAGGAAGACGGTTGTGGTTGTTGGAAAGCAATAACCGTCATATGAGGCATAACTGCAGGAATCCAAACTAGTGCCCGAGGCCTAGACATCATCAGCTCCCTCCACCTTAAAGTTGGAATGTTTGCTGATGATTGCACAATGTTTGGTTCTATTCATAACTCTTCGGGCATTGACACTTCCATATCTTCAAGCAGCAAAGCCTGGATAACATCGAGGCTTGGGCTGATTGCCAAGTAACATTTGTATTACATACATGTCAGGGAGTGGCCATCTCTGACAAGAAACTAACCATCTCCCTTTGACATTCAACAGCATTACCATCATCAAATCCCTCACCATGAAAATCCTGGGATGTACCATTGTCCAGGAACTTACCAGGACCAGCCCAAAATTAGTGTTGCTACAACAGGTGAAATTCTGACAGAGAATGATTCACCTTTTACTCCCGAAGCCCATTCACCATCTACACAGCACAGGTCAGGAGTGGAATAGAATACTCTGACAGCTCCAACACTCAAGAAGCTTTACCTCATTCAGGATAAAGACGCCTGCTTGATCCCCCCACCACTGACATGCAGAGGCTGTGGTGTGCACCATTTATAAGATGAACTGCAGCAAGTCACAAACTCTTCTTCTTCAACACCTTCCAAACCCACCAGCTCTACACACCATCCTGACTAGAAAACATGTCCCCATTCTTTGATCATGGTTGGGACAAAATTCTGGAAAGCCTTCCCGAACATAAATACCACCTCCTTCTCAAGACCAATCAGTGACAGACGATAAATGCTGTGCCCCATCAATGAATCTTAAAAAGGAGCGAATAGAAGGGCTGCCTCACTGGAGATGGATGACACGGTGGCACAGTGATTAGCCCTGTTGCCTCACAACATCAGTGACCCAGGTTCAATTCCAGCCTTGGGTCACTGTCTGTGTGGAGTTTTCACATTCTCCCTGTGTCTGCGTGGGTTTCCCCCGGGTGCTCCAGTTTCCTCCCACAGTTGAAAGATATGCAAGTTAGGTGAGGTTCCAGGAATGGGATGGGAGAATGAGGTTGAGGTAGAATGCTCTTTCATAGGGTCAGTGCAGACATGATGGGTCTGATGGTCTCCTTCTGCACTATAGGGATATTATGAATCTATGGATCCATGCGCAGAAGTTATTAGTGGATGGATTGAAAGTCGCAAATCTTTGAATTAATTGTGAGTGTTGGTCCATTGTTTTTTTATTACAATTTTCTTTTTATTTCAGTCTACTGAGCAACAAGTCAAAGTACTAATCCCAACTTGGCCTATACTGGAGCAGAGTTCTTTGAACAACCCTTCATAACTGCTTCAAATAAATAAAATGAAACCATCGATATCAAATGCTGCCAATTTGAGAAAGGGAAAAGGGTCATTTTATCCACCTAACTCTGCTAGCAAAAACTGCACCTTCAAACCTTCATTTTTCCTTCTTATTTTAAAATTTCCTCCTCCTCCTCTTCACATCTTTCCATTATGATCATTGATGCAGTTATGTGACTTCCGGCTGAGTCAGAACTCGTGAGCTGAATCTGCACAACATGATCGGCGCAACATCGAGGGCCGAAGGGCCTATACTACACTGTAATGTTCTATGTTATATGGTTCAAAGTGCTTAGAGTGCTTGGTTGGAAGGAATGAACCATCAGTAACCTCAAACATCCAAATGTTTCAGAAAAGTTCTTTGAGGCAGGTGTCACAGAACAAAGCATTGGAAAAGCAGCAAACCCTACGTTGTCATGATATCCATATTTACATATCATGGTGCAATCACACACACACACTGATGGACAGGTCGACGGACCAATCAACACACATACAACATCACAGCCAATCACCAGTGAGAGCACACGCACTATAAAACAGGGAACACCATAGTTCCCGCTCATTCCAGCAGGAGATAGCTCAGAGCACAGAGCTCACAGTGTGCCACTCAGACATGCACCATGTGCTGAGTGCCTCTCTAAGATAGTGTTAGGGCTGGGTCCACAGGTTAACTGGTGAAGTACGAACCACAGCCAGATGTTAACAGTTGTTATTATTCAGAACAATAAAACAGAGTTGTACCATCTGCAACCGTGTTGGTTCGTTTGTATATCGGAACACCCAACACAACATGATACCAGGATTGGAAACTCCCCAGCAACTGTGAGACCTACCTGCACATCTTCAGAGATCCGCCATCCTGCGCCATGGACACCATCAGCCCGCCGCAGCCGCTCCAAATCGCTGGAAATCTCGGCATCAACTGGAAGCTGTTTAAACAGCGCTTCCAGCTCTTCCTAGAAACCACAGACAGGGAGAATGCATCGGAAACCAGGAAGATCGCCCTCCTCCTCTCCACGGCAGGGCAACACGCCATCCACATCTACAACACCCTGGCATTCGCAGAAGGTGAGGACAAGACAAAGTACAGGACGGTCCTTCTAAAACTTGAGCAACACTTCAGCGTCGAAGTGACTGAGAGCTTCGAGAGGTACCTCTTCCAGCAGCGCCTGCAGGGTAAGGATGAGCCTTTTCAATCCTTTTTGACACACCTCCGTATCCTCGCGCAGTCCTGCGGCTATGAGGCCACCTCCGATTCCATGATTCGGGACCAGATAGTTTTTGGGGTCACCTCAAACACCCTACGCCAGCAGTTCCTCAAAATAAAGAGCCTTACCAGAGCCACCGCCATCGAAACCTGCGTCCTCCACGAAAACGTGACCAGCTGGTACCCCCAATTCCAGGCGGCCGAATTGGCATGGCAGGGGTCCTATGAGGCCAAGCGGGTCCAGTCGATCGAGTTCCTCCCGGCCCGTGGCCCGGACGAGGGCGTCCATTTTGCGCGCTTTCCGAGGCCACCCGCGCTTGTACGCGCCAAAAGAGGGGACGTTGACGCAGAGGGACGCGACGCGCAGTCGCGCTCTACGCAGGGCCGAACTGCGCATGCGTGATGGCACAACGAACGCCATGACATCACAATGTGCGGTAACTGTGGATCCGCACATTTAAAGCGGCAATGTCCAGCCAAAGCGCGACAATGCCTCCGCTGTGGCAAGATGGGCCACTACGCTGTCTGCTGTCGAGCAGCTCAACCTGCCAACACTCCGCAATTCCGCCAGCCTCACAGGGACGTGCGGGCCATTCAGCCTCCATACACCGAGTCATACCCTGACGACGTACAGACCGGTGATACCGACGACTGGGAAGCCTTCCGCGTTGTGGTCATTGACAGAAATTGGATGTCCCCAAGTAGGAACCACCAGCCGATGCCAGTGCACAGCGTTAATCCGGGCGATGAATGGTGTGCCACCCTAACGGTCAACTGATCACCAATCACATTCCGTTTAGACACTGGTGCCTCCGCCAACCTCATTGCATGGTCAGCCTTCTACACCTTGAAGGTCAAACCACCGATTCGGCCATCCCGCTGTCAGTTGGTCGATTACAACGGTAATGTTATCCTGGCCATGGGGTCTTGCCAGCTCGAGGTTGCGCACAATTCATAAACAGCCACACTGTCTTTTGAGATCATTGGCTCCTCGAAGGACTCTCTGCTAGGCGCACAGGCGTGCAACATCCTCCACCTCGTTCAGTGGGTACACACTCTGTCTCCAGAGGCATGTCCGATTTCCCGGATGCAGACTTTAGGGCACAGCTCCACTCGCTCCTCGCTCACAACCATCAGGTTTTCGAGGGCATGGGCACACTGCCCTACACTTACAGAATACGGCTCAAACCGGACGCCACCTCGGTTATTCACGCACCTCGTAGAGTCCCAGCACCACTCAAGGACCGCCTCAAGCAGCAGCTGCAGGATCTGCAGGACCAAGGAGTGCTTTTCCGGGTCACGGAACCTACGCCATGGGTCAGCTCCATGGTGTGCGTAAAAAAGCCCTCTGGCGAACTCTGGATCTGCATCGACCTGAAAGACCTGGACAATAAAATCATGAGGGAACATTACCCCATTCCCAAACGGGAAGAAATCACGAGCGAAATGGCCCAGGCTAAATTTTTTACCAAGCTTGATGCCTCAAAGGGTTTTTGGTAGATTCAGCTGGATCAGTCCAGCAGGAAGCTGTGCACTTTCAACACTCCCTTTGGCAGATACTGCTACAATAGGATGCCGTTTGGCATCCGAGGTATTTCATCGAATCATGGAACAGATGATGGAGGGCATCGAAGGGGTGCACGTCTATGTTGACGACGTCATCATCTGGTCCACCACACCACGGGAGCACATCAGTCGTCTCCAGCGCGTCTTTGCTTGGATACGAGAACACGGCCTGCGCCTCAACCGAGACAAGTGTTCTTTTGGCCAAACTGAGCTAAAGTTTCTGGGGGATCACATATCCCGGTCAGGAGTGCGTCCGGATGCAGACAAAGTGGCAGCTATTACAGCCATGCCGCAGCCGGCAGACAAGAAGGCAGTGCTACGCTTTCTCGGGATGGTCAACTTCCTGGGGAAGTTTATTCCCAACCTTGCCTCCCACACAACGGCTCTTCGCCACCTAGTGAAGAAGACTACGGAGTTCCAGTGGCTTCCCGCACACCACAAGGAATGGGAGGAGCTCAAGATCAAGTTCACCACCGCCCCGGTATTGGCGTTCTTCGACACTACTCGAGATACAAAGATCTCGACTGATGCCAGCCAGTCCGGCATTGGGGCGGTACTCCTGCAACGGGACGACAATGCATCATGGGCCCCGGTCACCTGTGCCTCGCGGGCCATGACCCCCACTGAACTGCGCTATGCGCAGATTGAGAAGGAGTGCCTGGGTTTGTTAACCGGCATAGATAAATTCCACGACTATGCGTGTGGTCTTCCTCAGTTTACCGTGGATACCGACCATCGCCCTGTGGTCGCCATCATACAAAAGGACCTCAATGAGATGACCCCTCGCCTCCAGCGCATTCTGCTCAAGCTCCGGAGGTACGACTTCCAACTGGTCTACACCCTGGGAAAGGACCTCATCATCGCGGATGCCCTGTCCAGAGCAGTAAGCACACCGCCCAAACCGGGGGGGGGTTTCGTCTGTCAGGTCGACGCACATGTAGCCTTCACATCGGCCAATCTAGCAGCTACTGATGCAAGTCTGTCCCACATTCGCTGTGAGACTGCGGCTGACCCCCTTCTACAACGTGTGATGCGCCACAAGACGGAAGGGTGGCTCAAGGGGCAGTGCCCACAATTCTACAATGTCCGGGACAACTTGGCCGTCATTGATGGTGTCCTCCTAAAGTTGGACCGGATTGTGATCCCACACAGCATGCACAGGCTGGTCCTCGAACAACTGCACGAAGGCCATCTCGGGGTTGAAAAGTGCAGGCGGAGGGCCCGAGAAGCTGTGTACTGGCCAGGCATCAGCGACAACATCGGCAACATGGTGCTCAACTGCCCCACCTGCCAAAGGTTTCAGCCGGCGCAACCCCCTGAGACGCTTCAGCCCCTAAGTTGGTAACGTCCCCCTGGGCAAAGGTGGGTGTGGACCTTTTTCATGCGCTCGGCAGGGACTACGTCATCATAATTGATTATTTTTCAAATTATCCGGAAGTCATACGCCTGCACGACTTGACATCATCAGCTGTAATCAGAGCATGCAAGGAAACCTTCGCTCGCCATGGCATTCCGCTTACCGTCATGTCGGACAATGGGCCCTGTTTTGTGAGCCAAGAATGGTCTTCTTTTGCCGCTTCATATGGCTTCACACACGTGACGTCCAGCCCCCTGCATCCCCAGTCAAATGGCAAGGCGGAAAAGGGCGTCCATATCGTGAAGCGGCTCCTCTGCAAGGCTGCTGATGCCGGATCTGACTTCTGTTTAGCCCTGCTGGCCTATCGCTCGGCCCCACTGTCCACAGGCCTCTCACCAGCCCAGCTGTTGGTGGGCCGCGCCCTCAGGATCACTGTGCCACCCATTCATGTTCCTAAACCCGACCATGCTCCAGTTGCAAAGGATGCAACAGCAGCGTGCTCAGCAGATGGTGGCTCATGACACTCGGGCAACTGATCTTCCTGTCCTGGCGCCTTGAGACAACGTCCGCATACACCTACCAGAGGGTGGCTGGTTGGCAACTGCCGAGGTTCTCCGCCGCGTGGCTCCGCCCTCGTTCCTGGTTCGCATGCCTGATGGCTCCATTCGCCGGCGTAATTGGCGGGCCTTTGGCTGCTCCCGCGCTCGCTACGTGATCATGCACCGGTGCCACGCCCTCCTGTTGTCCCTGATGTCGACTTCGTTGAGCTTCCTGGCACTCTGCCTGTTCCTCTATCGCCCGTGACCAGGCCCATTCCTCAGCCGGTGGATCCTGACCCACCCTTGAGGCGGTCAACCCGAATTCGTCGCCCACCTACTATGCTGGACTTATGAGCCTGTTTGCACATTGGACTCACTGAATTGTTGTGCAACAATGTTAACATGTTTCTCTTTTTTTTTTGTCGTTCCAGACGTTCTCTTTCGATATTTGATGATTGCACTTGTTTTGTTATTGGTACAACCTCGTTGCTCTGTTGCACCTGACACCTTCCGATGTATATAGTTTAGCCTCATGTACATGTTGTAAATATTGCACACACATACTCAGCTGCACTCAGCACACACCAATATTTATTAGCATGTAGGCACATATTCTTGTGAAAAGCGGGGATGTCACGATATCCATATTTACATATCATGGTGCAATCACACACACACACTGATGGACAGGTTGACGGACCAATCAACACACACACAACATCGCAGCCAATCACCAGTGAAAGCACATGCACTATAAAACAGGGAACACCACAGTTCCCGTTCATTCCAGCAGGAGATAGCTCAGAGCACAGAGCTCACAGCGTGCCACTCAGACATCCACCATGTGCTGAGTGCCTCTCTAAGATAGTGCAAGGGCTGGGTCCACAGGTTAACCGGTGAAGTACGAACCACAGCCAGAAGTTAACAGTTGTTATTATTCAGAACAATAAAATAGAGTTGTACCATCAGCAACCGTGTTGGTTCGTTTGTGTATCGGAACACCCAACACGACATACGTGAGCCCTGAAATCATTTTCAAAATGGGGGTTGCGGGGGGTGGGGTGGGGGGGGGGGGGGTGGGTGCAGTTGGTTTTCTGGGCTTTACTTACTTCGCTCAATTTTAGACTGGAGTTAACAAAGGGTCAGCAACTGCAGAAAGTTCAGCATTTAACTATTTAGTGGGCAGTTAATCAGAAAAGTAATACTGAAACAGAAATGTGAAACGGAAAGTTCTCACAGTAATTCAGCTCCTTTTCTCACCTCACAATTTCCCAAAGCATTCAATGTCCAATGGATTCGTCTGAAGTGTAATCAAAGGTATATAGGGATCATAACAGGCAATTTTCACAAAGCAAGTTGCCATCAACAGCGATATGATAATGATGTGGAGATGCCGGCGTTGGATTGGGGTGAGCACAGTACGAAGTCTTACAACACCAGGTTAAAGTCCAACAGGTTTGTTTCGATGTCACTAGCTTTCGGAGCGCTGCTCCTTCCTCAGGTGATATGATAATGAGCAGATTATCTGGTTCAGTTGTGTGGGTGGAGGGATAGACTTTTGTTGTAGGGTGTTGGTTACAGTTTGGTAGGTCTGAAGAGGTCTTCATAGTCATACATAGATTAACTAAGTCGCTACTGACTCTTTAAGCAATTTATAAAGAGTACAAGCTAAGGGCTGCCTCCATGCTTTTGCTGGTCCACACAGCTCTGCCCAACACTGGACTGACCATGGATGCAGGTACATGTTCTCTACATCAATGTGTGGGCAGTACTGTACTCAGTTCCACATTAATCCTTTATGTGCCAGAAGATTATGCTAAAGTATTGGTCAGAGCGCTGTTCTTTGAATAGTGCCATGGGATCTGAGAGGACATAGAACGCATAGGAAATAGGAGCAGGAGTAGGCTATTAGGTCATTCGAGCCTGCTCCACTATTCATTCAGCTGCATCATGGATGACCTTCTACTTTATTTTCCTGCAGTCCCTCCATGTCGTTTGATATCTTTAATATGTGGAAATCTATCGCTATCCCTCTGAAATAAACTCAATGACTAAATCTCCACAGCCCTCTACAATAGAGAATTCCAAAGGTTCACCACCCTCTGAATGAAGAAACTGCTCAGACCGAAGTGACTTACCTCCTATTTAGATACTGGTTTCAATCCACACCCACTCCCACCGATCAGGGGAAACATTCTTCTTGTATCGATCCTGTCGTGCCCTGTAAGATCTTTTGGCCATGGCTTAGTATCTCCTCCAAAGACGGCACCATGTATGGTGTAATATTCCTTCAGCACAACACTGAGCTAACAGTTGGAATTAAATGCACACATTGCCGGAAAGGAACTTGAACCCATAATCTCTGACACAGAATTGAGAATCCTACAGCCAAGGCCAAGCCTGACAACTGAAAATTAGAAGATGAAAGCAAATTACTGTGGAGGCTGGAACCTGAAACAAAAACCGAAAACAATGGACAATCTCAGCAAGTTTGACAGCATTTGTGGAGAGAAAAGGGAGCTAACGATTCGAGCTTTCAGAAAGAGTCACCCAGACTCGAAACTTTAGCTCTCTTTTCTCTCCGCAGATGCTGAAAATTAGAATGCAGCTTGCTCGGCTGCATTCATTTTAATTCATTAGAAAATCTACCGTGCCAAAGAAAAAATACAATTGAACACACAAGCTACCCACAGGAAGTTGACCTGTCCTTTCATGCCTTTCATGCATAAACGACATTGAAATAGTTCCTCAGGTGCTACTGAATTCATCTCCACCTTCTGAAGGTATTTTCTTCATGTGTTTAGCAGCAACTTCCTTTTACTGTCTGTTGGTTCAGGACCACAGTGGTTAGAAATGAAACTGCTTGGCTTTATAACTGAACTATTCTTACTGCTTTACGGAGGAGCTTGGGCAGGATTGGCCTGTAGTGTCTTGAAAGACTGGCGACCACCAAGCGGATGAACAAATACACAGTTTATTAAGGTAAGGGGACACGCTACCTTTGATTGCTGGGGAGCTGCAAAATTCACAAAAAACAGACTATTTAATTTCACCAAATAGAGTCCACTTCTACAAATGAGTAGGTGAGTGGGTCTAGATCTCCGTTGCATTAACATTAACCCGGGATTATGTTACTTGATTACTCAGTACATGACAAAAAGGTACTGAAGGTTTTTTTCAGAGTAGATTTGTGCCTACTGTTCCCACTTTCCCAGTGGCTTCAGCAGCTTTGTTCATTCAATGTAACATTGAACTAGAAAATAGCATATTGATTGTTGCATAACAATGCAGATGGTCATCAAATAGAGCTTTAATAATTTAAAACAAAACAATCAGTCTCAATAAACACAGTATGATCTTTCCCATTATCAAGAGTTGTGAATTTTTAGGACGATCGCTAAAGCATCTGCCTCAATCACCTTACTTGGCAGTGCATTCCAGGCAACCACCACCCTCTGTGTAAAAAAGCTTCCTCCGTACATCTCCACTGAACCTAACCCCCCTCACCTTGAACTTGTGTCCCCTTGTAATGTTCAATTCCGTCCTGGGAAAAAAGCTTCAACTGTTCACCCTATCTATACCCCTAATAATTTTATAAATTTCTATCAGATCGCCCCTCAGCCTCCGTCTCCCTAGGGAGAATAAACCCTGTTTATTCAATCTCTCCCCATAGCTAATACCCTCCATACCAAGCACATCCTTGTAAACCTTTTCAGTACACTTTCCAAAGCCTCAACGTCCTTCTGATAGTGTTGTGATCAGAATTGGACACAGCATTCCAAATGTGGTCTAACCAATGTTCTAAATAACTACAACTTAATTTGACAGCTTTTATACTCGATACCCCGTCCTATGAAGGCAAGCATACCCTATGCTTTCTGTGCCACCATTTCCATCTGTGCTGCCACTTTTAAGGATCTGTGGATCTGTGCGCCCAGGCTCTCTGTATATCTATGCTCCTGATGGTTCTGCCATTTATTTTATAGCTCCCACCTGAATTGTGTTATGGGCGAGGTGTTTTCAGAACCCCAAAATGTATCATGGAGTTCAATCAACCTCTCCCTTTAATGTATTTGTTGCTTTTCCCAGCACACGGCTTGTTCCCCAGGTGTGGGATTACAATTATGGACACGTGGGTTTTTAAACACAAAACACTGTTTATTCCATGAACTCAACTTAACATCTTAAATAAACATTTGATCTCTTAACACCCCTTACTTCAAAGATAACTCAGAAAATATTGCAACAGTAAATAATTCCTCAAAATGTTTCTTCAAACTTCCTAGAGACTTAACACCTTTAAGCAGAATCACATCAGGTTAAAGGCTTTACTACTATGAGTTTAAATCACCCTAATGATCCAGAGATAGTCTTTCATGGCAGAGATCCAGCTCACTGCAAACACAGACACTCCCAAGCTCTTAGCAAACTGCAAAACTAAACTGCAAAATGGCTGACCTGACATCAGCTCCACCCACTCTCTGACATCACTGTTTTCTTAAAGGTACATTGCTTAAACATCCATGTCTTAAAGGTACTCTCACATGACATTTCCCCCCAAGAAAAAAAATAAACCATCAACTTCAAGATGGTTTCATTTTTCACTTTTGCACCATCCACTAAGAAATGTACACTGTAAATATACCTTTTTGTTTTAAAAAAAAACAACACACGCAAGCAGGTATAATAATGTAGCCCATTTTTCTTTGTTCTTCTACCTCCAACCGAAAACCTTCTCAATTGATCACATTTGTGACAAAGCATCGGCTATCACATTTTCCCGTCTTGCCAAATGTACTATTTTTAAATGAAATGGCTGTAACAATAAACTCCATCGAAACAGCCTTGCATTGTTATTCTGGAATCGCTCCCAAAACGTCAAAGGATTATGATCAGTATATATAATGGTGTCAGATGGATTGCTGGTCACATAAATGTGAAAATGTTGGAAAGCCAGCACCAAACTCAAAGTCTCCTTCTCAATCGTCGAATACTTTTCCTGGTGAGAATTCAATTTCTTTGAAAAATAACCAACAGTCCGCTCTAGCCCTTCGTCGTTGTCTTGTAGAAGCACTGCACCTACGCCCACATCACTCGCATCAACAGCCACTTTGAAGGGTTTGGTATAATTTGGGATGACTAACACAGGAGCAGTGGTTAACACACTCATACCAAGAAATTGCATTATTTCCCGTCATGTTGAGGGTATCGGAAACTCTCCAACAACATTTGTTTTCACATCCCGTGGAACCAGTGACTCTGTCCGATTGTATGGACAAGGAAAGTGATTTGGGCTTTTCCAAATTCACTTTTGGCTATGTTTATCACCAACCCCGCCTCCTGAAGTCGATCGAATAACTCCCTCAGATGTTTTAAATGTTCTTTCCATGTCTGGCTGAAAACTACCAGATCGTCGATGTATACCGCACAATTGGGTAATCCTGAAACAACTGGATTAGTTAACTGTTGATATGTTGCTTGGGCGTTTTTCATGCCAAATGGCATAACTTTGAATTGGTATATACCATCTGGAGTCACAAAAGCTGAAATCTCCTTCGCCCTTTCAGATAAAGGTACTTGCCAGTAACCTTTCAGTAAATCCAATTTGGAAATAAAAGCGGATTGTCCCACTTTCTCAATGCAATCCTCCAAACATGGGATACGATAAGAGTACGTTCTTGTAACTGCATTCACCTTTCTGTAGTCCACACATAACCGTTGGGTACCTTCTGGTTTAGGTACCATCACTATGGGTGAGCTCCATTGGCTGTAACCCACTTCAATTATGCCATTTTTAAGCATACTTTCAATCTCTTTGTTAACCTGTGCCAATTTTAAAGGATGAAGTCTATATGGATGTTGTTTGATAGGAACAGCATTTCCCACATCTACATCATGTATAGCCATTTTAGTACTTCCCAATTTATCTCTACAAACTTGCCCATGTGATATCAATAACTGTTTCAGGTCAGTTTGTTTTTCCTCTGGAAGGTAACTTAACAATTCATCCCAATTTTTAAGAACATCCACATTTTCCAATTTAATTTGAGGTATGTCAAATTCACAGTCATCTGGATTTGGTTTGTCACTTTGAGTTAGAATCATTAAAACCTCCTTTATCTCTCCTTCCCTTTCAAAGTACCTTTTAAGCATATTTACAGGACACACTCGGTGAGTCTTCTTTCTATCTGGTGTTTTTACCACATAATTCACCTCACTTAATTTCCTTTCAATCTGATACGGTCCACAAAACCTAGCTTTTAAAGGCTCCCCTACCACTGGTAACAACACTAAAACTTTATCTCCACAGGCAAAACTACGAACTTTGGATCTCTTGTCCGCGACCCGTTTCACACATTTTGTGCAACTTTCAAATGTTGTATAGCCAATTCACCTGCTCTATTTAATCATTCCCTAAAATTTGACACATAATCCAATAGTGTAATTTCAGATTTCTCACCCACCAATTTTTCCTTAATCAATTTAAGTGGTCCTCTTACCTCATGACCAAAAATTAGTTCAAAAGGACTAAAGTTGGTAGACTCATTAGGTGCATCCCTCATTGCAAACAATACGAATGGGATTCCTTTATCCCAATCCTCTGGATAATCTTGACAATATGCCCTCAACATTGTCTTTAATGTCTGATGCCATCTTTCTAACTCTCCCTGCGATTCTGGATGGTAAGCAGTTGATTTAAATTGTTTTATTCCTAAGCTATCCATAACTACTTTGAATAACTTTGAAGTAAAATTTGTTCCTTGATCCGATTGAATTTCTGTGAGTAGTCCATATCTAGTAAAGAATTTAAGTAACTCCTCCACAATCCTTTTAGCTGTAATATTACGTACTGGAATGGCCTCTGGAAACCTAGTAGACACATCCATTACAGTCAAAAGATATTGATTCCCACTTTTTGTTTAGGAAATGGTCCTATACAATCGATTAGGACCGTTGTAAAAGGTTCCTCAAATGCTGGAATGGGTATTAAGGGCGCTGGTTTTATCACTGCTTGAGGTTTCTCTATCACTTGACATGTGTGACATGATTGACAAAATTTAACTACATCTTTATGTAGTCCAGGCCAATAAAAATGTTTCTGGATTTTAGCTTGAGTTTTCTTTATTCCCAAATGACCTCCCACTGGTACCTCATGTGCAACACCTCCTTTCTGTACCCTACCGGCAATACTACTTGATGAACCTCTGCCCACTTTTGATCCGCCTGCATATGTACAGGTCTCCATTTTCTCATCAAGACATAATTTTTACGGTAACAACACTCTGGTATACTTTCAGATTCCTCTTCCGTATATGCTTTCTGATATATCCGTTTTATTTCTACATCTTTCTGTTGTAACTCCGCCAATTTTCCTGAACTAAAAATATCCGCCTCATCCTCCACCTGTTCTTGTTCTTTTTCAACCATCTGATCAAAAATCGTTTCTGATAATTGCACTTCAACTTCATCTTCACTCTTTGATTTCTCCTCTTGCTTTAACCTGTGACTTTGCGACCTTGTTACTACACAATCCGGAAAAATCCCAGGATATTCGTCCTTCAACACTTCAGTTGACTGATTTTCCAATGGCTTATCAACCACAGTAGGCATCACTCCCACCTGCGATCCAGCTAGATCATTACCCAAGATAAACTGTATTCCTGGACAAGATAGTTTCTCTATTACTCCTACTACCACTTCACCACTCTTCACTGGATTTTCCAACCTTACCTTATATAATGGAACGCTACTCCTCTCACCCTATATTCCACATATCACCACCTTTTCTGGCAACATTCTTCCCAAAGATTGACTAGCCCCTGTAGCTCTTAAAATTGTGACTTCTTTACCTGCTCCTCCTGATACACATGAGTAAACTTTACCCACACAAGTAAATTCTTTGAAGACATCTGGCACCTTCTTAACAATTACTTCTTGAACAGGCTGTACAATCGTTTGCACCTCCTTCGCTTTCCTTGGGCTTTGCTTTACCACTCTAACAAACCCTACTGTCTTATCCTGTTTTACCACATCAGCCTTCCCAGTGCTTTTCTTCAACCACCAACACTGTGACTTTACATGGCCCCGTTTATTAGTGAAAACATCTGAAACTTTTCATTTCTTTTCCACCCTCCTGGATTTCTTTTTTAATCTGAGGTACACTCTCTTTATTGTCTCCCATCAGATCACCTTTACCTTTACCACTTGAGTATTTCTCATGTCCCCAGTTTCTATCCCTCACCGGCTGAAACTGATGTCGGAAACCAATCTTTGATTTATGAACTAATTCATAATCATCTGCCATTTCTTCTGCTAATCTCGCAGTTTTAACCCTCTGTTCTTGCACATGAGTTCTCACTACATCAGGGATTGAATTTTTAAACTCCTCCAAAAGTATAATTTCTCTGAGAGCTTCATATGTTTGGTCTATTTTCAAAGCCCTTATCCACCTATCAAAATTACTCTGTTTGAGCCTTTCAAACTCCATGTATGTTTGACCAAATTATTTCCTTAAATTTCTAAACATTTGTCTGTAGGCTTCAGGCACTAGTTCATATGCACCTAAGATGGATTTCTTCACCTCCTCATATGTTCCAGATACCTCCTCCGGTAGTGATGCAAACACTTCACTAGCTCTACCTACCAGCTTTGTTTGAATCAGTAACACCCACATGTCCTGTGGCCATTTCATTTGTTTAGCTACCTTCTCAAATGAAATGAAAAAGGCTTCCACTTCCTTCTTGTCAAACCTTGGCAATGCTTGGACATATTTAAATAGATTCCCACCAAGCCTTCGACTATGACGCTCTTTCTCACTATCCTCATCACTATCATCCAACTGTACGTTTCCTTTTACGTCTGCCAATTTTAACTGATTGTCATGTTTCATGGTCATTTTTTGAAGTTCAAACTCCCTCTCTTTATCTTTTTCCCTGATCTGTATCTCCATTTCTTTTTCTTTTTGTTCTGCTAGGGCTATTCTTTCTTTTCTCCTTTCTTCTCTTTCTATTTCTTTTTCCTCTCTCTCTTTCTTTTTCCTCTCTCTCACTCTCGTATTCAAGCCGCTTTAATTCTTTCTCATGTTCCATTTGTTTAATTTGCAACTGAATTTTTGCCATTTCCAATGAGTCAAACTCTATCTCAGGCAACGTTAAATGCTTAACCACCACCATAACTACCTCATCTTTTCGCATTTTGTCAGGTAATGTTAACTGCAATGTTCTTGCCAAATGTAACAGTTTGCTTTTCGTTTCTGTCCGTAAAGTACTACGTGTGACATTCTCCACCCCCAAAAACTTCTGAGCATCTGAAAGAGCCATTGTTCACAACACTCTCCCCACTTAAACTAAAATACCACATCGGAAAAGCAACAATCCTTCACCGTCTTTAAGTTCACAAAAGCCAATCCAATAGATAGACTTTTATCCCACTCGAGCCCCCAATTGTTATGGGCGAGGTGTTTTCAGAACCCCAAAATGTATCATGGAGTTCAATCAACCTCTCCCTTTAATGTATTTGTTGCTTTTCCTAGCACACGGCTTGTTCCCTCGGGGTGGGATTACAATTATGGACACGTGGGTTTTTAAACACAAAACACTGTTTATTCCATGAACTCAACTTAACATCTTGAATAAACATTGGACCTCTTAACACCCCTTACTTCAAAGGTAACTCAGAAAATACTGCAACAGTAAATAAACCCTCAAAATGTTCCTTCAAACTTCCAAGAGACTTAACACCTGTAAACAAAATCACATCAGTTTAAAGGCTTTACTATTATGAGTTTAAATCACCCTAACGATCCAGAGATAGTCTTTCATTGCAGAGATCCAGCTCACTGCAAACACAGACACTCTCAAGCTCTTAGCAAATTGCAAAACTAAACTGCAAAATGGCTGAACTGACCTCAGCTCCACCCACTCTCTGATATCACTGTTTTCTTAAAGGGACATTGCTTAAACATCCATGTCTTAAAGGTACTCTCTCTTGACAATTGGATCTACCAAAATGCATCACCTCGCATTTGTCCGTGTTAAATTCCATCTGCCATTTCTCCGTCCAATTTTACGCTTACCTATATCCTGCTATATTCTCTGGCAATCTTCATCACTACCCGCAACTCCTGCAATCTTAGTATCATCTGCAAAATTGCTAATCGGACCATCTATGTTTTCTTCCAAGTCATTTATGTATTTTACAAACAGCGGAGGTCCCAGGACTGTTCCCTGAGGAACACCACTAGTTACAGACCTCCATTTGGAGAAATATCCTTCCACTACTATCCTCTGTCTTCTATGGCCAAGCCAGTTCTGAATCCATCCAGCTAGTTCACCCCTGACCCCATGTAATTTAATCTTTTGCACTGGCCTGTCATGACGGATCTTATCAAATGCTTTACTAAAGTCCATGTAGACAACACCCACAGCCCTTCCCCCATCAATCATTTTTGGCACCTCCTCAAAAAACTCAAATAAATTCATGAGACATGACCTCCCTCGTAGAAAACCATGCTGTCTGTCGCTAATAAGACCATTCACTTCCAAATGTGCATAGATCCTGCCCGGGATTCACCAAAATTCTGGCCAAGCGTTGATGGGGGAATCACCAGAGTAAGCACCGGAGTATTTCACACTGGCATCAACGGGGTTCAGTGGGCCACAGGGGGCCAGCATGGCGCCGGAGTGCTGCGCGCTGCTCTGGTGTCGATACGCGGCCCTGCACTGTCAACACGGGTCAACGCATGCGCATGGTTGCCATTTCCACGCTGGCACATGCGCCTGGTGGTCGTTTCCGTGCCGGCGCCATGCAACATGGTGTAGCGACACAACATCCTGCGCGGAAGGCCCCCTCCAGATTGTGCGCGCGCGCCGATCGGTAGCCCCCGATCACGAGCCTGGCCATCGTGTAGGCCCCCCCGGAGTCTGATCCCCCCCCCCCCCCCACCAGGACAGCCATTGTGGCCGCGGGTCCGAGCTCCCACTGGATGGTACCAGGTTGGAACCATATCAGCGGAACTCAGCGGGAAGGTCGACCACGGAGAATCGCGTGCGCGACTGGCGCCAATTCTCCGGTCGCCGGAGAATCTCATCCCGGCGTCGGAGTGGCGTAGCGGGAATTTCCGGTGTCACCGCTGATTCTCCGACCCGGCACGGGCTCGGAGAATCCCAGCTCCTATCTCTGTGAAGATTTTCCAACAATTTCACTATCACTGACATCAAGCTCACTGGCCTATAATTACCCGGGTTATCCCTGCAAACCTTCTTAAATAACGATGCAACATTGGGCTATCTTCCAATCCTCTGGGACCTCACCTGTGGCCAACGAGGACACAAGTTTTCTGCCAGAGGCCCAGCAATTTCTTCTCTTGTCTCCCTCAGTAATCTGGGATAGATGCCATCTGGTCCTGGGGATTTGTCTGCCTTATGCTTGTTAACACACCTCACATTTCCTCCCATGTAATAACGACCTGTTCTAAAGGTTTATATATCCCTCTGAGACACCACAAATCAACGTGTCCCCCTTCTTTGTGAATACCGATGCAAAATACTCATTAAGGATCTCACCTACCTCTTTTGGTTCTGCACATAATTTTCCTCCTTTGTCCTTGAATGGACCAACTGTTTCTCGAGCTACCCTCTTGTTCCTAATATACGTATAAAATGCCTTAGGATTCTTCTTAATCCTGTCTGCCAAGGACATTTCATGATCCTTTTTGCCCTCCTAACTCCCTGCTTGAGCTTTTTTCTACTTTTCTTGTATTCTTCAAGTACTTCATCTGTTTTTAGTTGCCTGTACCTCACAAATGCATCTTTTCTGTTTGCAATTAGACTCACAGGGCAGGATTCTGCCGTAATCGGCGGGGCGGGCAACTCCGACGGAATGAAGTGGCGTGAACCACTCCGGCGTCGGGCTGCTTCAAAGGTGCGCGAGTTGGCGCATGAGCAGGAGTGCCAGCATGTGCTGACGTCATCCCCGCGCATGCGCAGAGGCTTTCGTTTCCGCACCGGTCATGGCGGACCACTACAGCCGCCGGTGTGTAAGAAAAGAGTGCCCCCATGGCACAGGCCCGCCTGCAGATTGATGGGCCCTGATCGCGGGCCAGGCCACCGTGGGGGCACTGTGACAGTTGAGAAGTATTTATCTAAGATCTTCCCGATTAGTCGAGGTTGTAAGCTACCAGACAAGGTCTTGTGAATATCCAAAGTTAGGCTCGCTATATGGGAGTTCTAATTATAGTATACACAATGTGCCTTGCTTTCACTACCTTCAGTGTAAAGGATAGACTGTGACTTAGATTGCTATCTTTTCCATAACTTCAACTAAGTATTTCTAATTCTTGTGAGCTCGGCATGGGCACGTGACCCTTCATATAGCCTCAAAGGGTGAGAATATGATGAGTCTTAGTTAAATGTCACTCTTATTTATTAAAATAGACACGGATCTGTATGGTAAAATATAGATGCAATTTATTTAAAGAATAAAGGGTAATACAAGTGTTTTGATAAATGATACAGTTTGACAGATACAGGATATGTGATGAGTTAGCCTGTGACCTTCTTAACTACATAATTGCTTAAGCTACAAACTTTCATACTTACAATGACTAGTAGTTCTCGGAGCTCGATACTCAATCAAGAGAAGAACTCTACGAATTGAGATAGCAGTTTAAACACCCAGTAATATCCTAAACAGCTCTCCAAGCGAAACTCTAACTTTCGCAGCTTTTTCTTGAATATTTATATCCTTTTCTTACTTAGGGAGTTTGACTCCCCAGTTATTGCGAGACAAAGAACAGTCTCTCTTTTGGTCGGCAAGACCTTGGTTTCTAAGGAGGTTTAACAAGGCATCTGTTCCTAAAGATACGAGGTTGATACCTCCGATAGCTATCTCCAGAAAATCACCAGCCTCCCTTCTTTGCAGGGTCTCTTGCCAAGCAGTAGCCCCAAGAGTGGAAAGGCCACTCTACAATTGATATCCTCCCTTAGTTGGCAGAGCTTATTTCCACTCAAGGCCACAAGACTTAATGAGTTCACTGCATCTGGACTCTTACAAAGATAATGTCTGTAATACATATTAAAAACATTATTGCAATAAGTAATGATTTACAATAGATAAATGACTTCATCCGTCATCAGTTTTTAATATGGGGTTAAATACATGATTTAATATAAAATCAGCTCTGATCAGCTTTTAATATAGAGTGAATATATGATTTAATATAAAATCAGGTCTGATCAGCCTTTAATATAGGTGGATACCACCACATCCTCCTCTTGAACGAAATAAATCTGGTGGCTAAGTTTTCTTGATGAATGTCCTTGAGTTTCACTTTTTATGGTCATGGTTCATATTGAATGAATATCCATCTTTGTTGCATTCCTCTTTTCCTTGTAACTCTTTTGAAAAGGGTTCATTCTTCCACCAGTCCTTCATGGGTGTTTTTCCCATGAAATATGCTTCTGATTTCCGAATAGGCAGTTCAGTCCGTCTTTTCAGGGTCCATAATAAGAGGAGATAACAACAGAATCCCAAGAGGGGTTTTGCTTTGTAATTTGTCCTCATGTTGAGTGTGATTCTGTGATTAGTGTTAAGGGCAGTTTTCTTTTAGCAAGATATGGACTGCGGGTTTTTTGTTCAGGAAATCGATTTCTGTTTCGAAGGGACAGTAATCTAAAGTTAATGCATTCAATAATAATGTTACAGTTTCCTGTTATAAGACAAGCTATTCCTAAGGTCTTCTAATGCTTGTAGATTATACAAGAGTAATAAGCATGATCCTTCTCCTTAGGCTGAGTATCCTCCAAGTATATGGAAACAGAGCCGGTTTGGTCAATCTGGAAAGATAAGGCAGGTCTAATCAGTTAGCGTTAGTGCCTAGGTGGGGTAAGTCCCATTTATCCTATCTCTGGTGGACATCACTACATGCTTATCTTAGTACGGCTTTCTGCCGCGCTCTAAATCCATTCGGCCAGTTCCTGGTAGCAGGCTTTCTTTGTTTTTTACCCAATCAACAAAAGTCTGGGTTGATGATCTGGGGTCGTTCAGATAGGTTTGGTAGGTACACACATGGAGTGGAGAATGATCATACATGGTTAATTTGGCTATTTCTATTTGGTGTATTTTTTGGGCATCCAATTGCCATGGACCAAATCTAATTTCGTGTCTTACTTCATCACAGACCATTTTCAGCGTTAGGTTGGAAAATGTAGCTCCCGTGTGCTCGCAGGCCGGGTAACATGGGGTTTGGTTGTGTCCCCATCCATGACAGAGGGAAAATTTCTCGAATCCTTTCTTAAATTGATCAATTAATCTGTTCTCATCTCTGGCGTTCTTGGCATAGAGACATTTTCCCATTCTGAAAGGACTTAAAATATTTCTTGGAAGTTTTGGGTATCAGCTTCTCTTATTACTTTATGGACATCTTTCTGACCACTAAGGGACACTATCCTTTCCAGGCAGACCATCTACCATCATCTGGGTAGATCAAATGGAAGGTGACTGTCTGTAGGAGTTCTGCTAGTGTCATCGTATTTGGGTAGTTATGCCTGGTTTGGAGGAAGTTGGCATATCCTCCTGCCCAGAGTGTACATGGAGTTTGCTGACCAGTTTCATTTTCCATGGTCAATATTTTGAGGACTTGTTCAGGGGTACATCCTATTTGGGGTGCTATTTTATAAGAAGTTAATTTCAGTGTTTTATCTGTTTCTCGATGTCCCAATTAGTATATGTAAGGACTAATGGCTCCTCTATGATGACCATTGCGGCGTCCAGTACTTGTGAGATAAGCAGCCTTAGGAATGGATCTACCGCTGGGGGGCAGTCGTTAGACTGCCTATGTTGTGTGACTGGCGGTAATAAATAGCCACAAAACCTGGTATGGTTAACCATTGGGGTAATCAGCCAGGTGCCGACTGGAAGTGAGCAATCCTTGCAAAGGTTTGCTGTGGCTATAATGGTTGAGCCGTTGGCCATGGAGAAGTAGGAGCAGAACACCTGTGTGATTGGCGTGGCTATTACAGGGCAACCTTGTGCACGGTATCGCAGAGGCTAACTGGTGTCCAGTCATCAGCGATGTAGAAGGATCCCTGAGGGCGTAATTTAACCATGAGCCAGGTAATGTTAGTTGAGGCGTGTAATATGGCCGTCTGATTTTTAAGGGGCAGCTCACTTATACCAACATTATAGTCGGGTTTTATCTGTATCAGGGTACAGTGTTTGGCCCTACAGTGGGCCTAATACCTAATACGGTTACCATACCGCCTAATATATCCCCAGCAGGATCTTCAGGATTAGAATCCATTCCTAAGGCTGCTTATCTCACAAATACTAATTGGGACATCGAGAAACAGATTATAATGACGTTATAAAGTTTTACAGTTGTTCCTCCTCTCTGTAAACCAGCCAGCTGTTTGTCAGAAGACATATATTCATCGATTGATTGTTCTCACTCTTCCCAGGGGACATGGCCCATCTGGACAGCGTTAATAATTCTAAATAGTTGCGTATAAGTTTTAGTGATCGATAGTTTGGCCCCTAAATGTAACATAGCTGCTGCTGAGAGGGCAAGTCCCTGGGCCGAGTGTTTTCCGAGGGAAATAATATGGTGAGTAATATTCTGCTGGTTGTTCGCCAGTTCCTTATTCCAGGATAAAAACCTGGAGAAAAGGTCTACTGAGATTTGTTGTCCCTTAACTATTTGAGCGGAAATAGATCTGGGTTCGCGGCTGGCCATGGGCTGAGGCGCGGTGAGATTGTATGCGATATGTACGAGGCCTGAGGGAAGTTCAAGAAGATGAACGTCGCGTTTGAAGTTAGATATGAAAGAGGGAAGTTTATTCCTGAGGTGGCAATCAAGCTGTTGGAGCCAGGCACAGTCAATTGCTGCAGTCGAATTTCCTGCGCTGTCTGCCAGGGTAGTGTTCCAAAAGGGGATAGGAGTTAACGCTTGGTGAAAGCGAGTGTAGGAGGGTCTAATTTTCTTATAGGATACGATAGAGAGATCTGAAGGTGATATTCTGGTTACTGCTATCTGTTGAGATAGAAGCTGTGAGGTTATTAGTACAACGCCAATTGGGTTTAGTAATGGTGCTGTTTTCTAGTAAACAAGCTCCCATACCTTTTCTGTTCAATCTCATGCCAATTGTATGGTTTGATATGGATTGATTGAAGAGGGAAACCCATAGGAGGTGCCTGCAAATGTCACGAAAAGTGATAGGTTGAAAGAAATCTTGGCATGAACCTGAGTGATTGGTGCCTTGGAGAATATGTAGGCACGTATCGGGAAGGTTATTGCTGGACGAATTTCGTGATAGTGACTTGAGGAAATTAATAGAATCTTTAACGGGGTCTCTGGATTCTTTGCACCAGGGTCCGTAGAAGAAAGTGGAACAAATAATATGTTCACCAGCCATGAGTTGAGGCATATGGTAGTCAGGGGTCGAGTGATTGATGACATTTTGTTTGTGGGCCCTGTTAGAGCCTGGAGAGGAACAGTAGGAATTAATTCCCAAATTGCGTAAATATGCCATTCTCTGTGTGGAGAGAGAAGAAATTTATGACGGATTGTCGTCCATTGTCCGGAAATGCGTATTCACCTAAGGGTGTAGCGGAGTACATTGGTCCGCTTCGCTTTTAGTGTGACTGGTGGTCGGGCTTCGGGCAGCGTGACGATATAACAGTGTGCATACTGAAGGATGTCTTCTTCTGGTTCAGTGAATTGAGCAAGTTTCAGTCGGGGAGAGGTCAATTTCAGCTGTCTGATAGCAGGTGTCACTGTTTTTTGGAGGTCAAGTTTATGTCTATATTCTTTTTGCATGAGTTGGGCTGAAATGACATCTGTGTCTGGGACTAAGGTGTGTGGAACCATGATAGTTCCTGCCGCCCTGACTGTGAGATGGAGGTCAGTATAGGCAATAATACCATCTTTGACCCATGATTTGTTGAATCGGCGTCTCTGAAGGTACGGAGACCATGGAGTTTGGTTCTTCCAATGATAATAGCTGTCAGTTTTGCCTGTTATTATTGTCATTATTATTCAGTTCTGTATAGTTAAGGTCCTGGCCTATATTAGAGTTTAGGTCAAAAGTTCACGTTGCAGTGAGGGAGACTGTAATAGTGCCAAGTATGAGGCTAAAAAGTATAAGTGAAAAAGTAATGCCTAGTGCGGTAAGGCAGCAGCACTGGCATGTCTGCTTTATGGACCATCTCTTTTGGGAATGTGTGATCTTTTGTACTTTGGCCTTAAACTTTAAAAGTTGAGGGTGACCTTAAAACAGGTCTTCCCAGGTGTAGTAATAACGGGAGTCAGATGTATTTCCTCTGGGGGTTCATCTAATTCTGGCTCGTTATGGGATCTAACCTCATATTGCGCATACCAACTTGTCATTTTGTTGTTACCTGTGGTTCAAATGCTTCGGGAACTGGTCAACAGTTATCAATGGATATTAGTTTGGTACCTTTCGTCCCGTGGTCAACTAGAAGCGTCGGACCTTGGACCTGTTTGACACAAACGGGGGGTTTCCATTTAGGTCTAAGTAAGGTATTCTTAGGATTTTTCTTTTCTTGGACCCAGTCACTTTCTTGTGGTGACCACTCATTGGGTCCTGGCGGTTTAGGAGGCTGCATTTGAGACAATAAGCCAATCATTTATTGGGCTAATTCTGGGTTGTACTGAGGTCAGGTTTTGCTCTTGAAATGAATTTAGATCTGGTGACTCCTCCTCCTTTCGGGGTCTGGAGGCACTGAGGACAATTTGCCACTAATTTTTTGCAATCAGTTAATATATAAGGCCGCTAATAGGTTAGCAGTAGTTTAGTCATTGCTGCCTTGGCTCCCTGATGGCCGGAACCATGGCTTACGTGGGCCTCCTGTATTAAGGCGTTTCTTTGCCGTTGGGATAACCTTAGCCTCCTTTCCTGGAATAGTAACCAAGACTCTTCCCATTTCGTCGCAATGATAGTTATAGCTGGATGGGTACCCGCAAGGGGTTTTCCCGGAAATAAGTAGGCGTAACTCATCATCCTGATTGTCTCTGTACATTTATCTTGCAATTACCAGGACCTTTACATGTTCTATCCCTACCTCTTCTAGGGTCACTGCTTGTTTTGTAGCGTTGTCTGCCATTTGGTTACCGAAGCTGTGGGGGCCTCCTTTTGTATGGCCTGGAACATGCATAATGGTAACATGACGCTCGTTGTCTAATTGCTGGGCAATTTTTTGCCATAAAGATATACGAGCTATTGGTTTGCCTTTATCTGTCTGTCGTGTTGGGTGTTCCGATATACAAATGAACCAACACGGTTGTCGATGGTACAACTCTGTTTTATTATTCTGTATAATAACAACTGTTAACTTCTGGCTGTGGTTCCTACTTCACCAGTTAACCTGTGGACCCAGCCCTAGCACTATCTTAACGAGGCACTCAGCACATGGTGTATGTCTGAGTGGCACGCTGTGAGCTCTGTGCTCTGAGCTATCTCCTGGTGGAATCAGCGGGAACTGTGGTGTTCCCTGTTTTATAGTGCGTGTGCTCTCACTGGTGATTGGCTGTGATGTTGCGTGTGTGATGATTGGTCCGTTGACCTGTCTATCAGTGTGTGTGTGTGATTGCACCATGATATGTTAAAATGGATATCATGACACTGTCTTAAAGGTATTCTTTCTCCATACTGGTAAGAAAGTATTAGCAGCCTTCTAGCAATAGGTGTTATCAGCGCAGATTAATTTTTTTGTATTTATTGAAATACTAATATAGAAGGTATTTATTGTCAGGCTTATAATAATGCCTGTGCTTCTGTATATTGGGCATTATGGGGACCCAGGGTCCTTGAAATTGATTTGGTGGGGTTAAAGGTTCCATTTGAATGAGAACCTAGTATTATCCCACTGCCAGCTATCGTGCGCATGCTGCCTTGTCTATCAGGGATGGGCATTGCCGATCCATCACAGTAAATGACAAGGTCAAAGTCCTCTAAGGGAGTTACTGTAAGTTTGAGAGTCAGAATATCCGGGTCCTGTTCTTTGTCCAGTTTTTCAAAACCGGGAAAATGGAGTATATCCTGCGAGTATCTTTCATTATCTTCCAAGCTCAGGGAGGTATATGAAAGATTGTGCCACTTAGTGTATCTGGCCTGAGTTGCCTGCTTTCGTTCCCTGGCATTCCTTCCTGTGACCTCAGTTGGGGAAAACCCATTTTAATTATAATGCGTGCATTGGCCTGAACCTTCCGCAAGGATCTTACGGCATGTAGGATGAGGACCATGCAGCGTTCTAAGGCGATGAATCTCTGTTCACAGGGGGAGTAGTTAAGGGAGAGGTATTGGAATGGCGTCATGGCCCTTTCATCGACGCAAGCTGCATAGGCTGCTCGGGAAGCGATCCAAGGGATATGACAGATATCCCTGGATGGGTCTCTTGAGCTAAGGTCAGTGGCATTTTTTACTGCAAGAATTAGCTGTGTAAGAGCTTCCTTTGCATGCTCCGGGAAGCAGAAAGGTTTATTTGTCAGGGTACAGTACTCATACAAGGAAGCTGAAAGTGGAGCGAATGCTGGTACAAACGTCCCTGCCAAATTAAGCAGTCCTAGTATAGATTGTAGCTGTTTAAGGGAAGTAGGATTTTTAATAGCCGAGAGTTTCTCGGAAAAGGTAAGAGTAAGGCCTCGGCCAGTTTCTGTGACATTGATACCAAGGTAGTCAACTGATTTTTTATTAAAAATTGCCATTTTTAAGGCCAACTATGCATCCATGGATTTTTAAGAGGGAAAAAATTTGTCTCGGGCTTCAAAGTGTTGTTCACGGGTGTCGGTTGTCACGTACACATCGTCTACATAGACGTTGATATCGTACTTATGACGTATGGGCGCTAATGCTGAAATGACGCCGGCCGCGAAGAGCTGAGGCGAATTGCGGAAGCCCTGCGGTAGTCGGGTCCAGACGTACTGGTGGCCAGTGAACGCTATGTAATCATACTCCTCGGGGGGGATTGGATGTGACCAGAAACCATTAGATAAGTCCAAAGTGGATTTGTACTTTTTTCGGCTGATCTGTTGTGTAATTTGTTGTATGCTAGCGGATTGGGCTGCGTTTGGAATCGTAACGCGGTTTAGTTCTCGGTAGTCAACTAAAAGTCTGACTCCGCCTTTAGCTTTGGGAATTCCAAACATCGGGGAATTATAAGGAGATGATCTTTTAATCAGGACCCCTTGTTGGCATAGGGAGTCAATTGTTTTTTGGAGTGCGGCTCTGCACTCCGAGGTCTAGGATGAACCATTGTTTCTGAACCGGGAAGTCGTTGACTCCGGTTGTGACTGGTTGAATTTTTAGCAGTCCGCAGTGATTCTGATGTTTTTGGAATAAGTCCCAGTAGTGTGAGAATTAAGTTTTTAATTTGTGCTTCTGTCTGTTTGTCTGGGCTATCCTTAAGAGTTCCCTCTGACTGTTTTTTCCTATTATCCTGAGGGGCTAATTGAAGTAAGTCATACTTTTGAATTATGTCTTGGGATAAGATAATGTCGCAATCTTGATCTTTGTATTACTTCTGAAGTTATGGCTTTTACACTTCTGGTCCCTATTATGGGTCTATTTAAGGAATGGTAGTGGGCAAATCCTTCATCTATGAGGGGCATTTCCGTCCCAGTATCCAGGAGTAAAATTACCCCTATTGTAGCAGTTAGTAATTTTGGATTAATATACAGGGTGGCATTTATGTATGGGAATTGAGCGGGAGCGATTTGGGAGAATTTGTGAGTGGACCTGCCTGTTAGTCAATAGTGATTCTTAGGGGTGGCGTACACTCGGATGTTGGCCGGAAAGCGGCCACCTTTAGAATTTCTACCTTGGCCTCTGTTCCTGGTATTGTTGCTGTTGCCTCTGTGGATTTCTATCATGCTGGTATCTTCCAGGGGGGCAGATATTAGCTCTATCTCGGAACTCAAAGCATCCTTGTTGAGGAGGGTATTGGGGGTATCGCGGACCTCTGTCCTCGAATAGGCGACAGGGTGCTGCCTGTTGTGGGTCCCTAGAGTGTCCCGGTGGTGTCTAGGCTGCTGTCTGGAACTTGAGGCTGGGGCTCATGCAGGAGTTCCTGGGGACCTTCCGGCAGGAGTCTCCTGCCTGGGGAACGAGGGGCAACTCGTGCTCCTGTTCCCCCCCTGGGTTGTGTCCCAGCGGTGGAGGGGATGTCCCTATGTCCTCCTAGTTCGGTAGCAGACAGCTGGAAAAGTTCCTCAAGGTCTCCACAAGCCTGAATAACTGCGTGGTATTTAGCAGCCTGGGTTTGTTGACTGTGTGCTGCATCCTGCAGGCGCAGACGGTGGACTGAGTCAGTGACTGATTTTAATAGCAATCGACTGACTTGAGAAAAATCGAATTGAAATAATTTATCCCTGCAATGGCTTTTCTCACTATATCTGTCTGAGCCGGTGTCAGAAGTGCGGGGATATTGAAGTCACTTAAGAATAACTATTTGCCTATTTATAACCAATGGCAATTTCTTGTTACTTGACAAAGTTTGAAAAAGGTTTCATCAGTTTTCTTACATTCACAAAAATGTTGGCAGTTTTTGGGAGGTAGGAGTTAGCTGCGGTGATTTGTACCGTAGTAAAACCAACTGTCATCTCCCCATTTATACTTTTAAAATGATGTCACAGAGTTTTTTTTTTAAAGTTTCGATTAATTTACAAATAGAATGAAATGAACATTATTTCAAGTAATTCAAACTTAAGATTCTGGCAATTCCAATCAACTGCTTGCTAAAATAATTAACATTTATCAGAGAGGTGGAGAAATCAACAATCCTCTGGTTTCCTTTTGTGTAATTTAAATCGCTGGAATTTCTCTGACTCGAAAGAAAAGTGTTGAATTACAGCACAGGCTGTTTGTTTTCTCAAAAGCCTGTCTGATAAGCACTGGTTTGCAGTCGAAAATTTTTGGCTGCTGTTCTAACTGACAAACTGTCTATGGTTATTCCCCGGGAAAAATTCTGTTATGGGCTTGAGCTGCCATAGGCAAAGTATTTTAAAAATATATACTTGTTTTTTTCTACTAGTAAACAATGTTTAACAATAGTAGCCAAATTCGGTTTCATTTTGCTGGTATTAGTGCTTCATTTTATATTGTTCTGACCTTACTTAAGGGTCATGATGCACTTTTTTAGTTTATCTTATAAATTAAATATATTCTAGCGACAAAGTTATTGTGCCTATTTGTTAAGACCCAAGAATAAATCTCAGGCCACCACGTCGGAGGCGCCAGATGTGACAGTTGAGGAGTATTTATCTAAGATCTTCCCAATTAGTCGAGGTTGTAAGCTACCAGACAAGGTCTTGTGAATATCTAAAGTAAGGCTCACAATATGGGAGTTCTAATTATATACACAATGTGCCTTGCTTTCACTACCTTTAGTGTACAGGATAGACTGTGACTTAAATTGCTATCTTTTCCTTAACTTCAACTAAATATTTCTAATTCTTGAGAGCTCGGCATGGGCAAGTAACTCTTCAGAGGGGTGAGAATATGATGAGTCTTAGTTAAATGTCACTCTTATTTATTAAAATAGACACGGATCTGTATGGTAAAATATATATGCAATTTATTTAAAGAAAAAAGGGTAATACAAGTGTTTTGATAAATGATACAGTTTGACAGATACAGGCTATGTGATGAGTTAGCCTGTGACCTTCATAACTGCACAATTGCTTAAGCTACAAACATTTCATACTTACAACGACTAGTAATTCTCGGAGCTCGATACTCAATCAAGAGCAAAACTCTACGAGTCGAGATAGCAGTTTAAACACCCAGTAATATCCTAAACAGCTCTCCAAGCGAAACTCTAACTTTCGCAGCTTTTTCTTGAATATTTATATCCTTTTCTTACTTAGGGAGTTTGACTCCCCAGTTATTTCGAGACAAAGAACAGTCTCTCTTTTGGTCGGCAAGACCTTGGTTTCTAAGGAGGTCTAACAAGGCATCTGTCCCTAAAGATACGATGTTGATACCTCCGGTAGCTATCTCCAGAAAATCACCAGCCTCCCTTCTTGGCAGGGTCTTTTGCCAAGCAGTAGCCCCCATAGTGGCAAGGCCACTCTACAATTGATATCCTCCCTTAATGGCAGAGCTTATTTCCAGACAAGGCCACAAGACTTAATGAGTTCACTGCATCTGGACTCTTACAAAGATAAAGTCTGCAATACAAATTAAAAACATTATTGCAATAAATAATGATTTACAATAGATAAATGACTTCATCCGTCATCAGTTTTTAATATGGGGTTAAATACATGATTTAATATAAAATCAACTCTGATCAGCTTTTAATATAGAGTGAAGATAAGATTTAATATAAAATCAGTTCTGATCAGCCTTTAATATAGGTGGATACCGCCACAGCACCTCCCGGGGCCAGGTCCCCCACGAGAACCCCGGAGGCCGCCACGTCCCGTCGGTGAGGACCTACTCTAATTTATGCCAGCGGGACCGGCAAAGAGATGGGCGTCCACTCGGCCCATCGCGGTCTGGGGAATCACCGGAGGGCCGCTGACAGTGACCACCGACTGGTGCGGCGCGATTCCCGCCCCCGCCAAATGTCTGGCGCCGGAGAATTCGGCAGCCGGCGGGGACGGGATTCACGCCGACCCCTGGCGATTCTCAGACCCAGCGGGGGATCGGAGAATCCCGCCCACAATTTCCCTTGTCATCCATGGTTCCTGAATCCTGCCTTTCCTGTCCTCCCCTTTTACCTGCACATGTCTGTCCTGCACTCCCATCAACTGCTCCTTAATAGACTCCCACATGCCAAATGTGGATTTACCCTCAAACGCCCTCTACCAAACAACAGCCTCCAAATCCTGCCTAATCTGGTTGTAGTTAGCCTTCCCCCAATTTAGCACCTTAACCCGAGGACAACACTCGTCCTTTTCCATGAGTATCCGATAGCTTACAGAATTGTGGTCACTGTTCACCACATGTTCCCTCAGTGCAAATTTGATGACCTGGCCGGGCTCGTTCCCCAGTACTAGGTCCAGTATAGCCCCTCTCGAGTCGGACTATCCACATGTTGTTCAAAAAAACCTTCTTGGACACACTTAACCAGTTCCTCACCATCCAGATCCCTAGCCCTAAGGGATTTCCAGTCAATGTGAGGAAAATTAAAGTCTCCCACTGCAACAAACCTATTATTTCTACGTCTATCCAGAATCTGCTCACATATCTGTTCTTCAACATCCCGTGGGCTGTTCAGAGGCCTGTAGTACACCCCCACCATAGCGACTGCCCCCTTCGTGTTTCTGAGCTCTACCCACAGTGCCTCGTTACTTGATTCTTCCATGGTGTCCTCCCTCTGTACAGCTTTAAAATATTCTCCAACCAGTATTGCAACTCCCCCACCACTTTTACCTTCCTCCTTGTCTCACCTAAAACATCTACATCCTGGAATATTTAGCTGCCAGTCCTGTCCCTTTTTTAACAAAGTCTCCGTTTCAGCAACAACATCAAAGTTCCGCGCATGAATCAAGGCTTTAAGTTCACCTATCTTATCTGTTATACTCCTTGCATTGAAGCAGAATTGTTTTTAACAATTACAAAGAATAACACTTAATTGATTGCAATGGTTCAAGAGGATAGCTTCTTCCTACTCAGGGCAAGCAACAAGGGATGGACAGTAAGTGGAGATCATGCCAGTGATGTCCAACCCGCAAATGATTTTTAAAAATTGGGGAATGGTTCAAATTTTTCAAATAACTGAATTGTGCCCTGACTGATTTTTGGATTCACTGCAAATCTCTAAAACTTGTGATGTGCAGAAAGAAAGACAACCTGTTGGACATAGCTTGAACCTCCTTCGACAAAAATGTGCTTTAATCCGTCGCTTGTCTTCCATATATACCAAAGTACAATTTACATGGAGAGATCTTGGAATTCTTTTCAAACGGTATCCAAGGAATAAGTTGTGACTTATCAAATATACATTTAGGGAATACAAATTTGTACTTTGTCTCCCAGAGTTCACAAAGTCCAATAAATATTTGTGCAAATATGTTATTTTGTTTTGACACCGATCTCACGCCGAAAGCACGAAAATAGATGTCTGATTGAGCCTCTGATCAGCCTTTTGGCCTGCGGTGGGGGTGGTGCTGGAAAACGTGGCAAGCTGTTCAGAAATCCGTTGACTTTGGCAGAACTGGAAAATACCACTGACAGGTGGGACTGGGAAATCCTGCTGCCCAGGACGTGGATGATAATCAAAGTCAATGGATGATGATAACTAAACTCAATGGATATTGAGAAGGATTTGGAAGTAGTCAAAGCTTGAACATTGTGTCAGTAGGTCTAATGACAAGCATAATCTTAGGCTGTACCCCCAAACCGTTTATGCCAAAAGTAACACAACAATGGAAAGGTAATGTGACGATTTGGTAAGACCACATTTGACATGGTGGACGGGATTCAGCAGCCCTGTTGCACCCGGCGTGGATCCGGGCACAACAGATGGATCGCGCAACAGCCCCAAATTAGGCACCGCGTCAGGCCGATCTCAAGTCACCTGACTCATTCCACCTGGCGCAATCTTTATTTTAAAATGAGTTGGATTCACCCGGCATCCAGTACTCAATGGCCGTGCCCGCGAGACCTTGCCAGGTTGCCATTTAGTACCAGTCCACAAGTTGTAGCAGCACCTGGGGGGGGTGATCCCTCAGGACATTGGAGATCCCTGGGTTGTTGTTGAAAGGACAGGGTTCCCGAGTGGCACTGCCAACATATCAGGGGCACAACCAAGGTGCCAGGCTGGCAGTGCCAGTGCCAGTGTGCCTGTGTGCAGGGGTTGGGCCTGGGGAGGCTTTGCCACTTGGGGGAGTGGTAAAGGGGGTTTCCCAGAGGCATCCTCAAGATTGGGGTGGTCAGTAACGCGGGGAGGGGGGTTGGGGGGTGGGGGGTGGGGAGGGAGCCGAAGGTGCGGGCAAGGGGAAGGTCATTGCAGCCGATCTGTGGACAGCCTTTCCTGCTGGCAAAATCAGCTTCAGTGTCTGAGGAGTTGTGAATGGTGCTGAACATTGAGAAATCATCAACCAACGTCCCAACTTCTGACCTTGTGATGCAGGGAAGGCAATTGATGAAGCAGTTGAAGGTGGTTGGGCCTAGGACACCGCACCCAGCTCCACTCTGAGCTTAACACCAGTGCCATGAATCTAACTGATCCTGGGTTATGACCTTGACTAGATCATTCTCCATCCAACAGGCTGTCAAACATATCAATCACGCTTGCCCCTAGATTGGAAAACTGATGCATGTTGTCCTTGGAGAGACAAGATCTCCTACACTGCATCCCGGAAATTCCATACCAGAAAGATGGGGTTCTGTGACAAAGGTGATCCCTCACCTGAGCCAAGAAGGTAGGCATGGTACCTTACTCTGTAACTAAGGGAGAAATGTGGTCAGGTGGTTAATATTGCTGATCACAATATTGATGTGAAAGTAGGTTTTGGTGGAACTTGTGCTCAAAGAGATGAAGAAATAACAGTGGTGCTACATTTATAAATTATTAAAGCAGGAACCTGAAAATTAAATTTTTCCCAGAAGGTGTGCAGCCTGTGAAGAGGATTTCCGAGGAACCAGGAATGATAGATTTTTTTGCAATCATCCAAGCTGAACTCCTGGAGAAAGAGAGAGTTGAAACATTTGGATGGTAGATGCAAGTTATTCTTGATAATAATAATAATTGCTTATTGTCACAAGTCGGCTTCAATGAACTTACTGTGAAAAGCCCCTAGTCGCCACATTCCGGCACCTGTTCGGGGAGGCCGGTACGGGAATAATGAATGGGTTTGGGAACTTCTGAATTTTGCCACTACACTGTTGTAGGATTTATCTTCTCTTGTAGGTTTGAAGATCTTCCGAGGCCCGTGGAGTTGACCTGATGGCCCGATTTGACCTGGTTGAACTCCTGTTGACCCAACCCGACCTGGAAGCCGTTGAGGCTCAAACCGAAAGTGGGGCCCCGACCTCAATTTCGACCTGATTTGGACTTCGGAGTGCCCGACCTGCCCGACAAACCGATGCCAGCCCTGGACCGCCAGATCCAGCCGCCAGAGAACCCGATCCGGCCCCCAACCATGAGACCCGGCCTGGCCCGACCCGACCCAGAGAGGCCCCGCCCATTGACCCGACCTGGAAAGGCCCACCAAGCGACCCGACTTACCTCAGGATGGAGGAAAGAAGAATCTACATGGAGGCCCGATGGCCCTACTCCAAGCTCGACCCAGGAGTGACCAAGGATGGAGCAGAACACAGGACCCGGCCCAATCTGACTCTGGAAGTCCCAGCCTGCTACACATGGCGGAGACCCCGCACGAGGTCCCAAGTGCATCGCAAGGTACTCCTGCACTCTCAGAATGCCAGGACCTGACCCGATTGCAAACCTGCCCCCTCGCAACCTCAAAACCACAACTAACACCTGTGATTATACCAGACGCGACCCCGAAAACAAAACCAGTGCCCCGACCCCTGCCAGACACAACGACCTACCTTCCACAAGGTCAGACTTGCCCATAGGATCCCGGGACCATCCAGAAGCAGCCGCCAACTGAGGAAGTGAGGGAAATGAGGCGGTCTGCAGGTCAGACTAATGTGATTTGATTTCAAGATTCCGCTCCCCAGCATACTCCTGGCAAACGTCCACGTGATCGAAAACAAGCTGGACGAACTTAACGTTAGACTTACCTCTCAGAGGGAAGTGAAATACTCTGTTTCACAGAGACATGACTCACCCCTGCCTCACCAGACTGTGCCATACAACCTGAAGGCTTCTCAATTCACCGGGCGGACTGCACAGTATCATCAGGCAAAGCAAATGGTGGAGGGGTTTGCCTTCTCATCAACCCCTCCTGATGCTCGGGAATTGGCGACCCTGGCGACCTACTGCTCCCCGGAGGAATACCTGACCGTGAAGTATCATGCATACTACCTTCCACGTTAATTCACGTCAGCCATTATCACAGTAGTCTACATCCCACCCCTAGACGAACTGTACACAGTCATTAATAACAATGAAACAGAACTCCCGGAGGCCTTGTTTATCGTGGCCGGGGACTTCAACAAGGCCAACCTCAAGAGTGTACTGCCAAAATTCCACCAACACATCTCCTGTCCCACCAAGGGTGACAACATTGTTGACCATGCTACACAAAAATCAAGGGTGCCTACCGTTCCATTCATCCCCCGACTGCACTTTGAAAAATCAGACCATAAGATGGTGCTCCTTGTCCCGGCATACAAACAGAAACTTAAACGGGAGAACCCGATTAAGAAGATCGTGCTGTGCTGGTCCGAGCTCAGTGGACTGATCCATATTTAAGAACTCAGTGACCAACCTAAATGACTATGCCACCACCGTCACAGACGATCAGAAAATGTGTGGACGACTGTGTGCCAAAGAAAGTAGAACGTACGTTCCCCAACCGGAAACCATGTCTTAATCGGGAGATTGACTCACAACTGAAGGCCAGGTCAGAGGCGTTGAAGTCAGGCGACCCTGACCTATCCAAAAAATCCAGGTACAACCTCCGCAAAGTCATCCGGGATGTCAAGAGAGAAAATCAGACCAAGCTAGAGTCACAGACCAGCGTTACACACACTCGTTGGTTGTGGCAAGGCCTAAACTTCATAATGGACTACAAAGCGAAGCCGAGCAGTATATCCGGCAGCAGCGCATCCCTCCCTGATGAACTCAATACATTCTATGCTCGGTTCGAGCAGGAAAACATCAAACCACTGTCAATGACCACAGCAACACCAGACACACCCATACCCACCGTCACAGCTTCCGATGTCAGATCGGCCTTCCTGAAAGTGAACCCTCGGAAGATGACTTCAGGAAGCAAAGTATTGTCTGCATCAATGGTGCCGAGGTGGAGATGGTTGACAGCTTCAAATTCCTAGGTGTGCATGATGTACCGTCAATTACCACGAGACGAGAATGGTGGCACAATCGAGGCTTTATTGAACAAGGTGTTGTGCCTCCTGTAGCTGGAACCAGAATGGCTGCAGCTCAGGAGAGCACATATTTTTATATGCTGCCTGCTGGGCGGAGCCAGCAGGCAGGGATTTACCATCGTACCTCTAATATGCATGCAGTGCCGTAATACATATAATATACCACTAGTGGTGTTCACCACATTCACCCCTGGTTAAAAAAAAGAGTCTGGCGGGGGTGGTGGAAACATTACAAGTTCAGTCTGTCGGGGGCCTTGACCCTCCTCCGCGATCGCCTCAGTCCTGGTGGTTAAGTGGGCACCGACCGGGCAACTCCGGGAGCGTGGATTCAGTGGGAGGATGGATCCTGCTGGGGTGGGGGCTGCGGTGAGGTTCGCTGGAGGGAGGGTTGAGTGGTGCAGGGGTGAATGAGGCAACCAAGAGCGGGGGGGAGGGGCGGTGTCAGGTCAGGGGTCGTGGGTGAGGACCCAGCCGGTGCCAGGTCCCGGAGGGAGACTGTGTCTTGGTGCCCGTCGGGGTGTGCCATGTAGGCGTACTGCGGGTTTGCATGGAGGAGGTGGACCTTTTTGACCAAGGGATCCGATTTATGGCTCCGCACATGTTTCCGGAGGAGGACGGGTCCAGGAACTGTCAGCCATGTTGGGAGCGAGACCCCGGAGGTGGTCTTCCCGGGGAAGGCAAACACGTTCGTGAGGGGGTCTCATTAGTCGGTGCAGAGGAGCGGTGCAGAGGAGCGATCGGATGGAGTGGAGCGCGTCGGGGAGGACCTCCTGCCAGCGGGAGACCGGGAGATTTTTAGTCCGCAGGGCTAGCAGGACGGCCTTCCAGACTGCCCCGTTCTCCCTCTCCACGTGCCCGTTTCCCCAGGGGTTGTAGCTGGTCATCCTGCTCGAGGCTATGCCCTTGCTGAGCAGGAAGTGACGCAGCTCATCTCTCATGAAAGAGGATCCCTGATCGCTGTGGATATAGGTGGGGAAACTGAACAGAGTGACGATGCTGTGCAGGGCTTTGATTACCGTGGCAGAAGTCATATCGGGGCATGGGATGGCGAAAGGGAACCGGGAGTACTCATCAGTCACGTTCAGAAAGTATGCGTTGCGGTCAGTGGAGGGGAGGGGCCCTTTAAAGTCCACAATGAAGCGTCCAAAGGGGCGGGAGGCCTTCATAAGATGCGCTCTATCTGGCCGGTTTAAGTGCGGCTTGCACTCTGCGCAGATTTGACAGTCTCTGGTGACGGTCCTGACCTCCTCAATGGAGTAGGGCAGGTTGCGGGCCTTGACAAAATGGAAGAACTGGGTGACCCCCGGGTGGCAGAGGTCATAGTGGAGAGCCCGGAGTCGGTCCACTTGTGCGCTGGCACATGTACCATGGGATAGGGCATCAGGGGGTTCATTGATCTTCCTGTGAACGAAGGCTACAGTGCCAAGTCCTTGGGATTTCTGGCAGCTGCACTGCGAGGACAAGCTGATCCTTTCTTTAATGGAAGTCAAATCCTACCCGCAGGCACTTTAGAATATTTTCAACGCCCATTTGTCCTCATTGGCACACTGCAGCACCATCGTTCAGTCCAATCAACGACTTCTGAACTACCCGCAGATTTATGGGCGGCCTCCAAACACGAAGTTGGTCTCACTAATGTCCCTCCCATTGTTATTAAAGTTAAACCTAACATGCCCTTGCCCTCGATTTCACAGTACCCTTTGCGCCCCGAGGCTGAAGAAGGAGTCTCGGTCATGATTCAATCGTTCCTTCAACAGGGAATTGTGGTACCATGCCAATCGCCCTGTAACACCCCGATTCTTCCAGTGCCTAAGATAGGAAGACCATCCGAATGGCGTTTGGTCCAAGACCTCCGATGTATTAATCAGATAGTGGAACCCTTACATCCTATTGTCCCAAACCCGGCGACAATCCTTATTAATGTCCCACCGGAAACGACTGTTTTCACCTTTGTTGATTTACAAAATGCCTTTTTTGCGATACCCCTCGCCCCTGAATGACAGTATTTGTTTGCCTTTACATTTAAGGGCAACCAATACACTTGGACTAGGCTCCCACAGGGCTTCATTCATTCTCCAACCCTTTTCTCACAAGCATTGCACTCCCAGTTAGTGACATTATCAACTCCTGGTGGCTCTACCATCATCCAATATGTTGATGACTTACTCCTTGCCAACCCTGACTTCAACGCTAACCAGCGTAACACCATTTACCTGCTCATCCGTCTCCATTCATGGGGAAATGTGATCCCGCCCACTAAAGTTCATAAAGGCCAACGGCAGGTCAAATTTTTGGGTGTCCTAATAAGTGCTACGGATCGCTCCCTTACTCACAGGTAAAACAGGCACATCTCCCAGTAACGGCAGGGATAGCCGTCCTCAATATCCAGTGATCAAACCCGGAGACCACGTGTTGGTGAAAAACCGGGACAGAAAGAAACTAGGACAACGCCGGAGCAGACCCTTCCTCCTACTGCTGACTACACCGACTTCCGTCAAGCTTGAAGGACATTCAAGTTGGATACATCTATCCGATTGCAAGAAGATAGTCTCCAACCCAGACGAGAACACAGGATGAAGATCTTCATTATAATTTTTGGACTCTCTGGACTATTTAGCCTGAATGGCCACTCGGTAGTAAGAAAAATTACTTAAACGAGACCTGCCTTCCAATACCTATTTATATATATCATATCTTTATGCCGAAAAATTGAACGTAAGCAAGTGTTGGGTTTGTACCCACATCCCCGTCCATTCGAGGGAAGGAATACCTCTCCAATACCTCCCCTTTCATATCGCAGAGACGGTTGAATGCATTTTACGACAAAATCAAACAGGGAGCAGGGGAAATAGGGGGGATATGGAAATATGGAGATCTGCTGGCTATGACATGACTACATTTTCAGCTTCATATCAACCTACCTTTAATCATGCCTTGACTCCACCCTCCCTCACTGTCCACTCGTATAATGTTCAAGGTTCCATGTGTTTGAATAAATCAGGGAAAGGAAAGTTAATGGGGCAAAGTAGGTGCAACCTTACAGTTGACTGGCAAGGACCGGTACCAGGCATATCCAACAAGGGCATGTTTAACTGTGATTGGTCCAAGGTATGGAATATAACCTCTAACATTTCATGGGGACAGACATCCCCAATCCCCTGGATGACATCAGCTGATGATTTTACGGCCTATAATGGAACCTATTTCATATGCGGCACTAAAGCATATCCATGACTCCCCATTGATTGGACAGGATCCTGCTTTTTGGGATATGTTGTACCTCAAATGCGTCACCTACCCACCCTTAAGCACTCCCCCTCGCGAGCAAAAAGGACTATTTCTAAAACGGAACAGTTCTTTATGATGGCCTTTCCCTTGTACGGAATGGGCAAGGCATCCGACGAACTGATCCACATGGCCACAGCATTGGAACAACTGGCGAACGTAACGGCAGCAGAAGCCAGGGAAACTGGACAGGCACTGGCTGAGGTCTCAGCTGAGCTAGTAGCTGTCCGGACCGTGGCATTACAAAATCGACTGGCTTTGGATTATCTGTTAGCCTCGCAGGGAGGAACGTGCGCTATCGTAGGTCAGGAGTGCTGTACTTATATTCCAGATGGCTCTGAAAATATCACTAACCTGGCCGACCATATTAAGAGACAGGCTGCTCAAATTCAAGAGATTGGCAGTGAATTTCATGACTATAACCCGCCGGGTTGGCTAGGATGGTTGGGTCACGGATTATTTGATTGGATCTTTAAGACCTTCATTCTACTACTCCAAATTGTACGAGGGATAGGATTGCTTGGTTGCTTGTGTAAATGCATTTTCAAACAAGTCATGGATATACCTATTTAACTAGTTGTCATGATATGACAAAAGGAGGGAATGTGATATGGTACGAATTAAGTAATGGCATGATGGGAAAACTGGTCAATGGGAAGACTGGTCAAAAGGTTTGATACTATACAAGAGAGACTGAAACTACTCATTCCAGCTCCCCAGGCCCACGTAAAGAATGCTGCCCTAACCATTTTCAGACTAGTATGGCCGTAGGCCAACTCTGCATAACTTGAAGTCTGAAAAGATCAGTGAAGGTCGAGCCATTCCAAAACACCGGACCTCAGCAACTCCTGATAAAACTAACTCATCAGAACCCAGGGCCATAGGAATTTAAAACAAAGATAAGTTCAGGAAGAAACAAGTCTATTCTGACCTTTCAATGTTCCCTCTGAGGACTAAGTAATGGTATGAGTGATATGACCAAACATGGTCTGGTCTTTGCTTCCGTTTGTATTTCCGATCAAACTCCTGACCATACTGTTGTCACATAATCTTGATAAAGATAATGTATAAATATTGATCTAATTCTCTGCGAAAAGCACGGAACTTGTGACAGACTGAGCAGTTTTGTTGACTGCTCTTTGACTTCAAGTTTCAGCCATTACTGCAGGCAGTTGTTTTCAAAAATAAAGCTTGTTATTCTGTTTTCACGAGTGTGTTGAATTTTTCTACCACAGAAGCGGGAAAATATTGACTTTGACAGGCCTCTTTTTCAACAGAGGAGTGCTGAATTTCTGAGGCATGGAAGGTGTGGGAAAAGAAGGCCACCGGTCTGCCCGCCTGGTTGAGGGTGGCGGCCAGAGCTACGTCCGATGCGTCGCTCTCCACCTGAAAGGAGAGGGACTCATCGACCGCGTGCATCGTGGCCTTGGCAATGTCTGCCTTGATGCGGTTGGAGGCCTGGCAGGCCTCGCCATCAGAGGAAAATGAGTGAATGAGTGGGCAGGCCTTGTCCGCATAATTAGGGACCCACTGGGCGTAATAGGAGAAAACCCCAGGCCTTGGGGCAGTGGGGGAGAGGGAATTCCAGGAGGGGGCGCATGGGGTCGGGTCCTAGGACTCCATTTTCCACTACGTAGCCAAGGATGGCTAAGCGATTGGTGCGGAACACGCATTTCTCCTTATTGTATGTGAGGTCAAGGAGCTTGGCGGTATGGAGGAATTTTTGGAGGTTTGCGTCGTGGTCCTGCTGGTCATGGCCGCAGACTGTGACGTTATATAGGTACGGGAAGGTGGCCCGCAGTCCTTACCGGTCAACCATTCGGTCCATCTCTCGCTGGAAGACCAAGACCCCATTAGTGACGCCAAAGGGAACCCAAAGGAAGTGATAGAGGCCACCATCTGCTTTGAACACAGTGTATTCGTGGTCCTCCGGTCGGATGGGGAGCTGGTGGTAGGCGGACTTCAAGTCTACTGTGGAAAAGACTCAATACTGCGCAATCTTATTGACCGTGTCAGATATGCGTGGGAGGGGGCACGCGTCGAGCTGCGAGTACCGATTGATGGTCTGACTGTAGTCAACAACCATCCTGTGCTTCTCCCCAGTCTTCACTACCACTACTTAAGCTCTCCAGGGGCTATTGCTGGCCTCAACGACCCCCTCCCGCAGAAGCCGTTGGACCTCCGACCTGATGAAGGTCCTGTCCTGGGCACACTATCGTTTGCTCCTAGTGGCGACGGGTTTGCAGTCCGGGGTGAGGTTCGCAAACAGGGACGGTGGATCGATCTTAAGGGTCGTGCGGCCGCAGACGGTGAGGAGCGGTAGGGGTCCGCCGAATTTTAAAGTCAGGCTTTGGAGATGGCACTGAAAATCCAGGTCGAGTAACAGGGCAGCACAGAGGTGGGGGAGGACGTAGAGCTGGACGTTGCTGAACTCTACGCCTTGGACGGTGAGTGTTGCGATACAGTACCCCCGGATTTCAACGGAATTCGATCCGGAGGCCAGGGAGATTTTCTGGGTGACGGGGTGTACCGGGAGGGAGCAGCGCCTTATCGTAGTGGGGTGGCTGAAGCTCTCTGTGCTCCCGGAGTCAAAGAGGCAGGTCGTCTCGTGTCCGTTGATCTTCACCGTCGTTGTAGCAGTCGCGAGGTTGCAGGGCCGAGACTGATCCAGGGTGATAGAGGCGAGCTGCAGATGATGCTGGGAGGCCCTGGGCTGATCAGCAGTGACGGAGGTAGCGGTAGGCGACGAACGGTCAGATGAGCAGAGGTCCTGAGGCACGGTCCAAAATGGCGCCGAAGATGACGGCTCCCATGGGGTGCACATGGCGGGCAGCATCAAAGATGGCGCCGGCCATGGGCCACACGTGGCTTGCGGAGTGGAAGATGGTGGCGCCCCTGGGTTGCACGTGGGGAGTGTAGAAATGCCGGGCCTGGAAACAGCGGTAACTGACCGGGCCTGGCAGACAGAAACAAAGTGTCCTTTCTTCCCACACCCGTTGCAGGTCACATTCCGCACCGGGCAGCGTGCCTGGGGTGTTTGTTTTGTCCGCAGAAATAACACTTGGGCCCCCCAAAGTTGGCTGGCTGCCGCACGGCGCATGCTTGCGGTGAGCTGGAGTTGGCAGCTGGGTGGGGCCCACGATGCCCACGAGGGTGCCGCGCGGTCGGGGGCGTAGGACGGAACGTTACGGGAGGCCACTTCTAACGAATTAGCGAGCTGCCTCGTCCCCGCAAGATCGAGGGTACCCCCTTCCAATAGCCGCTGGCGGACGTACGCAGACTTCATGCCCGTAACGTAAGCGTCTCTAATTGAAAGTTCGGTGTGCTGGACTGCCGAAACAGCCTGGCAGTCACAGTTTCTACCTAGGATCTGCAGGGCACACAAGAAATCGTCCAGGGTCTCCCCGGGGAGTTGCTGTCTCGTGGCCAGGAGGTGTCTAGCTTACACTTGATTCACCGGTTGAACGTAATGTCCCTTCAGGAGCGTCATCGCTTCAGAGTAGGTGGGCGCATCCCGGATGAGGGGAAAAATGTCACGGCTCACCCGTGAATAGAGGACTTGGAGCTTCTGCGAGTCCAAGTGTTCTTCAGCGGCTGCTCTGAGGTAGCCTTCGAAGCAGGCTAGCCAGTTGTCGAAGGTGGACGTGGCTTTGGCTGCTTGAGGGCTCAGCTGCAGGCGATCAGGCTTGATGAGGAGATCCATCGTTTAAAAATCTTGTTCAATAAATTGATGCACCGTCAATTACCACGAGACGAGAATGGTGGAACAATCGAGGCTTTATTGAACAAGATGTTGAGCCTCCTGTAGCTGGAACCAGAACCAGCTCAGGAGAGCACACACTTTTTTACGCTGCCTGCTGGGCGGAGCCAGCAGGCAGGGATTTACCATCGTACCCCTAATATACATGCAGTGTCGTAATACATATAATATACCACTAGTGGTGTTCACCACAGTGCACATCATCAAAAATCTGTCCTGATCCACCCACGTCGACACTGCGACCAAGAAAACACAGCAATGCCTATACTTTCTCAGGAAATTAAGGAAATTCGGCATGTCCACACTGACTCTTGCCAACTTTTACAGGTGCACCATAGAAAGCATCCTATCTGGCTGCATCACAGCTTGGTATGGCACCAGCCCAAGGCCGCAAGAAACTTCAGAGAGTCGTGAACAACGCCCAGTCCATCGCACAAACCTGCTTCACATCCATTGACTCTATCTACACTTCCCGCTGCCTGGAGAAAGCGGGCAGCATAATCAAAGACCTCTCCCCCCTGGCTTACTCACTCTTTCAACTTCTTTCATCAGCCAGGAAATACAAAAGTCTGAGAACATACACGAATTGATTCAAAAACAGCTTCTTCCCTGCTGTTATCAGTCTCTTAAACAACCCTCTAATGGATTGATCTGACTGATACTACACTCCTATATGTCTGTGTCTATGTATTTACATTGTGTACCTTGTGTTGCCCTATTCAGTGTTTTTTTTCATGTACTAAATGATCTGTTTGAGCTGCATGCAGAAAAATACTTTTCACTGTACCTCAGTACACGTGACAATAAACAAATCCTTGGTAGAGGCCTTCTGAACTTAATCCAGATCTCTCGTGTTTTTCTCACCCTGGAGGTGGTGTGGAGAGCGTCAGCTGTTGCATGGGGATGAAATCATTCCAAGATGGAGCTCAGCCCTAATTTGGTACTCCCTCAGAAGTGGAAGCATCTTCACAACATCCACGTTATTGAACTTAACAGAGTGGGGCCTCTGGCAGCAGATGGCATTGGTGAGGGAGAGTACCAAGCAGGGGGAACTGGCTGGCCCCTGTGAGCGACAACTTTGATAAGATGAGGAATAGGAGAAAGCAGACAGGAGTAATCCAGGTCTTGTGAGTGGCATAAGCTTGATATTATTCATTACTGATGTAACAACAATACTCTTTGAGGCACTGAAGCTCTTCCAAAAATGGCAAGGAATCTTGAAGCCCAGAGGTGGCTAAGGAGCCGGGAAGAAAAGTGGCTGGCCACAGCCCTGAATCTGAGAAGCCTTATGAGAGATAGTGAGAGAACAGGACAGCAGCCAAGAGCTGGGTAGCAGAGCAAACCTGGTGAGTGACTGCATTCAGGGGCTGAGGCCCTGAATAAGACAGAGATCTGGCGCATTGGCAATGAATGTCTCTGTAAATAGTTTATTTCTTGGAATAATACTTTCCCTAGAGGGCTGATATCACATTGATGACAGTGAAATAAATGATCCTAGTTTTATTAGCTTTGTGTAGTCTGTGCACTTTAACCATACGTTACATTTTTTAATAAAAGAAACAAAATACAGGGCCAAGGGCAAAGGACCAGGAAGCAGGATTAATTGGATAGCTCTAACAAGACAATGCTGGGCCGAATAGCTTCCTTCTCTATTGTGTCATCCTGTGAATCTGTTTTTAAGGGCGGCACGGTAGCACAGTGGTTAGCACTGTTGCTTCACAGCTCCAGGGTCCCAGGTTCAATTCCCAGCTTGGGTCACTGCCTGTGCAGAGTCTGAACGTTCTCCCCGTGTCTGCATGGGTTTCCTCCGGGTGTTCCGATTTCCTCCCAAAGACCAAAGGTGTGCAGGGTAGGTGGATTGGCCATGCTAAATTGTCTTTAGTGTCCTAAAAAAAGGTCAGGTGGGGTTGCTGGGTTACGGGGATAGGGTGGAGGTGTGGGCTTAGGTAGGGTGTTCTTACAAGGGCCAGTGCAGGTTTGATGGGCCGAATGGCCTCCTTCTGCACTGTAAATTCTATTCTATGATTATGCTTCTACTCAACCTTCTATCGCCCTTCCTGTCCAAATCCAGTCCTAGAAGTGAACATGTTGATTTCAACCTGAACTGACCTCACAATCGTTAAAATTGCGACACAGAAAGGCATTTAGTCTACCATGTCTGTGCAAGCTCTTCAACAGGATCTATCTACGTCCAAATCCAGGCCCTTAAATATAATTATTGATATTCTTCATTCACAATCCCATTTGTTGGATAGTCACTTGTGGCTTCCCTGCCCCTGTCCCTGCTAATATTCTTGTGTGAGAAAATCCTGGTGAATGTCCTGGAAGATAATTTACACATCCAGCATGGGTGAGAACTAGACTGTTGTGAATGGGCTGGTCGTTCCGTGCTCTGCCTGTCATTGGCCTGAGCCAGATGTTGAAGCATCCAAGTTTGAGATGAAAATTTTCGTGAGCTTCTTGCGCTGGGCGTCAGAGAGGTGGACGAAGAAGCCATTCAACAGAAGCTATAAATACATACCGGTAATCTATTGAAGCTTCCCCCTCTTACTTTGTTGTAACTTTTCCAGCAATTTCCCTTGCATGCATTCACTTAGTTGTCACTGAAACCTTGGCAGTCGATTGGGAACAATTTCAAGATGGTGCACTTCCATGTCCTCCTTCCAGCAGAATCCACATTGCTTTTGGAAGATGGACTGTTTTAGAAATGTCTTGTGGGCTGTTTTAATGGAGTTCTAAAACTTGCTCAACACCAGCTTGGAACTTTAGTGTATCACTTGCCATTAACATGTACCAAATTACCACTGGAGGGCATTGCAATCTTACTGCCATGTGCTTCTGTGTAGCCTCTTAACCAAGTGCCTCGAACCTTTATTGTAATGATCTAATTGCAGCAAAGTTGGTTATTCGGAAATTCTCATTTTAAGGGAAGAAAACTATTGCAAAAAGCTTTTTCAGATCCATATATCAGAAGTTTCGCCTCATGGCGGGAACTATTTATCTTGCTACAAATTTAAGCATTTATGGCAGTGGACAAGTAAATGAGGAATATTTTGAAAGGCGAAGTGATTTAGGTGTGCTCAGATGAATTGAAAATTGCTTTACAGCCGCTAATTATGTTCTTCGGTGTGTATGAGGTTTATTGGAGGATGTGGCTTGGGAATTTGGCACAATTGTACCTGCGCTAAAGGAAATTAAACTTTTGTTTAATAGAAATGGTTCATTAATTTTATTTTATGGTATATTGTAATTTTCTTTCCCTTTGACACTGCCTGATTATTATTCCTACTGCAGCTGGTACGTGTATTCGCCTTTCCATTTTGGAACACTGGTCGCAGCTGTTCCCTTTATCTTGGCAGACAGAATCCGGAAGGTAAAGGTGAAGACTTCAGAATCTGTCCCCTCACAAGTAAACACATCTGTATCAATTAATATTAAATCTGCTCGGGTGGACTGATTAAAGCTGTAAATTAGAAATTGCCTTTTGAACAGGAACAGAAGGATTGGGAAGAATCGCAATCGACAGAGTTCAGTGTTGGCGAAATCTGTTGGCGCCGATGCTGAGTTTGGAACTTCAGTGGGACAGGATGGCCCAGTCTGACTCTCAGGTGAAGCAGAGTGAAGCTCCCTTATTAATTGGTAGACATTCTACAGCCATTCCTGCCAGTAGGATTTTCCAGTCCCGCCGATGGTGTCGCCCCTCCGCTCCCCCCACCCCACGGTGGTTTTCCCGGTGGGTGTGAACCACGGAAGAAGCCATTGACATTGGTGGGATTTGAACGTTCTTCCGCTGGCTAATAGCAGGCCGTCTCTGCCACAGCAACCACACCGCGGAAGGGGGGGGGGGGCGGGAGGCGGAGGGAAAGGGGGATTGGGGGGAGGGGAGTGGTAATTGGGCGGGGAGGGTATTCGGGGCATTCCCACCCAGTTTCAGGCCAATTGTTCTGGTATCAGGCCAGACCTTTAAGGTGGAATTTCCCATTCTCTGCACATAGTGCTGGCTGAAGTGGGAAGACGGATGGGCAGCTCAGAGGCTGCACAGTCGGTTTTTCAGTCCAGAGAATACAGCATTCTTGAGCAGAAAAAATCTGGAGGGGTGGCCCATGTCGTCACGCTGGCGGGGTGGGGCCCAAAAAACTCGGAATCTGGGAATCCCAAGATAGGGACGCCGGTAGAAAGAACACACGCACATAGAGACCTCCCCCCGCCCCCACCCCGCCCCCCCCCCCCCAACACACACACATAGATACCCCCACACGGATACACTGGACCCTGCCCCCAACTGATAAGAGGAATCCCTCCCCCCATCTAGAACTCTTCATGGAGGCCCACCTCCAGCCCTGCCCCCAGACACTGACCCGATGGGTTGGTGCCAGGATACAGTCCGGGCATGTCCCTCCACGCCAGGGGGTTATACTTACCTGTGCGACCTTGGCGTGCACCCTTCACCTGTTTACCGTTTTTATAAAGCATTTGTAAGCCTTGCCAATGTGACGTCAGCAAGGGGGGATGTCTAATATAGGGTCGTTATGACAGAGAAGCCCACCAATTGTATTTAAATGTATTGAAATGAGGGGCGAAATTCTCCCGAAACGGCGCGATGTCCGCCGACTGGCGCCCAAAACGGCGCCAATCAGACGGGCATCGCGCCGCCCCAAAGGTGCGGAATGCTCCGCATCTTTGGGGGCCGAGCCCCAACATTGAGGGGCTAGGCCGACGCCGGAGGAATTTCCGCCCCACCAGCTGGCGGAAACGGCCTTTGTTGCCCCGCCAGCTGGCGCGGAAATGACATCTCGGGGCGGTGCATGCGCGGGAGCGTCAGCGGTCGCTGACAATTTCCCGCGCATGCGCAGTGGAGGGAGTCTCTTCTGCCTCCGCCATGGTGGAGACCATGGCGGCGGCGGAAGGGAAAGAGTGCCCCCACGGCACAGGTCCGCCCGCGGATCGGTGGGCCCCGATCGCGGGCCAGGCCACCGTGGGGGCACCCCCCGGGGCCAGATCACCCCGCGCCCCCCCCAGGACCCCGGAGTCCGCCCACGCCGCATTGTCCCGCCGTTCAAAAGTGGTTTAATCCACGCTGGCGGGACAGGCAATTTATCGGCGGGACTTCGGCCCATACGGGCCGGAGAATCGAGCGGGGGGGCCCGCCAACTGGCGCGGCGCGATTCCCGCCCCCACCGAATCTCCGGTGCCGGAGACTTCGGCAACCGGCGGGGGCGGGATTCACGCCAGCCCCCCGGCGATTCTCCGACCCGGTGGAGGGTCGGAGAATGACGCCCGAGGTTTCCGACCTGCATGGGTGGGAATCTTGTTACGTCACCAGGGGGGCGGGGAGAATCGAAAATCAGGATCTCACCCATCGAGATTTTCATTTTCCGGGTCTCGCGACATATTGCGTCCAAGTCGCCGCTTGTGTTCCCACCGACTGCGGGCACAAGATCGCAGCATTAGACTGGGTTCAAGCTGTATTGATGCATAATTGCTGAACCAAATGGTTTTGTTGTACTCTTATCGGAAGAAACCATTTGTTGGTTAATAATGGGAACATGTATGTCAGTATTTTAGAAACAAAACAGGGGCGAAATTCTCCGACCCCCCGCCGGGACGGAGAATCGCCGGGGGCTGGCGTGAATCCCGCCCCCGCCGGTTGCCGAAGTCTTCCGCACTGGATATTCGGTGGGGGCGGGAATCGCGCCGCGCCGGTTGGCGGCACGCCCCCGCTCGATTCTCCGGCCCGGATGGGCCGATGTCCCGCCGATAAATTGCCTGTCCCGCCAGCGTAAATTAAATCACCTACCTTACCGGCGGGACAAGGCGGCGTGGGCGGGCTCCGGGGTCCTGGCGGGGGGCGCAGGGCGATCTGGCCCCGGGGGGTGCCCCCACGGTGGCCTGGCCCGCGATCGGGGCCCACCGATCCGTGGGTGGGCCTGTGCCGTGGGGGCACTCTTTCCCTTCCGCCTCCACCACGGTCTCCACCATGGCGGAGGCGGAAGAGACTCCCTCCACTGCGCATGCGCGGGAATGCCATCAGCGGCCGCTAACGCTCCTGCGCATGCGCCGCCCGGCAATGTCATTTCCGCGCCAGCTGGCGGGGCACCAAAGGCCTTTTCCGCCAGCTGGCGGGGCGGAAATTCGTCCGGCGCCGACCGAGCCCCTTAAGGTTGGGGCTCGGCCCCCAAAGATGCGGAGCATTCCGGACATTTGGGGCGGCGCGATGCCCGACTGATTTGCGCCGTTTTGGGCGCCAGTCGGCGGACATCGTCCATTTCCGGAGAATTCCGCCCTAGGTACGGGAAAGCAAAGGTGTACGTGACCATTAAGCAATTCCTGCACAAATGCTTCTGATCTTATTACATTCTCTGGTACAGCAAGAGTGGTGAGGAAACCTCACGGGATTTAGCGAGATCGATTCATGGAAGTAACTTTAATAGCTTCGCTGCACATGGTTCATTGATTTATGATCATTTTTTGCAAGAGTGGGTTGGTTGGTGGAGGGGTAGAGGGTCCAGCGAAAGGCTTTTGTGTGGAGAAGAAGCGCTTCCCAGGACTACCGCTCTGTCATAATATACACCAGTATATCATCGTGCAGCCACACACTAATGGACACACAGTGGGACCAATCAACATACACAACACCGCAGCCAATCACCAGTGAGAGCACATGCACTATAAAGACACGGCGCATCAGAGTTCCCGCTCATTCGAGTAGCAGCTAGCTAGGAGCACAGAGCTCACAGCCTGCAACACAGACATTCACCATGTGCTGAGTGCATCGACTGGTTAGGACAAGGCAAAGGTCTTTAGTTAAAGCTAGTATCGCATTAACCCACAGTTTGAGTATGTTTAAATAGTTAACCATTCAGTAAAATAGTGTTGCACTATTTCAAGTGTTGGTGACCTGTCTGTGATCCAGAACACCCAACACATCACGCTCCACTTTAAGCTAGTGTGTGTTGCAGATTCATAGGTGACAGGATGAGATGAGATACATGGGACGGGATTAGTGAACTAGTTAGATTCTTATGACAATTGATGACAGTTTCATAATCACCTTAACGTAGATTATCGTTCACTTCCAGCTTTTTATTATCTGAATTTAAAGTCCACCAGCTGCCATGGTTGGATTTGAACCCATGTTCCCAGAGCATTAGCCTGGGGCTGGAATTCCCCCTGTTCGCTGGCAAAGGGGTTCTCTGGTCACGCTTGCAGTGCACCCTTGTCCACCACGCTGAGATCCGCCACTTTCATGGTAAAAGCCCTCAGGTCCTCCGGGAGAGCAGGGTGCTGGGCCCCGTACAGCACAATGTGGCGGACCCTGGAGAGCAGCGGATCCATCTGTGTCCAAGCCTTTTACTTGGGCCGCCGTTAACAGCAATGAGTCTATAAAATACAAGGTTGCGACTACCTCGTCCGATGTGGCTGGTGCGCTGGTGGGCAGCGGGAGGCAGCTGAGAGCGGTTCACGTGGGGAATCTTCGTCCCTGTGCGATGTTCCAAAATATACTCGGACCCCACCAGAAGGGGAGCCTAATGCTGAATGCAGGCAGATGCCACAAGGAGGAATGCCTTGTCCCCTTTGAATAACCCCAAAAGCGGTTTATGGTCGGTATAAGCTGAGAACGTATGGCGATAGACATACTGATGGAATCGTCTAATGCTGAACACCAATGCCAACCCTTCCTTTTCTACTTGGGCATAATTTCACTCTGCCGCCACCAAGGTGCGTGAAGCGAACGCAATGGGCCACTCGGTATCATCATTGATCCTGCGTGCCAAGGTGGCGCCGATTCCGGAGGGCGAGGCATCACAGCTGAGCAACAAGGTCTTCTCCGGGTCGAAGTGAGTCAGCAAGGGGAAAGACACCAGTCGTTGCTTTACTTCATCAAGCATTCCCTGCTGCGGCGGGTCCCAAATCCACCACTGGCCCTTCTTTAACAACAGCTGCAGCAGGGCCAAAACCATCACCAAGTTCGGGATGAACTTCCAGTAATAGTTTACCAGGCCCAAAAACGAATGGACCTCCATGGAATCCGTTGGTACGGGCCTAAACGTTATCACTACTGGGTGTAGCCTGTGCCTGTTAACTCTTTAGCCCAAGGGGACCATTTCCATTGGGTGTTTTCATGTCGCAGGTGAACCCCGGCCACCTCAAACCTATGTAGTGCATCCTCCAGGTTTTACAGATGCTCCTAGTCGGAGGAACTGGTGATCAGCACATCGTCCAGGTAAACTGCCATCTGTGGCAATCCTGGGATATTTTCCATCACCCCTTGGAATATGGCACATGCCGACGAGACTCCGAAAGTCAGCCTGGCATATTTTACAACCCCCTTTGCGTGTTAATGGTCGCGTAATTTTGGGAGGATGAAGATAGGCGTGGCTCATGTATAGGTCTTCAATGTTGGGCACCAGGTAATGATCCAGATGGAATGCTCAGGGGATTGTCATTTTGTACTCACCGCAAAGGCAAACGACCCTTCAGACTTCATAACCGGCACAACCGGCACAACTCAATCTGCAAATTGCACCAGGTGGATGATTCCCAGCTTTTCCACGCAGTCCAATTCGGCGTCTACCTTCAGCTTCAAAGTGTAAGGAATGGGCCAGGACCGTAAATAGAGTGGTTAGGCCTCCGGGCCTTGGGTGAGGCTCCCCAGATGGTGCCGAGGCCCTCCTGGAACACCCCGGGAAACGTGCAATACCGTGACTGGCCCATCGGGGTACATTCGGCATACCCGCTGCCAATCCAATAGGAGGTGTTTTAGCCAGTTGTGACCCAGCAAATTTGGGCCAAAACCTTTCACCACCATCGGTGGTAGATTCACCCTGAGACCCCTATTCCACGGGAACGTCCGAGGTGCCCACGATTTCCAATGGTTCCCCCGTATGTGTTGCCAGGTGGTCGTCAATATCTTTCGACGCTAAGGCACGTATCCCAGAGTGAATTTTGTCGTTTGCGCAGCAGCTGATCACAGAGATCGCGGATCCAGTATCAATTCCATCCTAATTGGGAAACCATTGATCTAGAACATGACCTGGATCGGCGCCACGGAATATAGGGTGCACGGCGTCCATGGCGGGGAATTGGTGCCATCAGTCCTGGCCCCCTGGAGTGCACCCCAAGGCGGAGGTCTGAAATTTCTGCCTGGGGGAGGGTTGCTCTGCGCCCTGCTTGGGCATTCAAAGTTCAGGACGGCCATCCCTCAGATCTCCTGGATACCGTGTTCTGTGCCCGCCCAGGACAACGCAATCTTGGTTACTTTTTTCAGGTCCAGGTCAGTTTCGCTCAATAAACGTCCTCTCCCATCTCAGATTCCGCAAACCAACCGGTCTCGGAGCGCCTCTGATATGATACGCCAGCCCAAACTTGCAGAACGTGGCTAATTTGTGCAAACGGCCAGGAATTCCAATATAGGTTCGTCCTGGCGTCGGGAAGCCGTGTGGAAAGAAAAATGGTGAACGCTTAGTGGTGGTTTCGGGTCAAAATGGTTGCCGACCAGCGTAACAAGCTCCACAAAATGGCGGTTGTCGGTTGAGTCTGGAAAAGTTAAACTTTTGATACTGCCGTAAGTCTCCGTACCGCAAACCACAATGAGGGTCACTGTCAATCTGTTGTCCCTGACTATGATGTTCAGACGAATAAAATAGTTAATTTGATCTATGTACTGGGTCCAGTCCTCAGTCTCGGCGTCGAGCGCCTCAAGCTTACTGCTTAGTGGCATATCTGCCACCTGAGTGGAGCCCACCTGAGGCCTAACTGAGATGGGCCCGGTCCGAAGGAAGCGGCGCCTCCTGCAGCTCCATTTTGTGGTGATATGCGTCACTGTATATACACAAGGGGTTAATGTAAATACACTACAACTAAGTAACCACTAGAGGGAGCACCAGAGATGTCATGACATGCAGACATATGGCCAATGGGTCATTACAACAGGACACAACCAATGGATAATCAGGTCACCCAGAGGTGGCATTCCCACAAGGGGGCACTTCACAACCCATATAAAACGACAGGGCACACATGCTCTGCCTCTTTCCACAGAAAGACATCTGGAGAGTACATCAGGGTTGATCAACAGCATCACACCCAGCAAGTGGCTTCGATCAGGCTGGTAAAGATAGACTGAGTTACTACAGCTAGATTAGCAGAGAGTCGAATTCATTAAGAACTGTGTTAATAGTTCAATAAACAAGTTGAACTTATTTCATAGTCTGGAGCTTCCTTTGTCAAAGCATACATCAAAGAAGCAGCTTATGCTACACGAAGCAGCATAACACAACACACTTGACCTTCATCGTCAGTGTAAAGTCTCAGGCAAGTGACCATCGGAGCGAAGTCTGTAGAAAAGTTTAGTTTTATTCAGATTACTATACACTCCTCCTACTCTCTGAAGGGTCTCCCACACCCGGTCCACACCAGTCCTAGATTCTGGGGGGTTAGCCCCAAACCCTCATCTGGGAAGATCGTATTTAGATCTTGGTAATCCCTCACTCAGGGAAGGCGGTGGCATAGTAGTATTGTCACTGGCCTAGTAATCCAGATACCCAGAGTACTGCTCTGGGGTCCCAGGTTCAAATCCCGTCATTGTAGATGGTGAAATCTGGAATTAAAAGTACCATGATGGCCATGAAACCATTGTCGATTGTCTTTAAAACTCATCTGATTCACAAATGTCCTTTTGGGAAGGAAATCTGTAATCCTTACCTAGTCTGGCCTACATCCAGCGACGCCCACATCCCATGAATGAATAAAAAGCAACTAATGGTTTATTCTTGAGCAATTTAGATTGGAAGGTAGGCCAGTAACCAAATGACAATGGTTTAATTGGTGTTTTATTGAGAGATTCAATTGGACCTCTCGAAAAGGAATGGGATCTCCACTTAAAAAGGAATGTTCATCAGAACAGTGGTGTAAGAGTCAGATTAAGCATAATGGACGGAGTGGTTGCCTCCTATGCTGCACGATAGGATTCCGATGGAATATCATAGCTCCTTATTAACTACCTTCAGGGACACCTGTTTAACATGTGATTTAATTTTAAGAGAGCAGATGGGGAGTCTGTTCAGCGGTTGGTTTTGAAATTGTATCATTTGTAACATCCTTTGATTTAATAGGGAACTGTTATCATTCTCATACTAGATTTGTGTACCTCATTTTGTCATTTGCTTCCCTCTAACTGGTTCACCAGTGTTAAACTATTATATAAAGTGATTTCTTGTATTACACACTGGAACATAATTTCCACTATTTTTGTGCTCAGTAACATTACTTCTTTTGCATGGACAATGAGCCAAATAGTTGGCAACGTGAGCGACCAACAGCTGCATAAATCACAAAGCAGTCTTGAAAATTGAAATTGAGATACACTGGTTGAAATGAAATCGTCTCATTTATCAACTTTCATTAAAAAAGAACGACACAAACATACATTTTCATTGTTAGAACGACGCTTCATTTTGAAGTTTCCCATGGTGTTTTATTCAACCTGTCCCAAAAATGATCATTAGCTATAATATACAATGTAAAGGCCATAGTTATACCATGTTTAGGAAGCTGGGTATTATTTTAACTTACATGTGAACATGAGGTTCTCATGTTTGTTATTCCAACAGTCATTTCAAATAAATAGTTAATGGCTTTATTCAAATAAGAATTGAAAATAATGAACGGAGGAACGACAAATACGTTAAGCAATTGGCTACGATAGAAGGTACAGTAAGTTCTTGCCCTAGTAATGAAAATATACACTTTACAAGAGAAGTCTTCTTGTCAAATATAAGGTGTTATAACCTGCCTACTTACCATTGGCTGGGGACTAATGACTATCCCACAATCCTGTGGGAGTATGAGCTTCCCCAATGAGGGGGGTGGAGAGACCACTAGTAAACTCCTAGTATAAATAAAGCTGGCCAGTTCAGGGACCAGCAGGAAGGAGTATGTAGCAAGGGAAGTTACTGCTACTGTTATGTATATATGTTATAGTAAATAAATGTTATTACTTTGTATCCTTAAAACTCGTACTGGATTCTTCGTGGCCCTTACAAAATAAGGGAAATAACACCGGCAACGATATGCAATTATATGGCACGTTTATTTTAGAATGGGACGCAAGGGATTGACCCCAAGGGTAAATTCTCGGCATAGCAGACAACCACGCCCAATCGGGTGGTTTCACCAGCAGTTGGTTGTGACAATTCATTGGTGGTTCCAAGTGCTTTATCCCGAGGCCTTGCCTCAGTTGACATGCTGAACTTTGTGAGAGTAGTCAAGGGGCAACAGTTGAAAACTTCATCAGTTCCAGATGTCTGAAGCTGAATTAGCTTAATCTTCATTGCTGGGCTGATAGATGGAAATTCAATAGCAGTAATGCAGGAAGATGACCCAAAGTGCTTCATGGAAGAGGCAAGGAGTGGGTTGGATTCTCCGTTTGGGATACTGTGCTGACGCCGGCGTGGGAACAACAACGTTTTACGCCCAGCAAAAACTGCACCCATCCTCCGTCTGGTGGGGGCAAGCAAGCATGCAGCGTAAAGCCCCCAGCTTTAGCTGCGAATACGGCCGGAGAATTACCGGGTCCGTGGCCGCGCATGCGCACGGCGGCGGCCTGCAGTGGGCACTTTGCAAGACTTCTCTTGGAAAGTGTATATTTTCATTACTGGCGCAAGAATTACTGCAACATGGCGCCGGCCGTGCGGGGACCTGCCCTCAGCTGATATGCTCAAAGGTCCCGCCGCCATATTTAAACACCAGTCCAGCACACTCATACCACTCTCTCCAACACACTTGCCCTCACCAGGCTGTAAAGGATGCCAGCAACCCAAAGGAAAAAGAGTAGTCTCAAGAAGAAGGTGATGCATGATCAATGACCACTAAAGCGAGGTTGTAGTCCAACTGAAGGCTTTAATAAGCTAGATGTTTCCCCCAGCAGCTCAGGTACAGAAAGAAGGCTGCTGGGGCGGCACGGGCTCTTATACCCCGCCTTGTAGGGCGGAGCTACCATACAGCTTGACCAATCGGAAACGTACAATATCTACCAATGGTGTTCCAGCATTACCAGGTACCGTAATAGCTCTACACAGACTACCACATTCACCCCCTGTTAAAAAAGAGTCCGGCGGGGGTGGTGGCTTGATATTGCAACATGGTAATGTGGTAGAAATTATAGTTATGGAGGTACCATAATACCTCCGTACAGCGTTTTGTAACTATTTACAGATTCACAATTAACTATATACTTTAAAATGAAGCAATCAGTCGATCGGGGCCCTGGTCGTCCTCTGTGATCGTCGAAGCTTTGGTGGTGACACCGTTGGAGGCTTGGGCGTCTGTGACTCCGGGAGAGTGGCCTCGGTCCCTGTGGCAGCTTCAACACCCCTAGACGGCGCTGGTGGGGAAAACGGTTGAGCTGGGAAGGGAGTGTCTGCGGGGTGCGTCGGTGGGTGGGGGGGGCCTAGACGGGGCCGGCGGAAGGACCGATCCTCCTGTAAGATGCACCGGTGGGAGGGAGGATGGGACTAGTGGCTGGGGTGTGCGTGGGGATCCGGCGGGCGCCAGGTCTCGTAGGGAGACCGTATCTTGTCAGCCGTCGGGGTACGCCGCGTAGGTGTACTGGGGGTTAGCGTGGAGAAGATGGACCCTCTTGACCAACGGGTCCAACTTGTGCGTCTGCACGTGTTTTCGGAGCAGGATGGGTCCGGGAGCTGCCAGCCAGGTCAGGAGCAAGGTCCCCGAGGAGGACTTCCTGGGGAAGACCAGGAGACGTTCGTGAGGTATTTGTTTGGTCAGGGTACAAAGCAGTGACTGGATGGAGTAGAGGGCATCCGGGAGGACTTGCTGCCAGCGGGAGACTGGGAGGTTCCTGGACCGTAGGGCCAGTAGGACGGTCTTCCAGACCGCTCCGTTCTCCCTCTCTACCTGTCCATTACCCCAGGGGTTGTAACTGGTCATCCTGTTCGAGGCGATGCCCTTGCTGAGCAGGAATTGACGCAGTTCATCGCACATAAAGGAGGATCCCCTATTGCTGTGTATGTAAGCGGGGAACCCGAACAGTGCAAAGATGCTATGGAGGGCCTTGATGACGGTGGTTGTGGTCAGGTCGGGGCAGGGGCTGGCGAATGGGAACCGGGAGTGTTCGTCAATCACGTTCAGGAAGTACGTGTTGCGGTCGGTGGAGTGTAGGGGGCCTTTGAAGTCCATGCCGAGGCATTCAAAGGGACGGGAAGCCTTTATCAGGTGCGCTTTCTCTGGCCGGTAGAAGTGCGGTTTGCACTCCGCGCAGATTTGGCAGTCCCTGGTGGATGTCCTGACCTCCTCGATGGAGTAGGGCAGGTTGCGGGTCTTGATAAAGGGTGGCAGAGGTCCTCGTGGAGGGCTCGGAGGCGGTCCACTCATGAGTTGGCACATGTGCCGCGGGACAGGGCATCAGAAGGCTCGTTTAGCTTCCCAGGACAATACAAAGGGCGGGATTCTCCCCACCCGGCGGGGCGGGGGGTTCCGGCATAATGGAGTGGAGGGAACCACTCCGGCGTCGGGCCGCCCCAAAGGTGGGGCACCTTGAGGGGCTAGGCCTGCGCCGGAGTTGTTTCCGCTCCGCTGGCTGGCGGGGAAGTCCTTTGGCGCTACGCCAGCTGGCTGCTGACGTCATCCCCGCGCATACGCAGGGGAGGGGGTCTCTTTCGCCTCCGCCATAGTGAAGACCATGGCGAAGGCGGAAGAAAAAGAGTGCCATCACGGCACAGGCCCGCCCCTGAACGGGGGCCAGGCCACTGTGGGGGCACCCCCCAGGGCCAGATCGGCCCACGCCCCCCATGACCCCGGAGCCCGCCCGCGCCGCCTTGTCCCGCCGTTCAATAGGTGGTTTAATCCACGCCGGCTGGAGAGGGTTGACAGCGGCGGGACTTCGGCCCATCGCAGGCCGGAGAATCGCCGGGGGTGGGCCCGCCGACCGGCGCGGCGCGATTCACGCCCCTGCCGAATCTCTGGTGGCGGACAATTCGGGACACGGCGGGGGCGGGATTCACGCCAACCCCCAGCGATTCTCCGACCCGGTGGGGGGTCGGAGAATCGCGCCCAAGGTCTCGCAGTTGTAGATGGAGAGTTCGATCCTCCACCGCAAGATCGTTTTTTATCTTGCCCCGCTGTGCATTATCGAACATGAAAGCAACCGGCCGTTGGTCCGTGAGGAGAGTGAATCTCCTGCTGGCCAGGTAATGCCTCCAATGTCGCACAGCTTCTACTATGGCCTGGGTCTCCTTTTCGACTGAGGAGTGGCGGATTTCGGAAGCATGGCGGGTACGTGAGATGAAGGCCACGGGTCTGCCCGCTTGGTTGAGGGTGGCCGCCAGAGTTACGTCAGACATGTCGCTCTCAACCTGGAAGGGGAGGGACTCGTCGATGGCGTGCATCGTGGCCTTTGCAATGTCTGCTTTGATGCGGCTGAAGGCCTGGCGGACCTCTATCGACAGGGAAAAAACTGTGGATTGGATCAGGGGACGGGCCTTGTCTGCATTGTTGGGGACCCACTGGGCATAGTAAGAGAAAAACCCGAGGCAGTGTCGTGTTGGGTGTTCTGATGCACAAATGATCCAACACGGCTGTAGATGGTACAACTCTGTTTTATTGTCTAATCAACGGTATCAACTAACTACTGGCTTGGGTACGTGCTTCACCAGCCAACCTGTGGACTCAGCCCTATCACTATCCTAGTGAGGCACTCAGCACATGGTGTATGTCTGAGTGGTACGCTGTGAGCTCTGTGCTCTGAGCTATCTCTTGGTAGAATGAGCGGGAACTGTGGTGTCCCCTGTTTTATAGTGCGTGTGCTCTCACTGGTGATTGGCTGTGATGTTATGTGTGTGCTGGTTGGTCCAACTGCCTGTCCATCAGTGCGTGTGTGATTGCACCATGATATGCTGATGTGGATATCATGACATCCCCCCTTTCACAAAGGATATGTGCCTAAATGATAATAAATAAAAATGTGTGGTGAGTGCATCTGAGTATGTATGTGCAATATTTACAACATGTACATGAGGCTAAACTATATACAGAGGAAGGTGCCAGGTGCAACAGAACAACGACGCTGTACCAATAACAGAACAAATGCAATCAGCAAACAACGAGAGAAAACTTCTGGAACAATGAACGACAAGAAAAGAAACTCGTTAACAGTACTGTAAAACAATTCAGTGAGTCCAATGTGCTAACAGGCTCATAAGTCAAGTCTCTCAGGTGGGCGACGAATTCGGGTTGACCGTTAGGGTGGCACATCACCGGATCAATGCTGTTCACTGGCAGCGGCTGGTGGTTCTGACTTGGGGACATCTGGTTCTTGTGGAAGGGCTCCCTGTCTTCAGTATTGCTGGTCTGCATACTATCTGGATATAACTCAGTGTAGGGGGGCTGAATCGCCCGCACGTCCCTGCGAGGCTGGCGGAATTGTTGGGAGTTGGCAGGTTGAGCTGCTCGACATCAGGCAGCATAGTGGCCCATCCTGCCACAGCGAAGGCATTGTCGCGCTTTGGCCAGAGATTGCCACTTTAAGTGGGTGGAGCCACAGTTGCTGCACGTCATGACATCATGGCGTTCGTTGCGTTTGTTGCGCCACCACGCATGCGTGGTGCGGTCCTGCGTGGAGCGCGATCACGTTCCTCTGCGTCAATGTCCCCTCTTTTGGTGCATACAAGCGCGGGAGGCCTTGGAAAGCGCGCAAAATGGCCGCCCTTGTCCGGGCCGCAAGCCGGGGGGAACTCGATCGACTGGACCCGCTCCGCCTCGTGGGACCTGTGCCGTTTTAGCCGACTGGATTTGGGAGTACCGGCTGGTCACATTCTCATGGAGGACGCAGTTCTCGATGGCAGTCGCTAGGGTGAGGCGCTTTATTTTAAGGAGCTGCTGGCGTAGAGTGTCGGAGATGACCCCAAAAACTATCTGATCCCATATCATGGAGTCGGAGGTGGCCCCATAGCCGCAGGACTGCGCGAGGATTCGGAGGTGTGTTAAGTAAGATTGGAAAGGCTCATCCTTACCCTGCTGTGGTGTTCCCTGTTTTATAGTGCGTGTGCTCTCACTGGTGGTTGGCTGCGATGTTATGTGTGTGCTGGTTGGTCCAACTGCCTGTCCATCAGTGTGTGTGATTGCACCATGATGTGCTGATGTGGATATCATGACAGGCAGCGCTTCAGGGCCTTGGAGCAGTGAGGTAGGGGGAATTCCATAAGGGGGCGCATGCGTTCATTTCGCATTACGTAGCTGAGGATGGCTCGGCGGTCGGTGCTAAACACGCATTTATCCTTGTTATACGTAAGGTTAAGGATCTTTGCGGTCTGGAGGAATTTTTGGAGGTTGGTGTCGTGGTCCTGCTGGTCGTGGCCGCAGATGGTGACATTATCGAGATATGGGAATGTTGCCCGTCACTAGTTTGTGGTCACTAGTGCGGATGGGGAGCTGGTGGTCGGCGGACTTAAGATCCACCGTGGAGAAGACCTTCTAATGCGCGATCCTGTTTACCAGGTCGGATAAGCGGGGTAGAGGGTACGCGACCAGCTGCGTAAACCTGTCGATGGTCTGACTGTAGTCGATGACCATCCTATGCTTCTCCCCAGTCTTTACCACCACTACTTGAGCTCTCCAGGGTTGTTGCTAGCTTCAATGACTCCTTCCCTCAATAGCCTTTGGACCTCTGACCTAATAAAGATCCGATCCTGAGCACTGTACCGCCTGCTCCTGGTGGCGACGGGTTTGTAATCCGGGGTGAGGTTCGCAAACAGGGAAGGCGGATCGACCTTGAGGGTCGCGAGGCCGCAGACAGTGAGGGGGGGTATAGAGCCGCCGAATTTGAAAGTAAGACTTTGGAGATTACACTGGAAGTCTAAACCTCGAAGTGTTGCCGCGCAGAGGTGGGGAAGGACGTAGAGCCGGTAATTTTTTAACTCCCTTCCCTGGACCGTGAGATTTGCTACACAAAACCCCTTTATCTCTACTGAGTGGATATCGGGGGCCAGGGAGATTTTTTGATTAACAGGGTGGACGAGGAGAGAACAGCGCCTTACCGTGTCGGGGTTTATGAAGCTCTCCGTGCTCCCAGAGTCGATTAAGCAGGACATCTCATGCCCGTTGATTAGTACTGTTGTTGTAGCAGTTGAGAGTGTTCGAGGCCGGGACTGGTCCAGGGTCACCGAGGTTAATCGCAGCAGTTGAGTGTTCTCTTCGGGCAGTGTGCGGTCAGCCGAGCTGAGGTCCTGAAAGTCCATCCAAGATGGCGGCGGCCATTGGTCGCACATGGCTGGGGGTGCACAAAATGGCAGCACCCCTCCATCGAACGTGGCATCCGCGGGACAAGATGGCGGTGCCCGGGGCCGCACGTGGCCCTCGAGTAGGCAGATGGCCCGGGGCCGCACGGGGACCGTGGAGAGGTTTGTGGTGGCGGTCCACATTCGCCACCGGAGACCGCGGCGACCGCACGGGCCTGGCATACCACCACGAAGTGGCCCTTTTTACCGCATCCCTTGCAGGTGGATGCGCGGGCCGGGCAGCGCTGCCAGGGGTGCTTGGCCTACCCGCAAAAGTAGCAGCGGGCCCCCCGGGGTTGCCAGGCCGCCTTGCAGCACAAGCTTGTGGGGGGATGGGAGATGTCTCGGGGTCAGCTGCGGAGGGGTTCCACTCTGCCCAGGGGGCTGCCGCGCGGTCGGGAATGTAAGCGCGGGCATTTCGGGTGGCCACATCCAGGGAGCCTGCAAGGGCCCGTGCCTCCTTGAAGCCTAGGGTGTCTTTTTCCAGCAATCGCTGGCAGATTTGGGAGGACAGCATACCTGCCACAAAACTGTCCTGGATCAAGAGTTCTGTGTGCTCACTCGCCAAAACTTGCGGGCAGCTGCGGTTTCTCCCCAACACCAGGAGCGCACGGTAGAATTCTTCCAGCGATTCCCCAGGGATTTGTCGCCTCGTTGCTAGCAAATGTCGGGCGTAGACCTGGTTAACTGGGCGAATATAATGTCCTTTTAGCAGCTCCATTGCTGCATCGAAGTCATCCGCGTCCTCGATGAGGGTGTAAATTTCTGGGCTCACCCTCGAGTGCAGGACTTGCAATTTCTGTTCTCCCGTGGGTGTGTTTTCGGCCGTTCCGAGATATCCTTTAAAACACGCCAGCCAGTGCTTGACGATTGCCGCTGAGTTTGCAGCATAGGGGCTGAGTTGCAGACACTCCGGCTTGATTCGGAGCTCCATCCTTTTAAATCTAGCTTATTAAATTGATGCACGATCAATGACCACTAAGGCAAGGTTGTAGTCCAACTGAAGGCTTTAATAAGCTAGATGTTTCCCCCAGCAGCTCAGGTACAGAAAGGTTTCTGGGGCGGCACGGGCTCTTATACCCCGCCTTGCAGGGCGGAGCTACAATACAGCTTGACCAATAGGAAACATACAATATCTACCAATGGTGTTCCAGGTACCGTAATACCTCTACACAGACTACCACAGAAGGCAGCACCCACTTTTAGTGCCAGGGTCGCTGAGGCCCTTAGCCTGTGAGTCCAGGCACACCGGTATGTTCTCTACCACAGGGATGGCTCCAAGAAGCACACCAACCTCACCTCTCTGGCTTTGAAGGCCTTTGCCCAGGAGGTCAGTGCAGCTACTACCCATCTGCAAAGTGCCATCCAGTGTCCAGTGCCTTTCCCCCATTCCCCTCCTTCCACATTGCCCCATTAGCGTTTGCCCTTCCCCCATCCCCCTCTTCGCACAACCTTCCTTCCACATTGCCCCACTAGCGTTTGCCCTTTCCCCCACCCTCCTCCTTGCACAGCCCTCCTCCCACATTGCCCCCCCCCCATAGCATTTGCCCTTCCCCCAGCCCCCAAGTCTTCGCTTGCCCCCTCCCCCCATTCTCACCTCGCACTCCAGCCCCGGTCAAATTTTGGACCGTTGTTGCCGTGGTTGCATGAGTCCCGCAGCTCAGTGCTGTCCAGATAGAGACTAGTTGCGTTGATTGGGGGAGGGGTGGGGGGTGGAGAAGAGACCCCTGTAATCCCTAACCCTAGGCACAGTACTGATCCAAGGTGGTGACACAGGAGGATCCATGGGTCCAGCAGCATGGTGCAGTCCAAGAAGACCAGCTCAGCATGGAGATGGATCGCAGGAACTGGTCTGCCCCAGCTGAGTGGTGTTCAGCGCACCCGGAGCAGCGTAGCACACACCTCTGTGTGTGAGCTGAGGGTCCCCTTGTGGATGCCACATGTAATGTGGGCTTTGCTGGCTAGGCCAGCATTTATTGCCCATCCTTAGTTGGCCTTTCCTGAGTGGTTTTTGAGGCCAATTGAAATGCCATTTTTCTTTGAGCCATGTGGGTCTCGAGTGACATGTAGGTAACACCAGGCAGATTTCCTTCCCTAAACGACATTAGTGAACCAGATGGGTTTTTACAACAATCGATAATATTAGACATTTTTTTATTGAATTCAAATCTCACCCTCTGCCATGGTGGGATTTGAACCCAGGTCCCCAAAGCGCGACCCTGGTTTCTGGATTACTAGTCCAGAGGCAATACCACTGCCTCCTCCATTGTGTTTGATCTAACGTGATTAGGCGACTTGACGTGATTTCTCTCTAGCGTGATGTGAGATTAAAAGGCCTGATGGGATTTCAGCAGCCAGCTGTTTTAATGAGCACTTGGAAGATGCAAATGAATGCAAATGGTGTTCACACCGCCTGCGAAGAAGATAACACCCGGCCATTAACCTGCCATTGAGGGGCAGCACGGTGGCACAGTGGTTAGTACTGCTGCCCCATGGCACCCAGGGCCCGGGTTCTACCCCGGCCCCGGGTCACTATCCGTATGGAGTTTGCACATTCTCCCCGTGTCTGTGTGGGTCTCTCCCGCACAGCCCAAAAAGATGTGCAGGGCAGGTGGATTGGCCACGTTAAATTGCCCCTTAATTGGAAAAAAAGATTTGGGATTTATTTAAATAAATTAACCTGCCATTGGCAGAATTGCAATGTGGTTTTATGCCAAGGGCTTTCTGACTGTTTGGCTCCCGCCAGATTTTCTGTGTCCATTCTCCACCAAACCAGCCACGGGCAGAATGAAAGAATTCCGCTCTTCGTCCCCTGGCAGCAGTGACAATGGCAGAAGGCACTTACGCAAGATTCCTGGTGTACGAGCAGTGCGATGTCAATTTGGCTCATTAACGAACCAATTCACACTAATTATCCTTGTGGACACCTCAGTTTAATGGTCATTGTAACTCCTGCCAATGCAAAAGAGCCACTGATAGCGCCTCTGCACATGTGCATTTGTCAGTGCATGCATATAATCTGGGCACTCTGGGCATGACTATTACCTCGTCGCTGGTCTCTCCTGCTGTCTCTCGCTCTCTCTTCCTCTCTCTCTCTCTCCCCTACAAATTCTTCCAACATTTCATCTTTCAATGAATTTCTAAAAAGACACCAACATGATGTGTCACTTTAATTGGTGGTCAGGGGTTAAGATGGATGGACAGAATGAGTCGCATTTGCCATCTGCTCTTTCCAGCCCTTTTGGGTTCTGGATGAGCTGTGGATGGAGGGCTTGTTAAAAGTATAAACTTGATGTTGCTGGCACTGTAATATTTTGACATTCCAGGGCCAGTGATGCACATTACCCCCTGTAAAAATGGCAGCCACGCATACAACTGCTCATGTGCGGCGGAGGCAGAAAGCACAGACTTTCGTGGTGGCTCAGGAATGGGGACTGCAAAGTTGTCCCCAATCATTGGATGGTCATCCAGCATTCTTGGGGATGATCCCTTGCTATCAGGCACTCTTGTACCCGATTTGTGGAACCCAGCATCGGGTAGGCGGTTGGCTGCTGAAAACCCCATTCCCACCTCATGTCGCCTCCCCCCCCGCACCGCTGCCAGCCCGCTTTAACTCACCTCGGGTTCCACATCCGGGCTTCTGGTGGGCGCATTGCCACCAGCAGTCACCATTCCAACTGGTGCTGGCGACATAAGGAGCTGCCACCTCCTGCTTGGAAACTCTTGGCAGGTGGGACTTTCACCCCCAGGTATGTTAATCATGAGAAAGGCCCGATTGTGGTCAATTAAGTGCCTGAAGTGCATTTGATTTTGCTCCACCTCCTTCACGGAACTGATGGGAGTTCCCAACTGGTTCTCTGCCAAAATCCCAACCCAACTCAAATGGTGTTAAATTTTCAGCGCAAAAATAACTTTGCCAGTGCAAAAGGTAGTGGAATTTAAAACCCCACTTGTGTTCAGTGTTTTGTTATGCTCTTGACGTAGCATAAGCTGCTTCCTTGATGTGCACTCTGACAAAGGAAGGTTCAGACTAGGAGATAGCTTTTACACATTTATTACTGTTAACAATTCTCCTACTTGGATTCGTCTCTACTGTTAATTCTTCTCTCGCTACTCAGACTAACTAACCAGTCTGCTGCAATCCACGTGGTGGGAGTGATGTGTTTCAATCAACCCTGTGTACTCACTGAGTGTCTCCACTTGAAAGAGGAAGATCATGTGTGCTGTGTCCTTTTATATGGGTTGGTGTAATGCCCTCCTGTGGTAGTGTCACCTCTGTGTTTATCGTGAATGCCCATTGGTTGTGTCCTATCTTACTGATCTAGTAGTTGACTGTCTGTGTTTCATGTCTCTGGTGCTCCCTCTAGTGTCTAGCCAGGTGTAGTGTATGTACATTGACCCTTTGTGTACTTGCAGTGATGTGTATCACCACATCCCCCCTGTTTTCATGTTACATATTTTCTGTACAGTGTTAAAGAAAATTGAACAAACTAGGTAGATGAGTGATGCTGTGTACAAGTTATGATGACTGTGATGACTGTACAATAGTATACAAGACCAAATAATAGTTGCAATGACTTTGAGGGTAAGACAATACAAAATAAAAGTTATGAGTCCAAGGTTCATGAATTTATATGGTCTGGTCTAGAAATGTCAATGGTGACATTGTCATTCCCTTGTGAACACCATCAGTGTCCTGGTGTTTGGTCATCAGGAGGTGTTCAAGTGTTCAAATCACTTTATTGACTGATTTGGAGTCCGTTTCTTTTTTTTTTTACAATGCTTATGGACACAATTCTTGATGGCATCTGTCCTGAAAGCCATGTTGCCTGTTGGTAGTGTACCAAACATGAATTGGTAAGATGCATCGTCCTGCCATGGTATGTCATTGTACTGAGCTGAGCAGTAACAGTGTGCCTCATTTGCAGAGTTGTACCATGTCATACCAGTCGTTGTTCTATTGGTGTTGTTTTTGTCGTGCTTGTTGTCGATGTTGTTGCCTTTGGTACACGTCTTGCTATTGTCTTTGATGTTGTTGTTGTGGTGGTTGGTTTTGTTGTCGTGTTTGCTGCGCTCAAGGACCACACTCTGTGGATAATACGAGTCCTTCACACAGTTACTCGTGTCAGCGTGCTTTGTGGCATCTGCTGTTTTATTGAGCGTGCCGTCACTGAGTTCGCGGCGCTCCCCGTTTGGAGCCATGTCCGGCTTACATGAATCAGCTTTAGCTTGTCGATTCTCCCCGTCTGGAGTCTGGTCTGTTTCACCTAAGTCAGTTTTGGCTTCTTGATGCTCCCCGTCCGGAGTCATTTCAGGTTCACTTGCATCTTCTGAGGTTTCGTGATGCTCCCCGTCCGGAGTCAAAACAGCCAGGAATGCATTTGCTTGTGGAGAGGCTTCGAGCGAATGAGGTTTGAAGTAACGTGGTGTCACCAGAGTCACCAGTAGTCTCACTGTGATTGTCGAGTGCCTCTGTACATTCTAGCTGAGATCTGTCACGTTGCACATCTGGTATGGGAAGTGGGATGCCGTCGTCACTTGTCGCACATACAGTGGGTAGAACCTCAGTGTGTTCTTGTCGTTCACTTGAGCATGGTAGACTATCAGAGTCTTCTTCTTGTTCACTGGAGCATGGTAGACTGTCAGAGTCTGCTTGCTGTACACTTGAGCGCGGCAGACTGTCATAGTCTTTCTGTTGTTCACTTGAGTGTGGCAGACTTGCATTGTCTGCTGCTGGTTGCTCAGAGGAGGTTGATAGACCCTCATGGTCTTTTTCATGCAAGGACTGCGCTGTGGAGTCTTGCATTGCTTCTATCGTGAAGGCTGTCCACAAGCTCGTTGTGGAGGCTTGTGTCACTCGAGTCACATCTTGTTCATGCAAGGACTGCGCTGTGGAGTCTTGCGTTGCTTCTGTCGTGGAGTCTGTCCACGAGCTCGCTGTGGAGGCTTGTGTCACTGGAGTCACTTCTTGTGTGGAGACATGCGGTTGTCTCGCTGTGGAGTCTTTAATCGCTTTCTGTGTGGAGCTGGGACCTGCTGTCGTTCCAGGTGAAAGAATCTGGTTTTGAGCTTTAAATTTTTTTTCCGTGTTTTGGACATTTCCCCTTTAAGTAGGCGTGGTCCAGGGCCTCTGATGTCATGACACTTGTGACATAGAGCGTTGGAAGCGATTACGCATGCGCAGATCGCTGTTCCTTTACTTGGGGCATTTTTCACAATTGCGCATGCACGGCTTCTTGCGCATGCGCAAACGGACCTTCCCGTTCTGTGAGCTCTTTGCACAACTGCGCATGTGCAGCACCTTTTCCAAGATGGCTGCAATTCAAAACTGCTGTTCATTGCTGCAAGCCTACCTCACAGTGAGTTTTGGCACCTCTTTTACCTTTCCTTCTTGTATGTTCCTCGCAGAATTCTTGGAATTTGTCCAGCTCTGCCTAGAAGTCGTTTTTGTTTTGCCTTTTGAGTATTTGAAGGTCTGGAAGATTTCAGCTGCTTCTGGACCCGCGATGGTAAGTAGAAGCTTTATTATCTCTGCATCCACCATGCTATCTAGGTCGGACGCTACCAGGTAGATCTCGAATCTCTGCCTGAACCAACGCCAGTTTTCACTGAGATTTCCGTGGTACCTGAGCTGCTGTGGAACCGGAATCTTGAACATCATCTTGCCTGGCTGCTGTCGCTGGTTGTCACTGTTTGCTGAGTTGAAACAATATGGATTTAACAGTCACTCACTGGTACCATGTTTTGTTATGCTCTTGACGTAGCATAAGCTGCTTCCTTGATGTGCACTCTGACAAAGGAAGGTTCAGACTTGGCGATAGCTTTAACACATTTATTACTGTTAATGATTCTCCTACTTGGATTTGTCTCTACTGTTAATCTTTCAATAGCTACTCAGACTGACAAACCAGTCTGCTATAATCCACGTGGTGCGAGTGATGTGTTTCAATCAATCCTGTGTACTCACTGAGTGTCTCCACTGGAAAGAGGAAGATCATGTGTGCTGTGTCCTTTTATATGGGTTGGTATAATGCCCTCCTGTGGTAGTGTCACCTCTGTGTGTGTCGTGAATGCCCATTGGCCGTGTCCTATCTTACTGACCTATTGGTTGACTGTCTGTGTGTCATGTCTCTGGTACTCCCTCTAGTGTCTAGCTAGGTGTAGTGTATTTGCATTAACCCTTTATGTACTTATAGTGATGTATATCACCACATTCAGCACAACTCTTATTTTCCCCTAGTTTTAAAAGCTTTGCACACACAGTATGCTCTGCCTACTAAACTGGTCACACCCACAGAGTGAATGAGTCACCATTGGATCAGGAATCTGCTAATCGATTTGCTCTTTTACAGGTCATCAAAGGGGTTCTGAAAAGCAAGCCAGAAATTTCGGATACAGGGATAGTGAAAGGTACATTTTGAAAGCTTTTCTTTCTTTTTCTTAAGTTTACTAAGGGACTCCCTACTGTATCCCAACCCAGCCAGAAAATATTTCTGCATTTTTAAAAAAGTCATTTAAAGTTGTGGTCACTCAAGTGGTGGATTGGCACTAACTGTTAGCTGTCTTCATCAAACTTTACCAAGTTACCACTAGAAAGGGTATTTTATGCAGCAACATTTTATTTGAAAGAATTAAAACACTGCAGTGGTCCATGACAGATTTTGCATTGGGTGATATACAATTGAATGGATGGAATAACGGCAAAAAAAAATACTCTTAAAAATGGGCAGATTTTGGTTGCAACTTGAGCCAAAATTATGGATGGTGCCCAAAGCAGAAACTCTACCCAATCCCCTTTGGTCAATCCATACATGCTGATGGACTATTAGAGATACATGTGCCTCAGTATTTCTCTGGTTCTTGGTATCATGTGGTGAAAGTAACTTTAGCTTTTTGTGTTATTAAGTAATTGTAATCTTGTATTTGATGTATGACTATTGCTTTTGAATTCATCTGCTAATCATTCCAGCTTTATTCGTGTGCTATTGTGCCTCCTTGCAGTTTAAAAGTGTTGACTGTGGTGTTTTGACTGTAAAACGCCCAGCTTACTTATGCATAATTGTGCATTTTTGTAGTCCACGTTCTGAGAGTCGCACTTACCTCAAATAAAGCATTTCACTAAGGTTCACAAAAACACTCAAGCAGAGAAAAAAAATGACACTAAAGCTGGTGGGAAGCTACTCAGGGTGCTTTGGATGGTGATTTTTCATTTTCGGCTCTGGCTGTGAGCTTAATAGATGTAGGCCAAGTCAATAAAAGCTCTAAACCAGAGGCAGTTTGTTCAGTTTGCACATCTATGTAAAACAGTAATTTGTCTCCTCCATGTATGAAAGAAGATTTCTCAATTTGGATGTTGCGGCCGGCAAGAACATCGGGCCGTATACTTGCTTCAGCTGAATCGAAACAACCTCCAGTTGAAAGTCATTACCATGTTTTGGGAAAGCTTCCAGCTACTGCTGTTACTTGACAGAGCAAAGACACTCACTGTATAGTGCTGCTGTAGCTACGTTAAAAGGCTATAGCATACCATGAAAGGAAAATGTTCTTTTGCCTGCAAATAAGAATCAACCTTTCCACTTGACTTGCAGAATAAAATATTGGTTTAAAAAACTCTCCTTAAAAAGGTTACTAGTTTAATAAGTGGTAGAAGGATTAGAGGGGACATGAGTGAAAACAAATTTTACCCTGAGGGTGGTGGGTATCTGGAACTCACTGTCTAAGTTGGTGTCTAAGCTATCTCCTCACTCAATCCACACTCTCAGTCCCAGCTCATTCAATATCATCCTTCAACTTGTGATTGTTCTCCTTCACTATTTGTTTGTTTCTTTCCATGTCTCACTCTCTTTCTCTCTCTGTTGAGTCTGTCCGTCCATCTGTCTTTCATAAACTCGTACAGAAAGATCTGAGGCACAGTCTAACCGAATGGGTAGTCACATAAAAAGCACGTTTAGCCGGATGTTTCCCAGCGTTGGGGGTGGCAAGGAACCTCATGCTATAAATGGGACTCTGTTCCCATTTGGATAGGTTCAGGGCCTCAGCGGGGAGCTCCCCAACAAGGCCACACTTAGTCCCCGTTCATCACTGAGGAGCTCCGCTCACCGGAATTCCTCGGTGCAGAAGGAGATGGGACCCAATTGAAAATGGCATCTCAATCCGGCAACCTCCGCCATCACCACCAAACCCCCTGAAAGCCCCAACTCACCTATAGGGGAGTCCTTGGGACCCCCTACCCCAGACACACACACACACCTCCTCCCCCCGCATCCCCCTGCACCCACAAAGCATCTCCGGGCCCAATCCCGGTCACGGGAAATATGCCAGCTTGGCACCTTAGCTCTGTCAGCCTGGCACCTTGGTGGCAATGCTAGGCTGGCACTGACAAGGTACCAAACTGGCATTTAATGCACGGTGGTGATCAGGCAGGGGGTGCCCTGTGTATGTGTGGGTGTACGTGGGGGCCTGGGGATCCCCTCAATGTGAGTTGGGGCTTGGAGGAGTTCAGGTCTCACATTGGGAGCTCAAGAGATCGAGACCAATTTACAAATGGCATCCCGATCTCTTGTTACATTGAGAAGCTCCGGCGAGTGGAGCTCCTCAGTGCAGAAAATGGGGCTAAGTGCGGCCTTGTTGGGAAGTTCTCCGCTGAGAACCCCGATCTACCTGGATGGGAGTGAGAAACGAGTGCAGGAAACACCCAGATAATCTCGCGCTATGGGACTATGTCCCCATTTGGGTAGATCCCGCCCCATATAAATGATTCGCAAGCAGGGACAGAGTGTAACATAGCACTTTGCTGATGAAACTAAAATAGGTGGGAAAGCAGGCTGTGTAGAGGCGATGAAGAATTTACAGGCTGATATAGATAGGCTCAGAGAATGGGCCAAAATTTGACAGATGGAGTTTAATGTGGATAAGTGTGAGGTTATCCATTTTGGCCAGAAAAATAGAAAAACAAATTATTATCTAAATGGAAAGCAGATTCAAAATGCGTCTGGGCAGAGGGATCTGGGTGTCTTTGTTGATGAATCACCGAAAGTCGGTCTGCAGGTGCAGCATTTAATAAAAAGGCAAATGAATGTTTGCGTTAATTGCAAAAGGACTGGAGTATAAAGGTAGAGAACGTGTTGTTGCAGTTGTATAGGGTGTTGGTGAGACCATATCTGCGGTATTGTGCTCAGTTTTGCTCTCCTTATTTGAGGAAGGATGTGGTGGCATTGGAGGCATTTCAGAGGAGGTTCACCAGATTGATTCCTGCGATGAAGGGGTTGACATATAAGGAGAGATTAAACAGTTTGGGCTTATACTCACTGGAGTTTAGATGACTGAGAGGGGTTCTGATCGAAGTATATCAAATACTAAAAGGGATTGATAAAGTAAACGTAGACTAAATGATCCCCCTGATGGGGCAGTCTAGAATAAGAGATCACAGATATAGGTTGAGAGGTGATAGATTTAAAACTGAGATGAGGAGGAACTACTTCTCGCAGAGGGTGGTGAATTTGTGCAACTCGCTGCGGTGGAGTCTGAATCATTGAATGGTTTCAAGAAAGAGATAGATATATTTCTCGAAAAATAATGGGTCAAAGGCATATGGGGAACAAATAGGGAGGTGGATTTGAGTCCAGGAAGGTATCAGCCATGATCGAGATTGAATGGCGGAGCAAGCTCGAAGGGCTTAATTGCCTACTTCTGCTCCTAATTCTCATGTTGCTATGTTTGTTCCTAAACAGTTATATTTTCGGATTAAATATGTGTCGAGCTCCTTTAGTTTGCATAGGAGTTAACGATCATGCTTATAAAAAACATCAGTGTAACCATTGCATAATATATACAGGTCCGGAAGACATCTTTCAAAGTCAGAATACATGATGGGCTGCACGGTAGCATAGTGGATAGCACAATTGCTTCACAGCTCCAGGGTCCCAGGTTCGATTCCGGCTTGGGTCACTGTCTGTGCGGAGTCTGCACGTCCTCCCCGTGTGTGCGTGGGTTTCCTCCGGGTGCTCCGGTTTCCTCCCACAGTCCAAAGATGTGCAGGTTAGGTGGATTGGCCATGATAAATTGCCCTTAATGTCCAAAATTGCCCTTAGTGTTGGGTGGGGTTGCTGGGTTATGGGGATAGGGTGTGGAGGTGTTGACCTTGGGTAGGGTGCTCTTCTCCAAGAGCCGGTGCAGACTCGATGGGCCGAATGGCCTCCTTCTGCACTGTAAATTCTATGATTCAAAAGGTTACATTTCGATCATCTTCACTTTCAAGAAATATTTCAATTTAGTTTCAAGTGTTAACTTGGAATGAAATGGTTCAAAGCACATCTGCCGTACCCAAAAGAAACTCCTCGCTGTCCACTCAATCCTTTTACACATCTGATTTTGTTGTGTTACTGTAATCTGAATAAAATTATGTGTAAACAAAATTGATTGTACAATATTGATATGAAAGATATTTAATATACTTGTAGTCACAAAACAACTTTGTTCACCCTAAAAATTATGTTTATCAAACTGCCGAATTGTTCCCATTTGCTGTCATGAATAAATTAGAATGAATATCAAATGCCTCATTTATCTCCTCCATTTTATACTCAACATCAAAATTTGTCACAATCTGGTCCAATTGAGAGAAAAGCTTTCAAAGATAGGAGTCACTGAAAAATGATTTTAATATTACGCTATTGAACAGAAAACAATTTGATGAAAAAACATTATTCATCTTATATGTTTGGAATGTTTGGCAATTTCGATAAGATTGTGGACTAGTGGACTAAGCAAAGCGAAATCCCGAACCTTAGTTTCACATTTCAGAAGGGCAGGGCGAAATCTTTGATTCATCCATCTGCCTATTTGATTGCAGTTGATTTTGCCTGGTGATTTCAGTGGCTGGTATTTGGAATGAAGTTTAGTTTGGTTAGCTGGACAGCTGGCTTGTGATGCGGAGCAAGGCCAACAGCTTAGGTTCAATTTCCATACTAGGTGACTGATGGCTCTGTCTTCTCAACCTTGCCCCTCACTTGAGTTATGGGAACCCTTAGGTTAAGTCACCACCAGTCAGCTCTTCCTCGCAAAGGGAAAAGCAGACTATGGCGACTTTACTTTTAATTGGAATGTCCTTGGGTCCCAGTTCTCAGTCTGTCTTTTTCTCTTTCCCCCTATTTTTTCTCCTCTTAATCGCAAAATTTGGCTTCGTAAAGCTGGAGCCGGCGGCAGGGATCCAGAACAGATGCCAATGGCAGGTATGTCGTGCTTTCGGTTGTAATATGTCTTTATGGGATAGCAGCCTGCCAACATGAGAAGGGAAATGTGTCATGAGATCCATTCTCAGTTTCACTTTAGCCTGTGAACAGGACATAGCACACACAGCTCTGCTGCTGATGTATTTTATAAAATAAATTTAGAGTACCCAAATTTTCTTTCCCCATTAAGGGGCAATGTAGCATGGCCAATTCACTTACCTGGAACATCTTTTTGGATTGTGGGGGTGAGACCCATGCAGACAAGGGGAGGATGTGCAAACTCCACACAGACAATGACCCGGGGCCGAGATCGAACCCGGGTCGTTGGCGCCATGAGAGAACAATGCTAACCACTGCGCCACTGTGCTTGCTGCTGATGTCTTAAAGATTTCTGTCCATGTATACATGTTCTCATCTGTTTGGATTAAATAAATTAACCCACAATTTGTTTACACAATCCTTTGATCAGCATAAAAAACACAGCACATCCAGCAACATTTGCTGTGATTAGCACTGCTGCCTCACAGCGTCAGTGACGGAGTTTTCACATTCTCCCTCTGTCTGCGTGGCTCCAGGTTCTCCGGTTTCCTTCCACAGCCCAAAGATGTGCATATTAGGTGGATTGGCCATTCTAAATTGCCCCTTTGTGTCCAGGGATGTCCAGGTTAGGTTAAGGGGATAGGGTGGAGGTGTGGGCCGAGGTAAGGTGTTCTTTCAGAGGGTTGTGCAGACCTGATGGGCAGAATGGCCTCCAGCTGCACTGTATGAATCCTATGGTTTTATGGTATCCTGCCTGGCTTCCCATGCTTGAATGGGGACTAGTGTGAACAACAGATACCAAATAGCCCGAGTGCTGATTTAACATATGGGATTCTCCACTCCCGCGCCGGTTGGGAGAATCGCCTGGGCCGCCAAAATTTCCCGGGATGCCAGTCCGACGCCCTCCCGCGATTCTCCCAAGCAGCGGGAACGGCCCCATCGAGTTCCGCGGGCCACAGGCCGGAGAATCGCCGGAGACACCCAAAATGGCGATTCTCTGGCACCCCCGCTATTTTCAGGCCCGGATGGGCCGAGCGGCCAGGCCAAAACGGCGGGTTCCCCCCGCCGCCGTCCACACCTGGGCGCTGCCATCGGGAACAGCGCAGGAACGCTGGGGGGGGGGGGGGGGTGGCCTGCGGGGGGGGGGGGAGGGGGGATCCTGCACCGGGGGGTACCTCAAATGTGGCATGGCCCGCGTTCGGTGCCCGCCGATTGTCGGGCCATCCTCTCTGAAGGAGGACCTCCTTCCTTCCGCGGCCCCGCAAGATCCGTCCGCCATCTTCTTGCGGGGCGGACTCAGAGAGGACGGCAACCATGCATGCGCGGGTGACGCCAGTTATGCGGCGCGGCCGCGTCATCTATGTGGCGCCGCCTTTACGCGGCGACAAGGCCTGGCGCATGTAGATGACGGGGCCCCGATCCTAGCCCATTGTCGGGGCCTGAATAGGTCGGGATTGGGGCCGTTTTGCGCCGTCATGAACCTCGACGGCGTTCACGACGGCGTGGGCACTTCGGCGCGGGAGTGGAGAATCCCGCCCATGTTCTCCCAATTTGGGCCTCACAGGTTCGAACACCTCATAATTACTCCTTGTGAAACATGCTTTCATGCTCCACCCCTCCCCACCCCACGAGCGCTATTTAAAGGGATAACCATCCAACTTTCAAGTGAGTTTGGGTAAGGTGCTTTTGCCTTACCTTTGCTTTTGTAAAGTGTGTGGAAAAGTGCTTTGCTCTTGGAGGAGTTTCAGTGACTTTGAGATTTTAAAGAGAGTGTTATAGGGGGTGTATTTACAGTCTCTCTCTAGGGTTGTAATACAAGGTTCCAGAGCAAAAGCTGCAGAGAGGGGAACTGAGAGGCCCACTCCCTTAGCTGCAGCCCCAATACCTTCATTCTGAGGCAGTTAACATTAACTGCCATCTTTAAGTTACCTTCACAAGCCACTGTCGGGCTGCTGTGCACCAGAACCTTTGCTGTGCTCCTGGTTCCTGAATCTCTGCGAGCACCTGACAAGGATTTTGCCTCTATAACAAGAGCTGTGTGGCACATGGAATGTTGTGGAGAAAACCGCTAGCAGTGTAAAGCTCTGCTATCTGGACCACTCATGGGGGAACCATGCAGCTTGTAAAAGATTTGGGGATGAGTCTAAGTTCATAGTGGAATGCTGTGTTCTTCCCTATCATTGGGGCGCAGACATTCAGAGGCCACATCAGGAGGAGGAGGCAGAAGAGGGAATAGAGGATAGGTGGAAGAGGAGGCAGTGAGAAGACTTCTGAGACCCCTTCGATCAAAACTGGCTGTCCATGAGCGATTGAACCTCTGACACCCCAAAGATATCATCCCATCATCACTATTACTTCAAAATTCCCCACCTTTCAATCCATCTTCCAAACCCTATTGCAGCCTCCCCTTGGCTTAAAAGCTGCCAACAAAAAAACATTCTATTACAACCTCATCCAATAGTACATCCCATAAAGAGCCACTGTCACTCTCCCAGGGCAGAATCCCAGCAATCCTACTAATCTGCTGGAGAACTGTTATTGGACTGCTCTGAAAGCCTGCAAGTCTCCTTGAGCACTGCGATCTGCAGTCACAGTGAGCCTGCATAGGAGCAAACATGGATCTCATGACCTCCGCCTGTGCTTTCACTGCAGCACTGGAACATTGACTGGGGTCTACCTGTGCTTCCGTGGAAGCTGAAACAGCTGCCAGCAGAGCCTGCAGAAAAATAGGTCTGCAAGTTCTGGCATGGAGCTGGCCACCACCTCCAAACTTTGAGCAAAGCCCTGTGCCACCTTGCAGATGGATGCTCATATATTAATTATGTTTAATCGTATGCAGGTCGTGGACATTAACGAGGGTTTCACTTCAGCCTATTTAATAGTCATGGACTAAAACTGTGGTTGCTGGGTTAAAAGGTGGAAGCTTGTAATGCGTAACTCCGTAATTAAATGTAAACTTGTGTCAAGATTTGCTCCATCTCTGGAACAGACTCCTCCATGGCATCTGCCAATGCACCAAGCTCCTTTGGAAAGCATTTTCATCAGCACTGTCCTGCACATGGTCCCATCAAAGTCTTCATTGGATTTTCTTGCACCAGAACACATTAGCACCTTCCCTGGACCTGTCCCACAAATGATCCTGTCTCCCAGGCCGCTCATGCCTGGTGATGCAACTCGGTGCAACTCCCAATGCTTTGTTACTCTAAGGTGTGAGCACTGACAGTATCTGAGCTGGTGACTGTAAGTGTCAGATTAAATGAAGGTGCATTATCAACAGAGGCCTGATGCTGAACTTTACAAAAAATGTTGGTGGGATGTGAGCACCTCTAGCTGAGCCAGCATTTATTGCCCATCCGTAATTTCATTGAGAAGGTGGTAGTGAGCTGTCGTCTTGAACTGTTGCAGTTCATGTGCTGTACAAACACCCAAAGCGCTGTTCAGGATGGGGTTCCAGTGACAAGGAATGGCGATATAGTTCCAAGTTGGGATGGTGAGTGCGGAACTTACAGATGGTGATGTTCCCATGCATCTGTTGCCCTTGTCCTTCTAGTTGGTAGAGGTTGCAAGTTTGGAAGTTGTTTAAGAGTCCTTCGTGAGTTCCTGCAGTGCATCTTGTAGGTGGTACACGTTGCAGCCATTGTGTGTCAGTGGTAGAGACAGTGAATATTGAAGGTGCTGGATGGGTGTCAATCAAACGGATTGCTTTATCCTGGATGGTGTTGCATTTCTTGAGTGGAGCTGCACTTATGCAGGCCGGTGGAGATTATTCCATCACACTCCTGACTTGTGCCTTGTAGATGACTTTGGTGAGCCAGAAGGTGAGGTACTCAAAATTCCCATCCTCTGACCTACTTTTGTAGCGACGGTATTTAAATGGCTAGTCCAGTTCAATTTCCAGTCGATATGCCCCCCTCTGCCCTTCCCCTGGACTCCAGGAATTGATGTCCCTGGCCTCCTGTTTCCGTCCCTTCTCAGGAGAACCTCTTGGCCCCTGCTGAAACATAACTTTGGTCCCTCTTTCCAACTCCTGTGCTATGGGCTCCAGCGATGCATTCACAATCTCGCTAAGTTGCTCCATTTTCTGTGATTCCCCTTGTCGCTAATTTCATCCTTGACAGCGGCAGCAGCTTCTGTCCAACAAGCGCTTCTCTTTAAGAGGAGCAGGCTGCTTTCGAGATGCAGTCGAGCTGAAACATATACTAGCCATACATGCAGCTGGCCTCTCCTGTTGAGTGTTCAGTCAGCAAGTAGTGGATGTGGCGCTGAACTGCATGCTGAAATAATTGAAATGATGGGGTTGTATTACTTTTGCGTGCTGTCTCCCTCACAGGACCGGACACGGGGTAACCATGAATCACTTTCCTGGCTTGATATCTCTGAAGTGATGAATCAAGAAGACCAATTTTCCGTCACTGTTCTGTACATTTGCAATACGATAAATGATTGGCAGGAAAGACAGTCACAGGAAAAATATATTTGGCAACCAAAACATCTTTCTTGGTTTTAGGAGAAAGAAACACAAAAAAATAATAGAACTATATATATATCATATATATATATAATATATATATATATGATATATAATATATATATTCATCGACAGCCGAATGTATGAAGTATAAATTCTTGACTGGATTTAATACTTATGATAAAATATAATAAAATATGAAGAATGCTCAAAGGCTACCAGATGTGAGTTTTTATAAATAATACATTTCTCTTGAATAAATCATATTTGGATAGAGAACATTTGAACTTTTTTTTTAAACAACATTGCTGCCTCACTGGTTACTCTATAGCTGGGCTAAAACCGTCAGGAAAATGAAAAAATGAAAATCGCTTATTGTCACAAGTCGGCTTCAAATGAAGTAACTGTGAAAAGCCCCGAGTCGCCACATTCCGGCGCCTGTTCGGGGAGGCTGGTACGCAAAATGCTGGGGTTTGTAGCCATCTGGGATGGCCACTTCCAACTAGATACAGAAAAACTCGCAAAGCCTAGAGGGTAAAATGGACAAGCCAAGGCTCAGGCAGGCTCAGAGCCTGAAATGCATATTTGTCAGCAAAAAGTTTCGAAACTCCGTCCAATTAGCATTTTAATGGGGCCGATTAGCATTTGATGGCCCATCTTCACCAAAACAAAGGACTGGTACTCGAGCGACCGGGACAGCCCCAGACATTTCGGCGCCACTCCCTGTTCAAGGGAAACGCAAACAACGGGGTCAGTGACCGCTTGGGACACGTCCAGCCATCCAGATCCCTGTCCATTTATTGGTTAGGAATCGAAAGGAGTGATCAAAGAACTATTGCCTTTTCTTTCCTATACTCTTTTCTCTGTCCTTTCTGTGGCTCTGTTCCAATTATGGCGATCAGTGAATGTGCCCTTCTTTCTATGTTATTTATGTCCTAATGCTTAGAGTCGCCAGGTATCAAATGATACCACCACAAGTTTCAACCGGCTATCGATCAAAGAGCCAAACACCAGTTAGTTAGTTCAAGGTCACGGGTACTTTATTTACACACAATTAGTCATGCAACATAAACACTACTAGTTAATTACACCTATCGACTAAGACAACCTGTACTTAACTTCAGGCACCCGGCTTAGGTCAGAGAACAGTGGCCGCTGTTCGATTCTGGATCTATCGAGTCCGAAGGAGTAAATGCTGCTCAGCTGGGCTCATCCGTCTGGTAGCGAGCGTTGAACTTGTACTTGCTTCTGGTGTTGCTGCACTTGGAGATAGCCGTGACCGGGGTACCAGGACCAAGAGAGAGTGAACACATCTTCTTATACTTGGGGGTTTTCATGCTATTTTGGGCGGTCCTCCGGTTTGGACCCTACTAATTGGGTGATCCCTGATCACTCTGTTTGATTCCTAACCAATAAGTGGGCGGGGATCTGGATGGCTGGGTGTGTCCCAAGTGGTCACTGACCCCGTTGTTTGCGTTTCTCTTGAACAGGGAGTGGCGCCGAAATGTCTGGGACTGTCCCGGTTGCTCGAGTACCAGTCCTTTGTCTTGGTGAAGATGGGCCATCAAATGCTAATCGGCCCCATTAAAATGCTAATTGGACGGAGTTTCGATACCGTCTGGACTTCTTGCTTGCAAATATGCATTTCAGGCTCTGAGCCTGCCTTAGTCTTTGCTTGTCCATTTTACCCACCAGGCTTTGCGAGTTTCTCTGTACCTAGTTGGAAGTGGCCATCCCAGATGGCTACACTCCGTCCTCTTGATCCTCAACGCGAAGCGTGAAAGATCACAACACTGGGTCTTCTTTGTTCTCTGAAATGCCGGGTACCCTTAACCAAGGACAGGTTCTACTCTACTCTGTCCTATGGGTCAAAAAACATTTACCTAAATTTCCCTAAAACAACACATATCTAAAAATTCCTAGGGGGCCATTTAACATTCAATAAAAAGGGAACCTCTAACTGTCTCTAACTAGACTACACTCATGCTGCAATTTAACAATCAAAGAACTTATCTTACAATACAAAAATCCGATAGCAGCATCACATTTCTTCCTATCACTAACATTCACATGCAGAAAAATAATTTTATTAACAAAAACAACAACCGCGGAATTTATTAAAGAGAAAGGTTCAGAAGGAGTGTGGGGTTTGCTGGAGTCCGAGGAAAGGGGCTCTAAAGGTGTATACTGGAGGGTGGGAGGCTCTCCTCTTCAATTTTCACAATCTGATTGTCTGGATGGCGCTGCGCAATATGGCTATCACTCGTAAGGCTTCCACTGTGTATGACAGTGAATACCACTTAACGAGATTCTCACACCATGTGGGGGTATCAGTGGCTGGGTCTATATGTGGTGTAGTGTCCGGGCTGGGGGTGTTGTGTTGGGTAGTCATGTTCGGGGCCTGTGTGGTGAGGGGGGTGGGGGTAGGTAACGCGCGCAACTGTACTGTTCCAGCGACGATCATGATGCCGATCATCAGGGCCGTCTTCATCTTGTTCAGGCTTTCCTTTGCCGTTGAGTACCTTCGCAACTTCCTAGGGGAACAAGCATAGTGTCTGTTATAATCTTGTTGTTTAATATCGCGTATGTCTGTCTGTTTCTCCTTAACGTCAATGACCGATTAGAATCATCACCATATGTGACTCCCTCATTTTTTTTTTAAACAACCATTTGCGGAGACAAGACATCCAAAAAAAATATCTATGTCACAGTGCGAACACTCTCGCAGCCTGTGGTCGATGGGCTGATTGGCCGGACAATTTCTCCATCCTGTGCAAACTTGTTTTTCCAACCAAGTGTTTCTGACATGTAAATAGTATGTGGGGGATAGCAACCGAAGTGTTGCCGGAGAGGGCAAAAGTTGTGTCAAAAAGCATTCTGTAAACCACAGGACTGAAAAAGAACAGCAAAAGAGTTTTGAAAACAATTATCCGAATGGGGTGGTGCGTATGATCCGCGGCAGGGCAAGAATGGGTGGAATCCCCGGGTAGGGCTGTGATCAGTGCCGTTGCTCCACTACCCGAGCTTGGCTGACCAAATGTATACGGGGTCCTCAGGCAGGGTGGGGATAAGTGCCATTTCTCCACTGCCTGAGTGACCTTCCAAGAGCGGTAAGAGTTTGTAAATATATGGCTCCAACAAACTTGTTTCTCTAACTGCCATGTGGCATCAGGAGAGTAATTATGACTGCATCAAGAAAGTGTCCGTGAGGACGACACACAAAATCGTTCAAGAGAGAACATGTAAAAACAAACTAAACATCAAAGCGGGCAGGTTCCATCAGAGAATAGGACACCATAAATCTCATTCGGTTCCTGACTCTCATCATCTGGACACCTCAAGGTTCCATTCCAAAAAGATTTGCAAAGGGGTTACCATGGTGGGAGTCAGACTCGGAGTTGTCACCGTCTCCCGGGTGCCAAGCTCGCTCATGGAGTTTGCGTGCTCACGCGGCGTATGCTGATGTGGGGTCCATTTCGTCATTCCTTGTCAGTCAACAGGAATTATCACGGTACCAGTGTTTCATGTTCCGTAGGGAGGTCGCAAGGGGGCTGTCACTATCGTCGGGTGGCGGGTCATGTTCCGGTGTGGGCAAATAAATCTTCTCAAAGAGGCTGAGCGTATCGTGGTCGCAGTCTCTGGGCCTGTAGTAACTGGGACCTGGTTCGTGGGAGCTTTGTTCGGGTGTCTCAGGGGCTTCAGTTGTGCTGTCGCTGTCGCTATCGCTAGCAGCCGAATCAAGCGTCAGGGTGAAATTTGATTCTGGGGCGGGGTCAAGGTAGTGTCTGTGGACGTGCTGCTGCTGCTGGGGGAGGGGGGAATTGGGTTGTCAGTGGGCAGGCCCTCATTGTCTGACATCGCCAACGAGAGGTGGTGCGAGTGGCTGCACTGCATTCCATAAACCTTAAGCTGATTTACATGGAACCATCCTGATTTTCCGTTCGGATACGTGATTTTATAAACTTTACTTTGTTCGAGATTGAATAGGGTCCTGCAAATTTAGGGGAGAGGAATGAGCTGGGATTGTATAAGGTGATCATTACTTGCTTTCCGACTGTATACTGTGTCGGGTGTACTGTTTTATCAAAGCAGGCCTTACTCTGCTTTCGTTTAGCGCCTCGTCAAACAGCTGCAGCGAGCTGTGCTGCTTTAATATTTTCTGCCATGTGCTGGTCTGCTTTCCCATGGGTCAGGGCGGTTACTGCGGGGCTGGCCAAATCAAGTCCGAATAAGTATTCGGTACCCTTCATGGGTCGCCCAGTCATGAGAGTATGGGGGGTATATCCTGTTGAGCTCGACAATGTGTTCCTAATAAACATCAGTGCGAATGGGAGCACTGTGTCCCATGTCGTGTTGTGCTGCTGCACCATTTTCCTAAGTGTGGCCTTTAGTGTCCGATTCATACGCTCCATAATGCCGCTGGACTGCGGGTGATAGGCAATGAGGAACTTTTGTTTAATCTTAAATATCGTCATAACATTCTTCATGACCCTGCCCGTAAAGTGGGAACCTCGGTCCGACTCAGTACTACGGGGGAGTCCCCATCTCGTAAAAATTTGCTCTGTTAATATTTTTGCCGTGGCCTTGGCTGTATTTGTTCTTGAGGGGAACGCTTCGACCCATTTCGTAAATGTGTCGATTACCACTAACACATATTTGTATCCATTTCTGCAGGGGGGAGGGGACCAATATAATCCAATTGAAGGTTTGTCCACGGGCCATTTACAGGGCGGGTGTGTCGTTGCTGGGCTTTTATCGGGTACCTATCTGGGTTGTTTTGTGCACAAATTAAACAGTTTTCGACGTAATGGATATGTCGGTTTTCAAACCAGACCACCAGCAGAGGGGTCTGAGGTGGGCAAGGGTGGATTCAATCCCTTGGTGTCCATGTCCGTCATGGAACTTACAAATTATCTCATTCCTGTCCTGGGTGGGGTCTACATAAATTCCATCTTTTAAAACGATTCCCTCATAGACCGTCAAAGAATTCCTAAACTTTTTTGTAGGGAGCTGGGAAGTTTCCTTTTAAAATTTCCTTTAATGTCTTGTCTTCTTTTTGTGCCTGGGCTAAGTCTTGGATGTTGGTCTGTGAGACCTGAACTGCGTGTACTGGGGCACTCTCGGGGGGTTGCCAAAAGGGGCCATGTCGTGAGCCTGCCTTCGCTAGGGCGTCAGCGTTCACGTTACCAGGTAGGGAGGAACGATGGTGACTTCTTACTTTAACAATGCCATATTTCCTGCCTTTAGCTGTCTAAAGGATATGTTTGAGCAATGGGGCTGAGGGTAGAGGTTTTCCGTTGGTGGAAATAAATCCTCTCGATTCCCACAGGGGTAGGAATTCTGTCAGGCTGTTGCAGACGTACAAACTGTCTGAATATATGTCTGCAGGGGTTGGGAACGAATCGGGGTGCTGGACAATGTAAGCAGTGGCTGCTAGCTCGGCTGCCTGCGAACCTAAGTGTCCAGTCAGTTTTAAAGCTATCTCTTCTAAAGCGCATCCCTGCGCATCCTCTACATAAATCCTACATCCTGTTATCCTTTTTCCATCAAGGACTGTGGAGTAGCCATCTACATAAATTCTCAGTGCTTTGTCTGTGGGCTGGGGTCCGATACCTGTCCTTTTTGGTACTGACTTGGGAACAAAGGGGCCTGTGCTGTGCTTGGGGGCTATGATCTCGCACTCATGTGGGGTTCCTGCATAGTGCAAATTATCGGCCAGAAACGTGTGCATTTCTGCCCGTTTTACAGTAATGTCGCGTCCCTGTAGGAGTAGGGTCCATCGCGCTGCTCGAATTTGGCTTACTGTGCCGTCCTTTAGTCTGCCGTCCAATAAAAGCCGCGTCGGGGTGTGCTCGGTCAAAATGGTCACTGGGTTGAGTCCGGTTATGTACGAGAAGTACTGTACCGCCCAGAAAACTGCTAACAGGTGCCTTTCGCAGGCTGAAAATCATTCTTCCACGGGATCTAAGACTCGTGAGGCATAGGCTTCGGGTCCTAGACAATCGTGCCTTTCCTGCAGGAGTATGGTCGAAAGGGTTCGGTCGGTGGTCGCTACCTCTATCGCGCATGGGGAGTGTGGATCTGGGGAGTGTGGATCTGGGGCTTGCAGAGCGGGGGCTGTGCTCAGGGCGCATTTCAATGCATCCACAGCATTCATGTGCTGTGGAAGCCATTTCCATGGGGCCTGTTTCTTTAGTAGCTCGGAACGTGGGGCTGCTTTCGTGGCGAATCCGTCTATGTGGTTTCTACAATATACAACCAGCCCTAAAGATGACTGGAGTGCTATAGCGTCTTGGAGCAAGGCCAATTTGACAATGAAATCTATGCGTTTATGTTCTATCTCACGCTTCCCATGCATGATGACCATACCTAAATATGTGACTTTTTCCTGGTGGATTTGGGCTTTCTTGCATCCAGTTGTTGTGAGTAGTTCTAATAATTCTAAAAGAAGTGAAATGTGCTCTTCCTTGGTGTCAGTCTGTAGGAGCAAGTCGTCCACATACTAAACAAGGCATTCAGGGTGGGAAAATTCAGATAATCCGTTTGCCAATTGTCTGTGAAAAATGGAGGGGGAGTTGTGGAAGCCTTGTGGAAGGCACGTCCATGTGTGCTGCTGTCCCTGGAAAGTGAACACAAATTTATACTGGCTTGCTTTGTCCAGTCGTATGGGCCAAAAGCCATTGCTGATGCCCAATACCGTAAAATATTTCGACTGGAGTCCCTGTCTCAACATGGTCTCGGGACTCGTGGCAATAGTGGGGACTGCTAGTGGGGTCACTTAGTTCAATTCTCTGTTGTCGATGGTCAGTCGCCACGATCCATCTGATTTTCTTACTGGCCAAATCGGGGCATTATTTGTCGATGCGACGGGTCGAATCACTCCTTGATTCAGTAAACTTTGGATTACCTTGGCTATCTCTCCCTCGGCTTGCTGGGGGAAGCCGTACTGTTTCTGGGGCTTGGGATCGGGACCTGTAATGTTTACTACTCCTGGGATTGTGCCGCAGTCGTGCTTGTGCTGGGCAAATGCTACTTTCTGTCTTTTCAAGACTTCTCTAACCACTTTGTCTGTGGTAATGGTTTGTGGATCAAACCAGTGCTTTCTTACTGAGCTGATTCTATGGGCATAATCTCCTACTGTGAACGTGGCGGGGGCTCGCGTTGCTCTAACCAGTTTCCATATACATCGGTTGACTGGGTCGAATGAAAGGTTGTGTGCACTCATGAAATCGATGCCTAGGATGTGTTCTGCTGCCTGCGGTAAATCTACTAAAACAACCAAGTGTTTTGTTCTAATATTCCCGAGTTGTACGTCCACAGGGGCTGTGATGTGTCCCTGCTGGTGGTGACCTGTAAAGCCACTAAGGGTAATGGTGTCCGTAGTGGGCCATATCTCTTTCTGGTACATGATGGAGGAGTTTAACGTGGTTCGGGACCCTCCTGTGTCCCAAAGGAACTCTACTGGGTGTCCCCGGACTGTGCCTCCAACTACTGGTCTTCCGGACTTATCCCAAAGAATGTTACAATTGTGGACACGAGGGTCATTATGCCCGAGACCCAAGTTGGGGAGCCCGAACACCGTCAATCGGTGCCATTCATGACTGAATTATCTGGTCGGGCGCTAATACTGTGGATGGGTCTGGTATTGTTTCTGGGGGGGGGGGGGCGTTTGGGTGCTGATTCCTTTGCTGCTTCGGGGGGGGCATTGCATTCTCGGGCATAATGACCCTCGTGTCCACAATTGTAACATTCTTGTGTCTAGGGGTGTGGCGCTGTACCTCTGCCTTCATTGACCCATGCGGGGTCTTGGTGTGCCCTTACTGGATGCATTGTGGCATCTACTCTCTCCTGCTCTGTCTTTCTCTGTACAGACTGTTCCCAAGCTCTGTACAATCGTTTTAGAACCCACACTTCACTGTGTGCTGGGTCTGAGGGGTCGTAACTGGCACATGCCTTCTGTCCTGCTTCTGTGGCATGCGATTCTAACGTACGGGTCCATTTGGCCATATTGTCCACTGATAAATGGGCGCGGGCAAACTCACCAAATACAGCAGTAAAATGGATCCAGAGGCATCCAGCAAACGCTGTTGGATGCTCTCCCTTTTTCTACCTGCACCGGTTGAATCCTTTTACCGGATCTCCTCTATTATATCCTATGGCGTCTAAAATGGCCGTTTTCATTTCTTGGAGGCTACCTCCTCCTGCATTTTGTGGGTCGGGAAGGGCTGAACTAACTGACGGGTCTAGGCTCATCACCATAAGCTTTACCTCGTCCGGCTCATCTAAACCGTACATGAGGGTCTGTTGTTTCACTAACTCGAAAAAGAGGTGTGGGTCTGATGTGGGGTGGAAAGTCTCTATCTTCTCGCGGGCATCTCTCAACTGGGTGATAGTTAATGGGGTGGTGTACATGAAATCGGGTTGGTCTTCCGTGGTAACCCTGCGCTGCGTGGTGATGGGGTTCATTGGGTTGGGTGCTGCCTGTGCAGTCGGTGGTGCGGGTGCTTTTCTTTTCGGGGCCTGGTGGGCTCTATTTTGATTCTCGGTCTCACTTACGTACCGTTGGGCCATTTCCCTGAGTTCCTGCCAATCGGGTCCGTCTTCCTGATCTAGCTGTGGGCCAAAGGTGTCTCTAAACCCATTTTGAACAGATAGCAGGGATTGCAGCTTTGCAATTTGCTGCCTGCACTTGGCCTGATCCACTGAACTCTGCCTCTGTTCCGTGGTGGAACTGTGGAGTGCTTGGAGGGCTGCCATTAGATCGTCGTACTGTTTCCTTAACTGTTCTACCTGGTTCTCTGTTTCTTCTCTTACCATTACAGCACGCTGTGTGTCCTGGTAGGCCTTATCATACTGAATTTGGAAGCTGCTAAGGTGGGCGAGACAGGATTGATGTGCCCTCTTGACATCATCCATTTCCTTGTCCTTCGCCGCTAACTGCTCCCGGAGCTGTACATTTAATCTCTCGCTTTCACTGATATTTCCCTCTCTACTTCTCTCCTTCTCCTCAAGATGCTTACGGAGCGTCCTCACAATCTCCTCTGTGCCTCACAATTGTGCCAGACAGGACACAATTGCCATCGGCTTACGACCCTTGCTTAAACCTTTCTTATGAATCTCGGTCAGGCTGTCCCACCAAGTCTGTCCTATGCAGCCAGGACCTGTTTCTTCATTTGCGCAAAATTCTGACCATAGGGTCCATCTTTTCCTTAGGTATCTCCTAATCTCTTCTTTCTATACGGGACACTGTTCTGATCTATTGGTCGCTGCCACCTCGGGCTCTTGTGGATGCATAAGGCGTTCCATTGCCTTCATGGCCATCCCTACAATTACTTCTGACTCCCGGAAATTTGGAACAAGGGAGAATAAAGCGGTGGTGCAAACACGGGTACGGCTCAAGCAATTTTCCGGTTTACGCAACTCCCGAAAGTTTCACGCAACAAAATCTATCGCGTTTACCTTATATCCCTTTGTTAGTACGCATGCAAATTACACACTTCCAAATTGAAATGAATGAAATGAAAATCGCTTATTGTCACAAGTAGGCTTCAATGAAGTTACTGTGAAAAGCCCCTAGTCGCCATATTCCGGCGCCTGTTCGGGGAGGCTGGTACGGGAATTGACCCGTGCTGCTGGCCTGCCTTGGTCTGCTTTAAAAGCCAGCGATTTAGCCCAGTGTGCTAAACCAGCCCCAGCCCCAATTCTGGAGGTTTGATCGATACTGGTCTCACTTGTGGTTTCTTTTACTTTGCCAAATTTGGATTCTAATTCAAATGCTTTTTTTTGTGGGTTCTCTCGGAGTGACACGGTCACTTCTGGGTCAAGTCCCGTCAGATGTCGCCAATAACTGTAGCCTTTTCTTTCCTACACTCTTTTCCCTGTCCTTTCTGTGGCTCTGTTCCAATTATGGCAATCAGTGAATTTGCCCTTCTTTCTATGTCATTTATGTCCTAATGCTCAGAGTCGCCAGGTATCAAATGATACCACCACAAGTTTCAACCGGCTATCAGTCAAAGAGCCAAACACCAGATAGTTCAAGGTCAAGGGTACTTTATTTACACACAATTAGTCATGCAACATAAACAGTACTAGTTAATTAACCTAAGACAACCTGTACTTAACTTCGGGCACCCAGCTTAGGTCAGAGAAACAGTGGCCGCTGTTCGATTCTGGATCTATCGAGTCCGAAGGAGTAACTGCTGCTCAGCTGGGCTCATCCGTCTGGTAGCGAGCGTTGAACTTGTACTTGCTTCTGGTGTTGCTGCACTTGGAGATGGCCGTGACCGGTGTACCAGGACCAAGAGAGGGCGAACATATGGTGAACTCTTCTTCTTATACTTGGGAGTTTTCGCGCTCTTTTGGGCGGTCCTCTGGATTGGACCCTACTAATTGGGTGATCCCTGATCACTCCATTTGATTCCTAACCAATATGTGGGCGGGGATCTGGATGGCTGAGCGTGTCCCAAGTGGTCACTGACCCCGTTGTTTGCGTTTCCCTTGAACAGGGAGTGGCGCCGAAATGTCTGGGACTGTCCCGGTTGCTCGAGTACCAGTCCCTTGTCTATGTGAAGATGGGCCATCAAATGCTAATCAGCCCCATTAAAATGCTAATTGGACAGAGTTTCAATACCGTCTGGACTTCTTGCTGACAAATATGCATTTCAGGCTCTGACCCTGCCTGAGTCTTGGCTTGTTCATTTTACCCACTAGGCTTTGCGAGTTTCTCTGTACCTAGTTGGAAGTGGCCATCTCAGATGGCTACAGGTTGCAGCAGATAATTGGGGGAAATATTGGCCTTCTGCTCGTGGTTCTAAATAATGGATTGGGTGGTGTACAGTGGGAGGGCTGTACGTACGTATTAGCACTCACCTGATTGTTAGTCCATGCATTCAAATGGAAGGAAAGTGATTGGGTTCTGTTTAATCTTCCCAACCAAATTTGCCTTCTGCGCGCTGAGGTCAGGCAATTATTTTAAAGCAACGGAGAAATATCTGCTCCAGTGCAAGCTATTACAGTCCTCCCCACTCCCATTGCCAGAGTACTGACACTCAATACAATAGTACAGTGATTATTCTAATGTTGTAACATTGCATTGTTACATACATGTCTGGTCATCAAACCTAGAAACTTTTATACAAGACCCTGAAACAATTGTACTCTTCTTTTAACATGCAATTCTCTATTTATTTATTTAAAAAATTATACTAATGAATATATAACATTTTCCCAAGGCACTAAAAATAGATGTAGAGAGAAATGGATTGAGCTGAAGATGGGAATATTATGAGAGGTAAACAAAGCCTTGGCGCAGAGGTAAGTTTTAAGAAGGTTTTAAATGAATAGAGGGAAGTAGAATATTTAGGGAGGAATTCCAGACCTTTTGATTGACTCTCTTTCCGCGGTTGTCCCTGTTAACAATTGTAACTTTTGTACCTGGGTTTTGGGATAGTGTGTTAAGAGACTTAAGAGGAGAGGGATGAAGTAGGGTGGCCTCTTTAAGGGGGTGAACTCCACAGACTACAAGGCAGGTTCGTGTGCAATCGTGCAGGAGCATGCGAACCTCGGCCAACAGGAGTGTTGCCCGGGGCCCTGGGAGCATGAACCTTGGGCAGTCTGGACCAGGGAGCTGAAGAGTAAAGATCTGGTTTATCGTGTTCTGTGCCTGTTATCTAACTGCCTTTGCCTTCAATCAACCCCTTTAGTTAACTATTGGAAGCCTCCAATGTATGTATCGAGCCACCACAGGCATACTTACATATAGATTAGGAATCAAACCTGGGACCTACACGCCTAAATTAGTCATCACACAGGCACTGAATCATTAAAGGATCCGCATTGACTAAATTTGCACTGTCGGAATAAAAGTTATTCATATTGATTATTTGAGGTTTTCCTCAGCTGGGATGAACCAAACAGGATCAATTAACTGAGAGTGGGTTATTATCTACTGACTGAGTAGAGATCATTATGTCCTCAGTCAATACTTCTTCAACATGCTGCATGGATCTGTTGAGTTCAGTTGCACTTTTTCATCAATGTGCAATCATGGTAAATCAGCAATCATGATAAATCAGCTTACTGGAGGGATATCATTCGTTCAAAATGGAGTGGACTCCTTTAAAGAATGGGCAGACTGCTTTAGAGAAGAGCAGGGATGTTCTCTCCAGAGTCCTGACCAATATTTATCCCTCAATCAAAAGCATGATAAACATATTGGTCATTATTTCATTGTTGTTTGTGGGAGCTTGGTGTATGTAGATTGGTTGCGGCATTTCCCACATAACAACAGTGGTCATGGGCGTGATCTATCTAAATAAAAATAGAGTCCGTTCTGGGCGTGATCAGCGGGGTGTTATTTTGGGCGGGTTTGGTGGGATGTTCCTTGCCGGCTTTTTGAGTGAGATCCACAACGCTATTCAACCACACTTTAGTCATGTTTTTGGGCCTTGGGGAGTTCCTGCCCGGTAAAACCCGCACTTAGAAGTGTTTTCAGCAGCCGGATCTCTCCGGTCATCACAATTCAATTTTCTCGCCAACAGCGCAGCCCTGGGAGCGGGTTTCGCGGCAGCATGGGGTGGTGAAAATGGGAAATCCCATTGACAATCGACAGGAAGATAGAATCCCGCCATCAGCAAACATGGTGCGTCAGAGAAACACGCGGCTGGGGACGGAGAATCATGCCCAACACGGGGAGCTGAAGAAACCGGTGAGACCAGCTCCTCAAAAATCACGCTGCCATTTTGAAAAGGTGCCCCGAACTCTAAGTGAGCTCAAGGGTCCCCGAAATCCCCCACGCATACATGGGCATTACACCCCGCCCTCATGTGAGGACACTCCACTATGGGGTCGCTGAGTGCCCCGCCCTTTCATACCTACCGGACAGCACGGTAACACAAGTGGATAGCACTGTGGTTCGATTCCCCACTGGGTCACTGTCTGTGCGGTGTCTGCACGTTCTTCCTATGTCTGTGTGGGTTTCCTCCAGGTGCTCTGGTTTCCTCCCACAGTCAAAAGACGTGCAGGTTAGGGTTGATTGGCCACAATAAATTGCCCTCAGTGACCAAAAAGGTTAGGAGGGGTTTTGGGTGGAAGTGAGGGCTTAAGTGTGTCGGTGCCGATGGCCTCGATGGGCCGAATGGACTCCTGCTGCACTGTATGTTCTATATTCTACCCACACTTGACCCCTCCCCAACCTTTATGGGGCCCCTTCATGCACGCCCTTCACCCCCTAACCCTTTATATTCTCTCTTATCCCACCTTGCATGGGTCTGGCCCCCCTCAGGCCCAGACCCTTGGCAGTGTGACCCTGGCACAACCCCTGCCAGCCTGGCAGTGCCACCCAGACACCTCGGCAATGCGAGGGAGGCAGTTCAAATGTGCCAGGCTTGCACTGCCAAGGTGCTCAGGTGCCAGAGGGAGAGCAGGGCGCCAACCTACCCTGTTCCTAAAAACCCAGGTGTCCCCATTGGCCTGGGAAACCCCACAGGTGCCATCATGCCTTGTCCACGTTTGTGTGGACCAGTACGAAATGGCGCCTGGTCGAGGCCTTGCTGGGAGGCCATTAGTTTCCAGGTGGCGGGAGAATCTGCCGCAGACATTTTTAAAAGAGCCTAATACCTCATTTAAATATGTATATCTGGATCTCGACCAGCAAGGCCGAGATGCAGATCATGACGTCTCGCGAAGTTCGGATGAATCTCGCGAAATGTCTCGAGCGTGCAAATCTCACAAGAGAATAAACAGGCCTTGTTGCATCACCAAGTCGGGTGCGATGGGACGGTAAATCGCACCCTATGGCTCTATGACACTGGGGAGAATACCCCTGCTCTTCTTTAAATAGGGCAATTGGATCTTATAAGTCTCTCATGAGAGAGGCACACAAGCATTTGTTTCTGAATAGGGTTGCCTCCAGAATTTCAACACACCTTCAGTACTGCTGAAAAAAGAGACAATGTGGAAGATTTTGTTTCTCTACTTTTTTCAGCAATACTGCATTACCAAAATGACTTCTTCAGCGCTGCACTCAGGAGTATCTGCCTGGATTATCTTGCTCGAGTAGTTTCAGTTGAACCAGGGTTATGATGATTGTGCACTTTTGATGCTCTTGTTTTGTCCAAATGAATGAGCTCCTCCAAGCTTGCTCGTGTATATACAGACTATATTACAAATGAAGCACGTCCCTGCGCAGTGAGTCAGAGATCATGGTGACTAATCTGACAGACACTCATTATGTTTATCGATCGATTCACTTTCTATTTAGCTGAAGATTTAATCTCAGCTAAATAGCCAACTCTAATTAGCAGCATTGATGCTCCTCATGTCACCAGTAAGTTTGGGATTCTGATGCAGTGAGTCAGCTCTTCATCCCACAGCAGAATTAAAACAATGCAAATTCAACGCAGGGCCTCAATCTTTGGGAAGACTTACATATTTGTCTGGTTAATATGGAGAGAGTGCAGGCCTCTTACCTGTAGCCACGTCATATAATAGATGGGAAGCTCATATACCTCCAGTCACTAGTAATGGGAAGGTCATCATCACATCTGAGATTTGCATTGGTAAAATGGTAATTCAAACTTGAAAATCAATACTAGCCAGGGGAAATCTTGCCATGCATGTTATTGAGATTGCTAGCATTATAGATGAGAAATAAATCCCTCCCATAAATGTTTCACTTTTATCTCTCCGGATGGCCCATGACTTCCCTCAATGGCCCTCTGAAGTCTTGCCCAAGCCACCATTGTTCACATTCAAGTCGAGACATCTGTGGGTCTATTTTCCTTATTGTGATCATGAACTTCTTGCAGCAAGCCTTACCCACCAGCCAAGTGTGAAATAATATGAATACTAGTTACAGTAGTCTAATGTTTAAATTGACGGATTGAAAATTTTGGCGTCCCTTCAATTCCATGATATGCGATACGTTTGGATGAAGTTCCTTCCAATTGGTGCTTATTCATATGGTTGGCCTTTAAACATATGTAGACTAATCAATCATGAGGGAAATCTAACCCTTTCTCCAGTGGCATCCAGCACAAGCACACATCTTCCAGCACTCTGATCTCAGGAACAGGAGTCTGGCTAATTTTGTCCTCTATAACATGAGACTTGCAGCACATGTACTGCCAATCCAGTTAAAATCAACAAACTCGACATAGACCTGCAGTCGAGTCATGTCATTCTAATTTGACTCAATTATGCATCATCTTTGCCAGTAATCGGCGGCAGGATCGTCTGGTTTCACCGTTGTCAATGCGGTTTCCCATTGAACGAACACTCACTGCTGGGAACCAGCAGAGGAGAGCGCCATCAGTGGGTCCGGAGGATTCCGCTGGAGTGAACGGATGGAAAATTTCAGCCACAACTTACAGCAGTAATACAAAATAGTGATTTTATTCAATAGCAGCATTATCCAACAGTGCCATTATACGAGAGTGCCATTATACAAGAGTGCCATTATAAAAGAGTGCCATTACACAAGAGTGTCATTATACAAGAGTGCCATTATACAGCAGTGCCATTATACAAGAGTGCCATTATACAGTGTTGCTCTGTTTACTTGCTATAAATATGGCAGTTAATAAGGTCGCCTTTCTTTATCCTAATTATGAGTATACTATCAGAGTCGCCAGGTATCTCTTGATACCGCCACAAGGTTAAACCCGAATACCGATCAAAGAGCCAATACACCAGTTAGTTAGTTCAAAGTCAATACTACTTTATTTACACACAGTATGGTTTACTCATGCACAATAACACTACAGGCTGAACTATATCTATCACTAACACCTATACTTAACTTCGGGTGCCCACGTAGGTCAGAGGAACAATGGCCGTTGTTCGGATCTGAGGCTGTTGGGTTTGAAGAGGTAACAGGAGTACAGCTAAGGTCGTCCGTCTGGTAGCGAGCGTTGAACTTGAACTTACTTGCTTCTGGTGGTGCTGGTGGATGGGTCTCTCTGCTTGAGAGCCAAATCCAAGAGAGTGAACCTTTCGCGGGGTTCCTTCTTATACTTGGAGGAGCTTTGCGCACTTTTAGGCGGGCCTTAAACTTGGTCCCAATTAATTGGACCGCTTCTTGATCATTGTCATCGATCTAAGCCAATAAAGGGGCGGGTCCTAGGTGGCCGTTGACCTTGCTTTGTTTGTGTCTTCTTGTTGGGGTAGTGGCTCCAGATTGTCTGGGACAGTATCGTCTACCTGAGCGCTCGTTCTTTGTTTCCCGGAGATGGGCCATCAATATGTAAATTGACCCAGAGTTTCGATTCCGTCTGCAGACTGCCTTCCAAATATACATTCAGGCTCTGTGCCTGCTTGTTGTTTTGTATTGTCCATTTTTCCTATAGGCTCTGCGAGTGTCCATTTTATACACTGAAAGTGGCCATCCCAGATAGCTGCACTCCCTCCTTGTGATCCTCAACGCGAAGCGTGAAGGATCATATTACTGAATCTTCTTTGTTCTCTGCCTAAGTCGAGCACCCGCAATCAAGGACAGGTTCTATCCTACTCGGTCCTATGGATTGGAACCTTTACCTAAATTGCTTTTATATACATCACATCATTATAAAATTCTAAGGGGCACTATAACATTCAAGCATGCATTACATTTATTTTTCATTTAAAACATGGGAATCTCTAACTATCCTTCTCTAAAGTATCCTTAGTCAATCAAAATAATTTACCAACAGTATAAACTATATAATAGCAGCATTACATTCCTCTGTATCTTGGCGGTCAAGTACAGAATTTCACATCTTTCTTTTATTAGAACAAACAAAAAATGTAGTTGATGCCCTTTGTTTACTTAGAGGGAGTGGGGGGTTTGCTGGAGTCCGAAAATAGGGGGTCTGAGTGTATATACCGGAGTGCGGGAGGCTTTCCTTCACCATTTCCGAAGTCTCAGTGTCTGGATGACACTGCAGAGTATTGCTATGACCAGCAGTGCTGCTACGATGTATGAAAGGGGATACCATTTTATAAGGTTGTCACACCAGGTTGGTGTGTCAGTGGCTGTCTCTGGGTGTGGTGTGTGGCAGGGATGGGAAACATTCATGGCCTGTGTGGTGTGGGTCAGGGGGGTCGCTTCCGCACGCAACTGTAGTGATCCCACGTAGATCCAAATGTAGATCATGATGTCTGTCTTCATGTTCTCTTCTTCCTTCTTGGTCTTCCTCTGTCTTCTGTTGTTCTGGATTTCCTGTGGACACAAGCATAATATCTGTTATTACCTTGTTTAAGATCTCATATGTCTGTCTGTCTGTCCTTTTATTATCAATTGCCCATTAGAATTGTCACCATCTGAGACTCCCTCATTTTTTTTTTTTAAACCAAATATTGTTGGGGACAAGACATCCAAAAAGAAAATACTGTCACAGCGTGAGCAGTCTCGCAGCCTGCGTGGTCGATGCGCTGAGTGGGCGGACAATTTCTCCGTCCAGCAGCACAGCGTTTCATCCAAGTGATTAAAGATGTAAATAGCATGTGCGAGATAGCGACCTAAGGGTCGCCGGAAAGCAAAAAAGACTTGTGGTAAAGAGCATTCTTTAAACCACAGACCAAAAGAACAGTAAAAGAGTTTTGAACCAAAAGCTCCGAATGGGGTGCGTATGGGCCGTGGCGGGGCAAGAATGGGTGGAATCCCCAGGTAGGACGTTGACCAGTGCCGTAACTGCACTACCCGAGCGTAGCTGACCAGATGGGGGGCCTCAGGCAGGGCCGGGATCAGTGCCATTACTCCACTGCCAGGGTGACCAGACAAGAACGGAAAGAATTTGTGTTCATCGTGGATACTGCCTCTTATGATTGCCGTTGAATCAGAAGTGTGGTTATGACTGTATCAATTGGTGTCTGCCGACAAACTAGTTCCTCTAACTACCATGTGGCATTAAAAAAGTAGTTGTGACTGCATCAAAATGTGGCGTGGGGCCATGAATAAACTTTATCAGAGGGTCGTACACAAACAAACATTCAACATTTAAAATTAACAAACTAAAATAACAAAATTGGGCAGGCTCCATCAGAAATAAGGACACAGTAAATCGCCATCAGTTCCTTTATACCAACATCTGGACACCTCATTGCTCTATAGCGAAAAGAGTCGCAAAGGGGCTCGTCTGGTGGGAGTCAGACTCTGAGTCATCATCTTCTCCTGGTTGCCACACTCGTGACTGGAGTAGCTGTGCCAAAGCTGCTTGGGGCGATGTGGGGTCCATCTCATCATTACGGATGAGTCTGTGGGAATTGTCGCGGTGCCAATGTTTCGTGTCTAGGCTGGAGGCGGTAGGCGGCAATCTATAGTCATCGGGCGGTGGGTCCTGTTCAGGGGCTTTTATAAACGTGGTCTCAAAGGGGTCGAACGAATCCTGTTCGGAGTCGCTGGGAGTAGGGTCTGGTGCAGAACTGAAATTGTGTGGCGGTTCCATGGGGTCTAATGTTTCCGTGCTATCGCTGTCACTGTCGCTGTCGGTGCTGGTCAAATGAAGGGAGAGGCGGAGTCGTGACTCTGGGGGTGGAGTCGAAGTGGTGTCCGAGGATGGGCTGGACTGGTTGGAGTAGGGTAGGAATAGGTCGTCCATGGGCGGGGCGTGTTTGTCTGCTACTGCAAGTGAGATGTGTGAGTGGTTGCTCTGTGTGCCATAAGCCTTAAGCTGGTTTAAGTGAAACCATCCTGACTTGCCATTGGGATAAGCGATCTTGTAAACGGAGGGGCTGACTTTATCTGAAATTGAGTAAGGTCCTGCGAATTTGCGGGAAAGAAATGAACTGAGATTGTACAGGGAGAGCATGACCTGCTGCCCTACTGAAAATTCTGTGGCGTGTACTGCTTTGTCAAAACATACTTTACTTTGTTTCTTTCGTGTACCAAGCCAAGCTACTTTATCATTATCGAGAATCTGCTGTGCTGCTTTCTCATGGGTGAGGGTGGTGACTGTGGGGCTGGCCAAATCAACCCTAACAAGTATTCTGTTCCCTTCGTGGGTCGTCCGGTCATGAGGGTGTGGGGGGTGTATCCTGTCGACGTGGATACCGTGTTCCTTATGAACATTAGTGCAAAGGGGAGAACTGTGCCCCATGTGGTATTGTGCTGTTGCACCATTTTCCTGAGGGCGGCCTTGAGGGTTCTATTCATTCGTTCTACGATTCCGCTTGATTGGGGGTGATAGGCAATATGGAATTTTTGTCGGATGCCGAAATTTGTGAGGACATTTTTCATGACGCGTCCTGTGAAATGTGAGCCTTGGTCTGACTGTATACTACAGGGAAGGCCCCATCTTGTGAAGATGTGCTGCGTTAGGATCTTGGCTGTCGTTTTAGCTGTGTTAGTTCTAGATGGAAAAGCTTCCACCCATTTGGTGAAGGTGTTGATTACTATCAACACATACTTAAAACCATTCTTGCAGGGGGGTAGGGGACCTATGTAATCAATCTGTAAATTTGTCCGGAGCCATTAACAGGGCGGGTGTGGCTGAGCTGACCTTTCCTCGCATATCTGTCCGGATTGTTCTGGGCGCAAATTAAACAATTTTCAATGTAATGCGTTCCATTGGATTTTAAATCGGGCCACTAGCAGAGAGGTCTGACATGGGCAAGGGTTGCATCTATCCCTTAGTGTCCATGGTTGTCATGGAATTGGCAGATGATTTGGTTTCTATCTTGGGTGGGGACCACATAAATACCATATTTTAGAATTATGCCGTCGTGTGTCGTTAAAATGTTTCTGTACATATTGTAGGGGACTGGGAAGTTACCTTTTAAAACTTCCCTGAGCTTTTCGTCTTCCTTTTGGGCTTGAGCTAAATCTTGAATATTGGTCTGTGAGACCTGGACCATGTACTGGGCACTCTCGGGGGGATTCCTAAAGTGACCATGTCTGGAACCTGCCTTTGCTAGGGCGTCTGCCTTAATGTTACCAGGGGGGGAAGAACGATGGTTGCTGCGGAATTTAATGATACCGTATTTACGATCTTTAGCTGTCCTGAGAATATGCTGGAGTAATGGTGCTGAGGGTAGGGGTTTTCCATCTGCGGAGACAAAACCTCTAGATTCCCACAGGGGTAGGAATTCCGTTAAACTATTGCAGACATATAGGTTGTCGGAGTATATGTCAGCTGGGGTCGGGAACGAGTCGTTGTGCTCTCCAATGTATGCTATGGCTGCCAATTCTGCTGCCTGTGAACCTAGATGTCCAGGCAATTTGTGTGGCATCTCCTCTAACACGCGGCCCTGCGCGTCCACAGAAATCTTAAGAGGAGCTTTTGTGTCTGCGGGCTGGGGCCTCTGGGGTGTAGTACCTGGTTTCGGGGGAGCTGACTTGGGTACAAAGGGTCCTGTATTGTGCCTGGTGGTAATGATCTCACATTCATATAGGTTGCCTGCGTAATGTAAATTATCTGCGAGAAATGTATGTGTCTTAATCCTTTTAACCATAATGTTCCGTCCTTGTAAGAGTAGGGTCCATTGTGCTGCACAAATTTGGCTGTCCTTTAGTCTATCGTCAATTAGAAGTTGGGTTGGGGTGTGTTCTGTTAAAATGGTTACGGGCGTGAGTCTTGTTATGTACACAAAGTACCGAACAGCCCAAAAAACTGCGAGCAAGTGCCTTTCGCAGGCAGAAAATCCTTGCTCTACTGGATCGAGAACTCGTGAGGTGTATGCCACGGGGCCTAAACGATCGTGTCTTTCCTGGAGGAGCAAGGCCGAAAGGGTTCGGTCGGTGGTTGCAACCTCAATTGCGTATGGGGAGAGTGGATCTGGGACCTGTAATGTGGGAGCTGTGCTGAGGGCTCGGTTTAATGCATCCACGGCATCTGTGTGCTGTGGAAGCCATTCCCATGGGGCTTGCCTTTTTAGGAGTTCGGAAAGAGGGGCTGCCTTTGTGGCAAAACCGTCTATGTGGTTCCTGCAATAGTCAACCAGTCCTAGAAATGACCGGAGGGCTGTGACATTATGGGGCAAGGGTAATTTGACAATGGAGTCAATGCATTTCTGCTCGATCTCGTGTTTGCCATGGGTGATTACTGTGCCTAAATAAATGACTTTTTCTTATAGATCTGGGCCTTTTTGGGGTTTACCTTCCATCCGATTTCGTGAAGGACTCCTAATAATTTTGAGAGAAGCGAAATGTGCTCTTCCTTCGTGTCCGTTTGTAGAAGTAAGTCGTCTACATACTGGAGGAGGCAATCGGGTCGAAAAAGTTAGCTAATCCATTCGCCAACTGTCGGTGGAAAATGGAGGGGGAGTTGTGGAAGCCTTGTGGTAGGCACGTCCATGTGTATTGCTGTCCCTGGAAGGTGAAAGCAAATTTGTATTGGCACGCTTTATCCAATGGAATGGACCAAAAGCTGTTGCTGATGTCCAAAACCGAGAAAAACTTTGACAGGAGTCCCTGTTTTAACATTGTCTCGGGATTCGTGGTTATGGTGGGGGCTGCTAATAGAGTCACTTTGTATAGTTCCCTGTAATCGATGGTCAGTCACCATGAGCCACCAGGTTTCCTGACGGGCCAAACTGGGGCATTGTTAGTTGAGGCTACTGAATGAAGAACGCCTTGGTCGAGTAATCTTTGGATGACCTTTGCGATTTCTCCCTCTGCTTGTTGGGCAAAACTGTACTGTTTTGGGGGTTTGGGGTTGGGTCCTGTAATGTTGACTAAACCTGCTATCTTGCCGCAGTCGTGCTCGTGCTGGGCAAAGAAGCTTTGTGTCTCTGCAAAACGTCTCTAACGTCTGTGTCCTGATTGATGGTTCATGGATCAAACCAGAAGTCTCCTCTGCGCTAATCCTGTGTGCGTAGTCTCCAACTATGAGCATGGCGGGGGCTCGTGCTGCCTTTGCCATTCTCCACACATTTATTTACGGGGTCGACCGAAAGATTGTGGGAGCTCATAAAGTCTATCCCCAAAATGTGTTCGGCTGTCTGGGGTAGATCTACGAGAACGACGGGGTGTTCGGTTTTAATGTTGCCTATCTGAATTGCTACAGGGGCTGTAATGTGTCCCTGCTGCAAGTGTCCTATGAAACCGCTGAGGGTAATGGTGTCTGTGGTGGGCCATGTATCCAGTTGGAACATTGTGGAGGAATTTAGCGTGGTACATGACCCTCCTGTGTCCCAAAGAAATTCTACGGGGTGTCCCCGGACTGTGCCTGCTACTACCGGTCTTCCGGACTTGTCCCAAAGGGTGTCGCAGACCCAAGTTGGGGAGTCCGAACACCGTCAATCGGTGCCGTTCATGTCTGCATTCTCGGAACGGGCTGCAACACTATGAATGGGCTTGGTCCTGTTCTTATTTAGGGTATTTACCTGCTGGTTTCGCTGCTGTTTCTGGGGGGGGGGCATTGCACTCTCGGGCGTAATGTCCTAACTGTCCGCAATTGTAGCACTCGTGGGATTTAGGCTGCTGTGGGCTGTTTCTTCCCTCGTTTACCCATGCGGGGTTCTGATGTGTCCTGACTGGATGCATGTTAGCATCTGCCTGCTCTTCATCTGCTTTTCCGTAATCTGACTTTCCCTGAAGGGACTGTTCCCAAGCTCGGGATAATCCCTTTAGTACCCATTTCTCATTGTGGGTATCATCTGGGGCTCTCTGTCCTGCTTCGGTCACATAAGAGACTAGGATTCGAGTCCATTTGGCCATATTCTTTGGTGTCAAATGGGCACGGGCTAACTCTCCAAATCCTGCTGTGGAATGAGTCCAAAGGTGTCCAGCAAACGCTGTTGGGTGCTCGGCCTTTTTCTGCCTACATATATTGAGGCCTTCTACGGGATCTCCCTTATTGTAGCCGATCGCATCTAGGATTGCTGCATGCATTTCTTGGAGGGTGCCTCCTCCTACATTTTGTGGGTCGGGAAGGGCTGCCATGACTGAGGGGTCGAGGCTCAAAACTATGAGCTTAACTTGCTCTTTTTCATCCAGGCCGTACATGGTCGCCTGTTGTTTAACCTTTGCAAAATAATGCCGTGGGTCCGATGTGGGTTGGAACGGTGTTATTTTGTCACACGCGTCCCTTAATTGAGTGACGGTTAATGGGGTGGTGTACAGAAAATCGGGGTCTCCGTTTGTTGTGGCCCTGCGCTGTGTGGTGACAGGGTTCATGGGATTGTGCTCTACCTGTGCAGCTGGGGGTGCGGTGCTTTTCTTTTCTGAGTTTTATCCTGAGTACATGTTCCATGTACATATCGATGGGCAGTCTCATTTAACTCCTGCCAATCGGGGCCATTTTACTGATCTAACTGGGGCCCAAATGTATTCTGGAAACCATTTTGTACTGAAAGCAGGGATTGCAGGTCTGCAATTTGCTTTCGGCATTTGGCGTGGTCTACCGAACTCTGCCTTTGTACCATCGTGGAACTGTGGAGTGCTCGTAGGGCTGTTTTTAAATCAACCTGAATACCAAAGAGCCAATACACCAGTTAGTTAGTTCAAAGTCAATACTATTTATTTACACACAGTATGATTTACTCATGCACAATAACACTCCTGGCTAAACTATATCCATCACTAACACCTATACTTAACTTCGGGTGCCCACTTAGGTCAGAGGAACAATGGCCGTTGTTCGGATCTGAGGCTGTTGGGTTTGAAGAGGTAACAGGAGTACAGCTAAGGTCGTCCGTCTGGTAGCGAGCATTGAACTTGAACTTACTTGCTTCTGGTGGTGCTGGTGGATGGGTCTCTCTGCTTGAGAGCCAAATCCAAGAGAGTGAACCTTTCACGGGGTTCCTTCTTATACTTAGAGGAGCTTTGCGCACTTTTAGGCGGGCCTTAAACTTGGTCCCAATTAATTGGGCAGCTTCTTGATCATTGTCATCGATCTAAGCCAATAAAGGGGCGGGTCCTCGGTGGCCGTTGACCTTGCTTTGTTTGTGACTTCTTGTTGGGGTAGTGGCTCCGGATTGTCTGGGACAGTATCGTCTACCTGAGCGCTCGTTCTTTGTTTCCTGGAGATGGGCCATCAATATGTAAATCGACCCAGAGTTTCGATTCCGTCTGCAGACTGCCTTCCAAATATACATTCAGGCTCTGTGCCTGCTTGTTGTTTTGTATTGTCCATTTTTCCCTATAGGCTCTGCGAGTGTCCATTTCATATACTGAAAGTGGCCATCCCAGATGGCTACAACAGCAGGGCCATTATAACAGAGTGCCATTACACAACAGTGCCATTACTCAAGATTGCCATTATACAATAGTGCCATTATACAAAAGTGCCATTATACAAGAGTGTCATTATACAAATGTGCCATTATACAAGAGTGCTATTATAAAAGAGCACCATTATACAGCAGTGCCATTATACTGCCATTATACAGCAGTGCCATTATACAGCAGGGCCATTATACAGCAGTGCCATTATACTACAGGGCCATTATACAGCAGTGCCATTATACAGCAGGGCCGTTATACAGCAGGGCCATTATACAGCACTACAGGGCCATTATACAGCAGGGCCATTATACAGCAGTGCCATTATACAGCACTACAGGGCCATTATACAGCAGGGCCATTATACAGCAGTGCCATTATACAGCACAACAGGGCCATTATACAGCAGGGCCATTATACAGCAGTGCCATTATACAGCAGTGCCATTATACAGCAGGGCCGTTATACAGCAGGGCCATTATACTGCCATTATACAGCAGTGCCATTATACAGCAGGGCCATTATACAGCAGTGCCATTATACAGCAGGGCCATTATACAGCAGTGCCATTATACAACAGGGCCATTATACAGCAAGGCCATTATACAACAGTGCCATTATACAGCAGGGCCATTATACAGCAGGGCCGTTATACAGCAGGGCCATTATACAGCACTACAGGGCCATTATACAGCAGGGCCATTATACAGCAGTGCCATTATACAGCACTACAGGGCCATTATACAGCAGGGCCATTATACAGCAGTGCCATTATACAGCACAACAGGGCCATTATACAGCAGTGCCATTATACAGCAGTGCCATTATACAGCAGTGCCATTATACAACAGGGCCATTATACAGCAGTGCCATTATACTACAGGGCCATTATACAGCAGTGCCATTATACAACAGGGCCATTATACAGCAGTGCCATTATACAGCAGGGCCATTATACAGCAGTGCCATTATACAACAGGGCCATTATACAGCACTGCCATTATACTACAGGGCCATTATACAGCAGTGCCATTATACAGCAGGGCCATTATACAGCAGGGCCATTATACAGCAGGGCCATTATTTAGCAGTGCCATTATACTACAGGCCCATTATACAGCAGTGCCATTATACAACAGGGCCATTATACAGCAAGGCCATTATACAGCAGGGCCATTATACAGCAGTGCCATTATACTACAGGGCCATTATACAGCAGTGCCATTATACAACAGGGCCATTATACAGCAAGGCCATTATACAACAGTGCCATTATACAGCAGGGCCATTATACAGCAGGGCCATTATACAGCAGTGCCATTATACAGCAGGGCCATTATACAGCAAGGCCATTATACAGCAGGGCCATTATTTAGCAGTGCCATTATACTACAGGCCCATTATACAGCAGTGCCATTATACAACAGGGCCATTATACAGCAAGGCCATTATACAGCAGGGCCATTATACAGCAGTGCCATTATACTACAGGGCCATTATACAGCAGTGCCATTATACAACAGTGCCATTATACAGCAGGGCCATTATACAGCAGTGCCATTATACAGCAGTGCCATTATACAACAGGGCCATTATACAGCAAGGCCATTATACAGCAGGGCCATTATACAGCAGTGCCATTATACAGCAAGGCCATTATACAGCAGGGCCATTATACAGCAGTGCCATTATACAGCAGTGCCATTATAGAGCAAGGCCATTATACAACAGGGCCATTATACAGCAGTGCCATTATACAACAGGGCCATTATACAGCAGGGCCATTATACAGCAGTGCCATTATACAGCATGGCCATTATACAACAGTGCCATTATACAGCAGGGCCATTATACAGCAGGGCCATTATACAGCATGACCATTATACCACAGTGCCATTATACAGAAGGGCCATTATACAGCAGTGCCATTATACAGCAGGGCCATTATACAACAGTGCCATTATACAGCAGTGCCATTATACAGCAAGGCCATTATACAGCAGGGCCATTATACAGCAGGGCCATTATACAACAGTGCCATTATACAGCAGGGCCATTATACAGCAAGGCCATTATACAACAGGGCCATTATACAGCAGTGCCATTATACAACAGTGCCATTATACAGCAGGGCCATTATACAGCAGTGCCATTATACAACAGTGCCATTATACAGCAGGGCCATTATACAGCAGTGCCATTATACAGCAGTGCCATTATACAGCATGGCCATTATACAACAGTGCCATTATACAGCAGTGCCATTATACAGCAAGGCCATTATACAGCAGTGCCATTATACAGCATGACCATTATACAACAGTGCCATTATACAGCAGTGCCATTATACAGCAAGGCCATTATACAGCAGTGCCATTATACAGCAGTGCCATTATACAGCATGACCATTATACAACAGTGCCATTATACAGCAGTGCCATTATACAGCAAGGCCATTATACAGCAGTGCCATTATACAGCAAGGCCTTTATACAGCAGGGCCATTATACAACAGTGCCATTATACAGCAGGGCCATTATACAGCAGGGCCATTATACAACAATGCCATTATACAAGAGTGCCTTTATACAAGAGTGCCATTATACAGGAGTGCCAGAGCCATTATACAAGAGTGCTATTATAAAAGAGCACCATTATACAGCAGGGCCATTCACTAGGTTAATCCCAGAGCTGAAGGGGTTGGATTACGAGGAGAGGTTGAGTAGACTGGGACTGTACTCGTTGGAATTTAGAAGGATGAGGGGGGATCTTATAGAAACATATAAAATTATGAAGGGAATAGATAGGATAGATGCGGGCAGGTTGTTTCCACTGGCGGGTGAAAGCAGAACTAGGAGGCATAGCCTCAAAATAAAGGGAAGTAGATTTAGGACTGAGTTTAGGAGGAACTTCTTCACCCAAAGGGTTGTGAATCTATGGAATTCCTTGCCCAGTGAAGCAGTAGAGGCTCCTTCATTAAATGTTTTTAAGATAAAGATAGATAGTTTTTTGAAGAATAAAGGGATTAAGGGTTATGGTGTTCAGGCCGGAAAGTGGAGCTGAGTCCACAAAAGATCAGCCATGATCTCATTGAATGGTGGAGCAGGCTCGAGGGGCCAGATGGCCTACTCCTGCTTCTAGTTCTTATGTTCTTATTTGTACCATTGTACAAGCATGCTATTATACCAGACTGCTATGATAAGAGGAGATTAGAGAAGAACTAATTGAATATCTCTTTAAAAGAGCCAGCACAGGCATGATTGGCCGAACGGTCTCTTTCTGTGCTCCATGGTTCTATGGTAATGAGTGCGTACTGTCGCTTTAAGCTGAATCAAGTAAGTTTTCAAAAATGACTTCGCAAATGAAGAACTGAAAATGCCACCTGTTCACTTTGCTGTTCAATTTTGTAAACAGCAGATGTTAGGTCTGTTCTGTAACTAATGCACAAATTGGATTATTAAATATATTTTATTGCATGTTAGTCATTGGAAACAAATGCTATTAAGATGTTTGAAAGCACAATTAACTTATTGACCTCTTGGCATGTTTGCTGGGAGTGGGGAGAAACAGGTACTCTCAGTTCATTTTAAAAGATCATCCGCGACAGATCATTGCCTTATTGCATTTGAGTGGGTGAGGAAAATGTAATAATGCTCCACTGGTTACAATAATTTCACAAATTACAAATTCTGGGCCAAATGATAACTTTGAAACAATATTGTGCTAATTTGGTGTAGCTTTGGGATAGGGTTGTGCTTTTTTTTTGTTGAAAAATGCATACTTAAAAAGGAACAACCTACATGACTGTGGGGAAAGAGCAGGGGAACGGAATTAATTGAATAGCTCTCTCAAACAGTACATGCACAATGTGCTGAATGTGCTTTAAGATTCCATGATTAAAATGGATGTGTACATTGCAGCACTTTAATGCAATCTTATTGTGCTACCTCTAAGGCAGAGAGGGCACTCAGTCTCTTTACTAGATATGGCAAATCGTTATCCTGCTCAATGATATTCCACACTATTCTATCGATATGAAGATGAGTAAATTCCATATCACCATTTCATTATTCAGCATCAAATGATCAAGGGTGGGATTCCCTGTCGGCGGGATCCTCCTCTTCGCCGGCAACGCAATCATGCCCGTGGATTACCCGATGGCATGGGGGCGGCCACAAAGGGAAACCCCATTGCCCAGCTGCTGGGACGGAGGATCCCGCTGCTGAAGGGGGCGCGCGGGATGGAGAATCCTGCCCCAATTCTTTTTTCAAGAAAAATGAGCTGAGGACTTCAATTTTCTTTGGATCACACAACAGTAGAAATAGTAAATGATTTTGGTCAATCGTCACACTTTACAAATATTAATGTCGGCTGAACGGCATGTTTAGCAGGGTATTTCCTGACGGCTGCGAGTGTGGCTGGGTGGCACTCACAGACTGGCAATGCCAAGGTGCCTAGGTGCTAGGAAGAGTGCCAGGATGCCACCCTGCCATGTCCCCGTCCACCCAAAGGTCTCTATTGGCCTGGAAGACTCCGAGGTGCCGTTACGACAGATCCCCATTTGTGTGGACCTTTACCAACTGGTGCCCTGGCAAGGTCTCCCAGGAACGTACAGCGAGGGCGAGATCCAAATGTGCCGGGCGGAGAGAGTTGTGCGACTTGCGATTGGCCCGGCGCCCGGTGGGGAGCCCAATTTGGGCTCGAGGGCAATTCCCCCGTTCTGCCCGGATCCACACTAGGCGCAACGGGTCACTGAATCGATTTTTCGTTCTTTGTTCGTGATTTGAACAATCAGGCCATGTATAAAAATGGGCGAATAATTCAGTGCCCTAGACTAATAATAAAAAAAGAACATCAATTCAAATCTCTATGGTGAACCACGTACTGCTACTACTTGTATATATTTACCGTTATTTGTTATTCGTCCTACTGTTATCCACCACTGTATATATGTTCACTGTTGTTCTTATTCACTGTTACTTACTGTTGTTGTGTTGATTCTTCTGTTGGCTCCGCCTGTGGCTCCGCCCCTCGGGGGAGGTATATAATTGGCAGACCTGTGGCCAGCTCTCAGTGCGGGAGCAGCAGCAGGCTGGCATACTTCTTAGCTTATTAAAACCACTGTTCTCTTCTACAACACGACTCGTGTGAATTGATGGTCCATCAATTTAATAAGCTAAGATATCACAATGGACGCCGCTCTTAAGCCTGACCGACTTGAACTCGACCCGCAGGCAGCTGCAATCTTAGAGCATTGGCTAAGTTGTTTTGAGGCCTACCTTGACCAATGACGTCTCTGGGGCGCACAAGCTGCTTCTCTTCAACGCTCGGGTGAGCAAAAACATGTTCCTATTAATCAGAGACGCGGCTTCGTACGAAGAGGCGGTTGCACTGTTGAATGGACAGTTCGTGAGGCCGGTGAATGAGGTGTTCGCTCGACATCTTCTTACCACGTGGCGTCAGCGCCCTGGTGAATCGCTGGCAGAATTCCTGCTTGACCTGTGCAACACACGGAACTCATGATCCGGGACACGTATGTGGCCGGAGTCCGGTCCAGTTATATCCAGCAACGACTGCTCAAAAGGGATGCCCTCGACCTCAAGGACACGGAACAGCTATCTACCTCGTTAGAGGTAGCATCCCAGAGTTTAGATGGCTTCATGCCTGACCACGCGGCATCCTCGTGGATGTCGGAGGCGCGGTCATCACCCGACCCGGGCGTGTCCCATGCCTGTGCTGCGCGGCTGCTCGCAAACTCCAGGGGGCGGTTCTGCTACTTCTGCGGCCAGGGCCAGCACCCCAGGCAGCGTTGTCCAGCTTGGAACGCAACCGGCAATGAGTGAGGTAAGAAGGGGCATTTTGCCAAAGTCTGCCTGGCCCGACCTAAAGTTCCCAAATCAAAAGCCTGCCAGGCCCGACCTGAAGCTTACAGATCCCGCAGTGTGGTATCGTGCCTGCTGGTACCGCCCCCTTCTGACGCGTCACCCACCTCGTGCAGACCGTGGGGGTCGCCATTTTGTCCGCCATCTTTAATGCCGCCCGCCACGTGCGACCCATGGGGGTCGCCATCTTGGCCGCCATCTTCGATGCCACCCATCACGTGCAACTCATGGAGGCCGCCATTTTGGGACCACCCCGTTACCGGACCAGTCATCCGCAGCTCGGCTCTGTTACACTCGACCAGTCCCGGCCCCATCACCTCAAGAACTCCAAGATGGCCGTCCAGGTCAATGGGCATGAGACGTCTTGCCTCTTCGACTCCGGGAGCACGGATAGCTTCGTCCATCTGGATACGGTATGGCGCTGCTCCCTCCGGATTTTCCCATTGTCCCAAACAATCTCCATTGCTTCCGGATCACATTCCGTGCAGATCCGGGCTACTGTGTCGCAAACCTTGTGATACAGGGCGTCAAGTACGCCAACTTTAAACTTTACGTCCTCCCCCATCTCTGCGCTCCCCTCTTATTAGGACTGGATTTCCAGTGTAACCTCCGAAGCCTGACCTTGAAGTTCGGTGGACCCCTGCCCCCTCTCACCGTCTGTAGCCTTGCGACCCTTAAGGTCGCCCCTCCTCGCTCTTTGCGAACCTCACCCCCGACTGTAAGCCCGTCGCCACCAGGAGCAGACGATACAGTGCTCACGACAAGGCCTTTATCAGGTTGGAGGTCCAGCGACTCTTGCGGGAAAGGATCATTGAGGCCAGTAACAGCCCCTGGAGAGCCCAAGTGGTGGTCGTCAGAACCGGGGAGAAGAACCGGATGGTCGTCGACTACAGTCAGACGATCAACCGGGACACACAACTCGATGCGTACCCTCTTCCCCGCATATCTGACATGGTCAACCAGATTGCGCACTACCGATTCTTCTCCACGGTAGACTTGAAGTCTGCGCACCACCAGATCCCTATCCGCCCGGGGGACCACCACTTCACTGCCTTCGAGGCAGACGGCTGCCTATACCACTTCCTCAGGGTTCCCTTCGGCGTCCCCAATGGGGTCTCGGTCTTCCAACGAACGATGGACCGAATGGTTGACCAGTACGGGCTGCGGGCCACGTTCCTGTATTTGGATAATGTCACCATCTGCGGCCATGATCAGCAGGACCACGATGTTAACCTTAAGAAATTCCTCCACACCGCCCAGCTCCTTAATTTGACCTATAACAAGGAGAAATGCGTTTTCCGCACAACCCGACTAGCCATCCTTGGCTATGTCGTGGAAAACGGAGTCCTAGGGCCCGACCCCGATCGCATGGGCCCCTCCTGCAACTTCCCCACCCCCACTGCCCCAAGGCCCTGAAGAGATGCCTGGGGTTCTTTTCCTACTATGCCCAGTTGGTCCCCAATTATGCGGACAAGGCCCAGCCACTTATCAAATGCACTATTTTTCCCCTGATGGCTGAGGCCCGCCTGGCCTTCGACTGCATCAAGACAGACATTGCCAAGGCCATGATGCACGCTGTGGATGAGTCCATTCCGTTCCAGGTGGAGAGCGATGCGTCGGACATTGCCCTGGCCGCTACCCTCTACCAGGCAGGTAGGCGCGTGGCTTTCTTTTCCCGTACCCTCCATGCCTCCGAGATTCGACACTCCTCTGTCGATAAGGAAGCTCAAGCCATTGTGGAAGCTGTGCGACATTGGAGGCATTACCAGGCCGGCAGGAGATTCACTCTCCTCACTGACCAACGGTCGGTTGCCTTCATGTTCAATAACACACAGCGGGGCAAGATCAAGAACGACAAGATCTTGAGGTGGAGGATCGAACTCTGCACATACAACTACGATATCTTGTATCGTCCTGGGAAGCTCAAAGAGCCCCCAGATGCCCTGTCCCGCGGTATATGCGCCAGCGCGCAAAAAGACCGACTTCGGGCCATCCGCAATGACCTCTGTCATCCGGGGGTCACCCGGCTTCTCCATTTCATCAAGGCCCGCAACCTGCCCTACTCCACCGAGGAGGTAAGGACCATGACCAAGAACTGCCAAGTCCGCACGGAGTGCAAGCCGCACTTCTATCGGCCAGACAGGGCTCACCCGGTGAAGGACTCTCGCCCCTTTGAACGCCTCAGCGTCGATTTCAAAGGGCCCCTCCCCTCCAGTGACCGTAACGTGTACTTCCTCAACATCGTTGACAAGTACTCCCGTTTTCCCTTTGCCATCCCATGCCCTGACATGACCTCGGCCATTGTCATCAAGGTCCTACACAGCATCTTCACCTTGTTCGGTTTCCCCACCTACATCCACAGTGATCAGGGGCCCTCTTTTATGAGCGATGAGCTGCATCAGTTCCTGCTTAGTAAGGGCATCGTCTCAAGCAGAACTACCAGCTACAACCCCCGGGGAAACGGGCAGGTGGAGAGGGAGAATGCGACGGTCTGGAAGGCCGTACTTCTTGCTCTATGGTCTAGAAGTCTCCCAGTCTCCCGCTGGCAGGAGGTCCTTCCCGATGCGCTCCACTCCATCCGGTCGCTTCTCTGCACCATCACTCTACTCGATGAACATGCAGCTCATATGTGACCGTCAGCTGCGTTTCATACACATTTGGGCCCGATACCTGGGCAGTGGGCACGACGTCTTCATCCTGGCACACTCAATGATTACTGACATCTTCAAGACACCCCCAGGCTGCGGGGCTGGCTGCTGGACGACAGATGTTTTCCACTACAGTCGTTTCTGATAACACCTATATGGAGGCCACAGGCCGACACGGAGACCCGCTACAACGACGCCCATACAGCAACCAGGAACATGATATGGCGATGCATCGGCCTCCTGAAGGTGCAGTTCAGGTGTCTGAACCGCTCTGAAGGTGCACTCCCGTATGACGCAGTGAGGGCTGCTCGCATCGTGGCGGCCTGCTTTGTCCTCCACAACATTGCACAGCAGACAAGCGATGTGCTGGAGGAGGAGGAAGAACGCCAGGCCTCGCCCAACCAGGAGGATGTGGGGTCGGGCGAGGATGGGCAGGACATGGGGCCCAGGCAAGCATGGGATACCGCACAACTTGTGCGCCAGGGCCAATGCGCAGAGACGCTCTGATCGCAGCCAGGTTTAACAACTAGGGGCGGGGGGGAAACTGGCCAGGAGCACGGACACCACATCCGACCCCCACACCCCTCACCCTCCCCCCACCATGGCCAGCCTCCGGCTCCAACCCCCCCGTGATCCGTGATACATACCTGCCGCACTATGGCGTGGGGGCCCCGGGATGGCAGTAACCATCGGGCCGTCTGACAATGTCTGACTCCTGCCCAAAGGAGCACTTTCCACCTTCCACCTGGGTGATCCCTGCATGCAAAGTGGTCATTCCATCACATGGTCAATCGATTCACTGCGGTGACGGTGTGGGGATGGTTGGGGGCAGGGGTGGGGGGGGGGGGGTGGGCGGGGGTGGTGAGCCCTTTCTCCCCCCTCCTCTGGCCAGCCCGGACCACCCACCCCTCACACCCATCTGACAGAGCACCGAGGCAGGTTGTAACAGTGTGAACTGGTGTTTAATGTGAACAAATATTGTGCCCTATCCCCTATAACTAAACTGTGCCCTGCATCCGTGTTAAATTAACTAGAGTCTAACTTTATGGCCTTGCGGGCCCTAACACTACGTCTAGATGGTTCCGCAGATGATACAGCAGGAGTGGAGGCAGCCTGCTGTTATTCTCACCGTGCATCCTGGGTCCCCGTTGGCAGGTGTCTCCTGGGGCGATTGGGATGCACTTAGGAGCATGCAGGTGGTGGAAAGCGTCATAGATAGCAGTTATATAAATGTGGTCACACCCAAGGTGCAGGCAGAGAAATGGGTGACCACCAGAAGGGGCAGGCAGTCTGTGCAGGAATCCCTTGCGGTTGTCCCCCTCTCGAACAAGTATACACCTTTGGATACTGTCGGGGGGATAGCCTATCAGGGGAAAACAGCAGCAGCCAGAGCAGTGGCACCATGGCTGGCTCTGATGTTCAGCAGGGAGGGTCAAAGCGCAGAAGAGCAATAGCCATAGGGGACTCTATAGTCAGGGGCATAGATAGACACTTCTGTGGATGTAAAAGAGACTCCAGGATGGTATGTTGCCTCCCTGGTGCCAGGGTCCAGAATGCCTCAGAAGGGGTAGAGGGCATCGTGAAGGGGGAGGGCAAACAGGCAGAGGTCGTTGTACATATTGGTACTGACGACATAGGCAGGAAGAGACATGAGGTCCTGCAGCAGGAGTTCAGGGAGCTAGGCAGAAAGTTAAAAGACAAGGCCTCTAAGGTTGTAATCTCGGGATTACTCCCTGTGCCACTTGCCAGTGAGGCTAGAAATAGGATGATAGAGCAGCTAAACACGTGGCTAAACAGCTGGTGTACGAGGGAGGGTTTCCGTTATCTGGACCACTGGGAGCTCTACTGGGGCAGGTGTGACCTGTATAAGAAGGAAGGGTTGCATCTAAACTGGAGAGGCATGAATATCCTGGCCGCGAGGTTTGCTAGTGTCACACGGGAGGGTTTAAACTAGTATGGCAGGGGGGTGGGTACCGGAGCAATAGGTCAGAAGGTGAAAGCATTGAGGTAAAACTAGGTAATAGGGCCAGTATGGCTCTGAGGAAGAGCAGACAGGGAGATGTTGCTGAAAACAGCGGGTCTTGTGGCCTGAAGTACATATGTTTTAATGCAAGAAGTATTATGGGTAAGGCAGATGAACTTAGAGCTTGGATTAGTACTTGGAGCTTTGATGTTGTTGCCATTACAGAGACCTGGTTGAGGGAAGGACAGCATTTTTGCATCAGTATTCACCAAAGAGAAGGAATTGGTGGATGTTGAGTCTGGAGAAGAGTGTGTAGGTAGCCTGGGTCACATTGAGATCCAAAAAGACGAGGTGTTGGACGTCTTGAAAAATATTAAGGTAGATAAGTCCCCAGGGCCTGATGGGATCTACCCCAGAATACTGAAGGAGGCTAGAGGGGAAATTGCTGAGGCCTTGACAGAAATCTTTGGATCCTCACTGTCTTCAGGTGATGTCCCGGAGGACTGGAGAATAGCCAATGTTGTTCCTTTGTTTAAGAAGGGTAGCAAGGATAATCCAGGGAACTACAGGCTGGTGAGCCTTACGTCAGTGGTAGAGAAATTACTGGAGAGACAGGATCTACTCCCATTTGGAGGCAAATGGACGTATTAGCGAGAGGCAGCATGGTTTTGTGAAGGGGAGGTCGTGTCCCACTAACTTGATAGAGTTTTTTGAAGAGGTCACAAAGATGATTGATGCAGGTAGGGCAGTGGATGTTGTCTATATGAACTTCAGTAAGGCCATTGACAAGGTCCCTCATGGTAGACTGGTACAAATGGTGAAGTCATACGGGATCAGGGGTGAGCTGGCAAGATGGATACAGAACTGGCTAGGTCATAGAAGGCAGAGAGTAGCAATTGAAGGGTGCTTTTCTAATTGGGGGGCTGTGACTAGTGGTGTTCTGCAGGGATCAGTGCTGGGACCTTTGCTGTTCGTAGTGTACATAAATGATTTGGAGGAAAATGTAACTGGTCTGATTAGTAAGTTTGCAAATGACACAAAGGTTGGTGGAATTGCGGATAGCGATGAGGACTGTCAGAGGATACAGCAGGATTTAGGTCGTTTGGAGACTTGGGCGGAGAGATGGCAGATGGAGTTTAATCCGGACAAATGTGAGGTAATGCATTTTGGAAGGTCTAATGCAGGTAGGGAATATACAGTGAATGGTAGAACCCTCAAGAGTATTGAAAGTCAGAGAGATCTAGGTGTACAGGTCCACAGGTCACTGAAAGGGGCAACACAGGTGGAGAAGGTAGTCAAGAAGGCATACGGCATGCTTGCCTTCATTGGCCGGGGCATTGAGTATAAGAATTGGCAAGTCATGTTGCAGCTGTATAGAACCTTAGTTAGGCCACACTTGGAGTATGGTGTTCAATTCTGGTCGCCACACTACCAGAAGGATGTGGAGGCTTTAGAGAGGGTGCAGAAGAGATTTACCAGGATGTTGCCTGGTATGGAGGGCATTAGCTATGAGGAACGGTTGAATAAACTCGGTTTGTTCTCACTGGTACAAAGGAGGTTGAGGGGCGACCTGATAGAGGTCGACAAAATTATGAGGGGCATAGACATAGTGGATAGTCAGAGGCTTTTTCCCAGGGTCGAGGGATCAATTACTATGGGGCGTAGGTTTAAGGTGCGAGGGGCAAGGTTTAGAGGAGATGTACGAGGCAAGTTTTTTACACAGAGGGTAGTGGGTGCCTGGAACTTGCTACCAGAGGAGGTGGTGGAAGCAGGGACAATAGTGACATTTCAGGGGCATCTTGACAAATACATGAATAGGATGGGAATAGAGGGATACAGACCCAGGAAGTGTAGAAGATATTAGTTTCGACGGGCAGCCTGTTCGGCACAGGCTTGGAGGGCCGAAGGGCCCGTTCCTGTGCTGTACTTTTCTTTGTTCATTGTTCTCCGTGCCGGCCCCGACGCAACATGGCGTAGGGCTAAAGGGGCCAGCGCAGAAGGAGGCTCCCAGCCCAAGAGGCCGTCCCGCCGATCAGTGGGCCCCGATCGTGGGCCAGGCCACAACGGAGGACCCCCCCGGGGTGGATCCCCCTCTCCCCCACCACAGGCCGCCCCTGGACCCTTCCACGCCGAGCTCCCGCCGGTGAGAGCAGATTAGAAGAGCGCCGGCGGGACTCGGGTTTTTTGCTATGGCCGCTCGGCCCATCCCGGGCCGAGATATGCGGCCTCTGACCACGCCGGAGCCAATGGCACCGATTCTCCGCTCTGTGTCGGGGCTGTGTGGAGTGATTCGCGCCGGTCGCGGGGATTCTCCGGCCTAGCCCCGGGCTGAGAGAATCCCACCCAGAATTCCTAAAACCCTTCACACCTCACCATCTCTCTATACTTCTTGAAACTCACCTTTGGGAGCAAGCTTTTGGCGACCCCGCTTGATAGCTTTTATTCTGGCTTAGCATCTAATTTTTATGTCTCTGTGAAGGACTTTGTGACATTTTTGTACTTTAAAGGTGCCAAATAATTGCAAAATGTTGTTACAGTTGTGTCAGTATTTCACCAACAAGATGTTTGTGATTGGTACAATTGGATAGAGCTTTAGTGAGACGGCACTTGGAGTATTGTTTACAGTTTTGATCTCCGTATCAAAGAAAGGACATACTTGCCCGAGAGGGACTGCAACCGAGATTCACCCAACTGACCCCTGGGATGGTCCTGTGAGGAGAGGTTGAAGAAACTGGGCCTATATTCTCCAGAGTTTAGAAGAATGAAAGTTCGCTAGATTTCCGGATAATAAAGAAATGCGGCAGGATTCTCCATTCCTGAGAATGTTGATGCCGGGGCAGGATTCGTGGACTTCCACGACAGCGAAATGTCCGCTGCACCTGGACCGATTTAACGACTGTTAAGGGACTATCACCGGCGCCCGTGGAACACCATTGATTCCAATGAGAAATGGTGCCATATTGCCCGGATTCGGGATAGGCACTCAAGAGGTTGACAAGCTGCAGTCGCAGGTCCCAACAGGCTACATGGTCCCTGGCTGCAACTGTGGACCCTGCCCCCACATGTACCCCTCCCCCTTCCTACCACACCCTGGGCCCCATCGGTATCCGGCACCGCTGGGGTCTCTGGCCCTGGTGCCTGTCCCTGCTGCCAGGGGTGCCGGCAGCTGGCGCTGCCCTTGCCAGCAGTACGCTCCATGGCCCCCAACCGATACCCCCACAGGGGCTGCAGTAGATGTTATCCTTGAGTGGGCCGCCTGATTCCCCGCCGGCCCGTGGCGGCCGGGGTGGGGTGGTATGGCGAAGGGTGGGTGCACGGTTGGGGGCTGGGGTACTCTTCAAAACCATGTGTCGGGGCCGCGTGGCGTGATTCGCGCCGGTCGTGGGGATTCTCCGGCCCGGCCCCGGGCTGAGCGAATCCCACCCAGAATTCCTAAAACCCTTCACCCTAGATGGGTGGTCGGTCAGTGGGGTGCACAGAAAGATGGCTGCCTTGCAGGCTGTAGCAATGGCGATCCGTGCCTGGACACCACGAGGGTCACCCCGGCCACACGGCCCCCTCCCCCGTCACTATCCCCCCCCCCCCCCCCCCCCCCCCCCACAGCCCCCCGGCCTGACAAGGTCTCCTCTCACCCCAGCCAGTGGCCAGTCCGGCAGCCCGCAGTCGCGCCTCTCTTTCCCTCATCAGCCACGACGCTGGTTTCACGATTTTTAAAAGCAGAACCTCGCCATCAAGAATTCGGCCCATGGAGGCGGAGAATCGCCGAGTCCCCGGAGAATAGAGTCAGGCCCGCTAATGATTTTTACTGTATATGCGCTCTGGAATGTACTGACACTACTGTTGAGGTGACAGATAATTACGATTTGGCGTGAAATCGTCTCCCGCCGTGATTCGGCATCAGTTCTGCGCCCAGTCGCGTTTCCGATTCCAGCGTCGGCAGATGGCGAATGCAGTCCTGGAAGTGTTAATCCAGGAAAGTGGTGTTTAGGTAGAAGATAAGCCATGATATAATTAAATGGCGGAGCAGGCTTGAAGTGCCGAATGGCGTATTCCTGCTCCTACTTCCTATGTTCATAGTCTCTAAGCATGCCCAATAAGAGTCTTAATTTATTCTTTCTTGCAATGTGGGCATCACTCGCTCTGTCAGAACTTATTGCTCATTCTAATTGGTCTTGAGAAGGTGATAATAATTTGCATTCTTGAATCAGTGCATCTATGAGGTTGCGGTGCACCCCTTGTGCTATTAGGGTGAAAGTTCGAGCATTTTAAAGCAGTGACCTAGTGAAGGAACAGAGATTAATTCCAAGTCAGGATGGCGTGGGGCATGGAGGAAATTTTGCAGATGGTGGTGTTCCGAAGCACCTGCTACCTTTATCCTTCTAGATAATAGGGGTCGTGGGTTTGCAAAGTACCGCCAATGGCATGTAGATGGCATGCACTGTGCACCAGCGGTTGAGGTAGTGAATGTGGGTGGTGAATGGGGTGCCGGTCAAACAGGCAGCTTTGACCTAGAAGGTGTTGAACTTCTTGAGTGTTTTTGGAGCCGCACTCATCCGGGCAAGGGGAGAGTATTACATCTCACTCTTGACTTGTGCCTTGTAGATGGTGGACAGGCTTTGGGCAGTCAGGAGGTGAGTTATTCGCCGTAGGATTCCCAGCCATTGACATACTCTTGTAATCACAGTATTTATATGGATGGTCCAGTTCAGTTTCTGGTCAATGGTAACCTTCAGGTTGTTGATGGTGAGGGATTCAGTGATGTAATATTGTTAATTGTCAAGGTTAAGTCGTTTTATTCTCTCTTGTGGGAGATGGTCATTGCCTTGCACTTGTGTGGCCTGAATGTTACTTATCGTCTATCAAATTAAGCCTGAATAATGTCCAGGTCTTGCTGCCTTCAGGCACAGACTGCTTCAGTATCTGAGAAGCTGAAAATGGTGCCGAAGATTGAGCAGTCACCCACGATCATGTCCACTTCTGATCCTATGATGGAGGGAAGTTCATCGATGAAACAGAGAAAGTTGGTTGGGCCTAGGACATTACCCTGAGGAACTCCTACAGTGATGTCCTGGAGCTGCCATGATTGGCCACCATCTTTCTTTTCACAAGATATGTATCCAACCAGTGGAGAGCTTTCCCCCTGATTCCTGTTGACTTCAATTTTGCTTGGGCTTCTTGATATCACATTCAGTTTTGTGCTGCCTTGATTTCAAATGTAGTCCCTCTAAACCTCACCTCTGGAATTCAGCTCTTTTGCCCATATTTGGACCAAGACTATAATGTTGCCTTGGAGCCGAGTGGTATTGGCAGACTCCAAACTGAGCATCAGGGAGCAGTTTATTGGTGAATAACTGCTGCTTGATAGCACTTTCGATTGCACCTTTCACAGATGACTGAGTGTGGACTGATGGACAGTAATTGGCCGGATTGGATTTGTCTTCACTTTTGTGGACAAGCCTGACCTATTTTCCACATTGTTAGGTGGATGCCAGTGTTGTAGCTGTACTAGAACAACTTGGCTAGGCCAGCAGCTGGTTCTGGGGCACCGGTCTTTAGTCCTATTGCCGGGACATTGTGAGGGCCCTGAGCCTTGATGTGTCTTCAGCTAGTGCTTGATATGATGTGGGCCGAACTCAATTCTCTGATGATGGGAACCCAAGGAGGAGGATGAGAAGGATAATCCACTCAGCACTTCTGGCTGCAGATGGTTGAAACTGCTTAAGCCTTGTCTTTTGCCCTGACATGCAAGGCTCTCCCATCATTGACGATGGGGACATTGGTGGAACTTCCTCCTCTGTTTAGTTGTTTAACTGTCCATCACAAAACAACTGAATATCAGTTGATCCTTCTCATTCTACATCTTCTTGCCTTCATTCAAAGGAAAGGGTTCCACACAATACATGCATCTACAATGGAATAATGGAGAGAACAGTTGTCAGATTAAACAAATACTGTGTAAATATAGTGTTCACTAATCTACCAGGGACAATTAAATCCTGAATTAAGCATTAATAAATACTATAGAAATACTAGTTAACATTATATAAATACTATACTATATAAAGAATACTATAGTAATATTCTTTGAAGCCATGTTCCACGAAATCCAATTTTTGATGAATTACAAACTGATAGATTTCTCAAGCGAGCCACATTTAGTATAACTGGATGAAAGTATTTGAATTCACAGGTGATTTTAATGTCACCACAAATTTAGCAGTCCTGCAATATCCAACTCCCAAGGCTGAAGAGATGTTTCTTCATTAAAAGGGACACTGTATATATTTTTTGTGTTTGACTTCCCTTATGTGTATCAGTGTTGTGGCAGAATGCCACCATCAGCACTCTGATGGCCTTATATTCAGGTACATTTAGGTTTTGCATCAATCTCTACCTTAACTATTTCCTAAAGCAAAGTATTGCTTCTTCCATCAACCCCTCACTCTCTTTGTGAGAATATTAAACAGATAACTCATGGTCACTGACTCCACATCCAGAGGAAATTATCCAAAGACTGTAGAAACTATCTTTGTTGATTTTATTGATTTACTGCCTTTCCTAACTAATATCACAAGATCTGCCCTCCTAATAATCAGTGGGAACACTGCTTCAGGAACCTGTGAGGGTGCTTTGGCCTCTCAATGTTGCCCTCTTCCCCCATGACTGCGGATGTGGTCCATCTAACCAGCCATCTCATAGTCTGCCCAATTTATGCCCGCATATGGAATGACATTACGACACACACCACTTGCCGTTTCGGCAAATCCTAACTAAGAATCCTCCTAGTATACGAAGCTCTACGTTAAAGGCTACATTGATCCCAAGGAAGGTCATGTTATCCCACCAGAGGCAAATACCACTGACATCCACTCCTCCCAGCTTCAGCTGAGTACAGCACCAGGATAGGTTTAAGTTTGGCAGAAGGAGGCACCAGGATCAGCAGAGATGGTGAGAAGAAGCAAGTTGGAAGTATATCACTGCACAGTGGAGCCACTTGGTGGTAGGAAATCCAGTTTTCTGGAGTTAGTCAGTGATGTGTTGGGTACTCTGCTACACAGACGAACCAACACGGTTGCGAATGGTACAACTCAGTTTTATTACTAACATTTATTTACAGTGGTAAACTGGTTACTGAGGTTCGATCATAACCCTAGAATCTGTGGACCTATTCCTAATACTATCTTGTAGTGGCACTCAGCACATGGTGGATGTCTGAGTGGCTTGCTGTGAGCTCTGTGCCCTGAGCTGTCTCCTGCTGGAATGCCTGGGAAGTGTCGTGTTCCCTGTTTTGGAGTGTGCATGCTCTTGCCTGTGATTGGTTGTGGTGTTGTGTGTGTGTTGATTGGTCCGTTGATCTGTCCATCAGTATGTATGTATATTTGTACCATTATATTTACCTGAATATCATGACAGTCAGCTCTTTGTTTCTTGTGTCTGAGGGGCTGCTTGGAGGTCAGTTTTCAAAAGACCTTGGCTGATTTAGTCAGCTGCTGCCTCCTCGGGCAGAATTGTTCTGAGATCTCGAGCTGAATTTCACATAGCCAACAGGGGTCGCACTGCTGGGGCCAAAAGAGTGGGAGCCACCAGGCTTTGGCAGGCAGCAAGATCTGGGGTCGCAATCAAGTGCACGGTGGTTTGCACTGTTGCCTCACAGTGCCAGGGATCCGGGTTCAATTCCGACCTCGGGTCGCTGTCTGTGTGTAGTTTGCACATTCTCCCCATGTCTACGTGGGTTTCCTCCAGGTACTTTGGTTTCCTGCCAGAGTCCAAGGGTGGATTGGCCATGCTCAACTGGCACTTAGGTTATGGGGATAGGGTGGGGGAGTGGGCCTAGGTACCGTGCTCTTTTGGAGGGTTGGTGCAGACTTGATGGGCTGAATGGCCTCCTTCTGCACTGTAGGGATCTTTTAAAAAGTGGCTGCTGCCGGGCTTGCCATTCTGAATAAGGACCACCGCCCCCCCCCCCCCCCCCCCCCCCCCATCCCCCCACCAATACACACACACACACACACATACTCTCACCGGCAATACCCCTGATTCCCCCAAGCAACAGCTGCCAACCTTGCAAAATGAAGGTCCATCTTTGGTTCTCAAAATGAGGTAGGTGGGGTCTGGGAGCACTAGCCACAGTCAGGTGGACCCTGATGAGGGGGAGGTGCAGATGCTAAGGGATGGTGGGTGACCACATGGGTGAACACTTACATGATGTGCCAAAGGGTGACCAAAAAGTAGGCCTCTCACCCCTCAGGGCTGGTTTAGCACAGTGGGCTAAATAGCTAGCTTGTAAAGCAGACCAAGGCCAGCAGCGCAGGTTCAATTCCCGTACCAGCCTCCCCGAACAGGTGCCAGAATGTGGCGACTAGGGGCTTTTCACAGTAACTTCATTTGAAGCCTACTTATGACAATAAGCGATTTTCATTTCACTTCAATCATTTCATTCAAAGCCTGTTGAGAGTCCACAGGATCTTCCTGGTGGCGGATGGGCGGTGGAGGGGCACCCGCAACCACTGGAAACATGCCAGCAGAGGTGGAAAATGCCCTTAATTGGTCACTTAGGTGGCTCAGTAGGGCTCTGAGCAGACAGGTTGTCTGCCTTTTTGCCATCTTCATTGCCACCTAGTCTATCCCCAAAGTGCTGGCAAACGTCAGGCTGTGATTGCAGTAGGTATGTGGACAATATCTTCTAGGTGGTTGTCTTTGGCGTGCCTTGTCCGACTGGCTCTCTCAATTCCTGCAGGGACTGCAGGGTTCAGAGGCGGGCTATTTAAAAGGCCCACCTTTCTGTTATGGGAATTTGTCCCAGTTAAAATAAGAACAGCACCACCTTCCCAAGAGTAATTAGGGATGCACAGTAAATACACCCCTTGCCAGTGATGCTAACATCCCATGGGTGAATAAAAAATCCTCAGCAGGGTAGGAAAGATGAGTGGCATAACAGATTCAGCTGCCAAGTCCCCAATCTGTCAGTTCCAGCATTCTCCTGTATGATTTGTCATGTGAGAGTACTTTTAAGAAATGGATGTTTATCAAATGGCTGTAGTGGATGTACCTTTAAAAATGGGTGTTTATCAAGTAGCTGTAGTGATGTCAGAGTGTGGGTGGAGCTGGGCTGCCTGTCTTTCACTTTTGTTTTTGAGCTGGCAGCTACAGTGCGTGTTTAGTTTAGTTTTCAGAATTGGATAGCTGCAGGCAAAGCAAGCAGCTGTAAAATGATCTGCCTCTACAAGCTACAGACTGTCTTCAGCTTATTTGAGGATTTCAAAGTAATACCTGTTTCTGTAGAGAATTGAAACCTGCTGTGTTTCTTTGAAAAGGGTTTAACATATGGATGTTGTTAGGAAAGTTATGAAAGGTTACTTATAGAATATTGTATCTGTGGGGTTTATTGGTGTTGGTAGTTGTTAAGATGTTTACTGTGGGTTTATAAAGTGTTAACTGGATTCATAAATTAACATGGTTTTGTTTTAAAAGTACTTTAGATCTCTGTTGCATCACACCTGTAAAGTAAGCCCTTGTGCTCCCCATAACCACAATCTATTAAAAGTTGTGGGTCAGGTGAACTCCATGATACACTTTAGAGTTCTCTAAACCCTGACCCATAACAATGACACTCCTCAAAGCAACGCACCTTGCAGCTCCATTGGGCTCTTTGCAGGTACCTCATATCCCCATCTGTAAAGCTAACACCCTCATACCCAAGCTGAGCAGTCATCCTGCACAAAATATTGTCCTATCCTCCTCTCCACACAAGCGATTGTAGCACTCTGTTCTTTCTCTGCAGGAGAAAAGAGCTCTCAGCTTTAGGGCAAAGCAAAGACCTGGGGCAGGAGGGGTATGGTTAGGCAACAACCCTGCAGTGACAGCCATCTTGTAGTCAATGCATTCCTACCTGGTTGAAGGGATGGAGGTTTTCATCCAGGAGACCTCAGTTGTGGGCATGACTCTTAGTGAGGCCACACCTGGAGTATTGTGTTCAGTTTTGGTCTCCTTACTTGAGAAAGGACGTACTGGCACTGGAGGGTGTGCAGAGGAGATTCACTAGGTTAATCCCAGAGGTGAAGGGGTTGGATTACGAGGAGAGGCTGAGTAGACTGGGACTGTACTCATTGGAATTTAGAAGGATGAGGGGGGATCTTATAGAAACATATAAAATGATGAAGGGAATAGATAGGATAGATGCGGGCAGGTTGTTTCCACTGGCGGGTGAAAGCAGAACTAGGGGGCATAGCCTCAAAATAAGGGGAAGTATATTTAGGACTGAGATTAGGAGGAACTTCTTCACCCAAAGAGTTGTGAATCTATGGAATTCCTTGCCCAGTGAAGCAGTAGAGGATCCTTCATTAAATGTTTTTAAGATAAAGATAGATAGTTTTTTGAAGAATAAAGGCATTAAGGGTTATGGTGTTCGGGCCGGAAAGTGGAGCTGAGTCACAAAAGATCAGCCATGATCTCATTGAATGGTGGAGCAGGCTCGAGGGGCCAGATGGCCTACTCCTGCTCCTAGTTCTTATGTTCTTATGCCCTTATGAAAGTCTGAGCGCTCTGAGACACTAGAGCTCATGCATGTTGAGAGAGTTGATCCGCTTCTTGTAGACCCCGTGTTGAGGGTCTTGCCTCCTTTGATCTCAGGCTCCATCCCCTGAGCCCGACGGAGCAGTGAAATCACGTTCTGGGATGACTAAGTTCCTTGAACAACAGCCTTTCAAAGCCTTTCCAGCCTGCCAGTTTCACTGAAGCAGCATTTCCTACTGTGCACTGTCTTGCAGCTGCTTGTCGATGGGGTTTCCCATTGAAACTATCCCACGCTGCAGCTAAACACATTGGTGGGGATGTGTTGCCGGCTGGAAAAGTGAATCGCAATGACCGGAGAATTCTGGCCTCTATCTAAAGCTGTATTCCTGACAGGCATTGCCTCAGGATGAACTTTAAGTATGAGCATATGAACTCCAATGATTTTCCTATTATCTTTTATGTGGATGAAGTTTTGATCCTGTGGTTCTCATTTCAGCAATAAGTCTTTTGTGAGATATCTTGCTGAATGTTTTCTGAATGTAAAGGTATCTGAAATGATCCATTATTACACTGAATTTTCCTATTAGGTTTGATGGAACTTAAGAGTTCAGTTGCATTGATATCCATTTACCTATCTTTTATAAACCCATCTGATTGATACTTAGTGCTTTTGTAAAATCATATCAAATTGTTTCATTCGTTGAAAATCACTAAATCATAGAATGCTTGTAACGCAAAAGGAAGCCATTCAGCCCATGTCTGTACCTGCTCTCTGCAAAAGGATTCACCTGGCCCTACTGCCGCACCCTTTGCCCGTGGCCCTGCAATTTATTCCTCTTCAGATAATGATCCAATTCCCTATCAATAAACAAAATTGACTTTTGCCTCCACCACACCCTCAGGCAAGGAATTCCACATCCTTAGCACTCACTGTGTAAAAACGCTTTCCCTCGTGTCACGGTGGCTTCGTTTGTTAAGGTGCTGGTCCTGTAATTCCTATTACGCCTTTGAATCATTTAAAAAAAAATTTTTTTATTCCATAGCAGGTTTACATCGGGTGGAATCTTACCAAGAAATGGCCAAGTGTCAGTTCTGGTGTGAAAATCGGTGCAAATCCCACCGATGGTATTGATGGAATTTCTTATGGAATTTTGAGCCTCTTAAAGCAAAGAATTTTCCCCCTCGTGAATCACACTACGCTCTTGATGGCCTCTCGCTGATTCACTTGTCCTAAAATTAAAAGGGCCATTAAAGAACCCCAGGTCCTGCGGGGCACTGTAGACATGGAAGGTCTCAATGATGACTGTAGATGCTGCATGCCTCCTATGTGTCATAATATCCACTCATGTGTATAATGAGATGCAGACAGGCAGTGATTGACACACAGGATAACCAATGAACACACACGACACATAACAACCAATCATCAGATAGGACACCACCACTATAAAGCACAAAGGGCATTAAGACTCTCCCTCTCTCTACAGGACACAGCTACTGAGATAGTAAGAGTGCACAAGCCAGTGAGCGCTATCACCATGAGGTACAGAGTTAGTCTGGTGAAGCCAGTTGGAGGTTATCAGTTAGATTGATAGAGTGTCAACTCACAGCAGACTATGTACAGCATTCAGGAAGTTCAATAAAACTGTTGGACCATCTCCTGTGTCAGAAGCCTGTTTCTAGTTTCACTGCATCCAGTTGCAGTCAACGTTGAACCAACTTACTTAACACATCATGGCACCAGAGTGGTATTAATCCTAACGAACCTACCTCGAGTGCATCAGCAATGACCAGGAAGCAGCCATCCAGCGGCATGGAAAACATCCAGCCTCCTTCGCAACTCCGGATCTGCGGTAACCTCGGCGCCAACTGGAATGTCTTCAAACAAAAGTTCCTCCTGTACATCAAGGCCTCCGACCTCGAGGCAGCATCGGATGCCAGAAAGATCGCGCTGTTCCTGTCGACTGCGGGGGATCACGCCATCCACATCTATAACTCGCTTACGTTTGCCGATGGTGAAGACAAGACAAAGTTCAAGACAGCTCTGCTGAAATTCGACAGCCACTGCGACAATGAGGTGAATGAAAGCTTTGAACGGTACATCTTCCAACAGAGGCTTCAGGGTAAGGATGAACCTTTTCAGTCCTTCTTGACCCATCTCCACATCCTAGCGCAGTCAAGCAATTGTGACTCGATGACTGATTCCATGATCCGGGATCAGATCGTTTTCGGGGTCCAGTCCGACTCCTTGCGGGAGCAGCGCCTCAAAATCAAACAGTTGACCCTCTCCGTCGCCATCGAAACATGCGTTGTCCATGAGCATGCCAGAAATTGCTACTCCTGCATCAGGGCGGCAGAAACTGCAAAACTGGCCTCCCACGAGGCAGAAAGGGTGCAGGCCATAGCGAAAATGCAAGGCCTGAGCATCGAGGAGAGTGGCTGTTTTGTGTGCTTTTCTCGGGTCCCCACGCATGTGTGCCACGACCGGGTGGACGATGAGGTCAAAGACCCAGAGACGCAGGCGCGAACGTCGGCCGACCGCACTGCGCGTGCGCGATGGCACACAGAACGTGCTGACGTCAGCGTCATGATGTGTCTGAATTGTGGCTCCGCCCATTTAAAGCGGCAATGTCCAGGCAAAGGCAGGCGATGTCTACAGTGTGGAGAGCCTGGCCACTACGCGTCTGCATGTCCGCTCCACCGAACAACAGCCAGCGATCCCAGCTGCAGTGCAGACGTGTCCGCTGCGTACAACAAGGCATGCAGGATTCTGATCCAGACAGCCCAACGGACCCCGATGCTGACGGCCTTGAGTCTCCATATCGGGTGGGCATCATCACCACATGCGAATTGGTCTCTACCGTGCCTGCCAACCGCCTTTCGATCCTCAGTGTGGATCCTGATGATGAGTGGTGTGCCGTCATCACGGTCAACCAGTCTCGCATCCGATTTAAATTGGACACTAGCGCATCTGCGAACCTCATATCACAGTCGGACCTCGACAGCATCTGACACCAACCTAGCATTCTTCCACCAGCCTGCCAGCTCCTTGACTACAATGGTAATGCCATAGCTGCAAGTGGGTCGTGTCAGCTAGGTGTCTCTCACAAGGCAATCAAGGCTACATTGAGATTTGAGATCGTCCGGCCTGACAAGGCATCCCTGCTCGGTGCTCGCGCATGCAAACTCCTAAATCTGTTCCAGCCATCCATGTTCTAGACCTTGACCACCTCACGATGCTGCAGAAAGTGCAGCGATCCAGGGACCAGCAGAAGATCACGAATGATGCTCATGCCAAGGATCTACCTGCACTGGCTCCAGATGATGTTGTTCGCGTCAAGTTGCCTGAGGGAGGTTGGTCAGCCCCAGCTATTGGCGTCAGGCAGGCTGCCCCCTGGTCCTTCATTGTCCAAATGGCTGATGGCTCCATTCTACGGCGCAAGAGGAGGGCGCTACAAAAAGTTCCCTGCCCACCGCCTGGCCGCACTTCTCCGCATGTCATCATGCCTCCTCCGGACATCTCGTACCACTAGGCCACCGATCTGGCAGCGATCCCGCCTCTCCATGAGGCCACCGACATGGCAGCCATCCCGCCTGTCCAAGTGCCGGTGTCCCCCCCTCCACCTCTGAGGCGATCGACAAGAATTTGTCGCCCGCCACAAAGACGGAATCTATAGACTTAAATCTTGTTAATTTTGTTCAGTTTGCGCTGTATCTGCACGATAGACACCTTCCCATGTACATATGTTCATTCACTCACCACTTGTATATAATCATGCATGTATATATATCGCCACGTTCCAAAATTTACTTCAAAAAGGGGAGATGTCATAATATCCACTCATGTATATAATGGGATGCAGACAGGCAGTGATTGACACACAGGATAATCAATGAACACACACGACACATAACAACCAATCACCAGACAGGATACCACCACTATAAAGCACACAGGGCATTAAGTCTCTCTCTCTCTCTACAGGACACAGCTACTGAGACAGTAAGAGTGCACAAGCCAGTGAGCACTATCACCATGAGGTAGAGAGTTAGTCTGGTGAAGCCAGTCGGAGGTTATCAGTTAGATTGATAGAGTGTCAACTCACAGCAGACTATGTACAGAAATCAGGAAGTTCAATAAAACCGTGTTAGACCATCTCCTGTGTCAGAAGCCTGTCTCTAGTTTCACTGCATCCAGTTGCAGTCAACGTTGAACCAACTTACTTGGCACATCACTATGCAGGGACACCCGGCCACGAATGTAGCTGTGGTGGAGGGGTGACAGTTGGGCCAGATGACCGTCACAGTCACCCGCAGCCTAGGCCTGTTGATGGCAAGTTTGGCCAGGTCCAGGGGCAGGTTCACAAACAGGTCCACCTCCCTCCCTGCCCCTTTCTGCACCAGGTGATGCTTCGGACTCCAATCAGTGGCAGTGAACTTTAGCTCTGCATATTTCATTGGCGCAATTAACTTGTCAATTGAAGGGTGAACCTACATATCAATCTATTGAATGCCTCTTACGACAGATGAAGCACAGCTGATTAGAGTGAAATTTGTACTTTGCATGACATGCACACATCTAAAGGACATCCTCATTCTCCTATTTTACAGCACTACACACGTATTCCTGAGAGACAAACTTCCTAGACAAGTGGAATTAATATTACATAGAACTTAACCCCTTTGTCCTCAGAGTTCTGCCTGAGTGTGGATTTCTACCCACAGTTCAGTTATGCTTCCTCAAATGAGTCTTCATGAGGCAGGGATGCAACCCATTCCTGAAAACCCCACCGTGTCCTTGCAAGTTTACCTCTCATGGAACCCCACATAGGAACCTCACTCTCCCTCCAGTGCTGATACCTCAGTATTCACCTCCTCCCACCCTCTTTCCAGCTCCCACTAAGAATGGGCACACCCTCAGCGATGATCTGGCCACAAGCCCAGCTAGGAGGACACAGGAAGCGATGCTTATATATCAGCCTCCAAACCCCCTTAAAGAAATGGATGCCTTAGAGTGAACAGAAGGAAAGATTTGCTAGCAACCCCCCCCCCCCCCCCCCCCCCCCCTGAGATTGAGTGACTGAATCCTGGCCCTGAGTTGAATGTATCTGTGTCGCCCCTGCCCTCTTTGGTGCACCCTGAACAGTGAAGAGCTTGAGAAATGATGATTGCCTGAGTGCTCACCTTCAATAACCCCTTGGAGATGAGGCCGGCAGGTTTACGCTGTTGCAGCCTTGTTGAAAATGACACCAGTGTGGCGTCACGGTGTTGCCTGGTGAATATTCCATGAGGGGGGAAGATCTGGAGAGAGTGTTCGATAAAGGCCCAGCATAGTGGCACAATGGTTAGCCCTGCTGCCTTGCAGCACCAGGGACCTGGGTTTGATTTGGGCCTTGGGTTGCTGTCTGTGTGGAGTTTGCATGTTCTTCCTGTGCCCCTGTGGGTTTCCTCCCAGTGACACAGTTTCCTCCCACAATCTAAAAATGTGCAGGTTAGGTGCATTAACACTTCATTGCAGTGTTAATGTAAGCCTATTTGTGACAATAAAGATTATTATTAACAGAAGTGGTAGACTCATCCAGGATAGCCAGGTCTTTCTCACTTGGATATGCTTCCTGCCTGGATGTGAGATCCAATGTTGGGAGTAAGTTATCAAATCCTAAGCTCAGTGCATACGGCAAACACAAGTTCCAAAGTTGAGGAAGGATTTCACAAATTTGCACACTTGGTGTTCAGCCATGTGTACCTGGACTGCAGTTCACACTTACAGGGTTGTCTGTCCAATGGGATCTGCGTACTTTCATGCTTAAATTCCTGACAGCCATTTCTCGTGACTGAAGTTCCACATCAGGAGCGTTATTATTAGTTGCTCATTTGCTAAGCCAAGGAGGAATCTGGAGCCACTCTTTCCTCAACATTGATTTAGTCATTAAAATCCCGAGAGGCACAAGCACCATTTTCCTCCTCCCCCAGGTAGAAAGCACTACTTATATATACATAAGAATATTGCCCTAACCTTTCCTCAGTTAGTAACAGTTGCTCTCATTACAACTCGAGCATACATTTCATTATGACAGCATTGCAACATTAGCAGGGAGTGCACATTCATTAAATAGCTCTGATATTTGCTCCCTTCTGACATGCAACAATCTACTACACCACTGCTTCTAGCTTTTTTAAAAGACTGAAATTATCTAGATTATATATAATGATACAGCACTGAGAGAGGCTATTTGGCCCATCACTGTTGTGTGGGTTCTTTGAACGAGATATCCAATTAGACCCCACTCTGCTCTTCTTAGACTCAGAGGGATCTTGGTGTGCATATACATCGGTTCATTGAGGTAGTTAGATACAGTGGTTAAGAAGGTATTTGATATACTTGTGTTCATTAGTTGAGGCACTGAGTTTAAGAGCAGGGAAGTTATGTTGGAACTGTATAAAACATTGGTTAGGCCTCATCTGGGATATTGTTTGGAGTTCTGGAATCCACATTATAGGAGGGATGTGATAGCACTGGAAAGGGTGCAGAGGAGGTTTACCAGGATGTTGCTTGGACTGGAGAGTGTTAATTATGAACAGATATTGGATAGACTTGGATTGTTTTCCTTGGAGCAGTGGAGACTGAGGTGGGACATGATTGAGAAGTATAAAATTATGGGGGGCAAAGATAGAGTAGACAGGAACAAACTTTTCCCCTTGGTGGAGGGGTCAACGACATGGGGACATGGGTTTAAGGTAAGGGGCAGAAGATTTAGAAGGGTGTGAGAAACACTTCATACCCAGCGGATGGTGGGAGTTTGGAATTCATTGCCTGAAATGGTGGAGGAGGCGGAGACCCTCATAACATTTAAGAAGTATTTAGATGTGCACTTGCAATCCCAGGGCATACAAGGCTATGGGCCAAGTGCTGGAAAATGTGATTAGAATAGTTAAGTGGTTGCTTTTGACCGGCGCAGACGCGATGGACCAAAGGGCCTTTTCTGTGCTGCTTGATTCTATTACTCTATGACTCTCTGATTCTATGACTCATAGACTCATAGAATCCTTACAGTGCAGAAGGAAGCCATTCGGCCCATCGAGTCTACACTGATGCTCTAAAAAGAGCATCCTACAGAGGTCCACTTCCCTGTCCTATCCCCTTAACCCCGTAACCCCACCTAACCTTTGGATACTTGGGGGGAATTTATCATGACCAATCACCCTAATCTGCACATGCTTGGACTGTGAGAGGAAACCGGAACACCTGGACAAAACTCACACAGACACGGGGAGAAAGTGCAAACTCCACACATTGGCCAGGATTCTCCGGTCGCCGATGGCAAAATCGTGTTCGGCGATCGTCTGGGGATTCCCCGTTTGCACCAAAATCAGGACGGCACAGCTTTTGCAATGCTCCGCCCCCTTGAAAACAGTGTACTCGAAGCGGCGTGGAACACTTGTCCTTTTTATTTTCGTGAACCCGGCGTGGCAGCTGAGCACTGAGTCCTGCGCCGCTACAGTCGGGGGGGGCTTTGGCGGGGGCCGGGGGTCCGTGTGGGGGGTGTTCCGGGGGGTGGCGAGGCTAAATACAGGGGACATTATTTGGCAGGCTGGCTCCATGCGCGGCTGGTGCCATGTTTCACGGCGTGGCCGCTGCAGGCCACCGCTGTGTGCATGCGCAGCCACGGACCCTTTACGCTGCATGCTTGATAGCCCCCCACCAGACGGAGGATCGGTGCAGCATTTGTGCATTTTTTTCGAGAGTTAAATGCCACTGTTCCAACACCAGCGTCAGCACATAGTATTCAAATCGGAGAATCCAGTACAGTCTTTTTCCACAACCCAGCACATGTTTCCTTTTCCAGTATATATTTAATTCCATTTGAAAATTACTATTGAATCTGCTTCCTTTCAAGCGGCACAATGCAGGTCAGAAGAAATTGCTGCTTAAAAAAATCTCTTCTCATCTTGTCTCTTGTACTTTCGTCAATTATTTTAAATGGCTGTCCTTTTCTGAGTGACCCGCCTGTATGAGTGAAAGCCTTTTACATGATATTTTTTGAGGAGATGGAATTGGATTGGATTTGTTTATTGTCACATGTACCGACGTACAGTGAAAAGTATCTTTTTGCGAGCAGCTCAACAGATCATAAAGTACATGGGAAGAAAAGGGAATAAAAGAAAATACATAATAGGGCAACATGAGGTATACAATGTAACTACGTAAGCAGCGGCATCAGATGAAGCATACAGGGTGTAGTGTTAATGAGGTCAGTCCATAAGAGGGTCATTTAGGAGTCTGGTGACAGTGGGGAAGAAGCTGTTTTTGAGTCTGTTCGTGCGCGTTCTCAGACTTCTGTATCTCCTGCCCGATGGAAGAAGTTGGAAGAGTGAGTAGGCCGGGTGGGAGGGGTCTTTGATTATGCTGCCCGCTTTCCCTAGGCAGCGGGAGGTGTAGATGGAGTCAATGGATGGGAGGCAGGTTCGTGTGATGGGCTGGGAAGTGTTCACGACTCTCTGAAGTTTCTTGCGGTCCTGGGCCGAGCAGTTGCCATACCAGGCTGTGATGCAGCCAGATAGGATGCTTTCTATGGTGCATCTGTAAAAGTTGGTAAGGGTTAATGTGGACATGCCGAATTTCCGTAGTTTCCTGAGGAAGTATAGGCGCTGTTGTGCTTTCTTGGTGGTAGGGTCTACGTGTGTGAACTTGGACAGATTTTTGGAGATGTGCACCCCTAAGAATTTGAAACTGCTAACCATCTCCACCTCGGCCCCGTTGATGCTGACAGGGGTGTGTACAGTACTTTGCTTCCTGAAGTCAATGACCAGCTGTTTAGTCTTGCTGGCATTGAGGGAGAGATTGTTGTCGCTGCACCACTCCACTAGGTTCTCTATCTCCCTCCTGTATTCTGACTCGTCGTTATTCGAGATCCGGCCCACTATGGTCATATCGTCAGCAAACTTGTAGATGGAATTGGAACCAAATTTTGCCACGCAGTCGTGTGTGTACAGGGAGTAGAGGAGGGGGCTAAGTACGAATTTATGATTTGATTATGCACGTTTTGAATACAGACCACTCACTTTCGAGCTGGGCATTCCAGCACATGTAGTTAACCCACACTTGCAGACATTAGGTTGAGAAGTCACATATAAACAGCTGAGGAGGCAGAAATGGACGGATTGGACTGCCAACAGGGCAGAGGGATGGAGATTGCAAAGGGTGCTTTTGCAAGTTGTTTGAATGGCAGTCTGCTTCAGCAACAGATGCAAAACACTGCAAGTGGTGGGGTACACAATCCATAGCCTGGAACAAGCAAGATAGGGAACAGTTGTCTTTGTGCAACTCACTCTAGTGTCCATCATGCGCCCACTTTTGGGACAGCGTGTTAAAGCTCTTAATTTCCAAATTCACCTTTAAATTTATAAATATTTTATAATACCCTTGGAGATAACATGGTAATATTGTTTGTTTTCTTTCATTATTGTTGTTCGAATACTGTTAGATCCATGTTCAGACTTGTAACACACTAAAATATATTTTGCAGCTATATTTGGTGCCAGGTTCAAATTCCCTTGCAGTCCTGCCAGGACTGTCCTCTTGTTTACGCTATAAAAACCTCTGAACATCTGTATAAATTCTCTCCTTAACCACTTTGCTCGAGGGAGAATAGTCGCAGTTTCTCTAGTCTTTCCACATAACTAAAGTCAGTTGTCCTGAGTATAATTCCAGTAAAATTCTCAGAACCGTCTCCAGGGTGCTTCAGTATCCTTTCTCATTTGGGCTGCCAATACTTGGACAAGGGACTCCAGCTGAGACAGAATCAGTGTTTTATAAATGCTTATCTGAGGAAGAAAGAGGTGTTATGACTTTTGAAGCACTCAGTGGCCATCTTATTGCTGACCCCCATTTTTCTCATGAACTCCAATGCATCATCATTTCCTGGACTGAGAATAGAATCAGCATTGTCATAGGAAACACTTGACCTCATCCTTAAAGGCCTAGCTTATTTCATATTTTATCTGAAAAGAACATAAACACAAAAGAAAGTCTTGCATTTTTGTTGCGCCTTTCACAACCACTAGACGTCTCAAAGTGCTTTGCAGTTAATGAAGTACACTTTGAAGTGTTGTCGTGATAATGTAGGATATGCAACCAATTTGCGCACACCAATCTCTCACAAACAGCAATGTGGTAATGACCAGATAATGCGATTTTTTGTTGTGATGTTGATTGAGGGAAGAGTGTTGGTCAAGATACTGGGGAAACATTTCTGCTGTTCTTCAAAATCATGCTGTGGCATCTTTTACATCCACCTCAGAGTACAGATGAGGTCTCGGTTTAATACCCCCTTTGACAGGGCAACACTCTACAGGAGTGTCCGGCCTCGATTTTTGTGCTCAAACTAGAACCCACAACCTTCTGATTCAGAGGCAAGAGTGCGACCAACTTGAGCTATCACTGCTGCCCAACATATCACCTAATTCTCCTTGAACTAATGTTGGATTGTTACTTTTAGAGCATTCAATCATCTTTCAAAATATATTTCCGTCATGCTTCCTGTAACCTTTGTTCACATCGGAGATGCATATTAAAATCTATCTCCGAATTCCACATATATTTAATATACAATATTCCTCGATTATAATTTTTGTTTTGTGGTGTTGTTCCTGTACAGTTTTCCGCACTGAATTCTTCTAGCTTGTTTCTCATTTCACGGGGAACTGCTCTGGTACATTTCAGTTATTGTCCTCTGTTCCGATTCATAAACACCAAGCATTATGCAAAAAACAAGCCAAATACAGCCCCTTGGGTTTGATTTAAATAGCCCTATTACCTCTGTTCTACAGCCAACATCAGCTGGGTCAAACACTTTACTTTCAATTTCTGCCACTGGGGCTGGATTTCTTTACAGTTCCTTTAGGGTAGGCAATCGGATATTTTCTCTCATAGGGATTGGGATAATGTACCAATAATATTTCACTTCTCCCCACAGATCCTCTCGACAGTCTTACCAGTAACACAGGCATGCTTCAGTCAATGCAGTTGCATTTATTGGATAAAGTGATTATTTGGAAAACAATGAACAAATATTCTGATTGACAGAGTTACACCAGGTACAAAATTCAGCAATAGGATCATAACTCAAAGAAAGTGTGCTCAATCAACCGTTATTAAACTTACAATCTTGCCCATATTTCTGCAGTTATTAACTCAGCAGTAAAAATATACATTTAGAACGGACACTGCTGCAACATGGCCGCTTCCTGTGTTTTGGGGATGTCAAACATGAAAAGGCTCTTATCCTTCTGCAGAGGTTGATTTTTGATGTGAACCTTATTTTACAAATCCTGAAATTATAGCTATTTCTAACATGCCTTAAAGTTATGGTATGTTGCTGTCGTGTTATGTACTCTGGGATAACACATGCTGCAACTGGATGCAGCTTTAACCAAAAGATACTCCATACCTTGAAGTTAGTTCAATCTGATTTATTGAACCAGTAGCACAGTTAGCACAGTTCTCTATGAGTTTGACTCTCTGCTAACCTAAGTGTGTTACTCTGTCTGACTGAACCAGACTAGCTCTTAGCCACGTGCTGGAGGTGTGATACTGTACATACACCCTGACTCACTCTGTAGATGTTCATCAGTGGAAAGATGCGGATCGTGAGTGCCTTGTGCCTTTTATAGTGATATACCACCATTGAGTGTCCTGCCTGCTCATTGATCATGTCCTGTTCTCTGTGTTCATTAGCTGCCTGTCTGTGCCTGTCTGTATAGCATTATCTGCTTGTCTGCATATCATGACAGTTGCTTTCCCTTAAATGCCAGTTAATTGTCCCTTAAATAGCAACTGTAGCTGCTGCTGTTCAGGTGTAAGCTCGGCAAACTCATTTCCCGGGTGTCCAGCAGCATAGTCTTCACCTTATTGAACTCTTGATGCACAACTTAATTGTCTTTGTCGATGCGTTTAATAATGTCATGGACAATGGGCAGGAAATCCTCATGATATCTTCACATTTATCTTCGCAGTTCAACCACAATCCTTTGAATATATTTATTTGTTCTAAGTTAGAAAATATAAAAAAAAGAAATTAGAAGACTGACGAGTCAGCTCGCCTTGGACTTGAGTTAATGTAGATCCATGTCAAGTGCAATTGGAAGGAGAAGTGGATTCTCCTTTTAGAGCACTGTCTGGTCTCTCCAGTAATGTGAAAGAATGGAATAATAGCACTCAGGGAATTAAGTCTTTCTGTTGTTTGCAGTGCCTAATCCTCAATGTGAAGTACATTATCCTGCAGCTGCCTCTGAATCTGACCTAGTTTGGAAGCAATCTATCCCTGACTCAGGACTAAAGGTCTTGGAGAATGGATACATTCAGGCAAGCCATGTCTCAGTTGATAGGTTTGTCTACAACAATCTTGTCAATGATCCAATTCCGTCAAATGCTCGACTTTTTGATCTAATGAGGTTTTGCTGACATTTGCCGACTTTCTTAAAACTAGTGGAAAAGTTATTCAATTATCCCCTCGAAAGCTACTTAGAACTGCACTGTGGGACACAGCTGAAAGCTACATTAATCAAAACATAAGCTCCCTAGGTGTCTTCAAAGTAAATGGGAAAATCATTGTAGCTCTATTATGTCTACCTTACTAGATTATAAAATTAAACACCTCCAAAAACTAATTTGCTAGAACTATGAAATGAAAATCGCTTATTGTCACAAGTAGGCTTCAAATGAAGTTACTGTGAAAAGCCCCTAGTCGCCACATTCTGGCACCTGTTCGGGGAGGCTGGTACGGGAATTGAACTGTGCTGCTGGCCTGCCTTAGTCTGCTTTAAAAGCCAGCTCTTTAGCCTGTTCTAAACTGGCCCCTTCATTGTCTTGTGATTTTGATATGTGCAAGACCAAAAAAAGGTTGCTGCTGTTCTACCTGCTGATAATGATCTGAAAGACATCTGCAGCATCATGTTTACTGATGAACATTTATCCCTTTACTAACACCACAATTGCAGGTGATCTTTATCACTTATCTCTTTGGGTGGATGTGGAGAGGATGTTTCCTCCTGTGAGAGGATGTTTCCTCTTGTGGGAGAATCTAGAACGAGGGGTAACTGGTTAAAAATAAGTAGTCACCCATCTGAGATAGAGATGAGGAGGACTTATTTTCTCTCAGAGGGGACTGAGTTTTTGGAATTCACAAAAGGCAGTGAAAGCAGAGTCTTTAAATATGTTCAAGACAGAGCTAGGTACATTCTTAATAAGCAAGGAGGTGAAAGGTTATCAGGGGTTTGAGGAAGTTTACAATCAGATCAATCATGAACTTGTTGAACGGCGGAGCGGGCTTGAGAGGCCGAATGATCTACACCTGTTTCTCATTCATATGATTGCATGGGGATCATGGTAGCACAGTGGTTAGCACTGCTTCTTCACAGTGCCAGGGTCCCAGGTTCGATTCCCGCTTGGGTCACTGTCTGTGCGGTGTCTGCACATTCTCCCTGTGTCTGCGTGGGTTTCCTCCGGGTGCTCCGGTTTCCTCCCACAAGTCCCGAAAGACGTGCTTGTTCGGTGAGTTGGACATTCTGAATTCTCCCTCTGTGTATTCGAACAGGCATCGGACTGGCGACTAGGGGATTTTCACAGTAACTTCATTGCAATGTTAATGTAAACCTACTTGTGACAATAATAAAGATTATAGATTATTATGTTCATTATTATTTGAGGAACCTTACTGTGTGAAAAAGGCTGCCATGCTTGCCTACAAAACAAAAGTGATTACAATTCAAAAACAATTGATTGGTTCTCAATTTTGCTGTGGAACATCTTGAGAAAGTGAAAGACACTCCTTAAGTTTTCAGAGTGTGATTCTGAACAGGAAGATAAGGGGCGGAATTTTCTGGTCGTTGCGATTCACTTTTCCCGCCACCAGCACAATCCCACCTGCGGGTTTCCTGGTGGAGTGGTGTGGTTACAATGGGAAGATAGAATGCTGCCGCAAGCGAACTGGGTCCGGCTGAGAAATGCGCAGTTGGGTGACCAAAGAATCCAGTCTAAGGTGAGAGCTGCTTTTCATAGAATTGTAGAATCGCCACAGTGCAGAAGGAGGCTATTCAACCCATCAAGTCTGCACTGACTCTCCGATAGAGCACTCTACCCAGACCCAATTCCCCACCCTATCCCCGTAACCCCACCTAACGTTTGGATACTTAGAGTTAATTTAGCATGGCCAGTCCACCTACCCTGCACAGCTTTGGACTATGAACCAGTTAAACATCTAAAAGTTGAAAAAAGAGGTGAAGAATAACATTTGAAGACAGATATGTAACTAGAAGCCCATCTGAAATTAATGAGGCTTTTAGAGACATTCATGCAATTCTCTATACTTTCCAGGGCAAAATGGAACACCTCATTGCTCATTGAACTTTCTCAATTAAACAGGTAGATAAATCTATTAATTTTATAGTGATCAATACAGCACAATAGGTCAAAGGTTACTTGTCAATTTCCTGAATGGAACTACTCCCATATTAGCCCAAACCTTTACTGAACTCTGGGAAAAGAGTTAAGTTCATCCACCGTCTACAGTACTTGAACCCTAAAAGCAGATGCAGCTGATTTGCCAGTCTTGTTAATACAACTAAGAAGCAGGAAATGTTTAAGTCTTTTGTGAAATTTGCATCCACAGCATTGCTGGAGATGTTAAGTCCAACGGGTGTGCACTGCACTGCCAGCTACATCTGGCATGGTCTGAGTGGTGTACCATGCATGGTGTGGAGTATCCCCTGTATACACTGGAAACAGCTGAAATGCTGCGACCACAACATCACACGGACTTAGCGGTTGATATGACGCCCATTTTCCAAATTTGGACCGTTCAATGTACTCACTTGTCACTCACCAAAGGACATGCATTCAGCAGCAGAAGTGAGTCAGTATGAGCATTATTTAAAGGACTAGACACCCAAATCGTAGGTAAGTTAATATGGAAAAACTTCTGTGATTGCAAAGTCTCTCCAAGTCTCACGTGTTTTTTTTGGACATTCACAAGTTATGGACCTTGTCATAGTTGCCTTCCTGATATTGGAAGGATTTTGACATGGTGCTTTGCTAATTATTTAAAATCTTCCAGAGTCAGTTAGGAAGAAATTGGTCCTCACCAGTGTTCATTTAAGTGTAAAATGGTGGCAAAAATGGATGCCTGACATACATCCAACAACATGTAGAATAATTCCCAGGCATCCTGGGCAGCTGCCTTAAAAAAGTGTACAACCCTTTGTATATGTCAATTAGGGCCCAATTCTTGTTTAATGATCACTCAGCAACGTTTATCAGAGGTGATCAGAGCAGGCATTGGGCCTACCGATGTAATCTGGGCCTGTCAGAGACTGGTGATGGCTGCTGGCTGCTATTTAAAGAGAGTTATTGTAAAATGGATGATATTGTCCTGTTGGTTCTTTTCAGCCTAGCTCTATATCCTAACAAAATCTCTAAACGCACAGGCAGACTGAACATTTGTGCATATCCAGCGGAAGGCAGTTGCACTATTCATGTACCCCAACACGGGTCTGATGAATTTCCCTCCAGGAAAACTTGTGGGAGAAAAATAAAGAATATACTCTCCCACCTCATTAAAAAACAATGCTGCACCTGGACATACTATGGGCCCATTTCCATCGTTCATTATAACAGATCCCCTAGACATTCAGGGCAGTAGGGCGGTGGCCAGTAAGTGTCCCTCCCTCTTTCTGCTTTTCCTTGGGAATGGTGGTTTTCTGTGGGCATGACCAAAAATCCTCCTTCACCAAATCTTGTGGCTGGCAGAACCAATCACCAATAGTACCAGTCAGAAGAGACCTTGTTTTCTTTTCAGCCCTCGGAACTCAATACACATTGACAGTGTCTTGCGATGAGAGAAGCAATAACGATTACTTTGAAGTCAATGGCACTGATAACCACTAGGACAATATCGCATATTTTATGCTGTCACCCAAACATAAAGTCAACCCTTCTCTTTCTGACTTGTTCTTTTTATTTGACCAATTTATGACCCATTGTTCTGTTAACGGCATTATGAAATGACTAAAATACTCAGTTGGTGCCAAAGAAAGCACCCAAGGTCCGACTTCAAAATGCTGGCAATAGTTCCTTGAAGTTGAGTGGAAATGGTTTTATTTTGCTGTGAGATCATATGATCATGAGAAATAAGAGCAGGGGTTGAGCATTCAGACCATTGGGCCTGCTCTGCCATTCAATAACATCATGACTGATCTGATTGCAACCTTCAGTTCATCTTCCTGCCTTCCCCACCCCAACACCTCCTATTCCACCCCCCACTACCACCATAACCCTTGACTTCCTTATAGATTAAAAATATTTCCAACACTGCCTTGAAAACATTCAATAAACCAGTCTCCACTGCTCTCTCCAGTACAGAATTTGAGAGAAGAAATTCCTCCTTATCTTCATCTTCAATGGGAGACCCCTTATTTTGAAATTGCGCAACCTAGTTCTAGATTCCACATGAGAGGATACATCCTTCAGCATCTATCCCTGTCCAAACGTCTCGGATGTTCATGTCTCAACAAGATCACTTCTCATTCTTCTAAACCCCAATGAGCACAGGACCAGCCTACTCAACTTTTCCTCATATGACAACTCCTTCATCCCAGGAATCAACCTGGTGCACTTTCTCTAAAGTGTCTCCAATTCAAGTATATCCCTCCTTAAATAAGGAGAGCAAAGCTCTTTGCAGTTCTCCAAGTGCAGTCTCACCAATGTCCTGTTCAAGGCCGACAATCCATTTGCCTTCCTAATTATTGCTCCTTTATGTGGGTAATTTAGGTTATAATTTTTAATTGAAGAGTGGCTGTTTGTGACAGTTGGTAAGCACAAAATGATCAGCTCGGTCCCTTTAACAGATCAAACTGTTGATGGGTTCCTCTTATAGTTATGCTAATACTGATGGGACTCTAATTCCCACTCGCTTTATTTTATTTGTTCATGAGATCTTGGCGCCGCTGGCTGGGTCAGCATTTATTACCCCTCCCTGAGGGAATTTAAGGGTCAACAACATTGCTGTGGATCTGGAGTAATTTTTAGGCCAAGCCAGGTAAGGATGACAGAGTTCTTTCCTTAAAGGACATTAGTGAATCAGATGGGATTTTACAACAATCGACAATGGTTTCATGGTCACCTCTAGACTTTTTTTTCAATTCCCAATTTTTATTGAATTCAGATTTCACCATCTGCCATGGTGGGATTTGAACCCGGGTCCCCAGAGCATGATTCTGGGTCTCTGGATTACCAGTCCAGCGATAATACCACTACGCCACTGCCTCCCCTCAAAGTAAGTATAAATGTTACTTGAACGGAGTTAGATCAACAACATTCATAAACACCAATAAAATGTTGACGAACTTGCTTTCCTTCCCATCAAAAGATACAGAGGTTAGGTTCACTGATTATAACTTTCATTTAAAGAATTATTTACCTCAGTTTTAATTTGAGTACCGAACTTTAACTAACTGGCAAGCTGCTAATTCCAGGCTGAGACGTACCAGACAATTTAAAGAGTGTTTTAGGTATGATTTATGTTCAGTGGGCTGAAATATCCAAGATGATTAATTGCTACTGTCTGTGCTAACATACTCATTACTATTTCCTATTCTGTCAAACCTGGCACCAAATAAACTCATTTCAGCAGCAGATGATAACATCAATAAGGATCAGCGTGGCTGAATTCACCTTCTGCTGTTGCCTTATTGTACCATTATATTTTTATTTATACTTTATCCAGTAATTCTGAAAATCACATTTCAACCAACATTTGTAAATGGCATTAGTGCGGGGACAATGAGTTATTTTCCATAGTTAAGTCTTCAATTCTAAACAGCAGACAAAGAAAATAAAATTACTGGCGGAAAATAAAATCTTATGGAGGGTAGTCACATTGACACATTAACTCACTGCAAGCCACTCGGTCCATATGGATCTGCCGGTCATAAGGAGTCACAAATTATCAGCTTCATCCCTCTGATGGAGTCAAAGATGTTTGCCTGAGAGATCAGTTGGATCCTGCAGCCTGGCTGTAGCAACATGTGCAGTTTGATGCATCCTCTTCAACTTCTGCTTGTTCAAATGTGTGCTGCCTCTATCCCAGCTCTCACTAAGTCCACTTCAGCTTTTACCCCTGTGCTTGCTAACCTATATTAGCGGTTGGTGCACCGCTGCCTCAATTTTAACATTTTCATCCTTGTTTTCAAATCCCTCCATAGCCTTGCACTCACGATCTCTGTAACTTTCTCCGGTCTGACAATCCTCTGGGATCTTTGCACCCCTCCAATTCTGGCCTCTTTTATCATCCTCCTCTTTTCACCCCAATATTGGTAGCCAGCCTTCGGCTGGTTGAGCTTCAAGTTATGGAAATCCCTCCTTAAATCTCTTCATTTTTCTACCTCCGTCTCCCCCCTTCAAGATAATCCTTAAATCCTCGGCCTTCAACCAAGCTATGATCGCCTGCCTTAATATCGCCTTCTGTAGCTTGATGCCAAATCGCATGCGGCTACACCTCTTTGGGGTCCCTTCTGTCATTCCCAAGGTTAAAGGTGCTATAAAAATGCAAGTTTGCTGCAGTGGGACTCCCAATACGGTCTCATCAGCTGACCACAGTGGGTTAAGTTTTTTTTTAGTATTTCCCCAGTCAAATTAATGCTGTTAACATCAGCAGCAGCGCAGCAAAACTTAGGAACCCGGTGCTGATAAATCTGAAGCACTTTGAATAAACCACAGGGTCACCACCATTGTTTCCCTTGACAGTGGAACTTGCAGCTTATTTTCTTGCAAATAAGAAAAATACAAGGAGTTGAAAGTGCCGTGCCTTCAGGCATGGTCATTAAAAAATACATCATTTTGAGGGCTGCCATACCAATTGTCCATCAGAGGAAAAAATGACATTCCAACGTTCCACATTTATTTCTAGTTTTACGTAGCTCTAATCGGTGTTCCAATATTATGGGTAAATGATTGTGATAATTATTCGCAGAAACGTTTGTTTCACTGTTAAGAGAAGTTTTGGACTGAGTCTTATGAGAGGAACTTTCCCCACCCCTTGAAGGCAGGGTACCTGAAAAATGTATTTGGCTGACTCCCTGACATGCCCCCTCTTCTTGTGCTTTTCGCGGGAGCAGGCTGGATCTATTGTCGGCAAACAGTGCATTTAGAATCACTATAGTGTAGAAGGCGGCTATTCGGCCCATCAAGTCTGCACCGACCCTCCGAAGGGGCAACCCACCGAGGTCCACATCCCCGCCCTATACCCATAGCCCTACCTAATCCTTTTTTTTTTTAATAAACATTTTATTGAGGTATTTTTTGGCATTGTAACAGCAGCAATATAAACAATATACATGAGACTATAAACATAGTATAAATGCCACCGCCCTCCCTAACGGGTCCCACCATTAATTAATACCCTAATCTACGCTAACCTAACCCCCTCCCAACCCCTCCTCCTCCTCCCCCCCCCCCTCCTCTGCTGACGATGAATTTTCCGCAAAGAAGTCGATGAATGGTTGCCACCTCCGGGTGAACCCTAACAGTGATCCTCTCAAGGCGAACTTGATTTTCTCCAAACAGAGAAAGCTAGCCATGTCCGAAGGCCAGGTCTCCGACTTCGGGGGCTTTGAGTTCCTCCAAGCTAATAGGATCCGTCTCCGGGCTACGAGGGAAGTAAAGGCCAGAACATCTCCTCCTGGATTCCCGGAACTTGCAAAACCCCAAAAATCGCCACCTCTGGACTCAATGCCACCCTTGTTTTTAATTCCTTGGCCATGACATCAGCAAACCCCTGTCAAAATCCCCTAAGCTTTGGACATGCCCAGAACATGTGGACATGGTTCGCTGATCCTCCCGCACATTTTGCACACCCGTCTTCCACCCCAAAGAATCAACTCATCCGGGTCACTGTCATGTGGGCCCAGTAAACGACCTTGAATTGAATCAGGCTGAGCCTGGCACATGTTGCGGTCAGGTTGACTCTACTCAATGCGTTCGCCCGACCATCCTCTATCTCTCCTCCCAGCTTCTCCTCCACTTACGCTTCAGCTCCTCGGTCTGCATCTCCTCTGATCCCATAAGTTCCTTGTAAATGTCAGAGACGCTCCCCTCTCCTACCCTTCCTCTGGAAACTACCCTGTCCTGAATCCCCCTTAGCGGCAGGAGTGGGAAGGCTGATACCTATCTACGCAGAAAGTCCCGCACCTGCAGATATCTAAATTTGTTTCCCCTCACCAATGCAAACTTCTCATCCAGCGCCCTAATACTCGGAAAGCTCCCCTCTATAAACAAGTCCCCCATCCTCTCAATCCCCGCTCTCCGCCATATTCGGATACCCCCCATACATACTCCCCGGGGCAAACCGGTGATTATCGCAGATTGGGGACCAGACCGATGCTCCCACTGCTCCCACATGTCTCCTCCATTGCCCCAGACTCTCAAGGCCGCCACCACCACGGGGCTGATGGAGTACTGCACCAGTTGGAATGGCAGAGGCGCAGTTACCAGTGCCCCCAAACTTGTGCCCTTGCATGAAGCTGCCTCCATACGCACCCATGCCAATCCCCCCCACAACCACTTCCTAATCATGGCTATGTTAGCCGCCCAGTAGTAGTTGCTAAAATTCGGCAGCGCCATCCCGCCCTCTCCCCGACTCCGCTCAAATATTACCCTCCTTACTCACGGGGACTTGACCCCCCACACGAAGCCCGCAATAACTTTGTTGACCCGCTTAGAAAAGGACCGCGGAATAAAAATGGGGAGACATTGAAATACAAACAGGAATCTCGGGGGGACTGTCATTTTCACCATTTGGACTCGCCCAGCTAGAGACAACAGGAGCGCATCCCTTCTCCGGAAATCATCTTTCATCTGATCTACCAACCGGGCCAAGTTCAGTTTATGTAGCCGGTCCCAATCCCGCGCCACCTGAATACCTAGGTACCTGAAACTGTCCCCACCACTCTAAACGGCAGTTCCCCCAGTCGCCTCTCCTGAGCCCTCGCCTGAACCACAAACATCTCGCTCTGCCCCATATTGAGCTTTTACCCCGAGAACCGGCCAAATTCCCATAAAATTCCCATGATCTCTTCCATCCCCTCAATTGGGTCCAAAACATACAGGAGCAGGTCATCCGCATAAAGCGAGACTCTGTGCTCCACCCCCCCCCCACCCCCCCCCCCCACCCCCGGACCAGCCCCTTGAAGCTCTCAGAGCAATTGCCAGCAGCTCTACACCCAGCGCAAACAGCAGTGGGGAAAGGGGGCATCCCTGTCTCGGCCCCCGGTGCAGTCTAAAATAGTCCGAAGTCGTCCTGTTCGTCCGTACACTTCCCACAGGAGCCTGGTACAGCAACCTGACCCAGTCAATAAAGCCCCTCCCAAATCCGAACTGCCCCAGAACCTCACATAAATAATCCCATTCAACCTGGTCAAAAGCTTTTTCCGCATCCATTATGATCACTACCTCCACCTCCCTACCTTCCGGGGGCATCATGATCACATTTAACAGCCTTCTTGCATTGGCCACCAGCTGTCTGCTCTTAGCGAACCCCGTCTGATCCTCCACAATAATGTCCAGTACACAATCCTCAATCCTGGAGGACAAAATGTTGGCCAACAGTTTGGCGTCGACATTCAACAGGGATATCGGCCTGTAGGACCCACATAGCTCTGGGTTCTTGTCCCGTTTCAGGATAAGCGAAATCGTGGCCTGTGACATCATCTGGGGCAGAACCCCTCTTTCCCTTGCCTCATTAAACACCTTCATCAGCATCGGTCCCAATATCCCGGAGAACTTTTTATAGAACTCCGCTGGGTACCCGTCGGGTCCCGGGGCCTTACCCGACTGCATGGCCTTCAAGCCCTCCACTATCTCTTCCAATCCAATCGGGGCCCCCAGTCCTTCTACCAGCTCCCCGTCCACCTTCGGGAAAGTCAGCCCTTTCAGGAAGTGCCTCATCCCCTCCGGCCACGTATGGGGTTCCGACCTGTGCAGCCTGCTGTAGAAATCCCTAAACGCCTTACTCACCCCAGCCACCAGGCCACCCCATTTGCGTAGGACACCACTTAAAGTAGTTGCGGCATTTATTGACAGCATTTTATTAAATATGCAATTTTGCCAGTGTCTCATAACGCCCTGCTGAATCAGCACCTCAGCAACTCATAAGAGGATACTGCACAGGAGAAGGTCAGAGCCAGAAATGGTTTGAAGGTTTATAACTGTGCATCAACAAATAACACAAAGAACGACGGGACAATGTCTTGTCGGGTCAGAGGTTTGCCAGGACCTTCTGGAGAATGATGACTCTGACAGTGCTAGGACTATAATGTAGTGACAGCTGCTCGCCTGAGAATTTTGGTGCCTCCATTGCATTGCTGCCACTCCTGTGCTGCTTAACACTCAGTGACACAGTAAAGGATGCTGCTGGCCCTATGGGCCACACGGTGTCAACTTCTCATCCCTAATTGGATGGTGGGTGTGGAGACAGCCTGCCAATTGCCCACCTCCCATAAGATTTTTCCCACATGTGCAGTGGTGAGGGCAGAAGTGACACTGGTGGGTGCAAAGTTTTAAGTTCAAAAGATTCGAACCATCACGTCTGTTCGAATGTTCTTACCATTATGCCAATGGGGCGCCTGTGTACAGACAATTAATGGATCAAGGCCTCTGCTGTATTTGGAGTAAGGAAGTTCATGATCAGGTAAAATATTTGTACACCCGTGTAATTGCAGGACGTAAGTACTCCAGTAAAGAGTGCAGATAACATTAATGGGAAAGTTTCTCAGAATTTCCTACTTTGGGAGGATGTGATTGCACTAGAAAGGGTGCAGAGGCGATTCACCGGGATGTTGCCTGAGCTGGAGCGTTTCAGCTATGAAGAGAGACTGGTTAGGCTGGGGTTGGTTTCCTTAGAACAGAAAAGGTTGGAGTGGTGGGGGAAGGGGAGGGGCCTTGATTGAAGTGTACAAAATTCTATGGGGTATAGATAAGGTAGATAGGAAGAAACGTTTCCCCTTATTAGAGGAGTCAAGGACCAGGGAGCATGGATTTAAGGTAAGGGGCAGGAGATTTAGAAAGGGTCCAAGGAAAAACTTTGTCACCTGGAACATTTTGGGAAGCTGAATCTCACTCCTTGAAAGGGCGATAGAGGCGGGGACCCTCACAACATTTAAGAAGCTATTAGATAAGCACTTGAAATGCCGTAGCATACAAGGCTATGGACCAAGTCCTGGAAAATGGGATTAGAATAGATAGGTGCTTGATGGTTGGTGCAGGCACAATGGGTTGAAGAGCCACATTTTGTGTAGTAAAACTCTATGACTGTATGACATTCGGGTGCACAGCAGGTTTATGTTATCTTCTAACTCCTTCATGATGTGTCAAGACCAACTGAGTCCTGCCATAGCTGCAATGATGGCAGTGAGCAATTTCCAGAATTTCCTGCAATTGGTGGCAAACATTTCTCTCTTCACTTGCCCACCTGAGGACACCTGTTTTCCTCAACTTAATGTGATTAAGTTGAGGAAAACAGTGCTCAAGACTGTACCGTGCAACAGATACAATGAGCATCGAGGGACTTTACTTGCCCTTTTAAAAAAAAATTCATTTACTGTACAATGAATTGCGCTGGAGTGCAGCAACACAAACATTAAAATAGCAGAGAAACCAAATCAAAATTTATTTGGATCTTTTATCTGTAAAACCTCCTTCCACAGCACACTGCTCATGTGTACATCGCATATTACACTTTTACGATCGGCTAAGATACATTGAGGGGATCCTCCAATGTAACACCAGCTCTGATATTATTCGCAGATCATTAAGTGTCAGCTCTGTTCAGCTGGTAACACTCATCCTTCAGAACCAAAGATTGCAGGTTTAAGACCCATTTCAGGATTGCCTGTGTACTCTGAGAGGCATTCCAGTGCAGCGCTGCACCGCTGGAGGCATTGCCTTTTTAGATCATGAGGCTTGGGTGGGTATAAAAAGCCCCACTCAATTATTTGAAGAAGTAAGTTCTTCTTAGTCCCTTGGCAACATTCCTTGCCCAACCAATACTGCTTAAAGCGCTAATACAAAAGTTAAATACTGCGGATGTCAGAAATCAGAAATAAAAACCGAAAATGCTGGGAATACTCGAGAGGAACGGCGTTAACGTTTCACGTCAATGACCTTACCTCAGAAATGGCATCATGACTGGAAACTGGTTGCTCAATTCATCTGCTGCTTGTGGAAACTTGCTGCAGGACTTGCTTACTAATTTATTGGCACTTCAAAAAGTAATTGATTGGGTGGGTAATAATTTAGTTTGCCCTGAAGATGTAATAAACTGTGTAATAGGCGCACGTCCTTACTTTATTTCTTTTCTGTTTCACTGAAGAGAACTGCAGAGGGTTGTCCTTAATGGTAGTGGCTCTGCATGGAGTCTGGTTACTAATGAAATGCCACAGGAATCAGGGTTGGGGCCATTACACTTATTGATGTATCTGGGTGGAGGCTGATTATAGGTTTGGCAATGACATGAAGATCGGTGCTGGTGTCAGAACCCTTGAGGACAAGAAAAGATTACAATTGATGTATCCAAGATGGGGGAATGGGTCCGCACCAGGCTGATGACACGTAGTATTGATGACTATGATTATGACTATGACTATGACTAGCATATTGTTGTGCTAATGCCAGGCATGCATAAGCAACATTGTGCTTTGAATTGACATCTATTGAAAGGGAAAAAGTTATAGTGCTCAAGTCACTGGAGGTCTATGAGCACTGTGGTGGGGCTATCACAATAGAAAACAAGGTGTTTCATGGATAGCTAGGACAAAACAATATAAAACAAAGCAACATAATGTCCCTGTAAGAGACCTTGATTAGGTTCCCTCTGCAAAACTGTCCAGTTGCGATCCCTTTATATAGTGTCATGTGAGAGTACCTTTAAGAAATGGGTGTTTATAAATGGGTGTGTATATAAATATCTGTAGTGAGAGTACCTTTAAGAAATGGGTGTTTACTACTGCAGTGATGTCAGAGAGTGGTTGGAGCTGGGCTGTCTGTCAGCTTTTTACTTTCATTTTTGAGCAGGCTGCAGGGTGTGTTTTAGTTTCGTTTTGAGAGCTGGATAGCTGCAGTCACAGCCAGAAGGTGTGTGAATCTTTCTCTGTAATATAAAGACTGTAAATCGATCCTGGTGATTTAAAACTAATAACAGTTGTGACTTTAACCTGATGTGCTTCTGGTAAAAGGTGTTTTAAGTCGTATGGATGTTGAAAGGAAAGTTTAAAGGATTACTTAGTGTTGTAGTCTTTGGGGGGGTGTATTTGAATTAATGGTTGCTAAGATGTTCACTGTATGTTTTAACAAGGTTAACTTGAGTTCATAGAATAAACATTGTTTTGTTTAAAAAAATACTTTTCCATTTCTGCTGTACCAAGCTTTGCACAAGTGAAGGAGACACAGCCAGAGTGAGACACACCCAGAGTGGGAATTTGGAACTTGGTAATTTGGTGCAGTGAGGTAATTCGGTGCAGAGTGGGAGAAGGTGCTTTTTCCCTACTGTTTTGTTCTCTCTCTTTCTTCTGGCCTGTAACTTTTAATCTGCAGGGAAAGAACCAGAGAGCATCTGAGAGCCTGGGAAGGTAAATGATTTTTATTTTTATTCATTTCTATTTTTATTACCGTTTCAAATTGTGTGTTTGGCGGGGGGGGGGGGGGACTGAAGTGACATCACAGTAAAGCTGTGACCTGATTGGCTGGTTGGGAATCTACACTAAATTTAAAAATTAAGCATTGTTAAACTAATTAAACAAAATTACTTAATTATAATTTAGAGGGGTATCTAAGCCAGAGATCGGAGAGTACTGTATTTAGCTTTCACATTTATCGTAGAAATCTAGTGCTAGAAAACATATAGTTAACAGTAACTTTTAAAAAAAAAATGTTTTAAATTTAATTTACTAATTAATTGACGCAATGTCAATTAGAGGTGCTCTGACTGTGAGATGTGGCAGGACGGGAGGCTTCCAGCATCCTGGATGGCTTCATCTGCAGAAAGTGCACCCAACTAGAGCTCCTCACAGACCGCATGGTTCGGTTGGAGCAGCAGTTGGATGCACTTAGGAGCATGCAGGTGGCGGAAAGCGTCATAGATAGCAGTTATATAAATGTGGTCACACCCAAGGTGCAGGCAGAGAAATGGGTGACCACCAGAAGGGGCAGGCAGTCAGTGCAGGAATCCCCTGTGGTTGTCCCCCTCTCAAACAGGAATACCCCTTTGGATACTGTCGAGTGGGATAGCCTATCAGGGGAAAACAGCAGCAGCCATAGCAGTGGTACCACGGTGGCTCTGATGTTCAGCAGGGAGGGTCAAAGCGCAGAGGAGCAATAGTCATAGGGGACTCTATAGTCAGGGGCACAGATAGACGCTTCTGTGGACGTGAAAGAGACTCCAGGATGGTATGTTGCCTCCCTGGTGCCAGGGTCCAGGATGTCTCCGAACAGGTAGCGGGCATCCTGAAGGGGGAGGGCAAACAGGCAGAGGTCATTGTACATATTGGTACTACTGACATAGGCAGGAAGGGGCATGAGGTCCTGCAGCAGGAGTTCAGGGAGCTAGGCAGAAAGTTAAAAGACAGGACCTCTAGGGTTGTAATCTCGGAATTACTCCCTGTGCCACGTGCCAGTGAGATTAGAAAAAGGAAGATAGAGCAGCTAAACACGTGGCTAAACAGTTGGTGTAGGAGGGAGGGTTGCCGTTATCTGGACCACTGGGAGGTCTTCCGGGGCAGGTGTGACCTGTATAAGAAGGATGGGTGGCATCTAAACTGGAGAGGCATAAATATCCTGGCCGCGAGGTTTGCTAGTGTCACACAGGAGGGTTTAAACTAGTATGGCAGGGGGGTGGGTACCGGAGCAATAGCTCAGAAGGCGAAAGCATTGAGGGAGAACTAGTGAATAGGGCCAGTATGGCTCTGAGGAAGAGCAGACAGGGAGATGTTGCTGAAAACATCGGGTCTGGTGGCCTGAAGTGCATATGTTTTAATGCAAGAAGTATTACGGGTAAGGCAGATGAACTTAGAGCTTGGATTAGTACTTGGAACTATGATGTTGTTGCCATTACAGAGACCTGGTTGAGGAAAGGGCAGGATTGGTGGATTGGCCATGATAAATTGCCCTTCGTGCCCACAGGGGTTGGGTGGGGTTGCTGGGTTACGGGTATGGGGTGGTGTTGTGGGCTTAGGTAGGGTGCTCTTTCCAAGGGCCGGTGCAGGCTCGATGGGCCGAATGGCCTCCTTCTGCACTGTAAATTCTATGTTCTATGTTCTATTGGCAGCTAAACGTTCCAGGATTTAGATGTTTCAGGCGGGATAGAGGGGGATGTAAAAGGGGTGGTGGAGTTGCGCTATTGGTTAGGGGGAATATCACAGCTGTACTACGGGAGGACACCTCAGAGGGCAGCGAGGCTATATGCTATATGGATAGAGATCAGGAATAAGAAGGGTGCAGTCACAATGTTGGGGGTTTACTACAGGCCTCCCAACAGCCAGCGGGAGATAGAGGAGCAGATAGGCAGACAGATTTTGGAAACGAGTAAAAACAACAGGGTTGTGGTGATGGGAGACTTCAACTTCCCCAATATTGACTGGGACTCACTTAGTGCTAGGGGCCTGGATGGGGCCGAGTTTGTAAGGAGCATCCAGGGCGGCTACCTAAAACAATATGTAGACAGTCCAACTAAGGAAGGGGCTGTACTGGACCTGGTATTGGGGAATGAGCCCGGCCAGGTGGTAGAAGTTTCATTAGGGGAGCATTTCGGGAACAGTGAGCACAATTCAGTAAGTTTTAAAGTGCTGGTGGACAAGGATAAGAGTGGTCCTAGGATGAATGTGCTAAATTGGGGAAGGCTAATTATAACAATATTAGGCAGGAACTGAGAAACCTAGATTGGAGGAGGATGTTTGAGGGTAAATCAACATCTGACATGTGGGAGGCTTTCAAATGTCAGTTGAAAGGAATTCAGGACCGGCATGTTCCTGTGTGGAAGAAGGATAAATACAGCAAATTTCGGGAAACTTGGATAACAAGAAAAAGGAGGCATTTGTCATGGTTAGAAGGCTGGGAACAGACGAAGCCTGGAATATAAGGAAAGTAGGAAGGAACTTAAGCAAGGAGTCAGGAGGGCTAGAAGAGGTCACAAAAAGTCATTGGCAAATCGGGTTAAGGAAAATCCCAAGGCTTTTTACACATACATAAAAAGCAAGAGGGTAGCCATGGAAAGGATAGGCAAGGGAATCTATGTGTGGAGCCAGAGGAAATGGGCGAGGTACTAAATGAATACTTTGCATCAGTATTCACCAAAGAGAAGAAATTGGTGGATGTTGAGTCTGGAGAAGGGTGTGTAGATAGCCTGGGTCACATTGAGATCCAAAAAGACGAGGTGTTGGGCGTCTTGTGAAAAATATTAAGGTAGATATGTCCCCAGGGCCGGATGGGATCTACCCCAGATTACTGAAGGAGGCTAGAGAGGAAATTGCTGAGTCCTTGACAGAGATATTTGGATCCTCACTGTCTTCAGGTGATGTCCCGGAGGACTGGAGAATAGCCAATGTTGTTCCTTTGTTTAAGAAGGGTAGCAAGGATAATCCAGGGAACTACAGGCCGGTGAGCCTTACGTCAGTGGTAGGGAAATTACTGGAGAGAATTCTTCGAGACAGGATCTACTCCCATTTGGAAGCAAATGGACGTATTAGTGAGAGGCAGCATGGTTTTGTGAAGGGGAGGTCGTGTCTCACTAACTTGATAGAGTTTTTTGAAGAGGTCACAAAGATGATTGATGCAGGTAGGGCAGTGGATGTTGTCTATATGGACTTCAGTAAGGCCTTTGACAAGGTCCCTCATGGTCGACTGATACAAAAGGTGAAGTCACATGGGATCAGGGGTGAGCTGGCAAGATGGATACAGAACTGGCTAGGTCATAGAAGGCAGAGAGTAGCAATGGAAGGATGCATTTCAATTGGAGGGCTGTGACTAGTGGTGTTCCGCAGGGATCAATGCTGGATCCTTTGCTGTTTGTCGTATATATAAATGATTTGGAGGAAAATGTAACTTCTGATTAGTAAGTTTGCAGACGACACAAGGGTTGGTGGAATTGCGGATAGCAATGAGGACTGTCAGAGGATACAGCAGGATTTAGATCGTTTGGAGAGTTGGGCGGCGAGATGGCAGATGGAGTTTAATCTGGACAAATGTGAGGTACTGCATTTTGGAAGGTCTAATGCAGGTCGGGAATATACAGTGAATGGTAGAACCCTCAAGAGTATTGAAAGTCAGAGAGATCTATGTGTACAGGTCCACAGGTCACTGAAAGGGGCAACACAGGTGGAGAAGGTAGTCAAAAAGGCATGCGGCATGCTTGCCTTCATTGGTCGGGGCATTGAATATAAGAATTGGCAAGTCATGTTGCAGCTGTATAGAACCTTTGTTAGGCCACACCTGGAGTATAGTGTTCAATTCTGGTCGCCACACTACCAGAAGGATGTGGATGCCTTAGAGAGGGTGCAGAAGAGATTTACCAGGATGTTGCCTGGTATGGAGGGCATTAGCTATGAGGAGCGGTTGAATAAACTCGGTTTGTTCTCACTGGAACGACGAAGGTTGAGGGGCGACCTGATAGAGGTATACAAAATTATGAGGGGCATAGACAGAGTGGATAGTCAGAGGCTTTTCCCCAGGGTAGAGGGGTCAATTACTAGGGGGCATAGGTTTAAGGTGAGAGGGGCAAGGTTTAGAGTAGATGTACGAGGCAAGTTTTTTACGCAGAGGGTAGTGGGTACCTGGAACTCGCTACCGGAGGAGGTAGTGGAAGCAGGGACGATAGGGACATTTAAGGGGCACCTTGACAAATATATGAATAGGATGGGAATAGAAGGATACGCACCCAGGAAGTGTAGAAGATTGTAGTTTAGTTGGGCAGTATGGTCGGCACGGGCTTGGAGGGCCGAAGGGCCTGTTCCTGTGCTGTACATTTCTTTGTTCTTTGTTTGTTTTGTTTGTATCCATTTCTGCAGGGGGGAGGGGACATCATTAGACTGTGTACATGTACTTTAAATAGACAAGTTTGGGAGAACAATAGGAATTGTGCTCTGGTTACATAAGCAACAAATTATATTAAATATGAGGAGGATATTCTCTTCACAGGTGAATAATAATCTTTGACTAGATTCTTGGGTCTTGCCATGGATATAGATTAATTGGCAAAGTTCAAAAGGGAGCTGAGCTGAGTTATGCGGTTGCATTTTCGTGGAATTGGGGACCCTCCTTAGAGGCGTAAGAATGGGACTGGATTCCCCACGCCATTTTCGGGAACCCCTAATTTTCACCAGTGTGGGTTAAGGATGCAGGTTGGTGTGGATTGTGAGCCCTCACCCTGCACTCCTGACATGGCCAGCTCCAAAGCAGGAATAGGTATATCTTAATTCTCACGGAATTGGTCCAATGTTTACAGGAGTGATGACTCATGGCACCTCAGCGGTGCTGTGAACCAGTCTCAATGAGGTAATCTAATGAAAGGTAAGTTGAAATGCTCTTACCCATGCCCTTCATGGCAATCAATGTCCCAACCACCCCCATGGCTCTTCATACCCTCCGTACCATGTTATGCCCCTCATATCCTCTATGCCATGTTATGGCCATCTACCCCACTCCCTTTGCCCCTCATACCCTCCATGCCAAGCTAGGACATCCACCAACTATGTAATCTGTAGAAAATCAATAGTGCCAATCAGGTGTAATGAAAAATGAGCTTTAAAAGAGTCATTTATCCATAACATTCCACTTTCTGAAAAACAAACTCATTTTGCTGCAGCCAGTAAAAGTGTAAATCATCAAGCCCCTTTAAAATACCAATAGCTGAAACTGCAAATACTTGAAACATTTTGAGCGGGATTCTCTGTTGACTAACGCCGAAATTGCGAAACGCAATTTGGCAGAGAATAGATTCCGATGTCACAATCGTGGCGGGCTCCAATTTTATGCGAAATCGCAATTCCCCATCACCTCGACAGTGGCATAAATGTGATCTGTAACATACGTACAGTAGGAACAGTTTACATGTCATTAGTGGGCATGATCCGGTATTCTCCAGGCCCTCTGCGAACCTCCGGCTCCGATGGGCTGAGTTCCCGACGGCACAATTCACTTGTGCTTTTAAAACTCGTAAAACTGGCATGCTGGCTGCTGAGGGAGAGAGAGGGGGTACGGAAAGCATCCAACATCGCCATAGTTTGCTGACAGTTGTGCCACTGGCAGGGGGCTCCTGCCAGGGTCGAGGGGTGTAGCGGGAGGGTTGGGGTGGACGAGCATGGAACACCATTCCCACAGCCGGAAAGACAGCCATGCAGCTGTGCATGCCCCTTGCGACCCACGTGAACTTAGGGCCGCAGGTCGTACGGGTGTCCCTCCGGGGGACACAGCCCCCCTCCCGCCCCCACTAGGTGCCCTCTGGCCCCAGCTGACCCATCAGCTGTATGGCCGCGCTCCAGCACAACGAATGCCATCTTGTTGGCTGGGATTCGTATGTGTGGAGATTGTAATGTGTATATGGGGCTTCAACTTGTCAGCCTCCCGAGTGTCAATCACCCACCCTGCGAATCCTGCACCTTTTTTCATTGGAATCGATTGTGTTCCACGTGGCACCGGTGCTAGCCTCTCCACAGTTGCTGAATTGGTCCTGGTTCAGCGCCAATTTGGGAGAATACCACCCCTTATCTTGTGTAAATAAACATTGTGAAATTGACAGAATACATCAGAGAGCAAGAGCTGTCTAAGCTTTCAGCCTAAACAAGCTGACAGATTGGGTGTCATGTTGCTTGGTTGCAGTTTGACGCATGAGGTGGGCTTGATGTTCCTTCTACTCTTTGTCAGGCCATTTTTTTTTGTATATTATATATGCCTATTGCATATCTGTCTACTTTCATACATGATAGGCTGCAGAGATTTTTTTTTGTCCAGCTCCTATCAAGGGATGTAACAATGAAAATTGGGGGAAAATTATTAAACTACAAATTTTAACCGGCTACATCAATAGGTTCATCACAGGTTCACTACCAATTTTCCTTTATGAGTACCCCCCACTCTAAATCTGGCCAGTCCCAGTTGTGTGTCAACTGTATGTTTCTGAAATCAACGGTGCGTTAGGTATCAAAACAGTTTATGTGTTAATTTTCAGTCAAAATACAACCAACCATTAGAAAAGGAAAATTACAAGAAGGCCACTCCACCCAGATGGGGTAATTGACAGACAGGCCTGGATTTTCTCTGTCATTGTGAAAATAGCAGAAGTCCAGATTCGGGGGCTCAATGTTTGAATGACCAGGGTATCCTTTTAAAGATGTAAGGTGTCCCTTTGCATATAGTCCCAGAATCATTTGGGGGAAGATCAGGTGCCCTTTGGATTGCTAAATGTTGGCATGTATGTGTGTAAAAAGTGCATAAACAACTCATTGGAACTGTGAAGCTCATTGGAACTGTATAAAACAACCGTCAAAAGTGTCAAGAGGAGCTGTCAAAAACTATTGGCAAATGTGTTAAGATGAAAAAGCTGCCAAATTACTTAGAATGACTGCCCTTTAACCCTTTGGGAAAAAAATTGTCTGGAGGTTACAAATATTATTGTTTGCATTTTCACTCTGTCTATTGACATGAGTCGCAGGGATTTCATTACTATATTAGTGCTGCATGATTGATTTACAAACGTATATCATCACTGCAAGGTGCCATTTCACAGTGTGATTAACAGCTCAAAATGTTTAAGGACTCTTTGAAGTGGGACTATGAATTTCAATACTTGTTTTTATAAGGATTTATGCAATTGAACACATTTTTTGTTATGAAGGATAATGCAGTTGAAGTAATGCAAATGTAGTGAAATGTTTTAATGAATAAGAGTATGTTTTTAAAAAAATGTCAGTAATAGAGGCATGGAGCTTTATTTTATTTAAGCTCAGCACTGATCCTGAAGTCTATTCATGGTGGTTACTGGGTGAGTTGGTAGGTATAAGAGCAAAGGTTCATTGTGGGACATGTGTTGGCATTAAAATGGCGTGGGGCTGCAAAAGACCAAGTGGGATGGGCAGGGGGCATAGGTTGGCATGGACAGTATGAGCTGCCATGCCGGTTATTCAGAGAGCCATGGGTTAGCTTGGAGTGTATGAGAGGATTATGGAGTGGGTGAGGGAATGAGGTGGCATGGGTTGATAGGGATGGGGCATGGGCGATGTGCGGGGTATTGACTGGAGGGTTGTTTTATGTTTTTTTTCTTTTATTAAACGTTGGTACAATGCTGGTGTACCAAGACAGGCCTTCTGTCCAGCGTCGCTCTGCACCTAGCATCCTCTACATTCTTTATGGGGTCTGTGATGGTACGCATAAGCAACCATGTAAGTAGTGATGTAAACGACCTCCAACCAGCAGTTGGCAGTGTAAATCTACCATGTGACTCTGTACCTCGAGGAGTCTGGAGCTAGTCGTGTTAGTGGATAGTCATACTTGCAGTAGCTCTAGGATAATTTATCATTATATATTTCTCATAGTTATCTGAACCATTCATTTATTTTATAACAAAACAGTTTAACTCATCAAGAACTAGACGTTCTATTGTGCATCATTCCTACCGGCCAATCACCAGAATGTAACATGGAGCAGGATTGAAGATCTACTAAGAAAACAAGATTCTTTGAAGATCCAAACAGCTCAATATAACTCCTGAGAAGAAAAAAGAAAACATTCTTCTACTAACCTCGTGAACTACTGGCAACTCATACTCAAGGCATACACAGGATGGTTCTGAAGGCACCACACCAGCTTCGAGTCACTGGTAATGTAGATGAGAATTGGCGTGTTTTTAAACAGCAATTCACACCCTATGTTGCAGCCTTTGGTCTGCAGGCACAGCCTGATGAGAGGCTCATAGTGTTGCTGCTCACTGTAGTAGGTCCACAGGCGATAGAAATATTTAATATGTTTGTTTTCAATAGCAAGGCGGATAGCAAGAACTTCGATGAAGTTGTAAAGCAATTCGATCAGCATTGCATTCCAAAATAAATGAGACATTTGAGTGCTACATTTTTCGCGCATGCATCCAGAAGGCAGTGACTCATTTGATAGTTTTCTCACTGATTTGAGATTGAAGGTTCACTCATGTAATTTTGCTACTTTACAAGCGTTGATGATCCGCGATCAAATTATGTTTGGGAGTTGTAACGACAAGGTACGTGAGAGGCTGATAAGGGACAATGAGCTCCAGCTTGATGATGCTATCAAAATATGTTGTGCCAGTGAACTACATGCACAGCAGATTAGCGCTTTGAATCTCAAATATTTTGGCACGAAGATAAGAGAGGCAGCCGGCACCATTAGTATTGTGATGCGCCTGAGTGAAAAACGTGGTCCCAGCACCGGCGGCCATTTTAAGAGACTGACCAAAACCTCCATTTCATGCAAGTGATGTGGCAATACACATTTGCAACGGTAATGTCCAGCCTTTGGAAAGATATGCTCCAAATGGAAAGGCAAAAATAATTTGCTAAGCAACGCTTTATTAATAAAAAAGTGGAACAAATAAAATCAATCAACATTTGATGAAGTGAGCCTCAGTGACACTTTCTTCGTCGGCATGATTTCTAGTGAGGACAAAGATAATCAAGGCATGGAAGAAAACAAAGCTTTAATGATGATTTGTAGCAACAGTGAAGTCAATGCAAATACTCGAAAAAAGACAACTGGACAGTTCCATTAATGATTAATGAAACATTAATTAACTTCAAATTTGACACGGGAGCGAGGGCCAATCTTAACAGTTTGTCAAATTTGAAACAGCTGAGAATTAAACTACAAGTGTTAAATAAAGCAGTACTATTAAAACACCAAAATTACTACACTAGGAGCATGCAAGCTCAATGTAAATGTAAAGAACAAAGTTCACACGGTAATATTTTCATTGTAGAGGGATGTGAAGCACTTGAGCTAGTTAAATGAGTTTACAGTGCAGACTGTGCTGTAAACAGGAAAAATGCACCAGCATATTCTATACTGACAGAATTTCCTGGGATATTTCAAGGCTTACCATTCACGTATCGAATCCAATTAAAAGAGAATGCGCAACCAGTCATACACGCACCCAAGACGTGTACCAAGACATGTACGTGTCCATGAAAGATGGACTGAAGAATGAGCTAGAAAGGATGACGGCTTTGGGAGTAATCAAACACATAGAAGAACCAACAGATCCAACAGATTGAGTAAACTCTGGTCTGCATTAAGAAGAGAAATAATGACCTAAGAATCTGTATGGACCCCAAAGATCTGAACCTCAACATTAAAAGAGAACATTATCTGATTCCGAAGAGGGAAGAAATCACATGTGGGATGTCAGGAGCAACACGTTTCAGCAAATTAGATGTATCACAGGATTTTTGGCAGCTCAGGTTGGATAAGGAGAGCACAAAGCTGTGCACTTTTAACACTCCATTTGGACGATATTGTTTTTCAAGGATGCCATTTGGTATAATTTCTGCATCAGAATTTTACATCGGGCAATGGAACATATCGTGGAAGAAATTCCAGGAGTCAGAGTATATGTTGATGACATAATTGTCTGGGGATCAACACGAGAAAAGCATAACAGAAGGCTTCTCAAAGAGCTGAAGAGTATTAAAAAGAATGGTTTAAAGTTGAATAAAACTAGATGCCAGTTTGATGTCGTCAATATCACATTCTTGGGTGATAAACTTTCTGCAAAAGGTCTCCAACCTGATCAAGAAAAAATAAAGGCAATCTTGAATATGCCATTTTCCAATGACAAAAGAGGAATACTCCGAATGTTAGGAATGATAACTTTTATTGGAAAATTTATTCCCAATCTCGCACAAATACTTCACAACTCAGAGAAACCATTAAGAAAGATACAATATTCCAATGGCTTACTGGGCATGAACAGGAATGGAAAGCATTACAAGAAGCATTGACAACACCAGTGCTGACATTTTTTGACCTGACAAAAAAAGATGAAAATATCGACAGATGCATCGAAAGATGGGTTGGGTGCGGTGTTATTGCAACAAGACGATGATGAAAATTGGCCTCCAATTGCCTATGCTTCCAGGTCAATGTCTGACACAGAGCGCAGGTATGCTCAAATTGATTAAGAACGCTTAGGTTTAATTAATAGACTTGCCAAATTCCATGACTATGTATATGGCCAACCAACATTTTTAGTGGAAACTGACCACAGACCACTTGTCGCAATTGTTTTAAAAAGTCTGAACGAGATGTCCCCTCGAGGATACAGCGCATGTTGATGAAGCTACAAAGGTATGATTTTGATCTTATCTGCATGATCTCATACTAGCTGATGCACCATCTCAAGCCACAAGCATGGAAGAGATACACCACTTGGATGAGGATGTGTAAGTCCATGTGAATCTTGTAACAGAATCCCTTCCAGTATCTGATGACAAATCAAGACTGATAAAGGAAGAAATGACCAAAGATATATAGTCTTACAAAAGGTGATAAAATATCTCCATGAAGAATGACCTAAAGGATTCTGCTCCAGCTATTATAATGTTAGGGCAGAATTGAGTGATGCCAATGTGTTTTTGTTTTGACAACAAAGGATTGTAATTCCACAATCATTAAGGTCAATAATTCTTTAAAAACTTCATGAGGGGCACTTGGGAACAGAAAAGTGCAAGCGAAGAGCCAGGGAAACAGTGCATTGGCCAGATATCAACCATGATATTCAAGTAATGGTTGATAACTGCAAAACTTGCCAAAGTTTCAGTGTAAACAGAGGAAAGAACCAACGCGAATGGCTGAAAGCATTACAACTTCATGGCAGAAGGTGGGAATGAATCTGCTTTATCTGGCAGGAAAGGAGTACCTGCTAGTAGTTGACTACTTTTCCAATTTTCCAGAAGTCATACAACTGACAAATTATTTTGTTAGGTGCGTTATCAAGCCCATTAAAGACATGTTTGCGCACCATGGAATACCTCAAATTGTCATGAGTGACAATGGCCCATATTCTGCAGTCATGAATGGACAGAGTTTGCACATAATTACGATTTCAAACATATCACTTTGAGTCCTATGTATTCTCAATCTAACGGAAAGGCTGAAAAAGGTGTTCACATTGTGAAGCAGTTACTCAGAAAAGCCATGGATAGCCGAGAATACACTTCACTCGCGCTGCTGAGTTATCGAGTAGCGTCTTTAATCAATGGGCTTTAACCAGCTCAGTTACTGATGAATCGGCAACTTAGGACAACCATGCCTCATATTCTGAAGGAACCAGTTAATCGAAAACTAGAGAAGAAACTTATTTTTCAATAAAGGAGGCAGAAGAGGTATTCTGGCAAATCCACAAGAAGGCTACAACCATTGCAAAAAGATGACGCAGTCAGGCTGGAAGATCCTGATGGGAACGGATTGTTGAAGTATGTTAAGGTACTGCAACAGGCAGGTCCTCATTCATATCTAATCATCTCTGTTGACGGAGCAGTGATTACAGAGAAACAGGAGTGCTTTGCTGAAGGTTTAGCAACCTTTTGTTATGGGACCACAAGAGGACATTGTAAGCAATCCAAAGACAGTTGAAAAAGAAACGTTTCAGCATACAGAGCCAGACTAAAGTAAAAATGCACAAATTCAAGAAACATCTGTAACAGCAAATGAAAATGAAACACGTTCACAAGTTTAACCTATGCTCAGAAGGTCACCACAACAAATAAGAAAACCTGACGGATGAATTTGTGATAGACTGTAAATAGTTGAATGTTCTAAAGAATTGTGCATATCATATTGTATTGTAAAACAAAGTTATGTATTTAAGTAGTTACATTTCCAAAGGAAAGGGGATGTGATGATATACATAAGCAATCATGTAAATAGTGATGTAAATGATCTCCAACCAGAAGGTGGCTGTGTAAATCTACCATGTGACTCTGTACCTCAAGGAGTCTGGAGATAGTCATGTTAGTGGATAGTCATACTTGCAGTAGCTCTAGGATAATTTATCATAATTAGTAGTTTGTAATACTTTTCGCATAGTTATCTGCACCACGCATTTATTTTATAATAAAACACTAACTAGTCAAGAACTCGACGTTCTATTGTGCATTATTCCTACCGGCCAAGCATCAGAACGTAACAGGGTCACACAGCCTGACTCCCAGGAAACCCAACCTCACCATCTCATAACTCTGGGGCCCTTTCTTCCAGATTGGGTTTGCGGAACCCGTAAAAGTTCCAACTCTGTGCTCCCGACATTGGAGCAAAAGTTCTATCCATCGTATTTAAAGACACTGAGCTGAATGCTATGCTTTGGAGAGTTTGAATACCAGAAGTCAAACTTTGAAAGGTAAAGTGTTTCTTTGTCATCCTTAACTTTTTTTATTTAAAATACATTTGCATTCCCCTCGTAACTTAGAGGAAGGGCTAATAGATCAGCTGTGCTGTAGTTTAGCTTATGTGTCTCAAAATTATTCTATGCACTGCATTTATATTGCACTGCAGTTGTGGTGGGGAAATGCAGGAAGATCTTGTGGCGCAATATGGATAGCATCCTTGGCTGTGAGTTATAGCTCTAGGTTCAAGTCACACTCCAGGACCTGATGGACCAAGGAAGGTGTATTCATAACATGACCACAACTAGTTGAGTATCTGTTGTATTCTCTATTCTGCTGTACCTGGATGGCTCAGGTGAGCAATGTTGAATAAAGAACACAAAGCTTTGTTAACGAACAACACTATAAATTCATTACATTACTAACTAAGATTTGTTCACATTCCTAAAGTAAAAGGTTATTGTATAAAACTATGCTATCTCCAACTTACAGAACTCTCAAGTATACAACTGCTCTCTATGCCTGCTACTCTTCCAGCTCTCTCCTAACCCTCAACTCCTAATCATCTAATCATCTTCTAATCCCAGAATCCCCAAAGTCACATGATCTATATGACTGTTCTGCGGTTCCCTCTACTGGTAAGAAGCATTATCATTAACTTGTTAACTCTTTACATCCCAGTTAATATACATATCATTACAGTACCAACCTGTTCATCCCTCCAACACACGTGCCAATGGCAGGTTGTAAGATTGAGATAGATTCCTGGTCAGCCATGTGGTGGAAAGAAAGTTCTTATTCATATTCACTATTCATAGCTGCAGACTACAACATGGATGTTAAAAAGTGCATGTTTTCACAGAAACGCAGACGCTCTGAGTGAACGATAACATACCACCATTGTGGGTAAACGTTCTCCATGGCATAAGTATATCACAAGTAGACACTTCTATCCACTAAAATAACAACTTGAATCTATAAAGTGCCATTTCTGAAGCCTGAACTTCCCAATGTGCTTTAAATTCAAATGAAACACTCATTGAAGTGTAGTCATTGCTCTAATATCGGAAATACAGCAGCCAATTTGCACACAGCAAGCTCCTACGAACACCAATGTGACAGTGACTAGATCACCTGTTTTACATTCTAGGCTGAGGGATAAATGTTAGAGGGGACACCACAGACTTTCTTCAAACTAGTGCCATGGGATCTCTTACAGCCATTTGGGAGGGCAGAAAGGGCCTCAGTCTAATGACTCATCAGAAAAAAAAGCACCTCCGACAGTGCAGCACTCCCTTAGGAATGCACTGGATTGCCAGCCTAGATCTGTGCTTAACCCATATTCTTCTGATTCAGAGCCACATGTGCGACCGTTAGAGCCACAGTTGCCACCTATTATAGATCAGATACAAGCATAAATCCTACTGATGGAACAGAGAGCTACAGTGGTGGTAGGAGAGCCACAAAGCAAAGTGGGTGACCCTTCCCCCAACATGCATTGAACATCCCACAGTGCAACTGGAGGCCGGAAAGGAATCAAAGCTACAGGATGGCTGAGCTTCTTCTCATTCGCAGGATATCAGTGTCGATGACTACCCCAGCATTTATTGTCCATCCTCGGTTGCCCTTAACTGACTACTTAATTTAAATGGCAGTTTAAAAAGTCTTTGTTTTGGGCCTGAAATTGTATAGAGGTCAGACAGGATAAAGACTGTTGGTTTATTTTCCCGAAGGGTAATTAAACTGTTCAAAATGTGAAATGAATGGATCTGGAACACTTTAAATCGTGAGAGAAACAGGTAACCTAAAATAGATTCTAACCCGATATGAAACTAATTGACGCTGTATTGACCTGATTGTGTTTGCTGCTTTGCCCACCCAGCGCACTCATTATGTTGAGATTTTGTGGGAAGATTCATGTTTTGGGTTTATCCTCATCTAACTATGGACATTCAGGGCTGGATTCTCATCCTTGAGGTGAGCAGTGGGGTTTGAGAAAATTCCTGCTTGGCTTGCCCATCTCAGGAGAAACTGCCCGCAAGAACGGGATTTTCACTGTGGTGGGTGGTGGAGTGTACAGGACGCAGTTGGGCCAGCCAAACCGAGAAAACAGTTGTTGGCAGCCACAGGGACTGCTGGGTGCATGCGGAGGCAGGCTGTTTAAATGGCTCCCCTTGCTACTGTGGGATTTGTCCCAGTTATGATTAAAAACAGAAAGATATCGTAGTCCTCACCCCCACATACTCCCCATGCCCCATCCATGCCACCTCAAAGAGTCCCTTTCGCTCTTCATGCCTCAATGCCAGGAGACAATCCCATTCACGTTCTATGCCCCTTAAGCCAAGATATGGCCCCTCAAGAAATGCCCATAGTCTTCATGCGAGCTATGGGTCTTCCATGCCCATTAACCACCAAACACTGTATGGAAGCAATGAACACTATAGTGACAGAGGATGTGTAAAAAATGTTTTAAAGAAGTCATTCATCGATAACTTACAACTTTCTTTAAAAAAACTCTTTTTCATTACAACCTAATCAAAGTGTCTATTACCCTGATGCTTTAAAGAATCAATAACTGCAACGCTGAAAACTTTGCTATCTCATGCAAATAAAATTCTTCTTCTCAGGCAGTCCCTTGGTGTCGATGATGACTTGCTTCCACGCTGAACATTACTTCTCAGGTGACTGAGGAGTCCAATGCGTGACCTACAGTCTCTGCAATCACAGGTGGGGCAGATAGTGGTTGAATGATCAGGTAGATGGGGTGGCCGCCTTGCCATGTGTTCCTTCCGCTGTTGATGTCCGACTACAGCATGGCTGGCGGAAGGCTTCAGACTTTCAGAGGGAAAAGCCACAGGTGGCCTTGCAGAATGGTCCTGAGCAGCTTTGGGCTTCCAAGGTCTGGATTCAGACTGCTCCACCTCAACAGGGAGGCGGCAATCTAGTCTGACTGAGTGGCAGGCAATAGTAAGGTCACTGGCAAAGCTAAAATAGTGGGAGGATGAATGTATGACTGTGAGAGAGAGAGGACAACAGACTTGTGTTCTATTTAGCCACTTCCACAACCCCAAAGCGCAATCTGAACAATCCACTGGAGGACAGATTATTGGACTATTTTTGACACCCTGTAAGCCCCATTAAACACCAATATCTACAGCCGGGGTGGACACAGTGTTGGGACACCCCGGGTGAGTGCACGGTCAATTCCAGCCCCACAGACCAGGAAGTTCCAACATAAGTGAATTAACCAATAATTCACGTTTCCCGAAGATCTTAAATCCTTGATTGCTCCAATGAGTTACAGACACCAGATTTATAAGTAAAATATTAACAAACTGTTTAATAATATAAAGGAGAAAAGATGAACATATCAGGAAATAACAGGATAACGGTCTACCAGACTACCTAATCACAAGAGCCCGTCCCACCCTCTACCCAAACGCACCCAAGACAGGCACAAGGTAAGGGTGGTGAGGAATAAAAAATCAGGGATTAAAGGGGTAGGTCTGAGATAAGTCTTCATTGCTGCGGTTGCAGCCTCTGGGAAATAGATTTACTCGAGAGGTTCAGGTTGGTGCAATTCCTTCCTTTGACCATCAGATGGTGTTTCAACTAAGAATTCCAGGTCGGTGCGATTCAGTCCTTCGGCCACCAGATGGAGCTAGGTACAGGGTGTTCAGATCAGTGCAGTTCTTGTTACCAGCCACCGGGTGGTGCTGTATGCAGGATGCTCAGATCAGTGCACTTCTGCTTTTCCACTACCAGATGAAGATTTCCCCTCCCTGTGAGTTCAACACAGCTCTGATCCTGGAATTTAGCAGTTTTTACTGATTCCTGTATAATACTCTGGTGGTTTTATCACAACAGCTCCTACTTTAAGCTTCAATTCGTCAGCTCTTCCCAACCCTTGCTACACACAGTTTGAAAATTACTGCCTTTTGGGAAAACTTGATACTTTCACGCTCCATGGGCGCGGGTCGGAGAATCGCCGGGGGCTGGCGTGAATCCCGCCTCTGCCGTGTCCCGAATTCTCCGCCGTCAGAGATTCGGCGGGGGCAGGAATCACGCCGCGCTGGTCGGTGGGAATCGCGCCGCCCGTGATGGGCCGAAGTCCCGCCGCTGTCAACCCTCGCCCGCCGGCGTGGATTAAACCTTTTGAACGGTGGGACAAGGCAGCGCGGGCAGTCTCCTGGGTCCTGGGGGTGGGGCACGGAGCGATCTGGCCCCAGGGGATGCCCCCACGGTGGCCTGGCCCGCGATCGGGGCTCAACGATCCGCGGGCGGGCCTGTGCCGTGGGGGCACTCTTTTTCTTCCGCCTTCGCCATGGTCTTCACTATGGCGGAGGCGGAAGAGACCCCCAACCCTGCGCATGCGCGGGGATGCCGTGAGCGGCCGCTGACGCTCCCGTGCATGCGTCGCCCGGCGAAGACCTTTCGGCGCCAGCTGGCGTGGCACCAAAGGCCTTTCCCGCGAGCCGGCAGAGCGGAAACCACTCCGGCGCGGGCCTAGCCCCTCAAGGTGAGGGCTTGGCCCCTAAAGGTGCGGAATTCTCCGCACCTTTTGGGGCGGCCCGACGCCGGAGTGGTTCCCGCCACTCCATTACGCCGGAACCCCCCGCCCCGCCGGGTAGAGGAGAATCCCGCCCAAGATCTTTTTCCCAGTTCTGTTGGTTGTGCCCGATTAAACAGGAAGGTCTTCACAGATTTGGCTGGAATGCTTCTCAAAATCGTTCAGCACAGAGAGAGAAGGAGAGGGGGAGTTTTCAGGGTCCTTACTTGCTGGCTGTTTAACAGAACAGAACAAGAGATGGCACTCTTCAGAAGACTCACCTTCAACGTTTCTGACTGGCTTCACCAACCACAGGATTCAATAGGAGAAGGCTGAAAATTCCTCATACCCACTTGCCAAGTCTATCACACGACATCACGGGTTCTGCCACAGAACCTAAAGGGGATGTTTTTGGACCAGCCCATCAGAACAGGGCGGTGGGGGTGGGGGCGGTTTCTAGTGTCCATAGACTACAATTTAAGCAGAAATCCCAAAGGCTGCAGTAACTTTGTGGCAGCTAATCCTGAGAATGTACATCAGAACAGGCAGCAGGACGGGCATTAAGAGGGAACACAGAACAGACAGACAATACCTTAACAAAAGCCTGAGCTTGCATGAAAGCTAACTTTGCAGGACTTTGACTGCATCACTCAGAACATTAGGTAGCTTCTGCTTGTGACTGGAAGCTGAGACACCACCATCAGATTGCATCACGGTTGGGTCCACAAGTGTGCTAATGTAGTAGGCCACGAGTTCCACATTGGAAAGGATGAGTTCAAGACTCAATGTAAAGCCCTATGCCAAGTTGGTGCCAGACATCTCCAATGCATACAGGCTTATCAATGCATCAAACATTTCATTGTACATATCCAACAGCATCCTACACCATCAAAATGTTCATCTGAGTCCACTGCCGTGGAACCTATGCGCAGCCGTGTCTTCTGACAAGCTATCACCTGAGCTCTCCTTGCCCCCTCCTATAACTGAGGGATACTTGTACTCAGTGTCTCACCACATGAAGGTTCCACCTCTCGGGTATCTGACTCAAAAAGTACACGCAGCGTCAGTATCTGAGTTAGTGGATGTGAGTGTTAGAGTGAGTCTCTTCCTACTCTTCCGCCTGTTGCTCATTCAGTACTGCCTGACCCAGCAGCAGGGTTTGGGGTGTCTGAAAAGAGAAAGACACAAGGCGGGATTGCCCGCATCCCTCCTCAGCCGCCCCCCCCAACCTGCTCCCCCCCCCCCCGGCTCCCACGGTATGTTTCGCGGCACAGAGAGGTGGCTCACCATTGGCAGGCAGCGGGGTCTTCTCATTCCTCTGCTGTCAAAGGTGTTTCCCGTTTTAAGCACCTCCTGCCCCCGGGAAATCCACGGCGGGGATTGCCGTTGTTGGGACTGAACGATCCCGCCGCTGAGATCAGCCGGAAAATTCCGGCCCCATGCTTGGAGTTGTGATAAGAGGTATGGTGGGAAATGAGAGGTGTGTGCACTGTCTGCAGTGTGTAATTCAGATGAGATGACCATAATGTCATTTTCGATTTTAGCCCCACTGCCGGCCACACCTAAACCAATGACCATTCCACTGATGGTCAACACAGACTTCCCCATGGGGTGGAGTCATGCAGTCCTGCCTGCTCCCTGCCAGATGGGTGCTGTTGCCTCCAGTTATTCTCCATCTTGTCCTACAGAGAAAGGAAAGTGTGGCAGTGAACGTTGTGCAATCTGCTTATGTGATTTGGCTGTCATCGTTGAATCGCTGGCATGCAAGCTGTGAGATGTGGGTGTGAGGACTTGCAGCAGGCCTAAATAAGGGTGAGATTGCAGAGTCAGAGAATTCCTTCCTAAACATGCTGGGCGAATGTGGCTTCCTCTGAAAGTCCTTCTCCCTCCCTCCTACACCTTTCTCTTCTAAAAGTTTTTCCTGCTCTGTATCCGCTCTGTTCATTCTCCCAGTCTTACAGTATTCCAAGGGGAGCATCTAAAACTGTATCGGCATCTGGGATAGATTCATTTGTATGGAAGCCTTGACGTCAAGCCCATGTCCTTTGGCATCAGCTACACCACTCCACGTAGACTTTAGCAGCTTGAAAGCACCCTATAAGGCAAGGAAGCCGTATAAATCAATCAGTAACTAACTTGAAAATTGTTGTGCTGCCTTTAAATAGTATGAATGAAGGGCCCTTCCTATTGCTGAACATGTGTTCAGTTGTTAAAAGAGGATGTTAGTTGGAGCATTGCTCTCCAAAAGGCTAGCCTCAAATCAATTTTATATGCTGATTTACAATATGATCTGTCAACTCTGCATACTTCAAATTACATTGGATGCTCTCTCAGCCTCACCAATATGGCTTCCACTCAATTTGCACCAGAAGTGTGTGTTCTTGCAGTAGCTGCCAATCTTGAACTCGAAGACCACCAAATAACTTTGAATTAGAATCACTACACTGCAGAAGGAGGCTATTCAGCCCTTAAAGTCTGCACCGACCCTCTGAAAGAGCACCCTATCTAGGTCCAATCCCCCACCCAACCCTGTATTGGAGGAATTTAGCATGGCTAATCCATCTAACTTGTACAACTTTGGACTGTGGGAGAAAATCGGAGGAATCCCTCGCAGACACAGAGAGAATGAACCAACTCCACATAGACAGTGACCCAAGGCTGGAATTGAACCTGGGTTCCTGGTGCTGCTAGGCAGCAGTGCTAAACACTGTGCCACCATGCCACCACCGATGCATAACAGTACTTCATTCTGCTTGGTTATGTTCAGATAACAGGGCAAAGGACGAAATAGGAGCAAAATTGCCATAAACAGTATCGGGATTATTTGAGTACGTTGCACTGCATGGTCTCTCATCTGGAACACTTTCATGTCAGTAAGACTGGGGTGTGGGGTGGGTGGAGGTGGTAGCAATCAATTTTGAAACACATTCCTGTCTTTACTGCATCTCATTAGAATCAGAGAGAGCTGACAATGGCTGGAATCATTAGCACAAGACTCCAGAATTGTCACTGCTTTGCAGGGATTTACGCAGCCGGTGGGAAGGAGGAATGAGTGCCGAGATGTGCATTCATTCATTACATCCCTTGACTGCTAGAGCACCGGCAAGCATCAGTTCACATGGATCGATATTTAATAATGAAGAAAGCGTAAGGATTAATGTGGCAAATAAAAGTACACAATAACAGAAGCAATAAGACTCATTGCACGACCAACTGGCCCAGAACTGGGGAATATAGGTTGATGATTATTTACTCAGCATTCAATATAGAAAATGGTAAGCAATTTCCTTTTTCTGAAAAGATTGGCGATGTACTATCAGTGTGAAAGGCGTAGATTTTTAATTCCTACTAATTAGCTGAGTTATCTTCCTCCATCATCCATCACTTCCCTCTCTCCTGAGCATCCAGTGATTAATAAGTCTCATCACCCTACATTAAACCCACATAGTGTTGAGTTGCCCCCTGGCAGTCTCTGCACTGGGAATTCACAGGTTCTGCAAGGATCACTTGCAGAAGGGGAGGAGGGGGGCTTGTAACTTTAATACGTTGTCATGGACTTTAATTTAGAACATTTCTCTGCGTCGATTTATTGTGGAATGTAAAGTCTTCTTTCTTTTTTGAATATTTTACCAGTATATGAATGCCATGTTCTGGCATAGTCAGCAAGCAGTCCAGGGGCTCCAGTTCTAGGGTTTGCTAACCACAATCAGCACAGATCTGGCCATCGCCCTTGGTACTACTTCTACCTGAGTCCAGCTGCTCATGTGTCAGCCCAGCTACCCTCTTCTCCTCACGATGCTAATGACCGGCGATCACTCCCTCCACAAAAGCAGGAACCATGCAAGTTCATTTTTTTTCAGGTTTGTCACTGGAACAAAAGCCAGGCAAGTTCTATAAAAGTACAACGGAACCACTCCAGCTGCCTATGGCCCAGGTGTTGAAGAGAACCACCTACTCCATTGCTTTTTGCGAAGAACTAGCTGGATCACCTAAACTATATGAGAACAGGGTGGTAATAGTAGGGGACTTCAACTTTCCCAACATTAACTGGGACAGCCATAGCACTAGGGGTTTGGATGGAGAGAAATTTGTCGAGTGTATTCAGGAAGAATTGCTCATTCAATATGTGGATGGCCCGACTAGAGTGGGGGAAAAACATTGACCTCCTCTTGGGGAATAAGGAAGGGCAGGTGACGGAAATGTTAGTGAGGGATCACTTTGGGACCAGTGACCATAATTCCATTAGTTTTAAGATAGCTATGGAGAAATGATAGTTCTGGCCCAAAAGTTAAAATTTTAAATTGGGGCAAGGCCAATTTCGATGGTATTAGGCGGGAACTTTCAAAGGTTGATTGGGGGAGCCTGTTTACAGGCAAGGCAATGGCTGGTAAGTGGGAGTCTTTCAAAAGTGTGTTAACTAGGGTTCAGGGTGAGCACATCCCTCTTGGAGTGAAGGGTAAGGCTAGTAGAAGTAGGGAACCCTGGATGACTCAGGATATTGAGGGCATGGTCAAAAGGAAGAACGAGGCATGTGACATGCAAAGCAGGTGGAACCAAGTGGATCCCTCGAAGAGTATAAGGCTTGTTGGAGTAGACTGAAGAGAGAAATCAGGAGGGTAAAAAGGGGACATGAGATTGTCTTGGCAGATGAGGCAAAGGAAAATCCAAAGAGCTTTTACAGATACATAAAGGGCAAAAGAGTGACGAGGGAGAGGGTAGGGCCTCTTAAGGATAAACAAGGTCATCTATGTGCAGATCCACAAGGGATGGGGGAGGTCCTAAATTAATATTTCTCATCAGTACTTACTGTTGAGAAAGGCATGAATGTTAGGGAAATTGGGGAAATAAAATGTAATGTCTTGAGGAGTGTACATATTACAGAGAAGGAGGTGATGGAGATATTAAAGCGCATCAAGATAGACAAATCCCCGGGACATGATGAAACGTATCCTAGGATGTTGTGGGAGGCTAGGGAGGAAATTGACGGCCCCTCAGCTGAGATATTTAAATCATTGACAGCCACAGGAGAGATGCCTGAAGATTAGAGGGTGGCAAATGTTGGGCCCTTATTTAAGAAGGACTGTAAGGATAAGCCCGGGAACTACCGACCGGTGAGTCTTACGTGTGTAGTGGATAAGTTGTTCGAAGGTACTCTAAGGGACAGGATCTACAGGCATTTAGACAGGCAAGGGCTAATTAGGGAAAGTCAGCATGTCTTTGTAAGGGGAAAGTCATGTCTCATGAATTGGATTGAGTTTTTTGAAGGGGTAACCAAGAAGGTAGAGGAGGGCAAAGTGGTAGACGTTGTCTACATGGACTTTAGCAAGGCCTTTGACAAGGTACCACATGGTAGGTTGTTGCAAAAGATTAAATCTCATGGAATCTAGGGCGAGGTAGCCAATTGGATCCAAAATTGGCTTGGTGACCGAAGCTAAAGGATGATTGTGGCGGGTTGTTTTTCAAACAAGAGACCTGTGACCAGCAGTGTGCCTCAGGGATCGGAGCTGGGTCCACTGTTATTTGTGATATATATAAATGATTTGGATGAGAATGTAGGAGGCATCAGTAAGCTTGCAGATGACACCAATATTGGTGGTACAGTGGATAATGAAGAAGGTTATATAAGATTGTAACAGGATCTTGACCATTTGGGCCATGGGCCGATGAATGGGAGATGTAGGGCACTATTCTCCCCCCCGCCCCACGCCGGGTGGGAGAATTGCCGGGGCGCCGCGCAAATCTCGCCACGCCGCCCAGACCCCTGCACGCAAATCTCTCTCTCTCTTCCCCCCCCCCCCCCGGAAACCAACGACGCACGATTCACACTGGGCTGCTCGGAGAACCGGCGAGCAGCGATTCTCCGGCCTGGATGGGCCGAGTGGCCGCTACGACACGACAGGTTCCCGATGGCGCCATCCACCCCTGGTAGCTGCCGGTGGGAACTCTGCGGGAACACTGGGGGGGGGGGGCAGCCTGTGGGGGAGGGAGGGGGGCTCCTTCACCAGGGTGGCCTCTGATGGGGTCTGGCCCATGATCGGGGCCCACCGATCGGCGGGCCGGCCTCTCTCCCCTGGGCCTACCTCCTTCCGCGCGTGGCCCCAGAACACCGCAGCCATGTTGGTGAGGAGCCGGCGTGCGTAAGACGTTCCCCACGCATGCGCAGGATGGCGCGGCCCAACTGCGCATGCGCAGGATTGGGCTGCCCCGACTGAGCATGCGCGGGTTGGCACAGTGCCCATTTGGCACTGCGTTAGGACACTGGAGCAGCGTGAACCGCTCCAACACCGTGGGGGGCCAGAATAGGTTGTGCCCGGGCCCTGTTCGCACCGTCGTGAAACGCGACGGCGTTCACGACGGCGCAAACACTTGGCCTCCATATCGGAGAATCGCCCCCCTGGTTTCATTTGGATAAAATGTGAGGTGATGCATTTTGGTAGAAAAAATCAGGGCCTATTCAGTTAATGGTATGGAGTTGGGGACAGTTGCAGAACAAAGCCATCTAGGAATACAGGTTCATAGCTCCTTGAAGGTGGAGTTGCAGGTAAAGAAGGCATTTGTCATCCCAGGTTTTATTGGTCAGAATATTGAAGACAGGAGTTGGGACGTCTTGTTGAAGTTGTACAAGACATTAGTAAGACCACACATGGAATAATGTGTTCAGTGCTGGTCACCCTATTATAGGAAGGATATTGTTAAACTAGAAAGAGTGCAGAAGAGATTTATGAGGATGCTACCAGGACTTGATGGTCAAAGTTATAAGGAGAGGCTGGATAGGCTGGGACTTTTTTCCCTGGAGCGTAGGAGGCTTAGGGATGATCTTATAGAGGTCTATAAAATAATAAGGAGCATCGATAAGGTAGATAATCAACATATTTTCCCAAAGGTAGAGGAGTCTAGAACTAGAGGGCATAGGTTTATGGTTAGAGGAGACAGACACAAAAGAGACCAGAGGGGAAATGTCTTCACACAGAGGGTGGTGAGCATCTGGAATGGGCTGCCAGAGGCTGTGGTAGAGGCGGGTACAATTTTGTCCATTAAAAAGCAGTTAGACAGTTACATGGGCAGGGTGGGTATAGTGTGATACGGGCCAAATGCAGGCAAGTGTAATGAGCTTTGTGATAGAAACTGGGCAGCATGGACCAGCTGGACTGATAGGCCTGTCTCCATGCTGTTGTCATGTGAGAGTACCTTTAAGAAATGGGTGTTTATAAATGGATATGTATATAAATATCTGTAGTGAGAGTACCTTTAAGAAATGGGTGTTTATTACTGCAGTGATGTTAGAGAGGGGGTGGAGCTGGGCTGTCTGTCAGCTTTTTATTTTCGTTTTAGGCTGTTTGCTGTGGGGTGTTTTTTGTTTCATTTTCAGAGCTGGATAGCTGCAGTCAGAGCCAGAGGGTGTATTAGAGTCTGTCTCTGTAACCTAAAGACTGTAAATCGATCCTGGTGATTTAAAACTAATAACAGTAGTGACTTCAACTTGATGTGCCGAGGCGTAGAGGCATGGACGGATCGTGCAGAGACCTTCTTGTTCAAAGAGATTGTCAATCGAGAAATATTCAGTTGGAGAAAGAAAAATGGAAAAAAAATGGACTATATTATTATACCTGTTTGCGTGTGTTGTTTTTTGAAACGAAAAAGTATATTTACTGTGTGCATTTCTTAAAGGATAGTGAAAAGGTGAAAAATGAAACCATCTTGAAGTTGATGTTTTTTTTTCTTGGGGCGAGGTGTCATGTGAGAGTACCTTTAAGAAATGGGTGTTTATAAATGGGTATGTATAGAAATATTTGTAGTGAGAGTACCTTTAAGAAATGGATGTTTATTACTGCAATGATGTCAGAGAGGGAGTGGAGCTGGGATGTCTGTCAGCTTTTTATTTTTGTTTTAGGCTGTTTGCTGCAGGGTGTGTTTTAGTTTCGTTTTCGGAGTTGGATAGCTGCAGTCACAACCAGAAGGTGTATTAGAGTCTCTCCCTGTAATCTAAAGACTGTAAATCGATCCTGGTGATTTAAAACTAATAACAGTAGTGACTTTAACCTGATGTGCTTCTGATAAAAGGTGTTTTAAGTCTTATGGTTGTTAAAAGGAAAGCTTAAAGGATTACTTAGTGTTGTATTCTTTGGGGGTTGTATGTGAATTAATGGTTGCTAAGATGTTCACTGTATGTTTTAAAAAGGTTAACTTGAGTTCATAGAATAAACATTGTTTTGCTTAAAAATATACGTTTTCCATTTCTGCTGTACCACACCTGTAGAGAGGGTCGTGTGCTCCCCATACCACAATCTATTAAAAGTTGTGGGTCAGTTGAACTCCATGATACACTTTGGGATTCTCTAAACCCTGGCCCATAACACTGTAAACACCTATGATTCTATGACTAACATCAGATCTCATTATATACATCAATGAAGACCATCACTTTCATTATTTGCAAAAATATTTGTACATATATCATATTTTTATAATATGGATGTATATATTTTAGAGAGCGACTTATTTAAGAGAGATTTATGTGATGTTTGTTTTCTTTTAATATTACAACTATTGTAACTGTTTTTTCTTTTCATTTATGTAATAATTGTGCTATTCTGAGGTGTACTAAATATATACTCAATACAAGGTTTATGAAATAAGTAAATATATCTCGATGAAAAAGTTTCTGAACTGAGACTCAGATAAATCTTCTTCCATGTGGCGATGGATACATTATGCATGTATGAAGAGAATGTTTTATTCACATCAGCAGAGGGGATCATTAGGACTCAGTACCCCGGTATTTGCTTTTAAATATTGAAAGTTATTATTCTGAATTTTTCTCGCTTTTATATTCAAACAGCAAGATTTCTTAATGTGTTCCATGTGCAGCAAAATCGTAAACCTGTTTGTAGGGAATGGGTTTGTCACTGTGTTACTCATGGATCTGAGAGAAGCCTTTTCCCGATGTTTCCGGTAACATTGTAAAAAGGTTTTCTTTACTCCACAACAGGCTGGTATTGGGTGTCACAGATAACTGCGGGTATCTCTGTCCTGCAGGCGTTGAAACCACAACCCGAAAGTGTCGCACTGGGACAGCTTCATAAGAAAGATGGAACAAGTCTCACTGTTTATACCTAACCAGTGGGTTTGTCCTTATGCCACACCAGTTGTCTTGACTGCCACGTACGCCTGTGTGAGTCTCTCTCCCGTTGATGGTGAAATGTCACCTGGAAGTGCTCCACTAGTGCATCTTCACAAGAGAGGGAGAAAGAGGTACCACTGTTTATCCTTAACCAGTAGCCTCTCTTGAGTTAGCGGGTTTGAAACGCTCGAATACCTTTTTGGGTCCTCGACTTTGGAATTCTGGCAATTATTGTGACTCAACCAGAGCGGACAGTGAAAGAAAGGTGAGACTACAACAATGATAACTTTACAAATAAATTATTTATTCAAGGAAATTAGGCCCTCCACAACTCAGACTATAACACACAAACACCGGTCATAAGGGGAGGGGGGATATGGGGGAGGGGGGATATGGGGGAGGGGGGATATGGGGGAGGGGGGATATGGGGGAGGGGGGATATGGGGGAGGGGGGATATGGGGGATATGGGGGAGGGGGGAATATGGGGGATATGGGGGAGGGGGGATATGGGGGATATGGGGGAGGGGGGATATGGGGAGGGGGATATGGGGAGGGGGGATATGGGGGATATGGGGGAGGGGGATATGGAGGAGGGGGGATATGGGGGATATGGGGGAGGGGGGATATGGAGGAGGGGGGATATGGGGGAGGGGGGATATGGGGGAGGGGGGATATGGGGGAGGGGGGATATGGGGGATATGGGCGAGGGGGGATATGGGGGAGGGGGGATATGGGGAGGGGGGATATGGGGGATATGGGGGAGGGTGGGATATGGGGGATATGGGGGAGGGGGGATATGGGGGATATGTGGGAGGGGGATATGGGGGAGGGGGGATATGGGGGATATGGGGGAGGGGGGACATGGGGGAGGGGGATATGGGGGATATGGGGGAGGGGGGATATGGGGGAGGGGGGATATGGGGGAGGGGGATATGGGGGATATGGGGAAGGGGGGATATGGGGGATATGGGGGGATATGGGGGAGGGGGGATATGGGGGATATGGGGGAGGGGGGATATGGGGAGTGGGGATATGGGGGAGGGGGTATATGGGGAGGGGGGATATGGGGGGAGGGGGGATATGGGGGATATGGGGGAGGGGAGGATATGGGGGAGGGGGGATATGGGGGAGGGGGGATATGGGGAGGGGGGATATGGGGGATATGGGGAGGGGGGATATGGGGGAGTGGGGGAGGGGGGATATGGGGGATATGGGGAGGGGGTTATGGGGGAGGGGGATATGGGGGAGGCTCACCCTGCCTGCTCTGACGAGGTCGTTCACCTTCTTGTGGCACTGGGTGCCTGTCCGTGGTGTCAGGGCTGCAGTGGTGATGGCCTCTGCCACTTCCCTCCACAGACGCCGGCTGTGGCGTGGGGCAACTCTGCGGCCGTGCCCGGGATACAGGGCGTCCCTCCTCTGCTCCACCGCGTCCAGGAGCGCCTCCACATCGCGTGACTCGAACCTCGGGGCTGAGCGACGGCCAGCCATCCAGTCGGGTGTTGCGGTCGGGTGTTCCGGTCGGGGGGGGGGGAGCAGCGCGGCCTTATGAGCCGTCACGCCATGCAGCGCGTATGACGCTGCACGGCGTGAACCACTGCGCAAGCGCGGATCCCGTTACGTCGCTGCTAGCCCATTTCGGGCCGGAGACTATCGACCCATTTTTCCGACATGAAGCAAGTCGGATTTGCGCCGTTTTTTGCGTCGATCGGCGGACTTTCCGCCGATAACGGAGAATTTCGCCCCTGATATCTGAACCATGACTGACAGCTGCAAGCATTAGTTAAAAAGATAGAGGCTGTTAAAGGCTGACTGTTTAAGAAGAGTGTTCTGAAGATAAGTGTCAAGGTGACTGAGAGCTCTGTTAGGGGACATACATTAGGCCAGCGTTTGAAGGCAGGTGCAACTTGAAACAAGAGCAGCTGGCAGACATAATGCTGCACAGAGCCATGAAGAGATTTCTAGACAAAGATGGAGATTTTAAATTACATTGAGGAATGGGGAATCAGTGCAGATCAGTAAGGACTGGGGTGATTAGTGATTGGCACAGGAACCAAGTTTGAGATG